>NC_133128.1:188421078-189671078 GCF_048418815.1 Hemitrygon akajei
CGGTCCTGTTCACCCTGTACACATCAGACTTCCAATATAACTCGGAGTCCTGCCATGTGCAGAAGTTCGCTGATGACACGGCCATAGTGGGGTGTGTCAGGAATGGACAGGAGGAGGAGTATAGGAAACTGATACAGGACTTTGTGATATGGTGCAACTCAAACTACCTGCGTCTCAATATCACCAAGACCAAGGAGATGGTGGTGGACTTTAGGAGATCTAGGCCTCATATGGAGCCAGTGATCATTAATGGAGAATGTGTGGAGCAGGTTAAGACCTACAAGTATCTGGGAGTACAGTTAGACGAGAAGCTAGACTGGACTGCCAACACAGATGCCTTGTGCAGGAAGGCACAGAGTCGACTGTACTTCCTTAGAAGGTTGGCGTCATTCAATGTCTGTAGTGAGATGCTGAAGATGTTCTATAGGTCAGTTGTGGAGAGCGCCCTCTTCTTTGTGGTGGCGTGTTGGGGAGGAAGCATTAAGAAGAGGGACGCCTCACGTCTTAATAAGCTGGTAAGGAAGGCGGGCTCTGTCGTGGGCAAAGTACTGGAGAGTTTAACATCGGTAGCTGAGCGAAGGGCGCTGAGTAGGCTACGGTCAATTATGGAAAACTCTGAACATCCTCTACATAGCACCATCCAGAGACAGAGAAGCAGTTTCAGCAACAGGTTACTATCGATGCAATGCTCCTCAGACAGGATGAAGAGGTCAATACTCCCCAATGCCATTAGGCTTTACAATTCAACCGCCAGGACTTAAGAACTTTTTAAAAGCTATTATTAATGCTTTTTGAGATAGTGATTTAGATGCATATCATATTTTTTACTGAGTTAAGTATTGTATGTAATTAGTTTTGCTACAACAAGTGTATGGGACATTGGAAAAAAGTTGAATTTCCCCATGGGGATGAATAAAGTATCTATCTATCTATCTATCTATCTATCTATCTATCTATCTAATCCAGGTTGCTGGTACTGTAAGGCATTGTGCTAACCATTATGCTACCGTGTTGATTGAAGGGAACCCTAGCAGGGATAACAGAAAAGCAGGAGTTTCTAAGAATAATTTAGAAGGTGCAGGATTAGCTCATCCCTAAGAAGAACAAGCATTCTAAAGGGAGGATAAGGTAACCATAGTGACAAGAAAGTTAAAGACAGCATAAAAGCAAAAGAGAGGGCATACAACAGCTAGAGGACTGAAAAGCTTTTAAAAACCAACTGAAGGCTACTAAAAACAATAGCGGGAGAGAAAATTGAAATATAAAGGTAAATTGGCTAATAATATAAAATAGCTTTATCTCAAAGCACTGTTGAGGATTACCGACCACCCACCCCACAATCCCTTTGACTCACTACTGTCAGGAAGGAGGCACAGAAGTGTCAGGACTGGGACTGCTGAAATGAGTAACAGCTTCTTCCCTCGGGCTGTGAGACTAATGAATAGGCTGCCACCACCGAGATCTCGTCACTAAGACAGCAAGATCTTTACTGTTTACCTGTGCTGTGCCTTTCTACCTGCATTTTGAATTTTATTTTATTAACTTATTTATGGTATAATATTTTGGTTTATGTGCAGAGTGTGATATATGTTGTGAGGATGCACCATGGTCCGGAGGAACATTGTTTAATTTGGTTGTATACAGTCAGACAACAATAAAATTGAACTGGAACTTGAAATATATAAGACTGACAGACATACTTTATTGATCCCGAGGAAACTGGGTTTCGTTACAGTCACAGCAACCAAGAATAGTGAAGAAATATAGCAATATAAACCCATAAATAGTTAAATAATAATAAGTAAAGTTAATCATGCCAAGTGGAAATAAGTCCAGGACCAGCCTATTGGCTCAGGGTGTCTGACACTCCGAGGGAGGAGTTGTAAAGTTTGATGGCCACAGGCAGGAATGACTTCCTATGACGCTCAGTGTTGCATCTCGGTGGAATGAGTCTCTGGCTGAACGTACTCCTGTGCCTAACCAGTACATTATGGAGTGGATGGGAGTCATTGTCCAAGATGGCATGCAACTTGGACAGCATCCTCTTTTCAGACACCACCGTCAGAGAGTCCAGTTCCACCCCCACAACATCACTGGCCTTACGAATGAGTTTGTTGATTCTGTTGGTGTCTGCTACCCTCAGCCTGCTGCCCCAGCACACAACAGCAAACGTGATAGCACTGGCCACCACAGACTCGTAGAACATCCTCAGCATCGTCCGGCAGATGTTAAAGGACCTCTGTCTCCTCAGGAAATAGAGACGGCTCTGACCCTCCTTGTAGACAGTCTCAGTATTCTTTGACCAGTCCAGTTTATTGTCAATTCGTATCCCCAGGTATTTGTAATCCTCCACCATGTCCACACTGACCCCTTGGATGGAAACAGGGGTCACCGGTGTCCTAGCCCTCCTCAGGTCCACCACCAGCTCCTTAGTCTTTTTCACATTAAGCTGCAGATGATTCTGCTTGCACCATGTGACAAAGTTTCCCACCATAGCCTGTACTCAGCCTCATCTCCCTTGCTGATGCATCCAACTATGGCAGAGTCATCAGAAAACTTCTGAAGATGGCAAGACTCTGTGTTGTAGTTGAAGTCTGAGGTGTAGATGGTGAAGAGAAAGGGAGACAGGACAGTCCCCTGTGGAGCCCCAGTGCTGACACAGTGTTGCAAGAGCACGTACTGTGGTCTGCCAGTCAGGCAATCAATAATCCATGACACCAAGGAAGCATCCACCTGCATCACTGTCAACTTCTCATCCAGCAGAGCAGGGCGGATAAGGAAGAAAGGTGGGACAAGACAGGCTGGAAAATAACACTGAAGAGGTAGTAATGGAGGATGAAGAAATGGTGGATGAATTCAGTAAGTATTTTGTGTCAGTTTTCACTGTAGAAGACACCAGCAGTATGCCAAAAATTTAAAAACGTCAGGGGGCAGAAGTGAGTGCAGTCACTATTACTAAGGAGAAGGTGCTTGGGAAGCTGAACAGTGTCAAGGTAAATAAGTCAACTGGATCAATGGACTACAGTCTTGGGTTCCAAAGGAGGCAGCTGAAGAGATTGTGGAGGCATTAGTTGTAATCTTTCAAGAATCATTAGGGTCAGGAATGGTTCCAGAGGACTGGAAAATCATAAACCTCACTCTATGCTTTGAGAAAGGAGGGAGGCAAAAGACAGGATATTATAGGGTGGTTTGTCTGACTTCAGTTGTACGGACATGACACTGATACTACAGAGACCACCCATGATCCAAGAGATGATGACAATGATGAGAGAACTGGATTGGCAGCCATGCCTCAACTACTCCAACAGAGACAAAGCAAGTGAAGCTGCACAAGAATAGCGATGGATCATTATGGAAGGGACCGTGCCTTTTCTCACTAATCTGCTGAACCTGAAAAAACTGATAAAAACTTTTAGTACAATGGGACAGGATTTGTAATGGCTGATTAGGGGTAGTCAAAATTAATTTACGCATGATAGGTGATGTCCAACCAATTGTAAAGAGTTTTTCAAGGTACCAAGGTACCAAGAAGGAAAGTCAGTGGATGTTGTCTACATGGACTTTAGCAAGGTCCTTGGCAAATTCTCACATGGGAGGCTGTTCTAGAAAGTTATGGATGAAGTAGTCAATTGGTTTCATCATTCACTTAGTGGTAGGTGCCAGAGAGTAGTGTAGGATTTCGTGTATAAAATATGTGAGAGTAATTCCATGTACTTAACAGAAGTGTAGCCCTTTACTTCCATTATGAACAAAACAAAAGCTGTCACCTTATTACATCAGAGACTTTCTCTTAAAGTGAACACAACAACTCAATGATGGTGTTTGTGAATTATGTAGAACAGTCTCTATTATGAACATTATGTGTCATCTGTCACCCATGATATTAACCCCCCGACCCCCCCCAGAATTCACCAAAACTGGACCTCGTATGAGCTGCCCAGCTTGGGTCCTATGTTCCTTGGCTGGAGTAACAACAGGTGCCTCTGGCTTGCCCAGAGTGTGCTGACACACACATGGTCATGTTGTGATGCAGGAGGTATGGTAGTGGAGCTATCCAGTTTTTGGTGGGCCGGTTTAAGATGATCTACAGAAATACATTCAGGTTTACCCTTCCTATCAACATTAAATGTATTTTTTTGCCCATTTCAAAATGCTGAACAGGCCAATCATAAGGGAGTTTACGGGGCTGTTGATGTGGATCATGGTGGACAAATATGAACGAGGTAGAACGTAGGTCAACAGGAACCCAAAGGTGCTGTATGCCGTGATGGGAGGTAGGAGTAGGTGAAAAAAATTGAGTTTACTGAGGGGGGGGGGGGGGTGGAACACTGCTGAGATGCCGATCAGGGAGTCAGGAATAAAATCACACGGTGCCCGTAGCGGCTGCCCGTACTCCAACTCAGCGGTGGAGGACTGCAGGTCCTCTTTCAGGGCCTTTCTGAGCCCCAGCAAGAACCACGGGAGACGATCATGCCAGCACTCATCCGTCAGGGAGTCCCTGAGAGCAGCCTTTAGGTTACAGTGAAATGGCTCACAAAGGCCATTGGACTGCGGATGATACGCCACAGTTTAATGGAACTTAACACCGAGATTCTAGGTCAATGCATCCAGTTTGCAGGCATGATGGGGCGAGGGCAATCAGTTGAGATATTGCATAGGAGAGAAACTCCTGCTTCCTGGACTTGACATCGGCTAACCGCAAGCCCATGACTGCTATCCTGTAAGCTTTGACCTCTAAGTCGGTAGCTCGGTTGGCTGCCATGTCGGCATAGTCAATCTCAATGTGAATGGCATTGACAGCAGGCTGTGAGAGGCAATCAGCCACAGCATCTGTCATCAATCGTGAATTCTGAAACGTAGGCCAAGCGGTGTTGCTACTGTGCACCCAAGGGCCTGATGCTTTGGCCATCGCATGCATGAGGGGTTTGTGGTCAACGAGCACGATGAAATGCCAACCTTCCAGTAGAAAATGAGAGTGGCGGATGATCAGATAGAGACACAAAATTACAACTGCAGATGCTGTGGATCAAAGAATACGTACACAACGCTGGAAGAACTCAGCAGGTCAGGCAGCATCCGTGAGAAAAGAGTAGCCGACGTTTCGGGCCGAGACCCTTCATCAGGAATGGGGGGGGGGGGGGAAGAGAGGGCCGAAGCCCAGTAATAGAGATAGTGGAGGGGGTAGGGCCTAGAGGCGCCAGGTGGAAAACCAATCAGAGGAAAGATAAAGGGAGGAGGGGGAGGGGATAAGCATGAAAGAACTGTAGAGATAAAGAAGCAGAAAGTTGAAAGGGGAGAGAGGCAGAGAGGGACCTGGGATAGGGGAAGGGGGGAGGGGGAGGGAATTACCGGAAATTGGAGAATTCAATGTTCATACCACCAGGCTGGAGGCTACCCAGACGGTAGGTGAGGTGTTGTTCCTCCAACCTGAGTTTGGCCTCATCATGGCAGTAGAGGAGGCCATGTATGGACATATCTAGATGGGAATGAGAGGCAGAGTTGAAGTGGGTGGCAACCGGGAGGTTCTATCTATTGTGACGGACGGCGCATAGGTGCTCGACGAAGCAGTCCCCCAATCTGCTTCGGGTCTCACCAAAGTAGAGGAGGCCGCACCGGGAGCACCAGATGCAATAGACGACTCCAGCAGACTCGCAGGTGAAGTGTTGCCTCACCTGGAAGGACTGTCTGGGGCCCGGAATGGTGGTAAGGGGGGAGGTGTGGGGACAGGTGTAGCATTTGCGCTTGCAGGGATAAGTGGCAGGTTAAAATTCTGTGGGGAGGGACGTGTGGACCAGGTAGTCGCGGAGGGAACAATCCCTGCGAAAAGCTGAGAGGGGTAGAGAGGGAAAGATGTGCTTGGTGGTGGGGTCCTGTTGAAGGTGGCAGAAGTTGCGGAGGATAATATGCTGGATCCGGAGGCTGGTGGGGTGGCCAGATAGAGACCAAGGAGCTTGTGGTCAAACATGCTGGACTTCCTCTCAGGGTGGGGTGGGGGCTGGGGCTGTCGGCTGATGAAGGTGAGAAGCTGCCGCACACCTCCAACCAACTGTTCACGCCTCTAAGCAACTGTTCAGGACCCACAGCATAGTCTGAGGTATCAGTACCGACAGCTACAGGTGCATTGGAGAGTGGGTGCGTCAGTAGGCTTGTATTGGAAAGAGCTTGTTTGGTGTCATCAAATCCTCTTGTGTCCACTGACCACTCAAGCATGCGTTTAGGGACACTGCCTTTCAGGGCACTATACAAGGGGAGAATGAGTTCAGCAGTTCACAGAATGAAATGGTGATAGGAATTCTCCATGCCTAAATACTCTTGCAGTGCTCTGGTCATGCGGCAGTGGGAAGTCAATGATAGCAGCGATGTTTGATGACAGGGTGTGGAGATGCAATGGCCCGGAAAGTCAATATCTGAAAACTCAAAACTGGCAGTTAACAGGGCTAATAATCAGCCCATGTTGGCTTAAGTGCTTGAAAAGTGTGCGGAGACTTAATAAGTGTCCGGGCTTGGGAGCGCTGGAGACAAGTATGTTCTCCAGGTAAACAAAAAGAGAATCTGAGTCTTTTATCACAGAGTCCACTAGTTGCTGGAAAGTCTGTGCTGTATTTATCACCCTGACAGCATGTGCTGAAACTCAAGTAGGCAAAACAGGATGATGACAGCAGCTTTGGGAATGTCCTCAGTGCACACAAACACCTGATGGTAGCCCCTAACTAAGTTCACTTTAGACAAAAATGATCTTTCTGGCTAAATATGCCGTGAGTCTTAACTATGTGGGACCAGGTAACGATTGGGGTTGGTGGCCTCATTAAGGTAGTTGTAATTGCTGCATGGATGGTAACCACCATAGGGCTTAGGGACCATGTGGAGGGGTGCTGTCCAAGGCTATTCGACCTAGAAGTCATGAGTTAAGGGTGAAAGGTGAAAAGTTTAAGGGGAACATGAGGGGGAACTTCTTCGCTCAGAGGGCTGTGAGTGTGGAATGAGCTGCCAGCTCAAGTGGTGTATGTGAGCTCAATTTCAAAGTTTAAGCAAAGTTTGGATAGGTACGTGGATGGTAGGGTTATGGAGAGCTATGGTTCTGGTACAAGTTGATAGAATTAGGCAGTTTAAAACGTTTCAGGATGGGCCAAAGGCCTGTTCCTGTTCTACACTTTTCTCTGACTCTATGACTTGTGGAGAACGTCAAACATTTCCATGTTACCAAACTCAACCTTCATGCTGGCCAGCTTTTCTGAGCCCAGTCTACGTGCACGGGCATGGACCATCAAGCCTGCTGCGGAAATGTGGTGCTTATGGTACAGTCCTTATGCTTAGTGACTTTAGTAGAAAGTATAGGCTTTGGGAGCTCACCCAGCAGACGAGTGAATCCACATGTGGTGGTACATTCTCTAGACAGAGTTGTTGTAGGGAACTTCCCGGGAGTACTGGGTAATGACACAAAGTCCTTTGCACCCACAAACCGGCAGTTCTGAAGGTTTATTAACATTCCTTTGGCACACAGGAAATCTGCGCCGAGCAGAGATCTAGCAGCTTTAGCTGGCAGTGTGTCTAAGCAACTGTGTTGGTCAACATGTCATCGAATAACTCTGGAACTGTCCGATAGCATCAGGGTCATTAATGTAGGATTTTATGAATAAAACAGGTGCAAGTCATTTTACGTGCTTAACAAAAATTGCAGCCCTTTACTTCCATAGTGAACAAACCAAAAGCGTTCACCTTACACAGTCAGCATGAATCAGACACCGTCTCTTAAAGTGAATACAACAACGCAATGGTGGCGTTTGTAAATTATGTAGAACAGTTTCTATTATGAACAATATGTGTCATCTGTCACCCATTACATCACCTTACACAGCACCCCCCACCGAATTCACCAAAACCATCTGGAGCTTGTACGATCCACCCGGCTCAAGTCCTATGTGTTTTGGTTGAAGTAACAGCGGGTGCCTCTGGCTTATCCAGGGAAGTGCTGACACACACACGGTCATGTTGTGATGCAGGAGGTATGGTAGTGGAGCTATCCAGATCTTGGTGGGCCAGTTTAAGGTGATCTACAGAAATACGTTCAGGTTTACTCTTCCTATCAACAATAAAAGTCTTTTCACTCTATTCCAACACATGGAATGGGCCATTGTAAGGGGTCTTAAGGAGGTGTTGATGTGCATCATGGTGGACAGTAGTGATGTAGTGGTACAGTAGTAGCAGCTGGTTGTCTCACTGTCTGGAGGCCTGTGACTAATGCTGTGCACAGGAATCAGTGCTGGGTCTGTTGTTGTTCAGGGATTCTCAAGGTTACCTACCTGCAGCTTCCCCTCACAGTAAGTAGTGGTGTGAGTGGGCGAGGGATGCTGGAGACACAGGCACTGGCTTAGAACGCAGGTTCGACTGTGTGTGGGCTACCGAATGGTGCCTGTTCTGAAATGTCAGGGCAAGTGTCAGCCTTCAATTGGCAGCCCAGGGGTAAAAGAACCTGATTACTTAGAGAGGAATCTCTGAATAATGTGTGGGAAGTTACTATAATTTCTATGATGAGAAGGATGCTTTAGGAACTTGATATGTATCTATAGAAGTGCTAAAAATATGTGCAGAGACTGGTATAATCAACACATAAGGCTAAGTCTTCCTTTGCTAGTGATGATACTGCCCAGATGCACTCTTCCCTCCACCAGCATCATGGTAACATCAATAAGGCAATAACAATAACAATAACATCATGGAAGTACTACTGGAAGCACCAGCAGATCCTTTCCTACAAGATGACCTAAGATCAGTTATAACCATATAACCATATAACAATTACAGCACAGAAACAGGACATCTCAGCCCTTCTAGTCCGTGCCGAACGCTTACTCTCACCTAGTCCCACCTACCTGCACTCAGCCCATAACCCTCCATTCCTTTCCTGTCCATATATTTATCCAATTTTTTTTTAAATGACAGTATCAATCCTGCCTCTACCACTTCTACTGGTAGCTCGTTCCACACAGCTACCACTCTCTGAGTAAAGAAGTTCCCCTTCGTGTTGCCCCTAAACTTTTGCCCCTTAACTCTCAACTCGTGTCCTCTTGTTTGAATCTCCCCTATTCTCAATGGAAAAAGCCTATCTATCCCCCTATTAATTTTAAATACCTCTATCAAGTCCCCCCTCAACCTCCTACGCTCCAAAGAATAAAGACCTAACTTGTTCAACCTTTCTCTGTAATTTAGGTGCTGAAACCCAGGTAACATTCTAGTAAATCTCCTCTGTACTCTCTCTAGTTTGTTGACATTTTTCCTATAATTCCTATATAAGCTCCTATATAAGGAGTTAGGAATTCAATGAAGCATCAAAGGTTACAAATGAAGAGCACAGAGCTCTGGTAGTTGAAAAGCACAGTAAAAGCAGCAGTTCATGTAATAAACCAAAAACTCTGTTTTCCAGTAGAGTTTCCATGAGCAACACACACACACAATAACTCAGCAGGTCAGGCAGCACCTACAGAAATGAACAAACACAAGAGATTCTGCAGATGCTGGAAATCCAGAGCAACACACACACACACACACACACAATAACTCAGCAGGTCATTGCATCTAAGGAAATGAATAAAGAGTCGACATTTCAGGCCGAGAGTCTTCGTCGGGATGGAGAAGAAAGGGGGAAGATACCAGAGTAAAAAGGTGGGGGGGAGGGGAAGGGGGCTAGCCAGAAGTCGATAGGTGATATGTGACTGTGGTGGCGGGTCTGGGTGAGTACACGGTCGGGGAGTTGGAGGGCAGCAGAGATCACAGAGGGGGAGCAGTGAGAGAGGGTTTCACTGTTTCTATGTGTCTTACTGACGTTGCTACAATTCTGCTGGAGGGAGGAGTGCCATCGTTACAAGTCCGTCGCCACCAGGACTACATGTGATACCGGAAGCTTCTCTCCTGTCGCTATCCAGCTTCTCAACAAAACTCACTCAGTTGTCATACCCTAACTGGCCCTGCACAACATCAATTACATGTCCTTTCCTGCTCTCCTTGTTCTGTTGATAAGCTCTTTACATGTTTGCACTTACTGCAGTTTGTTTTTTCACACTTGCACATGCGACCTTTGTAACTGTTGATTGCTTATGGCTGATTGCACTATTGTCTTGTAAATTGTTTGTTGCTGCTGTCCTGTGTTTTATGCTTGGCACTGAACCATAATCAATTCTGGTATGTTTCACATACTGGCAATAAAGTGATTCTGATTCTAATTAAAGGACTAGGTGGCCTACTCTGATGCTAATTGTAGGTATATATGCAAAAGTTGCTCTTTGAATCAGCTAGGCAGATACAGACCGCTGAGTCCTCTGATCTTATCTTCCTTGTTCTTCCAGCAACTTCTCTTGTTAATTTCTGCACCACTCTCATTCACTGAGACATTGCAAAAGAAAATTTTTTTCTATAAGGAACCATGTCTTGGAGGAATGAGGTTAAACAGAACATACTACTGACAATTGCTAGCTGTGCATATGTTAACATTCTCAAGTATTTTAACTTTGGCAACAACCGCGTGATCACATATATCATGGGTGCAAGAATGTCAAATTTTGTAGCCAATCTCTTGTAACAAATTTCAATTATAAGGAACATGTTTTGACTTTCATGATTTGATTTTATTCATGGGGACACAATACAAAGTTTTGTCACAAATTGCAATTAAACTATTTTATCTGTATTTATTATTTACTTTGCTGTTAAGAGAAAGTACTTCTGAAAATCATATATCCATGCCGTAACCTTCCTTAGTGATTTTATTTGTAAATGATCATTTATAAACACATTAGAGTTTCATGAGCAAAATATTATAGTAACAGAGAAAGGTAAGCTCTTCCTGGACATTTTGCACTAACCTTTCTTCAACTGCTCTTGGAAAATTAATGAAAGTGAGAATAGCTTTAGAAAGGTAGAATTTTAACAATAGTTAAGAATTTCATCAACTAGACACAAACAGTTCAGTAAGATCGTCTGAACCGTTTTAATCATCAAACCTATTTGCCAAAGAAAATAACATTTCCCCCACATCTAACGATTATAATCTTTCATGAAATAAATTACACAAACATGTTGGAAACAGTCAAACCTAAAATTGAACTAAAGAATTGGTAATGAAAATGATCTGTATATTAATTTCATTATTGATTTAAAGTACAAAAATCTCTATAGTTCATTATAAAACCATTAAAAGGTGTGTACCTTCTGATAACTGCTATCTTTCACATACTGTCTGTTAATATTTGTGTGAATTAAGCAAGATGACATTATGATTAAATATTTCACAGAGTATTGATGGAAAAGAACATAAAATATTATCTACACTTTTATTTGCAGATGCTAACTGACCAGTTACAGTTTTCTAATATTTCTCCAGATTATTGAGTAATTTCATTTGAGTCATCATCTGCGATAATCATACTTCCTGTTTGGATAGCTGTCCCTTTGATGGAATTCACTCAGCTCATTCCATGGTGCCTGACGAGAATAGTAGTCAAACTAAAAGAAGTGACAAATCAGAGTAAAAGAGGTGATGAGTTCTAAAGCAGCAATTTGGGGCAAATATTAACTGTGCTTGAAGGTGTTAACAATGAATCAGCTTCATTGATCTGTTCATTTCTAACTCTACTTTATGATTATATAAGCTATAAATTAGTATTGCTAAAATTTCTCAAGATTTGTCTTAAAATGTTAAAACATCAATAATACTCTCTGAAATGAACTGTGTAAAGTAACTAGAAAATAACAACAGAGAAAGGACATTAAGAAAATACTTTTCCATATTTATTACTTCAAAATTTTAAAACTTACTTGTATAGTATTGGTATTCTCAAGTCCTGGCAACTCTTTAGAGAAGTACTTTGTCTCATTAATTTATTCAATTGCAGCATTTCATTTATTTTTGCTAAACATACTTATTATAAATGCTTATTTAAAAATAGCAAGTTGATTTTTGGCATTAAACTTTCATTACTGGCAATACACATATAATGACATTGCACATGAAATAAAATGTATTTGTTATTTTTTCAGAAGATATACCAAACGTATTAAATTCTTCAACATGCATGTATAGTATATAACACAGGTATAATGGATGTGAATTAGGAAACATAACATTGTTATGATGCAAATATAATTTGTAACTTTATGAGAGAAATTATCTTTAGGCTTTGCTCAAGGAAGTGTTCAACTTTACCTTATTAGAATCACTTTGATAATAATTTGATGATCCATTTGTAAGATTTCCCAGATCTATTCTGGGAATCCTGCGTGGAAACTGAGAATTGCCATGACTTTCTGACGACATGGAGCCCAATATTGGTTGTTCTTGTTCATCAGGTTCAACCCGCCTTAGTCTGCAACAGTGGTAGCACACAGTTATTAAAAAGTGTTGGTTTGAAAATTATTTCCAAATACATTGACCATGTATGGCTCGTTTTAATGCATAAATATTTGTTTTCATATTTTCTACTGGCATAGATAGAGACATACAGCTCGCCGTGGTCATACAAACATCAAGTATTTAGTACTTATCTATACCAATCAAGGATCAACTTTATTCACTATAAACATTTACACGGACAATATTAGAAATGTGCTGTGTGTGTTGGCATTACATGCAACAAATAATAATTCAACAGTCATAAAGAAGAAAGAATTATATAAAAATAAAGATAGAGGTATGGGTGTGGCATAAACTGCAATCCCTTTACCAGCTCTTGGTCCATGGCCTATCACGCCTTGTTTCTTATTGCTGTGACAGCCTGTGCCTCCGACACCTGACAGGCAGTGTTTCCGACTTTGATCACTGCCTGAATGAAAAATTCTTTCTCAACTCCATTCTAGCTTTTTACTGCTCTTCTTAAAGCAATGGCCACTGTCCTTATACATCACTGCCAAGGAGAGAGGTTCCTTCTATCTATTCTATTCTATTCGATAGAGTGATCTGGTGCTTTGCTGCCTCTCAGGGTGTTCTGAGGCTTCGAGCGAAATGTGCCATCTCGAAGCCAAGAGTCCTGGAGATGGGACCCAAGCCCATGATCAACTCCATTACTCGTCAATTAATGCGCCGAGCAAGATTGAAATCATCAAGGTGACTGCGGATGGTGAGCAGGTGTTTATCACCATCTACCAGCCTCTCACTTGCTGCTGCCAGAGGAAGGTGTCTGAGTGTGATGATCTCTCTCTCCCTCTCTGTCACTGCTCTCGAAGGAAGGTCCCTGTGATTAACTGGCCTCTCTCTCCCTCGATGCTATCGGAGGACAGTGCCAGATTCTGGGTCATGGGCAATGCTTAATTGATGCTCTTTGGGGATTGGACTCTGTAGTTCACGTTATGATGTGTTTCTCATTTCTGGTTGTTACATTTTTTTTGTTGCTAATTTGGGTGACTTTGAATCGGGGTGGCCTGCAGATAATGAACACTGAGCTGTCCTGAACATGCCGGAACACTTTCAATTTTGTTCTTTTATATTCTGTATTTTTGATTTTTTTTTGTTGCTAGTTGCACGATTTGTTTTTTTTTGTGTGTGAGGTAGGAATTGATATTTTTCTGTCAATAGGTTCCATGGTTTTCTTTATTGTGTGGCTGCCTGTGGGGAAGATGAATCTCAAGGTTGTATACTGCATACCTCCTTTGATAATAAATGTACTTTGAATCTTTGAACCTTGAATCTATTTATTCCTCTCATAATGTTTTATGCCTCTATCAGATGCCCCCTCAGTCCTCTCTACTCCTAGAAAAACAAAGTCTGCCTACTTAGTCTCTTCTCGTAACTGAGATGTTCCATCTAGGGCAGCACCGTAGTGAATCTCCCCTGGATTTCATCAGTGCAGACGTGCCCTTCCCATAATGTGGAATCCAGAACTTGTACAGTACTGAAGATGTAGCCATATTAAATTTGCTGAGTTCTCATCACCTGGGGCCTCACTTGTGGTCTGTGAAGATTTAAAAATCTCTTGTTAGGGACCCAGGATTCTCCTCCCTTGCCTTCAAATCAGTTTAGAATTTATGTCATCTGCCTATGGGAATTTATCCACTGTGATGTCTAAAAGGTTTTAGCCTATTACCTCTTCTCACCTGCCTACCATCTTTCTCTGGTCCCCCCCCCCCCCCACCCCCCACAGTCCACTCTCCTCTCCTATCAGATTCCTTCCTCTCCCGCCATTTACCTTTCCCACCCACCTGTCTTCACTGATCACCTTCTAGCTAGCCTCCTTCCCTTCACTCCATCTTCCCCCTTCCCTTCCAGTCCTGAAGAAGGGTCTCAGCCCGAAGCATTGACTCCTTATTCATTTACATAGACGTTGCCTGACTTATGAGATCCCCCTGCATTTTGTGTGTGTGTTGATCTACAACATTGCCCTCACTATTGAGTCTCCTTCCATTATTGGTAGAAGCTTTTAACATTATGAGAGGCATACAGTAGATAGAGCATACAGCCAGTACTTATTTCCCAGTGTTGCAATGTCTAATATGAGAGGTAGGCAATTCATGTAAGAAGGGTTAAGTTCAATGATGTGCGAGACAGGTTTCTTTACACAGTGAATATGCAGAGAATGCAGGGTTCAGACAGAAGGGTTGACATTTCTATAGCCTAATTAATTCAACACAACACCATTGAAAGCATGGCAGTGCCTAACTTTCTTAGAAGTTTGTGAAGATTCAGCATGTCATCTAAGACTTTGACAAACTTCTACAGGTCTGTAGTGGAGAGTACGGTATGTTGTCTGGTTGCATCACAGCCTGGTCTGGAAACACCAATGCCCTTGTCTGTAAAGGAGCTGCCATGGCCCAGTCCATTACAGCTAAGGCACTCCCCACCACTGAGCACATCTACATGGAGCGTAGTCGCAGGAAAGCAGCATCTATCATCAAAGACCACCGTCACCCAGGTCATGCTTTCTTCTTGCTGTTGCCATCAGGAAAAAGGCACAGGGGCCTCAGGATTTTTATCACCAGGAACAGGGACAGTTATTACCCCTCAACCATTAGGCTCTGGAACCAAAGGGGATAACTTCACTCAATTTCACTTGCACCATCATTGAAATGTTCCCACAACCTATGGACTCACTTTCAAGGGCTCTTCGTCTTATGTTCTCAATATTTATTGCTTATTTATTTATTATTATTATTATTATTTCCAGTGCCTTCTTCCTGATGGCAGCAGCATGAAGAGAGCATGTCCTGGCTGGTGGGGGTTCCTGATGATGAATGTGCTTTCTTGCGACAATACTTCATGTAGATGTCCTCCGTGGTGAGGAGGGCTTTAACCATGATGGGCTTGTCCATATCCACTACTGAATTCAGTGATCAAGGAGGAGGTCAGATCTGCAGTTCATATCTAACTTCTGCATTCCAATGCATTGTCATGAAAGTCAGGAGCAATTTGGCCTTTTGCAAATTTGCTAGCAAAAGGTTCTGCGTGGACTGCTGTCTGAAAACCAGTATGATCTCTCCTGTTGAGGTACCCTTTACATTCAAATATTACTAGTGTTTCTGTTTATTTTTCAATAGTATACTGTTTCTACCTGTTCCAGGAAGGAAACTATGGTAAACATGGGAAAGTCTGCAGATGCTAGAATTCCAGAACAACAGACACAAAATGCTGGAGGAACTCAGCAAGTCAGGTGCATCTATGGAAATGAATAAACTGTCAACGTTTTAGGCCAAGGTCCTTCTTCAGGACAGGAAAGGAAGGGGGAAGACAACAGAATAAAAAGAGGGAGGAAGGGAAGGAGGATAGCTAGAAGGTGACAGGTGAAGCCAGACGGGTAAAGGGTTGGAGAGAAAGGAATCTGAGTGGGCTATGGGAGAAAGGGAAGAAGGAAGTGACCCGGGGGAAGTTATAGGCAGGTGAGAAGAGATAAGAAGCCAGAGTGGGGAATAGAGGAAGAGGGGACGGGAGCGGGGGGAATCTTTTTACCAGAAAGAGAAATCAATGTTCATGTCATCAGGTTTGAGGCTACCCAGATGGAATATAGGGTGTTGCTCCTCCACCCTGAGGGTGGCTTTATCTTGGCACAAGAGGAGGCCATGGACAGGCATGTCGGTCTTGGCTCAAGAGGAGGTCATGACAATAGGGGAAACTATGGTTTTGCTTTGACCAAGTACTGTAACTTATAAGCTGCTTCTTTTTCCATCTGCTAAAAGTGGGTTTTTAAAACATTCATTCATGACTTCACCCAACATGACATTTATTAGTGTTAATATTCACCCTAATTTTATTGCTGCTTTAACACTAACTACTTTAAAAGCAATTACACTAAGTTTCACAATTTTCTACAAATACTGGTCAATGTACTTTAATAATTTTTGCATTATTCATTTACAGAATCTTCCCCTTTCAATTAATGAAGTATTTTTAGATCAAAGCATATAAATAATATTACCTCACACAAAGATAGATAAGCACGATTCCCAGAATCAGAATCACAACTCCACATACAACTCCTGTCACTAAAATGGCGATTTGATATCCTGCAAAAAGACAGTTTTCAAAGTAAATGTCAAATCAGCCGCAGAACTGACCAAGTATTTATCAGTTTGAACCCCTTTACCATTGTAAAAGCCTGTATTACAGAGATGTTGAATTATAAAATGCAAAAACATGAAATATGACATATTGGATTTGAGCTGGTTCTCCCAGAATTACTACATTCCTACAATGTTCCAAGACACGTGACAAATAATCTGGCTGCAAATTATTCATTCCATTTATTTATTTATTTATTTACTGATTGAGGTACAGCCTGGAACAGGCCCTCTGTGCCCTTCAAGCTACACCGCCCAGTGATCCCCAACTTAACCCCAGCCTAACCATGGGACACTTTACAATGACCAATTACCCTACCAACCGGTACATCTTTGGACTGTGGGTAGAAACTAGAAGTCTTGGAGGAAACCCACTTGGTCACAGGGAAAACATACAAACTCCTTACAGGCAGCAGAGGAAATTGAACCCAGGTCACCTGTACTGTAAAACATTGTGCTAACTGCTATATGATTGAAAATAAACTAAAAACATCCCTAATCAGTTCCAAAGAAAGATCATGGAGCTGAAACATTAATTCTCCCTCTCAATGCTGTCTGACCTGCTAAGTATTTTCAATATTCTCTGTTTTATTAACTACCTGTTTGACAGGTAGTGGAGAGTTCAGTTTGAAAGTCACAGGCTAATGTCTGTGGACAATACGTGTTAACTTTGTCATAGCATTGGATGACAGCGTTATAAGTTTTGTCTTTCATAGAAAATGAAATTACGAAAGTCATTTTTCCCTCAAATATTGAAAAACAGCTTTCCACGCCAATCTAAACTTCCAGCACTAACAAAATGCTGGTGGAACACAGCAGGCCAGGCAGCATTTATAAGGAGAAGCACTGTCGACGTTTCAAGCTGAGACCCTTCGTCAGGACTAAATGAAAGGAAAAATTTCCTTTCAGTTAGTCCTGACGAAGGATCTTGGCCCGAAACGTCGACAGTTCTTTTTCTTATAGATGCTGCCTGGCCTGCTGTGTTCCACCAGCATTTTGTGTGTGTTGTTTGAATTTACAGCATCTGCAGATTTCCTTGTGTTTCCAGCACTAATCTGTGATCTTGCAGGTCATGCTCTCAATTACGGTACCCATCAAAGTACTCTGTTTAGAAGTACAGTAATGACGATTTCTGCCTTTACCTTCCTGACAGGCAGCATGTAGCAAACTGCTTCCACTTTCCTGCTGAAAACAAAATCCTCATCGCTCTTTTAGTCTTTCTGCTAATTGCTTTAAGTTATTTTTTGATCCCTCAACTACTAGTCCTTTGTATTTACTCTTTTTAGGCCTTTTATAATTTTAGGCACTCGGTAGTTTTTCCTTTGTTCCGACGAAAACAATCCCAGTCTCTCCATAGCAAAAACTATAAAGTCTGAATCTGAAATTAAATAAAAAGATATGCTGGAAATAGTTGAGTTGAAGCATTAACTCTGTTACTTTTTCCACAGATACTGCCTAAGCCTCTGAGTGGCTCTAGCATTTTTTCTCTTTATTCCTGTTCAACTTAACCAAATAAATCTGGAGCTGGCAGCATCCTGGAAATCTTCTCAACATCTTCAATCACAATTGCACTGCAACCTGGTGATGAGGGTTGTACACAATACTCAAGATACAGTTTAGCAGGAATTGAATATAGAAGCATAGAAAACCGACAGCACAATACAGGCCCTTTGGCCTACAAAGCTGTGCTGAACTTGTCCTTACCTTAGAACTACCTAGGCTTACCCATAGCTCTCTATTTTTCTAAGCTCCATGTACCTATCCAGGAGTCTCTTAAAAGATCCTATTGTTTCTGCCTCCACCACTGCTGCTGGCAGCCCATTCCACACATTCACCACTCTCTGCCTAAAAAACTTACCCCTGACATCTCCTCTGTACCTACTTCCAAGCACCTTAAAACTGTGCCTTCCTGTGCTAGCCATTTCAGCCCTGGGGAAAAGCCTCTGACTATCCACATGATCAATGCCTCTCATTATCTTATACACCTCTATCAGGTACACCTTTCATAATTCTAAAATAATACCCCTGCTTTTATAATTTATAGTAAAGGAAATCAGCTCTATGCCTTTTTAACCACACATTTTTGTTTCTAATTTTCAGGCTCAACAGATCAAATGGCCTAATTCTGCTCTATATCTTATGGTCTGTTGGTCGTAAATTCCTTTGTAGCTCCCTACATATCAATATTATCTCATTCAGTGTCTTTGTCTTGTTGCATTCCTCCAAAAGTATTACTTCCCAGGATTCAACTTTAGTTGCTATTCGACTTGGGATTCAACACCTCCCTTTTGCAACTGGAACCTTGACTTTTTACTAACAGACTGCAATCAGTCAGGATGGACAGCAACAACTCCACCATGATTATTCTCAGCACTGGTGCTTTACAAGCCCTCTACTCTACTCTCTATACACTCACAACTGTGTGGCCAGATTCTGCCCTAACTCCATTTACAAGTTTGCAGTTGGCTTTGCTGTGGGCTGAATATCACTGATGAGTCAGACATAGGAAGGCCTGGTGGAATGGTGTCTTGACAATAGTCTTTCTCTCAATGTCAGCAAAAAAGAGAAAACCTAGTTATTGGCTTCAGCACATGTTGCTGAGGTCAAGAGGGTTGAGAACTTAACTTCCTCAGAATAAACATCACCACCAGCCTTTCCTGGTCCAATCATATACATAAATGCCACAGCCAGTGAAGATCACCAGCACTTCTATTTCCTCAGGAGGCTAAAGAAATTTGGCATGTTCCCTTTGAAGCTCACCAATTTTGTTGATGTACCATAGAAAACATCCTATCTGGATGCATCGCGGCTTGCTATGGCAGCTGCTCTACATGTGACCACACGAAACTGCTGAGAGTTGTGGACACAGCTCAGCATCTCCCTTGCATGGATACTGTCTACACCTGTCACTGCCTCAGTAAAGCAGCCAGCATAATCAAAGACCCACCAACCCTGGACATTCCCTCTTCTCCTGCCTCCCATCAGGCAGATGATACAAAAGCACAAAAGCTTCTATGCCGCTGTTATAATGAATGGTCCCCTCAGATGGTTAGGCTCCTGACCTCACAATCTATCTTGTTATGACCTTGCACTTTACTGTCTCCCTGCACTGCACTTTCCCTGTAATTATAAAACTTTGATCAATATTTTATTGTTTTACCTCATACTACTTCAAAGCAGTGTTGCAGTGGGTCAATCTGTATGCACGGTATACAAGACAAGCTTTCCACTGTATCTCGATACATGTGATAATATTAAATCAACTCACTGACTGACCAGACAAACTAGATCTTTTTGAAGCTGTTTTTTCTCCTCTCTGTCAACCACTTTTGAAAGGTTATCTGAAAATTATGCCATTATGAAACATTAAAATCCCAAAAATCCCAATAATTAGGTACAGAACAGAATACTTTGCATTATGCATCATACAGAAAATTTCTCATGCAGCAACCCTACAACTCATTGCTTTAATGAATATTCCTTTTGGTTTGGTTGAGTTGTTCTCCAATCTTGGCAATCCATTTGCAAAAATTTCATCACCCTATGAATGCTTCTAAATGGATTGCCAAGATCAGAGAACAACTCAACCCAACCATCAACCACCTGAGCTATAAATTTTCCAAGTTATTTCCCTGATTCCTTTATTTAATGAGAAAGCACTGTCCTGATTTGTTAATAAGAGAATAATAATAATAATAATAATAATAAGAAGAAGAAGAAGAAGAAGAAGAAGAGAATCCTCTTAAATTCATAACATCGAAACTATTAATTTTAGTTCTTACCATCCTCACAGTTTATTCCATTGTAACCAAAAGGGCAACTAAATTAAGAAAAGAAGTATTAATTGACATTGTAACGAAAATATAATACTTCAATTGATTAATCTTTGCAACAAATTAAACTTTGGTTTTTGAAAACAATTAGTGAGCTAAGTTTAAAAGAGACATGTTCCCATATGAATCTGTCACTCTATGGACTTCAAGCAGATGTTGACAGTAATGTTTTGCAGGCAATTCATTCATATAACCATATAACAATTACAGCATGGAAACAGGCCATCTCGACCCTTCTAGTCCGTGCTGAACGCTTACTCTCACCTAGTCCCACCTACCTGCACTCAGCCCATAACCCTCCATTCCTTTCCTGTCCATATACCTATCCAATTTTTTTTAATGACAAAATCGAACCTGCCTCTACCACTTCTACTGGAAGCTCGTTCCACACAGCTACCACTCTCTGAGTAAAAAAGTTCCCCCTCGTGTTACCCCTAAACTTTTGCCTCTTAACTCTCAACTCGTGTCCTCTTGTTTGAATCTCCCCTACTCTCAATGGAAAAAGCCTATCCACGTCAACTCTATCTATCCCACTCATAATTTTAAATATCTCTATCAAGTCCCCCCTCAACCTTCTACGCTCCAAACAATAAAGACCTAACTTGTTCAACCTTTCTCTGTAACTTAGGTGCTGAAACCTAGGTAACATTCTAGTAAATCTTCTCTGTACTCTCTCTATTTTGTTGATATCTTTCCTAAAATTCGGTGACCAGAACTGTACACAATACTCCAAATTCGGCCTCACCAATGCCTTGTACAATTTTAACATTACATCCCAACTCCTATACTCAATGCTCTGATTTATAAAGGCCAGCATACCAAAAGCTTTCTTCACCACCCTATCCACATGAGATTCCACCTTCAGGGAATTATGCACCATTATTCCTAGATCACTCTGTTCTACTGCATTCCTCAATGCCCTACCATTTACCATGTACGTCCTATTTTGATTATTCCTACCAAAATGTAGCACCTCACACTCACCTCACATTCACAGAGGAGAATGAATATAATATTATGAATATGAATATTCATAATGAATATGAATATTATTACCTCCACCCTCTTCTCCAAGTCACACACTACCCTGAGCTGGACATGTATCACACACAAAATGCTGGAGAAACTCACCAGGTCCAGCAGCATCAATGCAGCAGAATAAAGAGACAACATTTCAGGCTGAGATGATGAGTGATGAAGGGTCTCGGCCCAAAACATTGACTGTTTATTGCTCTCTGTAGGTGCTGCCTGACCTGCTGAGTTCCTCCAACATTTTCTGTGTATTTTACTCTGGATTTCCAGCATCTAACAGCATCTCTTGTGTTCTGGATATATGTCAGCTTTTTCTAGGGAACACAGGTTAACATTCTGGAATTCCCCACCTAACAAGTACGTGATCATTGAAAGAATGGGTACAACTTACATTAAATACTCAGAGAAATTAAACACAGGCAATAAAGAGCATCACTGGTATTTCCCACACATGAGAAACAAAAGACTGACATAAGTGAAGAAATCTGTGTGCAAGACCAGTAGATATGCCATTATGGTGATGCTAGCAAATAAATTAAGGAGATTGGCACTCACTCAATGCCTCAAGGTAATGTTATGTGTGAGATCACAATGAGAGAATTTTAATAAACCACAAGAATAAATAGTCTTAAAATAGTAACTGGATTATATAGTTTACCATGTGTGTGAATGAGCAGTAATTGATTGGCCAAGAAATGTTATTGTAGAAGCATTGAACCAAGGATATGGTTGCAGTAGCTTAAAAAAACCTAAATATTTTTCAAGCTTAACCTGATCTGACTCATGAATAATTCAGGTTTTTGAGGCCACTCTAGAAGCACTGTTTTCATACTTGGCTCAGATGCAAATAGAGTATAAAGTAAATAAGCAGCATTAGGTCATTTAGCCTATTGAATCTGCTCTTCCATTTCATCATGGCTGATCCATTTTCCACTCAGCCCCAGTCTCCTGAATCTCCCCATATCCCTTCATGCCCTGACTAATCAAGAATCTGTCAGCCTCTGCCTGAACCCAATGACTTGGCCTCCACAGCCACCTGTGACAACAAGTTCCACAGAAATGTCAGTTTATGTGAGAGGACAGGTGGCAGAAATGGCCACAGCACTGGACAACCCTGACAGAGAGTTTCAATGTCATGTTGCAAACCAGAAGAGAGCTTTTATCTTTAACCTTTCACAGGTGCCACTGTTATCTTTATATCCAGGCCGGCATTCACAAACAGGAATTCCATTTTGTTGAACGCAGTGTTGATTCACTCCTTTGCATTTTAGTGCACACGATTCTGTAGATATTAAAGAAAATTACTGTAAATCGCTATTGCAGTTACTCAGATTCTGAAACATATCTTCATATTACACAGTTAATTTAAATATGTACAGTACAAATGCCTCCTGTATCTAATAAAGTGGCCACTGAGTGTATATTCGTGGTCTGCTGCTCCTGTAGGCCATCTACTTCAAGGTTTGATGTGTTGTGCATTCAGAGATGTTCTCTGTTGGAATACATGGTTATCTGAGTTACTGTTGCCTTCCTGTCAGCTTGACCCATTCTGCTCATTCTCTTCTGACCTCTCTCATTAACAAGACATTTTTGTCCACAGAACTGCTACTCACTGGATGTTTTTATTTTCTTTTTTGCTCCACTTTGTAAACTTTAGACACTGTTGCATGTGAAAATCCCAGGAGGTCAACAATTTCTAACATTTCAAAGCCCGTTTAGTAATTTCCTATTTATACATTACATAAAAGCATTTATGTTATATATAAGCAACAGAGAATAACATTTTAAAGAAGATATCTGTAAAATCTGTAATGAATAAGCCCATGATATAGGAGCAGAATTAGGCCATTTGGCCCATTGAGTCTTCGCTGCCATTTCATCGTGTTTGATCCAATTTTCCTCTCAGCCCCAGTCTCCTGCCTTCTCCTCGAATCCCTTCATGCCCTGCTCAATCAAGAATCAAGACCTCTGCACAGCCTCAGAATAGAGGAATGTCTTTTTAGACCAGCGATGAGAAGGAATTTCTTTAGCCAGAGTGATGAATTTGGAATTCTTTGCCATAGGCAGCTGTGGAGGCCAAGTCTTTATGTATATTTAAGGCAAAGGTTCATGGATCCTTGATTTGTCAGGGCATGAAGGGACACAGGGAGAAGGAAGGAGATTGGGGCTGAGAGGAAAATTGGATCAGCCATGATGAAACACAGAGCAGACTCAATGGGGCAAATGGCCTAATTCTGCTCCTATATCTTATAGTCTTATGGTCTAATTTAATATAACACTTCAATGCTGATAAATAAAAACAGGTGTAAAAAGTAAATACCTGTGCATTTTGTCTCTGTTAAGGAGTTCTTATAAAATCCTGTTTTGCAGATGCACTCAGCCAGACCGTGGACCGGTTGGTAACAGTCTGCAGTAGTACCTTTGTCGCACTTATCTGAGTTGCATCCTTGAATAGCTATTGAAAAGAAGAACAAGCTGGGAAATTAATTTCAAAACATCTAATATACACATTTTATGCTATCTTATATCAGACTTATTTCCATATTATTCTGAACATCGTTTGTAACCCAACGGATCTTTAAACAAATACACTAGTAACATTTTCAACATTTTACATCTCAATCTAATTCTATTTTTGTATACAGTAATGGTTGGATGCTGAAAAATTGCAAGAAAATTGATAGAATGACTTAAACAAGTGTTTAAAGGCTGGAAACAACACCCCAAAACTGCTTCTGACAGACTTCAATGGTTATAATTAGATGCATGTGGTAGCCCCATGAATGCCCAAGACACCATTGACTACAATTACAGTGGGATCCTGGACCAGCTGCAGTGATGACTGGCTTCTGGGCTGTGAAGTCACTTTCGTGAACTTTACTTCTGAATATTATTTTCTTTTACTTTTTATTGTTTGCACAATTGTTCTTTTTCTTTTGCATACTGTTCTTTGATGGTCTTTTAAATGAGTTCTATTGGGTTTCTGTTTTGTGGATGCCTGGAGAAAAATCTCAATATTGTATACAGTGTACATACTTTGGATAATAAATGTGAACTTTGAACTTTGTAATGCTGGGCAATTCTTAACTACAGAAAGCTATAGAAGTTAAGTTGTCAAATATACTTCAGAAGGAGGATGATAGATTTCTAAATACAAAGGAGGTGGCTAAGTCAGAGAATTGGCCACAATTCTTTGGTTGTCTGAGCAGAGTGAAAGGGCTGAATAGCCCCACTTTTGCTCCTAAGTTCTTTGTTTCAGTTCTAGAGCAGGAGTTCCTTTTTCATGTCATGGATCAATACCATTAAACAAGGGATCTGTTTATCCAATCTTTCCTCATACATATCCCTACCAGGTTGGGAATCCCTGTTCTAGAGCATCTATTACCAGCAAAGCTTTTCCCATCTCATGTATTTAGATTAACACTACTTTCTTCATAATAAATCACAGATTTGAATTTATTGGGAGCTAAGTACACCAGAAGAGAAATAAAATTAGCTCACACCAATAATGCAAGATCATCTTTTCCATTTAGATTTATGGAAGATTCAAAGGTCAGGCCTTCTGGAAAAGCTGCTCTTAACAAGAAATCAGAGAGACAGAGAGCACTACAGCACAGATTAAGGCCCAACACATGTGCTGAACACCGTTTCATCACCTTGTTGACCTGTGATACTGATTTTTGCAATCAATGTTCTTGTACTCCTAGAGGTCTCTGTTGTGTTACACTCCCTAATGCCTGACCATGCATAGTATCGGTCTTACACATCTGCGGAAGAAAATATTGTAAGCTAAAGATTTTGATAGACAAAGGGTTAATATTGGCCTTTCTATATGGAGACCAGTTTCCAGCTTAGGTTCGAAAGATATAGCCTTGGTTTTTTTTTAAATTTTTTTATTAGTTTTTCAAAACATTTTACAAAATTAAAAACCCCAAATCCCAATGAGGAGCATTAATACAGAGCAAGGTTAAGCATACAATAACAATATGCTACAAAGGAAGAAAATTTAACAAAAAAGCACCTAAATTAAAGACAAGTGAGCTTAGTGTCCTCCCCAAACCCCACAACACAAGAAAAAAACAACAATTCCAGACCAACCACCACACAATATAGAGAGTATAAGTCTGGACAGTCAAACTCCCAGACTGTGAATACACTTAGCAACAAAGGATAATAATGCCTACTACCAGAAAAAAAAAGGGAGCTGAAAGCAAGGGACCAAAAAGAAAAAAAAACCCTAGTCAAGAGGAAGGTTATGAAAGTACTCGATAAAAGGTCCCCAGACCTTATGGAACTTTAAATCCGAATTGAGAACTGAATAATGAATTTTTTCGAGGTCCAAGCAGGCCATAATGTCGTTATGCCATTGCGCATGAGTGGGCGGGGCAACATCTCTCCATCTAAGGAGGATCAAGCGTCTCGCCAGGAGAGAGGCAAAGGATAGTATTCGGCATTTGGTCGGACCTAGACATAAATCTGTCTCGCCCCAAAAACCGAACAGAGCAATTAAGGGGTTAGGTTCTAGGTGCTGATTCAGAATACCCGATAATGTAGTGAAGACATCTTTCCAGAATTTCTCCAAGCTAGGACAGAACCAGTACATATGGATGAGAGAGGCCACGCCCCTCTTGCATTTATCACAGAGCGGACTAATGCCAGGGTAGAATCGAGATAGTTTAGATTTAGACATATGGGCTCTATGAACAATCTTAAACTGTAAGAGACAATGGCGAGCACAAAGAGAGGTTGAGTTAACCGATTTGAGAACTGAGTCCCAGCTCTCCTCGGATAAGGAGATATTTAAATCCTGCTCCCAGGCCATTTTAATTTTATCCACAGGGGTCCGTCGTAAGGCTGCTAGTTTATCTTGGATAATTGAAATTAAACCTTTACCTAGTGGATTAATGGAAAGAAATAGGTCCATAGCATTTTTCGCAGGCATTTCAGGAAAGTTAGGAATTAAAGGAGCAGTAAAGTGTCGGATTTGGAGATATCTGAAAAAGTGAGCGTTAGACAGGTTGAACTTAACAGAGAGCTGTTGAAAAGAAGCGAAGCGATTATCAATGAAGAGATCTTCAAAATGTCTAATGCCCTTCCTGTACCAAACATGGAATGCTGAATTGAACGTGGTGGGTAAAAAAAGGTGATTATGTGCGACAGGGCTAGAAACAGAAACCCCCTGGAAACCATAGCATTTCCTGAACTGAGCCCATATACGCAAAGTGTGTCTAACCAGAGGATTAGCTATTGATCTGGGCAGACTGCTAGGGAGTGCAGAGCCAAGAAGTGCAGATATAGATAATTCTTTAGTGGAGCTCAACTCCATTGCCACCCAGTTAGGGCACTCAGGTTGACCGTGGAAGAAAGACCAGAAGGCAGCACAACGTATATTAGCTGCCCAGTAATATAAGCAAAAGTTAGGTAAAGCCATGCCACCCTCTTTTTTAGATTTTTGGAGGTGGATTTTATTAATTCTAGAGTGCTTATTCTGCCACAGATATGACAAAATAATAGAGTCTAAGGAATCAAAAAAAGATTTAGGAATAAAAATTGGGATAGATTGAAATAAGTATAAAAATTTGGGGAGAACATACATTTTGACAACATTGATACGACCTACCAAGGACATAGATAGAGGTGACCATTGTACCAGACTCTGTTTTGTAGCATATGAAAGATTGACAAAGTTTTCACGAAAGAGATCTTTAAACTTCCTTGTGACTGTAATTCCAAGATAAGTAAATTGATTATGGACTACTTTAAAAGGGAGATCACGAAATATTAGTTCTTGTGCTTCTTTATTAATTGGGAAAAGTTCACTCTTATGTAAGTTGAGTTTATAGCCAGAGATCTGGCTAAACTGGTCAAGAAGTGAAAACATTAGAGGTAAGGATGTAGATGGATATGAGAGAAAGAGTAATAAGTCATCAGCATAGAGAGAGACTTTATGCTCAACACCCCCTCTCCAAATCCCGGTCAGTTCAGGACATTTTCGAAATGCTATCGCCAGAGGTTCTATAGCCAAATCAAAGAGAAAGGGACTTAAGGGGCATCACTGACGGGTGCCACGTTTGAGATTGAATACTTGGGATTTCTGAAAGTTAGTTAGAACAGAAGCAGTAGGACACAGGTACAGCAATTGGATCCAAGAGATGAAACTTTGGCCAAGGTCAAATTTTTCTAAGACTGCAAAAAGGTAGTTCCACTCTATACGATCAAATGCTTTCTCCGCATCAAGGGAGATAACACATTCAGGAGTCCCAGTTGGAACTGAGTATAAAATATTAAATAGACGCCGAATGTTAAAAAAAGGGAGACGGTTTTTAATAAAGCCTGTTTGGTCATCAGAGATAATGGAGGGAATAACGGTTTCTAATCTATGAGCCAACACTTTAGCTAAGATCTTTACATCAACATTGAGCAGAGAGATCGGCCTGTATGAGGAACACTCTGTTGGGTCTTTGCCCTTTTTTAAAAAGAAGAATAATAAATGCCTCATTGAAAGAGGGTGGCAATTTGCCGTAATTAAACGAGTCAGATAATACTGAAAGTAACTGAGGAGAAAGAAGTGAGGAGAATGATTTATAAAATTCCACAGGGAACCCATCAGGTCCAGGAGATTTCCCTGAGGACAGTGCAGAAATTGCAAAAGATATTTCTTCTAGTGATATAGGCGCATTGAGTTTGGCTTTGAAATCAGATGAAAGTGAGGGGATATTCAGATTCTGTAAAAATTGATCCACAGAGATATTGTCATTCAGGGATTCAGAGGAATAAAGCCGAGAATAAAAATTTTTAAATGCGTCATTAATTTCTAAATGATCCGATGTAAAGTCTCCGTTCTCCTTCCGGATCTTTGTAATATGTTGTTTGGCTTTAGAACGCCTCAGCTGATTGGCTAGGAATTTACCAGACTTATCCCCATGAATGTAAAAGCGGCTCTTGCTTTCGAGAAGTTGGCGTTCGACAGGTTGAGTGGACAGAAGGTTAAATTTAGTTTGGAGTTCAACACGCTTCTTGTATAATTCAGGGTTCTTAGTTTGGGCATATAATTGATCCACATCTTTAATCTGGTTAATGAGGTCTGCTCGATCTGCACGGGATCTTCTATTGAGATTTGCTGTGTAAGAGATTATTTGACCCCTCAAATATGCTTTCATGGCATCCCAGACAATCTGGGATGGCACTTCAGGTGATGTATTAGTGTTAAAATAGAAGGTTATCTGGTCTTTAATAAATTTTACGAAATCATCATCCGATAATAAAGTTGAATCGAACCGCCAGTGTTTGTTCCTCTGAGGGAGACCGGGAAAGTTCAGAGAGAGGGTAATTGGGGCATGGTCAGAAATCAGTATACACTGATAGTCACAAGTGTGGGCAAATGGGATAAGTTGGTTATCGAGTAGGAAATAGTCAATTCTAGTGAAGGTATGGTGAACATGTAAGAAAAAGGAATAATCTCTCTCCGTAGGATGGAGGAAACGCCATATATCAGAGATACCAAAATTAGAGAGAAACGACTGAATAGCTAAGGCAGATTTGGTAGGTGATCTGGTAACAGAGGACGATCGGTCCAGTTTAGGATCCAACCAACAGTTAAAGTCACCACCCAATATAAGAGAGTATGAGTTTAAGTCTGGTAGTGAGGAAAAAAACCGTTCAAAAAAGTTAACATCATCAAAGTTGGGGGCATACAGGTTTGCTAGTGCAACTTTAGTGTTATATAGTTTACCAGAAACAATAATAACACGGCCATTTGTGTCCGATATTTTATTATGGAGTTCAAAAGGAATATTTGAGTTAATAAGAATGGAGACTCCCCTAGCTTTAGCGGCAAAGGATGAATGAAAATACTGACCCGCCCACTTTGACAGAAGCCGGGAGTTATCAAAACAATGAATATGAGTTTCTTGGAGGAAAGCAATGTCAGCTTTGAGTTGTTTAATATGTGAGAATACCTTCCTCCTTTTAACAGGGTGATTCAGTCCCTTTACATTCCAGCTCACAAATTTAAGTGCACTAGCCATTATCAATTACTAATGCATAAAAGGCAGCAGGCATATAAAAAATCAAGCGGTACAATAGCAGTCTGGGAGCAGAGATGTAAACATAGATTCGTAAGGTCAAAATATAAACATGTCCTAAACAATAAAGAAATGTTGGAACTGGAAAATCCACCCCACCCACACAACCCAAAACTAGACGGCTACCAAAACAAGTAGCTAGCTCTACCAAAAAAATTAACCCAAATACAACTTCCAGATCTGTGTTATTGACAGCAGTTCCGTATAAATGCTATAACAAACAGTAACTAGTTTATGCACTAGAAAACATAACTCCAGATTAGAACACCTTCTGCCGAAATATACAACTTAATACAGAGAAAATCGGAAGAAAACCAAAACTAACCTACCCGCGAAATATTATAGAAGAATAAGGTAAGAGAAAGGGAAAAAAAAGGGTAAGAAGGAAAAAGAAAAAAAGAGGAAGGGGAAAATTATAAATTCAAAACGAGTATTTATCAACCATTTACCGAGAAGGGAGAAAAAAAAATTCAGAGAATGGAAAAAAAAGGGGTGAAGAAAAAAAAAAGATAAAATAAATAAATATTTAAAACAGAGGAGCCTTGGTTTTTAGCAGAAACAAGACTTAGAATCAATACTTGCAGTTGCTTGTATTGTAAGAATCAGCCACAAGAATATGAGATAAACTGTTTTACACACAGTTGTACACAAGACGGATTTTTAAAATTTTTAGCTGATTATTTGGGTATAGCTTATCACAAGAGAACTGCATATGAAGCTAGCTTATCTTTTTGTAATTCACAAGGTTAATCGAACAGACTTTGCTTTTGCAATTGATTTGTACATGTATAAAAGGAGCTGAGCTCTGTGTATTATTTGGAGTTCGAAACCCACTGTTAGTGGTTCCACTCCCCACAATATCATGAATAAGGCTTGCTTGTGTCTAATTTACTTCCAATCAATGCACCATAGCATTGGAGAGGGATAGGAAGAGACAAGTTAGGAAAGTGTTTAAATGGAATAAGGAGAAATACAAGGCTATCAGGCAGGAACTTGATAGCATAAATTGGAAACAGATCTTCTCAGGGAAATGTATGTAAGGAATGTGGCAAATGTTCAGGGGATATTTGCATGGAGTTCTACATAGGTACATTCCAATGAGACAGGGAAAGGATGGTAGGGTACAGAAACCGTGGTGTACAAAGGCTGTTGTAAATCTAGTCAAGAAGAACAGAAGAGCTTATGAAAGGTTCAAAAAGCTAGGTAAAGATAGGGAGCTAGAAGATTATAAGGCTAGCAGGAAGAAGCTCAAGAAAGAAATTAGGAGAGCCAGAAGGGGACATGAGAAGGCCTTGGCGGACAGGATTAAGGAAAATCCCAAGGCATTCTACAAGTATGTGAAGACAAGAGGATAAATTCCTCACGTTCTCCTTAAACTTTTCACCTTTCATCAATATTCATGGATATGAACATTTTTCAGGGCAAATTCTCTTCCTGCTCTCATTTTAAATTTCCCATTCCAGCCATTATTTGTAAAACCCGTGTAAATGATTTGGCTGCTAACTGCTAAACTTCCATCTTTCACCTTTCACTATTGCCTAATTCTTTCACCTAAGCCCAATCTTTCTCTTCCTTCGATGATTTAACCGGGGCGGTGTGACTCAGTGTTCAGGCTGAATTCAGAGTCATGCCTTCCCCCAGTGTTCAACGTCAAGAGTTTTGGACTCTTTTATTGCATGATTATGATATCATTTGTGCTTGCTATCTTCTGTGTGCTTTGTGCTGTGTGTGACAGTTGATATTGTGTTTTGCATCTTTACCCCAGAGTAACGCTGTCTCGTTTGACTGTATTCAAGAGTATTCATGCATGGTTGAATGGCAACTAAACTTGAATTGAACTTTTATATGCTTAAAGAAACTCTTCTGATTTTCCCTCATATCATTTAGTATTTATTTTTCTACTTTGTAATTATTCTATTAAATGGCCTGCTCTTTGTATAATTTTGAAACATCACATTTTATGTTATTCATGGAATTCTTCAAGAAAATAATTCTGTTATTTTTTTCAGGGATAGTGCAAACAGGATGTTTTATTCATCGAAGCAACTGAGGATATATCTCTCTTTCCCTCTCCACAAATAGCGTACCTTTGTTCAAAGTAAATTTACGAAGTACAGATACATCACCATATACAACCCTGAGCATTCACAGTAAATACAAGAAACACAACAGAATCAATGAAATAACTCACCCAACAGGATAGACAATCAACGTGCAAAAGATAACTGAGCAAATACAAAAAGAAAGAAAAAAGAAATAATAATAATATTAACAAATAAACAATAAATATCAAGAACATGAGATGAAGAGTCCTTGAAAGTGACTCCACAGGTGTGGGAACAGTTCAATGACGGGCTGAGTGAAGTTAACCCGTCTGGTTCAAGATAGTGATGGTTGAGAGTTAATAAAAGTTCCTGAACCTGGTGTTCCAGGTCCTGAGGCTCCTGTACTTCATTCCTGATGGCAGCAGCGAGAAGAGAGCATGGCCTGGGTGGTAGGGAAACTTGATGATGGGTGCTCGTTTCTTGTAACAGCACTCTCCATTGATGTGCTCAATGGTGGGAAGGGCTTTACCCATGATGCACTGAGCTGTTTCTACAAAATTTTGTAGGTTTTTCCATTCAAGGGCATTGATGTTTCCATACCAGGCTATAACGCAACTAGCCAATATACTCTCTACTACACAACTATAAGAAGTTTGTCAAAGTAGAGGCATTGCCTGGCTTTCCTCAGAATGATAATTATGTGCTGGGCCCAGAACAGTTCCTCTAAAATAATAATACTGAGGAATTTAAAGAAGCTGACTGTTTCCACCTTTGATTCCCCTGATGAGGACTAGCTCATGTTTCCTCCTTCTGAACTTAACGATCAGTTCTTGCTGTTGCTGACAGGTGGTTGTTGTGGACCATTTACGCAGATTTTCAATCTCCCTCCTATTTGCTGATCTGTCACCACCTTTAGTTCAGCCAATGACAGTGCCAAAGCAAACCGAAGTATGGCATTGGAGCTGTACTCAACCTCACAATCATTAGTATAAAACAAGTAGAGCAGGGGGCTAAGCACACGGCCTTGTTGTGCACTTGCACTGATGGAAATTGTGGAGGAGATGTTTTTGCCAGTCTGAAGTAACTGGGGTCTAGAAGTGTGGAAATCAAGAATCCAGTTGCACAAGTTCTAGGTCTTGAAGATTATTGATTAGATTTGAGAAGATGATACTATTGAATGTGGAGCTGCAGTCAATGAAGAGCATCCTGATATATAAGACCATAAGATATAGCAGCAGAATGAGGCCATTTGGACTATCAAGTCTGCTCCACCATTTCTTCATGGTTGATCCAGTTCTCCTCTCAGTCCCAATCTCCTGTGTTCCCCCCCTCTGTATCGCTTCATGCTCTGACCAATCAAGAATCTATCAATGTTTGCCTTAAATATACATAAAGACTTTGCCTCCACAACTGCAGGTAGCAAAGTATTCCACAGATTCGCCACTCTCTGGCTAGACCTCTCTCTCTTCTTGAAAAGTGGAGTGATATTTGCAATTTTCCAGTCTTTCAGAACCATTCCAGAATCTGGTGATTCTTGAAAGATCATTACTAATGCCTCCACAATCTCTTCAGCCACATCTTCAGAACCCTGGGGTGTACACCATCTGGTCCAGTTGACTTATCTACCTTCAGACCTTTCAGTTTTCCAAGAACCTTCTCCTTACTAATGGTAACTTCACACACTTTTTGACCCCTGATACATGGAACTTCTACCATACTGCTAGTGTCTTCCACAGTGCAGATTGATGCAAAATTACTTATTCAGTTTGTCCACCATTTTTTTGTGCCTCATTACTACCTCTCCAGCATTGTTTTCCGATGGTCTGATATTCCCCCCTCCCCTCTCTTTTTATACTTTATGTATCTGAAGAAACCTTTATGTACTTTATGTATCTGAAGAAATCTGGCTTACTTTTGTATTCCATCTTTACCTTCTTAATGACTTTTTTAGCAGCCTTCGGTTGGCTTTTAAAAGCTTCCAATCTTTTAACTTCCTACTGATATTTGCTCTATTATATGCCCTCTCTTTGGCTTTTGTGTTGGCTTTGACTTCACTTGTTAGCCACAGTGGTGTCATCTTTTCTTTAGAATACTTGTTCCTCTTTGGGATGTATATATCCTGTGCTTTCTGAATTGCTTCCAGAAATTCCAAACATTGCTGCTCTGCCGTCATCCCTGCCAGTGTTCTTTTCCAATCAATTCTGGCCAACTCCTCTCTCATGGCTCTGTAATTCTCTTTACTCCACTGTAATACTGATACATATGACTTAAGCTCCTCCTTCTCAAATGTTGGGGTGAATTTGATCATATTATGATCATTGTCTCTAAGGGTTCTTTTACCTTAAGTTCTCTAAATAATTTTAGTTCATTGCACAACACCCAATCTAAAATAGCTGATCCCCTAGTGGGCTCAACCACGAGCTGCTCTAAAAAACCATCTCATAGGTACTCTAGTAATTATCCTTTCTGGAATCCAGTACCAAACTGATTTTCCCAATCTACCTGCATATTGAAATCCCCCATGCCTATTGTAACACTGCCCATTTGGTATGCATTTTCTATCTCCCATTGTAACTTTTAGACCACATCCTTCCTACTGTTTGGGGGTCTGTATACAACTCCCATCAGGATCTTTCTATCCATGCAGTTCATTAGCTCTATGCACAACATTTCATCACCTTCCAACCCTGTAAAACCTCTCTCTGATGATTTGATTTCATTTTTTTAAAAATGCAGCCCCATCTGTCTTTTCAAAACAATGTGTATCATTAGACATTATGCTCCCACTATAATCTTCTTTCAGCCATGATTCAGTGATGCCTACATCATACCTGCCAATCTGCAGCTGGGCTGAAGATTCATTTACCTTATTTCCTATACTGCAACATTCAAATATAACACCTTCAGTCCTATCTTCACTCTTTTCAATCCAACTTTCACATTGCATCTCATCCTGTTGATTGCAATTTTGCCCTATCACCAGCCTCTCCTCACTACACATTGCCTCTGTTTGTAAACCAACCTCCTCATCGTCTGTACTATTATCTTCCTTTCCTAGGATATGTCTTGCACTGAAATACACGCAGCTCAGGGCACTAGTCACACCTTGCTCAACCTTTTGATTTCTTACTTTGTCAGAGGTCTCCAATTTCGGTCTCCATTACGTCTCCACTGTCTTGACACTCTGGTTCCCACCCCCCTGTAACTCTTGGTTAAACCCCACTGTGCAGCATTAACAAACCTTCCCGCTAGGATATTAGTCCCCCTCCAATTCAGATGCAAACCATCCCTTCTGTACAGGTCCTACCTTCCCTGAAAGAGAGCCCAATGATCTAAAAATCTTATGCCCTCCCTCCTACACCAACTCCTTAGCTGCACGTTAAACTGTATAATCTTCCTAGTTCTGGCCTCACTAGCACGTGGCATGGGTAGCAATCCTGAGATCACAACCCCGGAGGTCCTGCCCTTTAACTTAGCACCAAACTGCCTGAACTCCCTTTTGCAGAACCTCATCAATCACCCTATCCACATCATTGGTACCTACATAGACCACAACTTCTGGCTGTTCACTGTCCCACTTAGGAATGCTGAGGACTCAGTCTAAGATATCCTGGACTCTGGCAGCCAGGAGCAATATACCATCCAGGAATCTCATTCCTGCCCACAAAACCTCCTGTCTCTTCCTCTAACTAATGAATCCTTTATCACCACAGCATGCCTCTTCTCCCCACCTTCCCTTCTGTGTCACAAACCTGACTGCTGTGACTTTCCTCTCAACACACACAAAATGCTGGTGGAACACAGCAGGACAGGCAGCATCCACCAGCGTTTTGTGTGTGTTGTTTGAATTTCCAGCATCTGCAGATTTCCTCGTGACTTTCTTCTGTTAGGTTAACCTCTCCCCTCCCAACAGTATCCAAAATGATATACCTGTTGCTCAAGGGTTGGCCACATATATGCACCTTAGCTGCTCCAATGTTCCAGGGTTGAATGAGGAACCAATGAATTGGTATCTGCTGTTGACCTTTTGTGATGGTAGGCAAATTGGAGCAGATCCAAGTCATGCCTCCAGCAGGAGATATGTTTCTCATCACCAACCTGCTTAACTTCATCACAGTGGATGTAATTTCTACTGGAGATAGTCATTGAGGCAGTTTACCACATTCTTCTTAGGCACTGGTAAAACCAAAGCCTGCTTGAAGCAGGTGGGTACCTCACACTGCTGAAGCGAGAGGTTAAAGATCTCAGTGAACACTGTGGTAAAGCAGTTTGTGCAGCAGTCTCACTTTGAGTTCTGTCCATGTAGAATCTGTTTATTCTGTCTGTGACCAGGGTGATCCTGTTTCCTCCAGCATGCCAAAGATATGCTGATTGGCTACTTAAATTGTGTTGGTGCAGATCAGTCACAGGATTATTGCTCAGGGGGTTAATTGATGTGAATGTCAGAAGAGAACTGGGATTGATGTAGATAATTGTCACAACACATTAGGCTGAGGAGGCAGTTTCATGTATTTTGCTTACTAGTGAGACGCTGCCTGGCCTGCTGGAAGTTTTCAGTATACCCTGTTGTTTTTCAAATTTCCAGCACTAGCTGATGTTTGACTTTCATTTCCATGAAGTTCAAAGTTCAAAGTAAATTTTATTATCAGAGTACAATATAGTATGTCACCACATACTACCCTAAGATTCATTTTCCTGTGGACGTACTCAGCAAATCTATAGAACCGTAACTATAACAGGTAGAAACTGTTCTTGAAATTGGTAATGCGAGTCCTGAGGGTCTTGACCCTTCTATTTGATGGTAGGTGTGCTCAATGGTTGGGAGAGTTTGGCTCATGATAAGCTGGGCCAGATCCATTACCTTTTGCAGGATTTTCCATTCAAAGGCCATGATGCAATGTGGGTGTTCACTGGGTGTGGAAAATGTAAACAGTTGCTTCATCATAACAGTGCCTGAAATTCCATTTTATTACTGAGTAATAAAGAAGTTCAAAGTGGTATCGCTTACTTATATATGTGAAGTTTTCTTGTACTTTTTCTGCAATGATTGATTCAGTTACTTTGCTACCTTCTTCAAATGTGTTTGTAACATCTGCGATGACACTCCCCTTCCTGTAATCATAAAGTCATATAACTTAACTCACTAAGAATGCACAATGACACAATGTAAGTGCTGCAGGGTCAAATAACTTATCAGAAAGTCCAATGAAGAATCATAAACAGTTTCATTTCTAGTATGACCCATTTTTTTCTCTCTGCAGTTGACTGCTTTGGGATTTACTCTCCAGCCAATTCCATTTACCATTGGTACATTTCACCTCTTATTTTCCTCTGTGGTACATTGCACTTTCAGTTCCTATATGGACCCATAATTATCTCCTGGTATCATGAATTCTCCTTGGATAAACATATGTGTTCCTCAAAAAAAATCATACAGTTCATGAGTGGCTTGACAGACAGTTTTGATGAAGGGTCCCAGTCTGAAATGTCAACTGGTTACTCTTTTCCATGGATGCTGCCTGACCTGGTGAATTCCTCCAGCATTTTGTGTGTGTTGTTCTGGATTTCCAGCATCTGCAGAATCTCTTGTGTTTGTAGGTTTATCTCTTAACATTCCTGAAGAACCTAGACACTGTGCAACATTACAATTGTGGAATTTAATTTCAGCTAATCACATGAAATTAAAACTGAATATTAGTTATTATTGAGATGAATTATGAAGAATTCTGGATATTAAAGGGATGGTGTATATGATGCTGGAACTTGATAAGTACCAGGACAACCTCAAATGCTCTTGCTCCAACTTGCTATGTTCTTATGCCATATACTGCTGCTACTCTTTTTCTTTTCATATTTTCTTATTTTCATTGTGATAATTTGTTTTTATATTTCCTGGCTGTTTACTTTAGAGCCATAGAATTGTAAAGTATTCAGCACAAAAACAAACAAGCCCTTCAGCCCAACTTGCCCATGCCAACCAAGATTCTCTTCTAAGCTTGTACCATTTGCTTGCATGTTGCTCATGTTCCTCTAACTTTTCCTATCCATCTACCTGTCCAAGTGTCTTTTAAATGTTATCATTTGTATCACAATCACTTCCTCTGGCAGCCCTTTCCATTTCTGTACCACCCTCTGTGTGAAGTTGCCACTCAGATGCCATTTAAATTTCTCCTTTCTCACCTTAAACTTATTCCCTCTAGCTTTTGATTCCCTCTCCCTGGGAAATAAAACTGTGCATTCACCCTTTCTATGTCCCTCATAACTGTATATACTTCCAGATGTTTATACTTCTGTTTTCTATGCTCCAAGGAACTGAGTCCCAGTATGCCTAACCCCTCTCTAAAACTCGGGCCCTCGGGTTCTGGCAACGTTCGTGTACACCATTTGGTACAGGGTGGGGGGGGGGTCTCCATCATGGGTACTAGCCTCCCCAGCATCCAGGACATCTTCAAAGAGTGATGCCTCAAAAAACTGGCATCCATCACCCAGGACATGCCCTTTTCTCATTGCTGTCACCAGGAAAGAGGTATAGGAGCCTGAAGACACACACTCTGTGATTCAGGAACAGCTTCCTGCCCTCCCCCATTTGATTTCTGAATGGACATTGAACCCAGGAACACTACCTCACTTCTTTATTTCTATCTGTTGCATTACTTATTTAATTAAACTATTGTATATGTAATATATTATACACACACACACACACACACACCGTAATTTACAGTTTTTCTCTTTTCTACTATTATGTATACCTATTTCTTAGACTGGATTCTGCCTCTTTATCAATTTTTCAGTCAATCCTTGTGGGTTTTAAAATAATCCCAATCATCAATTTAGATCCTAAAATAATTGTATAAATCTCTTCATTAGATTTTCAACCTCTTCTGTAGATAACTCTCAGCAAAAGATTGCCTCCATTTTTTTCAATCTTTTATGAACACCCAAATAGACTCCAATCCCAACTCCTGATTTTATAAGCAAAGGTCATTTTTCATTCCTGTTACAATATCAGAGCCATCCCATCTCTTCTGATGTTGAGACTCACAGGCAGTAGAAAGTTCAGAAAATGAACCTGAGATGTACATCATCTGTCAAGGCCCATCGAACAGTCTACATGAATGGCAGAACAACCTTGCGGGGCTCTGTCCCTTCCTTCTTCTATTTCTGTATTCTCCTGTTCTTAATAAAGACTTCCAAAGTCCACAATATTTCATTTTGAATTAATATCTGACCTTATTTTGATTAGTTAGTCATTAACTCTTTCCGTTTTTCTTGTTTAACAACACAGAACAATATTGTATGATTCAAACCATTTATCATGCTAACTTCAGAGATCACATATGAAACATTTAATTCAATTTTCTCTTTACCTTACGTTATATATGATAGTTGATTTGTAGCCAAAGGACTCCAAATTCTTCTTAAACTGTAAAACAATTCAGAATAATTGATAAATTTTCGATATATTTTAAATCCAAAAACCAATACTTTCTTTCTAATTAAAATGGATTTCTTTGCCTCCTTCTTCAGTTTCTTTACATTAGGAACCACTTGGAAAACTTTTGCTTGGAAGCTGGATTCCGCCTATGGTTTATGCATAATAGCACATAGGGTTGCATGGTAGCACAGTGGTTAGCACAACGCTTTACAGTACCAGCAACCTGAGTTGAATTCCTGCCACTGTCTGTAAGGAGTTTGTACCTTCTCCCCGTGACCACATGGGTTTCCTCCGGGTGCTTTGGTTTCTTCCCACAATGGAAAGCAAGTAATGAAAAACTCTACAGCTGACAAAACCATAATGTAAAACCATGTTGGGGTGGTTTACTCCTGTAAACAAGAGCCTTCCAAGAGTCATCCAGGAAGGTCTGTGTGGCACGGTCCTCCAGTAATGTGAATCCTGGAATCCTGGTAACAATGCCGCAAAAAATTCAGCTTCTTAAGGTTAGGTCACATGACCGGCATTGCGTCACAGATCCTAAATTGAGATCTTCACAGTAAATTGTATTTTATGCCTGGGTCTCATTCTTTCAGTGAGGTACACTCATTAGGAAGGGCAGAGATGTTGTAACAAGCCCTTTACATGATTAAAGCATTTGTCTGCTATAACAAGTGCAAGTGGACTTATGAAACATAATTCAAGGAATCTTTCACATCATCTAGGTTCTCTGTGTGATTCCTAGTGTATTATGCCGGCACAACTAATATTTTCTTTCAGTTCCTACTGGAGAAATATAATTTTTCAGTGATCTTAAAAGAAGTGTCTTTCAGACCTCTGCTTCTCAGCTGGGAGAGAAGATCGTGGATGCGGACTAGGAAAAATCCCACTGTAACCTTCCCTTTTACAGGACGTGCATAGAACATCAAAGCATTGTGCCAACCTTTTAACCTACTCTAAGATCAATCTAACCCTTCCCTCCTGAATAGCCCTCTATTTTTCTAAAATCCATGTACCTATCTAAGAGTTTTTTAAATGGCCAGAATGTATCTGCCTCTACTACTAACCCTGACAGGGCCTTCCATGCACTCACAATTTCCTTTGTAAAGAACTTACGTCTGACATACCCCCAATATTTTCCTCCAATCATCTTAAAATAATGCCCCTTGCATCAGCCATTTCCAACCTGGGCAAAAGTCTTTGACTGTCCACTCAATCTATACCTCACATCCTTCTCTGCTCCAAAGAGAAAAGCCCTAGCCCAGACAACCTATCCTCATAAGATATGCTCTCTAATCGAGGCTGCAACCTGGTAGATCTCCTCTGCACCTTCTCTGGAGCTTCACCACCAGAAATGATCATAACATTCAAAATGTGGTCTAACCAGGGTTTTATAGAGCTGAAACATTACCTTATGACATTTGAACTCAATCTCCTGAATAATGAAGACCAACACAGCAAAGCCTTCTTAACAATTCTATCACCTTTTGCAGCAACTTTGAGGAATCAATGGACAAGGACCCCAAGATCCCCGGGTTTCTCCATGTTGCCAAAAATCATGCCATTAACCCTGTATTTTGCCTTCAAATTTGACCTTCTAAAGTGAATCACTTCACACTTCTCTGAGTTGAATTCCATCTGCCACTTCTCAGCCATTGTTCCGTTGCAATGAAACAAAAAGTTGTGCACTTTGGTAGAACGGAGAAAGGCATGGACTATTTTCTAAACAGTGAGAAAATGAGAAATTGGAGGTGCAAAGGTATGCTAAAGTTTGGGCACCCCTGGTCAAAATTTCTGTTACTGTGAATAGCTAAGCGAGTAAAAGATGACCTGATTTTCAAAAAGCATAAAGTTAAAGATGACTCATTTCTTTAATATTTTAAGCAAGATTACTTTTTTCTTTCCATCTTTTACAGTTTCAAAACAACAAAAAAGGAAAAGGGGCCCGAAGCAAAAGTTTGAGCACCCTGCATGGTCAGTACTTAGTAACACCTCCTTTAGTAAGTATCACAGCTTGTAAACACTTCCTGTAGCCAGCTAAGAGTCTTTCCATTCTTGTTTGGGGGATTTTCGCCCATTCTTCCTTGCAAAAGGCTTCTAGTTCTGTGAGATTCTTGGGCCGTCTTGCATGCACTGCTCTTTTGAGGTCTATCCACAGATTTTCAATGATGTTTAGGTCAGGGGACTGCGAGGGCCGTGGCAAAACCTTCAGCTTGCGCCTCTTGAGGTAGTCCATTGTGGATTCCGAGGTGTGTTTAGGATCATTATCCTGTTGTAGCAGCCATCCTCTATTCATCTTCAGCTTTTTTACAAATGGTGTGATGTTTGCTTTCAAAATTTGCTGGTATTTAATTGAATTCATTCTTCCCTCTACCAGTGAAATGTTCCCCGTGCCACTGGCTGCAACACAAGCCCAAAGCATGATCGATCCACCACCATGCTTAACAGTTGGAGAGGTGTTCTTTTCATGAAATTCTGCACCCTTTTTTCTCCAAACATACCTTTGCATACTGAGGGCCAAAAAGTTCTATTTTAACTTCATCAGTGCACAGGACTTGTTTCCAAAATGCATCAGGCTTGTTTAGATGCTCCTTTGCAAACTCTGATGCTAAATTTTGTGGTGAGGATGCAGGAAAGGTTTTCTTCTGATGACTCTTCCATGAAAGTCATATTTGTGCAGGTGTCGCTGCACAGTAGAACAGTGCATCACCACTCCAGAGTCTGCTAAATCTTCCTGAAGGTCTTTTACAGTCGAATGGGGGTTTTGATTTGCCTTTCTAGCAATTCTATGAGCAGTTCTCTCGGAAATTTTTCTTGGTCTTCCAGACCTCAACTTGACCTCTACAATTCCTGTTAACTGCCATTTCTTAATTACATTACAAACTGAGGAAACAGCTTCCTGAAAATGCTTTGCTATCTTCTTATAGCCTCCTCCTGCTTTGTGGACATCATTTATTTTAAATTTCAGAGTGCTAGCAGCTGCTTAGAGGATCCCATGGCTGCTGATTGTTGGGACAAGGTTTACGGAGTCAGGGTATTTCTAAAGCTTTGAAATTTGCATCACCTGGCCTTTCCTAACGATGACTGCGAACAAGCCATAGCTCTAACAAGCTAATTAAGGTCTGAGACCTTGGTAGAAGTTATCTGAGAGCTCAAATCTCTTGGGGTGCCCAAACTGTTGCATGGTGCTCCTTTCCTTTTTTTCACTCTAAAATTGTACAAAACAAAAATAATACACCAATCTTGCTTAAAATGTTGAAAAGAATGTTTCATCTTTAACTTTATGACTTTTGGAGATCAGTTCATCTTCTACTCACTTAACTATTCACAGTAACAGAAATTTTGACCAGGGGCGCCCAAACTTTTGCACGCCACTGTATTTAGGATTCCTAAGGGCAGAATTCCCTAAAGGTCAACTTGTAGGTTGAGTTGGTAATGAAAAAGGCAAATGCAATGCTAGCATTCAGTTCAAAAGGACTAGAATATAAAAACGTGGATATAATGTTGAGACTTTTCAAGGTGCGGGTCAGACCACATTTGGAGTTTTGCAAGTAGTTTTGGGCCCCGTACCTAAGCAAGGCCATGCTCAAGTTGAAGAGGGTCCAGAATGTGTTTATGAGAATGATCCCAGGGATGAAAGGGTTTATATAGAAGAAGAGCTTGATAGTTCTGGGCCTGTACTCAGTGGAGTTTAGAAGAATGAGGAGGTTTGGGGGCAATCTCATTGAAATATACCAAATATTGAAAGGCCTGATTAAAGTGGCAATGATGAAGATGTTTCTAACAGTGCAAGAGTCTCGGACCAGAGAGCACATCCTTAGGATAACAGGACACCCCTTTGAACAGAAATGAGGAGGAATATCATTAGCCAGAGTGGTGAATCGGTGGAATTCACTGCCTGAGATAGCTGTTGAGGCCATGTCATTGGGTAAATTAAAGCGCAGGTTAATACGTTCTTGATTAGTAAGGGTGTCAAAGTTTACAGGGAGAAATTAAATGAATAGGGAAAAAAACCCATCATGATTGAATGGCAGAGCATACTCAGTATGTTGAATGGCCTAATTCTGCTCCCATGTCTTTTGCTCTTAATGTTAAATCTCTCCCTCCAAGAGGACCACAACCTTGTCATGGTTTGGAGACTTGAGTGCCTCAATGACCTGAGGTGCTATACTGGCTGGAGTCAGGGCTTTATTCTTTGGCCCTTGGTCGGGTCACCCATGCCAAATAGGCCTAAGGGTAAAAGCCAGTCTAAGGGTGGTCCACCAGTCCTCCAAGTTTTGAGGTTTCAGCTCAGGACTAGCAGCCCTGTCTTGTGTTATGGAAATTGTTATGGAAACAGCAATGAAAACTGAGAGGAAGCTACTGACATGATGAAGGAAGCCCTGAACACTGCCAGAGATGGAGGACCTTCATTGCTGCCCTAAGTACCAGTGGCGTAACAGGCAGAAGTTAAATCTCCTAGTGCTGACAACATTGGAAAACTTGAGCTTATCCATATTTATCAGAAAAATTCTGAAGGGTTGTGATGTCTCCAAAGACTCTCTGAAAAGAAGTTCTTTGTTGTTGAACCTCCTGGGAATAAAGTTGCCAATCCACCTTGAATGCCGAGTCCATGTAATAACAGTATTTCAGTAATCTGGTGCTGCCAATAGTGCTATTAATGAGACACCCACTGAATGAATATCTCAATACTGCCACACTGAAGAAAATATTCCCTATTAATGTACATCAAACTCTACAGAACTTGGAAACTGTCAAAGCAGCCTAGTGAGTTTTGAAGTTGCCCATTCAAATGTAATGTCCTGGTTAAAATTTCGACTACTATGTTGTGAGGTAGTTTATTTTAGCAGTTTTCTGTAAAAGCAGAGTGCTATGCTGGAAAGTGTGTTTTGGCTTCAGCTTAGATAAGGATACATGTTTTCCAGCTTTGGTATGTGAATCAGCCAGTCAGGATTGTGGGGAAGAGTTTTGTGAAGGACAGTAGTATGGCTTGGGGGCTTTTGGCAGGAGCTGCGGAGCAGGACCGAAGGGACGATGCTGCAGAATGCCATTGGAAGGGAAGTCCCCATTGCGTGAAGGGCTTTGTGCAGATGAAAGGATCTAAGGAGGAAAGGTCAATACTCCTGAGAAATAGCCAGTTTGTTCAAATGAGACATCGAGGGAAGTTCAGAATTTGGTGTGTGTTCTCACACAGATCGTGGGTCCAGTATGTGAAAAAAAGACAACTGTGAGCTTCAGTGAACTTGTTTAACTGTAATGGGCCCTTTTATTTTCTTTTTCCTTTTAACTGTTTGACAAAGCTGAAATTTGTAAATATACTTCCTTTATAATTTTATGTAGTATGCCATCTATTATTTCTGGCTGACTGACTGTTCTGTATGGGCAGCATTTATACAGCATTTGCTCAAATCAGTGTTTCTTTAATTGGATGGGTTTCGTTGAACTACCAGATCATACAGACCCTGGACAGATATTGTTTATGAAAGGTGGCCTTATCACTGCTGAGTCACGTGGCTGTGAGCAGAGCCGGCTAACAAGCCAAGTTGGTATTTGGGCCCAGTGAAAGGGTTTCACATGACTCATGATATTACCGAGAAAGACATACATTAATGGAACATGCTCCTTGTTTTAATGAGATGTTTTCAAAATGATTGTAGCATGGAACATTGAGCTCTAGTTTACGCAAATATAAATGGACAGAAGTGAATATTATGATGTACTTGGTCTGATTGGCAAAATTGCACCTGTAAATGTTAAGAGTGATATATTGTAGATAAAATAGCATTTTGTGCATCTAACTCCTAAAAAATAAGTGCCTTATCAATCATTTATGGACACATTAGGCCATTAGGCCAACTTTCCATTGTGTTGCTCTTTAACTGGTCTTCAAATAGAATTATGAATGAATGTCATTTCATCATCTCGGACTCTGTGGATGTTTGATTTAGAGATACAGGATGGTAACAGGCTCTTCAGCCCTAGAAACCCATGCTCCCCTATTACGCCTCTGTGACCAATTAACCTACTAACCTGTACATCTTTGGTATGAGTGAGGAAACTAGTGTACCTGGAGGAAATCCACAGAGTCATGGTGAGAATGTACAAACTCCTTACGGACAGCGATGGGAACTGAACCTGGGTCGCTGGTACTGTAAAGCGTTGTGTTAACTGGTATGCTACCATACCACCTCAAACATACAAACTCCTTACAGATGGCAACGGGAATTGAACACTGATTGGAGGTTCTGTAAAGCATCACACTAACCGCTGTGCTGTCATGCCACCTCCAACTGTGCTGCACCCAGTTTTCGTTCAATGCTTCATTACAATAGCTTGAGTAAAGCTGGGGAAAATATCATTTGAGAACTAGAGGATTGAATCGATGACCTGCAAACCTTAATGAATTGTAGAGTCATTTCAGTATTTTACAGCTTTGATTATTTTCTCATTTAAAAAAAGTTATTTTTGTCTTTTATTGTCTTTAACTTATAAAATGCACTTCAAAGCGATAAATACGTACTACTTCAGTTATAAAGTCGTGAAGTTCTTTACGTTCCTTTGATGTTTCATCCTTCATCTCTTCCGTAAAAACTTTTTGGACGGTTACTTCTCCACCAAAAGTTTTGCCTAGATATTAAACAAAAATAATCTAATATTTTTATTTTGTTCAAATGTCAGAAGATTTTGTGAATTTAGTTATAAATGACAGTAACTTCTCCTCCCTCTCTCATCCTTTTCATTTTCTTATTATAATTAGTTTATGAATAATTAGAAAGCTTCTGAGACCCAGTGCAAAAAGCATCAGTGATTGTTTTCATTTCCAAAGGTCTTCACTAGTAACTTATTCTGCATGTTGGGTTATGTTATTAGCTAATTCAACTTGTAAACCACCAAGATTCAGTGACAATGAAGTTCCAGGAACATATAATCCTTGATTAACTTTAGAAACTGGTAACTGCTCTGCCCCTGATCATAAGAAACTGCAGAGAGTTGTGGACAGAGCTCATCAGACCATGGAAATCAGCCTCCCCTCCATGGACTCTCTCTACACTTCTCACTGTCTTGGTAACGTAAACAAAAATAATCAAAGACCATGTCAGCTGTGGACATTCCCTCTTCTCCACCACTCCCCCAATGGGTAGAAGATAAAAAGCCTGAAGGCACATACCACCATGCTCAAGAACAGCTTTCATCCTGCTGTGATAAGACTATAGAAAGGTCCCTAGTATAAGATGGCCTCTTGGTCTCATGGGCCTTGCACCTCATTGGCTGACTGCTCTGTACTTTTTCTGCATTCTGTCATTATCTTTCTTTGTACAAACTCAATGCACTATTGTAATGAAATTATCTACTGTATATGAAAAGCATACAAAACAAAGTTTCTCACTTTGTCTTGGTGCATGTGACAATAATTAACCAATTTACCAATTTGAAAATGATCAAAAGGAACATTAGGAGCGAATGAACAATTAGCTATTCATTCATGGGACACGGGCATCAGCAGCAAGGTCAACATTTATTAAACATATTTATTTGTCTGAAAGGTGGCAAGACACCATTGTGAAAACTACAGCCAGTGAGTAAAAGAATCATAGGACTCTACAGCACAAAAGCAGGTCCACACCAGACTATTCTTCTGCCTAGATCCATTGACCAGCACCTGAACTAAACCCTCTATACCCCCCGACCCATGTACTCAAACAAATTTCTCTTAAATATTGAAATAGCAACTGTGTCCACCACTTCCACTGGCAGCTGGTTCCACACTCATACCACCCTCTGAGTGGAGAAATTCCCCCTCAGATTTCTCCTAAGTATTTCACTTTTCATACTTAACTTATGACCTCTGGTTCTACTCTCACATGACCTCTGTGGGAAAAAAGCCTGCTTGCATTTAGATAGATAGATAGATAGATACTTTATTCATCCCCATGGGGAAATTCAACATTTTTTCCAATGTCCCATACACTTGTTGTAGCAAAACTAATTACATACAATACTTAACGCAGTAAAAATATGATATGCATCTAAATCACTCTCTCAAAAAGCATTAATAATAGCTTTTAAAAAGTTCTTAAGTAGTTTACTTAAATACATTAAATACAATCAACCCCGGCACTTTAACATATCTTACTCCTGGCGGTTGAATTGTAAAGACTAATGGCATTGGGGAGTATTGACCTCTTCATCCTGTCTGAGGAGCATTGCATCGATAGCAACCTGTCGCTGAAACTGCTTCTCTGTCTCTGGATGGTGCTATGTAGAGGATGTTCAGGGTTTTCCATAATTGACCGTAGCCTACTCAGCGCCCTTCGCTCAGCTACCGATGTTATACTCTCCAGTACTTTGCCCACGACAGAGCCCGCCTTCCTTACCAGCTTATTAAGATGTGAGGCGTCCCTCTTCTTAATGCTGCCTCCCCAACACGCCACCACAAAGAAAAGGGCGCTCTCCACAACTGACCTATAGAACATCTTCAGCATCTCACTGCAGACATTGAATGACGCCAACCTTCTAAGGAAGTACAGTCGACTCTGTGCCTTCCTGCACAAGGCATCTGTGTTGGCAGTCCAGTCTAGCTTCTCATCTAACTGTACTCCCAGATACTTGTAGGTCTTAACCTGCTCCACACATTCTCCATTAATGATCACTGGCTCCATATGAGGCCTAGATCTCCTAAAGTCCACCACCATCTCCTTGGTCTTGGTGATATTGAGATGCAGGTAGTTTGAGTTGCACCATATCACAAAGTCCTGTATCAGTTTCCTATACTCCTCCTCCTGTCCATTCCTGACACACCCCACTATGGCCGTGTCATCAGCGAACTTCTGCACATGGCAGGACTCCGAGTTATATTGGAAGTCTGATGTGTACAGGGTGAACAGGACCGGAGAGAGCACGGTCCCCTGCGGCGCTCCTGTGCTGCTGACCACCGTGTCAGACCTACAGTCTCCCAACCGCACATACTGAGGTCTATCTGTCAAGTAGTCCACTATCCAATCCACCATGTGAGAGTCTACTCCCATCTCCGTTAGTTTGTGCCTTAAGATCTTGGGCTGGATGGTGTTAAAGGCACCATCCTAGCTATAAACATCATTATTTTGTAAATCTCTCAAATTTCCCCTCATTCTCCTGTGCTCCAAGAAATAAAGTCCTAACTTATTCAAGGTCTAAGGTCTATATAGGTCTAACCTATATCTAAGGTCTTCAAGTCTCGGCAGCATCCTTGTAATTTTTCCTTGTATCAAACTTATTGATATCTTTCCTGTCAGGAGGTGACAAGAACGACACAAAATGCTCCAAATTAGACCTCACCAATGCTTTTTACATCTTCATACATCCTAACTCTGGTACTCAGTACTCTGATTTATGAAGAACAATGTTCTAAAAGCTCTCTTTACAACCCTATCAACTTGTGTCACCACTTTCAAGGAATTATGGATCTGTATTTCCATATCCCTCTGTTCTACTGCACTCCTCAGTGTTCTATCATCCACTGTCTAAGTCCTAGCTTAGTTTGTCCTTCCGAAGTGCAACTCCTCACAGTTGACTGCATCAAATTCTATCCACCATTTATTAGCCCTTTTTCACGGTTGGTCCAGATCCCACTGCATGCTTTGAAAACCTTCCTCGCTGTTCACTGCACCCACATTCTTGGCGTCCTAATGAAGATTGTTTCACTTGTTGGATGTCTCAGGATGTTAACCTAGCAATTAAGAGATTTTTAGATTGAGAGTTTTAGTTAGTGGCCCTAATGGCCTAGTGTTTATTATTTTCCTTTTGTTCTGTGACAGTACTTACTAAAATTCAGTGGACTGTTCATTCCGCTTAAAGTGTCACTCCCTCTGCACTTGGTCATCGCTGAATGCCACGTCAGAAGGGTTTCTTTACCATAAACTCTCCAATCAGATCTGATTCATTATACAACTGTCTTTTCCCTAGTGGGCTCAACCACAAGCTTCTTCCAGGTGCTGCTGCACCCCTGCTCTTGGTATCTAGCATCATCCTGATTTTTCTAATCTCCCTGCATGTTGAATTCTCCTCTGACCATTGTGACATTGCCTTTTTCAAGTGTTTTTTTCTATTTTCCTTTGTTCTTTGTACGTCGCATTCTAGCTAATGTTCGAAGGCCTGTATATATCTTCCATCAGTTTCCTTTTACCCCCTTAGCACTTGTGGTGAACTACATATACCTGTCTGGACACGCCCACCCTGCTGACTGCTCCTGTGGCTCCTCCCATGGCGATTGGAGACACAGCCCCGGCCTCAGTCTCCAGGATGCAGTGTGGTGGTCACTTGCTGCTTGTTCTTTCTTCCAGCCAATAAAAGCCTACCTTAACCCATGTCTCAGAGAGTTATTGATGGTGCATCAGCACTCTACCCACAAGTATTCCACATCTTCTCACCCCAGATCACTTGACTTCATTTCATTTCTTTAAACCAATGAATCCACCCCATCTCCTCTGCTGGCATTTCTGACCCAGCTGTGATCTTGTTTCAGCCATGACTCTGTGATCTCCACATCCTACCTGACAATCCCTAAATGTGCCACAAGATGATCCACCTTATTTCTTATACTGTATGCATTTAAATATAACACTTTAAGTCCTATACTCACCAAACATTTAGTACTTTTGTCTCCTTGTTGGCTGAAGTTAAATTCTTATCCCTTTCTAAACCTACTGACTCATTCTTTATTCTGGAAAGGAGTTCCCTGCAACCATTCAGTTCTTAAACGAAACCCAAGTTACTACACTTTGACCATTTTGATCATTTTGCACTAATATGGACTCTGTTTTTGTTTTCTTTCTTGTAAAAGTTGTATTTTATGTTTCTCTTGTGATTGCTGCTGAAATGATGCCAAGTGCCTGGAATACTACTCAAATTCTCCAACCTGATCCCATGAATGTCGATTTCCTTTTGGTAACCAAATTTCCCACTCCCACTTTCTCTATTCCCCACTCCGACCTTTTACTTCTTCTCACCAACCTGTCACTTCCCCCCATCCTCAGGTCCCCTCCTCCTTCCCTTTCTCCTGTGGTCTACTCTCCCTTCAAATCAGATTCTTTCTTCTCCAGCCCTTGACCTTTCCCACCTGCCTGGCTTCACCTCTCACCTTCCAGCCACCCCCACATTTTTATTCAGGTATCTTCACCATTCCTTCTCAGTCCTGAAGAAGGGTCTGGTCTGAAATATCGACTTTCTATTAATTTCCTTAGATGCTGCCTGACCTACTGAGTTCCTGTAGCATTTTGTGTGTGTTCTGGATTTCTAGCATCAGCAGAATCTTTTGTGTTTATGGTGCTGCTTGTTTGTCATTTCACCTGTTCATAAATCTACTTGTGCACATGACAATGAACTCAACTTTGACTTTAAATAGATACTTTGTTCGTGTTTTAAAATTTTGGTGGTATTTTTAAAATATAAATGTGACTTTTAAATATAATCAGTTTCAGAAAACATGTCATATTACAATATTTCCTAATAATACCAGTAGTTTGCAGAATTCTGAATAGAAAATTTTATATACTTACCTGCCACACAGGTATCATTTTCTCTGTAATAGTCAAAGGCACATTCACATATATAGCTACCAAATGTGTTTTTGCAAATTGCATTTGCTCCACATTCGATCATTGAACAGTTTAGTTCTGAAATAGAAATTACCTAGATTAAATACAGCCTTAATAAACTAATTACATCTTATCTTTTATAAGTTACAATCAAAATCCTGCCCCAATACACATTCAACACAATTCCAAATATTAGGTCTAAATGTCCAGATTGGCATGATATAAAGTTCCAAACTTAAATGTTAACCATTTCTTTGCCTCCACAAATAATGCTTGACCTGTTGAGTTCCTCAGTCAGTCTGTTTTTTGTCTGTAATTCATTGTTTCTATCTAGGCCATGTCTTTTAACAAGACTGTACAGTCAATTAAATCAGCACAGCCGAAAAGTAAACTTTTATCACAAGATGGTTATCCTGCTAAAATAGACAGTAGGTATTTTGGCTGTTTTGGACAGTAGCTATAAAAGAAATTATCATTGTAGCTTGATGAATAAAATTCAAAGGAACATCAGGAACTGTTTTTTACTCTGGATTCCTCACAATGTTTTTCCATTGATTTGTTGCACCTTCCGTTCAAAAATGTGAGGGGTGATTCTGCCAACATAATTAGGAAGCTCTCATGATTTCTAAAGCATGTCAGTTCCCTTTAAATGTTTCAATTCTCATTGTATCATGGTACAACTCAAATGGTTTGACAGAATGCTTTTCCGCAGTTCCTCCAAAAATTAAGCAATTATTCGAAATGGAGCAAAAATTACACCTTGAGCAGAACTCTAGCATGATCTAGAATTTCATCATTGACATATTCCTAGCATTAAAACAATACTGAGTCTGACTATAAGACCATAAGACCATAAGACAAAGGAGCAGAAGTCGGCCATTCGGCCCATGGAGTCTGCTCTGCCATTTTATCATGAGCTGATCCATTCTACCATTTAGTCCCATTCCCCCACCTTCTCATCATAACCTTTGATGCCCTGGCTACTCAGATACCTATCAATCTCTGCCTTAAATACACCCAATGACTTGACCTCCACTGCCGCCCGTGGCAACAAATTCCATAGATTCACCACTGTCTGGCTAAAAAAATTTCTTCGCATATCTGTTCTGAATGGGCACCCTTCAATCCTTATGTCAAGCCCTCTCGTACTAGACTCCCCCACCATGGGAAACAACTTTGCCACGTCCACTCTGTCCATGCCTTTCAACATTCAAAATATTTCTATGAGGTCCCCCCTCATTCTTCTAAACTCCAAGGAGTACAGTCCAAGAGCGGTCAAACGTTCCTCATATGTTAACTCTCTCATTTTGGGAATCATTCTAGTGAATCTTCTCTGAACCCTCTCCCAACGTCAGCACATCCTTTCTTAAACAAGGAGCCCAAAACAGCACACAGTATTCCAAGTGAGGTCTTACCAGTGCCTTATAGAGCCTCAACATCACATCCCTGCTCCTATACTCTATTCCTCTAGAAATGAATGCCAACATTGCATTCGCTTTCTTCACCACTGACTCAACCTGGAGGTTAACCTTAAGGGTATCCTGCACGAGGACTCCCAAGTCCCGTTGCATCTCAGAACTTTGAATTCTCTCTCCATTTAAATAATAGTCTGTCCAGTTATTTCTTCTATGAAAGTGCATGACCATACACTTTCCAACATTGTATTTCATTTGCCACATCTTTTCCCACTCTCCCAATCTATCCAAGTCTCTCTGCAGACTCTCTATTTCCTCAGCACTACCAGCCCCTCCACCTATCTTTGTATCATCAGCAAACTTAGTCACAAAGTCATCTATTTCGTGATCCAAATCGTTGGTGAACGACATAAAAAGAAGCGGCCTCAACATGGACCCCTGTGGAATTCCACTGGTAACCAGCAGCCAACCAGAATGGGATCCCTTTATTCCCACTCTGTCTCCTGCCAATCAGCCAACGCTCTATCTATGTATGTAACTTTCCTGTAATTCCATGGGTTCTTATCTTGCTTAGCAGCCTCATGTGTGGCACCTTGTCAAAGGCCTTCGGAAAATCTAAATACACAACATCCACTACATCTCCCTTGTCTAGCCTACTTGTAATTTTCTCAAAAAATTGCAATGGGTTTGTCAGGCAGGATTTTCCTTTAAGGAAACCACGCTGAGTTCTGCCTATCTTGTCATATGCCTGCAAGTACTCGTAACCTCATCCTTGACAATCGACTCCAACAACTTCCCAACCACTGATGTCAAGCTAACAGGTCTATAATTTCCTTTTTGCTTCCTTGCCCCCTTCTTAAATAGCGGAGTGACATTTGCAATATGTTTGCCCTTTCACCATGACTGATCCATTTCCCTCTCAGCCCCAATATCCTGCCTTCTTCCCGTAACCTTTCATGCCCCGACTAATCAAGAACCTATCAGCTTCTGCCTTAAGTGTACCCAATGACTTGGCCTTCATGGCTGCCTGTGACAATGAATTTCACAGATTCACCACCCTCTGGCTAAAGAAGTTCCTTCTCTTCTCTGTTCTAAATGGACGTCCCTCTATTCTGAGGCTGGGCACTCTTGTCTTCCCAACATAGGAAACGTCTTTTCCACATCCACTTTGTTAGACTTTTCAATATTTGATAGGTTTCAATGAGATCCTCCCTCATTGTTTTACATTCCAACAAGTAAAGGCCTGGAGCCATCAAACACTCCTTTCATTCCTGGGATCATTCTGGTGAACCCCGTCTGGACCCTCTCTAATGTTAGCACATCCTTCTGGCATTTCACCTGTCATTAATGATAACGTATGCACTGAGTGTATGTTTGTGGTTCTGCTTCTGTAGCCCACCCACTTCAAGGTTCCATGTATTGTGCTCTTCTGCACACCACTGTTGTAACGGTTGTTATTGTTGCCTTCCTGTCAGTTTGAACCAGTCTACTCATTCTCCTCTGACCTCCCTCATTAACAAGGCATTTTTGTCTACAGGACTGCCATTCACTGGATGTTTTTGTTTTGTTTCTCATGCTATTCTCTGTAAACTCTTTAAACCGTAAATGGGTGTGCATGGAAGTCCCAGGAGACCAGCAGTTTTTGAGATACAAATTGGCAACAATAATCATTCAATGGTCAAAGTCACTTAGATCACATTTCTTCCCCATTCTGATGTTCAGTTCGATCAACAATTGAACCTCTTGACCATATCTGCATGCTTTTGTGCATTGAGTTACAGGCACATGTTTAATTGATTAAATACTTGCATTACCGAGCAGTTGCACAGGTGTACCTATTAAAGCGGTCACTGAGTGTATATCTCAATCAGGGCTCATGCAATTTCTAGTTGGCCTCCCACAGTGTTCTTGGATAAATCTAATCAGCCCCCAGAACCTACTCTGCTGTAATTCAGACTATCCCCAAGATAACCCTATTACCCATCTCAAGGTCTGAAGTCCACATGTCTTTCTCCATGGTTAAAAAAAGAGGAGAAAGTTCATAAAGCACCTCACCCATCTTCTGGGGCTCCACACAAAGATGTATTTGAAAAGCCCTAATCTCTCCTTAGTTACTCTTTTCCATTTACAAACTTATAACATCACTTCCGGTTAATTGGATAAGAATAGAGAAATACTTCATAGATAGCAAGAAAATTGTGGGCCAAGAGGCCTAATTGTTGTTTATATAATAATATAATTCTATGTGGTCACACTTGTTTTGGATGGTTTGTCAGTAAAAGCACATAATAAAAACTAATATAAAATGATTAAATAAGCAAAGAAGACATTTATGTCAAACAAATTCCTTCTGTCATCACTGTGTGCCCTTATAAGCTTGTAATGTTAAAGTATGGAATTCAAGCAAATTAATTTTAATTCTGATATGCCAGTCCATAATGCAACAAACAGAATGTAAAGATACAGGTCATACCTGGGGTTGATGTGATCACAGCTATAAAAGAGAATAGAATATTTAATATGAAACTATCAAATGCACAGTATCATATAATAATACAGTTACTCCTATCATGATTGTCACTGAAAGCAGAACTGTTGTTCTGAACCTACATATACTTGTAAAATTGATCCAGAGTTAAGTTGCCATTTACTCCATTGATGCAGCAAGGTAGCAAGGTTTTATTTTGATTACGGTTCTTGTGAGGTAAGTTTAACCTCTCACATGTTCATCATAATTTTTTAATGTATCAGTTCTTTGAATAGTTGTCCCTTGGGTTCTTGTTCCTCTATTAAAAATCAACTTTATAATAAAAATACAACTGCTAGTTACAGTGGTAAAGGGTTAGCATTTTGGATCAACTTTTCCAAGGATCTCAGCATGCTCCATTCTGCAGGAATTTGTAGAATTCATTGCCACAGGTGGCTGAGGAGGCCAAGTCATTGGATATATTTAAGGCAGAGATTGATAGTCTCTTGATTCGTCATGGCTTGAAGGGATACGGGGAGAAGGCGGGAGACCGGGATTGAGAGGGAAAATAGATCAGCCATGATGAAATGGTGGAGACAGGTATATGGAGGAATTTAACGTGGGGGGTTATATGGGAGGCAGGGTTTGAGGGTCGGCACAACATTGTGGGCTGAAGGGCCTGTAATGTGCTGTACTATTCTATGTTCTATGTTCTATGAGCCAACTCAATGGGCCAAATGGCCTAATTCTGCTACTATAGCTTATGGTCTTAAGAGTCTATCCATTAATGGTGTGTGTCTATTCATGGTTCTTCACTATGAACTTCACTGGTGTTGTTCAAGATATGTTGATTCAAGCTATGGATGGCAAAAATCTCTGCAAAAAGGTAACATTGCCAAGTGGTTTCCTCGAGAAAAGTGAATCCAAAAATTAAAAGCAAATTCATCAACCCCTTCCTTAATTTCATACCCTGCCATCCATTTAAGGATTTGCTGATGCTGATGTTGATTGCCCATCAAAGACAATCCTGTGCTCAAAGAGCAAGCAAACAGATGCCGAAAAACAGAATGCCACCAAAAAAAAATGGAGAACCAATTATGGAATGAGTCTTCACTATTGCTTACCAAATTCTTTCTTAAATATAAAATTCACTTTTCCCAAGGCTCTGTCTACAAAGAGTAGGTAAAATGTTTTAAATGACACCCAGAAAGGAAACTGAAAAAAGCTTTCTTCTCTTTTCATCTTCGACTAAATTTTTGTGTCTTCAGAGAAGTTACGTTGAATCCATGTTATTCAAATGTGGAAGAGAGAACAATCGGAGCTGTGGAATGTTCCCGCCAAAAGAATATTTCTCTTCTGTTGTAAAGAATGAAAGTTTCATGTGACGGCAAATACACTTTCTGTAATTGTAGGGAACATTATTGACAAAGTTGAGCACTGCTTCGCTGAAGAAGCTAAAGCAAACCAATGAGAATTCTATTCTCACAGCCTGTCTTGAAATATAGAAATACCAAGACCAAGCAAATTAATTTCTAATTATCAATGGCCATTTCACTCAAATGTACAATAAGCAGAATGAAAATTTACTGCTCTTACCTGTCGTGGTCACTGTGGTATTGCCTGTAAAAGAAGTTGTTGACCAATTTAGTTGAAGCTATCCAAATACTTAGAATGCTCCTTTTAAATATATGCTTCAGCAGTCTATATATTAACTGAATTATGACTAACATTATATTAATAGTTTATCTGGAAAAAACAAAGTCTTAAATTAATTGGGCTATACAATATACAGGGATTCATCTGTGAATCTGGATGAATACACCACCGCTGTCACTGACTTCATCAAGACCTGTGTGGATGAGTGTGTGTTTTTGGGAACATACCAGACATACCCAAACAGCCACCATGGATGAACCATGAGGTTCATAGTCTGCTGAGGGTTAGATGTGTGATGATGCAGAACTATACAAGAAGTCCAGGTACGACCTACGGAGGGATATTTGAAGAGCGTAAAAATAATTCTGATTGAAGTTAGAGATGGAATCGGTGATTTCAATATGCAGGTAGATTGGGAAAATTAGGTTGATACTGGATTCCAGGAAGGGGAATTTCTAGAGTACCTATGAGATGGCTTTTTAGAGCAGCTCATGGTTGAGTCCGTTAGGGGATCAGCTAGAATGCCCATGACATGGCTTTTTAAAGTAGCTTGTGATTGAGCCTACTAGGGGATCAGTTATTCTGGATTGGGTGCTGTGCAATGAACCGGAATTGATTAGAGAGCTTAAGGTTAAAGAACCTTTAGGGGAGGTGATCATAATTATGATTGAATTCACCCTGAAATGTGAGAAAGAGAAGCTAAATGAAAATTGCAAATGTCACTCTACTCTTCAATAAGGGACAGGGACAGAAGAAAGGAAATTATAGGCCTGTTAGTCTGACCTCAGTGGTTGGGAAGATGTTGGAGTCGATTATTAAGGATGAGGTGTCAGGGCACTTGGTGGCACATGATAAAATAGGCTGTAGTCAGCATAGTTTCCTCAAAGGAAAATCTTGCCAGCTAAATATGTTGGAATTCTTTGAAGAAATAACATGCAGGCTGGACAAAGCAGAATCAGTTGATGTAGTTTACTTGGATTTCAAAAGGCCTTTGACAAAGTGCCACACATGAGGCTGCTGAACAAGCTATGACCCCATGGTATACAGTGTCAGGAAGTGTATGGTCATGCACTTTGGTAGAAGAAATGAAAGAGTTTAAGAAGGCGTACGGTGTATTGGCCTTCATCAATCATGGGGTTGAGTTCAAGAGCCTAGAAGTAATGTTACAGCTATGTAGGACCCTGGTCAAGCCCCACTTGGAATACTGTGCTCAGTTCTGGTTGCCTCACTACAGGAAGGATGTGGAAACCATAGAAAGGGTGCAGAGGAGATTTACAAGGATGTTGCCTGGATTGGGGGGCACGCCTTATGAGAATAGGTTGAGTGAACTTGGTCTTTTCTCCGCATCTAATATACTTAGTACACATGAAACCATTTCCACAAATAAATTATATTCAAACTTAGGTAATGCTGCACAGTGCAAATCTTTATCTCAATGACCATCCCAGTGAGTTAAATCTAATCTATAACACTCTATCAGATCTTTTTAATACAATAGGACACTGGGTATCTGACATATGCACCTTCAGTGCAAGGAAACTGTTCCTCATTCTTTATAATGAATTCAGATGTGACTGCAAATTTGGATAATAGGTGTGAAATTATTGTTACTGAGAAACTTCAGAAGATGAAGTAATTAAATAAATTCTTTGTATTTGCAAATTACAATGATCACAAAGCAAACATTCTCACAGCCTGTCTTGTGACATTGAGAATTCCTACAAAAATATGCATTCAAATAATAAGGTCAAGTAACTTAATTTCAAATGATAAACAACCAATTCCTGTAATTAATATAACAATCACAATGAAAGTGTTGTGCTATCATCTATTATCCTTCCAGTGGCATTGACTAACTCAGAACTTGTATGATTTAGTTCAATCTATCCAACACCTAGCAGTATCCAAATCTTTATTAAAATACCTGTACTAGTGATTTAACTGTTTCTCCTTCCCCTTTTCAATTTCTGCCATAATTCTCTTAGTGTGCTCCTAAACTGTCTAAAGATATTTTGTGTTCATGTTTCTTGGTGAAAGAAAAGAATATTCAGGTTATTAACCATGTGGAATAGAGAACATTCTGGGCATCTGCTTTATTCAGCCTTCCAGTAAAAGAATACCCCTCACGCATTCCAGTATCACTCATGCCTTGCAAAGATGCCAAACCTGATAAGACTGCAAAAAGTTGTAAAAGCGTGCCAACTGAATATTATTGAACAACACTAGAATTTGTTCTGAGAAGAAGGCAAAGTAGTCAAGTAAATTCCTATGATTTGAGAAGATTGGGCATGTCATCTAAATCTTTGACAAACTTCTATACAGTTCTTTCACTTCCTTCTTTTGCGCTCTCTCTCCCTCCAACCATGGTGACGGGACTGTGACATACAACAATGTGCAAATTGAAGTCTCTCTCCCTCCAACCGATTCCTCAAGACTGTAGCACACAAAATGTCAAGCTCATCCACTTTAGGAGGATCAAGAAAGGTAGGTCTTACAGGAGAAGTGGTAGTCCACTGAGGAATTCAGTAGAACAGAGGGATATAGGAATGAAGATCCATAATTCCTTGAATGTAGATAGAGTTATAAAGAAGGCTTTTGGAACATGGCCATCATACATTAATGCTTGAGTATCGGAGTTGGGATGTTATGTTGAAATTGTATAAGATGTTGCTGAGGCCTAATTTGGAATATTATATCCAGTTTTGGTCACCTACTTACAGGAAAGGTGCAAATAAGATTGAAAAGTTACACGGATTTTACGGTGAATGGAGGACCTGACTTATAGGGTAAGGTTGAATCAGTTGGGACTTTATTAATGCAAGCAGGCTTTCTCCACTGAGGTTGAGTGAGACGAGAACTAGAGGCTTTAGATTAAGGGTGAAAGGTGAGAGATTAAAGGTGAGAATGAAGGGGAACATCATCATTCAGAAGGTGGTGAGAGAGTGGAATGAGATGATAGCCCAGCTGGTGGATGAGAAATTACAAAATTTGATATGAAACTATCAAATGCGCAATTTCTGATGTTGATGTGATTGCATCAAATACAGAATAGTTTTCAGTTAATGGTGCTGAAATGGGTAAAATGTTCTCCAACGACAAGGTTCCATCTTCTCTGATTGATAAAGGATGACTGTGATGTTTTTACTAAATAACCATTCTAGTAACTTAACTTTCATTTCCCTCATACACATTCATAAAGTTTCAAGGACGAGATGAATATTATATGAACCATAAACAAATTTTCTCTCAGGTCACTAACCTGCAATGGAAATCAACCAATTTTTTTGTTCAATGAGTCAAACCTTGGTGCTTTAGTAATGGCTTCACAGACTGGCACAACTTACTCAATGATCTATTACTCAATTCATTGGCATCTCACTATTCTTCCAATACAAACTGGTCCTGAGCTAATTTAGTGCCATGGTGGTTCAATTTTTCACTGTTAACAAACTGAATAAATAATTTGCTTCAAACCAGTTGCTGTTATAAATCTTACACAGCAACATTGCCCAGTTATTTGCTTGAGAAGTGTCCCTAGCAACATTAACAAGCAACTTCATTGTTTCCTTAATAAATTCCACAGAGGAAGAGGGAATACTAAAGACTTCGAGAGTATTCATCTACCAGGAAAAGAATATTGCTCATCGCCTGTAGGGAATGGAAGTCAGATCTGATTGAAATCATCCCTTTCGTATGAAGGGAACATTATTGAGGACTATTTCTCTGAAATAGCGTCAGAAAGCAAATAAATTATCTCAAATTATGAAAGGCTATCTTGTAATGTTAAGAATTCATGTGAGAAAACATACTGAAGTAACAAATTCAATAAACTTAATCTCCAAATGATCAATGGTCATTTCACTGAAATTGTAACATTCAAAATGAAAATCTAGTGCTCTTACTTGTCATGACTGCTGTGGCATTTTCTGTAAAAGAGTTTCATGTACAATTTAGCTGAAGCTATTTTCTATTAGTATTGTCTAAGTACTCATGTTATCTCAGATAACAGACCATGTCTAATGTACTTAGTACTCATGAAACTATTCTCAGAAATAAATTACATTCAAACTCAGTTAACGGTGCAAAGAGGATGATTGAAAATCTGGCTGAGTGGTGCCACAATAACAACCTCTAACTCAATATCAGCAAGAACAAGGAACTGATTATTAACGTCAGGAGAAGGCAAACAAAGGTCTATGAACCAGTCATGATCAGAGCTTTGGAGGTGGAGAGGGTTAGCAACTTTAAATTACTCGAGTGTCATAATTTCAGAGAACCAGTCCTGGGCCCAGCGCAAATGTGCAATTACAAAGAAAGCACGAGAGAGTCTCTCATTCCGTAGCAGTTTGAAAAAATTCAGTATGTCAGCTAAACCATTGACATAATTCTATCAATTGCACGCGCTCGCTTCTTTTAAGCTCTGCACTCCTCCAATCTATCTGCTGTCATCTCAGGTACGTGGCTTGAAGTAATGTGCCATCTGCCACTGCTCACTTCTTTTAAACTCTCTCCCCCTCCAAGCAATTTGGGGTCAAGAGTATGTGCACACACAATGTCAGGCTCTTGCATTGCAGGAGGACCAAGAAGGCTGGGTCGTACTTAGTGAGGGGAAACTTCTGAGGAATGCAGGCGAACAGAGTGATCTGGGAGTACAGATCCGTAACGCTTTGAAAGTCGTGTCACAAGCATACAGAGTGATTAAGAAAGATTTGGCACATTGACCTTCATATATCAATGCGCTGTGCACAAGAGGTGGGACGTAATGTTCAAATGGCATCAGACATTGGTGAGCCCAAGGTTGGAGAATTGTGTCCAGCTTTGGTCACCTACCTATAGGAAAGTTGTAAATATGATTGAAAGAGTGCAGACAAGATTTTTAAGGATGTTGCTGGGACTTGAGGATCTGAGTTATATGGAAAGGTTAAATAGGTTAGGATTTATAATTAGAATGTAGAATATTGAGGGGAGATTTCTGAGAGGTGTAATGAGGGATAGTGATGGAGTAAATGTAAGCAGACTGAAGATGGGTGAGACTAGAGCTCATGGTCACGGATTAAGGGTTAAAATTGAAATGTTTAGGGTGAACATGAAGGGGAACATCTTCACTCAGAAGGTAGTGAGAGTGAGGATGGAGCTGACAGCGCAGGTGATGGATGTGATTCTGATTTCAACATCTAAGAAAGCTTTAGACAGGTACATGGATGGGAGGGCTTGTGGAGGGCTGTGGTATAGTGCAGCTCAATGGGAGTAGGAACACCGATAAACATGACTCCATCACAATGAAACTTTCTTGCTCCAATCTGATGTCATTTCATTAGCATTGACTGTAAAAGAGCTTGTTGTAGAATTTAATTCAAGCTGTCCTATACCTCACATTATCCAAATCATTTTAGAAACATAGAAACATAGAAAATAGGTGCAGGAATAGGCCATTCAGCCCTTCGAGCCTGCACCGCCATTCAGTATGATCATGGCTGATCATCCAACTCAGGACCCTGTACCTGCTTTCTCTCCATACCCCCTGATCCCTTTAGCCACAAGGGCCATATCTAACTTCCTCTTAAATATAGCCAATGAACTGGCCTCAACTGTTTCCTGTGGCAGAGAATTCCACAGATTCACCACTCTCTGTGTGAAGAAGTTTTTCTTCATCTCGGTCCTAAAACGCTTCCCCTTTATCCTTAAACTGTGACCCCTCGTTCTGGACTCCCCCAACATTGGAAACAATCTTCCTGCATCTAGCCTGTCCAATCCCTTTAGAATTTTATACGGTTCAATAAGATCCCCCCTCAATCTTCTAAATTCCAGTGAGTATAAGCCTAGTCGATTCTTCTAGATTCCAGTGAGTATAAGCCTAGTCGATCCATCGATTCACCTAGTTGATTTTATCAATGTCTGCTCTTGGGATTTAACAGTTTTTCATTGTCGTTATCAATTGATGCCATAATTCCTTTAGGGTCTTGGTTAATAACACAATATCAACTGAAGATATTTGTGTGAATATTTCAAAGGAAAAGGAAAAAGGAAAAGTGGTCAAAGAAATCCCAATTATATTCAATATAAAGAGCTGTATGGAAACGTTCAGATCATACCTGTTGTTACTGGTGTGGTCACCACTCAGAAAGAAGAAATTATAAAATTCAATATGAAACCATCAAATGCACAATATCTGACGTCGATGTGATTGGATGAAGTGCAGAATAGTTCGCAATTAATGGTGGTAATATGTGTAAAATGTTCTCCAGGGACAACCTTCCATCTTTTCTGATTGACAGGGGATGTCAGATATGCTTTTCCTAAATAACCACTCTAATAACTTAACATTCATCTCCCACATACACATTGGACAATTTTAATAAAGAGATGAATATTATATTAACCATAAACAAATTTTATCTCAGGTCACGTTCCTGCGATGGAAATCAACTTTTATTTTTCTTCAATGAGCCAAACTTTGCTTGCTGTAGTGATGGCTTCACAAACTGGCACAACTTACTCAAATATATATCCCTCAATTCATTTGCATCTCACTATTCTTCGAAAATCAAACCGGCCCTTCAAAATTCTGAGCTAATTTACTCCTGTTGTGGTTCAACTTCCACTGCTATCAAGTTGAATAAATTGTTTGCTTCAGAACCACTTGCTGTTGTAAATCTTAGAAAGCAACATTGCCCAGTTTTGAGGAGTGCTTGTGATTGGCCCTGGAAAACAAAACTTAGCAGGCAACTTCATTGCTTTGTAAATAAATTCCACCGAGGAAGAGGGAATATGAGAGACTTGTAAAGTATTCATCTCGCAGTCAAATATATTGCTCAGCTGCTAGAGGGAATGGAAGTCAGATCTGATTAAAATAATCCTGTAAGTGTGAAGGGAGCTTCATTCAGCACAGTTTCTCTGAAATAGCGTCAGAAATCAAATATATTATTTCTAATTATGACAGAGTAACTTCTAATGTTAAGAATTGATATGAGAAAATATATTGAAATATCAAGTTCAATTCCCTTAATTTCCAATGACCGATGACTATTTCACTGAAATTATAAAAATCTAAACGAAAATTTACTGCTCCTACTTGTCGTGAGTGTTGTGCCATTATCTGTAAACGAGATTGATGTAAAATTTAGTTTTGCTGTTTTCTATTAGTATTGTCTATGTATGGTCTAATATACTTAATACTCTTGAAAGCATTTGCAGAACTAAATCACCTTCAAATTCTGTTAAAATCACACAATGCAAAGATGATGACCGAAAATATGGCTGAGCTAGTGGTGATGGTTTAACGGTTAAAGCTGAAATGTTGAAGGTGAACATGAAGAGGAACATCTTCACTCAGAAGATAGTGAGAGTGAGGAACAAGGTGACAGCGCAGGTGGTTGATGTGATTCTGATTTCAACATTGAAGTGAAATTTAGAGTTACATGGATGGGAGGGCTATAGTATAGTGCAGGTCAATGGAACTTGGCAGATCAATGGATTGGTATGGATTGATCATCCGATGGGCATTTTTTTCTGTGCTGTAGTGTTCTATGAACCTATAAGATGAACTCCAGCACAATGAAACTTTCTTGCTCCACTCTGATGTCCTTTCAATGGCATTGACTGTAAAAGAGATTGTTGTCGAATTCAATTGAAGCTATCCTATACCTCACAACATCCAAACCTTTTTATCAATGTATGCTCTTGGGATTTAACAGTTTTTAATTCTCATTATCATTTGATGCAATAATTCCTTTAGAGTCCTGATTAATAACAGAATATCAACTGAAGATATTTGTGTGATTATTTCAAAGGAAAAGAACAAGGAAAGGAGGTCAAAGAAATCCCAATTATATTCACTATAAAGACCAGGATGGAAACGTTCAGTTCATACCTGTTATTGGTGTGGACCCCACTGAAAAGAGAAAATTATAAATTTTAACATGAAGCTAGCTAATGCACAATTTTTGACGTCAATATGATCACATCAAAAGCAGAATAGTTCTCAGTGTATTGTGCTGATATGTATAAAAAGTTCTCCAGTGACAAGCTTCCATCTTCTCTGTTTGACAGAGGATGTCAGAGTTGATTTTTCAAAATAAACATTCTAATAACTTACAACACCCTCATACACATCGTAAAGTTTTAAGAAAGAGTTGAATATTATATTAACATATAAACAAATTTTGTCTCGGGTCACTTTCCTGCAATGCAAATCAACTGATTGTTTTTTCTTCAATGAGCCAAACTTTGCATGCTGTGGTGATGGCTTCACACATTGGCACAACTTACTCAACGATATATCCCTCAATTCATTTGCATCTCACTATTCTTCCAAATCAAACTGGCCCTTCAAAATTCTGAGCTAATTTAGTCCTGTTGTGGTTCAACTTTCACTGTTATCAAGCTGAATAAATTGTTTGTTTCAGAACCGCTTGCTGTTGTAAATCTTACAAAGCAACATTGCCCAGTTTTCAGAAGTACTTGTGATTGGCCCTGGAATCCAAAACTTAGCAAGCAACTTCAGTATTTTCGAAATAAATTCCAACAAGGAAGAGGGAATATGAGAGACTAGTAAAGTATTCCTTGCAGTCGTCAAATATATTGCTCAGCCGCTGGAGGGAATGCAAGTCAGATCCGATGAAAATAATCCCTTAAGTGTGAAGGGAGCTTCATTCAGCACAGTTTTTCTGAAATAGCGTCAGAAAGCAAATACATTATCTCTAATTATGACAGAGTATCTTCTAATGTTAAGAATTGTTATGAGAAAATATGTTGAAATATGAAGTTCAATTCACTTAATTTCCAATCACCAATGACAATTTCACTGAAAATGTAAAAATCAAAATGAAAATTTACTGCTCCTATGTGTCGTGACTCTTGTGCCATCATCTGTAAAAGATACTGATGTACTATTTAGTTGAAGCTATTTTCTATTGGTATTGTCTGAATAGGGTGGACAGGGTGGTGAAGAAAGCTTTTGGTATGCTGGCCTTTATAAATCAGAGCATTGAGTATGGGAGTTGGGATGTAATGTTAAAATTGTACAAGACATATTGGTAAGGCTGAATTTGGAGTATTGTGTAGAGTTCTGGTAACCGAATTATAGGAAAGATGTCAGCAAAATAGAGAGAGTACAGAGAAGATTTACTAGAATGTTACCTGGGTTTCAGCACCCAAGTTACAGGGAAAGGTTGAACAAGTTAGGTTTTATTCTTTGGAGCGTGGAAGGTTGAGGGGGGACTTGATAGAGGTATTTAAAATTATGAGGGGGATAGATAGAGTTGACGTGGATAGGCTTTTTCCATTGAGAGTAGGAGAGATTCAAACAAGAGGACATGAGTTGAGAGTTGGGGGCAAAAGTTTAAGGGTATCATGAGGGGGAATTTCTTTACTCAGAGAGTGGTAGCTGTGTGGAACGAGCTTCCAGTAGAAGTGGTAGAGGCAGGTTTGGTATTGTTATTTAAAGTAAAATTGGATAGGTATATGGACAGGAAAGGATTGGAGGGTTATGGGCTGAGTGCAGGCCAGTGGGACTAGATGAGAGTAAGCATTCGGCATGGATGAGAAGGGCCGAGATGGCCTGTTTCTGTGCTGTAATTGTTATATGGTTATAATACTCATGTTACCTTAAATAACAGATCACAGTCTAAACCATTTTCAGAAATAAATCACCGTTAAATTCAGTTAATATCACACAGTGAAAGGAGCATGATTGAAACTCTGGCTGAGCTGGTGGACATGGTTTAAGGGTTAAAGTTAAAATCTTTAAGGTGAACATGAAGTGGAACACTTTCACAGAAGATAGTGAGAGTAAGGAACAAGATGACAACACAGGTGGTTGATGTGATTCTGATTTCAACATTGAAGTGAAATTTAGAGTTACATGGATGGGAGGGCTATAGTATAGTGCAGGTCAATGGAACTTGGTGGATCAATGGATTGATCATCCTTTGGGACTTTTCTCTGTGCTGTAGTGTTCTATGAACATATAAGACAAACTCCAGCACAATGAAACTTTCTTACTCCAGTCTGATGTCATTTCGTTGGCATTGACTGTAAAAGAGATTGATGTCAAATTCCATTGAAGCTATCCTATACCTCACAATATCCAAACTTTTTTATCAATATATGCTCTTGGGATTTAACAGTTCTTGATTCTCGTTATCACTTGATGCAATAATTCCTTTACCGTCCTGGTTAATAACAGAATATCAACTGAAGATATTTGTGTGAATATTTCAAAGGAAAAGGACAAGGAAAGGTGGTCAAAGAAATCCCAATTATATTCACTAGAAAGACCGGGATGGAAACGTTCAGTTCATACCTGTTATTGCTGTGGATCCCAGTGAAAAGAGAAAATTATAAAATTTAATATGAAGCTAGCTAATGCACAATTTCTGACATCAATGTGATCACATCAAAAGCAGAATAGTTCTCAGTGTATGGTGCTGATATGTATAAAATGTTCCCCAGTGACAAGCTTCCATCTTCTCTGTTTGACAGGGGATGATTTTACAGAGGATGAATTGACTTTCCTAAATAAACATTCTAATAACTTATAACACCTTCATACACATCGTAAATTTTCAGGAAAGAGTTGAGTATTATATTACCCATAAACAAATTTTATATCAGGTCATTTTCCAGCAATGGAAATCAACTGATTGTTTTCTCTTCAATGAGCCAAACTTTGCATGCTGTGGTGATGGCTTCACAGATTGGCACAACTTACTCAAATATATATCCCTCAATTCATTTGGATTGCACTATTCTTCTAATTCAAACCGGCCCTACAAAATTCTGAACTAATTTAGTCCTGTTGTGGTTCAATTTCCACTGTTATCAAGCTGAATAAATTGTTTGTTTCAGAACCGCTTGCTGTTGTAAATCTTATAAAGCAACATTACCCAGTTTTCAGAAGTGCTTGTGATCGGGCCTGGAAACTAAATCTTAGTAAGCAACTTCATTCTTTCTTAAATTCAGCTTCCTAAAAGCTGGGTGGCAGTGTGAAATGTCAGGAGGATGTTATGAGAATGCAGGGTGACTTGGACAGGTTGGGTGAGTGGGCAAATGTATGGCAGATGTAGTTTAATGTGGATAAATGTGAGGTTATCCACTTTGGTGGCAAGAACAGGAAGGCAGATTACTATCTAAATGGAGTCAAGTTAGGAAAAGGGGAAGTACAACAAGATCTAGGTGTTCTTGTACATCAGTCAATGAAAGCAAGCATGCAAGTACAGCAGGCAGTGAAGAAACCTCATGGCATGCAGGCCTTTATAACAAGAGGAATTGAGTATAGGAGTAAAGAGGTCCTTCTGCAGCTGTACAGGGCCCTGGTGAGACCCCACTTGGAGTATTGTGTGCAGTTTTGGTCTCCAAATTTGAGAAAGGACATTCTTGCTATTGAGGGAGTGCAGCATAGGTTCACAAGGTTAATTCCCGGAATGGCGGGACTGTCATATGTTGAAAGATTGGAGCAACTGGGCTTGTATACACTGGAATTTAGAAGGATGAGAGGGGATCTGATTGAAACACATAAGATTATTAAGGGATTGGACACGCTGGAGGCAGGAAGCATGTTCCCGCTGATGGGTGAGTCCAGAACTAGAGGCCACAGTTTAAGAATAAGGGGTAGGCCATTTAGAACTGAGATGCGGAAAAACGTTTTCACCCAGAGAGTGGTGGATATGTGGAATGCTCTGCCCCATAAGGCAGTGGAGGCCAAGTCTCTGGATGCATTCAAGAGAGATTTAGATAGAGCTCTTATAGATAGCGGGGTCAAGGGATATGGGGAGCGGGCAGAAATGGGGTACTGATTGTGTATGATCAGCCATGATCACAGTGAAATGCAGTGCTGGCTAGAAGAGCCAAATGGCCTACACCTATACCTATTGTCTATTGTCTATTGTCTAAATAACTTCCAACAAAGAAGAGGGAATATGAGAGACTTGTAAAGTATTCATCTCGCTGTCAATTATATTGCTCAGCCGCTAAAGGGAATTGAAGTCAGATCTGATTAAAATAATCCCGTAAGTGTGAAGGGAGCTTCATTCAGCACAGTTTTTCTGAAATAGCATCAGAAAGCAAATATATTATCTCTAATTATGACAGAGATCTTCCAATGTTAAGAATTGTTATCAGAAAATATACTGATATATCAAGTTCAATTTACTTAATTCCCAATGAGCCATGACTGTTTCACTGAAAATGTAAAAATCAAAATGAAAATTTACTGCTCCTACCTGTTGTGACTCCTGTGCCATCACCTGTAAAAGAGATTGATGTACAATTTAGTTGAAGCTATTTTCTGTTAGTATTGTCTGAATACTCATGTTATCTTAGATAACTGACTATGGACGAATGAACTTAACACTCAAGAAACCATTTTCAGAAATAAATCACAGTTAAATTCAGGTAATATCACACAGTGAAAGGAGCATGATTGAAACTCTGGCTGAGCTGGTGGTCATGGTTTGAGAGTTAAAGTCGAAATGTTTAAGGTGAACATGAAGAGGAACATCTACACTCAGAAGATAGTGAGAGTGAGGAACAAGATGACAACGCAGGTGGTTGATGTGATTCTGATTTCAACATTGAAGTGAAATTTAGAGTTACATGGATGGGAGGGCTATAGTATAGTGCAGGTCAATGGAACTTGGCAGATCAATGGATTGGTATGGATTGATCATCCTTTGGGCCTTTTCTCTCTGCTGTAGTGTTCTATGAACGTATAAGATGAAGTCCAGCACAATGAAACTTTCTTACTCCAGTCTGATGTCCTTTCATTGGCATTGACTGTAAAAGAGATTAATGTCAAATTCCATTGAAGCTATCCTATACCTCACAATATCCAAATCTTTTTATCAATGTCTGCCCTTGGGATTTAACAGATTTTGATTCTCGTTATCACTTGATGCAATAATTCCTTTAGAGTCCTGGTTAATAACTGAATATCAGCTGAAGATATTTGTGTGAATATATACAAAGGAAAGGAACTAGGAAAGGTGGTCAAATAAATCACAATTATATTCACTAGAAAGACCGGGATGGAAATGTTCAGTTCATACCTGTTATTGCTGTGGTCCCCACTGAAAAGAGAAAGTTATAAAACTTAATATGGAGCTAGCTAATGCACAATTTCTGACGTCGATATGATCGCATCAAAAGCAGAATAGTTCTCAGTGTACGTTGCTGATATGTGTAAAATGTTCTTCAGTGACAAGCTTCCATTTCCTCTGTTTGACAGGGGATGTCCGAGTTGATTTTCCTAAATAAACTTTCCAATAACTTACAATACCCTTATACACATCGTAAAGTTTCAAGAAAGAGTTGAATATTATATTAACATATAAAAGTATTTTATCTCAGGTCATTTTCCAGCAATGGAAATCAACTGATTGTTTTCTCTTCAATGAGGCAAACTTTGCATGCTGTGGTGATGGCTTCACAGATTGGCACAACTTACTCAAATATATATCCCTCAATTCATTTGCTTGGCACTATTCTTCCAAATCAAACCAGCCCTACAAAATTCTGAACTAATTTAGTCCTGTTGTGGTTCAACTTCCACTGTTATCAAGCTGAATAAATTGTTTGTTTAAGAACCGCTTGCTGTTGTAAATCTTATAAAGCAACATTGCCCAGTTTTGAGAAGTGCTTGTGATCGGGCCTGGAAACTAAAACTTAGCAAGCAACTTCATTGTTTCCAAAATAAATTCCACCGAGGAAGAGGGAATATGAGAGACTTGTAAAGTATTCATCTCGCTGTCAATTATATTGCTCAGCCGCTAAAGGGAATGGAAGTCAGATCTGATTAAAATAATCCCGTAAGTGTGAAGGGAGCTTCATTCAGCACAGTTTTTCTGAAATAGTGTCAGAAAGCAAATATATTATCTCTAATTATGACAGAGATCTTCCAATGTTAAGAATTGTTATGAGAAAATATACTGAAATATCAAGTTCAATTTACTTAATTCCCAATGAGCCATGACTGTTTCACTGAAAATGTAAAAATCAAAACGAAAATTTACTGCTCCTACCTGTTGTGACTCCTGTGCCATCACCTGCAAAAGAGATTGATGTACAATTTAGTTGAAGCTATTTTCTGTTAGTATTGTCTGAATACTCATGTTATCTTAGATAACTGACTATGGACGAATGAACTTAACACTCAAGAAACCATTTTCAGAAATAAATCACAGTTAAATTCAGGTAATATCACACAGCGAAAGGAGGATGATTGAAACTCTGGCTGAGCTGGTGGTCATGGTTTGAGAGTTAAAGTCGAAATGTTTAAGGTGAACATGAAGAGGAACATCTTCACTCAGAAGATAGTGAGAGTGAGGAACAAGATGACAACGCAGGTGGTTGATGTGATTCTGATTTCAACATTGAAGTGAAATTTAGAGATACATGGATGGGAGGGCTATAGTATAGTGCAGGTCAATGGAACTTGGCGGATCAATGGATTTGCATGGATTGATCATTCTTTGGGCCTTTTTTCTGTGCTGTAGCGTTCTATGTAACGATAAGATGAACTCCGGCACAATGAAAATTTCTTACTCCAGTCTGATGTCCTTGCGTTGGCATTTACTGTAAAAGAGGTTGTTGTTGAATTGAATTGAAGCTATCCTATACCTCACAATATCCAAATTTTTTTGTTAATGTACGCTCTTCGGATTTAACAGTTTTTCAATCTCATTATCACTTGATGCAATAATTCCCTTAGAGTCCTGGTTAATAACAGAATATCAACTGAAGATATTTGTGTGAATATTTCAAAGGAAAAGAGCAAGGAAAGGTTGTCAAAGAAATCCCAATTATATTCACTATGAAGACCGGGATGGAAACGTTCAGTTCATACCTGTTACTGGTGTGGACCCCACTGAAAAGAAAAAATTATAAAATTTAATATGAAGCTAGCTAATGCACAATTTCTGACATCAATATGATCACATCATAAGCAGAATAGTTCTCAGTGTATGTTGCTGTTATGTGTAAAAGTTCTCCAGTGACCAGCTTCCATCTTCTCTTTGACAGAGGATGTCTGAGTTGATTTTCCTAAATAAATATTCTAATAACTTACAATACCCTCACACACATCGAAAAGTTTCAAGAAAGAGTTGAATATAATATTATAACAGGGGTTCCCAACCTGGGGTGCCCACACCCCCAGCGGGTGCAAGATGGAATTTCAGGGGGTGCGACAAAGAGTGGCTTGTGTCCTTGAGTGACAGTTCATGAGTCATCACTCAGCCAGCTGCCAATCTGCCTTGAGAAGTGGTTGTAACGTTTGTCCCAAGCACACTCTAGTCTCCCTCTGCCTGAGTCGAGAGAGATGTAAACTCACTCCAGTCTCCCGCTGCCCGAGTCAGCGTTGAGGAGTCTCATCAGTGTTACCTGGGAAGTTACACCTCAGAGTTGAGGAGTCTCATCAATTTACTGTTTACAATTTTTTCTGAATAAATTAGAATCTAATTGCTTGATTTATATTTGCATTTTATGCACTGAGTTAAAAGCTTATTCTTTTAAGTACAATTTGTTCACCGGCAGTATTGTATGTGGTTCAATGTGGGGTTCAAAAATTAGAAATTGGACTTCTTCATCTTCAAATGTGATATTACTTTTGTATGGGTGCGAGCATTAATCAAACATTTCCTAGGGGTGTGGGGCATAGAAAAGGTTGGGAACCACTGTATTAACATATAAACATTTTTTATCTCAGGTCACTTTCCAGCAATGGAAATCAAATGATTTTATTTTCTTCAATGAGCCAAGCTTTGCATGCTGTGGTGATGGCTTCACAGATTGGCACAACTTACTCAAATATATATCCCTCAATTCATTTGCTTGGCACTATTCTTCCAAATCAAACCAGCCCTACAAAATTCTGAACTAATTTAGTCCTGTTGTGGTTCAACTTCCACTGTTATCAAGCTGAATAAATTGTTTGCTTCAGAACCGCTTGCTGTTGTAAATCTTATAAAGCAACATTGCCCAGTTTTCAGAAGTGTTTGTGATCAGGCCTGAAAACTAAAACTTAGCAAGCAACTTCATTCTTTGCTAAATAAATTCCAACCAGGAAGAGGGAATATAAGAGACTTGCAAAGTATTCATCTCGCAGTCAATTATATTGCTCAGCCGCTAAAGGGAATGGAAGTCAGATCTGATTAAAATAATCCCGTAAGTGTGAAGGGAACTTAATTCAGCACAGTTTTTCTGAAATAGTGTCAGAAAGCAAATATATTATCTCTAATTATGACAGAGATCTTCCAATGTTAAGAATTGTTATGAGAAAATATTCTGAAATATCAAGTTCAATTTACTTAATTCCCAATGAGCCATGACTGTTTCACTGAAAATGTAAAAATCAAAACGAAAATTTACTGCTCCTACCTGTTGTGACTCCTGTGCCATCACCTGCAAAAGAGATTGATGTACAATTTAGTTGAAGCTATTTTCTGTTAGTATTGTCTGAATACTCATGTTATCTTAGATAACTGACTATGGACAAATGAACATCACTCAAGAAACCATTTTCAGAAATAAATCACAGTTAAATTCAGGTAATATCACACAGCGAAAGGAGGATGATTGGAACTCTGGCTGAGATGGTGGTCATGGTTTGAGAGTTAAAGTCGAAATGTTTAAGGTGAACATGAAGAGGAACATCTTCACTCAGAAGATAGTGAGGAGTGAGGAACAAGATGACAACGCAGGTGGTTGATGTGATTCTGATTTCAACATTGAAGTGAAATTTAGAGTTACATGGATGGGAGGGCTATAGTATAGTGCAGGTCAATGGAACTTGGCAGATCAATGGATTGGTATGGATTGATCATCCTTTGGGCCTTTTCTCTGTGCTGTAGTGTTCTATGAACATATAAGATGAAGTCCAGCACAATGAAACTTTCTTACTCCAGTCTGATGTCCTTTCGTTGGCATTGACTGTAAAAGAGATTAATGTCAAATTCCATTGAAGCTATCCTATACCTCACAATATCCAAATCTTTTTATCAATGTCTGCCCTTGGGATTTAACAGATTTTGATTCTCATTATCACTTGATGCAATAATTCCTTTAGAGTCCCAGTTAATAACTGAATATCAGCTGAAGATATTTGTGTGAATATATACAAAGGAAAGGACAAGGAAAGGTGGTCAAAGAAATCACAATTATATTCACTAGAAAGACCGGGATGGAAATGTTCAGTTCATACCTGTTATTGCTGTGGTCCCCACTGAAAAGAGAAAGTTATAAAACTTAATATGAAGCTAGCTAATGCACAATTTCTGACGTCGATATGATCGCATCAAAAGCAGAATAGTTCTCAGTGTACATTGCTGATATGTGTAAAATGTTCTCCAGTGACAAGCTTCCATTTCCTCTGTTTGACAGGGGATGTCCGAGTTGATTTTCCTAAATAAACTTTCCAATAACTTACAATACCCTTATACACATCGTAAAGTTTCAAGAAAGAGTTGAATATTATATTAACATGTAAACATATTTTATCTCAGGTCATTTTCCAGCAATGGAAATCAACTGATTGTTTTCTCTTCAATGAGGCAAACTTTGCATGCTGTGGTGATGGCTTCACAGATTGGCACAACTTACTCAAATATATATCCCGCAATTCATTTGCATCACACTATTCTTCTAATTCAAGCCGGCCCTACAAAATTCTGAACTAATTTAGTCCTGTTGTGGTTCAACTTCCACTGTTAACAAGCTGAATAAATTGTTTGCTTCAGAACCGCTTGCTGTTGTAAATCTTATAAAGCAACATTGCCCAGTTTTGAGAAGTGTTTGTGATCGGGCCTGGAAACTAAATCTTAGCAAGCAACTTCATTGTTTCCAAAATAAATTCCACCGAGGAAGAGGGAATATGAGAGACTTGTAAAGTATTCATCTCGCTGTCAATTATATTGCTCAGCTGCTAGAGGGAATGGAAGTCAGATCTGATTAAAATAATCCCGTAAGCGTGAAGGGAACTTCATTCAGCACAGTTTTTCTGAAATAGCGTCAGAAAGCAAATATATTATTTCTAATTATGACAGAGTATCTTCTAATGTTAAGAATTGTTATGTGAAAATATATTGAAATATCAAGTTCAATTTACTTAATTCCCAATGAGCCATGACTGTTTCACTGAAAATGTAAAAATCAAAATGAAAATTTACTGCTCCTACCTGTTGTGACTCTTGTGCCATCACCTGCAAAAGAGATTGATGTACAATTTAGTTGAAGCTATTTTCTGTTAGTATTGTTTGAATACTCATGTTATCTTAGATAACAGACCACGCTCTAATGAACTTAACACTCAAGAAACCATTTTCAGAAATAAATCACCGTTAAATTCAGTTAATATCACACAGTGAAAAGAGGATGATTGAAAATCTGGCTGAGATGGTGATGATGGTTTGAGAGTTAAAGTCGAAATGTTTAAGGTGAACATGAAGAGGAACATCTTCACTCCGAAGATAGTGAGAGTAAGGTACAAGATGACAACGCAGGTGGTTGATGTGATTCTGATTTCAACATTGAAGTGAAATTTAGAGTTACATGGATGGGAGGGCTATAGTGTAGTGCAGGTCAATGGAACTTGGCGAATCAACGGATTGGCATGGATTGATCATCCTTTGGGCATTTTTTCTGTGCTGTAGCGTTCTCTGTAACGATAAGATGAAGTACAGCACAATGAAACTTTCTTACTCCAGTCTGATGTCCTTTCATTGGCATTGACTGTAAAAGAGATTGTTGTCGAATTCAATTGAAGCTATTCTATACCTCACAATATCCAAATCTTTTTGTCAATGTACGCTCTTGGGATTTAACAGTTTTTCAATCTCGTTATCACTTGATGCAATAATTCCTTAAGAGTCCTGGTTAATAACAGAATATCAACTGAAGATATTTGTGTGAATATTTCAAAGGAAAAGAGCAAGGAAAGGTTGTCAAAGAAATCCCAATTATATTCACTATGAAGACCGGGATGGAAACGTTCAGTTCATACCTGTTACTGGTGTGGACCCCACTGAAAAGAAAAAATTATAAAATTTAATATGAAGCTAGCTAATGCACAATTTCTGATGTCAATATGATCACATCATAAGCAGAATAGTTCTCAGTGTATGTTGCTGTTATGTGTAAAAGTTCTCCAGTGACAAGCTTCCATCTTCTCTTTGACAGAGGATGTCTGAGTTGATTTTCCTAAATAAATATTCTAATAACTTACAATACCCTCACACACATCGAAAAGTTTCAAGAAAGAGTTGAATATAATATTATAACAGGGGTTCCCAACCTGGGGTGCCCACACCCCCAGCGGGTGCGAGATGGAATTTCAGGGGGTGCGACAAAGAGTGGCTTGTGTCCTTGAGTGACAGGTCACGAGTCATCACTCAGCCAGCTGCCAATCTGCCTTGAGAAGTGGTAGTAACGTTTGTCCCAAGCACACTCAAGTCTCCCGCTGCCCGAGTCGAGAGAGATGTAAACTCATTCCAGTCTCCCGCTGCCCGAGTCAGCGTTGAGGAGTCTCATCAGTGTTACTTGGGAAGTTACACCTCAGAATTGAGGAGTCTCATCAATTTACTGTTTACAATTTTTTCTGAATAAATTAGAATCTAATTGCTTGACTTATATTTGCATTTTATGCACTGAGTTAAAAGCTTATTTTTTTAAGTTCAATTTGTTCACCCGCAGTATTGTATGTGGTTCAATGTGTGGTACAAAAATTAGAAATTGGACTTCTTCATCTTCAAATGTGATATTACTTTTGTATGGGGTGCGAGCATTAATCAAACATTTCCTAGGGGTGTGGGGCATAGAAAAGGTTGGGAACCACTGTATTAACATATAAACATTTTTTATCTCAGGTCACTTTCCAGCAATGGAAATCAAATGATTTTATTTTCTTCAATTAGCCAAGCTTTGCATGCTGTGTTGATGGCTTCACACATTGGCACAACTTACTCAACGACATATCCCATAATTCATTTGCATCTCACTATTCTTCCAAATCAAACCAGCCCTACAAAATTCTGAACTAATTTAGTCCTGTTGTGGTTCAACTTCCACTGTTATCAAGCTGAATAAATTGTTTGCTTCAGAAACGCTTGCTGTTGTAAATCTTATAAAGCAACATTGCCCAGTTTTGAGAAGTGTTTGTGATCAGGCCTGAAAACTAAAACTTAGCAAGCAACTTCATTCTTTGCTAAATAAATTCCAACCAGGAAGAGGGAATATGAGAGACTTGTAAAGTATTCATCTCGCAGTCAATTATATTGCTCAGCTGCTAGAGGGAATGGAAGTCAGATCTGATTAAAATAATCCCGTAAGCGTGAAGGGAACTTCATTCAGCACAGTTTTTCTGAAATAGCGTCAGAAAGCAAATATATTATTTCTAATTATGACAGAGTATCTTCTAATGTTAAGAATTGTTATGTGAAAATATATTGAAATATAAAGTTCAATTTACTTAATTCCCAATGAGCCATGACTGTTTCACTGAAAATGTAAAAATCAAAATGAAAATTTACTGCTCCTACCTGTTGTGACTCTTGTGCCATCACCTGCAAAAGAGATTGATGTACAATTTAGTTGAAGCTATTTTCTGTTAGTATTGTTTGAATACTCATGTTATCTTAGATAACAGACCACGCTCTAATGAACTTAACACTCAAGAAACCATTTTCAGAAATAAATCACCGTTAAATTCAGTTAATATCACACAGTGAAAAGAGGATGATTGAAAATCTGGCTGAGATGGTGATGATGGTTTGAGAGTTAAAGTCGAAATGTTTAAGGTGAACATGAAGAGGAACATCTTCACTCCGAAGATAGTGAGAGTAAGGTACAAGATGACAACGCAGGTGGTTGATGTGATTCTGATTTCAACATTGAAGTGAAATTTAGAGTTACATGGATGGGAGGGCTATAGTGTAGTGCAGGTCAATGGAACTTGGCGAATCAACGGATTGGCATGGATTGATCATCCTTTGGGCATTTTTTCTGTGCTGTAGCGTTCTCTGTAACGATAAGATGAAGTACAGCACAATGAAACTTTCTTACTCCAGTCTGATGTCCTTTCATTGGCATTGACTGTAAAAGAGATTGTTGTCGAATTCAATTGAAGCTATTCTATACCTCACAATATCCAAATCTTTTTGTCAATGTACGCTCTTGGGATTTAACAGTTTTTCAATCTCGTTATCACTTGATGCAATAATTCCTTAAGAGTCCTGGTTAATAACAGAATATCAACTGAAGATATTTGTGTGAATATTTCAAAGGAAAAGAGCAAGGAAAGGTTGTCAAAGAAATCCCAATTATATTCACTATGAAGACCGGGATGGAAACGTTCAGTTCATACCTGTTACTGGTGTGGACCCCACTGAAAAGAAAAAATTATAAAATTTAATATGAAGCTAGCTAATGCACAATTTCTGATGTCAATATGATCACATCATAAGCAGAATAGTTCTCAGTGTATGTTGCTGTTATGTGTAAAAGTTCTCCAGTGACAAGCTTCCATCTTCTCTTTGACAGAGGATGTCTGAGTTGATTTTCCTAAATAAATATTCTAATAACTTACAATACCCTCACACACATCGAAAAGTTTCAAGAAAGAGTTGAATATAATATTATAACAGGGGTTCCCAACCTGGGGTGCCCACACCCCCAGCGGGTGCGAGATGGAATTTCAGGGGGTGCGACAAAGAGTGGCTTGTGTCCTTGAGTGACAGGTCACGAGTCATCACTCAGCCAGCTGCCAATCTGCCTTGAGAAGTGGTAGTAACGTTTGTCCCAAGCACACTCAAGTCTCCCGCTGCCCGAGTCGAGAGAGATGTAAACTCACTCCAGTCTCCCGCTGCCCGAGTCAGCGTTGAGGAGTCTCATCAGTGTTACTTGGGAAGTTACACCTCAGAATTGAGGAGTCTCATCAATTTACTGTTTACAATTTTTTCTGAATAAATTAGAATCTAATTGCTTGACTTATATTTGCATTTTATGCACTGAGTTAAAAGCTTATTTTTTTAAGTTCAATTTGTTCACCCGCAGTATTGTATGTGGTTCAATGTGTGGTACAAAAATTAGAAATTGGACTTCTTCATCTTCAAATGTGATATTACTTTTGTATGGGGTGCGAGCATTAATCAAACATTTCCTAGGGGTGTGGGGCATAGAAAAGGTTGGGAACCACTGTATTAACATATAAACATTTTTTATCTCAGGTCACTTTCCAGCAATGGAAATCAAATGATTTTATTTTCTTCAATTAGCCAAGCTTTGCATGCTGTGTTGATGGCTTCACACATTGGCACAACTTACTCAACGACATATCCCATAATTCATTTGCATCTCACTATTCTTCCAAATCAAACCAGCCCTACAAAATTCTGAACTAATTTAGTCCTGTTGTGGTTCAACTTCCACTGTTATCAAGCTGAATAAATTGTTTGCTTCAGAAACGCTTGCTGTTGTAAATCTTATAAAGCAACATTGCCCAGTTTTGAGAAGTGTTTGTGATCAGGCCTGAAAACTAAAACTTAGCAAGCAACTTCATTCTTTGCTAAATAAATTCCAACCAGGAAGAGGGAATATGAGAGACTTGTAAAGTATTCATCTCGCAGTCAATTATATTGCTCAGCCGCTAAAGGGAATGGAAGTCAGATCTGATTAAAATAATCCCGTAAGTGTGAAGGGAACTTCATTCAGCACAGTTTTTCTGAAATAGCATCAGAATGCAAATATATTATCTCTAATTATGACAGATGTCTTCCAATGTTAAGAATTGTTATGAGAAAATATATTGAAATATAAAGTTCAATTTACTTAATTCCCAATGAGCCATGACTGTTTCACAGAAAATGTAAAAATCAAAATGAAAATTTACTGCTCCTACCTGTTGTGACTCCTGTGCCATCACCTGCAAAAGAGATTGATGTACAATTTAGTTGAAGCTATTTTCTGTTAGTATTGTCTGAATACTCATGTTATCTTAGATAACTGACTATGGACGAATGAACTTAACACTCAAGAAACCATTTTCAGAAATAAATCACCGTTAAATTCAGGTAATATCACACAGTGAAAGGAGGATGATTGAAACTCTGGCTGAGATGGTGGTCATGGTTTGAGAGTTAAAGTCAAAATGTTTAAGGTGAACATGAAGAGGAACATCTTCACTCAGAAGATAGTGAGAGTGAGGAACAAGATGACAACGCAGGTGGTTGATGTGATTCTGATTTCAACATTGAAGTGAAATTTAGAGATACATGGATGGGAGGGCTATAGTATAGTGCAGGTCAATGGAACTTGGCGGATCAATGGATTTGCATGGATTGATCATTCTTTGGGCCTTTTTTCTGTGCTGTAGCGTTCTATGTAACGATAAGATGAACTCCGGCACAATGAAAATTTCTTACTCCAGTCTGATGTCCTTTCGTTGGCATTGACTGTAAAAGAGATTAATGTCAAATTCCATTGAAGCTATCCTATACCTCACAATATCCAAATCTTTTTATCAATGTCTGCCCTTGGGATTTAACAGATTTTGATTCTCATTATCACTTGATGCAATAATTCCTTTAGAGTCCTGGTTAATAACTGAATATCAGCTGAAGATATTTGTGTGAATATTTCAAAGGAAAAGGACAAGGAAAGGTGGTCAAAGAAATCACAATTATATTCACTAGAAAGACCGGGATGGAAATGTTCAGTTCATACCTGTTATTGCTGTGGTCCCCACTGAAAAGAGAAAGTTATAAAACTTAATATGAAGCTAGCTAATGCACAATTTCTGACGTCGATATGATCGCATCAAAAGCAGAATAGTTCTCAGTGTACATTGCTGATATGTGTAAAATGTTCTCCAGTGACAAGCTTCCATTTCCTCTGTTTGACAGGGGATGTCCGAGTTGATTTTCCTAAATAAACTTTCCAATAACTTACAATACCCTTATACACATCGTAAAGTTTCAAGAAAGAGTTGAATATTATATTAACATGTAAACATATTTTATCTCAGGTCATTTTCCAGCAATGGAAATCAACTGATTGTTTTCTCTTCAATGAGGCAAACTTTGCATGCTGTGGTGATGGCTTCACAGATTGGCACAACTTACTCAAATATATATCCCGCAATTCATTTGCATCACACTATTCTTCTAATTCAAGCCGGCCCTACAAAATTCTGAACTAATTTAGTCCTGTTGTGGTTCAACTTCCACTGTTAACAAGCTGAATAAATTGTTTGCTTCAGAACCGCTTGCTGTTGTAAATCTTATAAAGCAACATTGCCCAGTTTTGAGAAGTGTTTGTGATCGGGCCTGGAAACTAAATCTTAGCAAGCAACTTCATTGTTTCCAAAATAAATTCCACCGAGGAAGAGGGAATATGAGAGACTTGTAAAGTATTCATCTCGCTGTCAATTATATTGCTCAGCTGCTAGAGGGAATGGAAGTCAGATCTGATTAAAATAATCCCGTAAGCGTGAAGGGAACTTCATTCAGCACAGTTTTTCTGAAATAGCGTCAGAAAGCAAATATATTATTTCTAATTATGACAGAGTATCTTCTAATGTTAAGAATTGTTATGTGAAAATATATTGAAATATCAAGTTCAATTTACTTAATTCCCAATGAGCCATGACTGTTTCACTGAAAATGTAAAAATCAAAATGAAAATTTACTGCTCCTACCTGTTGTGACTCTTGTGCCATCACCTGCAAAAGAGATTGATGTACAATTTAGTTGAAGCTATTTTCTGTTAGTATTGTTTGAATACTCATGTTATCTTAGATAACAGACCACGCTCTAATGAACTTAACACTCAAGAAACCATTTTCAGAAATAAATCACCGTTAAATTCAGTTAATATCACACAGTGAAAAGAGGATGATTGAAAATCTGGCTGAGATGGTGATGATGGTTTGAGAGTTAAAGTCGAAATGTTTAAGGTGAACATGAAGAGGAACATCTTCACTCCGAAGATAGTGAGAGTAAGGTACAAGATGACAACGCAGGTGGTTGATGTGATTCTGATTTCAACATTGAAGTGAAATTTAGAGTTACATGGATGGGAGGGCTATAGTGTAGTGCAGGTCAATGGAACTTGGCGAATCAACGGATTGGCATGGATTGATCATCCTTTGGGCATTTTTTCTGTGCTGTAGCGTTCTCTGTAACGATAAGATGAAGTACAGCACAATGAAACTTTCTTACTCCAGTCTGATGTCCTTTCATTGGCATTGACTGTAAAAGAGATTGTTGTCGAATTCAATTGAAGCTATTCTATACCTCACAATATCCAAATCTTTTTGTCAATGTACGCTCTTGGGATTTAACAGTTTTTCAATCTCGTTATCACTTGATGCAATAATTCCTTAAGAGTCCTGGTTAATAACAGAATATCAACTGAAGATATTTGTGTGAATATTTCAAAGGAAAAGAGCAAGGAAAGGTTGTCAAAGAAATCCCAATTATATTCACTATGAAGACCGGGATGGAAACGTTCAGTTCATACCTGTTACTGGTGTGGACCCCACTGAAAAGAAAAAATTATAAAATTTAATATGAAGCTAGCTAATGCACAATTTCTGATGTCAATATGATCACATCATAAGCAGAATAGTTCTCAGTGTATGTTGCTGTTATGTGTAAAAGTTCTCCAGTGACAAGCTTCCATCTTCTCTTTGACAGAGGATGTCTGAGTTGATTTTCCTAAATAAATATTCTAATAACTTACAATACCCTCACACACATCGAAAAGTTTCAAGAAAGAGTTGAATATAATATTATAACAGGGGTTCCCAACCTGGGGTGCCCACACCCCCAGCGGGTGCGAGATGGAATTTCAGGGGGTGCGACAAAGAGTGGCTTGTGTCCTTGAGTGACAGGTCACGAGTCATCACTCAGCCAGCTGCCAATCTGCCTTGAGAAGTGGTAGTAACGTTTGTCCCAAGCACACTCAAGTCTCCCGCTGCCCGAGTCGAGAGAGATGTAAACTCACTCCAGTCTCCCGCTGCCCGAGTCAGCGTTGAGGAGTCTCATCAGTGTTACTTGGGAAGTTACACCTCAGAATTGAGGAGTCTCATCAATTTACTGTTTACAATTTTTTCTGAATAAATTAGAATCTAATTGCTTGACTTATATTTGCATTTTATGCACTGAGTTAAAAGCTTATTTTTTTAAGTTCAATTTGTTCACCCGCAGTATTGTATGTGGTTCAATGTGTGGTACAAAAATTAGAAATTGGACTTCTTCATCTTCAAATGTGATATTACTTTTGTATGGGGTGCGAGCATTAATCAAACATTTCCTAGGGGTGTGGGGCATAGAAAAGGTTGGGAACCACTGTATTAACATATAAACATTTTTTATCTCAGGTCACTTTCCAGCAATGGAAATCAAATGATTTTATTTTCTTCAATTAGCCAAGCTTTGCATGCTGTGTTGATGGCTTCACACATTGGCACAACTTACTCAACGACATATCCCATAATTCATTTGCATCTCACTATTCTTCCAAATCAAACCAGCCCTACAAAATTCTGAACTAATTTAGTCCTGTTGTGGTTCAACTTCCACTGTTATCAAGCTGAATAAATTGTTTGCTTCAGAAACGCTTGCTGTTGTAAATCTTATAAAGCAACATTGCCCAGTTTTGAGAAGTGTTTGTGATCAGGCCTGAAAACTAAAACTTAGCAAGCAACTTCATTCTTTGCTAAATAAATTCCAACCAGGAAGAGGGAATATGAGAGACTTGTAAAGTATTCATCTCGCAGTCAATTATATTGCTCAGCCGCTAAAGGGAATGGAAGTCAGATCTGATTAAAATAATCCCGTAAGTGTGAAGGGAACTTCATTCAGCACAGTTTTTCTGAAATAGCATCAGAATGCAAATATATTATCTCTAATTATGACAGATGTCTTCCAATGTTAAGAATTGTTATGAGAAAATATATTGAAATATAAAGTTCAATTTACTTAATTCCCAATGAGCCATGACTGTTTCACAGAAAATGTAAAAATCAAAATGAAAATTTACTGCTCCTACCTGTTGTGACTCCTGTGCCATCACCTGCAAAAGAGATTGATGTACAATTTAGTTGAAGCTATTTTCTGTTAGTATTGTCTGAATACTCATGTTATCTTAGATAACTGACTATGGACGAATGAACTTAACACTCAAGAAACCATTTTCAGAAATAAATCACCGTTAAATTCAGGTAATATCACACAGTGAAAGGAGGATGATTGAAACTCTGGCTGAGATGGTGGTCATGGTTTGAGAGTTAAAGTCAAAATGTTTAAGGTGAACATGAAGAGGAACATCTTCACTCAGAAGATAGTGAGAGTGAGGAACAAGATGACAACGCAGGTGGTTGATGTGATTCTGATTTCAACATTGAAGTGAAATTTAGAGATACATGGATGGGAGGGCTATAGTATAGTGCAGGTCAATGGAACTTGGCGGATCAATGGATTTGCATGGATTGATCATTCTTTGGGCCTTTTTTCTGTGCTGTAGCGTTCTATGTAACGATAAGATGAACTCCGGCACAATGAAAATTTCTTACTCCAGTCTGATGTCCTTTCGTTGGAATTGACTGTAAAAGAGGTTGTTGTTGAATTGAATTGAAGCTATCCTATACCTCACAATATCCAAATCTTTTTATCAATGTCTGCCCTTGGGATTTAACAGATTTTGATTCTCATTATCACTTGATGCAATAATTCCTTTAGAGTCCTGGTTAATAACTGAATATCAGCTGAAGATATTTGTGTGAATATATACAAAGGAAAGGAACTAGGAAAGGTGGTCAAAGAAATCACAATTATATTCACTAGAAAGACCGGGATGGAAATGTTCAGTTCATACCTGTTATTGCTGTGGTCCCCACTGAAAAGAGAAAGTTATAAAACTTAATATGAAGCTAGCTAATGCACAATTTCTGACGTCGATATGATCGCATCAAAAGCAGAATAGTTCTCAGTGTACATTGCTGATATGTGTAAAATGTTCTCCAGTGACAAGCTTCCATTTCCTCTGTTTGACAGGGGATGTCCGAGTTGATTTTCCTAAATAAACTTTCCAATAACTTACAATACCCTTATACACATCGTAAAGTTTCAAGAAAGAGTTGAATATTATATTAACATGTAAACATATTTTATCTCAGGTCATTTTCCAGCAATGGAAATCAACTGATTGTTTTCTCTTCAATGAGGCAAACTTTGCATGCTGTGGTGATGGCTTCACAGATTGGCACAACTTACTCAAATATATATCCCGCAATTCATTTGCATCACACTATTCTTCTAATTCAAGCCGGCCCTACAAAATTCTGAACTAATTTAGTCCTGTTGTGGTTCAACTTCCACTGTTAACAAGCTGAATAAATTGTTTGCTTCAGAACCGCTTGCTGTTGTAAATCTTATAAAGCAACATTGCCCAGTTTTGAGAAGTGTTTGTGATCGGGCCTGGAAACTAAATCTTAGCAAGCAACTTCATTGTTTCCAAAATAAATTCCACCGAGGAAGAGGGAATATGAGAGACTTGTAAAGTATTCATCTCGCTGTCAATTATATTGCTCAGCTGCTAGAGGGAATGGAAGTCAGATCTGATTAAAATAATCCCGTAAGCGTGAAGGGAACTTCATTCAGCACAGTTTTTCTGAAATAGCGTCAGAAAGCAAATATATTATTTCTAATTATGACAGAGTATCTTCTAATGTTAAGAATTGTTATGTGAAAATATATTGAAATATCAAGTTCAATTTACTTAATTCCCAATGAGCCATGACTGTTTCACTGAAAATGTAAAAATCAAAATGAAAATTTACTGCTCCTACCTGTTGTGACTCTTGTGCCATCACCTGCAAAAGAGATTGATGTACAATTTAGTTGAAGCTATTTTCTGTTAGTATTGTTTGAATACTCATGTTATCTTAGATAACAGACCACGCTCTAATGAACTTAACACTCAAGAAACCATTTTCAGAAATAAATCACCGTTAAATTCAGTTAATATCACACAGTGAAAAGAGGATGATTGAAAATCTGGCTGAGATGGTGATGATGGTTTGAGAGTTAAAGTCGAAATGTTTAAGGTGAACATGAAGAGGAACATCTTCACTCCGAAGATAGTGAGAGTAAGGTACAAGATGACAACGCAGGTGGTTGATGTGATTCTGATTTCAACATTGAAGTGAAATTTAGAGTTACATGGATGGGAGGGCTATAGTGTAGTGCAGGTCAATGGAACTTGGCGAATCAACGGATTGGCATGGATTGATCATCCTTTGGGCATTTTTTCTGTGCTGTAGCGTTCTCTGTAACGATAAGATGAAGTACAGCACAATGAAACTTTCTTACTCCAGTCTGATGTCCTTTCATTGGCATTGACTGTAAAAGAGATTGTTGTCGAATTCAATTGAAGCTATTCTATACCTCACAATATCCAAATCTTTTTGTCAATGTACGCTCTTGGGATTTAACAGTTTTTCAATCTCGTTATCACTTGATGCAATAATTCCTTAAGAGTCCTGGTTAATAACAGAATATCAACTGAAGATATTTGTGTGAATATTTCAAAGGAAAAGAGCAAGGAAAGGTTGTCAAAGAAATCCCAATTATATTCACTATGAAGACCGGGATGGAAACGTTCAGTTCATACCTGTTACTGGTGTGGACCCCACTGAAAAGAAAAAATTATAAAATTTAATATGAAGCTAGCTAATGCACAATTTCTGATGTCAATATGATCACATCATAAGCAGAATAGTTCTCAGTGTATGTTGCTGTTATGTGTAAAAGTTCTCCAGTGACAAGCTTCCATCTTCTCTTTGACAGAGGATGTCTGAGTTGATTTTCCTAAATAAATATTCTAATAACTTACAATACCCTCACACACATCGAAAAGTTTCAAGAAAGAGTTGAATATAATATTATAACAGGGGTTCCCAACCTGGGGTGCCCACACCCCCAGCGGGTGCGAGATGGAATTTCAGGGGGTGCGACAAAGAGTGGCTTGTGTCCTTGAGTGACAGGTCACGAGTCATCACTCAGCCAGCTGCCAATCTGCCTTGAGAAGTGGTAGTAACGTTTGTCCCAAGCACACTCAAGTCTCCCGCTGCCCGAGTCGAGAGAGATGTAAACTCACTCCAGTCTCCCGCTGCCCGAGTCAGCGTTGAGGAGTCTCATCAGTGTTACTTGGGAAGTTACACCTCAGAATTGAGGAGTCTCATCAATTTACTGTTTACAATTTTTTCTGAATAAATTAGAATCTAATTGCTTGACTTATATTTGCATTTTATGCACTGAGTTAAAAGCTTATTTTTTTAAGTTCAATTTGTTCACCCGCAGTATTGTATGTGGTTCAATGTGTGGTACAAAAATTAGAAATTGGACTTCTTCATCTTCAAATGTGATATTACTTTTGTATGGGGTGCGAGCATTAATCAAACATTTCCTAGGGGTGTGGGGCATAGAAAAGGTTGGGAACCACTGTATTAACATATAAACATTTTTTATCTCAGGTCACTTTCCAGCAATGGAAATCAAATGATTTTATTTTCTTCAATTAGCCAAGCTTTGCATGCTGTGTTGATGGCTTCACACATTGGCACAACTTACTCAACGACATATCCCATAATTCATTTGCATCTCACTATTCTTCCAAATCAAACCAGCCCTACAAAATTCTGAACTAATTTAGTCCTGTTGTGGTTCAACTTCCACTGTTATCAAGCTGAATAAATTGTTTGCTTCAGAAACGCTTGCTGTTGTAAATCTTATAAAGCAACATTGCCCAGTTTTGAGAAGTGTTTGTGATCAGGCCTGAAAACTAAAACTTAGCAAGCAACTTCATTCTTTGCTAAATAAATTCCAACCAGGAAGAGGGAATATGAGAGACTTGTAAAGTATTCATCTCGCAGTCAATTATATTGCTCAGCTGCTAGAGGGAATGGAAGTCAGATCTGATTAAAATAATCCCGTAAGCGTGAAGGGAACTTCATTCAGCACAGTTTTTCTGAAATAGCGTCAGAAAGCAAATATATTATTTCTAATTATGACAGAGTATCTTCTAATGTTAAGAATTGTTATGTGAAAATATATTGAAATATAAAGTTCAATTTACTTAATTCCCAATGAGCCATGACTGTTTCACTGAAAATGTAAAAATCAAAATGAAAATTTACTGCTCCTACCTGTTGTGACTCTTGTGCCATCACCTGCAAAAGAGATTGATGTACAATTTAGTTGAAGCTATTTTCTGTTAGTATTGTTTGAATACTCATGTTATCTTAGATAACAGACCACGCTCTAATGAACTTAACACTCAAGAAACCATTTTCAGAAATAAATCACCGTTAAATTCAGTTAATATCACACAGTGAAAAGAGGATGATTGAAAATCTGGCTGAGATGGTGATGATGGTTTGAGAGTTAAAGTCGAAATGTTTAAGGTGAACATGAAGAGGAACATCTTCACTCCGAAGATAGTGAGAGTAAGGTACAAGATGACAACGCAGGTGGTTGATGTGATTCTGATTTCAACATTGAAGTGAAATTTAGAGTTACATGGATGGGAGGGCTATAGTGTAGTGCAGGTCAATGGAACTTGGCGAATCAACGGATTGGCATGGATTGATCATCCTTTGGGCATTTTTTCTGTGCTGTAGCGTTCTCTGTAACGATAAGATGAAGTACAGCACAATGAAACTTTCTTACTCCAGTCTGATGTCCTTTCATTGGCATTGACTGTAAAAGAGATTGTTGTCGAATTCAATTGAAGCTATTCTATACCTCACAATATCCAAATCTTTTTGTCAATGTACGCTCTTGGGATTTAACAGTTTTTCAATCTCGTTATCACTTGATGCAATAATTCCTTAAGAGTCCTGGTTAATAACAGAATATCAACTGAAGATATTTGTGTGAATATTTCAAAGGAAAAGAGCAAGGAAAGGTTGTCAAAGAAATCCCAATTATATTCACTATGAAGACCGGGATGGAAACGTTCAGTTCATACCTGTTACTGGTGTGGACCCCACTGAAAAGAAAAAATTATAAAATTTAATATGAAGCTAGCTAATGCACAATTTCTGATGTCAATATGATCACATCATAAGCAGAATAGTTCTCAGTGTATGTTGCTGTTATGTGTAAAAGTTCTCCAGTGACAAGCTTCCATCTTCTCTTTGACAGAGGATGTCTGAGTTGATTTTCCTAAATAAATATTCTAATAACTTACAATACCCTCACACACATCGAAAAGTTTCAAGAAAGAGTTGAATATAATATTATAACAGGGGTTCCCAACCTGGGGTGCCCACACCCCCAGCGGGTGCGAGATGGAATTTCAGGGGGTGCGACAAAGAGTGGCTTGTGTCCTTGAGTGACAGGTCACGAGTCATCACTCAGCCAGCTGCCAATCTGCCTTGAGAAGTGGTAGTAACGTTTGTCCCAAGCACACTCAAGTCTCCCGCTGCCCGAGTCGAGAGAGATGTAAACTCACTCCAGTCTCCCGCTGCCCGAGTCAGCGTTGAGGAGTCTCATCAGTGTTACTTGGGAAGTTACACCTCAGAATTGAGGAGTCTCATCAATTTACTGTTTACAATTTTTTCTGAATAAATTAGAATCTAATTGCTTGACTTATATTTGCATTTTATGCACTGAGTTAAAAGCTTATTTTTTTAAGTTCAATTTGTTCACCCGCAGTATTGTATGTGGTTCAATGTGTGGTACAAAAATTAGAAATTGGACTTCTTCATCTTCAAATGTGATATTACTTTTGTATGGGGTGCGAGCATTAATCAAACATTTCCTAGGGGTGTGGGGCATAGAAAAGGTTGGGAACCACTGTATTAACATATAAACATTTTTTATCTCAGGTCACTTTCCAGCAATGGAAATCAAATGATTTTATTTTCTTCAATTAGCCAAGCTTTGCATGCTGTGTTGATGGCTTCACACATTGGCACAACTTACTCAACGACATATCCCATAATTCATTTGCATCTCACTATTCTTCCAAATCAAACCAGCCCTACAAAATTCTGAACTAATTTAGTCCTGTTGTGGTTCAACTTCCACTGTTATCAAGCTGAATAAATTGTTTGCTTCAGAAACGCTTGCTGTTGTAAATCTTATAAAGCAACATTGCCCAGTTTTGAGAAGTGTTTGTGATCAGGCCTGAAAACTAAAACTTAGCAAGCAACTTCATTCTTTGCTAAATAAATTCCAACCAGGAAGAGGGAATATGAGAGACTTGTAAAGTATTCATCTCGCAGTCAATTATATTGCTCAGCCGCTAAAGGGAATGGAAGTCAGATCTGATTAAAATAATCCCGTAAGTGTGAAGGGAACTTCATTCAGCACAGTTTTTCTGAAATAGCATCAGAATGCAAATATATTATCTCTAATTATGACAGATGTCTTCCAATGTTAAGAATTGTTATGAGAAAATATATTGAAATATAAAGTTCAATTTACTTAATTCCCAATGAGCCATGACTGTTTCACAGAAAATGTAAAAATCAAAATGAAAATTTACTGCTCCTACCTGTTGTGACTCCTGTGCCATCACCTGCAAAAGAGATTGATGTACAATTTAGTTGAAGCTATTTTCTGTTAGTATTGTCTGAATACTCATGTTATCTTAGATAACTGACTATGGACGAATGAACTTAACACTCAAGAAACCATTTTCAGAAATAAATCACCGTTAAATTCAGGTAATATCACACAGTGAAAGGAGGATGATTGAAACTCTGGCTGAGATGGTGGTCATGGTTTGAGAGTTAAAGTCAAAATGTTTAAGGTGAACATGAAGAGGAACATCTTCACTCAGAAGATAGTGAGAGTGAGGAACAAGATGACAACGCAGGTGGTTGATGTGATTCTGATTTCAACATTGAAGTGAAATTTAGAGATACATGGATGGGAGGGCTATAGTATAGTGCAGGTCAATGGAACTTGGCGGATCAATGGATTTGCATGGATTGATCATTCTTTGGGCCTTTTTTCTGTGCTGTAGCGTTCTATGTAACGATAAGATGAACTCCGGCACAATGAAAATTTCTTACTCCAGTCTGATGTCCTTTCGTTGGCATTGACTGTAAAAGAGATTAATGTCAAATTCCATTGAAGCTATCCTATACCTCACAATATCCAAATCTTTTTATCAATGTCTGCCCTTGGGATTTAACAGATTTTGATTCTCATTATCACTTGATGCAATAATTCCTTTAGAGTCCTGGTTAATAACTGAATATCAGCTGAAGATATTTGTGTGAATATTTCAAAGGAAAAGGACAAGGAAAGGTGGTCAAAGAAATCACAATTATATTCACTAGAAAGACCGGGATGGAAATGTTCAGTTCATACCTGTTATTGCTGTGGTCCCCACTGAAAAGAGAAAGTTATAAAACTTAATATGAAGCTAGCTAATGCACAATTTCTGACGTCGATATGATCGCATCAAAAGCAGAATAGTTCTCAGTGTACATTGCTGATATGTGTAAAATGTTCTCCAGTGACAAGCTTCCATTTCCTCTGTTTGACAGGGGATGTCCGAGTTGATTTTCCTAAATAAACTTTCCAATAACTTACAATACCCTTATACACATCGTAAAGTTTCAAGAAAGAGTTGAATATTATATTAACATGTAAACATATTTTATCTCAGGTCATTTTCCAGCAATGGAAATCAACTGATTGTTTTCTCTTCAATGAGGCAAACTTTGCATGCTGTGGTGATGGCTTCACAGATTGGCACAACTTACTCAAATATATATCCCGCAATTCATTTGCATCACACTATTCTTCTAATTCAAGCCGGCCCTACAAAATTCTGAACTAATTTAGTCCTGTTGTGGTTCAACTTCCACTGTTAACAAGCTGAATAAATTGTTTGCTTCAGAACCGCTTGCTGTTGTAAATCTTATAAAGCAACATTGCCCAGTTTTGAGAAGTGTTTGTGATCGGGCCTGGAAACTAAATCTTAGCAAGCAACTTCATTGTTTCCAAAATAAATTCCACCGAGGAAGAGGGAATATGAGAGACTTGTAAAGTATTCATCTCGCTGTCAATTATATTGCTCAGCTGCTAGAGGGAATGGAAGTCAGATCTGATTAAAATAATCCCGTAAGCGTGAAGGGAACTTCATTCAGCACAGTTTTTCTGAAATAGCGTCAGAAAGCAAATATATTATTTCTAATTATGACAGAGTATCTTCTAATGTTAAGAATTGTTATGTGAAAATATATTGAAATATCAAGTTCAATTTACTTAATTCCCAATGAGCCATGACTGTTTCACTGAAAATGTAAAAATCAAAATGAAAATTTACTGCTCCTACCTGTTGTGACTCTTGTGCCATCACCTGCAAAAGAGATTGATGTACAATTTAGTTGAAGCTATTTTCTGTTAGTATTGTTTGAATACTCATGTTATCTTAGATAACAGACCACGCTCTAATGAACTTAACACTCAAGAAACCATTTTCAGAAATAAATCACCGTTAAATTCAGTTAATATCACACAGTGAAAAGAGGATGATTGAAAATCTGGCTGAGATGGTGATGATGGTTTGAGAGTTAAAGTCGAAATGTTTAAGGTGAACATGAAGAGGAACATCTTCACTCCGAAGATAGTGAGAGTAAGGTACAAGATGACAACGCAGGTGGTTGATGTGATTCTGATTTCAACATTGAAGTGAAATTTAGAGTTACATGGATGGGAGGGCTATAGTGTAGTGCAGGTCAATGGAACTTGGCGAATCAACGGATTGGCATGGATTGATCATCCTTTGGGCATTTTTTCTGTGCTGTAGCGTTCTCTGTAACGATAAGATGAAGTACAGCACAATGAAACTTTCTTACTCCAGTCTGATGTCCTTTCATTGGCATTGACTGTAAAAGAGATTGTTGTCGAATTCAATTGAAGCTATTCTATACCTCACAATATCCAAATCTTTTTGTCAATGTACGCTCTTGGGATTTAACAGTTTTTCAATCTCGTTATCACTTGATGCAATAATTCCTTAAGAGTCCTGGTTAATAACAGAATATCAACTGAAGATATTTGTGTGAATATTTCAAAGGAAAAGAGCAAGGAAAGGTTGTCAAAGAAATCCCAATTATATTCACTATGAAGACCGGGATGGAAACGTTCAGTTCATACCTGTTACTGGTGTGGACCCCACTGAAAAGAAAAAATTATAAAATTTAATATGAAGCTAGCTAATGCACAATTTCTGATGTCAATATGATCACATCATAAGCAGAATAGTTCTCAGTGTATGTTGCTGTTATGTGTAAAAGTTCTCCAGTGACAAGCTTCCATCTTCTCTTTGACAGAGGATGTCTGAGTTGATTTTCCTAAATAAATATTCTAATAACTTACAATACCCTCACACACATCGAAAAGTTTCAAGAAAGAGTTGAATATAATATTATAACAGGGGTTCCCAACCTGGGGTGCCCACACCCCCAGCGGGTGCGAGATGGAATTTCAGGGGGTGCGACAAAGAGTGGCTTGTGTCCTTGAGTGACAGGTCACGAGTCATCACTCAGCCAGCTGCCAATCTGCCTTGAGAAGTGGTAGTAACGTTTGTCCCAAGCACACTCAAGTCTCCCGCTGCCCGAGTCGAGAGAGATGTAAACTCACTCCAGTCTCCCGCTGCCCGAGTCAGCGTTGAGGAGTCTCATCAGTGTTACTTGGGAAGTTACACCTCAGAATTGAGGAGTCTCATCAATTTACTGTTTACAATTTTTTCTGAATAAATTAGAATCTAATTGCTTGACTTATATTTGCATTTTATGCACTGAGTTAAAAGCTTATTTTTTTAAGTTCAATTTGTTCACCCGCAGTATTGTATGTGGTTCAATGTGTGGTACAAAAATTAGAAATTGGACTTCTTCATCTTCAAATGTGATATTACTTTTGTATGGGGTGCGAGCATTAATCAAACATTTCCTAGGGGTGTGGGGCATAGAAAAGGTTGGGAACCACTGTATTAACATATAAACATTTTTTATCTCAGGTCACTTTCCAGCAATGGAAATCAAATGATTTTATTTTCTTCAATTAGCCAAGCTTTGCATGCTGTGTTGATGGCTTCACACATTGGCACAACTTACTCAACGACATATCCCATAATTCATTTGCATCTCACTATTCTTCCAAATCAAACCAGCCCTACAAAATTCTGAACTAATTTAGTCCTGTTGTGGTTCAACTTCCACTGTTATCAAGCTGAATAAATTGTTTGCTTCAGAAACGCTTGCTGTTGTAAATCTTATAAAGCAACATTGCCCAGTTTTGAGAAGTGTTTGTGATCAGGCCTGAAAACTAAAACTTAGCAAGCAACTTCATTCTTTGCTAAATAAATTCCAACCAGGAAGAGGGAATATGAGAGACTTGTAAAGTATTCATCTCGCAGTCAATTATATTGCTCAGCCGCTAAAGGGAATGGAAGTCAGATCTGATTAAAATAATCCCGTAAGTGTGAAGGGAACTTCATTCAGCACAGTTTTTCTGAAATAGCATCAGAATGCAAATATATTATCTCTAATTATGACAGATGTCTTCCAATGTTAAGAATTGTTATGAGAAAATATATTGAAATATAAAGTTCAATTTACTTAATTCCCAATGAGCCATGACTGTTTCACAGAAAATGTAAAAATCAAAATGAAAATTTACTGCTCCTACCTGTTGTGACTCCTGTGCCATCACCTGCAAAAGAGATTGATGTACAATTTAGTTGAAGCTATTTTCTGTTAGTATTGTCTGAATACTCATGTTATCTTAGATAACTGACTATGGACGAATGAACTTAACACTCAAGAAACCATTTTCAGAAATAAATCACCGTTAAATTCAGGTAATATCACACAGTGAAAGGAGGATGATTGAAACTCTGGCTGAGATGGTGGTCATGGTTTGAGAGTTAAAGTCAAAATGTTTAAGGTGAACATGAAGAGGAACATCTTCACTCAGAAGATAGTGAGAGTGAGGAACAAGATGACAACGCAGGTGGTTGATGTGATTCTGATTTCAACATTGAAGTGAAATTTAGAGATACATGGATGGGAGGGCTATAGTATAGTGCAGGTCAATGGAACTTGGCGGATCAATGGATTTGCATGGATTGATCATTCTTTGGGCCTTTTTTCTGTGCTGTAGCGTTCTATGTAACGATAAGATGAACTCCGGCACAATGAAAATTTCTTACTCCAGTCTGATGTCCTTTCGTTGGAATTGACTGTAAAAGAGGTTGTTGTTGAATTGAATTGAAGCTATCCTATACCTCACAATATCCAAATCTTTTTATCAATGTCTGCCCTTGGGATTTAACAGATTTTGATTCTCATTATCACTTGATGCAATAATTCCTTTAGAGTCCTGGTTAATAACTGAATATCAGCTGAAGATATTTGTGTGAATATATACAAAGGAAAGGAACTAGGAAAGGTGGTCAAAGAAATCACAATTATATTCACTAGAAAGACCGGGATGGAAATGTTCAGTTCATACCTGTTATTGCTGTGGTCCCCACTGAAAAGAGAAAGTTATAAAACTTAATATGAAGCTAGCTAATGCACAATTTCTGACGTCGATATGATCGCATCAAAAGCAGAATAGTTCTCAGTGTACATTGCTGATATGTGTAAAATGTTCTCCAGTGACAAGCTTCCATTTCCTCTGTTTGACAGGGGATGTCCGAGTTGATTTTCCTAAATAAACTTTCCAATAACTTACAATACCCTTATACACATCGTAAAGTTTCAAGAAAGAGTTGAATATTATATTAACATGTAAACATATTTTATCTCAGGTCATTTTCCAGCAATGGAAATCAACTGATTGTTTTCTCTTCAATGAGGCAAACTTTGCATGCTGTGGTGATGGCTTCACAGATTGGCACAACTTACTCAAATATATATCCCGCAATTCATTTGCATCACACTATTCTTCTAATTCAAGCCGGCCCTACAAAATTCTGAACTAATTTAGTCCTGTTGTGGTTCAACTTCCACTGTTAACAAGCTGAATAAATTGTTTGCTTCAGAACCGCTTGCTGTTGTAAATCTTATAAAGCAACATTGCCCAGTTTTGAGAAGTGTTTGTGATCGGGCCTGGAAACTAAATCTTAGCAAGCAACTTCATTGTTTCCAAAATAAATTCCACCGAGGAAGAGGGAATATGAGAGACTTGTAAAGTATTCATCTCGCTGTCAATTATATTGCTCAGCTGCTAGAGGGAATGGAAGTCAGATCTGATTAAAATAATCCCGTAAGCGTGAAGGGAACTTCATTCAGCACAGTTTTTCTGAAATAGCGTCAGAAAGCAAATATATTATTTCTAATTATGACAGAGTATCTTCTAATGTTAAGAATTGTTATGTGAAAATATATTGAAATATCAAGTTCAATTTACTTAATTCCCAATGAGCCATGACTGTTTCACTGAAAATGTAAAAATCAAAATGAAAATTTACTGCTCCTACCTGTTGTGACTCTTGTGCCATCACCTGCAAAAGAGATTGATGTACAATTTAGTTGAAGCTATTTTCTGTTAGTATTGTTTGAATACTCATGTTATCTTAGATAACAGACCACGCTCTAATGAACTTAACACTCAAGAAACCATTTTCAGAAATAAATCACCGTTAAATTCAGTTAATATCACACAGTGAAAAGAGGATGATTGAAAATCTGGCTGAGATGGTGATGATGGTTTGAGAGTTAAAGTCGAAATGTTTAAGGTGAACATGAAGAGGAACATCTTCACTCCGAAGATAGTGAGAGTAAGGTACAAGATGACAACGCAGGTGGTTGATGTGATTCTGATTTCAACATTGAAGTGAAATTTAGAGTTACATGGATGGGAGGGCTATAGTGTAGTGCAGGTCAATGGAACTTGGCGAATCAACGGATTGGCATGGATTGATCATCCTTTGGGCATTTTTTCTGTGCTGTAGCGTTCTCTGTAACGATAAGATGAAGTACAGCACAATGAAACTTTCTTACTCCAGTCTGATGTCCTTTCATTGGCATTGACTGTAAAAGAGATTGTTGTCGAATTCAATTGAAGCTATTCTATACCTCACAATATCCAAATCTTTTTGTCAATGTACGCTCTTGGGATTTAACAGTTTTTCAATCTCGTTATCACTTGATGCAATAATTCCTTAAGAGTCCTGGTTAATAACAGAATATCAACTGAAGATATTTGTGTGAATATTTCAAAGGAAAAGAGCAAGGAAAGGTTGTCAAAGAAATCCCAATTATATTCACTATGAAGACCGGGATGGAAACGTTCAGTTCATACCTGTTACTGGTGTGGACCCCACTGAAAAGAAAAAATTATAAAATTTAATATGAAGCTAGCTAATGCACAATTTCTGATGTCAATATGATCACATCATAAGCAGAATAGTTCTCAGTGTATGTTGCTGTTATGTGTAAAAGTTCTCCAGTGACAAGCTTCCATCTTCTCTTTGACAGAGGATGTCTGAGTTGATTTTCCTAAATAAATATTCTAATAACTTACAATACCCTCACACACATCGAAAAGTTTCAAGAAAGAGTTGAATATAATATTATAACAGGGGTTCCCAACCTGGGGTGCCCACACCCCCAGCGGGTGCGAGATGGAATTTCAGGGGGTGCGACAAAGAGTGGCTTGTGTCCTTGAGTGACAGGTCACGAGTCATCACTCAGCCAGCTGCCAATCTGCCTTGAGAAGTGGTAGTAACGTTTGTCCCAAGCACACTCAAGTCTCCCGCTGCCCGAGTCGAGAGAGATGTAAACTCACTCCAGTCTCCCGCTGCCCGAGTCAGCGTTGAGGAGTCTCATCAGTGTTACTTGGGAAGTTACACCTCAGAATTGAGGAGTCTCATCAATTTACTGTTTACAATTTTTTCTGAATAAATTAGAATCTAATTGCTTGACTTATATTTGCATTTTATGCACTGAGTTAAAAGCTTATTTTTTTAAGTTCAATTTGTTCACCCGCAGTATTGTATGTGGTTCAATGTGTGGTACAAAAATTAGAAATTGGACTTCTTCATCTTCAAATGTGATATTACTTTTGTATGGGGTGCGAGCATTAATCAAACATTTCCTAGGGGTGTGGGGCATAGAAAAGGTTGGGAACCACTGTATTAACATATAAACATTTTTTATCTCAGGTCACTTTCCAGCAATGGAAATCAAATGATTTTATTTTCTTCAATTAGCCAAGCTTTGCATGCTGTGTTGATGGCTTCACACATTGGCACAACTTACTCAACGACATATCCCATAATTCATTTGCATCTCACTATTCTTCCAAATCAAACCAGCCCTACAAAATTCTGAACTAATTTAGTCCTGTTGTGGTTCAACTTCCACTGTTATCAAGCTGAATAAATTGTTTGCTTCAGAAACGCTTGCTGTTGTAAATCTTATAAAGCAACATTGCCCAGTTTTGAGAAGTGTTTGTGATCAGGCCTGAAAACTAAAACTTAGCAAGCAACTTCATTCTTTGCTAAATAAATTCCAACCAGGAAGAGGGAATATGAGAGACTTGTAAAGTATTCATCTCGCAGTCAATTATATTGCTCAGCCGCTAAAGGGAATGGAAGTCAGATCTGATTAAAATAATCCCGTAAGTGTGAAGGGAACTTCATTCAGCACAGTTTTTCTGAAATAGCATCAGAATGCAAATATATTATCTCTAATTATGACAGATGTCTTCCAATGTTAAGAATTGTTATGAGAAAATATATTGAAATATAAAGTTCAATTTACTTAATTCCCAATGAGCCATGACTGTTTCACAGAAAATGTAAAAATCAAAATGAAAATTTACTGCTCCTACCTGTTGTGACTCCTGTGCCATCACCTGCAAAAGAGATTGATGTACAATTTAGTTGAAGCTATTTTCTGTTAGTATTGTCTGAATACTCATGTTATCTTAGATAACTGACTATGGACGAATGAACTTAACACTCAAGAAACCATTTTCAGAAATAAATCACCGTTAAATTCAGGTAATATCACACAGTGAAAGGAGGATGATTGAAACTCTGGCTGAGATGGTGGTCATGGTTTGAGAGTTAAAGTCAAAATGTTTAAGGTGAACATGAAGAGGAACATCTTCACTCAGAAGATAGTGAGAGTGAGGAACAAGATGACAACGCAGGTGGTTGATGTGATTCTGATTTCAACATTGAAGTGAAATTTAGAGATACATGGATGGGAGGGCTATAGTATAGTGCAGGTCAATGGAACTTGGCGGATCAATGGATTTGCATGGATTGATCATTCTTTGGGCCTTTTTTCTGTGCTGTAGCGTTCTATGTAACGATAAGATGAACTCCGGCACAATGAAAATTTCTTACTCCAGTCTGATATCCTTTCGTTGGAATTGACTGTAAAAGAGGTTGTTGTTGAATTGAATTGAAGCTATCCTATACCTCACAATATCCAAATCTTTTTATCAATGTCTGCCCTTGGGTTTTAACAGATTTTGATTCTCGTTATCACTTGATGCAATAATTCCTTTAGAGTCCCAGTTAATAACTGAATATCAGCTGAAGATATTTGTGTGAATATATACAAAGGAAAGGAACTAGGAAAGGTGGTCAAAGAAATCACAATTATATTCACTAGAAAGACCGGGATGGAAATGTTCAGTTCATACCTGTTATTGGTGTGGACCCCACTGAAAAGAGAAAGTTATAAAACTTAATATGAAGCTAGCTAATGCACAATTTCTGATGTCGATATGATCGCATCAAAAGCAGAATAGTTCTCAGTGTACGTTGCTGATATGTGTAAAATGTTCTTCAGTGACAAGCTTCCATTTCCTCTGTTTGACAGGGGATGTCCGAGTTGATTTTCCTAAATAAACTTTCCAATAACTTACAATACCCTTATACACATCGTAAAGTTTCAAGAAAGAGTTGAATATTATATTAACATATAAACGTATTTTATCTCAGGTCATTTTCCAGCAATGGAAATCAAATGATTGTTTTCTCTTCAATGAGCCAAACATTGCATGCTGTGGTGATGGCTTCACAGATTGGCACAACTTACTCAAATATATATCCCTCAATTCATTTGCATCACACTATTCTTCTAATTCAAGCCGGCCCTACAAAATTCTGAACTAATTTAGTCCTGTTGTGGTTCAACTTCCACTGTTAACAAGCTGAATAAATTGTTTGCTTCAGAACCGCTTGCTGTTGTAAATCTTATAAAGCAACATTGCCCAGTTTTGAGAAGTGCTTGTGATCGGGCCTGGAAACTAAAACTTAGCAAGCAACTTCATTGTTTCCTAAATAAATTCCACCGAGGAAGAGGGAATATGAGAGACTTGTAAAGTATTCATCTCGCTGTCAATTATATTGCTCAGCCGCTAAAGGGAATGGAAGTCAGATCTGATTAAAATAATCCCGTAAGTGTGAAGGGAGCTTCATTCAGCACAGTTTTTCTGAAATAGTGTCAGAAAGCAAATATATTATCTCTAATTATGACAGAGTATCTTCTAATGTTAAGAATTGTTATGAGAAAATATATTGAAATATCAAGTTCAATTTACATAATTCCCAATGAGCCATGACTGTTTCACTGAAAATGTAAAAATCAAAATGAAAATTTACTGCTCCTACCTGTTGTGACTCCTGTGCCATCACCTGCAAAAGAGATTGATGTACAATTTAGTTGAAGCTATTTTCTGTTAGTATTGTTTGAATACTCATGTAATCTTAGATAACAGACCATGCTCTAATGAACTTAACACTCAAGAAACCATTTTCAGAAATAAATCACCGTTAAATTCAGTTAATATCACACAGTGAAAAGAGGATGATTGAAAATCTGGCTGAGATGGTGTTGATGGTTTGAGAGTTAAAGTCGAAATGTTTAAGGTGAACATGAAGAGGAACATCTTCACTCCGAAGATAGTGAGAGTGAGGTACAAGTTGACAATGCAGGTGGTTGATGTGATTCTGATTTCAACATTGAAGTGAAATTTAGAGTTACATGGATGGGAGGGCTATAGTATAGTGCAGGTCAATGGAACTTGGCGAATCAACGGATTGGCATGGATTGATCATCCTTTGGGCCTTTTTTCTGTGCTGTAGCGTTCTATGTAACGATAAGATGAAGTCCAGCACAATGAAACTTTCTTACTCCAGTCTGATGTCCTTTCGTTGGCATTGACTGTAAAAGAGAATGTTGTCGAATTCAATTGAAGCTATCCTATACCTCACAATATCCAAATCTTTTTGTCAATGTACGCTCTTGGGATTTAACAGTTTTTCAATCTCGTTATCACTTGATGCAATAATTCCTTTAGAGCCCTGGTTAATAACAGAATATCAACTGAAGATATTTGTGTGAATATTTCAAAGGAAAAGGACAAGGAAAGGTGGTCAAAGAAATCCCAATTATATTCACTAGAAAGACCGGGATGGAAACGTTCAGTTCATACCTGTTATTGCTGTGGACCCCACTGAAAAGAAAAAATTATAAAATTTAATATGAAGCTAGCTAATGCACAATTTCTGACATCAATTTGATCACGTCAAAAGCAGAATAGTTCTCAGTGTATGTTGCTGTTATGTGTAAAAAGTTCTCCAGTGACAAGCTTCCATCTTCTCTTTGACAGAGGATGTCCGAGTTGATTTTCCTAAATAAATATTCTAATAACTTACAATACCCTCACACACATCGAAAAGTTTCAAGAAAGAGTTGAATATTATATTAACACAGGGGTTCCCAACCCCAGCGGGTGCGAGATGGAATTTCAGGGGGTGCGACAAAGAGTGGCTTGTGTCCTTGAGTGACAGGTCACGAGTCATCACTCAGACAGCTGCCAATCTGCCTTGAGAAGTGGTAGTAACGTTTGTCCCAAGCACACTCCAGTCTCCCTCTGCCTGAGTCGAGAGAGACGTAAATTCACTCCAGTCTCCCGCTGCCCGAGTCAGCGTTGAGGAGTCTCATCAGTGTTACCTGGGATGTTACACCTCAGAGTTGAGGAGTCTCATCAATTTACTGTTTACAATTTTTTCTGAAAAAATTAGAATCTAATTGCTTGATTTATATTTGCATTTTATGCACTGAGTTAAAAGCTTATTTTTTTAAGTTCAATTTGTTCACCCGCAGTATTGTATGTGGTTCAATGTGGGGTTCAAAAATTAGAAATTGGACTTCTTCATCTTCAAATGTGATATTACTTTTGTATGGGGTGCGAGCATTAATCAAACATTTCCTAGGGGTGTGGGGCATAGAAAAGGTTGGGAACCACTGTATTAACATATAAACATTTTTTATCTCAGGTCACTTTCCAGCAATGGAAATCAAATGATTTTATTTTCTTCAATGAGCCAATCTTTGCATGCTGTGGTGATGGCTTCACACATTGGCACAACTTACTCAACGACATATCCCTTAATTCATTTGCATCTCACTATTCTTCCAAATCAAACCGGCCCTACAAAATTCTGAACTAATTTAGTCCTGTTGTGGTTCAACCTCTACTGTTATCAAGTTGAATAAATTGTTTGCTTCAGAACCGCTTGCTGTTGTAAATCTTACAAAGCAACATTGCCCAGTTTTCAGAAGTGTTTGTGATCGGGCCTGAAAACTAAAACTTAGCAAGCAACTTCATTCTTTGCTAAATAAATTCCAACAAGGAAGAGGGAATATGAGAGACTTGTAAAGTATTCATCTCGCAGTCAATTATATTGCTCAGCCGCTAAAGGGAATGGAAGTCAGATCTGATTAAAATAATCCCGTAAGTGTGAAGGGAACTTCATTCAGCACAGTTTTTCTGAAATAGCATCAGAATGCAAATATATTATCTCTAATTATGACAGATGTCTTCCAATGTTAAGAATTGTTATGAGAAAATATATTGAAATATAAAGTTCAATTTACTTAATTCCCAATGAGCCATGACTGTTTCACAGAAAATGTAAAAATCAAAATGAAAATTTACTGCTCCTACCTGTTGTGACTCCTGTGCCATCACCTGCAAAAGAGATTGATGTACAATTTAGTTGAAGCTATTTTCTGTTAGTATTGTCTGAATACTCATGTTATCTTAGATAACTGACTATGGACGAATGAACTTAACACTCAAGAAACCATTTTCAGAAATAAATCACCGTTAAATTCAGGTAATATCACACAGTGAAAGGAGGATGATTGAAACTCTGGCTGAGATGGTGGTCATGGTTTGAGAGTTAAAGTCAAAATGTTTAAGGTGAACATGAAGAGGAACATCTTCACTCAGAAGATAGTGAGAGTGAGGAACAAGATGACAACGCAGGTGGTTGATGTGATTCTGATTTCAACATTGAAGTGAAATTTAGAGATACATGGATGGGAGGGCTATAGTATAGTGCAGGTCAATGGAACTTGGCGGATCAATGGATTTGCATGGATTGATCATTCTTTGGGCCTTTTTTCTGTGCTGTAGCGTTCTATGTAACGATAAGATGAACTCCGGCACAATGAAAATTTCTTACTCCAGTCTGATGTCCTTTCGTTGGAATTGACTGTAAAAGAGGTTGTTGTTGAATTGAATTGAAGCTATCCTATACCTCACAATATCCAAATCTTTTTATCAATGTCTGCCCTTGGGTTTTAACAGATTTTGATTCTCGTTATCACTTGATGCAATAATTCCTTTAGAGTCCCAGTTAATAACTGAATATCAGCTGAAGATATTTGTGTGAATATATACAAAGGAAAGGACAAGGAAAGGTGGTCAAAGAAATCACAATTATATTCACTAGAAAGACCGGGATGGAAATGTTCAGTTCATACCTGTTATTGCTGTGGTCCCCACTGAAAAGAGAAAGTTATAAAACTTAATATGAAGCTAGCTAATGCACAATTTCTGATGTCGATATGATCGCATCAAAAGCAGAATAGTTCTCAGTGTACGTTGCTGATATGTGTAAAATGTTCTTCAGTGACAAGCTTCCATTTCCTCTGTTTGACAGGGGATGTCCGAGTTGATTTTCCTAAATAAACTTTCCAATAACTTACAATACCCTTATACACATCGTAAAGTTTCAAGAAAGAGTTGAATATTATATTAACATATAAACGTATTTTATCTCAGGTCATTTTCCAGCAATGGAAATCAAATGATTGTTTTCTCTTCAATGAGCCAAACATTGCATGCTGTGGTGATGGCTTCACAGATTGGCACAACTTACTCAAATATATATCCCTCAATTCATTTGCATCACACTATTCTTCTAATTCAAGCTGGCCCTACAAAATTCTGAACTAATTTAGTCCTGTTGTGGTTCAACTTCCACTGTTAACAAGCTGAATAAATTGTTTGCTTCAGAACCGCTTGCTGTTGTAAATCTTATAAAGCAACATTGCCCAGTTTTGAGAAGTGCTTGTGATCGGGCCTGGAAACTAAAACTTAGCAAGCAACTTCATTGTTTCCTAAATAAATTCCACCGAGGAAGAGGGAATATGAGAGACTTGTAAAGTATTCATCTCGCTGTCAATTATATTGCTCAGCCGCTAAAGGGAATGGAAGTCAGATCTGATTAAAATAATCCCGTAAGTGTGAAGGGAGCTTCATTCAGCACAGTTTTTCTGAAATAGTGTCAGAAAGCAAATATATTATCTCTAATTATGACAGAGTATCTTCTAATGTTAAGAATTGTTATGAGAAAATATATTGAAATATCAAGTTCAATTTACATAATTCCCAATGAGCCATGACTGTTTCACTGAAAATGTAAAAATCAAAATGAAAATTTACTGCTCCTACCTGTTGTGACTCCTGTGCCATCACCTGCAAAAGAGATTGATGTACAATTTAGTTGAAGCTATTTTCTGTTAGTATTGTTTGAATACTCATGTAATCTTAGATAACAGACCATGCTCTAATGAACTTAACACTCAAGAAACCATTTTCAGAAATAAATCACCGTTAAATTCAGTTAATATCACACAGTGAAAAGAGGATGATTGAAAATCTGGCTGAGATGGTGTTGATGGTTTGAGAGTTAAAGTCGAAATGTTTAAGGTGAACATGAAGAGGAACATCTTCACTCCGAAGATAGTGAGAGTGAGGTACAAGTTGACAATGCAGGTGGTTGATGTGATTCTGATTTCAACATTGAAGTGAAATTTAGAGTTACATGGATGGGAGGGCTATAGTATAGTGCAGGTCAATGGAACTTGGCGAATCAACGGATTGGCATGGATTGATCATCCTTTGGGCCTTTTTTCTGTGCTGTAGCGTTCTATGTAATGATAAGATGAAGTCCAGCACAATGAAACTTTCTTACTCCAGTCTGATGTCCTTTCGTTGGCATTGACTGTAAAAGAGAATGTTGTCGAATTCAATTGAAGCTATCCTATACCTCACAATATCCAAATCTTTTTGTCAATGTACGCTCTTGGGATTTAACAGTTTTTCAATCTCGTTATCACTTGATGCAATAATTCCTTTAGAGCCCTGGTTAATAACAGAATATCAACTGAAGATATTTGTGTGAATATATACAAAGGAAAGGACAAGGAAAGGTGGTCAAAGAAATCCCAATTATATTCACTAGAAAGACCGGGATGGAAACGTTCAGTTCATACCTTTTATTGGTGTGGACCCCACTGAAAAGAAAAAAAATTATAAAATTTAATATGAAGCTAGCTAATGCACAATTTCTGACATCAATATGATCACGTCAAAAGCAGAATAGTTCTCAGTGTATGTTGCTGTTATGTGTAAAAAGTTCTCCAGTGACAAGCTTCCATCTTCTCTTTGACAGAGGATGTCCGAGTTGATTTTCCTAAATAAATATTCTAATAACTTACAATACCCTCACACACATCGAAAAGTTTCAAGAAAGAGTTGAATATTATATTAACACAGGGGTTCCCAACCCCAGCGGGTGCGAGATGGAATTTCAGGGGGTGCGACAAAGAGTGGCTTGTGTCCTTGAGTGACAGGTCACGAGTCATCACTCAGACAGCTGCCAATCTGCCTTGAGAAGTGGTAGTAACGTTTGTCCCAAGCACACTCCAGTCTCCCTCTGCCTGAGTCGAGAGAGACGTAAATTCACTCCAGTCTCCCGCTGCCCGAGTCAGCGTTGAGGAGTCTCATCAGTGTTACCTGGGATGTTACACCTCAGAGTTGAGGAGTCTCATCAATTTACTGTTTACAATTTTTTCTGAAAAAATTAGAATCTAATTGCTTGATTTATATTTGCATTTTATGCACTGAGTTAAAAGCTTATTTTTTTAAGTTCAATTTGTTCACCCGCAGTATTGTATGTGGTTCAATGTGGGGTTCAAAAATTAGAAATTGGACTTCTTCATCTTCAAATGTGATATTACTTTTGTATGGGGTGCGAGCATTAATCAAACATTTCCTAGGGGTGTGGGGCATAGAAAAGGTTGGGAACCACTGTATTAACATATAAACATTTTTTATCTCAGGTCACTTTCCAGCAATGGAAATCAAATGATTTTATTTTCTTCAATGAGCCAATCTTTGCATGCTGTGGTGATGGCTTCACACATTGGCACAACTTACTCAACGACATATCCCTTAATTCATTTGCATCTCACTATTCTTCCAAATCAAACCGGCCCTACAAAATTCTGAACTAATTTAGTCCTGTTGTGGTTCAACCTCTACTGTTATCAAGTTGAATAAATTGTTTGCTTCAGAACCGCTTGCTGTTGTAAATCTTACAAAGCAACATTGCCCAGTTTTCAGAAGTGTTTGTGATCGGGCCTGAAAACTAAAACTTAGCAAGCAACTTCATTCTTTGCTAAATAAATTCCAACAAGGAAGAGGGAATATGAGAGACTTGTAAAGTATTCATCTCGCAGTCAATTATATTGCTCAGCCGCTAAAGGGAATGGAAGTCAGATCTGATTAAAATAATCCCGTAAGTGTGAAGGGAACTTCATTCAGCACAGTTTTTCTGAAATAGCATCAGAAAGCAAATATATTATCTCTAATTATGACAGATGTCTTCCAATGTTAAGAATTGTTATGAGAAAATATATTGAAATATCAAGTTCAATTTACTTAATTCCCAATGAGCCATGACTGTTTCACTGAAAATGTAAAAATCAAAATGAAAATTTACTGCTCCTACCTGTTGTGACTCCTGTGCCATCACCTGCAAAAGAGATTGATGTACAATTTAGTTGAAGCTATTTTCTATTAGTATTGTCTGAATACTCATGTTATCTTAGATAACTGACTATGGACGAATGAACTTAACACTCAAGAAACCATTTTCAGAAATAAATCACAGTTAAATTCAGGTAATATCACACAGTGAAAGGAGGATGATTGAAACTCTGGCTGAGATGGTGGTCATGGTTTGAGAGTTAAAGTCAAAATGTTTAAGGTGAACATGAAGAGGAACATCTTCACTCAGAAGATAGTGAGAGTGAGGAACAAGATGACAACGCAGGTAGTTGATGTGATTCTGATTTCAACATTGAAGTGAAATTTATAGATACATGGATGGGAGGGCTATAGTATAGTGCAGGTCAATGGAACTTGGCGGATCAATGGATTTGCATGGATTGATCATCCTTTGGGCCTTTTTTATGTGCTGTAGCGTTCTATGTAACGATAAGATGAACTCCGGCACAATGAAAATTTCTTACTCCAGTCTGATATCCTTTCGTTGGAATTGACTGTAAAAGAGGTTGTTGTTGAATTGAATTGAAGCTATCCTATACCTCACAATATCCAAATCTTTTTTATCAATGTCTGCCCTTGGGATTTAACAGATTTTGATTCTCGTTATCACTTGATGCAATAATTCCTTTAGAGTCCTGGTTAATAACTGAATATCAGCTGAAGATATTTGTGTGAATATATACAAAGGAAAGGAACTAGGAAAGGTGGTCAAATAAATCACAATTATATTCACTAGAAAGACCGGGATGGAAATGTTCAGTTCATACCTGTTATTGCTGTGGTCCCCACTGAAAAGAGAAAGTTATAAAACTTAATATGGAGCTAGCTAATGCACAATTTCTGACGTCGATATGATCGCATCAAAAGCAGAATAGTTCTCAGTGTACATTGCTGATATGTGTAAAATGTTCTCCAGTGACAAGCTTCCATTTCCTCTGTTTGACAGGGGATGTCCGAGTTGATTTTCCTAAATAAACTTTCCAATAACTTACAATACCCTTATACACATCGTAAAGTTTCAAGAAAGAGTTGAATATTATATTAACATATAAACGTATTTTATATCAGGTCATTTTCTTTTTTTTAAAATTTTTTTATTAGTTTTTCAAAACATTTTACAAAATTAAAAACCCCAAATCCCAGTGGGGAGCATTAATACAGTGCAAGATTAAGCATACAATAACAATATGCCACAATCGAAGAGAATTTAACAAAAAAGCACCTAAATTAAAGACAAGTGAGCTTAGTGTCCTCCCCAATCCCCACAGCACAAGAAAAAAACAACAACAACTCCAGACCAACCGCCAGACAATATAGAGAGTATAAGTCAGGACAGTCAAACTCCCAGACTGTGAATACACTTAGTAACAGAGGATAATAATGCCTACTACCAGAAAAAAAAAGAAAAAGGGAGCTGAAAGCAAGGGACCGAAAAGAAGAAGAAAAAAAGAAAAAAAAACCCTAGTCAAGAGGAAGGTTATGAAAGTACTCGATAAAAGGTCCCCAGACCTTATGGAACTTTAGATCCGAATTAAGAACTGAATAATGAATTTTTTCGAGGTCCAAGCAGGCCATAATGTCGTTAAGCCATTGCGCATGAGTGGGCGGGGCAACATCTCTCCATCTGAGGAGGATCAAGCGTCTCGCCAGGAGAGAGGCAAAGGATAGTATTCGGCATTTGGTCGGACCCAGACATAAATCTGTCTCGCCCCAAAAACCTGTAATATGTTGTTTGGCTTTGGAACGCCTCAGCTGATTGGCTAGGAATTTACCAGACTTATCCCCATGAATGTAAAAGCGACTCTTGCTTTCGAGAAGTTGGCGTTCGACAGGTTGAGTGGACAGAAGGTTAAATTTAGTTTGGAGTTCAACGCGCTTCTTGTATAATTCAGGGTTCTTAGTTTGGGCATATAATTGATCCACATCTTTAATCTGGTTAATGAGGTCTGCTCGATCTGCACGGGATCTTCTATTGAGATTTGCTGTGTAAGAAATTATTTGACCCCTCAGATATGCTTTCATGGCATCCCAGACAATCTGGGATGGCACTTCAGGTGATGTATTAGTGTTAAAATAAAAGGTTATCTGGTCCTTAATAAGTTTTACGAAATCATCATCCGATAGTAAAGTTGAATCGAACCGCCAGTGTTTGTTCCTCTGAGGGAGACCAGGAAAGTTCAGAGAGAGGGTAATTGGGGCATGGTCAGAGATCAGTATACTCTGATAGTCACAAGAGTGGGGAAATGGGATAAGTTGGTTATCGAGTAAGAAATAGTCAATTCTAGTGAAGGTATGGTGAACATGTGAGAAAAAAGAATAATCTCTCCCCATAGGATGGAGGAAACGCCATATATCAGAGATACCAAAATTAGAGAGAAACGATTGAATAGCTAAGGCAGATTTAGTAGGTGATCTGGTAACAGAGGACGATCGGTCCAGTTTAGGATCCAACCAACAGTTGAAGTCACCACCCAATATAAGAGAGTATGAGTTTAAGTCTGGTAGTGAGGAAAAAAACCGTTCAAAAAAAGTTAACATCATCAAAGTTGGGGGCATACAGGTTTGCTAGTGCAACTTTAGTGTTATATAGTTTACCAGAAACAATAATAAAACGGCCATTTGTATCAGATATTTTATTATGGAGTTCAAAAGGAATGTTTGAGTTAATAAGAATGGAAACTCCCCTGGCTTTAGCGGCAAAGGATGAATGAAAATGCTGACCCGCCCACTTTGACAGAAGCTGGGAGTTATCAAAACAACAAATATGAGTTTCTTGGAGGAAAGCAATGTCAGCTTTGAGTTGTTTAATATGTGAGAATACCTTCCTCCTTTTAACAGGGTGATTCAGTCCCTTTACATTCCAGCTCACGAATTTAAGTGCACTAGCCATTATCAATTACTAATGCATAAAAGGCAGCAGGCATATAAAAAGTCAAGCAGTACAATAGCAGTCTGGGAGCAGAGATGTAAACATAGATTCGTAAGGTCAAAATATAAACATGTCCTAAGCAATAAAGAGATGTTGGAACTGGAAAACCACCCCATCCGCACAACCCAAAACTAGACGGCTACCAAAACAAGTAGCTAGCTCTACCAAAAAAATTAACCCAAATACAACTTCCAGATCTGTGTCATTGACAACAGTTCCGTATAAATACTATAGCAAATAGTAACTAGTTTATGCACTAGAAAACATAACTACAGATTAGAACACCTTCTGCAGAAATATACAACTTAATACAGAGAAAATCGGAAGAAAACCAAAACTAACCTACCCGCAAAAAATTATAGAAGAATAAAGTAAGAGAAAGGGGAAAAAAAAGGTAAGAAGGAAAAAGAAAAAAGAAGGGGAAGGGGAAAATTATAAATTCAAGACGAGTATTTATCAACCATTTACAGAGAAGGGAGAGAAAAATTCAGAGATTAGAAAAAAGGGGTGAAGAAAAGAAAAAGATAAAATAAATAAATATTTAAAGCAATGGAAAAATAAATCAGCAGTTGAACTGTGAACCGACAAACAGGGAGGCCTTCACTAAAGACTTCAAACCTCCAAAACAAGATAGAATTAGTTGTAGAACTCTGTAGGTAAAGTTATACAAGAATAAAGATAGGTTACACACACACCAAATCCCGGGAGAGATTGTCAACAGCCCTTAAAGTTTCAATGAATAATGTCTGAGTGATTCAAGTGAATTCCGAGTCCAGAGAAAGTAATTTTACTACGATGAGTACTTATCCACCATTTTAGGAGGTCCAATCAGATTCCGAAGATGACTGGATAGCCGGAAGACTTGCCACAAACGCTTCAGCTTCCTTTGCTGATTTGAACCACTTGAATTCCCCGGTATTAAGCTTTATTCGTAGCTTAGCAGGGTTACGAAGGGAAGGTTTGAAACCACGATCAAAAAGCACTTTCATTGCGCCTTTAAACTCAGCGCGCATCTTTAAGGTCTGGGGTACAAAATCTTCCACAAAGCGAATGGTTGTATTCTGGAAAGAAAAAGAGCCTCTGCGACGTGCCTCCACAATCAGACTGTGTTTTACCTGGTATTGATGGAAACACAGGATTACTGGTCGCGGACGGGAACCCAGAATTCCGGGGGGAACGTAAACTCTGTGTGCCCGTTCGAGCTCGGGTGGCTTCGGAAGCAAATCTTTCCCGAATAACTCACAGAGAAACTCGGCGAAAAACTTCACGGTTGGTCCCTTTTCAGTCGCCTCTGGTAATCCCAGAATTCTGATGTTGCAGCGTCTGCTACGGTTTTCGAGATCCACCATTTTGGAAAGAAGTTTATTAGATTTTTCCTCTAAGCTGGAACAGAGAGCCTCCAAGTATCAAACACGACTTTCTAAATCTTCAGAAGTCGAATTGATGCGAGATAAGTGTTCAGCATGTTTGTCCACTTTATCGTTGATCCGATCCAGTTTGTCTTCTAACTGTTTGAAAGCGGTTTTAAATTCCTTTAAGATTTCATCTCGGAGCTTTCCCAGCGCAACCATCGTCTCATCCGACGGGGTCATAGCTTCTTTTCTCCCGGATTTAGAACTCTTGCTAGACATTGTAAGTTAGATATATTCACAGGCAAGTAAGAGATACCGAAATAATTCCTAACTAAGGTTTAAAAAATGGAGACATTTAGTGCAAAGCTAGCGACAGTTACGGAACAAAAGTTCGGAGCAGCTAAACAATCGCCATCTTACCGGAAGCGGTCATTTTCCAGCAATGGAAATCAACTGATTGTTTTCTCTTCAATGAGCCAAACTTTGCATGCTGTGGTGATGGCTTCACAGATTGGCACAACTTACTCATATATATATCCCTCAATTCATTTGGATTGCACTATTCTTCCAAATCAAACCAGCCCTACAAAATTCTGAACTAATTTAGTCCTGTTGTGGTTCAACTTCCACTGTTATCAAGCTGAATAAATTGTTTGCTTCAGAACCGCTTGCTGTTGTAAATCTTATAAAGCAACATTGCCCAGTTTTGAGAAGTGTTTGTGATCGGGCCTGGAAACTAAAACTTAGCAAGCAACTTCATTGTTTCCTAAATAAATTCCACCGAGGAAGAGGGAATATGAGAGACTTGTAAAGTATTCATCTCGCTGTCAATTATATTGCTCAGCCGCTAAAGGGAATTGAAGTCAGATCTGATTAAAATAATCCCGTAAGTGTGAAGGGAGCTTCATTCAGCACAGTTTTTCTGAAATAGCGTCAGAAAGCAAATATATTATCTCTAATTATGACAGAGATCTTCCAATGTTAAGAATTGTTATCAGAAAATATACTGAAATATCAAGTTCAATTTACTTAATTCCCAATGAGCCATGACTGTTTCACTGAAAATGTAAAAATCAAAATGAAAATTTACTGCTCCTACCTGTTGTGACTCCTGTGCCATCACCTGTAAAAGAGATTGATGTACAATTTAGTTGAAGCTATTTTCTGTTAGTATTGTCTGAATACTCATGTTATCTTAGATAACTGACTATGGACGAATGAACTTAACACTCAAGAAATCATTTTCAGAAATAAATCACAGTTAAATTCAGGTAATATCACACAGTGAAAGGAGCATGATTGAAACTCTGGCTGAGCTGGTGGTCATGGTTTGAGAGTTAAAGTCGAAATGTTTAAGGTGAACATGAAGAGGAACATCTTCACTCAGAAGATAGTGAGAGTGAGGAACAAGATGACAACGCAGGTGGTTGATGTGATTCTGATTTCAACATTGAAGTGAAATTTAGAGTTACATGGATGGGAGGGCTATAGTATAGTGCAGGTCAATGGAACTTGGCAGATCAATGGATTGGCATGGATTGATCATCCTTTGGGCCTTTTCTCTGTGCTGTAGTGTTCTATGAACGTATAAGATGAAGTCCAGCACAATGAAACTTTCTTACTCCAGTCTGATGTCCTTTCATTGGCATTGACTGTAAAAGAGGTTGTTGTTGAATTGAATTGAAGCTATCCTATACCTCACAATATCCAAATCTTTTTATCAATGTCTGCCCTTGGGATTTAACAGATTTTGATTCTCGTTATCACTTGATGCAATAATTCCTTTAGAGTCCTGGTTAATAACTGAATATCAGCTGAAGATATTTGTGTGAATATATACAAAGGAAAGGAACTAGGAAAGGTGGTCAAATAAATCACAATTATATTCACTAGAAAGACCGGGATGGAAATGTTCAGTTCATACCTGTTATTGCTGTGGTCCCCACTGAAAAGAAAAAATTATAAAATTTAGTTTGAAGCTAGCTAATGCACAATTTCTGATGTCGATATGATCACATCAAAAGCAGAATAGTTCTCAGTGTACGTTGCTGATATGTGTAAAATGTTCTTCAGTGACAAGCTTCCATTTCCTCTGTTTCACAGGGGATGTCCGAGTTGATTTTCCTAAATAAACTTTCCAATAACTTACAATACCCTTATACACATCGTAAAGTTTCAAGAAAGAGTTGAATATTATATTAACATATAAAACGTATTTTATCTCAGGTCATTTTCCAGCAATGGAAATCAACTGATTGTTTTCTCTTCAATGAGCCAAACTTTGCATGCTGTGGTGATGGCTTCACAGATTGGCACAACTTACTCAAATATATATCCCTCAATTCATTTGCATCGCACTATTCTTCCAAATCAAACCAGCCCTACAAAATTCTGAACTAATTTAGTCCTGTTGTGGTTCAACTTCCACTGTTATCAAGCTGAATAAATTGTTTGCTTCAGAACCGCTTGCTGTTGTAAATCTTATAAAGCAACATTGCCCAGTTTTGAGAAGTGTTTGTGATCGGGCCTGGAAACTAAAACTTAGCAAGCAACTTCATTGTTTCCTAAATAAATTCCACCGAGGAAGAGGGAATATGAGAGACTTGTAAAGTATTCATCTCGCAGTCAATTATATTGCCTAGCCGCTAAAGGGAATGGAAGTCAGATCTGATTAAAATAATCCCGTAAGTGTGAAGGGAACTTCATTCAGCACAGTTTTTCTGAAATAGCATCAGAAGGCAAATATATTATCTCTAATTATGACAGATGTCTTCCAATGTTAAGAATTGTTATGAGAAAATATACTGAAATATCAAGTTCAATTTACTTAATTCCCAATGAGCCATGACTGTTTCACTGAAAATGTAAAAATCAAAACGAAAATTTACTGCTCCTACCTGTTGTGACTCCTATGCCATCACCTGTAAAAGAGATTGATGTACAATTTAGTTGAAGCTATTTTCTATTAGTATTGTCTGAATACTCATGTTATCTTAGATAACTGACTATGGACGAATGAACTTAACACTCAAGAAACCATTTTCAGAAATAAATCACCGTTAAATTCAGGTAATATCACACAGCGAAAGGAGGATGATTGAAACTCTGGCTGAGCTGGTGGTCATGGTTTGAGAGTTAAAGTCGAAATGTTTAAGGTGAACATGAAGAGGAACATCTTCACTCAGAAGATAGTGAGAGTGAGGAACAAGATGACAACGCAGGTGGTTGATGTGATTCTGATTTCAACATTGAAGTGAAATTTAGAGATACATGGATGGGAGGGCTATAGTATAGTGCAGGTCAATGGAACTTGGCGGATCAATGGATTTGCATGGATTGATCATTCTTTGGGCCTTTTTTCTGTGCTGTAGCGTTCTATGTAAGGATAAGATGAACTCCAGCACATTGAAAATTTCTTACTCCAGTCTGATGTCCTTGCGTTGGCATTGACTGTAAAAGAGGTTGTTGTTGAATTGAATTGAAGCTATCCTATACATCACAATATCCAAATTTTTTTGTTAATGTACGCTCTTCGGATTTAACAGCTTTTCAATCTCATTATCACTTGATGCAATAATTCCTTTAGAGTCCTGGTTAATAACAGAATATCAACTGAAGATATTTGTGTGAATATTTCAAAGGAAAAGAGCAAGGAAAGGTTGTCAAAGAAATCCCAATTATATTCACTATGAAGACCGGGATGGAAACGTTCAGTTCATACCTGTTATTGGTGTGGACCCCACTGAAAATAAAAAATTATAAAATTTAATATGAAGCTAGCTAATGCACAATTTCTGACGTCAATATGATCACGTCAAAAGCAGAATAGTTCTCAGTGTATGTTGCTGTTATGTGTAAAAAGTTCTCCAGTGACCAGCTTCCATCTTCTCTTTGACAGAGGATGTCCGAGTTGATTTTCCTAAATAAATATTCTAATAACTTACAATACCCTCACACACATCGAAAAGTTTCAAGAAAGAGTTGAATATTATATTAACACAGGGGTTCCCAACCTGGGGTGCCCGCACCCCCAGCGGGTGCGAGATGGAATATCAGGGGGTGCGACAAAGAGTGGCTTGTGTCCTTGAGTGACAGGTCACGAGTCATCACTCAGCCAGCTGCCAATCTGCCTTGAGAAGTGGTTGTAACGTTTGTCCCAAGCACACTCCAGTCTCCCTCTGCCTGAGTCGAGAGAGATGTAAACTCACTCAAGTCTCCCGCTGCCCGAGTCAGCGTTGAGGAGTCTCGTCAGTGTTACCTGGGAATTTACACCTCAGAGTTGAGGAGTCTCATCAATTTACTGTTTACAATTTTTTCTGAATAAATTAGTATCTAATTGCTCGATTTATATTTGCATTTTATGCACTGAGTTAACAGCTTTTTTTAAAGTTCAATTTGTTCACTCACAGTATTGTATGTGGTTCAATGTGTGGTTCAAAAATTAAAAATTAGATTTCTTCATCTTCAAATGTGATATTACTTTTGTATGGGGTGCGAACATTAATCAAACATTTCCTAGGGGTGCTGGGCATAGAAAAGGTTGGGAACCACTGTATTAACATTTAAACATATTTTATCTCAGGTCACTTTCCAGCAATGGAAATCAAATGATTTTATTTTCTTCAATGAGCCAATCTTTGCATGCTGTGGTGATGGCTTCACATATTGGCACAACTTACTCAACGACATATCCCTTAATTCATTTGCATCTCACTATTCTTCCAAATCAAACCGGCCCTTCAAAATTCTGAACTAATTTAGTCCTGTTGTGGTTCAACCTCCACTGTTATCAAGCTGAATAAATTGTTTGCTTCAGAACCGCTTGCTAGTGTAAATCCTACAAAGCAACATTGCCCAGTTTTGAGAAGTGTTAAATTCACCGTTAAATTCAGTTAATATCATGAATGGAACAAGATGCTATCAAGGTACATTTGGCAGGGTAAAAGGCCTAGAGTTCATCTCAAAACTTTGAATTAGCAAAGAAAAGGGGGGGGATTACCTTCTCCTAGAGATTATTATTTTGCGGCACAGTTGAGAGCTGTGATATGTTGGTGCAACCCATCATATGACGCTCAATGGAAAAACATTGAGGAGCGGGTACTTCCCATCCCCATACAAGCAATTTTGGCTGATAACAACCTGCAAAGGTACATAAATACTATTGATAACCCATGAGTGAAATTGGCTCTTAAAATATGGAAAACTACTATAAAAGAATATAATCTAGAGGGAGATATTGCAATTCTTAAATGGTGTGCATGTGATTAGGATTTTACACCAAATAAATTGGATGCTAGATTTAAGGACTGGACAGCTAAAGGAATAACAGTTCTTTGCAACAAAATGAAAGAAGGAACACTGTTCAGTTTTGAAATGCTTAAAGAGAAACACTTAATGGAAAAACAAGATTTTTATCGGTATTTACAGATGCGACAATATGTTAATAAGACACTTAAAAATATAACCAAGGCAAATACATGCTTGATAGAGCTCTTTAGAAAAGCATATAATTCTGATAATGGTAGTAGAATCATTTCAAGCATGTATAAGGGGCTGTCAAATCTTAAAACACATTCAACTTCATACATTAAAACAAAATGGGAGAAGGAAGGAGGGATAATTATATTGGAAGAAGAATGGACAACAATATGGAGATATCAATGGAAGTGTACCAGTTCACAGAAATGGAGGGAGTTTGGATGGAACAACTTGATAAGATATTTTATTACATCCTCTCAGAAATCCCATTATGATAGTAATCTCCCTGTTTGTTGGAGAAATTGTGGAAATCAAAATACAAATCATTATCATATTTTTTGGGACTGCCCTGTTATCAAAAATTATTGGAGGGGGATACACAATGCCCTTTGTGACATCTTTAAATGTGAAATACCCTTAGAGATTAAGACCATATATTTTGGATATATACCTCAAGAATGGTTGAAAAGAGACAAATATTTAATGAATAAACTGTTCGTGGCTGGTAAAAAGACTCTTACCAGGAAATGGTTATCACAGGAGAGTCCAACTTTAAATACATGGATGGAAATTCCAATGGACATTTACAAAATGGAGAAGGTAACAGCATCTGTTAACCATAAGCTGGAACAATTTGATTCATACTGGGAAAAATGGTTTAACTACATAATGCCTCATAGGCCTGATTTTATTCTCACAAATCAATGAAGCTGTTGTAAAAAAAAGATCACTCCCTACTTGTACATAAGTTCTTTCCTTTTGCTTGTTTTTTCTTTCCACTCTTTTCTATAAGTGTATACCTCAGATAAATACTTTGTGGAGATTTGTGATATATATGATTAAATGATATATATGTACAATGTCTGAAATACATCTTATGGAAATGTTTGTTTGATGATGAACTTCAATAAAAAATAAATCACAAAAAAAATTCAGTTAATACCACAAAGTGAAAAGAGGATGATTGAAAATCTGGCTGAGATGGTGGTCATGGTTTGAGAGTTAAAGTCGAAATGTTTAAGGTGAACATGAAGAGGAACATCTTCACTCAGAAGATAGTGAGAGTGAGGAACAAGATGACAACGCAGGTGGTTGATGTGATTCTGATTTCAACATTGAAGTGAAATTTAGAGTTACATGGATGGGAAGGCTATAGTATAGTGCAGGTCAATGGAACTTGGCGGATCAATGGATTGGCATGGATTGATCATCCTTTGGGCCTTTTCTCTGTGCTGTAGTGTTCTATGTAACGATAAGACGAACTCCAGCACAATGACAACTTTCTTACTCCAGTCTGATGTCATTTCGTTGGCATTGACTGTAAAAGAGATTGATGTCAAATTCCATTGAAGCTATCCTATACCTCACAATATCCAAATCTTTTTATCAATGTATGCTCTTGGGATTTAACAGTTTTTCATTCTCGTTATCACTTGATGCAATAATTCCTTTAGAGTGCTGGTAAATAACTGAATATCAACTGAAGATTTTTGTGTGAATATTTCAAAGGAAAGGAACTAGGAAAGGTGGTCAAAGAAATCCCAATTATATTCACTAGAAAGACCGGGATGGAAACGTTCAGTTCATACCTGTTATTGGTGTGGACTCCACTAAAAAGAAAAAAATTATAAAATTTAATATGAAGCTAGCTAATGTAAAATTTCTGACATCAATGTGATCACATCAAAAGCAGAATAGTTCTCAGTGTATGGTGCTGATATGTGTAAAATGTTCTTCAGTGACAAGTGTCCATCTTCTCTTTTTGAGAGAGGATGTCAGATATGTTTTTCCTAAATAGCCTCTCTAATAACTTAACCTTCATCTCCCTCATACACATCGTAAAGTTTCAAGAAAGAGATGAATATTATATTAACTATAAACAAATTTTATCTCAGGTCACTTTCCTGCAATATAATTCAACTGATTCTTTTTCAATGAGCCATACCTTGTATGCTGTAATGATGGCTTGCTGTAACGTAGCTCCCCTGCCACTCACCGCGGTAGAAAAGACCGGAAGTAAAACCCCGCAACCCAGTAGCAACCTCTCATTACAAACAGCTTCCGTAGTGGGGGGTATTGCTATATTATCATTGTCCTAATTTGCATTAGCTTATCTTTATAATGCTCACGTTGGAACACTTCTCCTCCTTTAAATTCCAACATTCCCCAAATGTAAATAACTGGGGAACAAAAAGCAGTGGTGTCATTAGCTTGCGTACCTCTGAAACTTATACTAGTGTCCCAGTAACAGCTTACCAATACAAAACACCTGAAAAACGTGGCAGGTTCAACATTCAGTCTAACAAAGGAAACTGTCCATTCAAATATTCAGTCTGTGAGGAGGTTTGTGAGGGTGTTGTGCTGTAACAGATGAAAATTATGAAATCTAAGTACAGGAGCTGTCTTACTGACAGACACCTGACTGCTCCACTCTGATGTCCTTTCATTGGCATTGACTGTAAAAGAGATTGTTGTAGAATTTAATTGAAGCTATCCTATGCCTAAGAAGAAAGGCCCTTAACTCGGCAGTGGAGTTAATGGGGCACCGTCATGACGGTGTTTCCGTAGCAAGCTATTCTTGTTTTTACAAGGCCGAGTTGCTAGCTTGATGCTCAACCTGACCTGGGTTCGAACCTGACTTGGATCCGATCTCGGGAACCTTCGCTCCAGAGGCTGGCACTGATATTATTGCGCCACCAAGCGGGACACCTCACATTATCCATATCTTTTTTTTATCAATGTCTGCTCTTGGGATTTAACAGTTTTTCATTCTCGTTATCACTTGATGCAATAATTCCTTTAGAGTCCTGGTTAATAACCGAATATGAACTGAAGATATTTGTGTGAATATTTCAAAGGAAAAGAACAAGGAAAGGTGGTCAAAAAAATCCCAATTATATTTACTGTAAAGAGGGGTATGGAAACGTTCAGATCATACCTGTTGTTACTGGTGTGATCACCACTGAAAAAGAGAAAATTATAAAATTTAATATGAAACTATCGAATGCACATTGATGTGATCGCATCAAATGTAGAATAGTTCTCAGTTAATGGTGCTGAAATGGATAAAATGTTCTCCAGTGACAAGGTTCCATCTTCTCTGATTGACAGTGGATGTCATAGAAACAAATAGAAACATAGAAAACCTACAGCACAATACAGGCCCTTCGGCCCACAAAGTTGTGCGGACCATGTCCCTACCTTAGAAATTACTAGGCTTACCTATAGCTCTCTATTTTACTAAGCTCTATGTACCTATGTAAAAGTTTCTTAAAAGACCCTATTGTATCCGCCTCCACCACCGTTGCCGGCAGCCCATTCCACGCACTCACTACTCTCTGAGGACAAAAACTTACCCCTGACATCTCCTCTGTACCTACTCCCCAGCACCTCAAACCTGTGTCCTCTGTGTCAACCATTTCAGCCCTGGGAAAAAGCCTATGACTATCCACATGATCAATGCCTCTCATCATCTTATACACCACTATCAGGTCACCTCTCATCCTCCTTCGCCCCAAGGAGAAAAGGCCGAGTTCACTCAACCTATTCTCATAAGGCATGTTCCCCAATCCAGGTAACATCCTTGTAAATCTTCTATGGCTTCCATATCCTTCCTGTAGCGAGGCAACCAGAACTTACAACAATACTCCAAGTGGGGTCTGACCAGGATCCTATATAGCTGCAATACAATTACCTCTCGGCTCCTAATTTCAATTCTATGATTGATGAAGGCCAATACACTGTATGCCTTCTTAACCACAGAGTCAACCTGCGCAGCTGCTTTGAGGGTCCTATGGACTTGGACCCCAAAACCCCTCTAATCCTCCACGCTGCCAAGAGTCTTACCATTAATACTATATTCTGGTATCATATTTGACCTACCAAAATGAACCACTTCACACTTATCAGGGTTGAACTCCATCGGCAACTTCTCAGCCCAGTTTTGCATCCTATCAATGTCCCACTGTAACCTCTGACAGCTCTCCACACTATCCTCAACACACCCAACCTTTGTGTCATCAGCAAACTTACTAACCCATCACTCCACTTCCTCATCCAGGTCATTTATAAAAATCACGAAGAGTGAGGGTCCCAGAACAGATCCCTGAGGCACTCCACTGGTGACCGACCTCCATGCAGAATATGACCCGTCTACAACCACTCTTTGCCGTCTGTGGGCGAGCCAGTTCTGGATCCACAAAGCAATGTCCCCTTGGATCCCATGCCTCCTTACTTTCCCAGTAACCCTTGCATGGAGTACCTTATCAAATGCCTTGCTGAAATCCATATACACTACATCTACTGCTCTTCCTTCATCAATGTGTTTAGTCACATCCTCAAAAAATTCTATCAGGCTCATAAGGCATGACCTGCCCTTGACAAAGCCTAACCATATAATGCCTCTCCAAATGTTCATAAATCCTGCCTCTCAGGATCTTCTCCATCAACTTACCAACCACTGAGGTAAGACTCACTGGTCTATTATTTCCTGGGCTATCTCCACTTCCCTTCTTGAATAAAGGAACAACATTTGCAACCCTCCAATCCTTCAGAATCTCTCCCGTCCCTATTGATGATGCAAATATCATCACCAGAGGCTCAGCAATCTCCTCCCTCGCCTCCCACAGTAGCATATCTCATCTGGTCTCGGCGACTTATCCAACTTGATGCTTTCCAAAAGCTCCAGCACATCCTCTTTCTTAATATCTACATGCTCAAGGTTTTCAGTCTGCTGCAAATCATCACTACAATTACCAAGATCCTTTTCTAGAGTGAATACTGAAGTAAAGTATTCGTTAAGTACCTCTGCTATTTCCTCCAGTTCCATACACACTTTCCCACTGTCACACTTGATAGGTCCTATTCTTTCACATCTTATTCTCCTGCTCTTCACATTCTTGTAGAATGCCTTGGGGTTTTCCTTAATCCTGCCCACCAAGGCCTTCTCATGGCCCCTTCTGGCTCTCCTAACTTCCTTCTTAAGCTCTTTCCTATTAGCCTTATAATCTTCTAGATCTCTAACATTACATAGCTCTCTGAACCTTTTGTAAGCTTTTCCTTTCTTCTTGACTAGATTTATTACAGCCTTTGTACACGGTTCCTGTACTCTACCATAACTTCCCTGTCTCATTGGAACGTACCAATACAGAACTCTACACAAATATCCCCTGAATATCTGCCACATTTCTTCTGTACTTTTCCCTGAGAACAACTGTTTTCAATTTAAGCCTCAAATTTCCTGCCTGATAGCCTCATAATTCCTCCTACTCCAATTAAACACTTTTCTAACTTGTTTGTTCCTATCTTGTTCTAATGCTATTGTAAAGGAGACAAAACGTCCAAAATGCTCTCCCACTGAGAGATCTGATACCTGATGAGTTTCATTTCTCAATACCAAATCAAGTACAGCCTCTCCTCTTGAAGGCTTATCTACATATTGCGTCAAGATACCTTCCTGAACACACCTAACAAACTCCACCCCATCTAAACCTCTTGCTCTAGGGAGTTGCCAATTGATATTTGGGAAATTAAATTCTCCCATCACGACAACTCTGTTACTATTACACTTTTCCAGGACGTGTTTCCCAATCTGCTCCTCAATATCCCTGTTACTATTGGGAAGCCTATAAAAAACACCCAGTAAAGTTATTGAGCCCTTCCTGTTCCTAACCTCCACCCACCGAGACTCTGTAGACAATCCCTCAATGACTTTCACTTTTTCTACAGCTGTGACACTATCTCTGAGCAACATTGCCACGCCCTCAGCTTTTTTGCCTCCTTCCCTGTCCTTTCTGAAACATCTAAAGCCCCCCACTTGGAGTAGCCATTCCTGTCCCTGAGCCATCCAAGTCTCTGTAATGGCCACCACATCATATCTCCAAGCACCGATCCACGCTCTAAGCTCATCCGCTTTGTTCATAACGCTCCTTGTGTTAAAATAGACACATCTCAAGGCTTCGGACTGAGCGTGTCCCTTCTCTATCACCTGCCTATCCTCCCTCTCGCACTGTCTACAAGCTTTCTCTATTTGTGAGCCAACCTCCTCTTCCCCAGTCTCTTCAGTTCCGTTCCCACCCCCCAACAATTCTAATTTAAACTCTCCCCAGTAGCCTTAACAAACCTCCCCGCCAGGATATTGGACCCCTGGGATTCAAGTGCAACCCGTCCTTTTTGTACAGGTCACACCTGCCCCAAAAGAGGTCCCAATGATCCAGAAATCTGAATCCCTGCCCCCTGCTCCAATCCCTCAGCCACGCATTTACCCTCCACCTCATCCTATTCCTATTCTCACTGTCACGTGGCACAGGCGGTTATCCTGAGATTACTACCTTTGCGGACCTGCTTCTCAAATTTCTTCCTAACTCCCTGAACTCTTTTTTGAGGACCTCTTCCCTTTTCCTACCTATGTCATTGGTACTAATATGTACCACGACCTCTGGCTGTTCTCCCTCCCACTGCAGGATATTTTGGACGTGATCTGAAACATCCCGGACACTGGCACCTGGGAGGCAAACTACCATCTGAGTTTCTTTCCCACGTCCACAGAATCACCTGTCTGACCCCCTAACTGCAGAGTCCTCTATAACTACTGCCTTCCTCTTCCCTTCCCTACCCTTCTTAGCCAAAGGGCCCAACTCTGTGCCAGAGAGATGGCCACTGCTGCTTCCCCCAGGTAGGCTGTCCCCCCCCCAACAGTCCTCAGACAGGAGTACTTATTGTCAAGGGGTACAGCCATAGGGGTACTGGCTGACGTCACGTGCCTGAGCAGTCTCGCCTCTCTTTAACCCAAGTAGTGCATAACTCCCTTCAGTCCGAAAATCAGCTGCTCACTCACAGCCTTCTTGCTCCGAATCAAAAACCATTGAAGATATCAGGTATGTTTTTCCTAAATAACTACTCTAATAAGTTAACTTTCATCTCCCTCTTATACATTGTAAAGTTTCAAAAAAGAGATGAATATTATATTAACCATAAAGAAATTTTATCTCAGGTCACTCTATGCAATGGAAATCAACTGATGTTTTTCTTCAATGAGCCAAACCTTGCATGCTGTAGTGATGGCTTCGCGGATTGGCACAATTTACTCAACGATATATCCCTCAATTCATTTGCATCTCAGTATTCTGCCAAATTAAACTGGCTCCTGTGGTGAACTACATATACCTGTCTGGACACGCCCCCTGATGACTGCTCCTGTGGCTCCTCCCACAGACCCCTGCTGACTGCTCCTGTGGCTCCTCCCACAGACCCCTGTATAAAGGTGATGGCGGTCTGAGCCCGGCCTCTCAGTCTCCAGGATGTAGTATGGTGGTCACTCACTGCTTGTTCCTTCTTCCAGTCAATAAAAGCCAATACCTCGCTTTTACGTCTCAGAGTGAGTTATTGATGGTGCATCAGCTCCTCAAAATTCTGAGCTAACTTAGTCCTGTTGTGGTTCAGTTTTCACTGTTATCAAGCTGAATAAAGTTTTTGCTTCAGAACCACTTGCTGTTGTAAATCTTACAAAGGAACATTGCCCAGTTTTGAGAAGTGCTTGTATAGTGGTTCTGTAATCCAAACCTTAGCAAGCAACTTCATTGTTTCCTAAATAAATTCCACCGAGGAAGAGGGAATATGAGAGACTTGTAAAGTATTCATTTCGCAGTCAAATATATTGCTCAGCTGCTAGAGGGAATGGAAGTCAGACCTGATTAAAATAATCCCGTAAGTGTGAAGGGAACTTCATTCAGCACTATTTCTCTGAAATAGCGTCAGAAAGCAAATAAAATCTCTAATTATGACAATCTTGTAATGTTAAGAATTGATATGAGAAAATATATTGAAATATCAAGTTCAATTCACTTAATTTCCAATGACCAATGGCCATTTAACTGAAATTGTAACAATCAGAACGAAAATTTACTGCTCCTACCTGTCGTGTCTGATGGGTTCTTAACTGTAAAAGAGATTGTTGTACAATTTAGTTCAAACTGTTTTCTATTAGTACTGTATTGTCTAAATACTCATGTTATTTTAGATCACAGACCATGGTCTAATGTACTTATTACTCATGAAAGCATTTGCAGAAATAAATCACCTTCAAATTCAGTTAATATCGCACAGTGCAAAGAGGATGATTGAAAAACTGGCTGAGTTAGTGATCATGATTTAAGGGTTAAAGTTCAAATGTTTAAGGTGAACATGAAGAGGAACATCTTCACACAGAAGACAGTGAGAGTGAAGAAGAAGATGACAGCGCAGGTGGTTGATGTGTTTCTGATTTTAACATTGAAGTGAAATTTAGATAGATACATGGATGGGAGGGCTATAGTATAGTGCAGGTTAATCGAACTTGGCAGATTAATGGATTGGCATGGATTGATCAGTCTTTCACTGTTATCAAGCTGAATAAATTGTTTGCTTCAAAACCACTTGCTGTTGTAAATCTTACACAGCAACATTGCCCAGTTTTGAGAAGTGCTTGTGAAGCGGCCCTAGACACCAAAAATTAGCAAGCAACTTCATCATTTCCTTAATAAGTTGTATAGAGGACAAGAGAATATTGGAGACTTCTAACGTGTTCATTTTTCTGGAAAAAGAATATTTCTCATCCCCTGTAAAGAATGCAAGTCAGACCTGACTGAAATCATCACTTTAGTGTGAAGGGAACATCATTGAGCGCTATAGAATTTAGAGTAGTACAGCACACATTACAGGCCCTTCAGCCCACAATGTTGGGCCGACTCTCAAAACCTGCCTCCCATATAACCCCCCACCTTAAATTCCTCCATATACCTGTCTAGTAGTCTCCTAAGCTTCACTAGTGTATCTGCCTCCACCACTGACTCAGGCAGTGCATTCCATGCACAAACCACTCTCTGAGTGAAAAACCTTCCTCTAATATCCCCCTTGAACTTCCCTCCCCTTACCTTAAAGCCATGTCCTCTTGTACTGAGCAGTGGTGCCCTGGGGAAGAGGTGCTGGCTGTCCACTCTATCTATTAATATCTTGTACACCTCGATCATGTCTCCTCTCATCCTCCTTCTCTCCAAAGAGTAAAGCCCTAGCTCCCTTAATCTCTGATCATAATCTATACTCTCTAAACCAGGCAGCATCCTGGCAAATCTCCTCTGTACCCTTTCCAATGCTTCCACATCCTTCCTATACTGAGGCAACCAGAACTGGACACAGTACTCCAAGTGTGGCCTAACTAGAGTTTTACAGAGCTGCATCATTACATCGCATCTCTTAAGCTCTATCCCTCGACTTATGAAAGCTAACACCCCATAAGCTTTCTTAACTACCCTATCTACCTGTGAGGCAACTTTCAGGGATCTGTGGACATGTACCCCCAGATCCCTCTGCTCCTCCACAGTACCAAGTATCCTGCCATTTACTTTGTACTCTACCTTGGAGTTTGTCCTTCCAAAGTGTACCACCTCACACTTCTCCGGGTTGAACTCCATCTGCCACTTCTCAGCCCACTTCTGCATCCTATCAATGTCTCTCTGCAATCTTCGACAATCCTCTACACTATCTACAACACCGCCAATCTTTGTGTCGTTTGCAAACTTGCCAACCCACCCTTCTACCCCCACATCCAGGTCGTTAATAAAAATCACAAAAAGTAGAGGTCCCAGAACAGATCCTTGCGGGACACCACTAGTCACAACCCTCCAATCTGAATGTACTCCCTCCACCATGACCCTCTGCCTTCTGCAGGCAAGCCAATTCTGAATCCACCTGGCCAAACTTCCCTGGATCCCATGCCTTCTGACTTCCTGAATAAGCCTACCATGTGGAACCTTGTCAAATGCCTTACTAAAATCCATGTAGATCACATCCACTGCACTACCCTCATCTATATGCCTGGTCACCTTCTCAAAGAACTCTATCAGGCTTGTTAGGCACAATCTGCCCTTCACAAAGCCATGCTGACTGTCCCTGATCAGACCATGATTCTCTAAATGCCCATAGATCCTATCTCTAAGAATCTTTTCCAACAGCTTTCCCACCATAGACGTAAGGCTCACTGGTCTATAATTACCTGGACTATCCCTACTACCTTTTTTGAATAAGGGGACAACATTCGCCTCCCTCCATCCTCCGGTACCATTCCTGTGGACAACGAGGACATAAAGATCCTAGCCAGAGGCTCAGCAATCTCTTCCCTTGCTTCGTGGAGCAGCCTGGGGAATATTCCGTCAGGCCCCGGGGACTTATCCGTCCTAATGTGCTTTAACAACTCCAACACCTCCTCATCCTTAATATCAACATGCTCCAGAACATCAACCTCACTCATATTGTCCTCACCGTCATCAAGTTCCCTCTCAGTGGTGAATACCGAAGAGAAGTATTCATAGAGGACCTCGCTCACTTCCAAAGCCTCCAGGCACATCTTCCCACTTTTATCTCTAATCGGTCCTACCTTCACTCCAGTCATCCTTTTGTTCTTCACATAATTGAAGAATGCCTTGGGGTTTTCCTTTACTCTACTCACCAAGGCCTTCTCATGCCCCCTTCTTGCTCTTCTCAGCCCCTTCTTAAGCTCCTTTCTTGCTACCCTATATTCCTCAATAGACCCATCTGATCCTTGCTTCCTAAACCTCATGTATGCTACCTTCTTCCACCTGACTAGATTTTCCACTTCATTTGTCACCCATGGTTCCTTCACCCTACCACTCTTTATCTTCCTCACCGGGACAAATTTATCCCTAACATCCTGCAAGAGATCCTTAAAGATCGACCACATGTCCATAGTACATTTCCCTGCAAAATTCATACCCGCAAGTTCTAGCTTTATAGCCTCATAATTTGCCCTTCCCCAATTAAAAATTTTCCTATCTTCTCTGATTCTATCCTTTTCCATGATAATGCTAAAGGCCAGGGAGCGGTGATCACTGTCCCCCAGATGCTCACCCACTGACAGATCTGTGACCTGACCCGGTTCGTTACCTAATACTAGATCTAGTATGGCATTCCCCCTAGTCGGCCTGTCAACATACTGTGACAGGAATCCATCCTGGACACACTTAACAAACACTGCCCCATCTAAACCCTTGGAACTAATCAAGTGCCAATCAATATTTGGGAAGTTAAAGTCACCCATGATAACAACCCTGTTATTTTTGCACCTTTCCAAAATCTGCCTCCCAATCTGCTCCTCGGTATCTCTGCTGCTACCAGGGGGCCTATAGAATACCCCCAGTAGAGTAACTGCTCCCTTCCTGTTCCTGACGTCCACCCATACTGACTCAAAAGAGGATCCTGCTACATTACCCACCCTTTCTGTAGCTGTAATAGTATCCCTGACCAGTAATGCCACCCTCCTCCCCTTTCCCCCCCTCTCTATCCCTTTTAAAGCACTGAAATCCAGGAATATTGAGAATCCATTCCTGCCCTGGTGCCAGCCAAGTCTCTGAAATGGCCACTACATCATAATTCCATGTATGTATCCAAGCTCTCAGTTCATCACCTTTGTTCCTGATGCTTCTTGCATTGAAGTACACACACTTTAGCCCTTCTACCTTACTACCTTTATACCCTTTATTCTGCTTCTCTTTCCTCAAACCCTCTCTATATGTTAGATCTGGCTTTACTCCATGCACTTCTTTCACTGCTCTATCGCTCCGGGTCCCATCCCCCTTGCAAATTAGTTTAAACCCTCCCAAACTATTTCTCTGGAATAGTGTCAGAAGGCAAATACATTATTTCTAATTATGACAGACTATCTTGTAATGTTAAGAATACATTAAGAAAATACATTGGAATAACAATTTCAATGCACTTATTTTCCAATGACCAATGACCACTGTGATTGAAACAATCAGAATGAAAATTTGTGATGACTGAGTGGTGCCTCTCACTCAATGTCAGCAAGATCAAGGAGCTGATTATTAACTTCACGAAAAGGAACCCAGAGTTCCATGAGATAGCCCTGATTAGAGGATCATAGGAAAAGAATTTAAGCAATATTATATCCTCAGTGTTAACATTTCAGTGAAACTAATTGCATAATTGCAACTAAGAAGTAAGCACTGCAACACTTCACTTTCTTCAGAGTTTACAAAGATTGGGCATGCCATCTAAATTTTTAACAAACTTCTATAAACTGCCTTTACTCGTTTTTTTAAAACTCTCTCTCCCTCCAAGCAATTCAGTGTCAAGACAGTGTCATACAATGTCAGGCTCTTGCACTTTGGGAGGATCAGGAAGGGTGGGTTCCACTCAGTGGGGTGTAAGCCACTATGGAATGCAATAGAACAGAGTGATCTGGGAATACAGATGCATAATTCCTTGTAAGTGGTGGCAAAAGCATACAGAGTGATTAAGAAAGGTTTTGGCACATTGACCTTCATACGTCAATGCACTGTGTACAAGAGGTGGGATGTAATGCTCACACAAGGAAATCTGCAGATGCTGGAAATTCAAACAACACACACAAAATGCTGGTGGAACACAGCAGGCCAGGCAGCATCTATAAGGACAAGCACTGTCGATGTTTCAGGCCAAGACGTTTCATGACTAACGAAAGGTCTCGGCCCGAAACGTCGACAGTGCTTCTCCTTATAGATGCTGCCTGGCCTGCTGTGTTCCACCAGCATTTTGAGTGTAATGCTCAAACTGGTGAGGCCAAGGTTGGAGTAACGTGTCCAGCTTTGGTCACTGAAAATAAATGAACTGTGTATCTTTTCCTTTGTAGGGAGATGTGACCCACCACTTGAATAGTGGGAGTTGGCAGCTAAGCTTGTCATGGAGAACAAAGAGGGAAGTGAACTAGCTTTTGAAGATTAGGGAGTTAATGTAGAAACTCCCTTTCTTGAGAATATTTATGGCTATTTATAACTGATCAGACTTAAAGTCTTTGCTTGAATTAAGAACTTTGTGGTAAGTAAACCCAATATTAACACAAGGACAAAGTAAAATATCTGATTGCTGTGCTAATGCCTCAGCAAGTCCAAAAATGATCTATGTATCTGTAACTCACTATTACTCCATAATGAGATTTTCCTTTAATGGTAGCTTATTTCTTTCGGTCTGGAATAATGCACAGTTCCCTTTTCAAAATATGTCTCCAAGTTCTGATAATTGCCAAACATATTCACCATTCCCTTCATAATTTCAAGAATTTGAACATTCTCTCAACATTCCCACTTAAGTTTAAATTTCATATTTCTAAGGCACTGTCTAAGATGTAGAATGCATTAGTTCAGGGAAATATATAAGCATTATTTTTTTTTTAAAAATTTTATTTAATTGAATTTTTAAATGATTACAAGTGTAGAAAAAAAAATATGTGACCCTTCCCCCCTCCCCTTAATCCCTCCCCCCTAACTTCCCTATATAAAAAAAATTAAGAAAGAAAGAAAAGAAAGAAAGAAAGAGTGCCTGGTTGTTGGAAGGTCTCCACATGCTCCATGGAGTTCTTAATAACTTTAGTATATGTATTTATTTCTTTCCCCAAGTAACCATTAATTTTCTCTTCAGAGCACCTATATATTTAATCCTGTCTTTTGTAAATAAGGGCCCCAGATTTTCAAAAATGTTTCATATTTATCTCTTAAGTTATAAGTAATTTTTTCTAATGGAATACAGCCATAGATTTCTTTTTTCCAACAATCTATACTTAAATATGTATCTGATTTCCAAGTAATTGCAATAGCCTTTTTGGCTACAGCCAGCGCAATTTTTATAAATTCTTTCTGATATTTATTAAGTTTGAGTTTCGGTTTTGTCCCTTCAATATCACCTAGTAAAAGTAATATTGGATTATGAGGAAGTTTTATTCCCGTAATTTGTTCCAATAAAAGTCTTAAATTTGTCCAAAAAAGTTGAATTTTAGAACAAGACCATGTAGAATGTAAAAATGTACCAGTTTCTTGTTTACATCGGAAACACTGATCAGATAAACTTGGATTTAATTTATTTATTTTTTGTGGTGTAATATATAATTGATGTAAAAAATTATATTGCACTAATCTTAACCGAACATTTATTGTATTTGTCATACTGTCAAGACACAGTCTTGACCAATTTGTTTCTTCAATTTTAATATTCAAATCACTTTCCCATTTTTGTCTTGACTTATGGACTCCTTGTTTAGTTGCCTGGTTTTGAATCAAATTATACATACAAGATATAAATTTTTTAATATTTCCTTTTTGAATTAAAATTTCTATTTCTTTAGATTTCGGCAATAACATTGTTTGACCTAGTTTTTCTCTTATATAAGCCCTTAATTGAAAGTAACAAAATAAAGTGTTATTTGATATTTTATATTTATTCTTTAGTTGATCAAATGACATTAATATACCTCCTTCAAAACAATCTCCTATATATTTAATCCCTTGTTGAAACCAATTATATAAAAGTTGATTGTCCATTGTAAAAGGAATAAGTCTATTTTGAATTAAAGATCTCTTTGCTAATAAAGATTTTTTTGTCTCATCATCAACATTTATCTTATTCCATAAATCAATCAAATGTTTTAATATAGGAGATTCTTTCTTTTCCCGTATCCATTTAGATTCCCATTTATATATAAAATCTTCTGGTACGTTTTCTCCTATTTTGTCCAGTTCTATTCTAATCCATGCCGGTTTATCTTCCTGATTAACTCTAAAACCAGCATTATTTTTAATAAAACACACCACTGAAAATATAAAGGCAATTTGGACAATTTTCTTGTACTTATTTCTCCTTTTACATTTATGATATTTAGTACATTGAGCTTACAAACTGTAAGTGTTTTTAGTAAATTTACAGTACATTGGTTGACGGAACAGAAACAAAAATAAATCTATTCTTTCGTTCATTTCCTTCCATATTTAAAATTATTTGTGTCTTACCTTGCTGACAGGTTGCTCTGGATAACAGGCAATAAATAATCCCAAGAAGAACAGCTATTCTCACTGATTGAGCCAACATGTTTCTCTTATGCTCCTTTCAACTCTAGCTAAAGTCTTGTCTAGCTTGCTTTGTGTTGCTGACAATTCAAAACTGTAATTTAGGTGTGACGAGAAAGGCTAATTAAAATGAATCACCAAATTGCAGTGATATTAATGGACTTTGAATCTTTATATGTTACATATTACATCAGCCTTTGATTGGATTTACTTCAGATGTGACAGCCATTTTGTGATGCAACCTACCAATCTGGTCTGTTCTAGGTTTAAAAAGTGAAGTTTACCCACCTTCCCCCCCAAAAAAGGAGAAAATGTGGAATATCTCAATACTTATCAATTAAGGAGAGATTTAACTACATAAAAAGCTGAGAGCACAAAAAATGATTGGCTTGTAAAGCCTATCTTCAGCCAAAAGAAGATCAGAATTATTTTAAAAATACAAATTGCTGGCAGAACTCAGCAGGCCAGACAACATCCGGGAGGAGGTAGTGACGACGTTTCGGGCCGAAACCTTTCAGAATTATTTCACTTTTGTCCAATGCCATCCGATCGGCTGACCTTATTTTTTAAGTAATTGTCATTCCCATTTCCTCTTTTGAGACAGAGAAAACAGAAAGAAAAGCAACTATAAAGTTTAGCTTTATTTATCACATGTACGTCAAACCATACAGTGAAATGTGTCATTTGTGTCAAATGAAGTTAGCAAGGATTGTGCTGAGCAGCCCAGAAATGGTGCCACACTTCCATGCTATCATAGATCACCTGTAACATACTAACCCTAACCATATATCTTTGGAATGTGGGAGGACACTGGGGCATCCAGAAGAAACTCACAGTCATAATCATAGTCACACTACAGGGCATAATACAGACCAAAGAGTTCTCATTTCATAATGAATTGCTGATGTTCATAAACATTAAGGCATAGATAGCAAAGGGATTCTGTCAGAATAAAAGGTAAAGATAGCAGGTGTAAGAAAGCTTGGTTTTCAAGAGATATTGAGGCCCTGGTTAAGAAAAAAAAGGAGGTGCTTGGCAGGTAGGAACAAATGAGGTGCTGATGGAGTAAATCCATTCAGAACAAAGATGAGGAGGGATTTCTTTAGCCAGATGGTGGCGAATCTGTGGAATTCATTGCCACAGGTGGCTTTGGAGGACAGGTCACTGTGTGCATTTAAGGCTGAGTTTGATAGGTTCTTGATTAGTCAGGGTGAGAAAGGTTACAGGGAGAAGGCAGGAGAATGGGGTCAAGAGGGAAATGGATCAGCTATAATGAAATGGTTGAGCAGACCCGATAGGCCAAATGGCCTAATTCTGCTCCTATGTCTTATGAGCGCATGTGGGATTTTGACATTGTTGCCATTAATGAGGCTTGGTTGCAGGAGGGGCAGGGCTGACAGCTCAGTGTTCTGGGGTTCCATTGTTTTAATGTGACAGAGCAGAAGGGATTAAAGGGGGAGGGAAAATGTCAATCCAGTGCTCAGTCAGAACAGACTGGAGAGCTCATCTAGTGAGGCCTTGTGGGTAGAACTGAGGAATAAGAAAGGGATGACCATGTTAATGGGATTATATTATAGATCACCTGACAGTCCTCATTAGAGGAGCAAAATTTACACAGATCGCAGATTGTTGCAAGAAACATAACATTATGATAGTAGGTATTTTAACTTTCCAAATATTAACTGGTATTTCCATACTGTAATAAGGCTGAATAGGAAAGAGTTTGTTAAATGTTTGTTAGGAAAGTTTTGTTAATCAGTACGTGGAAGTTTCAACCAGAAAGAGTGCCTTACTAGATCTATTCGAGAATGGAACAAGGAAGCTGACAGAAGTTTGTGTTGGTGTATCTAGTGATCATTAGTTTCAATGTAATTACGGTAAAGAATCTGGTCCTTGGATTGTGATTCTAAGTTAGGGAAAGGCCAGTTTTGCTGGTATCAGAAATAATCTGGCAAGTGTGGATTGGATTTTCTGGTAAAAGAGTACTTAGTAAATTGGAGGCCTTCAAAAGTAAAAATTTGAGAGTACAGAGTTTGTGTGTTCCTGTTAGAATAAAAGGCAAGGATAACAGATTTTAGGGAACTTTGGTTTTCAAAAGATATTGAGGCCCTGGTTAAGAAATAGGAGATGCAAAGGCAGGCAGGAAAAAATGAGGTGCTTTTGGAGAGTAAGAAGTGCAAGAGAACACTTAAGAAAGAAATCAGGAGGGTTAAAAGAAGGCATGAGATTGTCCTAGCAGACAAGGTGAAGGAGAATCCCAAGGGATTCAACAGATATGCTAAGAGCAAAAGGATTACAAGGGACAAAATTGGTGCACTGGAAAATCAAAATGGTAATCCATGTGTGAAGCCAGAAGAGATGGGGGGAGGACTTGAATGAATTTTTGCACTTTTATTTTCTCAGGAGATGGACACAGAGTCTATAGAAGAGAGGCAAAATGCCATTAACTTCAATGATCACAGAGGAGGCGCTTGCTGTCCTGAGGCAAATTAGGGTGGATAACTCCCCACGGCCTACAAAGATGTTCCCTCGGACCCTGTGAGAGGCATTTGCAGAAATTGCCAGGGTGCTAGCAGAGACAATTATATCATTCTTAGTGACAGGTGAAGGTACCAGAGGATTGGAGGATGGCCAATGTTGTTACGCTGTTTAAGAAAGACACTAAAAATAAACCAGAAAATTATAGGCTGATGACCTTGACATCAGTAGTAAGAAAGTTATAGGAATTTTCATTATATTCTATTGGAACCGGATACATAAATATTTGAATAGACATGAATTGATTAAAGTTAGTCAACATGGCTTTGTGTGTGGTAGGTCATGTTCAACTAATCACAGGGAGATTTTCAAGGAAGTTACCAGGAAAGTTGATGAAGGTAGGCAGTAGATGTTGTCTACGTGACTTTGACAAGGTCCCGCATCAGAGGTTGGTCCAGAAGGTTCATTTGCTGGGCGTTCAAGCTGAGGTAGTAAATTGGATTGGATAATGGCTTTGTGGGAGAAGCCAGAGATTGGTAGTAGATGGTTGCCTCTCTGACTGGAGGCCTGCGATCAGTGGTGCACCACAGGGATCAGTCCTGGGTCCGTTGTTGTTTGTCATCTATATCAACGATCTGGATGATAATGTGGGGTTAATTGGATCAGCAAATTTGCGAATGACACCAAGATTGGGGTTGTAGTGCACAATGAGGAAGGCTATCATGGACTGCAGACTTGTGAGGTATTACACTTCAGTGGGACCAACCAGGGTAGGTCTCACACAGTGAATTGTTGGCCACTGAAGAGTGCGGTAGAACAAAGGAATCTGGGAATACAGGTCCATAATTCATTGAAGGCAGAGACACAGGTAGATAGGGTCATAAAGAAAGCTTTTGGCACATTGGCCTCCATAAATCAAAGTATTGAATACAGCAGATGGGATGTTACATTGAAGTTGTATAAGACATTGGTGAGGTCTAATTTTGAATATTGTGTACAGTTTCGGTCACCTACAGTACCTACAGGAAAGATGTAAACAAAGTTGAAAGAGTACAGAGAAAATGTACAAGGATGTTGCCAGATCTGGAGGACCTGAGTTATAAGGAATTATTGAATAGGTTAGGACTTTATTCCTGGAATGTAGAAGATTGAGAGGAGATTTTATAGAAGTATACAAAATCATGAGGGGTATAGATAGGGTTAATGCAAGCAGGCTTTTTCCACTGAGGTTGGGTGGAACTACAATCAGAGGTCATGGGTTAAGGGTGAAAGGTGAAAAGTTTAAGGGGAACATAAGGAAAACTTCTTCTTTCAGAGGGTTGTAAAAATGTGGAACGAGCTGCCAGTGCAAGTGGTACATGCAAGCTCGATTTCAACATTTAAGAGAAGTGGCCTGGTCAGGTACATGGATGATAGGGATATGGAGGGCTATGGTCCCAGTGCAGTTCAATGGAAGTAGACAGTTGAAACAGTTCAGCATGTGCTAGATGGTCCAGAGGGCTCGATAACTCTATGACTCTATAAGTATAACTGGGTGAAATGGTTTGCCCAACTGAAAATTTCTTCAACAAAATGGATAGAATGAATACTGTGAACAATATGTTCATTTGTAGGAGCATTAGTTCAGTAAAATAAAAAAAACTTTATCTTAGAGAAATACATATCATTTAAGGCAGCATCTATGGAAATAAATAGTTAAAGTTTCCAGTTGACAGCATGTCATCAAAACTGAGAAAAGTTTGAAATGGAACAACATGCAGAAATAGTTGGTGCCTGGGTTTGGGAGAGGGTGTGAGTAGTGTGGGGTGATGGACAGAGGTGCAGAGGACAAAAGTGGAGTTCAGTGCTGAAATGTGAACCAGGTGATGGTGCTTCTGCCTAAAGAACATAATAATGGTATGACTGAACGAGGCATAATTAAGAAAAGAATGAGATCTGAACAACTAGAAGTAGAGAGATTTAAATAAAATTGAATGCCGGAAATGTGAGGCCGGAATGACTGAGAATGATGAAAACTGTATTGTGCCTAGTCAGAATGCAAAATTATGCTCCACAGGATTACCTGTTAAAAGCTGATCCTTCTTGACATAAGTAGTGATCCTATTCATCCAGCATCCTCTTTGACATTCTCTCATCAGGCAGCAGACTCTGATATGTAAGAACAGCAACGGTCAGGATGGGAAACAGTTTCTTCCTATTGGGCCATTAGGCTTCCGAACTCCCTGATGCTTTATATTCGAAGTGTCTCCGGTTAATCTCTCCTGTACCTTCTATTTAATTTTTTTTCACTTTTTATTTATGCATAATTCATCTGTAGATTTTATCCTTACTTTCCTAAGTTGTTGTGTGTTATGTGTACTACTGTGCTTTACACCCTAGTCCAGAGAAACATTGTCTCATTTGATGGTATACATGTATATAGTTAAATGACAATAAACTTAACTTGACTTGACCTGATCATAAGGTGACATAAAGGGGAATGCAACTCTCACCTTCTATGTTCCTTTATGCAAGCATGCATGCTCCTTATGCCAAGACCAAAAAATCTGATTTAAAACTAAGTCGCCCTCTTCTCATTGTTACCATCAGGGAGCAGGTACAAGAACCTAAAGGCACACACTCAATGATTCAGGAACAGCTTCTTCGCCTCTGATGTCAGATTTCTAAATGGACATTGAAACCATAAACACTACCTTACTATTTTTGCACTGCTTATTTAATTTAACTATTACATACAACAAATTTCACGACGTATGCCAGTGAAGTTAAACCTGATTCTGATTCTGAGTTTTGACATGTAAAATATACTTCATTACTCAAGTGAAAGCAATCATTTTAACATGATAAAATGTATTTTATCAGCAAATCATAACTGTTGAAGCAGACTGATTTACATTAAATACGAATAAATTGTACTTTAAGAGAGTGCGTCTGTGGCAAATTTTCTTTACATCTGTATATACCCTCTGCTGATTAGGGAGCTTAAGATAAAGGAATCTTTAGGAGAGAGTGATCATGGCAGTGAGGTTTTGGTGTTGGTGTGCAGGCTCTTTTTCCTCCAAACATAGCAATGTGCATTTCTGCCAAAACGTTCAACTTTTGTCTCACGTCCATTGTCCCAGAAGCATTATAGGTGATCTTTTGCAAACTTGGGACATGCAGCAATGCTTTTTTTGGGAAGCTGTGGTTTCCTCTGTAGTGTCCTTCCATGAACAACATTCTTGTTCAGTGTTTTTCTTACAGTGGACACACGAACAGAGACATTAGTGAGTTCTAGAGATTTTTGCAGGTCTTTTGCTGTTACCCTTGGGTTCTTTTTCACCTCCTTCAGCATTGCATGTTGTTCTCTTAGTGTGGTCATTACAGGATGTCCACTCCTAGTGCGAGTGGCAACAGTACTGACTTTCCTCCACTTGTAGCCAATTTCTCTTACTGTGAACTGGTGAACACTCGGGTTTTTAGAAATGCTTTTGTAGCCTTTTTCAGTGTGATGCAGCTCTACAAATCTTCTTCTAAGCTCCTAAGGTCTTCTTAGAAGAAGAATTCTTCTTCTAAGTTGTTTTGATCGAGGCATACTGCACATAAACTGATCTTTCTTGAGAAGAGCAGGCTCTGTCAGTAACCTGACTTTGTGTATGTTTTTTTATAGGGCAGTGCACCTCTACAACCCACATTTCCAATCTCATCTCATTGATTGGAACTACCCCCGACTCCAAATAGCTTTTGCAGAAGGGATTACCCGAGAGGTTTACATACATTTTCCAACAAATATATGTTATATTGGATCACTTCCTCAACAAATAAATGAACAGGTTTAATTTTTCTTATGTTATTTATTTAATTGGGTTCTCTTTATCTAGTTTTCAGACTTACGTGAAAGTCTAATCAAATTTTTGGTGATACATGAGCAGAAACAGAGAAAATTCTGCAGGGTTCACAAACTTTCTAGCACCATTGTGTATACATACACACTCCCCAGGCTTTTGCACCGTACTGTACCTTTAAGACAATGTGCAATCAAGTGGTTAGGTGGTTACTGATTGCTTTCAATAAAAGAAGTTTATTTATTATCTCTGTCTTTGCCATTTGCCTTAAAACAAAGCAATACAAAACAGTTTGTGAATGCTGCGCCACTCAATTTACAACAGGTTGTCTTAAAAGAAAACTGCAAGGAAACCCAGGACTAGTGATTTCTGGCTGATTTATTTCACCACAGAGAACATAGACCATGGAATAGTACAGCACAGTACAGGCCTTTCGGCCCACAATGTTGTGCCAACCCTTAAACCCTGCCTCCCATATAACTCCCCTTCACCTTAAATTCCTCCATATACCTGTCTAGTAGTCTCTTAAATTTCACTAGTGTATCTGCCTCCACCACTGACTCAGGCAGTGCATTCCACACACCACCCACTCTCTGAGTAAAAAACCTTTCTCTAATATCCCCCTTGAACTTCCCTCCCCCTACCAAGAATCTAAGAACAGAAAACCGTATGAAAATCCCCCTTGGTACTATGAGGAACCATACCATACAGGAAGTAAGGAATAAAGGTATTTATACTACATGGTCTGTAAAACCACAGGACTCAGAAATTTGTTTCCTTGAAGGTAATGGCTTCAAAGTCCAAATTTCAGAGGGAAAAAATTAACTACAATTATATAGGATTATCGAAAAGCCAATTTATCTGACGCAATAGAGGAGGTCTTGAGCAAAGTCAACATATGCCAACCAGAATCTGGTGATTTCATCAGGCACCAATTATGATACGAATTCAGCTTTATTACGGGAGGCTGAGTGCCTACTCACCAGATGAACATCAGTCTAGAAACTAAAGAGGACTGAGGGATAAGGTTACAAACACCAGAAAGTTGGCAAATGCTGGAAGTCCAGAGCGAACCTCACAAAATGCTGGAGGAACTCAGCAGGTCAGGCAGCATCCACGGAAATGAAAGGATAGCTGACGTTTCGGGCTGAGACACATCTTCAGGACTGAGAAGGAAAAGGCAGAACACCAGAATAAAAATGTGGAGGGTGGGGAAGGAGGCTAACTGGAAGGTGATAGGTGTTGAGGCCAGGTGGGTGGGAAAGGTAGAGGGCTGGAGAAGAAAGAATCTGATAGGAGAGGACAGTGGACCATAGGAAAAGGGAAGGAGGAGGGGACCCAGGGGGAAATAATAGGCAAGTAAGAAGGATAAAAGGCCAGAGAGGTGAATAGAGAAAGGAGAGGAATTTGTTAGTCCTTATGGGACTTGGGAAAAATTAGGAGTGTTTGATATCCCACAATGAAAATTTAGCCCTCTCAGGCTCGAAGCTCTCTCTTTTCCTACCTGAAGGCTATCTAGATCATGCTAGCCAATGAGATATTGCCTTCAGGGTCAACTGGTATCAATAGATGGCCCAAATGACCTGATTCGGCTCCCACATCTTACAGTCTAATACTATCATTAAAGTGGAATGTTTGCAAACCTTTCTAGCATCCATAACTATATAAAACCATTCAAATACTATTAAAATATTAAAGGTATTTAAAAATAGCAAAACATAAAAACTATTCTACCCAAAATTCAAAGCAATGTGATTAATTGAATTAAATCAAATAAAAAGGGAAATAATCTGCCTGACTTCCTAATTGTAGCCAATTGTACCTGCAACAGATAGAGTTCCCATGTTGATAAATCTGAGGCAGTCGATTTTGTTGTATAGACTCCGAGGAATCTGTCAGAAACCCACAGGGTTTTCCAGGATTGGCACCGCTGAACAGAAGGCCTGACTTTATCCTACATGTGGGAGTTCTGTGCTCCTTCCAGGAATTGGTGAAACTGGCAGATCCCATGTGCAGTTGTTAGCTTTTAAGCAGGTGTTAAAGTCCAATGAATGGACTGTATTTCTTGAAAGTGTGAAGGATACACATACAAAATTAAATTTTACATGTGAATTATGCAGACACATTTTCAAAATAGTGGGAGAGGTATTTTGATTAATTGGTCATATTTTTACAGATGGATTGACTTTTGTTCTACTGTGTCAAAAAGAGAAAGTCAGCGCAAATAGTGCATGCAAGCTTGATTTTAACGTTTAAGAGAAATTTGGACAAGTACATGGACGGTAAGAGTATGGAGGGCTATGGTCTTGGTGTAGTTTGAGGGGTGTAGGCAGTTTAAATGTTTTAGCATGGACTGGATAGGCCAAAAGGCCTGTTTCTGTGTTGTAATTTTCTACGACTCTACAATACAAGAATGATTCCAGGAATGAAAGGGTTACGGTATGAGGAATGTCTGGAGGCTCTTGGGCTGTATTCCCTGGAATTCAGAAGAATGAGGGGGGATCTCATAGAAACATTCTGAATACTAGAATGCCTGAACAGATTAGATATGGCAAAGTTATTTCCCATGGTAGGGGATTCTAGGACAAGAGGACATGAATTCAGGATTGAAAGACGTCCTTTTAGAACTGAGATACGGAGAAATTACTTTAGTCAAAGGGTGGTAAATCTGCAGAATTTGTTGCCTTGAGCCCCTGTGGAGGCCAAGTCATTGAGTATACTTAAGGCAGAGATAGATAGGTTCTTGATTAGCCAGAGTATCAAAGGGTATGGGGTGAAGGCAGGGGAGTGGAGATGACCGGAAGAATTAGATCAGCCCTTGATGGGCCGAATGGCCTACTTCTGCTCCTGTATCTTATGGTCTTATGAAGCTTCCTCAAAGCTAACTCTTAAAATTAGCTTTTAAACTGTGTGAAGTATCTTCTAGAAAGTTCTGGAGCAAAAAGCAAACCGTTGCAGGGTCTTGCTCAAAAGATTGCCTCCCAAGATGCTGCCTGACCCGCTAAGTTCCAGCAGTTTGCTCTTTGCTTCAGAACTTTCTGGAAGATACTTCACACCATTCACAGAGGAGATTCCAGCATTGTACTCTCCTGTGTTTCTACAAAGTTATGGTTGATACTTTCCATTGACTATTATATTAGTTTGTTTTTCAGTTGTACATTCATTTTATGGATTCCTTAAAGTTGTGATGGCCAGGGGAGGTAAGGTGGACAAGCTCCTATCTGGGTTGAACTCCATCTGCCACTCCTCATGCAGTCCTGTGTAGGTCTGTAGTCTAGTGTAGCTTTCTCTGTGTTGTTTTTTTTACATAGTTCAGTCTAGTTTTTTGTACTGTCATGTAACACCATGGTCCTGAAAAACATTGTCTCATTTTTACTATGTACTGTACCAGTAGTTATGGTCAAAATGACAATAAAAGTGGTTTGACTTGACTTGACTCAGCCCAGCTTTGCATCCCATCAATGTCCCGCAGCAACCTCTGACAGCCCTTCACACTATCCACAACACCTCCAACATTTGTGTCATCAGCAAACTTACTAACCCATTTCTCCACTTCCTCATCCAGGTCATTTATAAAAATCACAAAAAGGGGTCCCAGAACATATCCCTGAAGCACTCCACTGGTGACCGACCTCCATGTAGAATATGACCTGTCTACAACCACTCTGCCTTCTGTGGGTGAGCCAGTTCTGGATCCACAAAGCAATGTCCCCTTGGATCCCATGCCTCCTTACTTTCTCAATAAGCCTTGCATGTGGTACCTTATCAAATGCCTTGATGAAATCCATATACACTACATCTACTGCTCTTCCTTCATCAATGTGTTTAGTCACATCCTCAAAAAATTCAATCAGGCTCATAAGGCACGACCTGTTCTTTACAAAGCCATGCTGACTACTCCTAATCATATTATACCTCTCCAAATGTTCATAAATCCTGCCTCTCAGGATCTTCTCCATCAACTTACCAATCACTGCAGTAAGACTCACTGGTCTATAATTTCCTGGGCTGCCTCTACTCCCTTTCTTGAATAAATGAACAACATCCCAAAACCTCCAATCCTCGGGAACCTCTCCTGTCCCCATTGATGATGCAAAGATCATCACCAGAGGCTCAGCAATCTTCTCCCTCACCTCCCACAGTAGCCTGGGGTACATTTCATCCGGTCCCGGCGACTTATCCAACTTGATGTTTTCCAACAGCTCCAGCACATCCTCTTTCTTAATATTTACATTCTCAAGTGTTTCAGTCTGCTGCAAGCCATCACTACAATCACCAAGATCCTTTTCTATAGTGAATACTGAAGTAAAGTATTCATTAAGTACCTCTGCTATTTCCTCGAGTTCCATACACATTTTCCCACTGTCACATTTTCCCATATTAGGAAGTCGAGGATCCAATTGCAGAGAGAGGTACCTTCACACTATCCACAACACCTCCAACCTTTGTGTCATCAGCAAACTTACTAACCCATTCCTCCACTTCTTCGTCCAGGTCATTTATAAAAATCACAAAGAGAAGGGGTCCCAGAAAGTATTCACTATAGAAAAGGATCTTAGTGATTGTAGTGATGGCTTGCAGCAGACTGAAATGCTTGAGAATGTAGATATTAAGAAAGAGGATGTGCTGGAGCTTTTGGAAAGCATCAAGTTGGATAAGTCGCTGGGACCGGACGAAGTGTACCCCAGGCTACTGTGGGAGGTGAGGGAGAAGATTGCTGAGCCTCTGGTGATGATCTTTGCATCATCAATGGGGACAGGAGAGGTTCCCGAGGATTGGAGGTTTTGGGATGTTGTTCATTTATTCAAAAAAGGGAGTAGAGACAGCCCAGGAAATCATAGACCAGTGAGTCTTACTGCAGTGGTTGGTAAGTTGATGGAGAAGATCCTGAGAGGCAGGATTTATGAACATTTGGAGAGGTATAATATGATTAGGAGTAGTCAGCATGGCTTTTATAACAAGAGGAATTGAGTATAGGAGTAAAGAGGTCCTTCTGCAGCTGTACAGGGCCCTGGTGAGACCACACCTGGAGTATTGTGTGCAGTTTTGGTCTCCAAATTTGAGGAAGGACATTCCTGCTATTGAGGGAGTGCAGCGTAAGGTTAATTCCCGGAATGGCGGGACTGTCATATGTTGAAAGATTGGAGCGACTGGGCTTGTATACACTGGAATTTAGAAGGATGAGAGGGGATCTGATTGAAACATATAACATTATTAAGGGATTGGACACACTGGAGGCTGGAAGCATGTTCCCGCTGATGGGTGGGTCCAGAACTAGAGGCCACAGTTTAAGAATAAGGGGTAAGCCATTTAGAACAGAGATGTGGAAAAACTTTTTCACCCAGAGAGTGGTGGATATGTGGAATGCTCTGCCCCAGAAGGCAGTGGAGGCCAAGTCTCTGAATGCATTCAAGAGAGAGTTAGATAGAGCTCTTATAGATAGCAGGGTCAAGGGATATGGGGAGAGGGCAGGAACGGGGTACTGATTGTGTATGATCAGCCATGATCACAGTGAATGGCGGTGCTGGATAGTAGAGCCGAATGGCCTACTCCTGCACCTACTGTCTATTGTCTATTGAGGTACAGAGGCCCAGGTTCTGCAACTTCTCAATCAGGATTGTGGGAATGATGGTATTAAATGCTGAGCTGTAGTCGATGAACAGCATCCTGACGTAGGTGTTTGTGTTGTGCAGGTGGTCTAAAGCTGTGTGGAGAGCCATTGTGATTGTGTCTGCTGTTGACCTATTGTGGCGATAGGCAAATTGCAATGGGTCCAGGTTTTTGCTGAGGCAAGAGCTGAGAGGGTAAACAGCTTTAAGTTCCTTGGCACCCATATCACCGAGGACCTCACGTGCTCTGTACACACCAGCTGTGTGGTGAAAAAGGCACAACAGCGCCTCTTTTACCCCAGACGGTTGAGGAAGTTTGGTACGGGCCCCCAAATCCTAAGAACTTTCTACAGGGACACAATTGGGAGCATCCTGACTGGCTGCATCACTGCCTGGTATGGGAACTGTAATTCCCTCAATCCCAGGACTCTGTAGAGTGGTACCGGCAGCCCAGCGCATCCGTAGTTGTGAACTTACCATGATTCAGGACACTTACATAGACAGGTGTGAGAAAAGGGCCTGAAGGATTCTAGCTGCAACCATCCAGGAAATGGTACCGCAGCATAAAAGCCAGGGCCAATAGGCTTCTTCCACTAGGCCATCAGACTGATTAACTCACACTGATTTGAGTGTATTTCTATGTTACATTGACTGTTCTATTATAAATTATGATAAATTACTATGATTGCACATTGCACACTTGGATGTAGATGTAACGTAAAGGCTTTTACTCCTCATGAATGTGAAGGATGTAAGAAATAAAGTCAATTTAAATCAGTTCGAAGTTGTCATCTATACTAGCTGTTGGAGCCTGGGGCAGAAGCCCATGATTGACTCAATTTCTAGCCAAATGTTGAGGAAGATTGAAACGTTTGAGCTGAATGCCGAATGTGCAATGGTTCAGAGCTGTCTACCAGCCTCTTGCTTACTGCTGTGAAGGTACAATAAATGTACCTTGAACCTTAAATAGCGGTCAGCTGGATATGCCATGATTCAGAGCAGCATTTGCATTCCCAATGAGAAGGCCTCTGCTGCCTCCTGAACCCCTGGTTTACACTTTGCTCTCTATGCAAAATAAAGCCAGCGTCCAGCACTGAGGAGCACACCCGAGGGCCTCTGGTGTCTAATCTCCCCCACTCCAATTTCCATGTTTGCCTTTTGTTTATAAAACATTAATCTTAGAGGTTTTGGATGAAAGGTGGAGCAGAAATATTAAATATTTTATGCCTTGTCTAATGAAGTCAAGCATTCCACTTGCCTTTTTGTCTAAGTTTCTTTCACAGGATTGATGCTAACACCTTAGCAGAATTCAGTTAATCACATTCCTCGTTATTGAAATAATTTGAGTTTTGAAATGCCCACAGAAAAGAGAACCGTATTTCTGGACAAATATTTTAATTTTCTGGTGTAGAATACTGACTAGAACGCCAGTTTCTGCAATATTTTTGGTAAAACAAAAACTCATTCTCTAAATACATTAAAATCTGTTAAAATGGTTCACTTCAAACACAATATTCAATCAACCAAAAAATACAGAAAACCAGAAACAAAGCGAAAAAGAGGAAAAATAATTTAGACGAAGGAAATAACTCTTGAGGATTCATCTGGTATTTCCAGTGTGGGTTATGTCATTAATTGCTTGATAGTTACTCATTTTAGGTTAAACACCAATAGAGAAGATCCCTTTACGTGATACTAGCAACCAGGAAATAACACAGATACTAGGAACAAGGAAGTAAAATAAATTCATTGCACCTTGGCACCACAATTTCCAAATCTTCCAGAAACATCTAGATTCTATTGATTTCTAATTTCACAAGGTCTTACTCAACATAGTGAGTAATATTTTATCTTCACTCCGGTTATTTCAAAGTCATCTGACACCCATTTCTGTTCTTCCAGTGTAAAATCTAGTACAACAATTAGAATCAGGAAAAAAAAATGAGCTTGAAGTAATCCATTTTTGTACAGGAAATTGGAGCAGTTAGAATATACTTAACCATCATTTATCTTCCTGGTTAAGGTGACACAGCCAGAAAATGAGGTTTAGACACAATCTCATTGGAGGGTGATGGTCCTAGTGCAGGTCAATGGGAGTAGGCAGTTTAAATTACTTGCACAGACTAGATGGGCCAAAGGGCATGTATCTATGCTGTACTTCTCTATGACTCAAAGTACAAAATTATGCAAATAGATTTTGAAGAATGTATTGAGAAACATGATTATACTTTATAGGTATCAAAACTGATATAAAGATCAATTTAAATGGACACACCGTATTAAAATTAACTACCATTTCCTGTTCATAAGTTAGCTTCTGTTCTTCAAAATATTGAGAATGGAGCTGCCAGTTAAGAGATTCATTTAAATATACCACAGGCAGAGAAATGTAACAGCTACACAAAGTCACAGCATAAATATGGAGCAATGCAGACCAATTGACGCAGTGCAGTTTTACGTCACGTGTAAGGATAGCTGTTTAGTTGCTCAGAGGAAGTAAAGCAATTGCAGTGGTTGGTAATAAAGAGATTCTGAATGCTCTGAAAATACCAACAATCAGAAATCCAAAAGAACAATACAAACCCCGGTACAATGGGCTGCAAGTAGGCACATGGTGCTCTAAGTGCAATTTTTCAGCGTTTCCACAAGAACAATTTTCTTCTATAATTCATGTTTTGCATCTGGAAGATCTATTGTGAATGAAAAGAATGAATGATGAAAAAACTGTAATACAGAATCAGACAAGAATTCATATAGCTGGTGCTAACAACTCCGGTATGAATTAAGTCCAAACTTGATTGGTTGTAAATCTCCTTTTCTGTTCTTCCACATAATAATTGAGTACTAGGCTAGAGATGACAACAGCATCTTCCACAATTCATCAGTTAGTGTTTCTTAGAGTTGTGCAACATTTATCATTTGATCCGTAAGAAAATACTGTATCAGTTTATAAGTTATTAATAAACTAGAAACATGAATTTCAAAAATACAGTGTATCTTGCCCATTTGCAAGCAGTTTTTACGCTGTAACTAAAGAATTTATTCAGTACAGCTGATGATACGAGTCCCATTATTTGTCCATCACAGTGTAGTTGCTGTGAGAAATACAATGCAGGCAGCTTCTCCTTCACATTGCACTGGTCCTTTTCCATCGATGTTCAGAATGCAGCTTTTTTTGTCAATAATTCTACTTATTTCTGACTCAATGGTCCCACATTTGTTTTTGACAAATTCATTTATTACATTGGCTAAAAATAGTCTCGTCTCCTTGATTCGTCACTGCTAAAGGATGGATTGTATTGTCCAGTGTATATGCAAGAGTAGCGCGATCCTGGTAGACCACTGTAAGGGTGCAGACCGTTCCTATCCACTTCTGAGCCTCTGAAGCCAGACTGTTACAGAAAAAAAAAGCACTTTAAAGAAGGAACTACAATTTTATCCATTGTGGCAAAATTGTTAAAGTAAAAAATAAACTAAATGCACAAGTCTCACCCCAATTACAAAGCAACATGAATATCAGAACCAGTGGGCCAACTGGCTCCCAGAATCTACTCCACCCTTCAGAAACTGATCCATTCCTGGCCTCAGCATTACTTTCCCATACTCTTTGACTCCATTTACACACTTCACTGGAATAAAGAATTCCACAGCCCTCTGAGAGAACAACTTCCTTCTCAATTCCATGTTAAACAGTCAACCTCTTCTTCTGAAGCTCCCACAAAGATGAGATTCCTCTCAGTATCTACCCTGCCAAACCCCTCAGAACCTTAGATGCTTCAATATTATCACCTCCCATTCTTCTAAATCCAAAGGCAATGGACTGACCCTGCTCGACCTCCCTTCATCCCAGAAGTCAACCTTGTGAATCTTCAATACCAGTATATCTTCCTTAAATATGAAAATAGAAGCATACACATTATTCCTGATGTCTTGCAGTGCCCTGTAAGATTCTGCGAAAGTTACTGTTTCCATCTTTTAAAAAATCTTTCTTGTAACTTTCCATCAGCTTTCCCAATTGTTCAAAGTCTAAGAAAACTACAGCACAGAAACAGCCCCTCTGGTCCATTCAGTCCATGCCTAACCATTTAAACTGCCTGGTCCCATCATCCTGCTCCCAGACAACCCTACCCATCCGTGTATTTATCCAAACTTTCCTTTAACATTGAAATCAAAATGGCATCCACCACTTGTGCTAACAGCTCATTCTACACATTCACCACCCTCTAAGTGAACAAATTTCCCCTCAAGTTCCCCCTAAATATTTCACCTTTCACACTTGATCTCTAGTTGAAGTCTCACCCAACCTCAGTGGAAAAAGCCTGCTTGCATTTACCCTGTCTGTACCCCTCATGATGTTGTGTACTTCTATCAAAGCTCCTCTCAATCTTCCAAGTTTGCTGTACTTGCAAGCCTACTCTTTGCTTTTATTACATTAGACCACACTCAGCCATCAGGCTCCTGAACAAAAGAGGTTAACTTCACTCGCCCCATATTCCTACAACCAATGGACTCACTTTCAAGGACTCTTCATCTCATGTTCTCAATATTTATTGCTTATTTATTTATTATTATTATTTCTTTATTTTTGCATTTGCACAATTTGTTGTCTTCTGCAATCTGGTTGAACACTCTAGTTGGATGTTCTTTCATTGATTCTGTTATAGTTAATATTCTGTAGATTTGTAGAGTATGCCCACATGAAAATTAATTTCAGAGTTATGTATGGTGCATACTTTGATAATAATATTTACTTTGAACTGTGAACACGAGTTGAGTTTTGATTTCATACTCACTGAATAGTATATGTCTGTCATCTGTAGCAGGTTTTTTGTGCTGCCGTTCTCCTGCATCTCTATTGTTTCCCTGCCCCACTCTACTGATATCCGGGGATTTTTGGGGAACTCAGCATAGGTGGACCTCTGAAACTCAGCACCCTTGAAGATCAGTTTGGTGATATCATTCTTCTCTTTCCTGACGAAAGAAAATCAGAAAGTTAAGTTCACAAGTTACAATGGCTTCAAACTGGCAGCAAGGAGTTTGACATGCGGTATTTTTGCTGCTTTGACATCTTTAGATTATTGCAAAGTGCTTTATTCCCAATGTAGGACTTTTGAAATGTTGTCACTGTTGCAAAGGAAGCAATGTGGCATCCAATGTTTCCATCCAAGGGGGTCAGTGTGGACATGGTGGAGGATTACAAATACCTGGGGATACGAATGGACAATAAACTGGACTGGTCAAAGAACACTGAGGCTGTCTACAAGAAGGGTCAGAGCCGTCTCTATTTCCTGAGGAGACTGAGGTCCTTTAACATCTGCCGGATGATGCTGAGGATGTTCTACAAGGCTGTGGTGGCCAGTGCTATCATGTTTGCTGTTGTGTGCTGGGGCAGCAGGCTGAGGGTAGCAGACACCAACAGAATCAACAAACTCATTCGTAAGGCCAGTGATGTTGTTGGGGTGGAACTGTACTCTCTGACAGTGGTGTCTGAAAAGAGAATGCTGTCCAAGTTGCATGCCATCTTGTACAATGACTCCCATCCACTCCATAATGTACTGGTTAGGCACAGGAGTACGCTCAGCCAGAGACTCATTCCACCGAGATGCAACACTGAGCGTCATAGGAAAGATAGGCTGAGAAATGGCATATGGAATGTAATGCAGACACGTGTGAGGTGTTGCACTCTGACATGGTGGGCGGTAGGACACTGAGGGGTGTGGTAGAACAGAGGGATCTGGGAATACAGATCCATAATTCTTTGTAAGTGGTGTCATAGGTAGATATGGTCATTAGCAAAGCTTTTTTCCTTCATAAATAAGGATAGAAATTGGAATGTTATGTTGAACTTGTTATGTTGATGATGGTGAAGCCTAATTGGAGTATTATGTCCAGTTTTCGCAACCTACCTACAGGAAAGATGTATATGAGATTGAAAGAGTGCAGAGAAAATTAACACAGATGTTACCGGAATTAATAACCTTACTTATAAAGACAAGGCTGAATAGGTTAAGAATTTATTCCCTAGAACATAGAAGATTCAGAGGAAGTTTGATAGAGGAATACAAGATTATGAGGTATATGAGGGCTATGGTTTGGGAGACTAGGCAGATTAATGGTTTGCCACAGATTAGAAGGGCCAAATGGCCTATTTTGTGCTGTAGTGTTCTAACGATTCTTTTGTGTTCCTAGTCACTTGTTATAACTGAAAGTTAACTTTGAGTGATAGTGTTTGAGAAAACCTGCATCCCTCTGAACAGCAAAGGGTTTTTTGTTCTGATCAAGAAGTCATAGAGACATAGTGATATACAGCACAGAAACAGGCTCTTCAGTACAATCCATCCAGGCTAATCAAGGTGCCCTCTTGATTATACTGCCTTTGGCCCATAACCCTCTCAGCCTTTTTTCACACCATGGACCAATACCAATAAGCAAGAGGTCTCTGGACCCCAGGATGAGATCTCATGCTCTAAACCTTTCCCATCCATGTGCTCTTCCACACCACTACCATCCTCTACCAGTTCCTCTGGCAGCTTTTCCCATATACTCACCACCCTCTGTCTGAAAAATGTGCCCCCCAGGTCCCCTTTAAATTTTTCTGCCTCTCACTTTTTACCTTATGTCCTCTTGTTTGAAACTCCCCTACCCTGGGAAAAAGACTGAACGCCCACCTTACCTATGATCCTCCTGATTTTATAAACTCAGGAAAGTCAGCTCCCAGGCTCCAGGAGAAACAAAACCAGCCTATACAGTTTCACCATATAATACAAGCCCTCTAGTCCCAACAACATGCTTGGGATTCTTTCCTGCACCATATCTAGTTAATTACATCCTTCCTAATAGAATGGTAATCATAACTGTACACAACATTCCTGGGTGCTGGGGTGGAGAAACATCTACATCAAAGGAGGCATAAGGTGCTCCTTCCCTCCACTAGCCTGCAGGTGACTCACCTGCTTAGACACCCCACCCTCCAAAAAATATCAGGGTCACATGAAGCCATGGGAGCAGGTGGTGGACAGTCATATGAGCAACCGGTGCATATCACAAGTCCTGGTTATGCGACCACTGATGCCAAGCAGACAATCTCTGAAGAGTATTGATAATGGCTGAGGTTGCCCATCTTCTAAAGTCACTGCCCAGAAGGCAATAGCAAACCATTTATGTAGAAACATTTGCCAAGAACAATCATGGTCATGAGACCGTGATCACCTATGTCATATGACACAGCACATAATGATGATGGTGGCACAATATTCCAGGAGCTGTCTCACCATCATCATGTAGAACCTCACTTTCATGAAGACCCTATTCTTGTATGCAATGCCTTTCTGTTGAAAGTGTTACGAATGTGGAGCAACTCTGATGGGCCGAAGGGTGCAAAAGGAGAAGGAAAGAGCTGAAAAGCAGAGGGAGCATGAAATTAAGTTAAAACAGCTGGAAGCAGCTGAAAAGGAGAAGGAAAGAGCTGAAAAGCAGAGCGAGTATGAGGAGAAGGAGAAACAGAGGCAGCATGAGCTGGACATGGAGAATTTAAGGCAAGAGCGAGGAGCTCAAGGGCCAGATCGAGAGGAGAGATTTAATGTTAGTAGGGAGATTAGGTTAATACCTCCGTTCGAAGAGACAGATGTTGATAGTTATTTCTTGCATTTTGAAAAGGTGGCAGTGAGTCAGAAGTGGCCCAGAGATCAGTGGGTGGCGTTGTTACAAAGTGTGTTAAAAGGGAAGGCACAATGGGCATATGCGGCGTTGTCTGTGGAGAAGTCTGAGAATTATGAGGAAGTAAAAGAGGCCATTCTCCGGACCTATGAGTTAATACCTGAAGCCTATAGACAAAAGTTCAGAGGTTTAAAGAAAGTGTGGAATCAGACGTATGCAGAGTTTGCCTATGAGAAGGGTGTGCTCTTGGATCGCTGGTGTGCAGCAGAAATGGTGGAAGATTTTCAGCGTCTCAGGGAGTTAATTCTGATTGAGGAATTTAAAGGTTGTGTTTCGGATGATATCCGGATGTATTTGAACGAGAAGCCAAATAAGTCCATATCTGAATTTGCCAGGTTCGCAGATGAATATGCCCTAACCCACAAGACAAAGTTTTCCTCGAATAAGAGTTACCAGAAAGACCGTAGGAACGGTAGAGAAAGCCCGCTGGCTGAGGCAGAGATTCAGCCGGGAGCTAGTGGTACAAATAAGGAGGAAGAAAGGCAAGATGGCAGGAGGGGTCCTGGCTTGACCTGTTTTAATTGTGGAAAGGTGGGTCATATTGCATCTAAGTGCTTTGCTCCAAGGAAGGAGACAGGAAAAGGGAAAACAGCAGTCCCTACAGGGTGTATTGTGTTGATCAGTAAATCGACGAGAAAGCCCCAGGTAGATAGAATACGAGAGGGGCGTGAGAAATTTATTTCAGAAGGGACCGTGTCTGTGAAAGAGGGAGAAACACCAGTTCCAGTGCGGATCTGGAGAGATACTGGAGCTGAGCAGTCATTGATTCTCGGTAAGGTACTAGATTTTGGTCCTGAGACGGGAGAGGTAGCTTTGAGAGGCATAGGAAAAGGGACAGAAGCTGTACCTTTGCATAGGATCATTATAAATTGTGAGCTGGTATCTGGACCAGTTGAAATAGGGGTGCGATCAGAATTCCCGAGAGCTGGCGTGGACGTCCTTCTTGGTAATGATTTAGCAGGAGGTGAGGTGTGTTCAGCCATGAAGCTGACGAGCAAGCCTGTAAGTGTTGAGGTCCCGCCCCTAGATTCCAAGATCTATCCCGCATGCGCGGTCACTCGCAGCATGTCGAGAAAGGCAGCTGAGAAAGAGACCAGTTTAAATCAGTCCAGTATCGATTTGGCCGAGACGTTTTTACCGACCCTGTACCAAGAGGGGTTAGAGGGTGGTAAAACGGAGAATAGGGAGGTGAAAGAAAGTAAAGGAGAGGAGGTAGACCTACTCTTAGCCAGGAGGAAATTTGTAGAGGCACGGAGTAAAAATGAGAAACAGATAAGGCTGTTAGAAGGTCCAGGGTTGGACATGGATGATCTGTCTGGCTTGACAGAACTGTTTGAAGAAGTTGAAAATTTTAAATGTGTTCCCGATAATAAAATAAGGGCAGTCCTAGATGAAAAGGATGCCATTACCTTGAAGGAGTCTGCTGGGTTAGCAGATGAGGTTGTTTCAGCCCGCAGGGTTGAGTTTACTCCGGAAGGGAGTTGCCCAGAGAGTAACTGGGAGGATCAGGGGAACTTAGAATTTGAAAAGGGGACGGGTATTGAAAGCCTGGAAGAGGCAGATGTCCCGTTTGAGTGTGTTCAAGATGTGGATGCACGTGGTACTGAACCTAGTAATGGAGCTCAGGAAAAGTCTGAGGTATCTGATACAGGTAAAAAGGAATGCAGTCCTTGTGGGTCAGATGGACTTGGTTCAGTGAAGAAAGGGTTAACCTTGGTAATAGTGGGAAGTGAGAATTCCCAGTTGTTTGTGTTCGAAGGTGTGTTAAAAGTTAGTGAGGAGATAAAAGGTGGTGATGTGAATATTATTATTGAAGGAAAAGGGAAAAGTGTAGTTCCTAAGTTGAATGAAGAAAATTTAAAGTCTGGATTGGTGTCAGAAGCAGTAACCAGGCTGAAGGAACAATGGCTTTTTAACAAGGTGCCTGTGAATCAATTACAGTTTGATTTGGAATGTAAAGGTGCCCCACTCGCTAATGTTATTCAAGGGTGTGCTGTGAAGAGGCAGAATTTGAAATGTTGTTTGGACAAAGAGGGATCGCTTGCAGATATTAAACTGAAAACTAATAGAATAAAGGGTCCTGAAGATAAAACTAACAACTTGCTTAAAAATAAAGAATTGTGTGGAAGTTCAGAAAATGGGCTAAGTTTGGAAAACATTGTTGATAAAATAACTCCTATGAAAGGAGCATGCAAAAGCCTATTCCACATTGGTAAGCAAGCTAACCACGTGAGAGTTAACTGGAAAAGGGGTGAGGGTTGACGGGATGCCACTTTAAATAACAGGATCTGGTTTTAAGGGATTTCGACAAAGCATGTAAATAATAAAGACAACACCATGGAAGATTGACTGTTAAGTTTGAAAGTAAAATAAAGATTAGTATTTGCATAAACTTTTGTAATATACACGTAAGCTAAGATCACAACTCTCTAGTTTTGTTTTGCTGAAGAAAAGGAATAAAAAAAAGTGGTTATTAAATTGGAGTCTGATGCTACAGGAATTTATTAAGGTACAAGATATTAAGATATTAAAGGAAGTGACAATGTAATCGCTAACTGTCTAGATGCTGAATTGAATGTATAACTGTATTACTCTGTAGTGAAAAAAAAACTCTTTTGTATTGTGTTAGATTCTGAAATTCTGTAAGACTTTGTATTAGTTAATTTTTCCCTGTGGTAAAATCCTTAGAAGGATGGGGGTGTTATGAATGTGGAGCAACTCTGATGGGCCGAAGGGTGCAAAGTCCCCCCCCCCTCCTTTTTGAGAATCGCAAACTCACTATTATTTCGGGTCTGATACCCAGGAAATGAGAGAGATACACATCATGTCAGTAATGAGAGAGAGAGAGACGCAGGATAACAGAAAAGGCAGTTATTATAGACAACGCAGAATACACAAGGTAGTGGAATGTCTCCTAACAAAAGTGGAACAGAACCACTGATTACTGCTATTGTCTCTTGGAGAAGGAATTGTGTATTGAGTACTGTACTATTCATTGAAAACCCTCAGGGGGCAGCCAGAGTGGTCTGGTTGAGGGATTGCATCATTCCAACCTGATTGACATCTGAGACCCCGTGAGTAAGGATAAAAGATGGGTCTGGGGAACACCCCTCAGATGCACCAGGAGAAACGCTAGAAATCCAGTGACAGCGTTTTATAGCGAAAGCTGGTGAGAGCTCGTGTGTGTCCTCTCTTGCCTGGGTGGCGGGCTCATCACGGAAGAACGATTTAGCTAAAGGAGAGGTCATTCTTGAACGGCCACAACAACGAGACACTGATGGATCAAAATCATAAAGGAAGGTTGGCAAAAACAATAGCAGTAACTGTTCCCATTCTTCTATCTCTCTCTCTCTCCAACAATTGCAACACAGCGACAAACAAACACCGCAGCCTGTGAGAACAGAAACGAACTTTATATTTCAATTGGACAATTCATTATCCCCTAGGCAACGATAGAGCTGATTTCTTATTGATTATTATGATACCCGCACTTTTAGGTTTAGTATTGACGACGTATATTATCTGTATAATTGCATTGATATTATTTTTGTGTATTTTTACTAATAAATACTATTAAAAATAGTATCATCAGACTTCAACGGACGTCTCTATCTTTGCTGGTAAGTCACCCAGTTACGGGGTTCGTAACAAAAGCAAGTATACTATCAGCCTTCTTTACCATTATGTCTACCCATGTTACCACTTCCAAGGGACTAGATACTTGTACATCTAGATCTCTCTTTTCTCCAATACTACCCAGGTTCTTGCCATTCATCGTGTACATCTACCCCGAGTTATCTTCCCAAAATGTGAGTCATGACAAACCTGATTCTGAATTGGGTTTCTAGTGCGGACTGAGAGCGGGAAGGTGGCAGGGTGAGGGGAGGGAGCAGGAAGCACCAGAAAGCATTCAGTAATTGTCAATAAACCAATTGCTTGGAATCAAATAACCTTTTCTGCACTCATGCCACACACCCTCTACCCTGGGCACTCCTTCACTGCCACCTGTCCCACCCCCTCCCATGGTGCTCTACCCTTACCATTCTCAACGTCCTTTGTTCCCACCAGCTGTACAAACTCACTCTCTGCTCCACAGTGACAAATATGGTATGGTGTAAAAATCTCAGGCACCCTAGCAATATATATGTGCCTATGGCTTTTGCACAGTACTGCAACACCACAAGGAAAAGCTTCTCACTCATCATGACAATGAAAATATAAAAAATGCTACTTACATTATAAAAGGACTATGTTCATAGCTGCAACTTAAAAGGATTCCCTTATGTAAGCACATAAACATTGTTCTTCTCATTCAACACATCACTCCAAACACCATTAATCCAAGTAAACATTTGCCAGATTGTTTTCCATTTATGACACAGGTTTTAATGGAAATGGTCCAGTGGAGCATAGCTTGAGACTTCATACACACCTGCAACATGTGATAGTTAATGCGATGCCCAAGATCAGCAGCAATCCTCCCCCAGCTGCAGCAATCACCACAGTGATGAGTTTGTAAGCTGAAAATAAGGGAAAGAAAAGATGTTTGTTTAAAATAAAGAAAACTAGAGAAATCAGCAATTTTATTTTGCTGGCACACAAAAGTCCCAAGAGCACCCATGTCAAACACAGAAACCCCTGCAGTTTGCTGTTGTGTTTAATCATCTGTTTTGTCTAGGAATTAACTTTCACCCTTTTTTGTTGATGACTTAAACATATGTTGCTGATATTGCTGACAGATCTTTGGATTACCTGCGAAACAAAACCATGAAATTGTCTGAAAATGTGTTAGAAACAATTTTATGATGGTTTGCACGCAGAATTCTATGTTAAAATTGGACCTGTGTCGTTCCAGATGAGGTCACATTGATTTTACTGCAGCTGGACATATGTTTCTGTACATCAATTAAAGAACATTATCGGCTCTTAAAGGTACACTCTTCATGACAGGCAGCCAGCAGAAACATATTACCGGTATTACTTCCTTGGAGTATGAAAAAGGCTGCGAGTTCCCTCTAATAATTCTTTTTACAGCTGTGTGGACCAACCATTGCCCTGAGCAGGAGATTTTTACACGGCCTGAAAACTGCGTGGCACTTTAAATGTTTTTCTTGGAATATTCATACTATAAATATTCAGAATGAAAATTTGAAAATCATATACTTCTGATTTTATTTATTAATTGAAGGGAATAATGAAATACAATATACACCTTAAATGATTTATATTGTGATATGCATACTATAAAAGGTAGAATGAAAATTGAAAAATCACAGACTTTTCATTAGGTTGAGTTGTTCTCCGATCGTGACAAACTACTTGCAAACATTTTGTCGCTATACGAGGAAACCTCATCACTGTGCTGTTAATTGTGGTGTGTCCACTGAACTTTATACATTTATCAATCAGCTAACTGGTTGTCACGAACCTAATTGTGATATGGGGAGCAAATTTCATCGCTGATTGGTTGTGTGGTGAACGTTGTGCTCTGTGGTCAGGAATTTTGGCTGCATTAGCTCATAAAAGGGATTGAAGAATACACGTTTGTTTACAGAATTATTCATGGAAAACCGGGCTTCTAGGAATTCTCTTGCACGTTGTGTGTTCGCTTGCCCCATGACTTTCACCGTTGCCCAGTCAAATTTGAGACCCTCTCGATCTTCCTGGAAGAAGACTTGGAAGAGTTGGTCACGTGCTTTACAGCTGATTGAAGTTCATGGATCTTGGTGGATAGTTTTCTTTCAGTCTGGCCAACATAATATTTGCTCCGCATTGTATTTTGTAAACCACATCGGTCTTGTCCAGTTGGTTGGTTCGTACTATTGATTTATTTTTAATTCAAGTCCAGAGCAACACGTTTTGTCAACATTTTCTAGCTGTGTCCGATTCCAGCTGTGCGGCAACAAAGGCTACGTACCCGGGAGCATTTCAGTTACTGTGTGGCTGCGCATCAGCGTAGCTCAGAGGGAACAGTGCTGCAGACAGCTCCATGATTTTCACAAAGCATGTAGGGTATTGTATCACACAGCCAGCCAAGTTGGGTTTGTGATACATGTTTTATTATACAGAGTGATGCAGGTGGCTGGAACCCACTGCCAAATGAGGTGGTAGAAACAGATACATTTCAAAGCACTTATAGATAAGCTGGGAATCGATTGATATGCAGGCAGAAAGGTTCAATTTGATTGGCATCCTGGTGGCACAGAGTCATAGAAAAGTAAAGCATTAAAACAGGCCCTTTGGTCCATCTAATCCTTGCCCAGCCATTTAACCTGCCTACAGTGCATTGATCTGCACCGGGGCCTAATCCTGTACCATCCATGTACCTACCCAAACTTCTCTTAAACATTGAAATCGAGCTTGCATGCACTTGTGTTGGCAACTCATTCCACACTCTCACAACTGTCTGAGTGAAGAAGTTTCCCCTCATGTTCTCCTTAAACATTTCACCTTTCACCATTAATCAATAACCTCTGGCCTCTGGTTGTAGTCCCACGAACATGTTCTCTGAAGAACCTGTCCTGCACTGTACTGTTCTATGAACCTCAAAATCAGAAAACCATGCTCAACTGTTGAAATAAAGCAAGTTAATTAATACATCTAAAAGTCACATCAAAACATGTTTTAATGAACGCTTTGCATATGTAAAGACAGTATGTAGAAACAGTGCCAAAACCTTTGATGACCTCAGTTAACTTCATTTTCAATGTTACTGTTTTCACATAGAAACTATGAATCTGGCTCCCTCTTGTGGTCAAAAGTCTGAAAACCTTTTCTAGTTAAAAATAAACCACTGGGGGAACTTCCTCAGCAGGTCAAGCAGCGTCTGTCGAGGCAAAGGGACAGATACCATTTTGGGTTGGGTGCAGAACTAAAAGTGTAGGGGGAGAAAGCCAATGTAACAAGCTGAGAAAGAGGAGTGAGACAAAAGCTGGCAGCTGATTTGTGGAATCGAGTGAAGTGGGGAATAACGGGTATGTGAGGTGGGCCAAAGTGCCTGTTCCTCCATTGTACTTATGGGAACAGGAAAAGGGCACCAAGGGCAAGGGTATGGAAAATAGGAAGATTCAATGTTCACACCACTTGGTTGTGAAATGAATAAAGTGTAATATGATATGCTGTTTTTCTAGCTTCATTCTGGCAGTGGAAAAGGTAGAGGGCAAAAGGTCAATATAGAACTGGGAAAGGGAATTGAAATGACATACATCTGGAAGTTCAAGAGAGCTGTTGTTGACAGAGCATAGATGTTCTGCAGAGCATGTGCCTAGTCTACACGCGGTCTCATCGTGTAGTCGAAAGCAATAGATGAGGTTAAAGGAAATGCATGTGAGCTTCTGCCTCACATTGTCTCCCTCAGCAGCTACTGTTGTGTGGGGAGGGGAATGCGGAGGGATTGAAAAGAATAGGAGGAGTGGGTTGAGCAGACCCAGGGAGTCACGGACAGAGTGGTGTCTGCAGAAAGCAGAAGAGAAAGAGGAGGGAGCAATGTGACTGGTGCTGGCATCCCATTGCATCTGGCAGAAATGGTGAAGGATGATATGCTGACTGCAGTTACGAAGTGGCCAGAAGTGTTCCCAATGGCCTCCACTACAGCCTCGCACACTGTTGACGTGCTGAGAAGCCTCTTCACAAGGACTGGTGTTCCAGAGCACTCAGTCAGTGACAATGGACCACAGTTTGTTGCTGAACATTTTCAGTCATTCCTGAAAATGAATAGAGTAAGACATATTACGCCTGCACCAAGCCACCCAACTACCAACAGTTAGGTGGAAACAGTTAGGTCCTGACGAAGGGTCTCGGCCCGAAACGTCGACAGTGCTTCTCCCTATAGATGCTGCCTGGCCTGCTGTGTTCCACCAGCATTTTGTGTGTGTTGTTGTTTGAATTTCCAGCATCTGCAGATTTCCTCGAGTTAGGTGGAAAGGTTTGTACAGAGTCTAAAGAACACACTGCAAGTAGAGTCAGCAGAACACACTATCCTGACACTAAATCTGAAGCTCACCAATTTCCTCCTTGCATTTCGCAATACAACACACTCCACAACTCGCCAGCTATGCTGTTGTGAGGATTACATTGAATTTCCCCATGGGGATGAATAAAGTATCTAAAGTATCTATCTATCTATCTGTTACTGAATCTTCCCCTTGTGTTCACACCTAGATCTCCTCAAACCCAATCTCAGAAGGAGTACGCAGGACAAACAGCTGAGATAAACTGAGGGCTCCTCAAACAAGCAGTCCTGGTAAGGGACTACAGAGGTGATCAAAAAGTGGGTGTTGGAAAGATTAAGGACCGAATTGGATCACTCTACTACACAATGGAGATTGCATCTGATGTAATCTCAGAATGTTCCTCCCTTGTCACAAAAGACATTATCGCACAAGAGCAAGAAATCCTTCGTAGCAATTAAATCTTTAGGCTTGAATGGAACATTTAAAATTAACTATACATTTTTTTAAAAAAATTCACCTCTTGTGAGTGGAGTGTGTATTTTCTCCTCAATCTCGAGTCCTCTACCAGAGGCCTGGGAGCTTGAGGGTTCGGCGCAGTACTCTTCCTGTTCCTAGTAGTGTGCTCTTCTGAACCGAGATCTCAGATGTTGAATCGGGATTTGTTGGAACCACTCTCCCAGTCCAGGTGTCACAGTTACAAGTGCTCCTATCACCACTGGTATTACTCTGGCTTTAACCTTCCACAATTGCTTTCTATCTGCTCTTTCAAGCCCTGGTATTCCTCCAGCTTCTCATATTCCTTCTTCCTGATGTTACTGTCATTTGGGATTGCAACTTCTATTACTATTGCTTTCTTCAGTTCCTTGTCCAATATTACCATGTCTGTATTGGGAAGTCCCACAGGATCTTAGCTCTGTCATTCTCCACTTTCTTCTCGGGTGTTTCTTATTTGGACTTGGAAGTTTCCAATACACACTCAGTGCAGATGTTCCTGTACACAGTTCCTGCAACTTGCTCAGTGTATGCTGCCCCTGCCTGCATACACATATATATGTTGACTGCAGAGCAATACATTACAATACATTTGAGTTGCGATGTACTCTGTATTGGGTTGGAACTTATAGCTAAACAGTGAGAATGTAGTATATTTAATATCTCAGTAATATTTTAATATAATGTTTGAATAAGCATTCTTATTTGTGTACATAATTTATTATGGGTTACATGTAAGAAGTATGTGAATGGCATACATCGTTACACTATTCCGCCATTTGTGTGTACCTCACTAAAGAAACTAAGTAGACACAGACTTCCAGCTCTCATGTTTTTTTTTCATTTGGTTTTTGGAGTTTGGACATTTCAGAAAGCCTCATCTTGAGACCAGATGTAGTAGAGACAGAGAAACTGACAGACAGTGATGGCAATCTTAGAGGAAACGCTGAAAACCTTCAACCCAAAATAATACAGTTTGTGCACATGGTAGCACCGGTAACTTCCATCACTAAATCTACAACACCGGTTTCTGTCCCAATCATGAAAAGCATTCATCTTCCAGTAGTCACCCTAAAAGTTACCTTATCAGATTCAGGTTTAATATCACTGGCATATGTTGTGAAACTTGTTGTCAAGTTCAAATAGAAAGAAATAATAATAATTAAAAGCAATGAAGATCGAGAACAAGAGATGACGAGACCTTGAAAGTTGGTCCATTTGAATTCACATTAGAAAAAAAAAATCAAAAGAAAACCATTAACTTACGATTTTTGCAGTTGAATCCACCAAATCCAAACAGACAACTATTAAATCCAACAAAGAGAATAGAAATCAATATATTTTTAGCACAAAACAACAGATCTTAATTTTGTGATCAGGGCAATTTCTGTAATCTACTTACGGGGTGCAGGTTCCATTCACTAGTTTATAACCATCATCACATGCTGAAATAAGAAGAGAGCACAAGAAATTACCATGTTGTTAATTACTCAAAGTAACACCGCTGTTAGAGATAAAGCACGAGGAGTTATCCTGTATGAAGCACCTTCTGATCCAATAATAATAATAATAAGGTTCAAAGTCAAAGAAATATATTTGATCCTTTATTAAACAACTAGTAAAACAATCTTGAAGCACTAAAACTAATGACACTAAACGTAATCAAGCGGTCAACAAAAAGGTATCAGACCCAGCTGCCTCCAACTCCAACTGGCTCTAACTAAACTAAAGACAAAGTATAAACACAAGAAAATCTGCAGATGCTGGAAATCCAAAGCAACACACACAAAATACTGAAGGAACTCTGCAGGTCAGGCAGCATCTATGGAGAAGAGTAAGAAGTTGATGTTTTGGGCCGAGACCTTTTATCAGACAAAGCAAGAATACATAATATAATAAAATAGAATAGTACAGCACATTACAGGCCCTTCAGCCCACAATGTTGTGCCGACTCTAAAAACCTGCCTCTCATATAACCCCCCAACTTAAATTCCTCCATATACCTGTCTAGTATTATGTCGGTAGCTGAGCGAAGGGCGCTGAGTAGGCTACGGTCAATTATGGATAACTCTGAACATCCTCTACATAGCACCATCCAGAGACAGAGAAGCAGTTTCAGTGACAGGTTACTATCGATGCAATGCTCCTCAGACAGGATGAAGTCAATACTCCCCAATGCCATTAGGCTGTACAATTCTACTGCCAGGACTTAAGAACTTTTTAAAAGCTATTATTAATGCTTTTTGAGACGGTGATTTAGATGCATATCATATTTTTTTTTTTACTGAGTTAAGTATTGTATGTAATTAGTTTTGCTACATCAAGTGTATGGGACATTGCAAAAAAGTTGAATTTCCCCATGGGGATGAATAAAGTATCTATCTATCTATCTATCTATCTAGTAGTCTCTTAAACTTCACTAGTGTATCTGCCTCCACCACTAACTCAGGCAGTTCATTCCACGCACCAACCACTCTCTGAGTAAAAAACCTTCCTCTAATATCCCCCTTGAACTTCCCTCCCCTTACCTTAAAGCCATGTCCTCTTGTACGGAGCAGTGGTGCCCTGGGGAAGAGGCACTGGCTGTCCACTCTGTCTATTCCTCTTAATATCTTGTACACCTCTATCATGTCTCCTCTCATCCTCCTTCTCTCCAAAGAGTAAAGCCCTAGCTCCCTTAATCTCTGATCATAATCCATACTCTCTAAGCCAGGCAGCATCCTGGTAAATCTCCTCTGTACCCTTTCCAATGCTTCCACATCCTTCCTCTGGTGAGGCAACCAGAACTGGACACAGTACTCCAAGTGTGGCCTAACTAGAGTTTTATAGAGCTGCATCATTACATCGCGTCTCTTAAACTCTATCCCTCGACTTATGAAAGCTAACACCCCATAAGCTTTCTTAACTACCCTATCTACCTGTGAGGCAACTTTCAGGGATCTGTGGACATGTACCCCCAGATCCCTCTGCTCCTCCAAACTACCAAGTATCCTGCCATTTACTTTGTACTCTGCCTTGGAGTTTGTCCTTCCAAAGTGTACCACCTCACACTTCTCCGGGTTGAACTCCATCTGCCACTTCTCAGCCCATTTCTGCATCCTATCAATGTCTCTCTGCAATCTTCGACAATCCTCTACACTATCCACAACACCACCAACCTTTGTGACGTCTGCAAACTTGCCAACCCACCCTTCTACCCCCACATCCAGGTCGTTAATAAAAATCACAAAAAGTAGAGGTCCCAGAACAGATCCTTGTGGGACACCACTAATCACAACCCTCCAATCTGAATGTACTCCCTCCACCATGACCCTCTGCCTTCTGCAGGCAAGCCAATTCTGAATCCAATAACTTAACTCTTCACTTTACCAGCCCCCACCCATGTGACTAATTACCATAATAAACATGCAACATAAAATACAATACAAATAGAAAATAGATACATGTCTCCTGCAGTCAGCAAATCAGGCAATCCACCCTTTGAGTGTTGTCAGAGTGGTAAATGAAAATGAAATATCTTGGATGCTGAAAACATGAAATAAAAACTGAAGCAATTGAACACAAAATGCTGGAGGAACTCAGCAGGTCAGGCAGCATCTATGAAAATGAATAAACTGTTGACGTTTCAAGCCCAGGCCCTTCATCAGGATGGAGAAGGAAAGGGGAACATCTTCTGTCGACTATTGACGTCAACTGTTCATCCATTTCCAAAGATGCTGCCTGACCTGTTGAGTTCCTCCAGCATTTTGTGTGTGTTGCTTTAGATTTCCAGTAGAGTTTCTCGTGTTTAAAATAAAAACTGAAAAGTTAGCAGGTCATTAAGTATCTGTGGAAAGAGAAATCGTTATCCTTCAATTTGGAGAAGCATCATTATAACTAGGAAAGGGAGAGCACGTTGTTGAGAGCCTCGAGTCTGTGTGGATAGGTCTCTATCAGCTTTGCACATCTGGATACTCCCATTTTTCCCCATTCTGCTTTATGAAACTGCTCAGCTCTGTCAGACTGCATGGGGATCATGAGTGAACAGCCCTTTTAAAGTATCTTAAGATATCCTTCCCTTCAGTTAGTCCTGACGAAGGGTCTCGGCCCGAAACGTCGACAGTGCTTCTCCTCATAGATGCTGCCTGGCCTGCTGTGTTCCACTAGCATTTTGCATGTGTTGTTAGCCCTTTTAATGTCCAGCCACCAATTCTCAACTGGATTGAGGTCTGGACTCTGACTTGGCCACTCCAGGACGTTAACTTTGTTGTTTTTATGCCATTCCTGTATAGCTTTGGGTTTATGTTTAGACTCATTGTCTTGCTGGAAAACAAATTTTCTCCCAAATCACAGTTTTTTTACAGATTGCATCAGGTTTACCTGCAGGATCTCCCTTTATTTTGCTGCATTCTACCTTCACAAGCCTTCCAGGGCCTGCTGCAGTGAAGCATCCCCACAGCATGGTGCAGCCACCACCATGCTTCACGGTAGGGGTGGTGTGTTTTTGATGATGTGCGGTGTTTGGCTTATGCCAAACAGAGTGTTTAGTTTGATGACCAAAAAGCTCAATTTTGGTTTCATCAGACCATACATCCTCCTTCCAGCTGACTTCAGAGTCTCCCACAAGCCTTCTGGCAAACTCCAGCTGAGATTTCATGTAAGTTTTTTTTCCAACAGTGGATTTCTCTTTGCTACTCTCCTGTAAGGCTGCGACTGGTGAAGCATCGGGGCGACAGTCGTATGTGCAGCCTCTCCCATCTCAGCCACGGAGGCCTGTAACTCCTCCAGAGTTGTCAAGAGTTCTCTTTGTGGCCTCCCTCTCTAGTCCCCTTCTTGTATAGTCACTCAATCTTTGAGGGTACTTAGCTCTAGCCCGATTTACAGCTGAGCCATATTCCTTCCATTTCTTGATGATTGACTGAACTGGACTCCAAGGGATATTCAGTAACTCGGAAATTTTCTTGTATCCGTCTCCTGACTTGTGCTTTTCAATAACCTTTTCATGAAGTTGCTTGGAGAGTTCGTTTTTCTTTGGGGTTTGGTTTTTGCCAGGATACTGACTCACCAGCAGCTGGACCTTCCAGACACAGGTGCATCTTTACTACAATTAATTGAAACACCTTGACTGTACACAGGTGATCACCACTTAACTAATAACGTGACCTCTAAAACCAATTGGCTGCACCAGTGATGATTTGGTGTGTCATGTTAAAGGGAGTGAATACTTATGCAATCAATTATTTTGTGTTTTACATTTGTAATTAATTTCAATCACTTTGTAGAGATCTGTTTTTACTTGACATGAAAGAGTATTTCTCTGTTGACCAGTGTCAAAAAAAGCCAAATAAAATCCACTAAAATTCAATGTTGTAAAACAATAAAACATGAAAACTTCCAAGGGGGATGAATACTTTTTATAGGCACTGTATATACTTAGGGCACCTAAGACTTTTGTACAGTGCTATAGGGGCATAGGGTATGAATGCTGAAATGGAGATGAACAGGACTCTGGAGAGACTGCACCTGGAATACCACATACAGTTTTGCCCACCCAAATTAAAAGGAAGATGAGTTTATATAGGGAGTCAATGTAGGAAAAGTTCATAAGAATGATGAAGGGTTGACATAGGAAGAAAGCTTAAGCAGGTTGAACCTGTATTCATTGGATCAAGGAAAACGAGAAGTGACCTTATTGAAGTATATAAGATTCTGAGGGAGACTGACAGGATGGACAATCAGAGAATGCATCCTCCATCACCCTTATTCTGAACTTAGGTTATCACTTCATAATTCAGGAAGCTGGAATTCTCAACCTCCGAGAATTGATTTCTATACAAATCAGAGGCTGAAAGATATTTCAACAACACTTGGTTCAAGGGATTTGGGAGAGACTAGAAAAGTGGTATTTAAACCAAGAATTGGATCCACCATGATCTTTGTCAAGAGACCCAAGGAGCTGCCTGCTTCATGCTTCTTTCTCTTTCTTTGTCTTTGTGTTTAGAGCCCTCTCTGACTCTTCACTATTTTTGTGGAAGGAAATCTGCCTTGAAGCCTTTTCACTTTTGAATCAGCTGCCTTGGAATGAACCCTCCTTCCACAGGAGAACACTCTTTACTTCTAACATCTTTAGGTCTGTACTTTATTTTTTAATTTCTCATCACCACCTCATATACAACACTAACCCAGTGGCAAACCAACTGCTCTGTTCGTTGACAGAGTTGGTGTTGGACACTAGCCTCAAGGAATAAGTCAAATCACCAGCTCAATTCTGGACAATGCTTGCCTCCTCTTATACAGGACCTCCAGATGTAAAGTTGTGTGGCAGAATCAGCAGTAATGCCACTCAGAAACTAGGTGACAGCAGCAATTCTAACTTCAGTCCAGGGAACTCTGGCACTTATCTTCTAACCAAACAGAAGACCAAACAAATTGTCATTCTGGTAAAAAGAGTACAGTATTAACTGTATGGATGATTCATTGGTATTGATGACTCACCTCGACATGAATGATCCATATCATTATACTTGAAATAACCGTCCTTACACAGACATTCTGCAGTCCCACTATCAGCATTACATTCCGCAGTTGCATTGTCACATTTTGGCACAGTAAAGCTGCATAACGTTTCAGCTGTGCATAAAAAGAAAAATATTTATTTAACAAAGTATTGATAAAATCCTTATCCAGTTCAGCAAACTATACTTGTCAAATGAATTGCCTTTGCTCATTTCAATCAGCCAATATTATAGTGGCTTCACTGATCCATAATTAGTATGAAGTATTCAAACTTTCATTAAGTGGAGAAACAAAGATTCACAAGTACAAAGTACATTAATTAGCAAAGTCAATTAAGAAAATAGAATGACCAACCCTTGATACGCAGAGAAACAGAAAAAAAATCACAAAGCATGCAAACACAGTTGCCCTAAAAATTACAGGGCATTGACACCTAAACTTAAAACAACAAATATTTTAAGATATTATCCAAGTGCACTAAATTTCACATTTTCAAGAATCATAGAGTTCTATGACGAAAGCACCAAGAGTAGTGGGCAACTGGAAGACTGAAAAAACTTTAAAAAGCAACAAAGCACCACGAAGCAAGCAATAAAGAAAGGGAAGATAGATTATGAAAATAAACTAGCACAAAATATAAAAATGGATACTAATTTTTATAATTATATGAAGTGGAAAAGGATGGCCAAAGTGAATGTAGGTCCTTTGGAAGACAAGAAGTGGGGATTGATATTGGGTATTGAGGAAATGGCCGAGGCTTTGAATGACTATTTTGTGTCGGTCTTCCAAACATGAGCAAACTTGTGGGCCTAAAGATAGACAAGTTTCCTGGTCCTGATGGAATGTATCCCAGGTTACTGAAAGAAATGGCAGAGGTTATAGCTGAGGCTTTGGTGATAATTTACCATAAATCTCAGGACTCTGGGCAGGTCCCAGTGGATTGGAATAAGGCGAATGTCACGTCACTGTTCAGAAAAGGATGTAGGCAAAAAAGCAGGTAACTATAGACCAGTTAGTTTAACATCTGTAGTTGGGAAAATGCTTGAAGCTGTCATTAAAGAAGAAACAGCGAGGTATCTGAAATGAAATGGATCCATCAGGCAGATGCAGCATGGATTCAACAAAAGCAGGCCCTGTTTGACAAACAAGCATAGTGGATAGAGGGGAACAGATGGACGTTATTTACTTGGATTTCCAGAAGGTGTTGGGTAAGGTTGCACATAAAAGACTTAGTCATAACATAATGATGCATAGGGTTGGGGGTGATGTATTAGCATGGATAGAGAATTGATTAACTAATAGAATGCGGAGAGTTGGGATAGATGGGTGTTTCTCTGGTTGGCAATCAGTGGTGAACAAGGTGCCGCAGGGGTCGGTGCTGGGCTCGCAACTGTTCAGGATGTACACTGACGATCTGGAAGAGGGGTTCAAGCGTAGTCTATCTAAGTTTACTGATGACACTAAATTGAGTGGAAAAGAAAATTGTGCAGAGAGATATAGATAGGTCAAGTGAGTGGGCAAAGGTTTGGCATATGGAGTACAATGTTGGTAAACGCAAGGTCATCCACTTTGGAAGAAAAAATGGAAGATCAGATTATTATTTAAATGGTAAAAGATTGCAGCATGCTGCTGTGGAGAGGGACTTGGGAGTGCTTGTGCATGAAACACATTAATGTAGAATTGATCTTTTCACTGAATGGGTTGATACTAGTGAGGTCAGATCCGCTGACACTTAGTGGTGCTAGAGAGTTTGGGAACTATGCAGAATTTTCTCTATTTCTGCATATGACTAAAATGTGGTCAGATCTTCACGTAAGTCCTAAAACTAGACAAAGAGAACCCAATTAAATAAATAACACAAAAACATTATACTTGTTCATTTATTTATTGAGAAAAATGATCCAATATTAGATGTATTTGTTGGAAAAAGGATATGAACCTTTGTTTTCAGAACTGGTGTGACCCCTATGTATGGCAATAACTTCAACCAAACGTTTCTAGTAACTGTTGATCAGTCCTGCATATTGGGTTGTAGGAATTTTAGGCCATTCCTCCTTACAAAACTGCTTCAACTCTGGGATGTTGGTGGGCTTCCTTGTATGAACTGTTTGCTTCAGGTCCTTGTACAACATTTCTATAGAATTAAAGTCAGGACTTTGACTCCAAAACACAAACTATTTTTCTTTTTAACTATTCTGTTGTCTTTTGGGTCATTATCTTGTTGTATTATCCAACTTCTCTAAAGCTTCAGATGATGGTTTGCTACCCTGACATTCTTCTGTAAAATGTCTTGATACAATTCTGAATTCATTGTTCCCTCAATGATTGCAAGCTCTCCAGGCCTTGAGGCAGCAAAGCAGCCCCAAACTATGATGCTCCTTCCACCATGCTTCACAATTGGGATGATGTTTTGGTGTTGGTGTGCAGTGCCCTTTTTCCTCCAAACATAGCAATGTGCATTTCTGCCTTATCTGTCCATGGAACATTGTCCCAGAAGTGTTGTAGAACATCTACGTGGTCCTTTGCAAACTTGAGACATGCAGCAATGCCTTTTTTGGAGAGCAATGGTTTCCTCTGTGGTGTATTTCCATGAACACCATTCTTGTTCAGTATTTTCTTACAGCGGACACATGAACAGCAACTTTAGCAAGCTATTGAGATTTCTGCAGGTCTTTTGCTGTTACCCTTGGGTTCTTTTCCACCTCCTTCAACATTGCATATTGTGCTCTTGATGTGATCTTTGTGGAACACCCACTCCTAGAGAGAATAGCAACAGTACTGAGTTTCCTCCATTTGTAGACAATTTCTCTTACTGTGGACTGATGAACATTCGGGACTTTAAAAAGGCTTTTGTAACCTTTTCCAGCTTCATGCATCTCTATAATTTTTCTAAGGACCTATGAAAATTGTTTTAATCGAGACATGGTACACAAAAACAGACCTGTTTTGAGAAGAGCAGGCTCTGTCAGTAACCTGACTTTGTGTGTTTTTTTTATATAGGGGAGGGCACATCTACAATCCACAATTCCAATCTCATCTCTTTGATAGGAACACCTGCTTCCTACAAAATAGCTTTTGTAGAAGGCATTACCCCAGAGGTTCACTTACCTTTTCCAACAAATACATGTAATATTGGATAATTTTCTCAATAAATAAATGAACAGGCATAATGTTTGTGTGTGATTTATTTAATTGGGTTCGCTTTATCTAGTTTTAGGACTTTCATGAATATCTGATCACATTTTAGTTAATAATTATGCAGAAATAGAGAAAATTCTACAAGGTTCACAAACTTCCCAGCACCACTGTATCCATAACTGATGTTGAATTGAAAGACTTGTTCTAAGGGTGACAGGGTGGAGACACGCCTCTATCACAGGAATATAAGGTACTCCTTCTCTCCACTAGCCTGCAGGCCACCCTTAAGCAAGGTGTTTGTCCCCTGAATCAAGGTGAGGGGAAGCTATGGCAACAGATGGTGGAGGGTCATATGAGCAGTTGGTGCATGTCACGTTGCCAAGCAGACAATTTCTGAAGAGTATTGATAATAGCTGAGGTCACCTTGTAAAGACACTGCCCAGAAGAAAGCAATGGCAAGTGATACCTGTACAAAAATTTGCCAAGAACATGGAAAGACCATGATAACCTACATTCATAATGAACAGACATTCTAATTCATGGCACTATTTCTTGGTGATGCAAATACCAACATTAGCCAAAAGATTATAGTATATTGAACTTTCTTCTCCTTCTGATGTGTAGAAAAGTTTTCCCAACTTGGATCTGAGAGGTGTAGAAGTGTTCTAAATTGTCCAGTATGAAAACTAAGTGGAGTTGATCCCCACACCAACTTTTCATACTAAATCTTTGTTTGAATCTAAACAGAAGCCGGGAATTTAGCACAAAATGAACTTAGCTAATCCCAACTAAGTTTTATTTAGCATTAGTCAATAATATTCGACTCTGAGATGAACAATTAAGTAATGACTGCCTGAAAGGATGCTCAACACACTGCAAAACCTCTGTGCCACCCTCTGCAACTAGATCCTCGGCCTTCTCTTCCTCACCAGGAGACTATAGTCTGTACGGTTTGCAAATAACATCTCCTGCTTGCTGACAATTAAGACTGGCACACCTCAAGGAAGTGTGCTCAGCCCACTGCTATACTTCTTCTACACCTTTGACTGTGTGGCTAGGCACAGCTCAAATGTCATCTATAAACTTGCTGGTGACACAACTGCTGTTGGCTGAATTTAAGATGGTGATGAGAAGCCGTACAGGAATGAGATACATCAGCTAGTTGAGTGCTTAGCAGCAACAACCTTGCACTTAATGTCACTCAGACCAAAGAACTGAATGGATTTCAGGAAGGGGAAGTCAATGGAACACACACCAGTTCTCATCAAGGGATCAGCAGTGGAAAAGGTGAGCAGTTTCAAGGTCCTGGGTGTCAACATCTCTGAAGATCTATCCTGTGCCGAACATATTGATGCAATTACAGAGGAGGCATGACAGTGGCTATATTTCATTATGAGATTGAGAAAACTTGCAATATCACCAAAGGCTCTCTCAAATTTCTACAGCTGTACTGAGGACAGCATTCGAACTGGTTACATCACCGTCTGGTATGGAGGGACCACCGCACAGGACTGCAGAAAGTTGTAAACAGCCAGCTCCATCATGGGCACTAGCCTCCTTAGCATCAAAGACACCCATGAAAAGTGACACCTCAAGGTGGGGGGCACCCATCATTAAAGACCCATGGAGGAGGTACAGGAGTCTGAAGGCACACAGACAATGTTTCAGCAACAGCATCTTCCCCTCTTGCATAAGATTTCTGAATGGACAATGAATCTGTAACAATAGCTCACTTTTTTCCTTCAATGATTCAGGAACAGCTTCTTTTCCTCCGACATAAAATTTATGAATTGATGGTGAATCTATGCGCATGAAACTCACTATTTTTTCCCTCTTTTATGCACTACTTGTTTAATTTAATTTATAGTTTTAGTGTATCTATTAATGTAATGTATAGTTTAAAAAATTCTGTATTGCAATGTACTGCTGCCGCATAACTTAAAATTTAATGATGTACAGTATGCCAGTGACACTAAATCTGATTTTGAGTTCTGAGTTCTGATTCTGGCTGTTATGAGAAACAGAAGTAAGTGTTCTGCAGCCAAAATGATACGATTCTAAACCAGGAATTAAACTATATTCTAAGACAGATGTGAAGCAAAAGTACAGAAGTATTAATCCCAGAGCACAAAAACTCATACAATACTTTCATAACACCAATAATTTTTTCCTCAGTAGAAGATTCTAAACAAGACAATGCAACTGTTATTTTCTCATGTTTTTATGATCCATTGCCTGTAATCGCTATCAATAAAAATGAGTATCAATAAAAATTTCTCTGTATTCAACAACAGATGGCTTCTACTGGTTATGGTCAATACTTAATTTATGAAGTTAAATTAATGCAGAATGACCTTGCCAGCACTGAAAATTATTTTGTTGCTCTGTGAAAAGTACTTTTACCTTTATAGAATAGTCGTTGATTTAGCACAATCTGGCAGCTTCCCGTGTTAGATTGGCAACTGCTAATGTAATTCTGCACACTGCTCCGCGCTTCCTGGAGAGTCACATTTGATGAGTGGACAAACATGTTCAAGACAGATACACTGTCATTAGTCTCACTGTAAATAATGTGATAGATCATTAGAACTGTTGTCGACTTCAGAAATAAATCATTAAAATAATACTGTGTCTCAGTAATCCGGTACTTTAAGTACTTTACCTTAAATCTGCAACAACAGATGTGTAGTAACCATTCAGGGAAAACAGAGAAGCATTAAGCTGTGGAGAAGAAAATAATTCATTTAATATCTAAAGGCAATACTTATTCTATGAATATTCTTAAAAATCTCACAGATTCTCAAAACGAAACACAATCAGACCATCTCATCTAGAGCTGAATTTCATTTGGCTCCAAAATCCAAATAGAATACAGACATTGGCACCAATACAAGGAAATATTATCCTTGGATCCAAGTTCATATTGAGTTGATGCTGAGCTCATTTTAATCTCTTTAAAACATCTCTTTTTCCACTTCTGCTCGTAAAAGTTATCCCATTACTATTGACAATGCAGAAAAACCGCATGGACGTCTAGAACATTAATCAATTTTTCAACTCCTGTCACTGCACTGAAAATGAGATCCTCACAAAAGCTACATGTCAGTCAAACAATCCAGGAACTTCAAAAGGAGGCACAATTCTTGTATTCAAGTCATTGCACTGGGCTGTACAGCAGCATCACAGTTAGCACAAGCCTTGTGGTACCAACGACCTAGGTCCAATTCTCACTGCTGCCTGCAAGGAGTTTTTACATTCTTCACATATCGCTTGGGTTTCCTCCCGCAGTTCAAAGACATACCAGTTGGTGGGATAATTGGACATCGTAAACATCTCGTGATTAAACTGGGATTAAATCGCGGATTGCTGGACGGTCAGGCTCAAAGGGCCAGAAGGGCCTATTCTGTGCTGCATCTCAATAAGAACTTTTTTAAAATGAAAATCTGTTCTGGGACTCCCTCTCTATCTGATTTTTATAAATGACCTGGATGAGGAAATGGAAGGATGGGTTGTTGGAGGTGTTGTGGATAGTGCGGAGGGCTGTCAGAGGTTAGGGGGGACATCGATAGGATGCAAAATTGAGCTAAGAAGTGGAAGATGGAGTTTAGCCCAGATAGGTGTGAGTTGGTTCATTTTGGTAGATCAAATATGCTGGCAGAATGCATATACAGTCGGCCCTCCTTATCCACGGGGGATTGGTTCCGAGACCCCCCGCAGATACCAAAAATCGCGGACGCTCGTCCCTTATTTAACCAGAATCAGTGAGGTGGCCTTTAGGACCCAGCGGAACCCCGGATTTTATTTAACATGTTTAGAGCTGTGGGCATTGGGACCCGGCGTAGCTCTGAATCCGCGGTGTTTCTGTTCACGAAAATAATACGATCGCGATTGAAAATAAGGTGGAGGTAATAAAGCGATCGGAAAGAGGTGAAACACCATCGGTCATTGGAGAAGCGTTAGGCTACAGTCGGTCAATGATCAGAACAATCTTATTGGAGTATGTGAAAGGCCCTGCCCCAATGAAAGCTACGATTATTACTAAGCAACGCAGTGGTTTAATTATTGAAATACGTATTTTTCTTAAGTGTTTTATATGCATAGAAAGGTAAAATATGTACTATATACTAAGAAAAACATTTGACTAACTGACGCTAAATAATACCGGATGTACCTGTTCCAACTTCAAATCCAACTTAAAGACGGACTCAGGAATGGAACTCATTCATAACCCGGGAACTGCCCGTACTTTCTAGATTACTTATTATACCTAATACAATGTAAATGCTATGTAAATAGTTGTTATACTGTATTGTTTAGGGAATAATGACAAGAAAAAATAGTCTGTACATGCTCAAACAACGAGTGCTGGAGAGAGAACTTCCGGGTTTTCCTGATCTGCGGTTGGTTGAATCCGCGTGTGCGGAATCCGCGTATAAGGAGGGCCGACTGTAAATTAATGGTAAGACTCTTAGCAATGTGGAGGATCAGAGGGATCTTGGGGACCATGTCCAGAGGACTCTCAAAGCTGCTGCGCAGGATGACTCTGTGGTTAAGAAGGCATACGGAGCATTGGCCTTCAACAACCATGGAACTGAGTTCAAGAGCCGAGAGGTAATGTTACAGCTGTATAGGATCCTAGTCAGGCCCCACTTGGAGTACTGTGCTCATTTCTGGTCACCTCACTACAGGAAGGATGTGCAAGGATGCAGAGGAGATATACAAGGATGTTGCCTAGATTGGGGAGCATACCTTACAAGAATGGATTGAGTGAACTTGGCCTTTTCTCCTTGGAGCAATGGAGGATGAGAGGTGATCTGATAGAGGTGTATAAGATCTACACCTTGATTGATGGCATTGATTGTGTGGATAGTCAGAGGCTTTTTCCCAGGGCTGAAATGACTAACATGAGGGGGCACAGTTTTAAGGTGCTGGGGAATAGGTACAGAGATGTCAGGGGTAAGTTTTTTTACGCAGAGAGTGGTGAGTGCATGGGATGGGCTGCCAGCGACGGTGGTGGAGACAGATACGATGGGGTCTTTTAAGAGACTCCTGGATAGGTACATGGAGCTTAGAAAAATAAAGACAATGGGTAACCCTAAGTAATTTCTAAAGTAAGTACATGTTCGGCAAAGCTGTAGGTTTTCTATGTTTCTATGAAATAATCGATTGTTTACGTTGGCTTATTTTCTCTATGCAAAATTCACATTGTGGGATTTAATCCCCATCCTATGTAAAACTTCACTGATAATCTGGCAACTGCTTAAATTAACAGCTTTAAGTGATCATGAAACTTTTCAAAAGTAGTAATTTGAAGCTCTACATCAGCTTTACCAGCAGTCCTGTTCAAATGTCTGAGGCACATATCTACAGCTAGGAAGGCTTTTGCACTGTATTGTCATAATTTTATGTATTGTACTGTACTGCTGCCACAAAAAAGAAACAAATATCATGACACATGTGAGTAATGATAAACCTGATTCTGATATGGTCTCTATTGTGGACTGAGAGTGGGAAGAGGGCAGGGAGAGGGGAGGGAGCAGGAAGCACCAGACAGACGTTCTGTAGGAATCAATGAACCAATTGCTTGGAATCAAATGACCTTCCTTGTTGTCTCAGGTTTGGGTGTGTCTGCATCCACACCAACTCCACTCCTGTACCCTGTCCCACACCCCTCCTACAGCGCTCCACCCTTGCCATTCCCAACATCCTTTGATCCCACTGGATTTATAAATTTGCTCTCTGCTCCACATTGACAAATACAGTACCGTGCAAAAATCTTATGCACTCTAGCTACATATACGTGCCTGAGACTTTTGCACAGTACTGTATAATATGGGTGGAGAATGTGCTACTCAGTCTTTCCGGGACCACTGAGTAATTTTATAAAGAATAAAAACAAAAATGCTGGTAAGTCTCAGTAGAAATTTAACACTGTTCCTCTCATCACAGATGCAATGTAACCTGCTAAGTATTTCCAATACTGTCTATTCTTATTTCATATTTTACACACCCGCCAGGCATTGATTCTCAATTATTATCTTCGCATTTATTCGAATAGGCCAATACAACTAAGTACTTAGAATTAAGGTAAGATTTAAACTTAGATACAAACTTATTTGGCAGGGCTATGGGAACCGAAAGGTGGCGGGTGGAGATACATCTCGATCAAAGGTGGTGTAAGGCACTCCTTCCCTCCACTACCCTGCAAGTTACCCTTGAGCAAGGAACAGCACCTGCTTAGCCACGGGAGTAGCTGGTGGATGGTTGTATGAGCAGCTGGTGCATATCATGAGCCCTGGTTATGTGAGCACTGACACCAGGCAGACAACCTCCAAAGAGTATTGATAATGGCTGGGTTGCCCATCTTGTAAAGACACTGCCTGGAAGAAGGTAACGACAAACCACTTCTGTAGAAAAATCTGCCAAGAACAATCACGGTCATGGATAAGACCACGATCGCCTACATCATACAACACAGCACATAATGATGATGATGCGAACTGAAGTGATAGGGCTGAGGATGGGGCAGTTGGTATACAGGTAGTGTAGTGTGCAGTGGGACTGTGAGGAAGGACAGGCAGATGACTGGGCAAAAGTACAGTCACTGGGATGAATTAAAGTGTAACATGGGTGCAAAATTGAAAAAGGATGATACAGGACTGAAGGTATTATATTTGAATGCACGTAGTATATTGTATAAAGGAGGTGATCATGTAGGTCAGGTACAATGTGGGCTTTACTGAATCTTGGCTGAACGAAGATCATAGTTGGAAGCTTAACATAGAAGGATATACATTATATTGAAAGGATAGGCGTATCGGCAGAGGAGGTGGGTGTCTCTGTTAGTAAAATATGAATTAAATCCTTAGAAAGAAGGGACATAGAATCAGAAAATGCAGAATCCTTGTGGGTCGAGTTAAGAAACTCAAAGAGTTAAAAGACCCTGATGGAAGTCATATATAGGCTGCTGAACAGCAGGGAGGATGTGAGATATAAATCTCAACATGAAATCAAAAAGTCATGTAAAAAAGCCAGTGTTATGATAGTCATGGAGGAATTTCAATATGCATGTAGATTGGGAAAATCCGTTTGGTGCTGGATCCCAAGAGAGGAAATATGTAGAAAGCCTATGAGATGACTTCGTAAAACAGGTTGAGGTTGACCTCTCAAGGAAAAAGGCAATTCTGGACTGAGTTTTGAGTAATGAATCAGACTTCATTAGGGAAGTTAACGTAAAGGACCCCTTAGGAGGCTGTGATGATAAAACGATAAAATCACCCCACTGTTTGAAAGAGAGAAGCTAAAATGTAGGATACAGGGAGAAGACAGGAGATTAGGGCTGAGAGGGAAAATGAATCAGCCATGATGAAATAGTGGAGCAGATTCGATGAGCCAAATAGCCTAATTCTGCTCCAAAATCTTATGGTCTTATTGTCTCAACTCAGATGTATGAGTATTACAGAGGAGTAAAGGGAATTACAGAGCCATGAGAGAGGAGCTGGCCAAAGCTGATTGGAAGAGGACACAAGCAGGGATAACAGTACAGCAGCAATAGCTGGAGCTTCTGGGAGCAATTTGGAAGGTGCAGGATAGACGTATCTCAAAGAATAAGTATTCTAATGGGAAGATAAGGCAACTGTGGTTAACAAGGGAAGTCAAAGGCAGCATAAAAGAAAAGGACAGGGCATAAAAATATATCAAAAATTTGTGGGAAGTTAGAGGATTGGGAAGCTTTTAAAAACCAACAAAAAGCAACTAAAAAATCAATAAGGAGAGTAAAGATGAAATATGAAGGTAAGCTAGCCAATAGCATAAAACAGCAAAAGTTTTTACAGATATAAAAAGAGTAAAAGAGAGGTGAGAACAAGTATAGAACTGCTGGAAATTGACACTGGAAAGCTATAATGGGGGACAAAAAAATGGCAGATGAATTTAATAATTATTTTTCATCAGTCTTTAATGTGGAAGACACAAGCAGTATGCCAGAAATTCGAGAGTGATGGGGGCACAGTGAGTATAGTTGCTATTACTAAGGAGAAGGTGCTTGGGAAGCTGGAAGTTCTGAAGGTAGGTAAGTCACTTGGACCAAATGGGCTACACCCAATGATTCAGAAAGAGATAGCTGAAGAGATTGTGGAGGCATTATCAGTGATCTTTCAAGAATCATTAGATTCTGCAATGGTTCTGGAGGATTGATGTGTGAACACTGGAAAGGGTTCAAAGGAGGTTCACAAAAATTATTCCAGGATTGAACGGCTTGTCATATGATGAATGTTTGATGACCCTTGGCCAGCATTCACTGGAATTCAGAAGAATGAGGTTAGTTGAAACAATTCGAATGATGAAAGGCCTAGATAGAGTGGACATGGAGAGGATGTTTCATATGGTGGGAGAGTCCGGGACCAGAGGACACAGCCTCAGGAAGAATTTCTTTGGCCAGAGAATGGTGAGTTTGTGGAATTTGTTGCCACAGGCTGCTGTAAAGGCCAAGTATATTTAAGGCAGAGGTTGATAGATTCTTGATTGGTCAGGGCATGAAAATATACGGGGAGAAGGCAGGAGATTGGGGCTGAGAGGGAAAATGGATCAGCCATGATGAAATGGCAGAGAAGGCTCAACGGGCCAAATGGCCTAATTCTGCTCTTATATCTTATGGACTGGAAAACTGCAAATATCACTACACTCTTTAAGAAGAGGTAGGTAAAATAAAGGAAATTATAGGCCAGTTAGCCTGAAATCAGTGATTGGGAAGATGTTGGAGTCTGTTATTAAGACTGAGGTTTTGGGGTACTTGGAAGCACAAGATAAAATAGGCCAAAGTCAGCATGATTTCCTTACTGCGATATCTTGCCTGAAAACATCTGTTGGAATAACATCCAGTATAGACAAAAGAGAGTCAGTGGATTTTGTTCACTTGGATTTTTAAAAGGCCTTTTGCAAGGTGCTGCACATGAGGCTCTAAACAGATACAAGCCTATAGTGTTACTGGAATGATACTAGCATGGATAGAATCGGAGTCAGAATCAGGTTAAATATCACTGGCATATGTTGTGAAGTTTATTAACTTAGTGGAAGCAGAACAATGCAATATATGATATAAAAAGTAAATAAGTCAATTACAGTAAGTATATAATGTATATTAAATACGTAGTTAAAATTAAAATAATGCAATAACAGAAATTTTTTAAAAAGTGAGGTAATGTTCATGGGTTCAATGCCAATGTAGGAATTGGATGGCAGACGGGAAGAAGCTGTTCCTGAACCACTGAGCGTTTGCTTTCAGGCTTCTGTACCACCTTCCTGATGGTAACAGTGAGGAGAGAGCATGTCCTGGGTGATGCCCTGGGTGATGGGGGTCCTTAATAATGGATGCCATCTTTCTGAGGCACCACCCCTTGGAGATGACTTAGATACTACAGACTAGTACTCAAACTGAAGTTAACTAATTTAACTTTTGATTCTGTGCAGTAACCTGCCCTCCTCCTTGTACCAGACAGTGATGCAGTCGGTCCATGGTACATCTGTAGAGGTTTTTGAGTGTTTTAGGTGACAAACCAGATCTCCTCAAACTCCAAATGAAGTGTAGCCTTCTTTATAGCTGCATCAGTATCCTGGGACCAGGTTTGATCCTCAGAGATCTTGATACCCAGGAATCTGAAATTGCTCACTCTCTCCACTTCTGATTCCTCTAAGAGGGTTGCTCGGTGATCCCTCATCTTACCCTTCCTTAAGTCCATGATAATCTCTTTGGAATACTGACACTGAGTGCAAGGTTGTTGCTGCAACACCTCTCAACTAGCTGGTATGTCTCACTCCTGTATGTCCTCTCTTCTCCATCTGAGGTTTTACCAACAGCAAGTTTATACAAGTTTGGTTGTCTGGCAGAAGGCAAAGAGTGCGAATAAAGGGGGTATCTTCTGGTTGTCACCAATGGTGTTCCGTAGGGGCCAGTGTTTGGACCACTTCTTTTCACTTTGTATGTCAATGATTTGAATGACAGAATTGATGGTTTTGTGGTGAAGTTTGCAGACAATACAAAGATACGTGGAGGGGCTAGTAGTGTTGAGGAAGCAAGGCAGGGTGGCTGAAAAAGCCCTCAAGGGCAGATTAGGAGAATGGACAAAGAAGGGGAAGATTGAATATAGTGTAGAGAAGTGTATGGTTATGAATGAAGTCACAGACTATTTTCTAAATGGAGAGAAAATTCAGAATCAGGGGTACAATGGGACTTGTAAGATTAACTTACAAGTTAACTTACAAGTTGAGTCAGTAATAATAAGGCAAATGCTATGTTAGTATTCATTTCAAGAGGACTAAAATATAAAAGACCTTGGTTTATTGTGAGCAGTTTTGGGCCCCTCATCTAAGAAAAGATGTGTTGGGATGGGAGAGTCCAGAGGGTGTTCACGAGAATGATCCCAAGAATGAAAGGGTAAACTTACAGTAGGAGTGTTTGATGGTTCTGGGCCTGTACTCACTGCAGTTTAGAAGAATGGGGGGAGGGGGGGTGGATCTAATTGAAACCTATGGAACATTGAAAGGGCTAGATAGAGTGGACAGGGAGAGGATATTGGGAGATTTCTAATGGTGGGAGGGACAACCTCAGAATAGAACGATATGCAATTAGACTAGAAATGAGGAGGAATTTCTTTACCCAGAGGGTGATTAATCTGTGGAATTTATTGCCACAGACAGGTGCGGACACCAAGTCATTTGCTATACTTAAAACAGAGGTTGATGGGTTCTTGACTATTGTGTGTCAACGTTAAGAGGGAGAAAGGAGAGAATGGGATTGAGAGGGATAATAAATCAGCCAGGAAGGAATGGCACAGCAGACCTGATGGGCTGAATGGCCTAATTCTCCACCTATGTCTAATGGTCCTATTTTGCCTAGTTTATTGTGGAGTCAGGAGTAGCAGAAGGTTTATTCATTGAGCAGTTCACAACCTATATATACAGTACTATCCTCATTCTGCAACAATATGAATTCTTGCAGATGCAAAGGTTGCAGTGCATTTGTTAAAGTCTGTTTGGAAGGCTTCCAAATAGGAAAGAAATGTTTTTAAATTGAGGCAGACAGAGAGTGCAAAATTATAATATTACACATTGGTTAGTCATACAGTGAAGATGTGCAGGCTAATGTGGAGAGCTGGAATGTAGACATCTTTTGAAAAATGAAATGCTGATCTCTCCAACACTTAACCTGTGGAAAAGATCAGCTAGATATTTCTACTCCGAAAACATGTTGCAGAAACTTATTCTACAGATCATTTTTGTCTGTGAAATATGGACAGCTGGAATTTCAATCCAAAAACATATCATCGAGGTCAGCGGCTCCCAATCTTTTATTATACCATGGACCAATAACATTAAGCAAGGTGTCTGTGGACCCCAGGTTGGGAATCCCTGATAAAGAATGCACATTAGGGTGAGGTATTCAAGACTCATCACAGACCATGGCAAAGAAGGGGTTAAGTTCCTTAGATTTTCTTTTTTCACAGCGTAGCAAGCAAAAATAGAAATGGCTCAGAGACGTAAGGACAGGCTAGGCCAGTAACCATGGCAACTGACTCTGCAAAGCCATGTACAATGTCTTAATATGATGCCCTGAATCTAACAATTAACCTTGACCTTTTTTGAACTTTAGCAACTTAAATAGTCACTGGAAAAATGTGATGGTAAAGTCTACTTTTCATTACTTATGTGTTTTGGTCTGTGGTTTAGAAATTAAAATAAACTTATTGGAATACTGAAATTTTATTTCCTATTCCAGACAGCTGCAAAATCAATTGTCAAATGATTGAAGAGATCTAATCACATTCTTGGTTACCACAAGGTAATGCATACTTCCCCAGAGTATTGGGGCTTTCTAGTATATCTAAGCTACACTGTAATTTGATGAAATGTTAATACTTCTGTTAGATTTATATTGAATTACTATGTTATTTGTTGGAGTTAATGCCAAAATGCTACCAAAGTTACAAACCGTATCAAACAATCCAATTAGCTGTTCAAATCAAACAAAAATACTTGTTTGTTTCCTTCCACTAATCACCATTGCTATTAAGCTCTTTTCATACAAAATTTTCAAACTAGTATATCAAGCACAGACACCTGAGCCAACTTGGTTACCTCATAGTTTTGGCACTTGGCAACATCTACATAGTCATAACATTTTTCTTTGATTGGACAGTCTGAAAAGAACATGGAAATGGAAAAATGCCAAAAGTGGAAGTTCATGATTCAAAGAATCTTCCAGCAGAAGCAGAGCTCACTTAAGCACCGAACCAGATAAAAAGATTAAGGCGTTGAGGCCGAGGGCAAAGGACAAACAGGTGCTCAGCTCACTACCTCATGAGGCTACACTCACCTCAACGTTCAACTGACTCTACAGCTGTGGCCTGCAACCATTAGCACTCGTCTCAGCACTGAACTGGCTCCGTGGCTGTTATCTCACGTTCAGGGTCTCTGAGATTCATGTTCTGTGTATTATTTATTGTTGACATGATTTGTTCTCTTTCACACATTGAACGTTTGGCAGTTTTTGTGCTGTGGGACTTTCTGTGGATTCTGTTGTGTTTCTTTGTTTTGTGGCTACCTGCGAGACGATGAATCTCAAAGTATATACTTCGATAATAAATGTACTTTGAACTTTGAAATAGAACTGAAAACACAGCAAAGGTGAACAAAATGGAGAGTTTGCCAACTGACAATTAACTGCCAGAAGTTCTCACTGGACGATGTACCGAGCTATTATTGTGGTGGGTTTTTTTTTGGTAGATTGGCAATTTTATTTTTGCTATTTTCGTTAATTTTTATAAGTTTCACTTTTGACATACCTAAGAAACATGTAAGAACATAAGAAATAGGAGCAGGAGTCGGCCATCTGGCCCATCGAGCCTGTCCCATCATTCTATAAGATCATGGCTGATCTGTCCATAAACTCAACTCCATCTACCTGCCTTTTCCCCATAACCCTTAATTCCCCTACTATGTAAAAACCTATCTAACTGTATCTTAAATATATTTAGTGAAGAGGCATCAACTGCTTTCCTGGGGAGAAAATTCCACAGATTCACTACTCTCTGGAAAAAGCAGTTCCTCCTCATTTAGTGAAACACCCTTTCATTAAAATGCTGAGCAACTCCAGCCTGTTTTCCTTCAGTCATAAGCCACATAGTCTCTCCAAGTTCCGACAATTACCAAGCAATTTCATCATTCCTTTTGTAAATTCTGAAATATACATTTTTCTGTTTCTCATCAAGATTTCTTCCAAATTTCTTGTAATGTTCCATCTTATATGCACTATTTATAATTCCCAACAGCCCAATAAATTACTACATTATCATGGAAAATTATGCACAGCTGAGCATAAAAGAGAGAAGTTTTTCTTTATTTATTTTTCCTTTTAAATATATGGCATAGTTGCTTTAGTGTCCTACATAATAACTGAACTCTGACTAATATTGTATAGAATTAATATTTCACCTGGAGAAACATATATATTTTTCATTTTATTGCCTATTGGTATACAGATTAGAGAACTCTCTAGTCATTTCATATATGTAGCTTTCTAGCACAAGAATATTCTACCTCTCTTGTAATGATGTAAATTCTGATGTCACTGCAAATTTTTTTAAATAATTGTCAACTGATACCAAGCAGACAATCTCTGAAGAGTATTGATAATGGCTGGGGTCACCCATCTTGTAAAGACACTGGCCAGGAGGAGGCAATAGGAAACCACTTCTGTAGAAACATTTGCCATGAACAATCATGGCCATGGATTGCCCACACCAAATGACAAGACACATAATGATGATAATGATGACAAGTGCAGAAGTCCCCTCGAGTCATCACCCTCCAAAACAGATACACCACTTTGTTTAGAATGCAGCAGTAGCCAAGATCTTGGCACTGACCCTACTGTACAGTGGGGCAGGAAAAAGAGTGGCAGAGCGTATTAGTAGAGGCTTCCATGGTGAGGGGAACAGACAAGAACTTCTATGGCTGCAAACGGTCTCCTGGTTAGTGTGCTGCCTCTTGGGTGCAAGGGTCAGAGATGCCTTGGAGTGGTTGCAGGGCGAACTGGATGGTGACAATTGTCAAGGTGCATGTAAATACCATCGATATATGAAAAAAGCAGGATATGGTGAAGTCAACTTTAAGAAGCTAGGTGATAAATTATAAAGTTCTCAAAGGTAGTAATCTCAGTATCTGTGCCATGTACTAGGAATAGCAAAATGGTTAGGATGAATATGTGGCTGGATTAGTGGTGCTGGAGGAAGGGCTTGAGACTTCCGGGGCACTGGAACCGGTTCTGAGGCAAGAGGAATCACTACAAATTGGACAGTCTACACCTGAGCAGGACCGGGATCAATGCCCTAGCGGGATTGTTTGCTACAAGCATAAGGTGGTCTGCAGATGCTGTAAGTCCAAAGCAACACACGCAAAGTGCTGGAGGAACTCAGCAGGTCAGGCCACTTTTCTCTGAGGCCTCGCTTGCTCTGAGTCAATCACGGATGCTGCGTCGAAGTACGCAGGCCAGGATGGTACGATATTGAGAGAAGCTGTTGCCCATGTGGCAAGTTCCCCTCCCCACACGTGAACCCAAAGGAATGGCAGAGACCGATGCTGTTTGGTACCAGCAGCATCACAGGAGTTGCCAGTCGGCATCAAACTCAACATAGGCCTGCCTGAGGGACGGCAGCTATGGATTTTTCCCTCGGTGTTTACTTCTGAAAACTTCCTCTTGAGTGGGTATAGCCTCAAGACAGTGGAGGTTGATCGGGACTTTCCTTCTCCTAGAGCTGGCAAGATCCACCTGCCCAAAGTGACTGGTTTAAAGTCGCCAGTAATCTGCTTTTGCCCCTTCTGCTGTCAGTAGAAATGGTTCCACTTGGCTTAATAGCTATGCCATATGTGAAGGCCAGGAGCAGGACTTGGCTGTTGGGGGCTATTGCTGCGTGTCACAGGAGCATTTATTAGGTATTGGCTTTACCATCACCATTACCACCCCCAGCTATAACAACCTTAAGGCAGTATCTATGAAAATGAATAAACAGTCGAGCAGAATGATGACTCTATTTGGGAAGAGATTAGGAATAGTAAAGGTCAAAAAATTACAGTTGGGAGTTGTCTACAGGCCACCAAATATATTACAAAGGCACATGCAATAAACCAAGAATTACCTGCAGTAGGGTGGTACAATATCATAACGGCTAGCACAACGCTTTACAGTACCAGCGACCCGGGTTCATTTCCCACTGCTGTCTGTACGTTCTCCCCATGACTGCGTGGGTTTCCTCCGGGTGCTCTGGTTTCCTCCCACAGTCCAAAGACATATCGGTTGGCAGGTTAATTGGTCATTGTAAATTGTCCTATGATTAGGCTAGGATTGCAATTGGGGATTGTAACTGGGGGTGTAATTGGGGGTGCGAATTAAATTAAATTCGGGTCACCTGTACTGTAAAGTGTTGAGCTGACCACAACACTACTGGGCAGTCTGTTATTGTTTTACCTCAAAGCACTGTGTAATGATTTGATTTGTATAAACAGTACGTAAGACAAACTTCTCATTGTACCTCAGTGCATGTGACAATAATAAACCCATTCAATTCCAAACGTTAATAGGAATAAAGCAGGAGGATTATTGTTAATGCTTTAAAAGAACCTGCATTGCAGAAATCATTTATTGCTGCTTTGCTTCTTATTCAGAAAATGAAACTTACTATTTTTAAGATATCTCCTTCCAGCTCATGTCTTGATATTCCAGATTTGTTGACCACATGGAGAACACCAGCAAAGGTCTTTGCTATTGGGCAATAATAATAGATTAAATAAGTACTTGTGCAAATTCAGAAGAGAAGATTAAATTTAACTATTTATGTAAAACCACACAGCAGAAGATATAAGTTCATGAGCTGCAATGAGAGCATGTTCACACAGTCAGATCTACCTTTTGGCAGGAGTTTAGACACCCACAAAAAGTTGTTAATATTTAAATACAGTATGTTTTTAAACTTATTCTGGTGGCCTGTCCCACTACCAGATGGTAGATAAATTAGGAAAGCATCTCACTTGCCTACAGTATATCTATCAACCAATATCAGCTACACTTCAGAATTAATTCATAAATTGAAAGTACTTGTGATTATTCCGAAGATAACACACTTATGGAAATGATAATTTGTATTATTCGCCTGTTCCTGATTTTATTCATCTCAGTTGATCATGTGATGTGTTACTTTTCCAGTGACTTTCCATACTCAATAGCCAGGCATGAAAATTGACCCTCTTTCAGACACCATCACTCCAAGGAGCACAATGCCAAGACCTCATGTTGATTCAGAACCACACACAATCAGTAGATGGCAGAATAGAACATAGAATAGTACAGCACAGTACAGGCCCTTCAGCCCACAATGTTGTGCTGATCCTTAAACCCCACCTCCCATATAACCCCCCACCTTAAATTCCTCCATATACCTCTCTAGTAGTCTCTTAAATTTCACTAGTGTATCTGCCTCCACCACTGACTCAGGCAGTGCTTTCCACGCACCAATCACTCTCTGAGTAAAAAAACGTTCCTCTAATATCCCCCTTGAACTTTCCACCCCTTACCTTAAAGCCATGTCCTCTTGTACTGAGCAGTGGTGCCCTGGGGAAGAGGCGCTGGCTATCCACTCTATCTATTCCTCTTAATATCGTGTATACCTCCATCATGTCTCCTCTCATCCTCCTCCTCTCCAAAGAGTAAAGCCCTAACTCCCTTAATCTCTGATCATAATGCATACTCTCTAAACCAGGCAGCATCCTGGTAAATCTCCTCTGTACCCTTTCCAATGCTTCCACATCCTTCCTCTGGTGAGGCAACCAGAACTGGACACAGTACTCCAAGTGTGACCTAACCAGAGTTTTATAGAGCTGCATCATTACCTCGCGACTCTTAAACTCAATCCCTCGACTTAAGAAAGCTAACACCCCATAAGCTTTCTTAACTACCCTATCTACCTGTGAGGCAACTTTCAGGGATCTGTGGACATGTACCCCAGATCCCTCTGCTTCTCCACACGACCAAGTATCCTGTCATTTACTTTGTACTCTGCCTTGGAGTTTGTCCTTCCAAAGTGTACCACCTCACACTTCTCCGGGTTGAACTCCATCTGCCACTTCTCAGTCCACTCCTGCATCCTATCAATGTCTCTCCGCAATCTTCGACAATCCTCTACACTATCCACAACACCACCAACCTTTGTGTCGTCTGCAAACTTGCCAACCCACCCTTCTACCCCCACAAACAGGTCGTTAATAAAAATCACGAAAAGTTGAGGTCCCAGAACCGATCCTTGTGGGACACCACTAGTCACAACCCTCCAATCCAAATGTACTCCCTCCACCACGACCTTCTGCTTTCTGCAGGTGAGCCAATTCTGAATCCACCTGGCCAAACTTGCCTGGATCCCATGCCTTCTGACTTTCTGAATAAGCCTACCATTTGAATACATTAATAACTCAGAGCAGGCCTTGGTTTTGACATACTCCAAGACAGATGTAGCAGTAACGAAAGAAAAAACTATATACAGTCCTGTACCAAAGTCCTAAGGATATATACATAGCTAGGATACCTAAAACGTTTGCACAGTGCTTTGGTAATTTTATGTATTTCATGGTACTGCTGCCACAATATAAAAACAAATTTCATGACTTATGTGAGTAATGATAAGCCTGATTCTGATATGGATCTCTATTGTGGACGGAGAGTGGGAAGAGGGCAGAGAGAGGGGAATCATGGTTGAGAAAAGGGGAAGGGAGAGAGGAGGGAGAAGGAGGGGAGACAGGAGGGTGCAGGAAGCCCCAGAGAGTCTTTCTGTAATGACCAATAAACCAATTGTTTGGAAACTTTACTGAAATGACTGAATGAGCAGCAGTGTGCATATCTTAGAAAGGAAAAATTATTCTTTGATTTTCTTTAAACTTAATTTTTTGTCAGTAAGTTATAGTCCAAGCCAATTCATAAGGCATTTGATACAATTTTATGTGCAAGTCTATCACTTTCTGAGTGAAAAGAGAAAACAGGTGTTTAAAAATAAGTAATTCACTGAAGTTACTGATGTAGTTACTGATCTTAAGAATATTGTTTATGAAATACAGTACTGCACCTATTCCATAATTAGAAGCAAAATCATCTCCAGACTCCTAGATCTGGGAGTCAATATCTCCCTTTGCAACTGGACTTGACTTCCTGACCAAAAAAACCATAATCAGTAAGGATAAGCAGTAAGATAACTTCCTCAATACCAGTGCCCCACAAGGCTGTGTTCCTAGCTTCCTACTTTATTCCCTCTACACTCATGAATCCATAGGCAGATTGTGCTGTAACTCCATCTGGTAGTGGGGCAAACCTCAAATGATGATCAGTGGCAGTGCAGGAAAGAAGTAGAGAGGTTAGTGACATGAACAAGAGAAAATCTGCAGATGCTGGAAATCCGAGCAATGCACACAAAATGCTGGCGGAACTCAGCAGGCCAGGCAGCATTGATGGAAAAGAGTACAGCTGACATTTCAGGCCAAAACCCTTCGGCAGGACTCGGGAATGCTGCCTGGCCTGCTGAGCTCCTCCAGCTTTTGTATGTGTTGCTTAGTGGCATGGGTCATTGACCTCAGGACTGGGGGGCGGGGGGCACCTGCTCCTCTTGACGTCAATTCGCCAAGGTTGAGAGGGTTGAGTTTCTAGTTCCTAGAAGTGAACATCAGCAGTCACATGACAGCTATGAAACCTCACCAGCACCCCTACTTGTTCAGGAGGCTAACGAAATATGGCATAATATACCATGGCCCCTTAGACCCTCACAGATTTTTATCAATGCACCAGAGAACGAATCCTTTCCAGATGCCCTACTACTTGGTGTGGCTACTGCTCAGCCTGTGACCACAGGAAACTGCAGAGTTATGGACACAGCTTGGCATATCATGGGACCTGCAGACTCCACTTACGCTTCTTGCAGCCTCAGTAAAGCCGTCAGCAAAATCAAAGACCCCCATCCTCCCTGGACATACTTTTCTCCCCGCTCTCATTGGGCAGAACTTACCAAAGCTTGAGAGTAAGTTCCACCAGGCTCAAGGACAACTGAACAAGTTCAATTGACTTGTATGACGAAGTGGAGTCTTGACCACACAGTGAAGCTTGTTAGAACCTTGCACCTTATTGTCTACATGCACTGCACTTTCTTTGTAATTGTAATACTTTATTCTGCACTCTATGCACTGTTGTAATGAACTGAAATGTATGAATGGTTTGCAAGACAAGTTTTTCACTGTACCTAGTACACATGACAATAATAAAACAATTTACCATTTTTTTTAATTAAAAGAATAAAATTGCATTGTTGTGGGAAGTGTTGGAAGAAGGAATAATGATTGCATGATAGATGGTACTATTTACGAAGGTGTTTTTCCCACCTGCCACCTCTAAATCATGTAGTTTCAAAGATTCAAAGTGCAGCTATTATCCAAGTACCTATGCATAAATTATACAACTTTGTCTGCTTGCAAGAAACCCGAAAGAACCCAATTTGAAAAAGACCAACAGAGAAAGATCAACAGCAGAGAAAGAGAAAAAGCACAAATCATGCAAACAGAAGAAGCGAGCAGCAGCATTCCAAACCATCGACCGAGCTTTGATATAAGCTGTCAAGCTGGATTCTAGGAAAAGTGGTTAAGACAGGCGACAATAATGGATGTCAGTGAAGGTTACAAATTTCAGGTTGTATACTATAAAAATTCTCTGAAATTAAATGAAGCTTTGAACCTTTCAACATTTGAATAAGCACAAGGATAGGAGGGGTTATCGAACAGGATATACGATTTGATAGTTAACACAGTTTAATATTCACTTTGAATATTGTGCCATGTTCCAACAAACAAGAAACAGGTTATATTTAAATACTGTAACCTATGCTGAGACTAAAATAGGGATTTGGGTTAAAAAAAAGACCTGGAGAGCTGTGACATTTTCATGTTTTTAAGGACACGCAGAGAGGTAATTTTGTATAACTAAACTGTGCAGTTGATGGCATTAGAAAGGTTTTAATTCAAACTATAGGAATTTGTCATTTACACCATCAGGAAGTTCTTTAGGCAAAGATTAGCTGATTCTTGCAAGTAACTTGTGAGAAACGTGAACAAAGAAATGTTTTGGGAAATTTTCTGGAATCTGAGCGATGACTAAGATAGGGTATTTGAGACATGGTGGCTGAACAGAAACCTTCAATAGTGTCTTGGAGCAATACAACATGTTAACAAGTCCTACAGCCCAACCTGTCCATGGTGCCTACCAGCTAGTCCTATTCACACGTAATGAAAGCTTTGAAACCGTCACAAGTAAATATTTTTGCATTTGCCCCATATCCTTCTTAACCTCTCCTATCCTTGTGTTTATTCAAATGTTCAAAGGTTCGTTTAATATCATAGAATTTATACAGTACACACGTTGAAATTCATAATCTTCACAGACATCTATTATTGTCACCTGACTCAACCATTTCTCCCCAGAATCCAGCTTGTCAGTCTATATTAAAGCACTTAATTAGTATATTGCAGGAGGAGAAATAGATTTGAAAAATGTACAGGGTTGGAAGAGTGTGCAGAAAAGACCTTGAATGGGTGTGGAAATAAAGGTTGGTAAATGTAGTAATCCGTGGGGCAAACAATGCTAAAATTTAAAAAGAAATGTCAAGCTGTGGCTGGGTGGAAGGTGGCCTAGTGACAGCAAATGTGATACTAGCTGCATGTGGTAGCACAGCACCAAGAACTGCTTTCCCTAGGATCCCCTGCTAAACGTTTCATTTTCACCCTAGGGCATTACTGGATGGAAAATTTACCACAGAACTGGTCACTCTAGGATAATATTGTTTAGCCAGAGGGTGGTAGATCTGTGAATTCATTGCCACAGGCGGCTGTAGAGGCCAGGTCATTGGGAGTATTTAAGACGAAGGTTAGTAGGTTCTTGATTAGTCTGGGCAGGGAAGGTAATGGGGAGAAGGTAGGAGAAGGGGTTGAGACAGAAATGGATCTGCCATGATGAAATAGAGGCGCAGACTAGATGGGCCAAATGGCCTAATTCTGCTTCTACGTCTTATGATCTTATGGTCAAATGGTTATTAGTTTCTTTCGTCACATGTCAAATTTAAGTTGCACAGTGCTAAGTATGGAGATGTATGATAGATTTGAGGCATGTAATTGAGGTATCTATCAGAGGAAACCTTTGCAGATGTCACAAGTAAACATTCTTGTATTAAGTTTCAAGATGTCTTGCATGAGAGATGGTTTTAACCTATATTCTACAAAATTAAAATAGTTTACCTACAACAGCTGAACAAATTTCAAAAGTTAAGGCTAGTCAAAACATTGCATCTCAAGAGCAACAAATCGTCTTCTTACCCAAAATGCATCCTGTTCCCTTTTCAAAGTAATACCCTGGCTGACACTTGCAGGAGAAAGACCCCAAATTATTAACACATTTTGCAGGAGACGGACATGGATTTGAAAGGCATTCATCCACATCTGCTTAAAAAAGGAACTAGTTACTAAATTAAAACAAGTTTCAGAATTAAAGGAAAACATCTAATGAATTAAAGTCATTGGTAATAATGTAAAAATAATGTAAAATAAAGCTAATATAGACTGCTTATTTACAGTACGTAATTAACTAAACATTCCTAAATTTATCCGATGAATGGCAGTTTGATTTTCATCCTTCCCACTACGTGAATATGAAAGAGATTCCTCTCTTTCCCCCATTACTGTCTGACTTCCATGACTGTGGCTGAATTGGGACCATTGATAGATGCACCAAACCAATCAGTGAGCAATGGAATTAACTGTATTACAGTACAGTAGCATAGCGGTTATCACAACGCTTTACAGTACCGGCGACCCAGGTTCAATTACCGCTACTGCCTGTAAGGAGTTTGTACGGTCTCCCCATGACCCAGTGGGTTTCCTCTGGGTGTTCCGGTTTTCTGATAGGTTGTAAATTGTTCCATGATAAGGCTAGGGTTAAATCAGGGGGACAGCTCGGTGTGCAGCTCAAAGGGCTGGAAAGGTCTATTCCGTGCTGTATCTCAATCAATAAAGAAACGGAGGAGGGAAAAGTACAATGAGGAATCAAAAAATATAGTATTTTATAAATTGACTATTTTATATTAAAAGTATATAGTCATCAGAAGCACCACATTTTACTTTCCAATTAATCTAGCAAGTATTTCAAAATATTAATTCTATTTGAGGAAAATGTAGTAACATAAATGGCATAAAATCTCAGTAAAATTTTATACATTTACATATATCTTGTATCATTGTATGAATAATTTATAGAAATAACGCGTTACCTTTGCTGCAATTCATCCCTTGCCAGCTTGGTGGGCACAGACATTTTTTTCTGCTATTACGGTCATTGATACAAGTACCTCCATTAAGACATGGATTTGAAATGCAGGCATTCTCTGCTTAAAAGTAAGTACACAATTTATTAACAGCTATTCCAAATGATTAACACTGGGCCTTCAGTTTCATGCTTTATATTCTAAAGGCTGAATTGTTTTGGAGCCGTTTACTCTCTGCATGCCTACAGATCTCTCAAATCTGTCATTGAGCCATGGATTTCTTCTGTTGACTTGACTTTTCTTCTGATATGATTATATATCGTGCTGAATGACTTGACGATCATGGTCTTTCCACAACCGTGACTGAACTTGGCAATTTTTTTCCACAGAAGTAGCTTGCCATTGCCTTTTCTGGGGGGCAGTGTCTTTACAAGTAAAGTGACCCCAGCTATCATCAATACTCTTCTGAGACTGTCTGCCTGGAGTCAATGGTCACATAACCAGGATGTGATGTGCACCAACTGCTCAAACGCTCATCCACCACCTGCTCCCGTGGCTTCATATAACCCTGATCGGGGGCTAAGCAGGGGCTACACCTTGCCCAAGGGTAACCTGCAGGCTAGTGGAGGGAAGAAGTGCCTTTCACCTCCTTTAGTAGAGACTTATCTCCACCCTGCCACCCAGATATGACATACCTGTTTAATCGACATTTTCTAGATGTAACACTGGCCCATTAAAATAAGACAGTGCACTTTAAACATGTTACTCTGTGGAAGATTACCACATTGTCTGCCTGGCAATGGAAGCAAGAGTGAATATTGAGTAATATACTGAAAAGTAAATGCAATATCTGGATCAGCTTTGAATTTAAAGGGGAGAATGTGAAGTGAGTTCATAGATTGGAATTCTATGTTTGGATCAGGCACACTTTTCTGGAGTCAGTTGTATTGTGCTTGGCAGCTTAGAGTAAGATTGAAGCTACACTGTGAATATCATTATCATCCCCAGAGCAAACCCTCTTCAAAGAATGAAGTTGAAACAAGGCTTCATCTTTAAAAACTCTACAGCATTATAGCAGAAGGAGGTGCAAACTCAATTGCATTAACTTGCAAGAATCAAATAATCACCACACTGTGGGGCAGTACCGTATCATAGTAGCTAGCACAACGCCTTATGGTACCGGTGATCTGGGTTCAATTCCCGCTGTGGCTTGTAGGCAGTATGTATGCTCTCCCCATGTCCGTGTGGGTTTCCTTCGGGTGCTCTGGTTTCCTTCTACGGTCCAGAGATACAGTGTACTAGTTGGTCATTGTAAATTTTCCAGTGATTAGGCCGGGATTAAATCAAAGGGATCGCTGGGTGACATGGCTCAAAGGGCCAGAAGGGCCTGTTCGGGGCTGTATCTCAATCAATAAATTCCAATCTAGGGTGCATTATCAAAGTAAAATATTGCTCTCACTTACCCGTATACATTACCAATTTTACATGGTTTGCATTATGTTGTGAACAGTATGGCTTTCAATGTTGTAGCTGCAGCAATTGTTTGGCATTATCTTAACGGCGTTTTTGGATATATTTCAAACTTTTAACTTCCTAAATCTACCATTCCCCAAGACCCGACGCTGCCTTCTCTTCACTTCCTCATCAGAATGCAATATTTTTGTGACATCATTTTGAAGCATGGCATCTGCTGATGATATTCAAGTCCATCCTAAAGCTAACCATGCTAATTCTCTCTAGGTTGTCTGACTAATCAGGTCAAATCTTGGAAATGAAGGGGATTGCTTCAACTTAACCATCTCAACACAGTCACTACTTTGTTTGATTCCCACTAACAATCCACAGGTGAATTATCATCATAACGTGTGTGCCATATGACATGGGTGATCATGGTGTCATGAGCATGATTGTTCTTGGCAAATTGTTCCACAGAAGTGCTTTGCCATTACCCTCTTCTGGGCAGTGTCTTTACAAGATGGGTGACCCCAACCATTATCAATAATCTTCAGACATTGTTTGCCTGTCATCAGTAGTCATGAACCAGTCTCCCTTTCCTCACACGGTGCTATTTCTACCACTAGCTCTTCTCCAACCTACAACCTATCAGACTTTCCATGTTGGCAGCACTCAAACTGGTGGAGGGAAGGACATAACTTTGGGACTCATCAGCCATACACTACCCTCTGGGCTTTATGCACAATAGAATTTCTTTGTCATGAAGCCACCATAAAATTGGCAGGCGATCACCACGCACAGTGCCAACTTCACATGTCATTCCTTCTGTAGAAGAAATCCTAAGCCATCATGCTTCATTAAACAGGAAACGTGAACTTCTGCCTTTTCTCAAGCACTACAAACAATACAATAAAATTTGATCCTTCCAAACCTCAGGGGAACTAAATTCTTTACTTTACAAATTAAGGATTAATTATTATATCATATTTTCAATTAAACTTGGAACATAATTTTGCAAAACATTTTAGCATGAGAATAATAATTCTTCTTCTCAGTCCAAAACATGAATAGGTGTGGTGCATAAACTCGAGAGGAAATCCGAGTTTTTATAAGAGTCGTGCAGAGCATTAAGCATGAGAAAGTTCCAAGTACCAAAACATTAATAATTAAAACAATCAAAGAGAGGTTCCTTAGTTAAGGTGTTTTTGACTCAACTTGGCACTTGTGATGTATTTGTACACAAAATGTATATAGGGACACAGCTTGTAGAAATTTGTGAGCAGACTACAAATGCTGGAAGAACTCAGCAGATCAAGGAGGAAAAGCAAGGGGATGGACAGTATTCTGGATCATGAACCTGCGATCCTGACTTCTGGTGCTGTCTATGTAGAGTTTGCACACACTCCATGTGAGCATCTGGGTTTCCCCAGGATTTCCTTCCACATCCCAAGGGTGTGTAATTAGTTGGATAATTGGCCACTGTAAATTCTCCTTGGCATTCAGGTGAGTGCCAGAATCATGGAAATATGAGGGAATAAATTGTACTCAGTGTCAATTGGAGTTTCATGGTTAACATGGATCATTTGGATAAGAGGGCATGTTTGCTTGTTCTACCTCTCTCTCAAAGAAAGCAACAGTTTTCATAAAACAAGAGGTTCTGCAGACACTGGAAATCTGAGCAATTAAGAGACAGTGTGGACAGGCCTTTCTGGTAATATGAGCTTAGCTACCCAGCAACCCCCAACTTAACCGTAACCTAATCACAGGACAATTTACAATGACCAACTGCAGGTTGTCAAACATCAACTGTTTACTCCCTGCATGTTTTTGTAGAGTGCCGTGCTGTATTCATACTATCAAATGTAAGGCAATGTGGGCCTTTTACTGTGGACATCATTATAAGTAAAGCACTGTGCAAAAGTCTTAAAGCACGTATATATCTAGGATGTCTAAGACTTGCAGAGTATTGTAATAACTTTATTATATTACTGTACTACTGCCACGAAAAGAAAAACAAATGTCAGCCATATATGAGTGATGATAAACCTGATTCTGATATGGGTCTCTACTGTGGACTGAGAGTGGGAAGCAGGCAGGGAGAGGGGAGGGAGTGGGAAGCACCAAAGCACCAGAGAACAATCTGTAATGATCAATAAACCAATTGACCTTGCCTGATGTCTCGGAGTGAGGTGTGTCTGCACCCCTGCCAGCCCCCACCCCTGGCACTCCTTCTCTGCCACCTGTCCCACACACTTCCTGTGGTGCTCCACCCTCACCATTCGCAACACCCTCTGCTACCACCAGATTTTGAAACATGCTCTCTGCCCCACGTGACAAATACAGTACTGTGCAAAAGTTTTAGGCACCCTAACTATATAAATGTGCCTAAGAGTTTTGCACAGTATTTATAAAACATCGAGGGCACAATACAAATGGTTATCAAAGGGAAATAAAAATGTCCTTTAGAAAGTTTATGTTGGGACAATAGAACCAAGGAAATTCATTTCAATGCTTTGAAGTGCATTATTTTTTTAAAGTTTGAATGCAAGTATGTAGGTCAGCTTATAAAAAAAAACCATATCTTCCTTTCTAGACCACTGCTTCTTTCAGGAATTGACCACCCAATCTGCACAATTTCTAGGCCACTTCCATAAGTATCTGCAGACTAGCAGGCCTTAAGGATTTCTCTGTTCCATTAATTTCTCTATTAATATCTTCTTATTCAAACTGAATGCTTCATTTTCTCCTTTTCATTAGATCCAATGTTCCTCAACATTCCGAGAAATTAGTTGACCTTTGTGAAGGCAGGTAGATGTTCAATTGGTCGGCCATTTTTTGTTCCCCATTATCTCCGATGCAGCTCTGATGAAAACCATGAAACTTTAGTGACAACAACTTTGCATTTTACATGCAGGCACCAAATCAGGATCATGGGCATCTTTCTTTTAATGAACAATTTTACAGGAGTTTAGTAATATCTTAAAATGGAAATTAAACTGGTGCATCAGGCATATTCACAAAATTCCTGAACATAGCATTTGTACCCAAAATTTACAACATTTCAGGTGCTGTGTCTTCATGTACAAATTCAAAGTTCAAAGTACATTTATTATCAAAGTATGCATGCATTTTACAACCTTGCGATTTGTCTCCATACAGGCAGCCACAAAACAAAGAAATCTAAAAGAAACCATAAAAAAATCTATCAAACACCTAGTGTGCAGAGAGAAAGAAAACAAATCATGCAAACAATAAATGCAAATAGTTTTCAGAACTGAAGTCCACAAAGAGAATCTATCCATAGACCCTTAGCTCAACACAGAGCAGTGAGGCAAACCGGCTTGACCCTCGCTTTGAACCCTGGTATCCTGACCTTTTCAGTCTGGCCCAGCGCCTAAATCATCATCCAAATAGTCACTTCGGTAAGCTCTGGGTCCTGAACCCCACTGCCTTGACTCAGCCATACTCAACCTTTCTGATTCGGCCCAGCACTCAATCAAGTGCAATTCTATTTCAGAAAGAGTGGAATAGATGCTTTTGAAAACTCAATAACCCATATGGCTTTCATCATTTGGCTGAAACACTATCAGCTTTTAAGTAACTTCATTTAGTACCAGTCTCCTCACCAATGCTTGCAGGAATAATACTGCCATGCTACCTCTGATTGATTGCCCTTGATGGAACGCCTGCAAGGGACCAACTCTTCCACCTACCTAGTAGAAATCAGGAAGGCAGTCTGTTAAATCAAAGCAGGGGACATACCTACTCATTTTCCATCTTAATATAATTCAGCAGGGACACCTTCTCTATGTCAGTGTTATCATCTATAGACATTAAAATCAGATGTAACTAGATCCTAATCTATTGTTTAGGAGCCAAGTGAAAAAAAAGTTTTAAGTTGCAGAGAAGGTGAGGAAGGGATTGAGAAGATAAAGGAAATATCTATGAAGGAATGAGGATTGGGGGGATAGGAATATCTATAAATAATAAGCACACACACAAATACTGGAGGAACTCAGCAGGTCAGGCAGCATCTATAGAAATGAGTAAACAGTCGACATTTCGGGCCGAGCTCTTTCTTCTGGTCAGAGAAGGAAGGGGAACAATGCCAGAATAAAAAGATGGGTAGAGGGGAAAGAGGAGAGCTGGAAGGTGATAGGCGAAGCGGAGTAGAAGGGATCTGGGAGAAGTAATAAGCAGCTGAGAAGAAGGAAAAGGTCCGAGTGTGGAATAAAGGAAGGGGGTGGAATTTTTTCACCAGGAGAAATCAATATTCATACCATCATGTTTGAGGGCACTCAGATGGAATATAAGGTGTTGCTCCTCCACCCTGAGGGTGGCCTCAACTTGACACAAGATGCCATGTGCTTGATAGATTAATGGGGGATATCAGGGAGCCCTATCTGTGTTGCCTGAAATTGTTTTAATTTTCTGTTCAGTAGTTGCCCAGCATGTTCCAGGATTATCAAATGGTATTAATTATAGCTGTTACGTACCCGTGACACGTGACAGTGGTACCCTTGTCACGTGACTGGGGTTGAAGTTATACTGGACTTGAGGTAATGGTCTTGTGATGGTGGAGTGATGTCATTTTCCCGCCAGTAGAGGTCATGTGACAGGTTTTTTTTTACAGGGTATAAAAGGAAGACCCACCCTGTCAGGTGGGGCAGTTCGTGGCGGGATTTGCCAAGCTGACTTCATGTCCCTGCGTGATTTAATGTGATGACGCAGTTTAGTTAAAAAATGAAGTTTTATATAATGCCTAAAGTTTAAAAGGTCATTGCCAGCGGTTTCTTTGCTGTGGAGAGTGAAGATAAAAGTTTGGAAGATAAAACTCGAGGAGAATCGATTTTCGACGGTGGATTGGTTACGACCTTATTTGATCCTCATTTGGAAGGATTTCGTTGACTGTTCTCGTGTTAATCTCCGCTGGGATAGCGGGAGATTGAGAATAGTGTGGAAGAAGAGGTTAGTGCCATTAAACCATTATGTTTTATAAAATTCTTCGTGGGAAAGTTCGATGCCGGGGATAGGACAACGACGTGGAAGAGAATTTAAATCGCCTTAAAAAGTCTCTCCTTTTAAATGGACTGTGAGCTTTTGAACTTTCGGCATACCGCTTTAAAGAACTGTTTTCTTTCGGCATACCGCTTTAAAGAACTTTTTTTTTCAATACCGCTTTAAAGACAGTTTGATCTGCAACGCTATTAAGAACTGTGAATCTGCCGCACAGCAGCTGAGTTCCGTTCAAGCTAATGTTTGTTTACTTTTGGGGGGTTGATTTTCAGTGTTTAATAAAGGTGTTATTTGTTATGAAAACCCTTGCCTAACTCATATATATTTATTGTTGCCTGAATACGTAACATAGCTAAGTTCCATCTTTCATTGATTCTGATGTTTCTCCCCCCCCCCCCCCCAAAGCCTCTGCAAAACGGTCAACGCAATAAGTAATTTACCCACTCTATATTCATTTGTATCTTCATTATTTATCAACATTTACAATAGTTTTGTGTGGTGGGGTGGAGATACCAAAGGAAGTGAAAGGCACTCCATCCCTTCGCTGGCCTGCGGGTCACCCTTGGGCAAGGTGTGGCACCTACTTAGCCCCCTGATCAGGGTCACATGAAGCCGTGGGAGCAGGTGGTGGATGGTCGTATGAGCAGCTGACACAGATCGCAAGTCCTGGTTATGTGACTCCTTACGCCAGACAGACAATCTCTGGAGAGTATTGATAATGGCTGGGGTCACCCATCTTGTAAAGACACTGCCCAGAAGAAGGCAATGGCAAACCACTTGTGTAGGAGAACTTGCCAAGACTAATCATTGTCATGAGACCATGATCACCCACAAAATACGACATGACACATAATGTTGACAATCGCTTAGGACTACCCCATTTCTGTCAGTTATTGCTCATGTTCATATATAGAAAACATTAAATTATTATCTGCCAGTGAAACAAAAAGCTAGAATTTCACTAATTTAATGTTAGTGAAATTGAACAAAATTTCAAACCTCAAAGTACATTTATTTTCAAAGTATCCATATTATAGACAACCTTGAAATTTAAACCATAAAATATGGCATGATTAAACATTACTTTATCTAAATAAAATATTTTACCTGTGGGGACTTGAGATATACTTGTGGTAACCTGAATCATTGTTGATGGCTCAGTTGCAGCTCTGCCTACAGTGGTAGGAGGCACTGTCGTTGGTATAGACACCATGGTGATGGCTGGAAGATCTATGCTAATATCTGAAGTTCTTGTGCTTGTCGGTATCATTGCACTGGTTTGAGTACTTGAGAAGGTTGAGGTCTTAGTGGTAGTTGAAGTTTTTATGCTGGTCCATGTGTTAATGGTAGCTAAAGTTCTGGTCCTGCCTGGTTCAGTTGTTTTCATAACACTAGTTGTAGGTATGGTAATTGTCGATGTTTTGTCTCGTGGTAAAAGACTTGTAAGAAGTGCTGGACTAGACCGTGTTGTGGCAAATTCACTCCCAGTAATATTAATTAATGTTGTCTTTGGTATGTCAGTGGAAACTTGTGAAATCACAGTATAACTTCCAGTATTAGAACCAAATGTCGCAACAACTGGTGTCGATGATGTCCTTACAGCTTCTTCTCTGAGTGATTCTATGGTAGAAAGTGATACGTATGTATGTGTTGGCTTGGGCAGTGTAATTCTGGGAGAATCGGTTCTTCGTTCAGGAAGGCCACTCAGTGGTGTTGTTCTTGCTGCATGTGTGCCATTGGTCTTTGATTCAACAAAATCTATTTCAGATGAATTAGCTGTTGTAAAGTTAGAATTTAATTCTCTGGAACTGTTCATTAAACTTTGAGAACCTGATCGTGTTGAAGACAATGTAGTTGCAATAATTTTAGTAATATTGTTTATTGTAGAAAAAAACGTAGTATTTAAGAAATTATCTGTAATTCTGGGAACTAAGTGACTTGTTGCAGTGATGGTTTCAGCATGTGAAGTGAAACTTGAGCTATTTGTATAATAATCAATTGGTGGTACAGATGACATAACAAATGAGCCTTCTTCACTTGAATCATCGGTAACATTATTAAAATCCACATGAATGGATGTTGCAGGTGAAGTTTCTCCATCAGTTTGATTTGTTGCGGTATTTAAGGATCTTTTAGGATTGTTCAATAAAGTGTTTAAAGTAAATCCAGAATTATTCAGTGTAGAACTTACAGAAATGTTAGAATAATTCAGTACAGTACTAGGTGAACTTACATAAGTATTTGGTAAAGACCTTTCAAAAATATTTGATGAAGTACTTAAAGCTCTTCCAGAATTATTTGCTGAGGTATTGGAAGAGCTTTTCAAATAATTTCTTGCTGTCCCTGAAGAACCTTTAGACATGTTTGGATGTCTTTCAGACTCATTTTGGGTATTAATTGAAAACTTTTCAGAACTATTTGGGGAAGCACTTAATCCTTCGGTATCATTTGCTGAAGTATTAAAAAATATAATAGAATCATCCAATGAGGTATTCATAGACCACGAAAGATTATTCGGTGAAGTATTTAAAGATCTCTCAAAATTATTTGGTGTCGAACTTATGGACCTTTTAGAATCATTTGATGAAGTGCTTAAAGACCATTTAGATTTTTTCTGAGAAGTACTTAAGCTTGTTTCAGATACATTTTGCAATGTACTAACCATTTCAGAATCACTTTGATTCTCAAAGCCATTCAAAGTGGTGCCTAGAGAGCTCTCAGAATCACCTTGAGCATGTGTAAAAGGATTTGCAGAAATATTCAATGAAGTATTTGATGAAGTGCTTGAAGAACTTTCGAAAACATTCGTAGAAGAACTTTCATAACTCTTAAAATCAGTTAATTTCTCAGGATCAACAGGTGAAGAACTTAAAGATCGCTTAAAATAATTCTGTGATGTACTTAATCTTTCAACATCATTCAGTGTATTAGTTAATGTTTGTTTAACACCATACACAGAAGTACTAAATCTTTCAGGATCCTTTGGTGAACTACTTAATGATCGTTTAAGTGAGGTATTGATTCTTTCAAAATCATTCATTGCTGTACTTAATGTTTCAAAGTAATTTGGTGAAGTATTTAATGACTGTTTCAAATCATTTAGTGAAGTACTAAATTTTTCAGGATCTACTGACTGAGTATTTACCGATTGTTTCAAATCATTCAGTGAAGTACTAAATTTTTCAGGATCTACTGCCTGAGTACTTACCGATTGTTTTGAATCATTCAGTGAAGTACTAAATCTTTCAGGATCTATTGACGGAGTACTTATAGATTGTTTCAAATCATTCAGTGAAGTACTAAGTCTTTCAGGATCTACTGAACGAGTACTTATAGATTGTTTCAAATCATTCAGTGAAGTACTAAATCTTTCAGGATCTATTGATGGGGTACTTATAGATTGTTTCAAATCATTCAGTGAAGTACTAAATCTTTCAGGATCTACTGAACGAATACTTATCGATTGTTTTGAATCATTCAGTGAAGTACTAAATTTTTCAGGATCTACAGACAAAGTACTTATAGATTGTTTTGAATCATTCAGTGAAATACTAAATTTTTCAGGATCTACAGACAAAGTACTTATAGATTGTTTCAAATCATTCAGTGAAGTACTAAAGCTTTCAGGATCTACTGACTGAGTATTTATTGATTGTTTCAAATCATTCAGTGAAGTACTAAATCTTTCAGGATCTACTGAACGAGTACTTATAGATTGTTTCAAATCATTCAGTGAAGTACTAAATCTTTCAGGATCTACTGACGGAGTACTTATCGATTGTTTCAAATCATTCAGTGAAGTACTAAATCTTTCAGGATCTATTGATGGAGTACTTATAGATTGTTTCAAATCATTCAGTGAAGTACTAAATCTTTCAGGATCTACTGAACGAGTACTTATCGATTGTTTCGAATCATTCAGTGAAGTACTAAATTTTTCAGAATCTACAGACAAAGTACTTATAGATTGTTTTGAATCATTCAGTGAAATACTAAATTTTTCAGGATCTACAGACAAAGTACTTATAGATTGTTTCAAATCATTCAGTGAAGTACTAAATCTTTCAGGATCTATAGACAAAGTACTTATCGATTGTTTCAAATCATTCAGTGAAGTACTAAATCTTTCAGGATCTATAGACAAAGTACTTATCGATTGTTTCAAATCATTCAGTGAAGTACTAAAGCTTTCAGGATCTACTGACTGAGTACTTATTGATTGTTTCAAATCATTCAGTGAAGTACTAAAGCTTTCAGGATCTACTGACTGAGTACTTATTGATTGTTTCAAATCATTCGGTGAAGTACTAAATCTTTCAGGATCTACTGAACGAGTACTTATCGATTGTTTCAAATCATTCAGTGAAGTACTAAAGCTTTCAGGATCTACTGACTGAGTATTTATCGATTGTTTCAAATCATCCAGCAAAGTACTAAATCTTTCAGGATCTACTGACTGAGTTCTTACCGATTGTTTCAAATCATTCAGTGAAGTATTAAATCTTTCAGGATCAGCTAGTGAACTGGTCAACGATTGTCCAAAACCATCCAGTGATGTACTCAAATTTTCAAAGTCATTTGGTAAAGTGCTTACTGATCTCTTAAAATCATTCCTCAAAGTACTTAATTTCTCAGAGTCATTCAGAGGAGTACTTGAAGATTGTTTCAAATCAGTCAGCAATGAACTTAATCTCTGAAGATTACTTAGTGAAGTACTTAAAGATTTTGTAAACTCAGTTATAGTATTTAATCCTTCAGAGTCATTTGGTATAGTACTTCTTGTTATATATGTTGATGTACTTCTTTCTTCAAAATTATTTGATAAATTATTTAACAATGCTTTAAAACTTTCCTGTGAAGAACTCAATCCTTCAAATTCAATCAGTGAAGCTTGTACATATGATCTTGTACTATTATTCAATGGCCTATCAGAAACACTTGGTAAAGTACTGAGTATTTTAGAATCAGTTGATGAAATGCTGGAAGCTCTCTCTGAATAGCTCTTCTCACTACCTAAATACCTACGGGTTCTATTTGACATGGTATTTAGAGGCACTGTAGCATCATTTAATCCTATATCTGAAGGCATGTCAGAAACTCCAGGTGAAGTATTCAAAGATCGTTCAAGATTCCCTGTCCCTGCTTTTCCATCTTCACTTGTCATCTCACTTTCAAGAGGTGATGTAAAGAAGAGATTCTGAGATTCAGATATATAATTTCTTGCAGAAACAAAAAAATTTGCTGACTCAAAGTTACTTGCAATGTTTTCGTCGGGTTCGGAACTTGCAGGTAGATAAATTTGTGAGTTCTTTGTAACTGGTGTAAAGGAAGTTGACATTTCAATTCTTTCCAAAGATATGATATCAGTTGACATCTGTAGATCCAGTTCTCTGGTAGTGGAAATATATGCTACATTATTCTGAGAATCATCTGTCCAGCTTCCAGACACAATGCCACTATGTGGCAGTGTTCTAGTCCTGGAACCTGAAAAAAAAGAGAAAATTTACAGCATCAACCTTTAGCATCTCTTTATTTTGTGTACAGTCAATAGAATAATATAAATATAGGGTCATAGAGTCATAGAAAAGTACAGCATAGAAATAGGCCCTTCAGCCCATCTTGTCCATACTGACCACTTAAACTGCCTATTCCCATTGACCTGCAATGGGACCATAACCCTCCATACCCTACCATCCATGTACCTATTCAACTTCTCGTAAATGTTGACATCCAAATCACACTTACCACTTGCACTGACCGCTTGTTCCACACTCTTACGACCCTCTGAGTGAAGAAGTTTCCCCTTAAGCTTGTCACCTTTAACCCTTAACCTATGACCTCTAGTTGTAGTCCCACCCATGCTCAGTGGAAAAAGCCTGCTTGCATTTACCCTGTCTGTACCCCTCATAATTTTGTATACCTCTATCAAGTCTCCTCTCCATCTTCAATGTCCTATTCAATCTTTTCATATAACTCCAGACCCAGCAACATTCTTGTAAATTTTCTCTGTGCTCTTTCAACCTTATCCACATCTTTATGATAATTAAGCATTTCATATTATTGAAAGGGAAGCACTGTATACTTAATGTGAGATGTCCTTTCCAAGATTTTCAAAGAGGCGCTCTGGAGAGAGTGGGCACACTCGATGTTGATTGGTTAACTAGCACACTCTCCCTGAGGCTCCATGGGATTTCCCAAGGCACTCCAGTTCCCTCCCACCTCCCAAAACCTGAGCGGGAGGAGCATCGGGGAGTTCATAAGCATGTTAAAGAGATTGGGTTGCTGGAAAATGTGAGGTAAGTGGAACTGTCAGAGACGTTCAGGGAACCGATGTTGACTTGATGTACTGAATGGCCTCCTTTATGTAAGAAAAACGTATAACTGTATGACGTATAATAAAATTGATGTGTAAGCAGTATATCAATTGTGCACAAATAAACTGTCTAATGCCACTACCAAATAATAGCAAAATAATTTGCCGTGCTGAAAACAATTTCTAATTTTCTTGGCAATTTAAAAAGTAATATTACGATTCAAAAACATATATACAAAGACAAAATATTGAAATGCATATTATCTACTCTTTATAATATTTACTCAAATAAATATCACATTATCAAATAAAATAACTTTTGGTACCTGTCAATTGTTGATTTCCCCCACCTAACAAATGTACAAGTAACACACACAAAACACTGGAGGAACTCAGCATGTCAGGCAGCATCGATGGAAAAAAGTAGACAGTTAACATTTCAGCCTGAGAACCTGCATCACGAGTGCTGAAAATTGGTCTCAATCTGAAACATCAACTTTCCATAGATGCTGCCTGACCTGCTGAGTTCCTGCAGCATTTTGTGTGTGTTCCTTTGGACTTCCAGCATCTGCAGACTTTGCCGTGTTTGAAATATGTAAAAGAGCAAATATCTTGGAGTCATAAAGTTATCTCATACAGAAACAGCCCTTTGGTCTATGCTGACTAAACTATCTACCTAGGCAAGTCCTATTTTCTTCTAAGGTTGGTTTCAACTCTCTAGTTTATGTACTCTGTGATTCTACCACCTTGCTTCATGTATGTAGGTGCTGACATACCTTCAGGCACATTGAGTATTAGGACAATGAAAGCACATCTATAAATAAACAAATAGGGTGGTGGGGTGGAGATGTGTCTCTACCAAAACAGGTGTAAGGCGCTCCTTCCCTCCATTAGCCTGCAGGTCACCTTCGGCAAAGAGTAGTACATGTTTCCCTGCTCCCCACCCCCCCTTCCCGATCAGGGACACGTGAAGCCATGGGAGCAGGCAGTGGATGGTCGTATGAGCAGCTGGCGTAGATCATAAGTCCTGGTTATGTGACCATTAACACCAGGCAAACGACCTCTGAAGATTAATGATGGTTGCGGTCACCTGTCTTCTAAAGACATTGCTGAGAAGAAGGCAATGGCAAACCACTTCTGTAGAAATATTTGCCAAGAACAATCATGGTCATGGAAAGACCATGATCACCCATGTCATACTTCATGGCAAATAATGATGATGATCATGGTGATACAGAAAGAAAAAGATTTATTATATATTTTCTTAATTGCATAGTTACAATGAATGGAATATCCTTCTTCTATACCTCAAAAATCCTCAGAAAATCCTTCTTTATTCAACACATATTTATTACGATCTGGAGCTCCCTGTGTGTCAATGCAGTGGCAAGAAGGTACTAAAGGAATTGGATGGACATAAAGCAACTTATATCTCCATGTCTCTGCTTTGCAGCTCCACTGCAAAGTCTCTGAGGTACGCCCATCCTAAAGAAGATTCCCATCTTTGACTCTGTGGTATTCGCCAAGTCTTAGGTGTCTGTAGATCATATCTATTTCAATATGTTTGTTTACGAAGTTATCAGAAGACAGCCATGCTTTGAAAAATTTTCATGCCTGCTTCATGTTTGCCCGTGCCAGAACTTCCGTGGTGTCCCAGTTGAAATAGTGTCCTTGGCCTTCATGTCAACCGAAGGGGTAGCCAATCATGACCGAGGCAAGCCAATGGGGGCCTATATAGACACAAGCACTCCCAGAGAGAAACTGCAACAACTGTGCACTAAGGATGTCACCTCAACTGAGGTGATGAAATGTCTGCATGCTAATTGCTAAACTCAGCAAACACCACAACATCAAACGCCTCAATCTGAGCTACCAATGTTCACTACCATTTCCACCTCTCTCTGATGAGAACCCTAAACTTTTATTCTGGCTTTTGTCCCCTTCCTTTCCAGCCCTGATGAAGGGTCTTGGCCTGAAATATCGGCTGTTTACTTCCCTCCAAAAATGCTCCCTAACCACCGAGTTCCTCCAGCATTGTGTGTGTGTGTGTTTTTACACCTCCTTACGTTGTCCACAGATCACTTGAAATTAGTGTGATTCAGTCTTTGAACATTCACTAATATGGATAGGTTCTTTTATGAGAACCTGGTGTGATGAAAAATTTTAACTGAGAAGCCTTTACTGATTCAAAAGCACTTGTACCATCTGTGCATTTTCAGAAGATGGCGCCATAACAGGTCATCCACAACAACAGGCAGGAAACCCTTCCAGTGGACTGTTTTGAAAACTTACTGCGGATGTGGTAATTAGGGGTGGAGAACAATTGGCAGCAATAGGGGGTCTGGGTTAACAAAAGCTTCAGCACTAAATATGGAGGTTACACAGTGCAAAGGGATTTGAGGTTTCCTTCCTATGATTAAGTCCTAAAGACAGTGATGAAAAGTCTTCACAAAAAATACATTCTTCTCATATTTCAGACAAACTGAGCTAGAGAGAAGCTGTTCCTATTTACGGTTTTTATATTTCTCATTGTAAAGTTATAAGCATATTTATAAGAATTGCATTCCCTTCAATCTCAAATTTCCAGGCATACTTTCTTATGACTTCCTGTTTTGATATTTGTCTTCAGGCAAAGTCACTACAACTTCCCTGATTGTGAGTGATTGTAATTCTCCTGAAAGGCCATTATTAAAAACTGCAGCTAAGAATCAGTTTACAACACCTTACCACTTTGTGCAAGTCATTTTAATCTAAAATATGATCACATTTGTAAGACTTTATTATCAGAAGAAAACCATGTTTCTAAATTCTAATGCCTGCTTTGTGTTTGCCTGTATCCCAATTAAGGTGTTTTCCTTCTTGGTCTTCATGTACCGGGATCAGCGACAGTGGACAGTAGCACGAGAATTTTCAGAAGCATGCTTCTCTTCTGATAACTCCATAAGCAAACATATTGGAATAGACACTGTCTATGAACCCGAATGGTCAAAGAAACACAAGCCAATAGAATTCAAAGGTCAACTAAAAGAATAGCCAATCAGGACCAAGGCAAGTGAACAGAGGGCTATATAAACTATGTCAAGTGATTTTGCTAACCACCATGCGACTGAGCCAGCCCAAGGGTTTGACTCAAGATCCTGCCATGCTGAAAATAAACTTTAAATTTGGGTTAACAACTTCTGCAATAAACAGCAATGTGTGAAAACACACCAGTTTTCAGCCAGTGCTCTGTGTTTGATATAATCTGATTATCAACATGCAGCTACTAGCTACTAAGCTTTTCATCGTCCTCGGAAGGAATCGTGCAAGAAACAGTATTCAATAGAACTTACCGTGCACCAGCAGGAAGACTGCAGCAACACAGGCATGGACCTTGTGCAGAGCTGCACTGCCCACAAACAACATTCTGGCATCTATCTAGAGCAGGGGTTGCCAACCTTTTTTATGCAGTGAAGCCCAACCATTAACCAAGATGTCTGTAGACCCCAGGTTAGGAACCCCTGAGTGGAAAGTAATGCTGGTGCTGGGCTGACAACTGTGCCTCGGAAGAAAGTTTAAAAACAAGTCAACACTCTGCAATGATAATATGATATTTAAAACCATAAGATATAGGAGCAGAATTAGGCATTTGTCCCACTGCTCCTCCATTTCATCGTGGCTGATCCATTTCCCTCTCAGCCCCAATCTCCTGCCTTCTCCCCGTATCCCTTCATGACCTGACTAATCAAGAATCCGTCAACCTCTGCCTTAAATATACATAAAGACTTGGTCTCTACAGCTGGCAGTGGCAAAGAATTCCAGATTCACCACTCTGTTCAAAATGGCTATCCCTCTATTCAGTTTGCACCATCAGAGAGGATTATCGAGAACTAACACACTCACTCTGTTTCTTTAGTCACATCATAGTTCTGATGACACACATTTGTCAACATTCAAAATAAATTTATTATCAAAGTACATATAAGTCACCATATACATAAGAACATAAGAAATAGGAGCAGGAGTAGGCCATCCAGCTCATCGAGCCTGCCCCGCCATTCATCAAGATCATGGCTGATCTGTCCGTAAACTCAGCTCCATCTACCCGCCTTTTCCCCATAACCCTTAAATCCCCTACTATGTAAAAACCTATCCAACTGTATCTTAAATATATATAGTGAAGAAGCCTCAACTGCTTCCCTGGGCAGCGAATTCCACAGATTCACCACTCTCTGGGAAAAACAGTTTCTCCTCATCTCCGTCCTAAATCTTCTCCCCTGAATCTTGAGTCAATGTTCCCTAGTTCTAGTCTCACCTACCAATGGAAACAACTTTCCTACTTCTATCTTATCTATCCCATACAAAATTTTGTATGTTTCTATAAGATCCCCTCTCATTCTTCTGAATTCCAGAGTATAGTCCCAGGCGACTCAATCTCTCCTCATAGGTGGTGTGAGTCCTGAGGCTCCTGTACCTTCTTCTGATGGCAGAAGGGAGAAGAGAACATGACCTGAGAGGAGGAGATTCCAGCTGATAGATGTGGCTTTTCTGCGACAAAGATTCATTGGAGGGTGGTACCCATGAAGGACTGGGTCATATCCATAAATTTCTGTAGGACTATCCACTCAAGAGCATTGGTGGTCCCATATCAAGCTGTCATGCAGCCAGTCAAAATGCATCCCACCGCACATCTATAGAAGTTTGTCAACATTTTAGATGTCATGCCAAATCTTTGCAAACTCCTAAGAAAGAAAAGGCACTGCTGTGCTTTCTTCATAATTGCACTTAAGTGCTGGGCTCAAAACAGGTATTCCAAAATAATAAAACTGAGGAATTTAAAGTTGCTGACCCTCTCCACCTCTGATTCTCCAATGAGGACTGCCTCAGGGACCTATAGTTTCCTCTTCTTGAAGCCTATAATCAGTTTCTTGGTCTCACAGACATTAAGACAGAAGTAGTTGTTGTTGCAATTTTCAGTCTCCCTCCTGTACGGTGATTCATCACAATCCTTTGATTCGATCAATCACAGCCGTGATGTCAGCAAAATTAAATATGTACACCTGTACTGATGGAGATTGACGTACACCTGTGTTGATGGAGATTGAGGTGTACCTGTGTTGATGGAGATTGAGGTGTACCTGTGCTGATGGAGACTGTGGTGTACCTGTGTTGATGGAGATTGAGGTGTACCTGTGCTGATGGAGATTGTGGTGTACCTGTGCTGATGGAGATTGAGGTGTAACTGTGCTGATGGAGATTGAGGTGTAACTGTGCTGATGGAGATTGTGGTGTACCTGTGCTGATGGAGATTGTGGTGTACCTGTGTTGATGGAGATTGAGGTGTACCTGTGCTGATGGAGATTGTGGTGTACCTGTGCTGATGGAGAGTGAGGTACACCTGTGCTGATGGAGATTGAGGAGTACCTGTGCTGATGGAGAGTGAGGTACACCTGTGTTGATGGAGATTGTGGTGTACCTGTGCTGATGGAGATTGTGGTGTACCTGTGCTGATGGAGATTGTGGTGTACCTGTGCTGATGGAGATTGAGGTGTAACTGTGCTGATGGAGATTGTGGTGTACCTGTGCTGATGGAGATTGTGGTGTACCTGTGCTGAAGGAGATTGTGGTTAACTGTGCTGATGGAGATTGTGGTGTACCTGTGCTGATGGAGACTGTGGAGATTGTGGTGATCCTGTGCTGATGGAGACTGTGGTGATCCTGTGCTGATGGAGATTGTGGTGATCCTGTGCTGATGGAGACTGAGGTGTACCTGTGCTGATGGAGACTGAGGTACACCTGTGCTGATGGAGATTGTGGAGTACCTGTGCTGATGGAGATTGAGGTGTACCTGTGCTGATGGAGATTGAGGTGTACCTGTGCTGATGGAGATTGTGGTGTACCTGTGCTGATGGAGATTGTGGTACACCTGTGCTGATGGAGATTGTGGTACACCTGTGCTGATGGAGATTGTGGTACACCTGTGCTGATGGAGATTGAGGTGTACCTGTGCTGATGGAGATTGTGGAGTACCTGTGCTGATGGAGACTGAGGAGTACCTGTGCTGATGGAGACTGAGGTACACCTGTGCTGATGGAGATTGTGGAGTACCTGTGCTGATGGAGATTGAGGTGTACCTGTGCTGATGGAGATTGAGGTGTACCTGTGCTGATGGAGATTATGGTGTATCTGTGCTGATGGAGATTGTGGTGTACCTGTGCTGATGGAGACTGAGGTGTACCTGTGCTGATGGAGATTGAGGTACACCTGTGCTGATGGAGACTGTGGTGTTCCTGTGCTGATGGAGATTGTGGTTAATTGTGCTGATGGAGATTGTGGTATACCTGTGCTGATGGAGATTGAGGTGTACCTGTGCTGATGGAGATTGAGGTGTACCTGTGCTGATGGATATTGTGGTGTACCTGTGCTGATGGAGATTGAGGTGTACCTGTGCTGATGGAGATTGAGGTGTACCTGTGCTGATGGAGATTGTGGTGTACCTGTGCTGATGGAGAGTGAGGTACACCTGTGCTGATGGAGATTGTGGTGTACCTGTGCTGATGGAGATTGAGGTGTAACTGTGCTGATGGAGATTGAGGTGTAACTGTGCTGATGGAGATTGAGGTGTAACTGTGCTGATGGAGATTGTGGTGTACCTGTGCTGATGGAGATTGTGGTGTACCTGTGCTGAAGGAGATTGTGGTTAACTGTGCTGAAGGAGATTGTGGTGTACCTGTGTTGATGGAGATTGTGGTGTACCTGTGCTGATGGAGACTGTGGTGTTCCTGTGCTGATGGAGACTGTGGTGTTCCTGTGCTGATGGAGATTGAGGTGTACCTGTGCTGATGGAGATTGAGGTGTACCTGTGCTGATGGAGATTGTGGTATACCTGTGCTGATGGAGATTGAGGTGTACCTGTGCTGATGGAGATTGTGGTGTACCTGTGCTGATGGAGAGTGAGGTACACCTGTGCTGATGGAGATTGTGGTGTACCTGTGCTGATGGAGATTGAGGTGTAACTGTGCTGATGGAGATTGAGGTGTAACTGTGCTGATGGAGATTGAGGTGTAACTGTGCTGATGGAGATTGTGGTGTACCTGTGCTGATGGAGATTGTGGTGTACCTGTGCTGAAGGAGATTGTGGTTAACTGTGCTGAAGGAGATTGTGGTGTACCTGTGTTGATGGAGATTGTGGTGTACCTGTGCTGATGGAGACTGTGGTGTTCCTGTGCTGATGGAGACTGTGGTGTTCCTGTGCTGATGGAGATTGAGGTGTACCTGTGCTGATGGAGATTGAGGTGTACCTGTGCTGATGGAGATTGTGGTACACCTGTGCTGATGGAGATTGTGGAGTACCTGTGCTGATGGAGATTGAGGTGTACCTGTGCTGATGGAGATTATGGTGTACCTGTGCTGATGGAGATTGTGGTGTACCTGTGCTGATGGAGATTGTGGTACACCTGTGCTGATGGAGATTGTGGTACACCTGTGCTGATGGAGATTGTGGAGTACCTGTGCTGATGGAGATTGAGGTGTACCTGTGCTGATGGAGATTGTGGTGTACCTGTGCTGATGGAGACTGAGGAGTACCTGTGCTGATGGAGACTGAGGTACACCTGTGCTGATGGAGATTGTGGAGTATCTGTGCTGATGGACATTGAGATACACCTGTGGTGATGGAGATTGTGGTGTACCTGTGCTGATGGAGATTGAGGTGTACCTGTGCTGATGGAGATTGAGGTGTACCTGTGTTGATGGAGATTGTGGTGTTCCTGTGCTGATGGAGATTGAGGTGTACCTGTGCTGATGGTGACTGAGGAGTACCTGTGCTGATGGAGATTGAGGTGTACCTGTGCTGATGGAGACTGAGGTGTACCTGTGCTGATGGAGACTGAGGAGTACCTGTGCTGATGGAGATTGTGATATACCTGTGCTGATGGAGATTGAGGTGTACCTGTGCTGATGGAGATTGAGGTGTACCTGTGCTGATGGAGATTGTGGTACACCTGTGCTGATGGAGACTGTGGAGTACCTGTGCTGATGGAGATTGTGGTGTACCTGTGCTGATGGAGATTGAGGTGTACCTGTGCTGATGGAGATTGAGGTGTACCTGTGCTGATGGAGAGTGTGGTGTACCTGTGCTGATGGAGACTGAGGAGTACCTGTGCTGATGGAGATTGTGGAGTACCTGTGCTGATGGAGATCGAGGTGTACCTGTGCTGATGGAGATTATGTTGTACCTGTGCTGATGGAGACTGAGGTGTACCTGTGCTGATGGAGATTTGAGGTACACCTGTGCTGATGGAGACTGTGGTGTTCCTGTGCTGATGGAGATTGTGGTTAATTGTACTGATGGAGATTGTGGTGTATCTGTGCTGATGGAGTTTGAGGTGTACCTGTGCTGATGGAGATTGAGGTGTACCTGTGCTGATGGAGATTGTGGTGTACCTGTGCTGATGGAGATTGAGGTGTACCTGTGCTGATGGAGATTGAGGTACACCTGTGCTGATGGAGATTGAGGTGTACCTGTGCTGATGGAGATTGTGGTTAACTGTGCTGATGGAGATTGTGGTATACCTGTGCTGATGGAGATTGTGGTACACCTGTGCTGATGGAGATTGTGGTGTAACTGTGCTGATGGAGATTGAGGTGTACCTGTGCTGATGGAGATTGTGGTGTAACTGTGCTGATGGAGTTTGAGGTGTACCTGTGCTGATGGAGATTGTGGTGTACCTGTGCTGATGGAGATTGAGGTGTACCTGTGCTGATGGAGATTGAGGTGTACCTGTGCTGATGGAGATTGTGGTGTACCTGTGCTGATGGAGATTGAGGTGTACCTGTGCTGATGGAGATTGTGGTGTACCTGTGCTGATGGAGATTGAGGTGTACCTGTGCTGATGGAGATTGTGGTGTAACTGTGCTGATGGAGATTGAGGTGTACCTGTGCTGATGGAGATTGTGTTGTACCTGTGCTGATGGAGATTGTGGTACACCTGTGCTGCAGGAGTTTGTGATGATTGCCTCATGTTTTGATGGTTAAAGAGAGCAAAGAGCGCATTGAGATCATCTGGAAGCTGTGCTTACTGAGTTGTAGTTTATGAAATTAATGCCAGTTAATGGGAGTCCTTAAGCTTTAGTTTACATATACGTAACTAAATTTTTGCAATTGGGTAATATGTCAAAGTTACGAATCCTTAGAAGTATAAAGCTACAGTGGCTGACAAGCTTATGCACAATCTGAAGCACCATTGTAAATTCTGCAGTTTCTGGCGGACCAGTGAACGTTGGAACTAAACTGTCAGATATATGGCATGCTACCAGCTCACCTTCCCCTCAGACACACAGGCCCACATACTCAAAATACCTTTCACTTACTATACTTTAATAAAGTATTGCTTTGTTAAAATATTACATTGGGTGTCTGGGTGAAGATACGTCTCTACCAAAGGAAGTGTGTGGCACTCCTTCCCTCCACTGGCCGGCAGGTCGCCCTGTAGCACCTGCTTAGCCCCCAATCAGGGTCACGTGAATCCATGGGAGCAGGTGGTGGATGGTCGTATGAACTTATCACATTCCTGGTTATGCGATCACTGATGCCAGGCAGACAATCCTTGAAGAGTATTGATAATGGCCGTGGGTCACCCATCTTGTAAAGACACTGCCCAGAAGAAGGCAATGGCAAACCACTTCTGTAGAAAAATTTTCCAAGAACAATCATGGTCAAAGACCATGATCGCCCATGTCATGTGATATTCCACATAACGAACCAACAAAAATATTACAGTTTCCTAGCCATGAGCATTGCAGAGGGAATAATACAACTTGCAATCCAAGAGATCACTGAAGTTCCATTACTTCCTTCTCAAGATCATCTGGAAAAGGGCAATAAATGGCTGTATTACAACATATCGATATCCCCAGAATGAAGATTGCAAAAAAACTCCTTATTGACTCTTTTGCACCCCGGTTGGTAGGTGGATTGCTCATTGTTGATGGTCCTGTGATTAGGTTATGGTTAAAACGGGACTGCCAGCTGGTGGTCTGCTGAGCAGTGCAGCTCGAAGGACTGGAAGGGCCTAACCTGCAATGTATCTCAATAAATAAATAAAATTCTTATGCATTACTATTGCATAATAAAAAGAAGTACAGTCCGTATTTCATCTGCCACATCGCTGAGGGAGAATATGGTGCTGAATTATTGTATCGCAGCCAGAGAGACAATCAGTTCAAACCACAAATCCATTCATGCCAAAATTATTATTGCATATGTATGGAGCATATGGCTCACTCCGTATTGAAATAGATTTATTCAGTCGTGATGATCCCTCTGGAGTACTTGTCTAACATTATAAATATTCTAGAAAACCTTTTCCAGAATTGGAATTACAAAATTCTCTCCGTGAAAAGTTAAAAAATTTAGTAAGAAATAATAATTATTAATGAATAAACAAGAAATGATTAAATAAATCATTATGAAAAACATAATTCAACGTGAGGCACTAGGAAAACAATAGACTAATCCAAAGAGGTTTGTAAGAGTTTTATGAGTTTGATAAATTGAGAGAGCCATTGAGAGTAGGGGAGATTCAAACAAGAGGACGTGAGTTGAGAGTTAGGGGGCAAAAGTTTAAGCGTAACACGAGGAGGAATTTCTTTACTCAGAGAGTGGTAGCTGTGTGGAACGAGCTTCCAGTAGAAGTGGTAGACGCAGGTTCGGTATTGTCATTTAAAGTAAAATTGGACAGGTATATGGACAGGAAAGGAATGGAGGGTTATGGGCTGAGTGTGGGTCAGTGGGACTAAGTGAGAGTAAGCGATCGGCACGGACTGGAAGGGCCGAGATGGCCTGTTTCCGTGCTGTAATTGTTATATGCTTATATATAAACTTTTTAACATAGTTTGCATTAGACACCAGATATGAAAGTATTAATTGTGATCAGTATTAAAGTACCACGAAATAGATTGTGAGACTCAAGGACATTGGCAGCATGAGGTCATGCAGTAACAGTGACAATCCTGCGTCCTATTGTTTGAGATTGTGTGGCTGGATGGAGGTTAGCTCCTAGCAAAGGGGGCTCAATACACTCCGTCCCTCCACTAGCTTGCAGGTCAGTCTTGGGCAAGATGTAGGAATGGCTTAGCTCCCCCCCACCACCGCATCTATCAAGGTCATGTGAAGCCATTGGAGCAGCTGGTGCAGATCACAAGTCCTGGTTATGCAACCACTGAGGCCAGGCAGACAATCTCTGAAGAGTATTGATAATGGCTGGGGTCACCCATCTTGTACAGACACTGCCCAGAGGAAGGCAATGGCAAACCACTTCTGTAGAAAAATTTGCCAAGAACAATCATGGTCACCGTGATTGCCCATGTCATACGACATGGCACATAACAAACGAATGATTGTTAGAGAACCTACCTGCATATAAAATAAGACATTTAGAATACAAGCCTAGACAGTAATTACTGTGCAACATATAGTTATTAGAGAAAGCAACTAGCTTTCAAAATCTTTAGGACGATCGTGCAAAGTGTTGGCTTTAAATTAATGTACCAACTTCAAAGCCAGAGGAATAGAAAATCTAATTCAGCTAATGTAAGGATTGAATAAACGTTTCCTTCCCGACATCTCCACGGCCTCGATGGGAAACTGAGATTCATATTCTCATGCTGTCACTACATAAGAATTGCCTTGTCTCTGCCAGGTCACTACAGGGTTACACAGCAGTGTCACAGGAGGCAGATTAGTGCTGCCCTTCAGGACCCATTGGCTGATTATACAGAACACACACAGTTGCCATGGAAATACTTGCAAGTCAGCTGAAGGAGGAAGGGTGGGACAGCAGGCAGTATTTTAAGAAATTAAAATGGGAAGTTTACAACAAAGTCCTCAAGATCTAAGGAAAAATAACAATGAACTAGTAAAATTGAGCCTTCCTAATTTGAAGTTAAATAAGGCGCAATTTTAATGGGAATTAACCTTGTACGACGTGGTGGGTGAGGTGAATTATAATCTTCTGTTTCTGGCTGGGTCAATTTAATATCTAGACTTCATCCGCATGCTTCCAATCAACTGCTCATCTGAAATGGGCGGCAGGTTGAAATAGTTGCCCGCAAATGAACCCATTAAAAAGCCTTTGCAAAGCTGAATTTGCAGGAAATTATGAAGTTGTAGCTCAAAGTGAAACAAAGGAAACCACCAATTTGTTCTTGAGGCCATGGCTAATCAATTCCATTACTAATAGCAAGTGTGTCCATGATCAGATATCCTGAGAGTTGATGACATAGCTCTATCTCTAGCTCTCTGCTAAGCCAGGTTCTGTGAGAATAGTTTTTCTTTCACCAAACTGAAGTCAACACATTTGGGGATATCTTGGCAGCTATAATCCAACAAGCTTTGATTTCCAGTGTGTGCCTTAATTCAAGAGCAGGTACATAACGATGACAGCGTGACTATACTGGTTTGAAGGTATCTGAAAGACAGTTAACCTGGCTATCACGTATCTCTGCTCCATTGCTCCTGCTGTCACCACTCCTAATAACATGGGAGTATCTGCTTACACTTTTCCTTATCAGAAAGGAATTTGATCACACATTAGGAATGGGAATATCAAATGTTGGGTCTTCTACCAATTATGGGGCGTTTTAAACGTTCCACTGGGGTAGAAATACATCTTACCAAAGGAGGTGTAAGGCGCTCCTTCCCACCGCTAGCCTGCAGGTCACTCTTGGGCAAGGTGTGGCACCTGCTTAGCCCCCTGATCAGGGTCACATGAAACCGTGGGAGCAGGTGGTGGATGGTCGTATGAGCAGCTGGTGCAGATCACAAGTCCTGGTTATGCGACCACTGATGCCAGGCAGACAATCCCTGAAGAGTATTGGTAATGGCTGGGGACACCTGTCTTGTAAAGACACTGCCCAGAAGGAGGCAATGACAAACCTCTCTGTAGAAAAATTTTGTGAAGAGTAATCATGGCCATAGACCATGATCACCTACATCATACAACAGGGCACATTATGAACGATCCTGGGGGAAACCACTGAAGTCACTAAAAGCACCACGAACAAAAAAGATAGATAAGCAATTTGGACAAAGTGTAAGAGCACTGTTACCACAGAAAACTCTAACTTCCAGCTCTATGTTTAGAATAGATATTCTCTTGAAAGTCTTCCTCGGAGTCTGTTACCTACTTTCTTATATTACTTAGGACTACATACACCACTGCTGTACACAATGGGAGAAGTGATGGGTGGCCACCATAAAGGGTACAAATGGTGTCGGATGCAAAGTGTTTAACATAATGAAGCTGTACCAGTTCTAAGTTTCATTCACCCATACTTGCTTCTCCAGAAATACAATTCACTCATATAATCCACGGGAACACATTGTTACAGGTTCCTGCTGCCTTTCCCTGACTGACACACCCATGAACTGGCAGACATGAGCTGTGCAGGACGGGAAAATTGTGTCCTTTCCTTCCAAATAGGACCTAAAGATTAAAGAGCATTAAACTGACGGAAACAGTATTGCTTAGCAATAGTACTTCTGTGTAGAAAATAAGGATTTTAAGTATTGCAAAGACAATGATTAGCCAACTGCAGCATTTATAAGGCCTTCCAGTAGGTTGCAATAGATTAGGATCAGGGTAGATATTCTGGTGAAAACTGCCTTCTGGCTGTGTGCTTCTTCTTCTTAGGTTGCTGTACGGCAGGAGTTCCCAACCTGGGGTCCACTGACCCCTCAGTTAATGGTAGGGGTCTATGGTATAAAACAAAGAGTGGGAACCCTTGCCTCATGGGATCACCGATATTTGCTTTCACTCCAGTGGCATGGGTTCTGAGGTGACTGACGAGTGCAAGGTGAGAACTTGCCACGAAGGAAGGGATCCTGTCAAGCAAAGTGTACAAGTGGGTAGGTTGGGAAGTGGTGAATTCCCTGAATTCAGTGAACAGGTGAGGTTCTCATTGTCTCCTGTTCTCAGTGAATGTTTCTTTTCTACTTGGGGCCGAGAATTTGCAGAAATTCTTAAGGATGTTGCATTAAAATGATCTAATTATCAGCTCCCCAATGGAAAAAAAACTACATTTGCAATATTGTATATATCATTGCCTGTGACAGTTCAGAATACCAACTAACTTTACAGTAGAGAATATTCTGAGTTAACACTGCAGACACAGTCAGTAGACAGAAATGTTTACAGAGCACCACATAAAATCTTAGGAATTTCAGTGACATCATGCTGGACACTTTATAGAAATTAGCAAAAGACAATACAATATATAAGTATCGACACGAGTGATTTTAACAAAAGTAGATTAAAATAAAAAAGGTGCAAGGAATGATTTCTGTACAGCGGCCATATTTCATTAGGAATTTGAGGAGATCTGGTATGTCATCAAAAAGATTCTTGCAAATTTCAACAGATGAACTGTGGAGAGCAATCTAACTGGTTGCATCACCATCTGGTATGGGGGGGGGGGCACTGCACAGGATTGAAATAAGTTGCAGAAAGATGTGAACTCAGTCATTGGCACTAGCCTCCACAGCATCCAGGACATCTTCAAGAAATGATGCCTCATAAAGGCAGCATCCATCATTAAGGACCCCTATCAATCAGGACATGCCTTATTCTCATTGCTACCATCAGGAAGGAGGTACAGAAGCCTGAAGGCACACACTCAACAATCTAGGAACAACTTCTTCCCCTCTGCCATCAGATTTCTGAATGGACATTGAACTCATGAACACTACCTAAAACTGGTTAGGATTCTGTTTCTGATTTTTTTGCCCATCTGCACACTGAGGGGTTGATGTAGTAACATAGTGCTGTTAGACCAGAACAACCTGAGCAGAATGTCTCAGGGATGTCTCCTCTTGGGGTGTAACAATAATCCTTTAATCAAAAGCTACTGAACTTTCACACACTACAAAGCAATCTGAGCTCTTCCTCTTGTTAAAATCAGTTACTCTAAACACAAAATGCAAGAATCAATAAATGTACTGTAAATTAAACATGAGGAGAGACAAACAGAAAATATAACTGTGTAATGAAACATGTTCCAGTAAAAATTTATTAGCGGTCATGGGTCCCTAGAGACCAGTTTCTATAGAGTGGGAACCTCTCACAGTTCCCTCTGTCTCACTATCCATGCATTTAATGTCTGGCATTTGGACCAAGAACCCAAAACTTTTCCTCATATTGGAAAATTTAATTTAATTTCAGAAAATTTATTACAGTTTACACAATCTGACTGCAGAATTATTTTAAAATCTACTGTAAATATTTCTTTGCTACTGCAGTGACAAAATTATTCACTGACTTGCTGTTGATCCAGGCTTCCTTCCTTCAGTCACAATCCCAGCAAATTCCCAGAACTGGCAGATCTGTTCACTGCCGTTTCCCTCTGATATATTTGAGAGGAAATTAATTCATGCAGAATAAGGTTCCATAATGTACAAAGGTCATTGAAGGCATTTTAATGGACCACTGAGTGGAGTGTCCACACTGAATGTTCCTGCCTAAGGAAAGAATTAGAAAACTGTTCAAACTAGGTTAACTGGGCCACTAACACTTCTTAGGATATATAAAATCTGTCGATCAGTCAAAAGTCAATGCCAATTAATTTTGAGCTTCTGTGTTGAAAATCTTCAGTCTCATTTCACTTAAGATTCTTTAAAATTGGCAAGAAGCTAATAGATGTGACTTTAACACTAACCCATACTGTAAAGGAGACAGAGTTAATTTATTCCCCTTTTCTGATTTGAATTTCATTTCACCATTTGAAATTTACCTCAAGCCTCTTAAGTTTAATGAATCCAGGGCCCATTGTACTGTAGCAAGAGATTGCAGTGATGGTGGACACATTGGTTGAAATTTTTCATAGATTTTTCATAGATTTTCACTAGATTCTGGGGTTGGTGTACCTGAAGATTGGAGAACAGCCAATGTGATTCCTTTGTTCAAAAAAAAAGGTAGAAGGCAGCGAAGTACAGATCAGATAGGTTAACAATTAGTATTCCAGATGCTGGAATCAACAGAGGAAATAAGTAATCATTTAGGAAAAGAGACCTAATTAAAACCAGTCAACATGGCTTTCTGAAAGGTAAATCACGTTTGACAAATCTGTTCAAATCTGTGTAGCAGACGAAGTTGATAGACGGGAATCTGTAGACGTATATTTAGAATTTTTAAAAGGCATTTGACAAGGTGCCACATTACAAGTAATGCATACATTAAAATCTCATGGTATAGGAGGAAGTGTCTTCAAATGACTTGTAAACTGTCTGTCTCATAGAAAACAGAGTTGGATTAAATGGGTCATTTACAGAGTGGAAAGTTGTAACCAACGGGCTACAGCTGTGATCAGTTGTGCTCCGCTTTATTTTAGGTAAAGGGACCTAAACATTAATAACTTAAAGGAAGAAACAGTATGTGAGGCTTCCAAGTTTATGGAAAGGCTGTTGTGACCTGGATACCATGATTCTGCAACAGGGTACAGGAAGATTGACTGAGTAAGCCAAAGACTGAAAAAAGGAGTTTTACGTGCTGAAGTGTGATGTTATGCACGTCAGTAAAAGAACTCAGGAAACAGATTATTATTGATATGAAGAGAGACTGCAATTAAGTGAAATAGAGAGAGATCTAGGTACTGTAATGCACAAATCACAAAAAGCTAGCAGCACATCCAGCATGTAGATAAGAATCCAAAGTCACTGGAGAATAAAATAGAGAGGTTTTGTTGCAATTGTACACAGTGTTGGTGAAGCCTGGAATACTGTATACAATCTAGGTCCCTTTCAAAGTTCAAAGTAAATTTATTATCAAAGTACACATCCTTATTTCCTCTTTGTTTCATGATTGTGTGGAAGACGAATCTCAGGGCTGTATACTGCATTCATACTTTGATAATAAATATACTTTAAATCTTTTTGAATCTTTGATATTTTTTATACTATTATGGACTTATTGAGCATGCTCAAAAGAACATGAATCTCAGGGTTGTATATGGAGATAGAGGTGTACTTCGGTAATAAATTTACTTGAACTTTGTACTTTAATCACACCAATTGAAAAGTACAATATAGTTAGTAAAAGGAATAAATTCTGGTATATGAAACAAGTCTAACTCTCAAATACATCCTCTATCGTCTGTCTTTGTCGGCAAATTAGAGCACCATTCTTGCTGTCCACAAAACAAGTTGACTGAGAGTTACTTTCCTCCAGCTGTTACATTCAAATGATTTCAAGGGTGTTTATGAGTCCCGAGGAACAGCCCATACAGCACAGCTGCACGGGATGAACATCCACAAAGGATCTGCGAGGGAGGAGCTTTCTCACTACCAGCCAAGAAAGTACTTAATATCCGTCTAAAATTCCCAGAGATGAAGCATTCTGCCAAATAGCCAGAGGCTTTTTCCCAGGGCTGAAATGGCCAACATGAGGGGGCACAGTTTTAAGGTCCTTGGAAGTAAAGTACAGAGGGGATGTGTGGGGTAAGTTTTTCACACAGAGAGTGGTGGGTGTGTGGAATGCACTGCCAGTGATGGTGATGGAGGCAGATACGATAGGGTCTTTTAAGAGACTGTTAGATAGGTACATGGAGCTTAGAAAAATAGTGGGCTATGTGGTAGGGTAATTCTGGGTAGTTCCTAGAATAGATTTACAAACAAGCTGGATGAACTCAGCAGGTCAGGCAGCATGCGTTGACTGGTCATTTCAATGGATGCTGCCCGACCTGCTGAGTTCATCCAGCTTGTTTGTACGTCTTGATTTGACCACAGCATCTGCAGTATACTTTGTGTTTTCTAGAACAGAGTACATGGTCAGCACAAAATAGTGGGCCAAAGGGCCTGTAATGTGCTGTAGATTTCTAAGTTCTATGTAAATGAATTTGACAGTCCATTCGGGGAGCTATCTGACAAGATCCACCGTTAAGGCCAATCTGTGTAGCTCATCGCCAAATTGACCTGCAATGAAAAGTCCTCTTCTGCATAAACTTTTGCACAAAACACCTAGGCTATTGATGTTGGGTAATTCAGCGATGACTGTGCCAGGTTTGATTCTGCCTTATTGGAAATGGTCATTCCCTGGTTGTTTTGAGAGTTGAACATTACCTGTCACTTATCAAGCTAAAGTCAGATGTATCAGTGTTACAGTGGAGGGAAGGGAATTACAGTGGGGCGAGAGAGGAGCTGGCCAGAATTGATTGGAAGAGAACACTGGCATGGATGATGGCAGAGGGGCAATGGCTGGAATTTCTGGAAGCAATTCAGAAAGCACAGGATATGCATCCCAAAGAGAAAGCATTCTAAAGGAAAGACATCACAACCATGTCTAACAAAATAAATCAAAGCCAACATATAAGCCAAAGAGAGGGCATATAATAGAGCAAAATTTAGTGGCAAGTTAGAGGATTGGGAAGCTTTCAAATACCAACAGAAGGCAATTAAAAAAGTCATTACGAAGGTAAAGATGGGACACAAAAGGAAGATGATACCAAAAGTTTCTTCAGATACATAAAATGTAAAAGAGAGGTAACAGTGGATATCAGACCACTGGAAAACTATGCTAGAGAGGTAGTAATGGGGGACAATGAAATAGCGGACAAACTGAATAAATACGTTGCATCAGTCTTCACTGTGGAAGACACTAGTAGAATGGTGAAAGTTCCAGGTCTCAGAGGTCAGGAACTGTGTGAAGTTACCATAATTAGAGAGAAGGTTCTTTGGAAACTGGAAGATCTGAGGGTAGATATGTTACCTGGGCCAGGTGGTGTACACCCCAGAGTTCTGAAAGAGGTGGCTGAAGAGACTGTGGAAGCTTTAGTAATGATCGTTCAAGAATCATTAAATTCTGGAATGGTTCCAGAAGACTGGAAGTTGCAGCTATCACTCCACTCTTCAAGAAGGGAGAGAGGCAGAAGAAAGGAAATCAAAGGCCAGTTAGTCTGACCTCAGTGGTTGGGAAGATGTTAGAGATGTTTAGAAAGGATGAGGTCTCAGGGTACTTGCAGGCACATGATTAAATAGGCTGTAGTCAGCATGGTTTCCTCAAAGGAAAATCCTACCTGACAAATTTGTTGGAATTCTTTGAAGAAGTAACAAGCAGGCTGGACAACAGAGAATTGGTTGATGTTGTGTACTTGGGTTTTCAGAAGGCCTTTGACAAGGTGCCACACCTGAGGCTGCTTAACAAGCTATGAGCCCATGGTATTACAGGAAAGATTCTAGCATGGATAAAGCAGTGGCTGATTGGCAGGAGGCAAAGAGTGGGAATAAAGCAGGCCTTTTCTGACTGGCTGCTGGTGAATAACGGTGTTCCACAGGGTTCTGTATAGGGACTTTTTTTTAAGCTAATATATCAACAATTTGGATGATGGAATTGATGGCTTTGTTACAGTAAATATTGCTCATACACAATTATTGGTCAGCAAGAAATAACAGATTGTTCACTGCATGAAACTATAAAAAGTACCTTTACCAATTTCAGCTTCAGACAATGAATAGGAAGGAAAAGAAATGAAAAGGGCCCATTACAATTAAAGCAGTCCAATGTGCACATAACCATTGAAACTCATACTGCAGTATTCGGGAGTGTACCTTTTACTCACACGCTGGACCCACAGTCTGCATGAAAACATCTCCCACATTTTCTAACTCCCCTCAAAGACCATCTTGAGCCAACTGGCTCTCTCTAAGGAGTATTGGCCCTTCCACCTTGGAACCATTCATCTGCACAAAGTACTTCTTGCAATGGGGACTATTCTTCCAACGGCATCTTCCCTTCTGTCCCACCAAAAGACCCCAAAATCAGACTACTGTCCTTCAGAAAACTCTTCCCCACAGCTCTCTGGAATCTTACTGCTGCCAGAGAAGGTGTCTTCACTCAACTTCACTTGCCCAACAGCAGAACAAAACCTTTTTCATCTCAGACAGTTGAAGAAGTTTGGCATGAGTCCCCAAATCCTAAGAATTTTCTACAGGGGCACAATTGAGAGCATCCTGACTGGCTGCATCACTGCCTGGTATGGGAACTGTAATTCCCTCAATCGCAGGACTCTGCAGAGAGTGGTGCGGACAGCCCAGTGCATCTGTGGATGTGAACTTCCCACTGTTCAGGACAATTACAGCAACAGGTTCATAAAAAAGGCCCGAAGGTTCACTGGGGACCCAAGTCATCCCAACCATAAACTGTTCCAGCTGCTGCCATCTGGGAAACTGTACCACAGTATTAAAGCCAGGACCAACAGACTCTGGGACAGCTTCTTCCATCAGGCCATCAGACTGATTAATTCACGCTGACACAATTATATTTCTAAGCTATATTGACTGTTCTGTTGTATATCTTATTGTACATACTATTTATTACAAATTACTATAATTTGCACATTGCACATTTAGACAGAAACGTAAAGACATTTATTCCTCAAGTATGTGAAGGATATAAGAAATAAAGTCAATTCAATGCCCCATCACTGAACTGTTCCCACAACCAATAGACTCACGTTCAATGGCTCTTCATTTCATGTTGTCAATACTCATTGCTTATTTATTATTATTACTTTTTTTTTTGCACTTTGATTGAATGCCCAAGAACGTGTAGTCTTTCACTGATTCAGTGATTGTTATTATTTTATTATTTGATTTATTGATTATAGAACATAGAAAACCTACAGCACAATACAGGCCTTTTGGCCCAAAAAGCTGTGCCAAACATTCCTTTACCTTAGAAATTACCTAGGGTTACCCATAGCCCTCTATTTTTCTAAGTTCCATGCACCTATCCAGGAGTCTCCCAAATGACCCTATCGTATCCGCCTCCAATTATTATGCTAACTGTTAATTTTATTATATCACTAGTTTTAATTTCATTCATTTTTAATGCTCCAAGACTGTTTGTTTTGCTAGTTGCATAATAAAGGATTGAATATATTTCAACTTTGAAGCCTTATTACTGGATTGCAATGAAAGTCGTGTCATACCCCCACCTTTCCCTGTTCTTAGAATCCAATAGGTTTGTTTGATTAGCCACTCAACAGTAGCTATGCTCACAAGAAAATGAATCTCAGGGTTGTAGATGATGAAATAAAGGTACTTAGATAATAAATTTACTTTTGTACATGATAACCTCTTGGTTTGGGAGAGCACTGATTAGCACTGATGCTGCCCAAAATAATTTCTCTTATTTCAAATTCACTCACTTATTTTTAGAGTTGCAAATCCTATTGCAATTGGCAGACTATTCCACTTCTTAAAACTTGTAATATTCTGAAGGTTTGTATGAAGCAGAGAGGTGTTAATGGCAGGCAAAACTATCAGAACTCCACCAGAACCACTGCAATTCATCGACAGCTTGTGGGGTTTGTATTTACAGCCAGACAGCCAAAGCAGGTTAGTATTGGCTCAATATCAGCTCTTATAATTTGGCCCTATCTTGTTCTGGCTCCAAAAAAAAGTGTTCAAGGCCAAAATGACCGTGATCATAGTGACAGCCTTTTACAAACCAAACTGGACGTGAAGCAAGCAGGTGAAAAAGCTGCACTTTCCAACAACATAACATGCTTCATTTTACCCAAGGTCAGCTATCCCAACAGATGTCCATTGAGATCAATGGTTCTGCACAGAAGCTGATTACAAAAAAAGAACTCATGGGAGTTGTTCTTTACTACTAAAGCTCAAAGTTCAATGTAAATTTATTATCAATGCAGATACATGTCACCATATACAATCCTGAGATTCATTTTCTTGTGAGCATACTCAAATATTCTATGGAATAATAACCACAACAGAATCGATGAAAGAACACACCAACTTGGGTTTTCAACCAGAGGGCAAAAGAAAACAAACTGTGCAAATACAAAAAGAAAGAAATAATAATAATAAATAAACAACAAATATCAAGAACATGAGATGAAGAGTCCCTGAAAGTGAGTCCATTGATAGTGGGAACATTTCAATGATGGGGCAAGTGAAGTTAAGTAAAATTATCCCCTCTGCTTCAAGAGCCTGATGATTGAGGTAGTGTGAGTCTTGAGGCTCATGCAACTCCTTTCTGGTGGTAGCAGTAAGAAGAGAGCTTGTCCTGGGTGGTGGGGGTCCCTGATGATGGAGGCTGCTTTCCTGCAACAGCTTTTCATGTAGATGTGCTCAATAATTGGGAGGGATTTACCTGTAATGGACTGAGCTGTATCCACTATTTTTTGTAGGATTTTCCATTCCAGGGCATTGGTGTTTCCATACCAGGCTGTGATGCAGCCAGTCAATATACTCTCCACCACACTTCTATCAAAGTTTGTCAAAGCATTTAGTTTTCAAAATCAGTAACAGCACATCTTTATATTTTAAGATTAAGATATTTAAGGTATTTTTCAAATGAAGAGACTAACTGGAGAGGATAATATTTCCTAATACAATTACATTCTATCTGCTTATCTGTTCCCTTTGTTGACCATTCCAGTCCACTCTCCTGTCATCTTGTTTCATCTTCCCACCTCTTCCTCCTACACCACTTTCACTTCCCTTGAACCACTGTCTATCATCACCTACATTCATTCCTCAGCTAATTCCACCTTCCTTTCATCTCCCTCCTCTTTACTTTTCGTCCATCTCTTTCATCTCTCTACCCCGATGTTAAAGCCCAAATATAATACGGTGTCTAACTGCATCCATATGCTCAAAGCTGGCCCCACCAATCTGATGGAATGTAGCTTCCAAATCATTCTACATTAGGTCATGATGGTGGCAGATGTTTCACATTGGGAATAACTAATACAAGGAGAAATTGAGAGTTAGTAGAACTGTCATGAACCTTGCAGCTTGCCGTAGCGTGTGGGGCTTCTGGGTTTCTCCAGCATCTGTAATTACTAATTGCTGTCGTTAAGGCCTTGAGCATTCTGTTTAATCTTGCCACATTAATTATGACTAGCATGGGTGTTCTGCTTTCAATGATTATTCAATGTGGTCTCCTGTTATGCCCTTTGTCAGAGTCCCTGTGTGGAGAACAGTTTGTCTCATGGTGTCACTTGGTCATGCCATCAGTGCTCTGTTCGTATTACCTCTTGGTTCCATCTCTGCGTGGGAGTCTGCTGTTCCCCCACACCCGGGTTCAGTCGTTACCAGCGCGACCGTGACAGAGTCTGTCATTCCCCCACACCCGGGTTCAGCCATTACCAGCGTTTACCGTAACAGAGTCTGCTGTTCCCCCACACCCGGGTTCAGTCGTTACCAGCGTTTACCGTAACAGAGTCTGTCATTCCCCCACACCTGGGTTCAGCTATTACCAGCGTTTACCGTGACAGAGTCTGTCGTTCCTCCACACCTGGGTTCAGTCGTTACCAGCGTTTACCCTGACAGAGTCTGTCGTTCCCCCACACCTGGGTTCAGTCATTACCAGCGTTTACCGTGACAGAGTCTGTCGTTCCTCCACACCCGGGTTCAGTCATTACCAGCGTTTACCGTGACAGAGTCTGTCATTCCCCCACACCTGGATTCAGCCATTGCCAGCATTCACCGTGACAAGAACGAACAGAAAACCTGACTGTGTAAGGAACCTCTGAAAGGTGTGAGAGTGAAAGGTGTGTTTTGTTCCATGAAAGTTTGAGTTCACCAGAATTTCTTTTGAATGACTGACAAACTGAAGGGAAGATTGAATTTGATCATAAGCCCAGACAAGTGAACAATATAGCTGATACTTATACTGAGACATAAAAAGATTTTCATTGTCAGGAGGTGTACACCATTAAATATCCTCAGCAAGGGAAAGAATGAGCTTCCTGAAGAAGGTAAGAAATGCTGTATGATTCGGGAGATGGAAGAATGACAGAAGCAGACTTGAGAATCGGCACATGGGTCACTGGTGCTGAGAGAAGTGAAAGTATCAAAACAATTAAAATTAACCTGGATAAACAAAAACACCATGAAAAATTGTTGGTGGTTTATCTGTGACAAGAGAAACTTATGCCCTGTGCATCCAAACAGTCTTGAGAGACTGTGTGTTTGTGTGTGAGAGAGACAGAGAGGTGGAGGAGAGGGGGGGTGTGCGAGAGGGTGGGAGGGAGGGCTATGTATGACAGAGAGGTGAGAGGGAGAGGTGCGAGAGGGAGGGAGGTGAGAGAGAGAGGGTGAGAGAGAGAGGTGCGAGAGGGAGGGAGGTGAGAGAGAGGGTGAGAGAAAGGTGAGAGAGAGAGGTGTGAGAGAAGGTGAGAGAGAGGTGAGAGAGAGAGGTGAGAGAGAGAAGTGAGAGAGAGGGAAGTGAGAGAGAGGGAAGTGAGAGAGAGGGAAGTGAGAGAGAGGGAAGTGAGAGAGAGGTGTGTGAGAGATGTGAGAAAGAGAGAGGTGAGAGAGAGGTGTGTGAGAGATGTGAGAAAGAGAGAGGTGAGAGAGAGAGGTGTGAGAGAGGTGTGTGTGAGAGAGGTGTGTGAGAGAGAGGTGTGTGAGAGAGAGGTGTGTGAGAGAGAGGTGTGTGAGAGTGAGGTGTGTGAGAGATGTGAGAGAGAGAGAGGTGAGAGAGAGAGGTGAGAGAGAGAGGTGTGAGAGAGAGAGGTGAGAGAGAGAGGTGAGAGAGAGAGGTGAGAGAGAGAGGTGAGAGAGAGGTGAGAGAGAGGTGAGAGAGAGGTGAGAGAGAGGTGAGAGAGAGGGGTGAGAGAGGGGTGAGAGAGAGGGGTGAGAGAGAGGGGTGAGAGAGAGGGGTGAGAGAGAGAGGTGAGAGAGAGTGAGGTGTGTGAGAGATGTGAGAAAGAGAGAGGTGAGAGTGATTTGTGAGAGAGATGTAAGAGGGAGAGAGAAATCTGAGAGAGAGATGTGACTGTGTGAGTTGTGAGCGTATGTGTGAGAAAGAGGGGAGTGTGAGAAAGAGATTAGACAGAGGTGTGTGTGAGAGAGAGATTGTATGAGGGTGATGTGAGAGGGAGAGAGAAGTGAGTGTGAGAGCGAGAGAGAGAGAAGTCTGTTAGGGAGAGAGAGAGAGTGCGCTTGCTTGGAAGACTGTTATTTTAAATTAAAAACATACACTCAGTGGCTCCTTTATTAGTTACATCTGCTCGTTATTGCAAATATCTAGATCCACTGATATAACGCCAGGAATTTAAAGTTACTAAATGCTTTCCACCTCTGATCCCCTAATGAGGTCTGGCTCATGACCCCTGATTTCTCCCTCCTGTAGACAATAATCAGCTCTTTGGTTTTGCTGACATTGAGTGAGAGGTGGTTGTCTGTGGCACCATTTAATGAGATTTTCTCCTATATGCCAATCTACTTAGAAATGTTATTGGCTAATATTAAGTGGGCGCATAATTGAACGGACTTTTATTAGTTCACTTTGTGAAGTCCCTGATAAGACCGCCATAAAACAATAGAAGAAGCCCCTGATAAGATACATGTTCAATTTGATGATGTACTTAAACATAGCACAGGATAGAAACAGAGATGCTATTACCATTTTCATAAAAGTATTTTCTTTTTACCATATGTATGACTCAGAAATAAAGAAGGTACAAATCAGGAAAGTGCTTTCATGACTTCGGAATCAAACTAAGTACTTTTTAAGTGTGGTAATGATTAAACTATGGAAATAGATTGCAGACATTTTGCACAGAACAAAGTCATACTAACTGGAAATTGAACAGATAATCTGTTTCAGAAATAAGGGATAAGTGCAAAGACATCAAGATAATGTCTCTGTACTTTATTAAATAGGGTCCGGTAGTTAAAATCCACTAGAGAGGACAGAAATAGCCTTGGCTCAAAGGCATGTTCTAAATACATACATCTGATAGTGCAGAACTTCTTCAGCATCGTCCTGGTATGTGCAATGTTGCTAAGGTAAACCTAAATTTGCACTTAAATGTAAGAATATCCTTCATGATTACCTATGGAACAACTTGGTAATGTTTAGGTGATATATGAAATTTATATATCTGTGTTATTCAAAACACAAATAGTTTCAGCCATATTCAAGTTTGCTGACCACATCACTACCCCAGGAAAATTAAAGGTGGTGATGAATCAACATACAGGAGACAGATTGAAAATGGGGCTGAGTCGTGTCACAACAACCTCTCACTTAATGTCTGCAAGACCAAGAAGCTGATTGTAGACTTCAGGAGAAGGAAACCAGAGGTCCATGAGTCAGTCCTCAATCAGAAAGAAGTGGAGTGGGTCAGCAGCCTTAAATTCCTCGGTATTATTATTTTGGAGAAACTCTCCTGGACCCAATTCATAAGTGTAATTATGAACAAAGTATGGCAGCACCTCTACTTCATTTGAAGTTTGCATAGATTTGGCATGACATCTAAAACTATAGATATGCAGTGTAAAGTATATTGACTGGCATAATCACAGCCTGCTATGGAAACATCAATGTCCTTGAATGGAAAATCCGACAAATTAATGAATATGGCCCAGTCCATCAGAGGTAAAGCCCTCCCCACCACTGAGCACATCTACATGAAACACTGTCACAGGAAAACACCATTCAGCAACAAGAAGAGAACATCTCTTGGGTACTGTGGGACCCACAATACCCAGACATGCTCTCCTCTTGCTGCTGCCATCAAAAAGGAGATACAGGAGCCTTAGGACTCACACCACCAGGTTCAGAAACAGTTATTAGCCTTCAAGCATCAGGCTCTTGAACACAAGGAGGTAACTTCACTCATTCCATCACTGATCTGTTCCCACAACCTCTTGGCCAGAAAGAACGACAGTCTACAAATCAGTGAATTTAAATGAATTAAGGACAGTGCAAACAGACCAATCATCTTTGTTCTTACTGCGTGCTTGGGGGATGGAAGCTGCCATTTTGTGAAGACACTGTTTTCCATGTCGTGAGCTTGAAGAGCTTGGCTTGATCAATGTTTTAAAGAAGACACAATGATGCCTCCGGTAATCTGCTGGACTAGAGAGAATTTCCAAATAGGAAGTTATTTGTGAGATGTTCTTTGGTTGGATATAACATGCAGGATTATGAATGTTGGGGTTGGTGCCTGCCTGGAGTAATTCGACATGGTTGCTGATTGAGGACAAAGAGCTATAAATTATTGATGACTGTCACTTGCTGGGAAGAGGGCAATAAATGGATGCTGGCTTGGAGCAGAACCAATAACAATTGTTAAAGGTCAGACACATGACCTATGGCCAATGACACTGGAATGCAATATTTGAATTGATAAGTATGGATATAAAAGTGGACACTTTGTGTATGCTGGTAGTGGTAACTTTGAAGATAACCATTGTAGATACAAATGTGTGTGACCCTAGGTCGAACACTAAGTGAGTGAATTACTTGCCTGGGTAACACCTTTGCTGTTCTTTGGCTATTCAGACCGAATAACAGATCAGCTCTGATAAGATGGATAAGGGGGCACGTTGCTGTGCTGTAGTGTTCTATGACTCTAAATGCTTTCAAGTGTTTTCACATTCTTCCTCTATATTCCGGTAAGATGGTGGCACGCTCAAATGCAGCAGCCTGTTTGGGTCCAATCAATGGTGTAAATGTTCATCCTTTACATCTTTCTTTACAAATGAAAGACGCTGCTGGGTTTTAAGAACATCAAGTCGTGCAGGCTTGCCTCTCTAGTGAGTTGTTGGAGAGTGGTGGAGCCGGGCTTGTTGCGTATTAGGTCGCAGCTTGCTTGAGCCAGCCCGGCAGCACACAATCCAACAACTGGTGGAAATAACTGGCCTGGGTGATTTTCTTTTGATTGCAAGACCCTGTTGGACATTGGTAATGTGGAATACATCAAGACTGGTTCACCGTTTCATTGGCCAGACTGACGCTGATGGAGCTGGGTTGTCAGGCAGACAAGGCCCTTATGCCTGGGGCTTGCCTGTTGCAGCCACTGGGGACGAAGAAGCTGGAGCTGGTTGTGTGCCGTTATTCCCACCGGTACTGCCCCCCAGTGCTCGCTCCCGGATTGTGTTTGTATGTGGCAGAACTTGCGAAATGAGGAACTTGCAGAAATGTGGCTCCAGGACAACACCCAAGCACCATCAATCTACAGGCCATGACCCTCAGGGACTTGGGCTAGATTAATAATAACTTTTGCATCTATGTTCATCTGCTATCAAACTGTATCGTGTATTGTACCTTGACCCCTGAGGAACGCTGTTTCATTTGGCTGTTTTCCTGTGTATGGTTGGATGACAATGAAACTTAAACTTGAACTAAAAAAATTGAAAGTGCAAAGTAAATTTATTATCAAAGTACATCTATGTCACCATATACAACCCTGAGATTTATTTTATTGCAAGCATACTCAATAAATCCAATAACCATAATAATGAAACACCTAGTAGGTGTACAACCAGTATGCAAATAACAATAAATTGGACTAATAAAAGAAAGATACCATAATAAAAATAAAAAAGCAATATATATCGAGAACATGAGATGAAAAGTTCTTGAAAGTGAGCCCATGGGTTGTAGGAACAACTCAGTGATGGGGCAAGCGAAGTTCAGTGAAGTTATTCCCTCCCCTTCAAGAGCCTGATGACTGAGGGGTAATAACTGTTCCTGAATCTGGTGGTGTGGGTCTTGGGGCTCTTATACCACTTTCCTGATGGCTGCAGCGAGAAGAGAGAATGATCAGGGTGGTGGGAATCCTTGATGATAGACGCTGCTTTCCTGAACTGGAGCTTGAGCAGTGGTCAAAAGGAGAGCTCGGTTCAGATTGAGACTGGCCTTCATCTTCTGCATTAGTCAATAATGCAAAAAGACGACCAAAGACCAGCATTTCAGAAAATGGTGGTGAGACATCTTCTTGAACTTTTACAGGACGTTGGTAAAGCTATTCCCCCCGCAATACTACTAAGTATTCCAGTAGTTAGATCCAGCTACAATGAAATGAACTGATACATACTTCCAAGTCTTATGACTTTGAAAGAATCTCAAATACCATTTCTATAGAATAGAATGGAACTTAATTGTCATTGCTCAGGACAATGAGATTGCAGTTATGATTCCAGTCCGTGCAAAACAGATATTTACAATGCATGCGGTACAGCTTAATTTTTAGAAAATCCCATATTTACATGCAACAAGTGACTTTGATAGTCCATAACACTCAAATGCCATTAGTAAGCCAGTGTGTAACATTATTCAACTGCACAACAGCCCTCAGGAAGAAGCTATTTCTCAGTCTTACTTTTTTGGCTAAGATGTTTCTGTATCTCCTACCAGATGGCAGGAGATTGACCAGACGGTGTCCAGGTTGGGATCGGTCTTTAATGATGTTACAAGTGCACCATAGGCATTGCGAGTTGTAGATTGTCTGCAGGTCCAGTAGTTGAGGCCCAATGACATGCTGAGCCGTCCTAATCACCCGTTGGAGTTCTCTGTGGTCTGTCTTGCTCAGCTAAAGTACCGCACTGTTGCCTTTCCATTGAACACTGATAAAAGTTGGCAGCAATTTTTGAGGCAATTGGCTCTCCTTAAGCATCCCAGATAGTATAGTGGCTGTTGTGTCTTACCTACTATCAAGGTTGTGTTCAAGAACCAAGAGAGCTCCTCAGTAACATTCATCCGCCAAAAACTTGAAACTACATAGCTCCTCCTCTTGTCTTATTTGATGGTATAGGTTATGATTTCAGAAGTGCTGTTGAACTAGTTTAATCTTGTAAATGGCACACTTTTTGACTATAGTGCACCAGTGGTAGAAGTGGTGACTGTCTCAGGTGGTAGACACTGGATGGTATCAAACTTCTTGAGTTATTGAAACTGCATTCATCCACCAGTCAGTTGGAAAGTATCCATCATGCCCCTAGCCTGCACTTTGTAGAAATTACTCTAGTGTCCTCCTCAGCTCCAATGGTTATATTGCCTCATTCTTTCTAAACTCAAGGTTTATTAACTACATTTACCACATTGGCCTCCATCTTACACGTAGGCCCACTGCATTTTATGATCTTTTAAAAATATTTATAAGCCATCCATGATTTTAAATTTTTTTTCATCCTAACCTTGGCATCCCGTTCTTTTACTTTGTTGCAATATATTTACTGTGATGAAGTGCTTTGAGAGGTTGGTCATGGCTAGAATTAACTCCTGCCTAAGTAAGGGCCTGGACCCACTACAATTTGTCCATTGTCACAACAGGTCTACGGCAGATGTGATCTCATTGGCTCTTCATGTGGGCTTAGATCACCTAGACAATACAAACAGAGGCTGCTGTTTATTGACTACAGCACAGCATTTAACACAATCATCCTACAGTTCTGATCACAAAGCTCCAAAACCTGGGCCTCCGTACCTCCCTCTGCAACCAGAATCTTGACTTCTGAAAAGGAAGATCACAATCTGTGTGGATTGGAAATGACGTCTCCACCTCGCTGATATCAACACTGGCACACCTCAGGGGTGTGTGCCCAGCCCACTGCTCTACTCTCTATATACCCATGACTGTGTTGCTAGGCATAGCTCAAGTGCCAGCTATAGATTTGCTGATGTCACAACTACCGTTGCAGAATCTCAGATGGTGAGATTCTGCAACAAAAGTTGGCAAGGTATACCAGCTAGTTGAATGGTGTTGCAGCAACAACCTTGCACTTGACATCAGTAAGACCAAAGAATTGATTGTGGACTTCAGAAAGGATAAGACGAGGGAACACACAACAGTACTCATCAAGGGATCAGAGGTGGAAAGAGTGAGCAATTTCAAGTTCCCGGGGGTCAACATCCCTGAGTATCTATCCTGGGCTCAACATATCGATGCAGCTATAAAGGAGGCATGACCATGGCTATATTTCATTAGGAGCTTGAGGAGATTTGGCATGTCACCCAACGCACTTGCAAATTTCTACAGGTGTACCATGGAGAGCATTCTGGCTGGCTGCATCACCGTCTGGTTTTGGGGACGGGGCACTGCACAGGATTCTGCAGAGTGCAGAAATTTGTAAACTTACTCAGCTCCATCATGGACACAAGCCTCCCCAGCATCCAGGACATCTTCAAGGAGCGATGACTGAAAAAAGTGGCATCCATCATTAAGGGCCCCCGTCACCCAGGACATGCCCGCCTGTCATTGCTGCCATCAGGATGAAGGTACAGGAGCCTAAAGACACACACTCAGTGTTTCAGGAACAGTTTCTTCCGCTCTGCCATTAGATTTCTCTTGTTGTGCTACTTATTTACCTTTTTTATATACTTCTTACTGTAATTTAGTTTTTATTATGTATTGCAATGTACTGCTGCCACATAGCAAATTTCATGATGTACATCAGTAATATTAAACCTGATTCTGATTCAGACATCTTTCTCCATTGCTTCCCTGGACGAGGAAATCTGAGGAATTACCACTTAATCTGCTTCTATGTCCCATGAGCTGGTAATTTATTACTGAATTGACAAATTTATTCATCTACATCATCAGATTGTGATCTGGTGATTCATTTTCCTTTTATTGCATTTCTTATAATATCATAAATTAAAGTATTTAATATAGATCAGCTTATTTCATCATGTTCCCATTTATCATGAAATCTCAAGTGGTCCATTTCTGTCCAGCCCAATAAATCGACTGGACTACTGATAGCCGAAGGGTTGTCAACTCATAAAATCTTCAAGGCCAATGTCCCAGCTCATCTTAAAGTGTGAATTAAACCTATAAACTGACTGCCAGTGGGCATATACAGTACTGTAGTAATTTTATATTTTGTACTGCACTGCTGCCACACAAAAAAAATTTCATGACATGTGTGAGTGATGATAAACCTAATTCTGATATGGGTCTCTATTGTGGACTGAGAGTGGGAAGAGGGGGCAGGGAGAGGGAAATCTTGGTTGGGAAAAGAGGAAGGGAGAGGGTAGGGAGCAGGAAGCACCAGAAAGAAATTCTGTAATGATCAATGAACTATTTGTTAGGAATCAAATGACCTCTCATGGTGCATCAGGGTTGGGTATGTTTGCATTCACAATGACCTCTCCCCTGGCATTCCTTCTCTGCCACCTGTCCCACACCCCTCCTGCAACAATTTACTCTTTCCATTCCCAACATCCTTTGCTCTACCACTAGAAACTCACTATAAAGTTTATCTATCTATCTATGTGTGCCATAGATTTTTGCACAGTACTGTGCAAGCAAGCATGATCACCTCCAAATAAACCCTATTCTTTGATTGTACAGATAAATACACGAGGATCTGGAGACTCCACTACACTTCCTCTCTAAAGCTATCACTAAACTATGTGCTAGATCACCTGACCTGCACAGGAGTTTGCAGTCTGCAGAACTGTCTGCCTACTGACAGCCAGTAACACATATAATCCATCTACCCAGTTCCACTATGATATTTCAGTTCAGCTTTACTACTGGAGATCTCCAGCACCAAGAGACCCAGGTATTCCTGGAGCCTGGAGGTAGAATTTGGAAGGAGAGGAAATTGAGAGCAAGAGCAAAGTGAATTTAGTGAACACAGTGTGCCCATAGAATAGCTTGCCCGAAGTATCAGCCAACACAGTAGTGCTATGAGTAGACACATCGTTGTTCATTTGAAGAATGAGACTAGCTCAGGGGGGGCCTGATCTTTTTCATGTCATGGCTCAATACCATTAAGCAAGGGATCCTTGGGCACCAGGTTGGGAACCCATAGTGTTTAACTTGATTGAGAGCTGTCAGTGTCATTATACCTCTGGAGTTGGTTCATTTGCCTTCATTTAGACCAGGCATAACCAAACTTCATAGGTATGAGGGTAGAACAGGCATTAACATCACACTGTGATATTAGATTAACTAGTCAACACCAGGCTATTGTGCCAATCCAATTTTAATTCTGAATGTGAATTGGGAGGAGATCGCTGCTTCACAACTGAGTTGCCATAATGACGAACAATCAGCTGATTGATACGCCAAGCAGTCAGAGAAGAGGCCACAATTCACATTGAATATGCACTGATAATGTCTCCTCATATGGTGAGGAAACGCTTGCAACTGAATTGCCAAGATCAGAGAACAACTCAACCCAACTATTGACCACCCGTGCTGCACATTTTCCGAATTATTTTAGTACTGCCATTTCCACCTTGGCCCCAGAGTAATGTTGTTTCGTTTGGCTGTATTCATGTGAATTCAAGTACGGCTGAATGACAATTAAACTTGAACTCTGAACTACAAAACAAGATAAAATGCTTTGAATACTTTGAAATTAATTTATCCACCAACATCCTGAAATAATTAAAATTAAGGCAGCTTCCATTAGTTCTGGTTATTTCCCAATGACTCTGCAGCTATTGTCATCATCAATATACAGTGTGGTATTTGCTGACTATGCTCTGTCTTTGCTACACTCATTCAGTCATTATTTTGGGACATTTTACTTTAATATTATTGCAGCAGTACATTCTATAATGACTGTTTTCAATGTGGCACATATTTTATTCAACAAAGTTCAAAGTACATTTCCTACCATAGTAAGAAATTGAGATTTGTCTTCTTACAACCACCGAAAAATAAACATTAAAAAAGACTAACACAGATAAAGGAAAAAAAGGCACAAATCATGCAGACAATAAAAGCAAGCAACAGCTTTCAGAATGAAAGTGAGTCCCTAGACACGAAGCCTGGCGTAACCGGAACAGGCCCACAGCCTCAGCCTCAGTGCCGTGAGAAGTGGAGTAAACATCGTGGAGCGGCGAGAAGAACCAACTCGACCCTCACTTCCAGTCCTGACACCTGGCCTTCTCAATTCACCCAGCCCGGTGTTTAAATTGTCCAAACAATGGGTACTCTGGCTCTTGGTAGGGCCACCCATGCCAAACAGGTCAAAGGGTAGAGGTCAGAATAAGAGTGGTCCACAAATCCTCCAGGTTTGGGGGTTCAGCTCAGGGCCAACAACCCTGACTGGTAAAGCAACAATGAAGAATCCTTCTACATCTGAGCAGAACGGTATTCCTGAGTCTCCTCCTGGGACTTGCATGACTGACAGTAGCGAAAACCGAGAGGAAGCTACTGACACAGTGAAGGAAAGCCTGCACACCACCAAAGATGGAAGACCTTCATCGCTGCCCTAAATGCCAGCAGTGTAATGAGCAGTAAGTATCATTAATGCAGCTGTAAATGATGTCATTATTACTATAAATATGTTTCATTCAATAATCCCTTCTCAAGAATATATGTTATATTCTATCATCAATGTGGTATACTGTTAAGCCAGAATGATATTGCCAGTATTCGTATCATTGCTGTGAATCATTCTACCACCAATATCCTGCTGTGGTGCATTATTATTATTACAGTTGTGCATACCTGCACCAGATTCGTTGCTGAACTGCATGACATCACTGCACTGTCCTATCACTATCGCTGCTGTGCCAAATTCCATCATTAGTGTTATTGCTGACCACCACAGTCAATCCCATGGTGCGTTCTGTCATCACTATCATCGGGATGGGGATTTAAATTCAGGCATTTGGATAATTTGTCCTGGATTGCCTCTCCAGTGACTATCATCATCATCGTCATCGTTATGTGTCATGTTGTACGATGTAGGTGATCATGGTCTTTCCATGACCACGGTTGTTCTTGGAAAATTTTTTAACAGAGGTGGTTTCCCATTGCCAATACTCTTCTGAGATTGTCTGCCTGGTGTCAGTGGTTGAATAACCAGGACTTGCGATATGCACCAGCTGATGCTACGACCATCCACCACCTGCACCCGTGGATTTACATGACCCTGATAGGGGGCTAAGTAGGAGCTACACTTTGCCCAAGGTGACCTCCAGACTAGTGGGGGGGGGGGGAGGGAAGGAATGCCTTATACCTCCTTTGGTAGAGACTTATCTCCACCCCTCCACCCAGTGACTACAACAACCCTAAAATTACCTACCCAATGTATTCTGTAATAAATTATGAATTATAGCGTAACAACATTCTAAAGCAGGGTTATTTTTGTGCCATGGAACAATGCCATTAAGCAAGAAGTCTGTGGACCCTGCTTTGGGAACCTCTGTCCTAAAGGATTAATATATTTTGGGATTTAATGGATTATTGAAATATTTAATACAGATCAAGACTATGTGGTTTTAGGAATAACATTGGAACATTTGTATAAAAAAGATATAATTTCCATGTAAAATATCTGAAGTGGAGAGGCCATGTCAACATAGCATTTTAAAGTATTTACTTAATTATCCCAACTGAGATATGTTAAGCTTCAGAGGTTCAATAATTATGGTAGTACTGAAAACAGGCATTAAACAGATTCTGTAGAACTGTTCAACAGCCTGAAATTTGGAAGATATTGCATGGTATTCAAAATTGTAAAAGAGATTTTACTTCCTTTCAGCCCATTGATATCTGTCTGTAATGTCAATCCATTCATCCGAGCCATGCTGATGGGTGACAATGGAAACAGCATGGCATGGACCAACACCATTAAGCAAGAGGTCTGTGCACCCAGTTCTGGGAACCCCTGGCATCACCCAAGCTGTGTGCAATGCTCGCGGGTAAAATGTAAACCCAACATAGTGATGCAACTGCAAAGAAGGCATGACGGAGGCTATACTTCATTAGGAGTTTAAGGAGGTTTGGTATGACACCAAAGACATCCACAAATTGCTGCAGATGTACTGTGGGGAGCATTCTAACTGGGTGCATCACTGTCTGGTATGAAGGGTTGGGGGGGGGGGGGTTGTGCGCGTGTGTTACTGCACAGGGTCAAAATAAGCATCAGAGACTTGTACACTTATTCAGTTCCATCATGAACACTAGTCTCCATAATATCCAGAACAGCTTCAAAGAGCAATGCTTCAAAAAGCCATGTTCATCATTAAGGACTCCCATCAACCAAGTCATACCTTGTTCTCATTGATACCATCAGGAAGGGGGCATAGAAGGCTGAAGGCACACACTCAATGACTAAGGGACAGTTTCTTCCCCTCTGCCATCTGATTTCTGAATGGACATTTTAACCCATTAACACTACCTCAATATATTTTTTATTTCTATTTCTAAACTAATTATTTAATTTATATATACTAACTGTAATTCTAGGATTATGTATTATATTGTACTGCTGCTGCTAAGCAACAAATTTCACAACGCATGCTGGTGATATTAAACATAATTCTGATTCTCAGCTGATTCCACAAAGTTTAATCCTCTGTGAAAGACAGAGAATCACACAAAGATTGCAATCAGCCATAATAAAGTAAAATTGTTATCCAGGACTCATTGCTTTTAATTCTTGCCTGATGTAACAACATGAAGACACAAGTAATACATGAAAAATTATATTGTTATGAATTTGAAAACATTTGTTAACCAAGAAACTTGTTCCTGAATATGAGCCAGAGGAAGGAATAGAAAGTCAATTGAAGTTTATTTAATCTGCACCAGAAACCAAAAACCCTGAAACAGAAAAGTCTGCATTAATAGTGAGAGGTTCAAATTACTTCTTCTAGTTGTTGCTTTCATGCCATGTGAATGATCTATATATAAAAACTGCAGAGTTACAGTGACAAATACAGAACTTAACTCAGTCCCAGAAGACTTCACTTCCAATTAGGTTCTTTTGAAGTGTAGTTGCTGTTGTAATGCAAGACGTGCCAGCCAATTTAACAGGGTAAACACCGTCAAATATCCAAAAGATTCAAAATACACTCTTGAGGGCTGTGGAGGGAGCCCCCTTGTTCTTAATCACCTGATGAGGTAGATAGGGTCTCAATTTAATACATCCTCTGAAGATCAACAACTCCTCCAGGAGTATTCTGAACACCTCCTGTCTTTGAATCTCTACAGCAGGGGTCCCAACCTTTTCTATGCCAATGGCCAATAGCATTAAGCAAGGGGTCTGTGGGCCCAAGGTTGAGAACCCTTGCTCTAGAGTGAATCCTCAATCCACAAGTACTTAACGACAAGGTGAGAATGCCACCAATACAATGCTGTTCCTCTTCACTAATGTATCCGTGTTAGACAACACCTGAACAAAGTGCCGAACTTAACCTGCATTGAGAGCTTCAATGTTCATCACCCAGGGACATACATTTTTTAAACATTTAAAGAGTAATTTTAAAAAATTTTACAAGAAGATGCATAATGGCACAAAATGAAAAATATTTGTTGGAACATGCTCAAAAGAATGCTATTTTTTGTACTTTTCTACGACCTGTTGAAATGACAAGGAGTTCAAAAAATACATTTTGAATCAAATGAAAACTGAAGTACCTGAAGTACTCTTCATTTTCACATATTAGATCAACGAAGATAACAGGTATATTTATAGAAATTCATATAAACGACTGCGCAAAAATCTTAGGCACATATATATAGAGCTAGAGTGCCTAAGACTTGCACAATACTGTAGCAATTTTATGTATCGCACTGTACTGCAGCCACAAAAACAAATTTCATGATATATGTGAATGATGACAAACCTGGTTCTGATATGGGTCTCTACTGAGAGTGAGAGTGGGAAGGGGCAGGGAGAGAGGAATCATGGTTTGGAAAAGGGGAAGGGACAGGAGATGGTGCAGGAAGCACCAGAGAGACAATCTGTAATGGTCAATAAATTAATTGTTTGGAATCAAGTGACCTTGCCTGGTGTCTCAGGTCTGGGTTTGTCTGTACCTGCGCCACCCCCTGCCCCGGCACTCCTCTGCCACCAGACCTACTCTCCTCCCACAAAAAGGTTATTGAAAAGCACAAGTCAGGAGATGAATACAAGAAAACTTCCAAGTCACTGAATATCCCCTGGAGTACAACTAAGTCAATTATCAGAAAATGGAAAGAATAGGTCACAGTTGTAAATCTGCCTAGAGCAGGCCATCCTCAAAAACTGAGTGACCGTGCAAGAAGGGGACTAGTGAGGGAGGCCACTAAGAGACCTATGACAACTCTGGTGGAGTTACCAGCTTCAGTAACTGAAATGGGAGAGACTGCACATACAACTGTTGCCTGGGTGCTTCACCAGTAAGAGAAAGCCACTGTTGCAAAAAAACTCACATGAAACCTCAGCTAGAGTTTGCCAGAAGGCATGTGGGAGACTCCAAAATCAGCTGGAAGATGATTCTATGGTCTGTTGAAACCAAAATAGACTTTTTTTTGGCCATCAGGCTAAATGATGTGTTTGGTGTAAGCTGAACACTTCACATCATCAAATACACACCATCCCTACTGTGAAGCATGGTGGTGGCTGTATCATGCTGTGGGGATGCTTCACTGCAGCAGGCCCAGGAAGACTTGTGAAGGTAGAAGGTAAAATGAATGCAGCAAAATACAGGGAAATCCTGGAGGAAAACCTGATGGAGTCCGTAAGAGAACTGCGACTTGGGAGAAGATTTGTATTTCTGCAAGACAATGACTACAAGCATAAAGCCAAAGCTACACAGGAATGGCTTAAAAACGGCTTGGGAGATACATGTGGCTGGTAACAGAGCTATACCATAGAACCTCATTTCACTGCTTAAAATTCTAAGTAATAGTAAATTAAATATTTTCAATATCTTCCACCAGGATAAATATGAGATGTTACTGACTAGACACGTAACTACATTTGAGTTTCTCTGCTTCACTACCGATGATTCAGTAATGTTTCGATTTTGCATCATTGAACATTTCATTCAGTGACCTTAAGAATAATTTTCCTTTGGCTCCCAAAGGCAACATCATAAGGGAGTGGTCACTGCTTTACTATTGTAACTGAAATTCAACAACTATTATCAGTACAATATTAAAGGAGCTTCTGCTTCCTTGCTTTTCTCAACTTCTGTAGGATATTTCCGGCACTATCTGAAACTTGACTGCTGAGGTCAAGTAAAAAACATTCTGATTTTATTACTGCAGTTATATTTGCTAATTATGCTCAGGGTCAGATTTCACTTGTGTAGTTCTTGCAGGCTTCCTATCACTGGTTCTAACTCATTTGATTAATCAGGCCACTAACGGAAAGGAACAAAATAACACACACCGCAGAAGATGGAAAACTGAAATAAGACCAGAAAATGCTGTAAGTACTGAGCAAGTAACAGACATGGAGAACAAATGTTTCAGATCAATGACTCTCGGGGATGGAACGGTAGCATAGTGGTTAGCACAGCGCTTTAAAGTACCAGTGACTCCCATTCAATTCCCGTCACTACCTGCAAGGAGTTTATACGTTCTTCCCCTGACTGCATGGGTTTCCTCTGGGTGCTCTGATTTCCTCCCACAGTCCAAAGACGTACCAGTTGGTAAGTTAATTGGTCACTGTACATTGTCCCGTGATTAAATCGATGGATTGCTGGGTGGCACGGCTTGAGGTGGCGGTAGGGCCTGTTCAGTGTTGTATCTCAATAAATAACTAAAACAGGATAATACACAATGCATATGCAAGAAAACTGACGTGAAGTCAGAAAATCTTGTAAATACTGGGGCAAGTAATGAACTGGGAACATATACCCCTCCATCCTGATTGTGGCCACACTCAGGGTGGAGGAGCAACAGCTTACTTTCCATTTGGATAGCCCCCAAGCTGATGGCATGTATATTGATTTCTGCCAGTAACTGGCCTCCACCCCGGCTGAGCACAGTGATCAACAGTCATGGGACAGCTCACCCTGATGCTTTCTTGATCGTCATTTGGGACTTCAACCAGGCCAGCTTGAATATGTTTCTGCCCAACTATCACCAAAATGTCTTCTGAAGAACCAGAAGAGATAACACACTATCGCCGTTACACCCGCCATCAAGAGCGTTTACCATGCCATCCCACGCCCACACGGTGGCAAGTTGGATCACCTGGTTGTATCTGTGCTCCTGGTGCATGGGAAGAGACTGAGGGCCACAACACCAGTGATGAGGACCATGACGATACAGTTGGGAGGGCTGGTGGTTGGAGGAGCTTTGAAATGGTGGTTTCACCCATATTCATAGACTCATTTTTGAATCTAAATGAATATGCCACGGCCATCACTGACTTTGTCAAGACCTGCACGGATGAGTCTTCCCAAATGAGAAGCCCTGGATGAACCAGGAGATTCACATTCTGCTTAGGGCTAAATCTGAGAAATTCAGGAATGATGATCAAAAATCCTACAGGAAGTCCAGGTATGACCCATGGAAGGATATCATGAGAGCAAACAGAGAACTAACAGCGAAGTTGGAGATAGAATTGGATGAACAACAGCTGTGGTAGGTCTGCATTCCATCACTTCCTAGAAGATGAAACCAAACATCATACATGGCGGTAAAACTTCACTCTCTGTTGAGCTCAAAAGTATTATGCACTTCTCCCAGATTCCAGTGACCCTGTGTTCTCTGCTTCAGTAAAGGTTCAAAGGTTTATTTTATTATCAAAGTATGGACGCAGAATGCAACTCTGAGATTCGTCTTCTCCAGACAACCATAAAATACAAAGTCATTGAGGCAGCCCTCCCACATGAAAAAGAAACAGAAACAACACTCACAAGCCCCTAACAAACCTGTAACTTTGCACAAAAACTAATAGATCGCCCACCCCCAGATATGGACACCGCAGCTAAAACATGAAACCCCAAACCCCCAACCTCCTTCCACACAAAAAAACTGCGACAGTAACATCAAACACCCAATCCCTCCCTCACCCAGAAAAAATAACATATCTCCCACCCACCAGTCAGCAATGAGAGAAAACACACAAAAACTGAAGGAGACTGATGTAAACTACAGTCTACACCGATAATCACAAATGTCCCGAAATTTTGAAAACATCCTCCGTCAGCATCAAGGAGAGCAACAGCTCGAAGTCAATCCTTCCATGAGGCCTTCATTCTCTGAGAAGCAGCCTCCCATGAAGAGTGATCTCTGGCCCGACCCAGCCTCCTGTGTAGAGCAACGGCCAACCCGGCCCCCTCCGCAGTCGCCTCGATATTTCAATCTTCCTCGACACTTCAATCAGTGAGAAATGCAATCAATCATGATCCCGCACCATGGCTCTTATCTATTCAGGACAGCGTGTGCTTGTGGTCCTCTCTTGGGAAAGCAGAACATTAGGTCACTGGATTAAATGCCAAACTCTAAGTCACAGGCTCCAACTGTTTCTGAAACTGGTTAAGATAAAAGGAGCAAGTAAAAAGAAAAGAAAAAGTGAGATCATTGACTATCTGGAAGATGTCACTGAGGAATCGTTGTTCACTGGCGCCATCTTGACCAGAAGTAGCTAATTTCCAAACATCCTCAAGAGGGTGAAGTGTCTCGAGGCACCAGGCCCTGACAGTGTACAGAACAGGTGTAATGAGGTGCAATGAGCAAGGACCCGAACCGATGCAATTCACCTACCACAGCAACAGGGCTGTGGGGATGCAATCTGAATGGCTCCCTACTCTGCTGTGGAACACTAGATAACCACAAGGCACACATTTATCAAACACAAGTCAGTGTTAACCACCAGTTCATCAGTACTCACACCCACCAGGTTCAGGAACAGTTATTACCCCTCAATCATCAGGCTCTTGAACCAGTGGGACAACTTCACTCAACTTCATTTACCTCAACACTGAACTGTTCCCACAACCTATGGACTCACTTTCAAGGATTCTTCATCTCACGTTCTCAATAATTATTGCTTATTTATTTATTTATTCTTCCCCTTTTTGTATTTGCACAGTTTGTTGTATTTTGCACATTGGTTGTTTTGTCTGTCTTGTTACTTGCGGTGTTCCATTGATTCTTTCGTGCTTCTTTGTAAATGCCCGCAAGAAAATGAATCTCAGGGCTGTGTATGGTGGCATATATGTACTTTGATAATATATTTATTTGAACTTTGATCATTCACTTAGTACTAATAACCAAATTCTTATAATAAACAAGCTTCAAAACCTGTCCCCGTGTACCTCCCTCTGCAAATGGATCTTCGAGTTTCCTATCAGGAGAGCATGGCCAGTGCCGGTCGGTGATAACCCCTCCTCCTCGCCGACCATCAGTACAGATGCACCTCAAAGATGCATGCATAGTTATTCCACTGCTCCACCTTCTCTTCACTCATGACTGTGTAGCTACGCACAGCTCAAACGCCAACAGCACGCATAATTTTGCTGATGACACCACTGTTGTTGAAGAGTTTCACTTGGCAATGAAAGGCTCTTGGGCCAATTGAACCGTGTCACTGCAACAATGTCAGCAAGACCAAGGAATTGATTGTGGACTTCAGGAAAAGGAAGTCAGGAGAACACACACCAATATGTGGTGGAAAGGGTGAGCAGCTTCAAGTTCCTGGGTGTCAGCATCTCAGAGCATCTAACCTGAGCCAAACAGATTGATGCAATTATGAGGAATGCACACTATTTTGTTGCGTGTTTGAGGAGATTAGTATGTCATCAAAGACCAGCAAGTTTCTCTAGATAATCAATAAGGACCTCACCATCCAGGACCTGCCCTCTTCTCATTACTATCATCAGGGAGCCTGAAGACACACAGTCAATAATTTAGGAACAACATCTTTCCCTTCACTATCTGCTGTCTGAATGGTCTATGAACCCATGAATGCTGCCTCATTATAGTGATACAACGCGGAACAAACCCTTCTAGCCCAATGAGCCACACCGCCCAGTAACCCATTATATTTAATCCTAGCCTAATCACAGGACAATTTACAATGACCAATTAACCTACCAATAGGCATGTCCTCACAATGTTGGAGGATGTTGGAGTATTTGGAAGAAACCCACATGCTCACAGGAAATGTACAAACTTCTTTCAGACGGCTTCGGAACTGAACTCCAAACTCCGACACCCCGAGCAGTGATAGTGTCACGCTAACCACCACACCACTCTACACCTCATTGTTCCTTTCCCTTGCATTATTTATTTATTTTTGTTGATTACAGATTTTTACATCTTTGCACTATACTGTCGTCAAAAAGCACAGATTTCCTGATATAAACACAAGGAATTCTGCAGACACTGGAAATCCAGAGCAACACACCCAAAATGCCGGAGGAACTCCGCAGGTCAGATGCATTCCAACATGTCAGTGATAATAGATCTGATTCTGAATCTGATATTAAAATAATATTATTGACTGAGTCAATGTGGACTTATAAAAGGAAAATAATATTTTTCTAATCTATTCAACTTCTCTGATGACATATCAAATGAGTAGATATGGAGGGGGGGAATCTAGTATATATAATGCATATTGATTTTCAGAAGAAAGTTACTGAAAGAGGTTAGAGACATGGGGTGAATGAAATACCAGGACAGATTAAAGGTTAGAAATGGAATAAATAAGCCCGTCTCTGATTATCAAGCTGGTGCTTAGTCATGCATCACATTATTAATGTAAAAACCCTAACTATTCACAAAATAGATCAAATTATTTGGCTGACGGGACCATGTTGGCTGATGTCAGCACAACGCTTTACAGTACCACTGACCTGGGTTCAATTCCCACCGCTGCCTGTGAGGAGGTTGTATGTTCTCCCTGTGCCTTCGTGGGTTTTCTGTGTGTGCCTCAGTTTCCTCCCACAGTCCAAAGACATACTGATTAGTAGGTTAATTGGTCGTTGTAAATTCTCATGTGATTAGGCCGGGGTTAAATCAGGGTATTGCTAGGTAAAGCAGCTTGAAGGCCAGAAGGGCCCTTTCCACACTATATCTCAATCAATCGATCAATCAATCAATAAACGGAGGTACAAATAAATAAACAAATACATGGATGAATAAATATACAAATAAGTAAATAAATAGTTGAATGAATGAATGAATGAAAGGATATTTGTGAGAAATCAAGAACAAGGTTAATCAAGTACGGTGTGTAAATTAATGACATTAATCATTAAGTATTTTTTAACAGGCGAAAGACTGGAAAATGTTGATGTTCAGAGGTGGGTGTCTTTGATCACAAATCACTGAAAGTTAATAGATACATGCAGTAGACAACTCAGTATTCAAATGGTACTGTTTTGGCCTTTACTGCTCTTCTATTCAAACCCACTTGCAATACTGTATGAAAAAGATAATGAATTGCTCCAATTATATTGAGCATTGGTGAGAGAGCACCTGATTCACAGTTCCTGGACAGTCTCAATCTTCTTCCCTTTGCCATAGAGACAGGGTCATGAAAATTCACCAAACTAGTTCATGGGATGGCAGGCCTATCATATGAGGAGGGACTGAGCACGGCTCTTCAGAGCTAGAAGACAGCAACATATAAAATTATTTGAGAATGATTCTCCTGACTACGGCATCTGGTTCAAGGTGGAAGTCTCAAATAAGATGCAAGCAGTTAGCACTGAAATGCCATCACTCAGAGCACGATGAATTCTCCACCCCCAATGATTCTGGAGGTTCAGTCATTGATTAAATTCATGAGATTCCATGGTGAGACAGGAAACCCAGGGGATCCATTTTCCTTCTCAAAAACCTGACATTTTAGACATTATTTCTAGGGTCATTTTATATTTTCTGTAATCTTTTTGAAATTAAAAAATGCAACCAAAGAAGAAATGTTTCAAGCTGTAACCATGGATAGCAGACGTTTCGAGGCTGTTAGTAAGTATGAAGCATGGTAGCTGTAGGAATTCAGCAGGCCAGGCAGCATCTATAGAAATGAAAGAGCAGTCCACGTTTCGGGCCGAGACGCTTCATCTGGACTGGAAAGGAAAGGGGGAAGACGCCAGAATAAAAAGGTGTGGGGGAAGGGAGGGGAAGGAGGATAGCTAGAAGGGGACAAGTGAAGCCCTGTCCTGGGAAAGATAAAGGGCTGGAGAGGAAGGAATCTGTTTGGAGAGCAGAGTTGACCATAGGAGGAAGGGAAGGAGGAGGGGCTTCAGGGAGAAGGAGCAGGCAGGTGGGAAGAGGTAAAAGGCCAGAGTGAGGAATTGTTACTGCAGTATTTTTCTCAAGTAGCTGTGCCTCACAGTTAGATTGACAATGCTCCAGTAGGTTACAGCAGTAATGGAAGTGTAAAACCCTGGGTCAGTAGGATCCAAGACTGACACATGAATGTGGAGAGAATGGAGGGATATGGATAAGCGTAGGCACAGGGAATTAGTTTAATTAGTGAGCCGAAAGGCCTCCTCCTGTACTGTACTGTAATGTTCTGTTCTATCTGCATTCTCCACCTCCTGAGTCCCCACATCTTAACCATAGTTAATTTTGGAGTTACTTTTTTCTCCTAAAGTGGCAATTTATTAAAAGTTATCTACTTATAACATCAAGTAAAGATCACAAACTTTCTGAAGCACCGTCAGAATGAGGAGGAAGCAAGTCGGGGCAGGACATCTCGTGGCGTTATCCGTATCGAGCACAGAGACCCTTTACCATTATAGTAGCGAATATTTTTCTTCTTTCAGACCAATATTCTATCAGCATGAAAATAACTTTAGACGGGACGCATTGCATACGTGTCAGATCTAAAGAAAAACTATCGGAATGCAGAATGAGCAGGGTGCTGACGATGGATGAGACATACTTTGCCCGTACATTGCAATTTTCTCGGTATAAACATTCTTAGCGTTTTGTCAAGGATTCTCTTTAGACAGAGCAGCATTGAATTATCACAAATCTTAGCCGGACCTACCCTACAACGGCAACAACACACAAATCCCCACAGGACAGATACAAATAAAGGAACATCTCTTTCGAGGTGAAATAAAATAAACTTTTTTTGATCTGCGAGGAAACATGCGCATCTTGGTTGCATTACCTGCGGTTTTAAAGAGTAAATGGGCCGGGCGTGCGCAGAGGAGGGGCAGAGAGCAGCTGAGGTTGGTCTGGGTGGTCCGGATCGCTTGACTTACCGCCATTGGGTCGAGAAGGTGACTGGTGCCGATCAGAAGAGACCCAGCCCGAAGTGAGAAGGGAGTCGGTCCCGGGGCTGCGCGTCCTCCTGTCCCCGTCCGGAACACTCACCTCCCCCCAGCCTGCGCTCTGAGCCGGTTCAGGGACTGGGTTCACTGGTAGCTCGGTGGAGTCCGTAAACGGGGACCGCTCCGTGTTCGGGGAGTAGGATCCGGCGTGCGCAGGCTTCAAGAGCAGCAGCAGGAACAATATCACTCTCCTGATGGGGTAAAACAAAGTGCACGTTGCCATGATGATCTCTGATCAGTTCAGGAGCCGGATTCCGAACGCCACGAACTTAACGCTTTGCAGACAAATCCACGCGTGGAAAACAGCCGATCTTCAGCTTGTTTGCATTCAGAAGCCAAATCCGCGCTCAGCAGCGAGTTTTAACAGCTCCGGTGTAGACTTAATCCAGGATGAAAACCCATCTCAACTAAAACTCATCCGGCGACATCTGAATGACTGTAACGGAGCCGAGCAAGCTGGCAAATTTGACTGACTGACTCCTCCTAGGGGTTGACATCAGCAAACCTTAGTCGGTGGTGATTTCCAGTGGAAACCGTGCTAATTCACAAACCTTAAAATTCACTTAAGAAACCACAAGAATACTAAAAGCATACATTAAGCGGGGTGGAAGAGTAACTTCCTTTCATAAAACGTTACATTACATTTCTAACAGATAGCATCCCGAGAGCTAATATGATTTTTTCCCTTGAGAAATTGACCTTAGTACATTATAAACACAAATGATTCTGCAAATGCTGAAATCCAGAGCAACAGGCACAAAATGCGGGAGGAACTCAGCAGGTCAGGCAGCACCTAGGGAAAAGAATAAACAGTCGACATTTCGGGCCGACACCCTTCTTCCGGACTGGAAAGGAAAGGGGGAAGAAGCTAAAATAAGACGGTGAACTCTGAAATGTCAGCTGTGTATTCATTTCCATCGATGTTGCCTGACCTGCTGAGTTCCTCCAGCACTTCGTGTGTGTTGACCTTAGTGTATTTCAGAGCACAAATTAGTTCCCTAGGAGCTGTGAAATCTTACAAATCATAGTAAAATGGAGTCAGATTAGACCCAGATAATGGTTTCCAATGTTTTTTTAAAGTTTACCAGTGAGGAAAGGACCTTGGGTCCATCACAATCACAATTCTAGTTTAAAAGCTTTGCAGGTAAGGCAACCTCACACAGTGCCAGTTCGAACTCTCGAACAGTTGGTAACTTTAATTGTAAATTGCAAAATTATCAATGAATGCCTTTGTACTTTTCACAATAAAAACAGAGGATGCTGGAAATAGTCCACAGATCAGGCAGCATCTGTGGGGGGAGAAGCAGAGCTAATGTTTCAACTTGATGAACTTTACTGAGAATTGGTAAAAGTTAGAGATACTTTAATGTTTTATATTATGAAGAAAAGGATGTTTTGTGCTGTGGTGGAGACTACAGTACTGTAAAAAAGTCTTAGGCACACATAGCTAGGGTGGCTAAGACGTTTTGCATAGTACTGTATTTGTTAGTGTAGAGTGGAGAGTGAGTTTGTAAAAAGGAACATTATCCTTGCTTGAGGTGGCAGAAGAAAGTGTGAGTGCAGAAGTGTGGGAAGTGTAGTTGACATCCCTGTCAACCCAGAGAGAGAAGAGAGTACGGTTGAGGAAAAGGATGGTCAGTTGAGAACACATGTAGAAAATATCTTCAGAAATGAAGACAGAGAAATTGGAAAATGGAATGGATTCATTACAAGAAGCAGTATCAAAGGAAGCATGATCAAGATAACTCCGGGAGATGATGGCCCTGAAGTAGATACTAGTAATTAACTTTTCTCAATTATCCTTCCAGATGGAAATAGTTTGGAGAGGGAATGGACCAAATGACATAAGAGCAAGGTGGAAATTTGCTGCGAAGTTGATGGTATTTGACTCTATACACTAGTGAGACCTTATTTTCTTCTGGTAATTTGATGGCTGTATTGTTGCTGTTTCCAGCTCTCACCCAGAAGAGGTCCATGTGCTTTTTACTGTGGCATTTTGAAGAGAATTTAAGTCAGCAGTTTTGACAATTGGGGTAACAGGTAGCAAAAAGTCAGCGTCCATCACAGAAAGGCTTCTCAAATTACCAGATGGCAGCCTGCACACGTTGTAGGATTTCTGCTCTGCTGGGCACAGGTAAGAAACACAACACTGAACTCCAGCTTCACCGAGACTGGTCAATTCCGTTCCAGTGGCCGAACTTATGAAAGGATTCAATGAAAGCAGCTATAATTCCTGAAATAATCTAAAATCATTGACAATTCTGAAATATTGTCAGTCTTGGAAAACAAGAAGCCAATTCCATAAGAGAATTTCCAAAAGAAAGTTAGCATGGTTTGTCAAAGTGGTCCCAGTTCCCAATATGCCACTCTATTAACTGCTTAACATGCTGAAAGGAGAATTTACAGAGAAATTTTAAAATTTTAGCTTTACTAAGTTTACATTATTGTTATATAATGACCTAGAGTAATGGTGCCAAGACTTTTAGGTTTAGAGGGTCTCTTCCAGGTCAGAGCAGTATCCCGTTGGCCAGAATTATGCTTCCTGCTGCTTCACATATACCAGATTGAGGAGGCATTTGAGCGTAAGGTGGCCATATATCAGGAGATGGTAGAGCTGTGCCAAAGATGAGGGTGGAGGGCACAATGAGAGCCTTTAGAGGGAGGATGTAGAGGTCTTGCTGGCTGTTCACTCTGCAGAACCTACTCACTTCTTGGCAATACAGGGGCTGCAAAGAAAAGAGTTATCAGGACCATCACAGTGGCTACTGAGTCAGCCTCCAGATGGGTATTGGTCACAATGTGTGACCTATAGACCAATAGACCAATGCTGCTGGGATACAAGCCAGGGCCTAATCAACTCTGGGCAAGGGTGTCTGATGTTGAAAGACCCGAAACACCTGATGACTTCGGGTTACATCACTGATGATGTGTCCCAGCGTATCTCAGCATCATAGCCCTAACTTGTAGAAGATATCAAATGGTGTCCAATGCTTGTTTTCTGTCAATTGTACAAAATTGCACCATGCATGTCAGATTCATGGGAATATTGAATAAGACTCCAAATGGAAAATTAAAAACTGCTCTAGCATCATTTAAATGTCTCTGCTTTACCTGAGCAACTGCCAGAGAATCAGAGACATTGGCCTTCCCCTGTTTATGTGTCTCCTTTGTATTTTCATCAGACTGATTGCCATCAATAAACTTGGTCTACATTAACCCCATTCCCCATCTTCCTGGCAGTGTCCTCAAATCACCACATCATCTGTCCAACCATCTACTCAAACCACCCAATCCCAACATCCCACAAAAATATCCTTGCTCCACTATCTCAACTACCCCTGCAATGCAACCCATTAATCCTCTCCTCAACTCACTCCTCTTCGATATTAATCCAAAGTTCATATATGTCTCCATATACAACCCTGTGACTTATTTTCTTGTGGGCATACTCAATAAATCCAATAACCATAATAGAATCAGAGAAAGATTGCACCAACATGGCAGGCAACCAGTGTGTAAAATACACCAAACTGTACAAATACAAAATAAAGAAAAATATAGTAATAATAATTAATAAATAAGTAATAGATACCAAAACTATGAGATGTTCACAAGTCAATGAATATGTTGTAAAAGAAGATCACTCCCTACTTTGTACATAGTTTTCTTATTTTGATTGTTCTTTCTCTCCTCTCTATAAGTGTACACCTCAGATAATTATTATGTGGAGATTTGTGACAAATATGATTATGTGATATATATGTAGAGTATCTGAAGTACATCTTATGGAAATGTTTGTTTGATGATAAACTTCAATTAAAAAAAATCATTAAAAAAAGTGAGTTTATAGGTAGTGGGAACCATTCAGTGATGGGACGAGTGAAGCTGAGTGAAGTTCCCCACTAGTTCATGAGCAAGTAATGACAAATAGGAAACAGGAATAGTAGAAGAATTGATTTTGCCTTGTACGGTGCCCATGTTTTGGCAGCCTGACATAGAGTGAGGAGGGAAGGCAAATGATCGATCCCAGAGTTCCACTGCTGCCAATTTCCCCCGTTTGCAGGAAATGCCCCAGAGTTACACTTCAGTTTTCAGAAGCTCTTCCCTTCCCTTTTGGCGACAGTTTTCCTGCTTAGAAGTCTGTCAGGGATCAAGAACTCAGTCTGCAGGCACAGACGTGCCAGTCCCTAGCAGAACGTTTTCATAGGCGCGGCAGGCTGAGTGACCAATCCCTTTTCCTAAGGAAATCGAAACTGCAAGGACACAAAACATTAAATTTCTGCCCACTATTTGTTCACCTAATCTTCCAGTGATTCTTCTGTAGGACCCATGTTGTTTCACATAGCTCGGCAATCTAGTACGTACAAAGTAGTGGTCTGAGCACCCCTGTTTGACAAATTTAAAATTAGCTTGGCTTCATGCTGTAAACGATCAGTAAATGGTATTCACAGACCTAATAAGTTATCGAGCTGGATTGTCCCTCCAAACAGTATGAATCGCTCACAATAGACAATAGACAGTAGGTGCAGGAGTGGGCCATTTGGCCCTTCTAGCCAGCACCGCCATTCACTGTGATCATGGCTGATCATCCACAATCAGTACCCTCTCCCCATATCCCTTGACCCCGCTATCTATAAGAGCTCTATCTAACTCTCTCTTGAATGCATCCAGAGATTTGGCCTCCACTGCCTTCTGGGGCAGAGCATTCCACATATCCACCACTCTCTGGGTGAAAACGTTTTTCCACATCTTTGTTCTAAATGGCCTACCCCTTATTCTTAAACTGTGGCCTCTAGTTCTGGACTCACCCATCAGCGGGAACATGCTTCCTGCCTCCAGCGTGTCCAACCCCTTAATAATCTTATATGTTTCTATATGTTTATATATCTCACAAATCACCTTTCTCATTTTAAACTGATTCACAAATTAAAGGTTGTTTCTTTTATTAATGTTTGTAATTGAAATACACTCAAATTGTAATTTCAATCTTGAGAATATTTTAAATATTCTTAAGAAGTGCAATAAGGAATCAATAAGGAAGTAAAGCCAGCAGAACTGAACTGAAATAAAAATTAACTATGGTTTTCTATCCTTTTAGAATTCCCTTCAGGAATAGTATCAAACATATTAATTCCTTACGATTCTTTATTGATTACAGAGAGTATAGAGTTGCTGATGAAAATAGGAAGTAGAAGTGGGAGTGGGAGTAAGCCATCTGGCCTAGAGTCTTCCTGTGAAAGAAAACTTTGGAAAGTTGGAGCACAAAGAGGAGAAAGTCTGCAGATGCCGGAAATCCAAGCAACACACACGAAATGCTGGAAGAACTCAGCATCTATGGAAAAGAGTTGATGTTTCCAATCCTGATGAAAGATCTCAGCCCAGAACTTTGATGATTACTCTTTTCCACAGATGCTGCCTGGCCTTCTGAGTTCCTTCAGCATTTTGTGTGCGTTGTTCAGGAAGTTGGGTTCCATCTGAGTTTAGAGGACTAGTTCAGGAACAATGTTCCCTCTAATTTTTAATGACCAGTGTGTGCAAAAATCTTGTGCTATGCAATTTTTTTGCCCGTGACAACAACATGTGTGCACTGAATAACTTTCTCAATAAAAACAGTATAAATAAGTCAGTTCTAAAATCTGCTGGCAAATCAACACAAATTCCATTTTGTCTACTCTGTCTGCATCAGAAATCGGAAAAGGAAAGGTGATTGTGTATGATCATGAAATATAGTTAACACACCAATGAAGTAGAGCGTGACAACCTTTTGTGTGCAGTTTAAATTCCTTTGTGCACTAGTAGCAGAAGGTGAGTGTGCACATAAACACACCGACCTTAGAGCGAACATTGTACAGGAGAGTTGGAAAAGTCATATCTGAAACTTATCAATGCATTGATGAGAACTTCATGTATTGCTGTAGGTGGGTATTGTCAGATGATATGATGAAAGCAGAAGTAGGCAATATTTGTAACAAAAGTTTCAGAAACTGTTTGGATGGTTATGAATGGTCTGGTATGCAGCCCTTTGTTGGTCAGGGTTGACGATGGGCGTTGCATCCCAGCTGTCTACATGATACACAAGCCAGGGCATGTATGAAAGGGAAAGCAAGCTGTAGACCATGATGCAGGCTCCATCCCGGTCCAAAGAAACAGCATCAGAGGTGGTGCAGGAGTTGCCAATCATCACCCAACTCAACATAGGGTTCTCTTAGAGACTCCAGCTCCAAATTTTTCCTCAGGGTTTACTCCGGAAGCCTTCCCCATGATGGATTGGTTGATAGGTTCTGGTTAGTCAGGGTGTGAAAGGTTAGGGTGAGAAGGCACGAGAATGGGGTTGAGAAGGAGATAGATCAGCCATGATGAAATGTCTTATGGTCTTATTTGCCTCTACCACCAACCATGGAATGCATTTCACACACCTATCATTCTCTGTGTAAAAAATACAAACTCTGACGTCCCCCCTGTACTTTCCTCTGATCACCTTAAAATTATGCCTTCTCATTCTTGTTATTGCCACCTTGGGAAAAGGGTGCTGGTGTCCGCTCTTCGTCTTTTATCATCTTATACTCCTCGATGAAGTCACCTCTCAGCCTCTTTCACTCCAAAGAGAAAAGCCCTAGTTTGCTCCACCTATATTCTTAAGATATGCTCTCTAATCTAGGCAGTGTCCTGTTAAAACCCTTCTGCCCCCTCTCTAAAGCTTTCACATCTTTCATAAAATGAGGTTACTGGAGCTGAACACAATATTCCAAGTTTGGTTTAAGCAGAGGTTTATAGAACTGCACGTTAGCTCATGGCTTGTGAACTCAGTCTTCCTACTAATGAAGACCCACACACCACGTTCCTTCTGAACCACTCTATCAAATTGCACAACAGCTTTGAGGGAATAATGGACATGGACCTCAAGATTCTTGCTAAGAATCCTGCCGTTATATTTGTACTCTGCCTACAAGTTTAATCTTGAATATTTCTGGATGTATTTTATGAATTTTGGGCTGCTGATCATGAAAATAATCATGAAATTTCCCTACCTCACACCATTTTCTTAAAAATTGTCTATATTAGTTATTTCAATTCATAACTCAAGTCAGAATAATTAATTCTTAGATTAAGGAAGATATTTTTGTGGAATCCACATATTAGACAGGTCATCAATGACAGGCAATTTGAAGAACTTCTAGTGGGACCAGAGAAAATTACATGGAAAGTATTCAAGGATGTTGTTGAAAATCTTCTTGGCAATTACAGAGCACCAAATTACATGCATCTGGTTGACAACATGCTTCAAGCATACAAAACCATGAAGTGCAACGTCACTGAAGATTCATTTTCTGCATTCCCATTTAGACTTCTTCCCTGGCGCTGTCAGTGACGAGCATGGTGGAAGGTTTCACTAGGACATTGCAGTCATGGAGAAATGGTATCAGGGAAACCGGAATCCATCAATGCTGGCTGATTATTGTTGGACACTTAAGCGAGAAGCTCAGACACTGAGTACAAAAATCATCAACAAAATATTTTAGCTTAGTTGAACTAAATTCCTATTGCAAACTGTCTGCACTGTGCAATTAAACACATTATATTCAATAAAATTAATTTCATGTTTCTCCAAATTCCTATGTAATACAAGAAGTCTGAAATTATATTTTTGTTCAGTTTTCAGTGATATATTGCAATCACAAAAGGTTTCTGAAGAAGCAACACGAACAAAAACATTTGCTATCCAGTGCGACGTATGTTGTTTACCTGTGCAGAAATGATTTCCCAGCTTGAAATACATATAATAAAAAACATATAAACTGTTTCTTGATAATATTGTGCTGTTTTATTTTTCATATAATTTCAATTTAGTTATGCTGATGCTGCACTTGAAAATTCTAGTGATTATGTATGAATTTTCCTTTGTGTTAACAACAATGTCTAAACTTTCTTTGAACCATAATATGTATGTCTATCATGATAACTTTGAAATGTAACTTAATTTGTAGGTGTAAGCACACTTATATCAGATATTTTTTGTTATTTAATATTTTTAAATTCTTGAGCAAGCTGTTGAAAATATTAGTCGTCTTGTGGTGTTAATACCCTTCAATCTCTTACATTCAATTTTTTTTCCAAAGTATAAAGTAAGGCAAATATCTGAAAGGAGCACATTACAGATTGCTACTGAAGGAAAACAATGATATTTACAACTTCAGCTCATCTCAAATCCCAAGCATAATGAACCAGCTTGAATATGTCATTCATGTTCTACCAGAAACCTCCACACCCAATTTGAAGATTCTTCCCTACCCAGTTGGGAAAGATGACTGGTAGACTAGAAGTAAAGACAAATAGGTTTTTTTAAATATAAGGTTCCCGGCACCGAGCTGCCTTGAATACATATTGATAAACCCTAACCCAAGATTTACAGTACTTGTATTCAAGAATTGGAATCTTCTGCTCATTCCAAAGCAGGCATCAAATTTAACCCATGGAATCAAGATTGCCCAGCAATCCTGGCAAAAAGAAATCAAATTAAAGCATCCACTTTAATAGTACATCAGTTTTTGCTTGTATTGAAGAGTAAAAACTCTATAAAATATCTCACCATGTCTATTCACTGTAATATCTAGCAAAAAATCTTAATTAAATCATATAGCATATACAGTTAAGAATGAATATCAAAACATTCACATTTATCAAAGATTTATAAATACACCTGCTTCCTTGCAATCACTTTGCACATTATATAATTCTTTTAATTTTATATAAAATGTACCTTCATATTTTTTATTTGTACAAACATCTTAAATCAAGAAAAAAAAATACCTAATTGGTACAAAGCCTGCATTCACTTCAAATGACGATTGAGATCTTCTTGACTAATAACTGAGAAATGATGGTAGCGGTCTCGAGAGGCAAAATCAGCATTTTCTTCAGTTAATTGGGTTGTTGCCATGCCAACTCCTGTAAATGAGGGTGTCACAATAATCTGTTTTTCATACGACGAACCTTTCCTGAAACCAGAAAAGTTATTAATATTTTCAATATTAGTATTTATATCGTCACACTCATCATCATCACTATGTGCCATGTCATATGACATGGGTGATTATGGCCTTTCCCTGACCATGATAGTTCTTGGTAAATGTTTCTACAGAAGTGGTTTGCCATTGCCTTCTTCCCAGCAGTGTCTTTACAATTTGGGTGACCCCAGCCATTATCCATACTCTTCAGAGATTGTCTGCCAGGCATCAGTGGTCGCATAACCAGCTGCTCATATGACCTGCTCCCATGGTTTCAAGTGACCCATGACTGGGGGGGGCAAAGCAGGTGCTAAACCTTGCCCAAGGATGACCTGCAGGCTAGCAGAGGGAAAGAGCACCTTACACCTTCCAACCATCTTTAGTGTTTATAAAAATTTATAAAAAGAAACCTCACTGTTCTCCCTCTCCCAGTGTAGAGTGCCCTCCTGCTTCAAATTATCACCATTGTCCCTGTACCAAAACAGACCAAGGTAATGTGCCCGAATGACTGGCGTCCTGTTACACACACCTCAATAATAAGCAAATGCTTTGAGAGACTGGTCAAGGATTACATCTGCAGCTTGTTACTGCCCAAAATGGGCCCCTACAATTCGCCTACCAACACAACCAATCGACAGATAACGCAATAGCCACTGCTCTACATACCATCCTTACACATCTGGAGAAGAAGGGTGCTTATGTGAGAATGCTGTTCTTGGACTACAGTTTAGCATTCAACACCATAGTTCCATCGAGGCTCAACAAGAAGCCCAGAGACCTTGGCCTTGGCTCTGCCTTGCACAGCTGGATCCTGGACTTCCTGTCAGATCGCCGGCAGGTGGTAAGAGTGGGCTCCCTCACCTACACCCCTCTGACTCTCAATACAGGAACCCCTCAGGGCTGTGTACTAAGTCCCCTCCTTTACTCTCTGTATACCCATGACGGTGTTGCTACCCATACATCTAATCTGCTAATTAAATTTGCTGATGACACTACATTGAATGGCCTTATCAGGTGGCCTACAGGAGAAAAAACCTCTCCCTCAATGTCACAAAAGCAAAAGAGTTGGTTGTGCACTGCAGGAGGAATGGAGACAGGCTAACCCCTATTGACATCAATGGATCTGGGGTTGCGAGGGTAAACAGCTTTAAGTTCCTCGGCATCCACATCACTGAGGACCTCACATGGTCTGTACATACCAGCTGTGTGGTGAAAAAGGCACAACAGCGCCTCTTTCACCTCAGATGGTTGAGGAAGTTTGGTATGGGCCCCCAAATCCTAAGAACTTTCTACAGGGGCACAATTGAGAGCATCCTGACTGGCTGCATCACTGCCTGGTACGGGAACTGGATCTCCCTTAATTGCAGGACTCTACAGAGAGTGGCACAGACAGCCCAGCGCATCCGTAGTTATGAACTTCCCGTGATTCAGGATACTTACAAAGGCAGGTTTGTAAAAAGGGCCCGAATGATCATTGGGGACCAGAGTCATCCCAACCCTAATCTATTCCAGCTGCTAACATCCAGAAAACGGTACCGCAGCGTAAAAGCCAGAACCAACAGGCTCCGGTATAGCTTCTTCCACCAGGCCATTAGACTGATTAACTCAGGCTGATTTGAGTGCACTCTCTATGACATTGACTGTTCTATTTATTATAAATTATTATAAATTACTATGATTGCACATTGCACATTCTGATGGAGACGTAACGTAAAGATTTTTGCTCCTCAGGTATGTGAAGGATGTAAGAAATAAAGTCAATTCAATTCAATTCAATACACAAGGTGAGGAACAACATTTTTACTGCTTCATATTTTGCAGGATGTTGGTTTAGTTGTCAAGACCAGCATTAATTGCCCTGGAGGTCTAGGTGTTCAAGTACTTTCTTGAAGTGTTCTAATCTCCTTGAGAGAGTTTTTCCCACAAAGTTGATGGGCAGAGAACTTCAGGATTTATACCCAGTAACAATGAAGGAAAAGCAATATATTTCCAAGACAGAATGGTTTGCAACCTGTAAAGAATGATTGTGTTCCCATGTGCCCAGCACCCTTCCTTCTGGTGGAAGAGGATGTGGATTTGGGAGTTTTATACAACTAGCCTGGGCAAGTAACTGCTATACAATTTACAGAGAGTATATAAACTGCAGCTGCAGCGTTTAGTGAGGTGGGTATAATACTGGTTAACTATCTTTCCTAACTTTTAATTTGCAGATGGTAGAAAAACTTTGAGGTATCAAGGGACAGGTCAATTGCTACAAGATGGCCAGCTTCTGACCAGATCTCATACAACGCTGTGCAAATATCTTAGGCACATATATATAGCTAGCATGCAGAGTACTGTATTTGTCAACATGGAGTGGAGAGCGAGTTTGTAAATCTGGCAGGAGTAAAGGATATAGGGAATGGTGAAGGTGGAGTGCCACGGGAGGGGTGTGGGACAGGTGGCAGAGAAAGAGTTACAGGGGCGGGGTGGTGGCGTGGGTATGGACACACCCAGCCCTGAGACACCAGGCAAGATCATTTGATTCCAAACAATTGGTTTATTGATCATCACATTATTTGCAGCAGTACAGTGCGATGCATAAAAGTACTACAAAGCTGTGCAAAAGTCTTAGACACCTTAGCTATATATGTGCCTAAGACTTTTGCCCAGCACTGTTCTGGAGGCCAATATAGATGATTGATCTATCTACAAGAGAAGTCATGAGTTATGGGGACCTGACATGAAAGTGGAACCCAGATCAGGTCAGCCTTGGCATTAATGAATAGCAAAAGGAGCACAGCAGCTACTTTTCTTCTTATTTCTTATGCTTTGAGAACTTACAGGTGCAGTCCTGTGTGATTTAGGCTTCCTAGTATATATCAGAAGTTGGTAGATGTGCAAAATAAGCCTCATCATTGATTTTGGTGCACTTAGATTATATTAAGGGGTGGTGGGGTGGAGATACATCTCAACCAAAGGAGGTGTAAGGCACTTCTTCCAACCACGAGCTTGCAGGTCATCCTTGGGCAAGTGATAGAACTTGCTTAGCCCCCTGATCAGGGTCATGCAAAGCCATGGGGGCAGGTGGTGGATGGTCATAAGAAGCTGGTGCATATCACAAGTCCTGGTCATGCGGCTACTGACGCCGGGCAGACAATCTCTGAAGAGCATTGATAATGTCTGGGATCACCCGTCTTGTAAAGACACTGGCAAAAAGAAAGCAATGGCAAATGACTTCTGTAGAAAAACTTGCCAAGAACAATCATGATCTAAGACCATGAGCGCCCATATCATACAACGTGGCACATAATGAACAAACATCGACTTTGGCAGAAGTAAGATGGAACTCGAGCATATATGTGGCTGTGTAGCACAATGGTGGATCTTTTGATCCGGGATTATTCTGAGGGGCACAACAGGAGTCTGACAAAACTTGAGGCCTGAACAGGGCAAATGACTCACTGGTAGAATAGTTTGCAGGAAAAAGGTACCATTTACTAGGATTTACTAACTGCCAAGTCTTCTGTTGACCAGGAAAACACATAACTTCAAAACTCACTTCTACCAAATCTGCATTCTTGGGCACATTCTTTTTCCTGAGGCTAGCTAGGGCCTTTCCCATTAAAACTCCATAATTCTGCATCCACAAAAGGCAGCATCCATTATCAAGGATTCCTTTCACCCAGGTCATGCCTCGTTCTCATTGCTGCCATCAGGAGGGAGGTACAGAAGCCTAAAGACACACACTCAATGATTCAGGAACAGCTTCTTCCCCTCTGCCATCTGATTTCTGAATGGACATTGAACCCATGAACACTACCTCACTAATTTTGCACTACTTATTTAATTTAATTTGTTAATCTATACATACTTACTATAATTCACAGTTTTTTCTAATTATTGTACAGCTGCTGCAAAGACAGCAAATTTCACAACACATGCAAAATGCTAGAAGAATTTAGTAGGCCAGGCAGCATCTATGGAAAATAGTACAGGCGGCATTTTGGGCCGAGACCCTTCAGCAGGACTGGAGAAAAAGGATCACTGTGACTTATAGTAAATAATATTAGGAATCTAATAGGAGAGGACAGAAGACCATGGAAGATAGAAAAGCGAGGAGCACCAGAGGGAGGCAAAGGGCAGGCAAGAGGTAAAGTGAGAGAGGGAAATGGGGATGGGGAACGGTGGTAGGGGAGAGGTATTACTGGAAGTTTGAGAAATTGATGTTCATGCCACCAGGTTGGAGGCTACCCAGACGGAATGTAAAGTGAGTAGCTTCATCATGATAGTAGAGGCAGCTATGGATTGACATATCGGAATGGGAATGGGAAGTGGAATTAAAGTGGGTGGTCACTGAGAGATCCTACTTCTTCTGGCAGATGGAGCGTAGGTGCTCGGTGAAGTGGTCTCTCAACCTACGTTGGGTCTCACCGATATTCTGTCTGGTAGCCTCCAACCTGATGACATGAACATCGATATCTCGAACTTCCAGTAATGCTTCCCCCACCCCCACCTGTCACCATTTCCCATCCCCTTTTCCCTCTCTCACCTTACCCCCTTCTCCAGCCCTGTTTCTCTTCCAACAATCAATTTCCCAGCTCTTTCCTTCACCCTCCCAGTTTCATCTATCACCCTGTCTTTCTCCCTCCCCTTCCCCCACCTTTTAAACCTACTTGTGTTTTTTTCTCTAGTCCTGCCGAAGGGTCTCAGCCTGAAACGTCGACTGAACTCTTTTCTATAAATGCTGTCTGGCCTTCTGAGTTCCTCCAGCATTTTGTGTGTGTTGCTGGGATTTCCCAGCATCTCCAGATTTTCTCTTGTTTAAAATTTCACAACATCTGCCGTTGATATTAAACCTGATTCTGATTCAGTCCCTGACATACTTTATAAAACACTTAGCTTCCCAGCTGTCAAAAAAAGTTAAGGAAGTCAAACTTTTGTGTACGTGAAGGAAATCTGAAATGGGTTGGACTGTTGGTTTTGAATCACTGAATGGATTAGACCATATTTGACTTTGGATGGGAGCAGAGTTTGGAGTCAGTGGGTCTAGGACAGGAGCAGTGAACCTTTTTGAGAGCACATGCACATTTTGACAATCTAAAAAAATTGTCTCACGTGTCATTGTAATTTTGAACAGAGATTATCATTGATTAATGAATTAGTTACAATAATTATGAACAATTTTAAGAAAACAGGACGCTTTGTTGCTAATCTACATGTATTCATTGTTTTACTATTGAAATTAATCAATCATTTTGGAAAACATGTTCAAAAATTATTAATCTTTAAAAAAGACAATTGAAAAATAACATAACTTCTATATCATATTGCTGTTGTAACCAATTACTATCCAAATACTGATGTGTACACCAGGTCTCGAGGATTGCAAAACCTATCATATAACGTCAAGTGTTCTTGCAACCATTTAGCAGCACCAAGCCATTATTATTATGGGCGGGCTTTACAGAATCGAGGCAACTAAAGTTTTTGCATGCCATACAAGCATCTGGTTATGTGGAATCGGAATCGGAGTTCAGAATTTGTTAGTGCTAAGGTTTTGTAAGTACCAGAAATCATTCCTTGAGGAAGGACAGAAAGATTTTTAAGAATATCGATGATATGTTAGAAAGGGAATGTTTAATATTTATGGGAAGGGGATCACAAAGGAATAGCTGTAGACGAGGAATTCCTAACCTGGGGTCCTCGGACCCCTCAGTGAATGGTAAGGCTCCTTGGCATAAATAGGTAAGTAACCCCTGGTCTAAATGCACTTGCTTCATTTTGAACTATTTTTTACATTACATTTCCACTCATCAGCAATCATTTTTGGTGCTGTCACTTCTTTAGCTATTGTCTTTAAAGTGCTTCAGCATAAAATATTTCATCTGTGCAGTAAATTCACACAAAAAAACCCGCAGAGGTTTCCACCCTGAAGTCCACCGGCCCCTCGGCTAACAGGGGTCCACAGCATGAAAACATTTGGGAACCCCTGCTGCACTGCAAATGATGTTTCACCAATTGAAATGAATAGGTTAACTACTTAAAAATTTTTTTTACAATACTTACCAATGTTTCCTATTATGAATGTTTATACAACGGCTTGCATTGATGTTAAAAAAAAGACTCAAAACCAAAACAAAGGAAGCAGGGAGAGGAAGTCTGTTCCACACACTGGAGGTTGATATTCCACTAAATATCAAGGACAGATAGTGTAATCATCCATTCTAAAAAATTTAAATCCTTCATCCTGATGATTGAATACAGTAAGTTTTTTTTTCTTTGAAAATCTCACCTGCTATCAAAAAATGCTGGAGAAGTAGTTTAACAATTAGCCAAAGTCTGCAAATAGGTACTCAAAGCACAAATTCTCCGACAAGTGAATCTTAGCAAATCACACTGTGTGTGAATTCTGTTAAGCCTCAGGGTGACGTGTCAAAAAGACTCAAAGATAATAAATATGCAATGAGAACACTCCGTAAGGTTAACCCTACAGTAGAACTCCCTATAGAAAATCAGATTCAAGCCTAAATACTAATCAATTCAGTGCGAGTTTTAATGAACCTGAAGTATAATTTATTTCTCAGCTGATGCTTACTACAGAGCGATCTAGCTTAACTGTTACACCAAAAATATTCAGAGACATAATCACCACATTTTATCATTGTTGGATGAACTGATAATTATGAATACAGTAAAGTTCCAGTCATTGATATTGATTGTTGTTTGCTATATAGTTTAGAAGTTGGCAATGAATAAAATGTGGTGCTCGAATCCAAGTGTAAAATATGATTCAGCAGTTCACTTTTGTGTCAATTACTACATCCTTAATTTCAAAATTCAAAAAAAAATTTCAAACCTTGTACACTCCCGGAAGACTGTCTGAATCCATCGTAAAAAATTGAAGTTATGAGCTAGACCTGTGGAAGCAATATACAAGTAAGACGGAAAGAATAATAAACACACAAGAAAATTATTTTTTATGAATACAAAATGCTGGGAGGTGATAAAGACCTAATTTAACTCCAGAAATATCACTCACAATTATTGGCCCAGTCTTACTTGTTGTTCATTGATGTGTTAAATCAATCATTTAAAATAACTGCTGCTATATTAGATGAAAAGTTCAAAGTAAATTTATTATCAAAGTACACATATATCACCATATACAACCCTGAGATTCATTTTGCTGCAAGCAAACTCAGCCAATCTACAGAATAGTAATGTAACAGGATCAATGAAAGATCAACTGGACTCAATGAAGTGTGCAAATATAAATATCAATAAATAGCAATAAATAACAAGGTAAAAGAATCCTACACTAAATGTTTAGAATACAAACATCTTTTACCAATCTGCATCCACTATATAACACTTGGCCCAACAATCAAAATGTATATTAACATCTTGGAAAACATAGATTATTTTCCATTTCTTCCACCTCACAATGAACCTTGATGAAAGAATTTATCACCAATTTAACAGAAAGATCTTTAGCAGACTGAAGAAATCATCGTTCCAATACAAAGACTTAATCCTAGCACCAGCTCGAATTAAAGGTGTTAACGAATCAGCAGGTAGGAGGGAGATTCAAAATCTGGTCAAGTGGTGCCACAACAACAACCTCTTACTCAATGTCGGCAAGTCCAAGGAGCTGATTATTAACTTCAGGAGAAGGAAACTAGAGGTCCATGAGCCATTCCTCATCGGTGGATCAGAGGTGGAGAGGGTCAGCAACTTCAAGTTCCTCAGTGTCATTATTTCAGAGGGCATGTCCTGGACCCAGCATGTAAGTGCAATTACAAAAAAATCACAACAGCACCTATATCTCCTTAGGAGCTTGCGAAGAATTGGCATGATATCTAAAACTTTGACAACTTCTATAAATGTGTAGTGGAAAGTATAATGACTGGCTGCATCACAGCCTGGTATGGAAACATCAATGGTTTTGAATGGAAAAGCTGACAAAAAGTAGTGGATACGGCCCAGTCCATCACGGGTAAAGCCCTCCCCACCATTGGGCAGATCTACATGGAGCATTGTCACAGGAAAGCAGCATCCATCATCAGGGACCCTCACCACTCAAGACATGTTCTGTTATCGTTGTTCCCATCAGGATAGAGGTACAGATGCCTCAGGACTCACACCACCAGGTTCAGACACAGATATTACCCCTCAACCCCCATCAGGCTCTTGAAAAGGGGATAACTTGGAAATGTCAACTGTATTTTTTTTTTACCATAGATGCTACCTGGCCTGCTGAGTTCCTCCAGCATTTTGTGTGTGTTGCTTGGATTTCCAGCATCTGCAGATTTTCTCTTGTTTCTACTTCACTCAACTTCCCTTGCCCCACCTTTGAAATGTTCCCACAACCCATGGAGTACCTCTAAAGGAGATTTCATCTCTGGATAATAATGTGGTTAACTGGAGCAGCAAATTTGCAGATGACACCAAGATTGGGGGTGTATGGAGAGCAAGGAAGACTATCAAAGCTTGCAGCAGGATCAGGACCATTTGGAAAAAAATGGGCTGAAAATGGCAGATGGAATTCCAACAATTGCGAGCTGTTGCAGGGTAGGTCTTACACAGTGAACAGTAGGGCATTGAGGAGTGTGGTAGAACATCGGGATCTGGGAATCAAAGTCCATAATTCATTGAAAGTGGCATCACAGACAGATTGGGTCATAAAGAGAGCTTTTGGCACATTGGCCTTCATAAATCAAAGTACTGAGTACAGGAGAAGGAATGTTATGATGAAGATTGAACAATGGTTTTGTCTTTTGTGTGCAAATTTTGGTAAAAGAACAGCCTTGTCCTCATTCCGACAGATCCAGCAAGACAATATTTTGAAGCCAGTTGAAAAATAGAAAATCTTCTCAAAAATTTGAACATCATGCATTTAACCTCTGGTAATAAATAGGAAGATTTTTTAATTGCAATAATTTGCATTTGTAAATCATAATTTCCTTTTGGAAGGATAATTTAAAATATTTATGTTTCTAAAAGGAACCTCATAAGGGGTGGCACAGTAGCATAGTGGTTAAGAGGAAAGAACATAAAACATAAAAGAGTACAGCACAGGAACAGGCCATTTGGCCCATAGTGTTGTGCTATACCATTGAAAAAGCAAATCAGATCTTCCTACCAATATCATGTCCAGACCTCTCCATCTTCCTTTCATCTCTGTGCATATCCAAACATCTCTTAAAAGCAGCTAATGTATTTGCCTCCACACCAGACAGCACATTCCAGGTATCAACCACTTTCTGAATAAGAATCTTACCCCTCACATCCCCCTTAAACCTATACCCTCTCACATTCAATGCATGCCCCCCACGAATAGAGATTTCAACCCAGGGAAGCAAATTCAAAAATCAAAGATTCAAAGTACCATTTATTATAAAAGCATGTATACATTATACATCCTTGAGATTTTTCTGGTTACAGGCAGCCACAATGCAAGAAACCCGAAAAAGCCCAATTTAAAAAAACACAAATCATGCAAACAATAAAAGCAAGCAACAGCATTCCAAACCACATTGAGTCCATAGACCTGAATCGCAGAGTGGCCAGAGTAGGCCCAAAGCCTCGGTCTCGAGCAAAGCTTGCAGGCACAGGGAGTGTAGCAGGGGAAGCAGACTCACAGACTCAGCACCATGGAGAGAAGAGTGAACATTGAGGGAGTGCGCAAAATCGGCCTGACCCTCACCTCCAGTCCCGTCACCCTGCCTCTCCAGTCTAATCTGGGCCAGCGTTTAAATCATTCAAACACAGGGCTGTGCCCCACAGGGCCCCAGCACAGGGCCTAGACCTCGTGACCAGTCCGAAGCCATTCTCCACCTCTCCAAATCAGCTTGGCTCTTACAGCAAACAACCTCGCACCCAGTTTTGGTGAACGGACACTAAAACTTCTCCACCTTAACTCCTCTTCGAATAGTTTGTTCCAACTCAGAAACCACTTTCAGAGTGTGAAATGCACCAGCATGTCTCTTCTTTCAAGCCAGCTCCACCTCCCCTCACCTCTTCATTGTTTTTGTAGTGATAGCTTACCACAATTTATCTCATAAGAAACGTTATTGATGATGTTTTTTGTCATATTTCTTGCCTTCTGAACTACCAGAAAGCTCTTGCACAACTTCAATGGTGCCATCTTAAATCAGAAGAGATAGTCTTTATCCACTCCGTCTGTGCCTCTCATAATCTTGGAAACCTCTGTCTGATCTCACCTCAGCCTCCGGCTATAGAAAAAACAACCCAAGTTTATCCAGCCTCTCGTGATAGCACACGCCCTCTAAACCAGGCAGCATCCTGGTAAACATCTTCGCACCCTCTCGAAAAACTCACATTCTTCCTATGGTGGAGCCGCCAGAACTGTATGTGATGCTTTACAGTACAGGTCTCCAGGGTTCATTTCCCACTGCGGCCTATAAGGAGGTTGTATGTTCTCCCCGTGACTGTGTGGGCTTCCTCCAGGTGCCCCAGCTTCCTCCCACAGTCCAAAGATGCAACAGTTGGTAGATTAATTGGTCATTGTAAATTGTCCCGTGATTAGACGAGGATTAAATTGGAGGATTGCTGGGCAGCGTGGCTCAAAGGGCCAGAAAGGCCTGTCCTGCAGTGTATCCCAATAAATAAATGGTCAGGAACATATATTGGGAATTCAAGCCTGCTTGAAACACAACTGCATCATTGTTTCCATTACAATTACAGTCTATTTCTAGGTTTAGAAGTTATGCTGAGAACACAACTTTCGTAATGTTTTCATGAGAAATTCAAAAATTTAAAAATAAATCTGTAATGCATTTCAAAATGATGCATGCAGGTTATTAAATATACTCACCCAGAGGGAGTCCTGGACTCATTTGTCCAATGTAAAAGTAGATGAATATTGCCACCGCAATATTAATTAAGGCATAAATCCAATGAATGACAAACATGACAAGTATAGATAATATTGCCTAAGAAAAAATAATTATATTAAACAGTTAAAAATGTAATAGTTTGACTTCAATATGCACAATGTATGTTTTACACATTCTGCTGATAAATATTTCCGTGGTATCATCAGTGCTTTCCACAAATCACTGAATTGTTACAGCACAAATAGCCTTTGGCCTATTGAGATTAAACTGGCCCCAGTACAGCAATCAAGTCAGTCCCATTCCCTGTTCTTTCCACCAACCTTTCACTTTTTTTTTTCCCTTCAAGCATCTATCCAATTCCATTTCCAACAAACTGTTTCTGTTTCCACAGCCCTTACAGGCCATACATGTATGTTCAAGACTACAAGAACTCATTCAGTCATAACCTTTGGCCTCATATCTCCTTGGTACCTTTTGCCCAGATTTTAAAATCTGGGCTCCCTGATCAGCTGATGGGAACAGCATCTCTCCATTTACCCTCCCTACAACTGCCCTGATATTTGGTGCCTCTATCAAATCTCCTTTCAGCCTTCTTTGCACTAAACCCTAGCTTCTAAATTCTAACATTCTAGCTGACCCTCATCACTGCAATTCTAGTTAGTCCATTCTGTACTCTATGATCTTAAAAGTAAAGTGAAATTTACTATCAGAGTACACATGTCATTACATGCAACCTTGAGATTCTTTTTCTTGCGGGCATACTCAGCAAGTCTCTAGGATAGTAACTGTAAAAAGGATCAAAGCAAGGACAAGAGCATAGAAAACAACAAACTGTGAAAATGCAAATATAAATTAAATAGCAACAAAATAATGAATGCATTATATATCAAGATAAAGAATCCTTAAAGTGATATCATTGGTTGTGGGAACATCTCAAGGGCCTCTTGGCTGAGGGTTAGGGACTATTCTTGAACATTTAATAAAGTTTGATGATCAGAATTGGAAGCAACACTCCAGTTATAGCCTAATCAGCAATTTAGACACATTTAGAATTACTTTTCACTTGGATTCTAATTTAGGAATTTAAGGCTTCCCAAAGCTTTACTGACCACTCTTTCAATATATCCAGCTATATTCAAGGATTTATGCATATACCCCAGGATTCTGACCAACACTCCCACTAATTCTTTTTTTAAGCTGCGTAGACCAACCCTTGCTCTGAGCAGGAAATTTTTACACAGCCTGAAAACTGCGTGGTACTTTAAATGTTTCTTTTGTAATATGCATACTATGAATTTTTAGACTGTATGAAAAATCACATACTTTTTATTTATTAATTGAAAGGTATAATGAAATACTGTACCACAAAGAAAGTCTTCCACAATTCATAAACTTTTAAACTTAGAGAACATGGCTCTTCAATCGGCCAGCAGTTTATTAACAATAAGCTAACAACTTCCATTCTGTGTTTATTGTTACAATTTGTAACAGTGTTGTTACTTAAAACACTGACAATGTAAACATGCTGAAGCTCTAAAATGCTTGAAAATAAAGGTTGTGGTATGCTTATTATTTAGAAAATTTATGCATTATCTTCATAATTAATTACAGGGTATTTCACAATTATATTAGTATAATTTCAAACGTATATTAACAGTATATAAAGGAAAATTCGAGCTGTGCCACAACAAAGGCTATGTGCACAGGACCATTTCTGTTCCTGCATGGCCGCACACCCATGCAGCTTAGAGAGAACAGTGATCCTGACCGACCTTAAGAGCAGTCAAGGCAGAATGTGATTTAAATAGAAACATGAAGGTGCAGGCACTCATACAAGTAATTTTATAATTTATTTAAGAACAAATTATCCACTTGATCCCCAAATTAAACAAAATGAAAGTCAGTGATGGAATTTATGCACAATGTAATGTCTTCTTTGTCATAAATATTCTGTAAGCAGCTCCGTGACCATGAAGAATCAGTCCAACATGCAAATTTTAGCACAGCTTTCACTATTTTTTATATATGTTTGGATAATAAAAAACATGTTTCTTTGGGGCTGGGTGTGTTACATCCCTCAATTCCATTCCGAATGCTCAGAAAGAGAACATTCCACTAGGATTAGACAATTTTCCTTGTCTAAGAGTTTAAGCTCTGAAGCCACTGCGCAGACAAATCAAAAATGGATTTGAAGCAATGTTATCACAAGAAAATAGAAGAAAACTATAACATGTTTTTTTTATGGGAATGGTAACCATATCAGATTTCTTACTATTTCCTTGTCACATTTTTACTCTATTTTGGCCAAGCATAAAAAGGCTCATATTTTGAAGCATCTAGTGTTACTGAAAGAAGTCAGTAGAAAGCAATGAAGGACTTCTGATGATGCAATTATTTTTAAGAATAATTAAGAATCATATAACTCTGAACCTGAATAGTCGCTACCCAGAGATAATCTTAAGTAATCCCTCAGGATCAAGAATACCTTGCTTCCACTCCTTTTGTTGTGGGTTCTGAGGAGGCAGGAAGGGAGATGATAAGATGGCACATTCTGTCTGCCCCTTGCGTGAGGCGTGCATGTGCATGCAATGCATAGCCATGAGATTTTCAATACCATCCTGAATACATCGTCTCTACCTTCAGTGCCATGGGCCAAAGTTTCCCAGGAGTCATTTGAATTATAGCAAAAAGGAAGAAGCTGTTCCTGATTTGTCGAGTGTGTGTCCTAAGGCTCCTGTACCTCCCACTTGATGGTAGCAGTGAGAACAAGGCAAAACCTGGGTGATGGGAGTCCTTAATGATGGATGCCTCCTTTCTGAGGCATCGCTCTTTGAAGATGTTCTAGATACTGCAGAGGATTATGCCCTGGCTGGAGCTGACTAAGTTTACAACTCTCTGCAGCTTATTTCGATCCGGTGCAATAGTACCCTCTCCATACCAAAGTTCAAAAGTTCAAAATTCAAGTTTGTAACCCAGCCAGTTAGAATATCCTCCATGGTCCAGCTGTAGAAATTTGCGAGTATCTTTGGTGACATACCAAATCTCCTCAAACTCCTAATGGAATAGAGACACTGTCATGCCTTCTGCCCTGAGAATCTGCATTTCTTCAACAGGGCTTTTGAACACAGAGATGAATTTTTTCTTCTATCTGCCCGGTAAGCTCCTCCATTAAGAAAGTTCAAAACATAATGGCTGTGACAAAACAATTTTAATTCAGATATCCAATATGCAGAACAAAGAACAAGTAACTGTACAACACAGTACAAGCCCATTAATCCAGAGTGTTGTGCTGCCCTTTTAACCTATTCCAAGATCCATCTAACCCACCCCTTCCCACATAGTTGTCCTCCATTTTTCTCCCATCCATGTATCTGTCTAAGAGACTCAAACACCTCTAATGTGTCTGCATTCCATGCACTTCCTGCTCTCTGTGTAAAAACCTACCTCTGATATCCCCTTATATCTTCTCCAATCACCTTAAAATTATGCCCTCTCATATTAGCCTTGGAAGAAAGTCACTAGCTATCCATTCTGTCTCTGCATGTATATTAGTTACACCATTTGTAAGGGAGTATTCTGGAGTTATGTGACTATAGCAGATAGTAATTCAAACAAGAACCAGGATTCAGTCTGTAAATGTAAATAAGATCAGAAAATTTGCAATTAGCCTTCAGGTTTTTTTGTAAATTGCAAGCAGAAGTGAAAACTATAGGCTGCTCACAGGCTAAGAGATTGGATATGCAAGAACCAAATTTCAAGACACTGGTGTATTGTTAATTGGCTTGCATCAAATCAGGTAACACAGGCTAAATTATTTGCACCATTGTGACTTGAGTGCAAGCTGGCAAACTAGACATAGGCCATCACTTAGCTTGTCAAATATGGTCATAGGTATAGGCCATCAATAGTTTTTGTGTACTTATCATATTTGTGTACTCGGCATCAACCCTGACAATATTAATTTTGGCCATCTGGCTTTCTATTGTCAAAACATTTTAAAATACTTGTGTGAATTAGTTTCTCCCAAAGGTATTTGAATCTTCAGAGGTGTCCTATCAATTACAAAGAGCTTCCACTATGTATCTCGAAGGAACCTTTTGTCAACCTGAAATACTGAAGTAAGCAATGTCATTGTTGAAATTGTATTGAACCACCCACTCAAAATACTAGAGGAACTCAGCAGGCCAGGCAGCATCTATGGAAAAAGGTACAGTCGACGTTTTGTCCTGAAACTCTTTTCCATAGATGCTGCCTGGCCTGCTGAGTTCCTCCAGCGTTTTGTGTGTGTTGCTCAGATTTCCAGCATCTGCAGATTTTCTCTTGTTTGTGAACCACCCGCTGTTACCTTTGATCTGAAGGGTATAAAATGTGATGTGCCTTTAGGTTTGTGAGCCTCTGCCATGAGTGCATCCACAATGATGCTCGCTTGTTGTGCTGAATGAAGATTTCTACAGCACCGGTCGTTCTGGCGACTTTGATCACGATCACAACACCAATCAGCCCAGCATGTGGCTGTCACCGGCCTGATAGTGTTGATCACACTGCTACTGAAAATCATGGCAAAGGCTCGGGAAATATGCTGGAAAAACACCAGAACATGGAAGGGCCAAAGGTCTCAATTTGACGTGATTCTGGATGCTCATTGAATGAGGTGGAGGACAAGCAGAATCCTCTAGAGGCAGAGGCCCAGCAGAGTGTCCAAGTCCATACTGATGAGACAGTGGGAAGTGGTTGTCTTCAAAACTCATTGCCACAAAGAGATGAATGGAATGCTACACGATATCTAATGACCCTACATGTGTTGTGCACCAGCCCAGCATTTCATTCCATGTAATTAAAGGCAAATTACCTTTAAATCATGACTCCTACCGAATGATAACATGCCTCAACACATCCTCACATGGATATAACCTTCCTAACCCTTTGATTCACATCTCACAGCTTGATCACACTTCCCCTTATTCAGCTACAATGTGCACAGCACCAAGACATTTCCAAAACAGCCTTGGCCCTCCTTTTGAATGAGAAGGTGGACTAAACAGAGTAAGCAAAATCAGAGTACTGATGGAAAGGCATGTGTCCATCAGTTCAGCAACTAGGTGGAGAGAAGTGGCTGTCAGAATCAGGTTCAACATCCCTGGCATATTTTGTGAAATTCGTTGTTATGTGACAAAACAGAAATTATATATATATATATAAAAAAATGAGGTAGTGTTCATGGGTTCAATGTCCATTTAGAAATCGTATGGCAGAGGGGAAGAAGCTGTTGCTGAATCGCTTCTGTAACTCCTTCCTGATGGTGAAAATGAGAAGAAGGCATGGCCTGGGTGACAGGGGTCCTTAATAATGGATGCTGCCTTTCTGAGGCCCTGCTCCTTGAAGATGTCTTGAATACTACAGAGGCTAGTACCCAAGATGGAGCTGACTAATTTTACAACTTTCAGTCTCTTCCTTCGGTCCTATGCAGTAGCCACCGCACCGCCCCCACACATACCAGACAGTGATGCAGCCAGTCAGAATGCTTTCAAAAGTACATCTATAGATGTTTACTGTATACATCTATAGATGACAAACCAAATCTCTTCAAATTCCAAATGAAGTTTAGCTGCTGTCTTACCTTCTTTATAGCTGCATCAATATGCTAGGACCAGGTTAGATCCTCAGAGATCTTAATACCCTGGGACTTGAAATTGTTCACTCTTTCCACTTCTAATAATTCTATGAGGATTGGTTCATGTTCCCTCATCTTACCCTTCCTGAACTCCACAATCAGCTCTTTCTTCTTACTGACATTGAGTGCAAGGCTGCTGTTGTGACTCCATTCAACTAGCTGGTATATCTTGCTCTTGTACGTCCTGTCATCTCTATCTGAGATTCTACCAACAATTGTTGTAGCATCAGGAAATTTATAGATGGCATTTGAGCTATACTTAGCCACACAGTCATGGGTATAGAGGGAGTAGAGCAATGGGCTAAGCACACACCCCTGAGGTGCACTGGTGTTGATTGTCAGCGAGAAGGAGATATTATCTCCAATCTGCACGGACTGTAGCCTTCTGGTTAGGAAGTTTAGTTTTGAATTGCAGAGGCCCAGGTTCTGAGCTTATTGATCAGGACTGTATAAATGATGGTGTTAAACAGTGAGCATCCTAACATATGTGTTTGTATTGTCCAGGTGGTCTAAAGCCGTGTGGAGAGCCATTGAGATTGCATCTGCTGTTGACCTATTGTGGCAATAGGCAAATTGCAATGGGTCCAGGTCCTTGCAGGAATTCATTCTAGCCATGACCAACCTCTCAAGGCATTTCATCACTGTAGATGTGAATGTTACTGGACGACAGTCATTAAGGCAGCTCACACTACTCTTCTTAGGCACTGGTATAATTGTTGCCTTTTTGAAGCAGGTGGGAACTTCTGACTGTAGCAATTTGAGGTTGAAAATGTCCTTGAATATGCCCGCCAGCTGGTTGGCACAAGTGTTTAGAGCCTTATTAGGGCCTGCTGCTTTGTGAGGGTTCATACTCCTGAAAGACAGCCTGATATCAGCCTCTGAGACAAAGTTCACAGGGTCACCGGGTTCACAGCTGTAATTATATTCTCCCTTTCAAAGTGGCGTAAAAGGCATTGAGCTCACCTGGTGGTGAAGCATCACTGCCATTCATGCTATTGGGTTTCACTCTGTAGTGTAATATCCTGCAAACCCTGCCAGAGTCGATGTGCATCAAATACCACCTCCAATCTTGCTCAGAATTGTTTATTCACTCTTGAAGTAGCCTTCAGCAAGTCATACCTGGTTTTCTTGTACAGATCTGGGTCTCCTGACTTAAGTGCCACAGAATCTTCAAATCTGGATGAGTATGCTGCAGTTGTTACTGACTTCATTAAAATCTGTGTGGATGAGTGTGTGCCCACTAAAACTTGCTGTACAATCCCAAACCAAAGCCACAAGTGAACCAGGAGGTATGTCGTCTGCTGAGGGCTGGATCTGTGTACATTAAGAGGAGTTGACCATGAGGCATACACCCCTACCTCTGTTTTGAGAGACTTGACAGTCCTATCCTGATGGTGTATAGCGAATCTGTCAATCTGAATCACTGTGTCCAGTACAGAAGAGGTTAACCGAGATTCAGCGAAACAAAGGAAGCAAGTGGTCCTAAAGCCCCTCTGATACAGCACCCTATCTCTGAGATCTTCCATTTTATTTACTGGAGACTTTATGCTTGCCAGCAAGATAGTCAGTATTGGGAGTCAAAAACCCCATTTTCTTCAACGCACCTGTATCCCTGATCAGCAGCCAGGCTTCTTCCGAGGAGCCCGGTGAGAAGTACAGCTACAATCGGTATTGCTTCTGTCCGTTTCAAGCAGCGATAGGTTGTTGACTGAGAGAATGATGGAAACTGCATCACTGACAGCACGTATAAAGGGTTTAAATCAGGGGCTCCCAACTTTTTTTATGAAATGGACTCTGATCATTAACCAAGGGGTCCGCAGACCCCAGGTTGTGAACCCCGGTCTAGATGAACACTAGCATTGCTTAGAGATTGAGGATACTGGTCCAAGTCACAGAGCCATAGAAAAGTTCAGCATAGAAACTGGACCTTCAGCCCATTTTAAACTGCCTACTCCCAATGAGTTAACATGGAAGTCTGCCTGCTGAGTGGCATGGATATTGGGCTGAATGGCCTGTTTCAATGCTGCTTGATTCTATGACTCGACCTGACCAGGTCCTAGTTGCTGAGCAGGAGAGTGAAGGCAATTGGACACAGGCGTTCACAGGCACCAATCAGGAGACTGGCAGTTTGCGCATTATACACACATATGATGAGTCACCAGGCATGAGCAACGAGCAGCCAGAACAGGCCACATGCCAACACGCCAACACTGCAGCTGGTCAGGTTGAACAGGTGTGTTTTACCTCAGGACTTAGATGGAGACTGCAATGCAGTAACCTACAGACAGATGCTTTTCAAAGGCACATCAAGGTGCCCGGGGCATCAGCAGATCATCCTGTGAATTGTCCGATGAGAAGACCAGCTCCAACCACGCACACGGTTTTGTGCAGAACACGGTGGTCAGTCTTGCCCACAGGGGAATGGCCATATCAGACTCACTACAATGGACAGTCCCTCAGTCTCTACTGGGGTCACAAGAACAAAAGTCAGCAGACATACTATGAATTCAAACTGTTGCCATTATTTATAAATTTATGACAAGGCAAGGCCAAATAGCTAATTGTAATAAAGTTAATAAAGCACAAAACTATCATCTTAATCAGGGCTGCTTCAAATTGAGATTGCCAAGGCACTCTAAGCCACTAATCCCCAAAACTAATTTACACTTCTTTCGTAAATGACTTGTATGTAAACAGATCACTTGATCATGTAAACACTCGGGAGGTTGTAAAATACAGGCTCAGGCAACTATTAATCTCTGTAACTCATTATAGTTTTTTGTTTTCAAATTTCTCTGCAAAGGAATAGGGCTGACAAAATTGCTCCACTGGGAGTCAGAACAGACTTGATGGGACAAATGGCTTCCTTTAGTGCTGTGAAAATCACCAGTTTCCAAGGATTATAATTGCTGACTTTGTAACATGCATCAACGTTCAACAAGTGAGCTTATATTCTAGTCAGACTATTGCATCAAGTCCACTGTAAACAGGAAATCGTGCCTTTCAGAAAAGTGAAGTGTTCATAGGAACTGTTATTAATGTACAATAAACTCTGTTACTTACACCGATAAATGAGACCCAGCCATTGCAGAACTTGGAATAAAATGACCTTGACATTGTGTAAATTTCTGCTTCCTGAGACTTTTGCCTTTCAATGGAACCTGCAGATGGGGATTAATAACACAAAGACAATGCTTCAAAAAAGTTCATTTATGACAAGATTTAACCTTAGTAACCCTAATTCAACTGCAGCATGACTTTCAGTATGATGAGCACAATGCTTACATTTACCAAACCAGACCATCTCTCGTTAATCACCAGTAAAGAAGAGTCATAAACTACAATTCAAATTTCAGTTGTAAGATTGCCAAACAGTTCACAAAAGTAAGCATTTTACTTTAACTTCAACATGGAATATGTTTTATTATTTGCTAATTTATTTGTGGTAATATTCCCTTATATGTTGTGTGTGAGTTATATGTACTGAGTTGTGCACCTTGGTTCAGAGGTTTCATTTGGTGGTATACATGAATATAGTTGAATGACAATAAACCTGAACTTGAAAATTTCTAAATTATAATTGCATTGATGCCTCCTTTTCCTAACACAGTCACCAAATCAATGGAAATGATTTGAACTGTGTACCTCACACGCTGGGACCCATATATTTCATCTCTTTATCAGAAAGATTGATTCTGTACATGAGCACACTAAACAGAGACAAATGTGAAATTGTGGTATTAAGAATGGTATTACGACCACTGTTGACAGTTATTATTGATTATTAATGCTGCAAGTCTGATGTACTGATCTACTGGGAGCTGGATGGCCTCAGACGTATCGAGTACTAGGCCTCAAGCCACTGTGTTGCCCAGGAGAGAGGTGTCAGAGTCAGTGCCATTCACCGGAGGCAGTGTGACACGGTGCACCAGCTAGAGATGGTGCTGCCCCTCAGTGCATGCTTGGTAGAAGACAAGCTGTATTGTGCTCAATTGCAATATTCATGGACTCGGGTCTTGGATGATTTTTTTTTGTGTGACTGTGCTGATAACTTATATGTGCTTCTGAGCTTATATGTGTCTTGTGCTGTGTGTGGCTATCTTATCCAGGTAACATCCTCATGAACCTTTATTGCACCCTCTCTAGTTTAATGTGGTCCTACCTATGGTGGGATGAACAGAAATGTAAACAGCCCTCCAAGTGCAACCAGACTAACAGCTTGCACAGTTGTAACGTGACATTTTAACTCTCATACCCAGTGCTTCAGTGGATGAATGCACGCATGCTGGAGTTTGTGACTTACTGACAGATTTGAAAGAGTAAATCTATCAGCTTACACGCCTGGCGGAACCCCTCAGAGATTTACCAGCATTACAGAGGATCTGGGACCCCATTACTTTTGTAGGCATTTTAGTACAAAGATTTAGGAAGCAAGGAGGAAGGTGCATTAGTTTCCAATAAATCACTTCAATATCCTTCAATATTGTTATTATTCTTGCAAAAAATTTTCTTGAATGCTATAATTTTTTAATTATTTACTTCACGTTTAACAGTTTTCAACTGAATTATTTTTAAGTGTATCAAAAACATCTATTAAAGTAAATGAGAGGTGATATAGCCAATAAAGACACACACCCACTTTACCAGCTGTTAAAAGGTGTAAGGGGTCACCTGGGAGTAGGAGATCGCCACTGCACTGTCCAGACACCACATTGTTAGGCTCTGGAGTGCATGGGTTGTGGAGAGGATCTGATTCTGGAGCAGGTAGGCATGGGGGAGCAAAGGCCATGGTCACCATTTCTGGTGCAGGGTGAGAGAGAATTACAGCAATACAATGTAGCCACGGCTTTGCACTCTGATCTTGCATGTTTTCAGAAATTTATATTAGAACATGCAAGCAATCCAATCCTGGTGTGAATATACAACACATACGATATTCGATATCCAGACAACACTGGAATTACTATACAATAAGTAGAAAATTTACCTCTCTCCCTATCCACAAGGTAGGCAATTGTAACGCCGACATCATATATTGGCTGATCTCAGAAGATGTGAGAGTTACAGGTGCAGAACTAAAACAATAAATTCCATTGATCAGACATTTCATGGACCACATGGCTCAGTTTGAGCCACTAAATGACTGAGGTCTCATGTGGCTGCTAAAGGTGGAAGTCAATCTACACACGACAAACATGGAACTTCTCTGATGTTTGAACATCTTTCCTCCTCAAAGCAAGAGTCAACGTGAATGAACTTGTCTGGGATCTCACCATCTATCTTTCTATCAATGCCTAAAGGAGATTACGGCATTCAAAATGCATTGTTCATTGTTTTCACAAACTTACTCAATTGCTCATTTATTCTTTTTTTTGCAAATCTAGATTAAAATAAGTAAGCAATCCAACCCTGGGGTGTAAACATAACATATGCTACCCTTATCCAATTTCCAAACAACACTGATGTCTGTGGCTTACTAACAGATCTGAATGTTGAATGTGTCTCAGTTCACACCACTACTGAACTCTGCAGAATCTTTTTGCAAGTCTTTTCTTTTCATTTTCACTATGTTCGTTCTCTCTTGTTCTCTCTCTCTCTCTCTCTCTCTCTCTCTCTCTCTCTCTCTCTCTAGAGATAAATATCTTTGTGTGGTTGTGTTTTTACTAACATTCTATATAGATAGATAGATACTTTATTGATCCCAAAGGAAATTACAGTACAGTACATGTGATTGTATATGAGGGGACTGGGCCTCAAAGCCACAGTGTTACCTGACAGGCATCAAGAGCAGTCGACAGATGCAGATACGTGCATATTCTGTGTCGTTGTATTTTACTGATATTCTATATGGGCTTTTTGTTCTGTACATGCAAGAATTTGGCTGCAAGCCACAGTGTCATCGGGGGTGGGGGAGGGTGAGGTGGGCATTGGAACTCTTTTATTCTGTGAACGTGATCTCAGATGCTGTACTGTGCATGACTGTTGGTCATGTGTTTTTGCACCTGTAGTAACGCTGTCTGGTTTGGCTGTGATCATTAATGGAGAATGTGTGGAGCAGGTTAAGACCTACAAGTATCTGGGAGTACAGTTAGACGAGAAGCTAGACTGGACTGCCAACACAGATGCCTTGTGCAGGAAGGCACAGAGTCGACTGTACTTCCTTAGAAGGTTGGTGTCATTCAATGTCTGTAGTGAGATGCTGAAGATGTTCTATAGGTCAGTTTTGGAGAGCGCCCTCTTCTTTGTGGTGGCGTGTTGGGGAGGAAGCATTAAGAAGAGGGACGCCTCACGTCTTAATAAGCTGGTAAGGAAGGCGGGCTCTGTCGTGGGCAAAGTACTGGAAGTTTAACATCGGTAGCTGAGTGAAGGGCGCTGAGTAGGCTACGGTCAATTACGGAAAACTCTGAACATCCTCTACATAGCACCATCCAGAGACAGAGAAGCAGTTTCAGCGACAGGTTACTATCGATGCAATGCTCCTCAGACAGGATGAAGAGGTCAATACTCCCCAATGCCATTAGGCTTTACAATTCAACCGCCAGGACTTAAGAACTTTTTAAAAGCTATTATTAATGCTTTTTGAGATAGTGATTTAGATGCATATCATATTTTTTACTGAGTTAAGTATTGTATGTAATTAGTTTTGCTACAACAAGTGTATGGGACATTGGAAAAAAGTTGAATTTCCCCATGGGGATGAATAAAGTATCTATCTATCTATCTATCATGAGTATTCATGCATGGGTAAATGACAATTAAACTTGAATTGAATTGAGGCGTATATTTGACTCATACAAGCAGAGATCTGTAAGAAATTGAGCAATAACATCAATTTGGGAAAAACTTAAAAGCTAAAATCAATCATATCTACTGAAGCAGGTGTGAAAGTAGACAGAGAAATAAGAAACATTCAAGGTTATTTTCCACATCGTCCTAAAAAATAAAGATGGCACAATTAACTAATCCAAAAACAATTACCATAGCCGTATGATATCATTGATTCATCCGTGTCAGATATGCTTTGTTCCACAGTAGATTCGAGTGGTACTTTGTCTAGGCCGTGACCACCTTCCACAGTCTGAGTTACTGCTGTACTTTTTTCCACTGTAGATTTGAGTGTTGTATTGTCAGGGTGGTGAACACCTTCCACATTTTTAGTTACAGTAGGAATTTCAAGATGCTGATGATCTCCCAAATTTAATTCAGCCAAGTCACTTGGATACTCCATCCCTGAGGTCTGACTGTGGTCTTCTTTAACTGTTGTGAATGAATTGTCAAGATCCAACATAAAGCTGTCCTGCAGTGTCTGCTTTGCAGGCTTTTTTGCATTTTTCAACCAGGTAGATTGATTCAAACTTTTTTCCTTTTCCTTATTATTTTTCATTCCTGCTTCCCAATCCTGAGACCTTGTTTGGAGGATCTGGTTCATGTCCTTGGCGAATTCAAGCAAGGAGCCATTTGTACTGCCTTTTGCTGGGCCATCAGTTTCATATTTCAGTGGATCGTCTAAATTCAATGCTTGAGAAGATTTATAAGTTTTGGCATTCACTTTGTTCCGGTTCTTTTCATTCTGCTGAATGTCATAGCTCATACAAACGGAGAAGTAAGAGTAATCTATAACACCATAAGTCAACATAAAGTTTATGCTGACTATTGGGGCAAGCACATTCACTTGTCCAATAAAGATAAATGCCATTGTCACAAGTCCTACAAGACATATTGCAGCCACAGGTGTTTTGTTTGGCCCCTTCTGAAATAAAAGCAAAATTTTTAGAATTGGTTTTGTACATAATGAAGTCCATGGTTTTTTATATTCACCACTCAACTAAGCACACAGGCAGATATTAAATAATTAAGGTTGCATTATGATGAATATTGTATTAAAGTATAATCCAGTGAAAATGATTAAAGTTGGAAGGAAATACGTTTGTAGAAAAGGGAATTGCTAATCCACAATGACAGTTCAGTTGTCATTTAAACCAAAGTTAGTCAGACAGGATTGGGTCCTAGATAATTAATGCAAATACAAAGAAAGCAAGGCAGCATCTCTATTTTCTTAGAGTCTGTAGAGATTTGGCATGACATCTAAAACTTCACAAACTTCTATAGATCTGTGGTGGAGAGTATATTGACTGGCTGCATCACAACCTGGTATGGAAACACCAATGTCCTTGAATGAAAAATCTTACAAAAATTAGTGAATACGGACCAGTTCATCGCAAGTAAATCCTTCCCTACCATTGAGCACATCTACATGGAATGCTGTGGCAGGAAAACAGCATTCATCATCTGGGACCCCACCACCCAGGGAATAGTGTCTTCTTGCTGCAGGCATCAGAAAGAAGATACAGGAGCCTCAGGACTCACATCACCAGGTTCAGAAACAGTTACTACCACTCAATCATCAGGCTCCTGAACCAAAGAGGATAAGTTCATTCAACTTCACTTGCCCCATCATTAAGGTGTTCCCACAACCAATGACTCACTTTTAAGGTCTCTTCATCTAATGTTCTAGATACTTACTGCTTATTTATTATTATTATTTCTGTCTTTTTGTACTTGCACAATTTGTTGTCTTCTGCACTCTGGTTGAATACCCAAATTGGGTGGTCTTTCATTGGTCCTATCATGGTTATTATTCTATAGATTTATTGAGTCTGCCCATAAAAAATGAATCTCAGGGCCATATATTGTGACATAGATGTACTTTGATAATAAATTGGCTGAACTTTGAACCTTGAACTTTGAATAAAGGTCTCAAAATTAGACTGATCCCTTGTTACAGTAGTCCATTGCTTTAGAAAGAACTTTGACCAGAACGTTCACAGAGAAGTTTATATTGGTAGCAAATTACACATTAAGACAAATTGCACAAAAAATGTGCACTTATTCAGCTCATATCTTCTCAAATTAGTAACTTAATTTTGAATGAATTAAGATTGTGGACAACACCGACAATTTTTTAGATCTAGAGCTAAGTTGTGCCTTGAAAGATGAAACAAAAGGACTTCATCACATACTAAGCTTTTCAAACCTGTGCAGGGCGCCAAGGTTTTCGGAGCAGCCGAATTGGTTAATTGTTGTTTATTGAGAGCCATTAATCGTTCAGTTCTTTTCGTGTTTTTCTCGAACAACTCACTCTTTGTGATGCAGTCTCCTGGTGCTCTCTGTTTATTTCGATAGACTCAGGGATTCCATGTTACTTGTATTATTTAAGTGGATGCCCATTTAGCACTAATCATGAGGTCCTAACTTTAAGAATGTTATGTCTTGTGGTGTTGCTCGGCCACGGCACTGATATTCTGTTGGAATTCTAATAAATAAATCCTGGTTGCTGTCTCTACCTCAGAGTCTGTCTTTCCTCCATACTTGGGTTCCAATGTTGTTAGCACACACTATGACACATACACTAATAATGAACTCCCATGGAGGGGCAATACTCTCCACAAAAAATGGTTGGGCACTGGGATGCCAATTCTTCACTATTTTATTTCAATTCATATAAAAGCAAATCCCTCATTTTCTGATCAGTACTTCTCAGGAACATTTACTCAGGAAACGATCCTGAAGTCTGTCCTATCTAATAGCTTCCAAGTTTCAAAAGATTTAAATTTATACCAACTCAATAAGACAAAAAGTTCTAGGACTGGCTGATGAACACTCTTCCTTCATAAGTTGGCTCCTTGTGAAATCTTGGAAAATTTATAGTCAAAGAGTACTACAGCACAGAATCAGACATTTTGGCCCATCTACTGAATCCTGGCCTGATCTTATTCTTCCTAGTCCCAACAACCTGTACCCAGTCCATTGGCTTTCTTACCCTTTTCATCTGTGTAACTATTCAAAATTTCTCTTAAATGGTATGTTGGAACCACATCTAAGACTTCCACTGGCAGCTCACAACAAAGATCAAAAGTTCAAAGGAAATTTTATTATCAGAGTACAGCCCTGAGATTCATTTTCCTGCAGACACTCTCAGCAAGTCTATGGAATAATAACTGTAACAGAATCTATGAAAATCAATCAGAGTGCAGAACACAGCACACTGTCCAAATGCAAAAAGAAATAAATAGTAATGAATAATGACAGCATGAAATAACAAGATAAAGAGTCCTTAAAGTGTGATCACTGTTATGGGAACATCGCAATGGATGAACAAGTGAGTGTAGTTATCCCCTTTTGCTCAAGAGTCTGATGGTTGAGGGGCAATAACTGTTCATGAACCTGGTGGTGCGAGTCCTGAGGTTCTTGTCCCTTCTACCTAATGGCAGCAGTGAGAAAAGAACATGGTCTTGGTGGTGAGGTTCTCTAATGCTGTTTTCCCATGATGGTGTTTGATGTATGTGTGCCCAATGGTTGGGAGGGCTGAATCCATTGCCTTTTGTGGGATTTTCCATTCAAAGGCATCGGGATCTCCACACTACCCTCTGAGTGAAGAAAATCTCTTCAGATTTCCCTTAAATATTTCACCTTTCACTCCAAACTATTGACCTCTAGTTGTAGCCACGCCCAACCTAAGGGGAAAACTCCTGCATGCATTCACCCTAGCAATACCCCTCACAGTTTTGAGTACCTCTATAATGCTTCTATCCTCTGAGGAATAAGGTCCTAACCTATCAGGAAATAATAATTCTACAGTGGCATGCAAAGGTTTGGGCACCCCTGGTCAAAATTTCTGTTACTGTGAATAGTTAAGTGAGTAGAAGATGAACCGATCTCCAAAAGTCATAAAGTTAAAGATGATACATTCTTTCCAACATTTTAAGCAAGATTAGTATATTATTTAAAAATGCGAACACAAGGAAACCTGCAGATGCTGGAAATTCAAACAACACACACAAAATGCTGGTGGAACACAGCAGGCCAGGCAGCATCTATAACAAGAAGTACAGTCGACATTTCGAGTCGAGACCCTTTGTCAGGACTAACGGAAAAAAGAGATAGTAAGAGATTTGAAAGAGGGGGAGACCTGAAGTGATAGGAGAAGGCAGGAGGGGGGAGGGATGAAGCTAAGAGCTTCTCGTCAGAGGAAGCAGGATCTCCCAGTGGCCACACATATTAATTCCAAGTCCCATTCCCATTCCGATATGTCAATCCATGGCCTCCTCAAGATGAAGCCACACTTAGGTTGGAGGAACAACACCTTATATTCTATCTGGGTAGCCTCCAACCTGATGAACATTGATTTCTCTAACTTCCGTTAATGCCCCTCCTCCCCTTCTTACCTGAACCCTATTTATTTATTTATTTATTTATTTATAGATATATATTTTTTTCTTCCTTCTTGTTCTCTCTCTTTCCCTCTCACAATCACTCCTTGCCTGTTCTACATCTTCCTCTGGTGCTCCCCTCCCCCTTTCTTTCTTCAAAGGCCTTCCATCCTTTGACACTCCCCCTTCTCCAGCTCTGTATCCCTTTTGCTAATCAACTTTCCAGTTCTTAGCTTCATCCCCTCCCAGCCCCCCCCCCCCCAGTCTTCTCCCATCATTTCGGATCTCCCCCTCCCCCTCCTCCTCTCAAATCTCTTACTATCTCTTTTTTCCGTTAGTCCTGACAAAGGGTCTGGACCCAAAACGTCGACTGTACTTCTCCCTATAGATGCTGCCTGGCCTGCTGCGTTCCACCAACATTTTGTGTGTGTTGTTAGTGTATTATTTTTGTTTTGTACAATTTTAGAGTGAGAAAAAGGAAAGGAGCACCATGCAACAGTTTGGGCACCCCAAGAGATTTGAGCTCTCAGATAACTTTTACCAAGGTCTCAGACCTTAATTAGCTTGTTAGGGCTATGGCTTGTTCGCAGTCATTGTTAGGAAAGGCCAGGTGATGCAAATTTCAAAGCTTTATAAATACCCTGACTCCTCAAACCTTGTCCCAACAATCAGCAGCCATGGGCTCCTCTAAGCAGCTGCCTAGCACTCTGAAAATTAAAATAATAGATGCCCATAAAGCAGGAGAAGGCTAAAAGAAGATTGCAACGTGTTTTCAGGTAGCCGTTTCCTCAGTTCGTAATGTAATTAAGAAATGGCAGTTAAGAGGAATGGTGGAGGTCAAGTTGAGGTCTGGAAGACCAGGAAAACTTTCCAAGAGAACTGCTCGTAGGATTGCTAGAAAGGCAAATCAAAACCCCTGTTTGACTGCAAAAGACCTTCAGGAAGATTTAGCAGACTCTGGAGTGATGATGCACTGTTCTACTGTGCGGCGACACCTGCACAAATATGACCTTCATGGAAGAGTCATCAGAAGAAAACCTTTCCTGGGTCCTCACCACAAAATTCAGCGTCAGAAGTTTGCAAAGGAATATCTAAACAAGCCTGATGCATTTTGGAAACAAGTCCTGTGGACTGATGAAGTTAAAATAGAATATTTTGGCCCCAATGAGCAAAGGTATGTTTGGAGAAAAAAGAATGCAGAATTTCATGAAAAGAACACCTCTCCTGCTGTTAAGCACTGGGGTGGATTGATCACACTTTGGGCTTGTGTTGCAGTCAGTGGCACGAGGAACATTTCACTGGTAGAGGGAAGAATGAATTCAATTAAATACCTGCAAATTCTGGAAGCAAACATCACACTGTCTGTAAAAAAGCTGAAGATGAAAAGAGGATGGCTTCTACAACAGGATAATGATCCTAAACACACCTCAAAATCCACAATTGACTACCTCAAGAGGCACAAGGTTTTGCCATGATCCTCATAGTCCCCTGACCTAAACATCATTGAAAATCTGTGGATAGACTTCAAAAGAGCAGTGCATGCAAGACAGCCCAAGGATCTCACAAAACTAGAAGGCTTTTGCAAGGAAGAATGGGCAAAAATTCCCCAAACAAGAATTGAAAGATTCTTAGCTGGCTACAGAAAGTGTTTACAAGCTGTGATACTTGCCAAAGGGGGTGTTACTAAGTACTGACCATGCAGGGTGCCCAAACTTTTGCTTTGGGCCCTTTTCCTTTTTTGTTATTTTGAAACTGTAAAAGATGGAAATAAACAAGTAATCTTGCTTAAAATATTAAAGAAATGTGTCATCTTTAACTTTATGCCTTTTGGAAATCAGGTCATCTTTTACTCACTTAGCTATTCACAGTAACAGAAATTTTGACCGGGGTGCCCAAATTTCTGCATGCCACTGTATATACAAAATTTTTCTCCAAATTGTCCATAAGACCATAAGACATAGGAGCACAATTAGGCCATTTAGCCCATTGAGTCTGTTCCGCCATTCCATCATGGCTGATCCTGGATCTCACTCAACATCATACACCTGTTTCTCGCCATATCCTTTGCTGCCCTGACCAATCGGGAAGCTATCAACTTCCACCTTAAATATACCCACAGACATGGCCTCCAGTGCAGTCAATGGCAGAGCATTACACTGCACACTGGCTAAAAAAAATCCTCCTTACCTCTGTTTAAAAAGGTCACCCCCAATTTTGAGGCTGTGCCCTCTAGTTACAGATACCCCCACCATAGGGAACATCCTCTCCAAATCCACAAGATATTAAGAGGTATATACAGAGTAGACAGCCAGCGCCTCTTCCCCAGGGCACCACTGCTCAGTACAAGAGGACATGGCTTTAAAGTAAGGGGAGGGAAGTTCAAGGAGGATATTAGAGGAAGGTTTTTTACTCAGAGAGTGGTTGGTGCGTGGAATGCACTGCCTGAGTCAGTGGTGGAGGCAGATACACTAGTGAAGCTTAAGAGACTACTAGACAGGTATATGGAGGAATTTAAGGTGGGGGGGGGGTTATATGGGAGGCAGGGTTTAAGGGTTGGCACAACATTGTGGGCCGAAGGACTTGTACTGTGCTGTATTGTTCTATGTTCTATCTAGTCCTTTCAACATTCGGTAGGTTTCAATGAGATCGCACCCTCCCCTCCCCCCCCCCCCCCCCACGCTCATCACCTTTTTCTAAATTCCAGTGAGTACAGGCAAAAAGCTGCCAAACGCTCCTCATATGTTAACCCCTTCATTCTCAGAATTATCCTCGTGAGCCTCCTCTGGATGCTCTCCAATGACAACACATCAGTTCTGAGATACGGGGCCCAAAACTTTTGACAATACTCTAAGTGCAGCTTGACCAGTGTCTTATAAAAGCTCAGCATTATCTCCTTGCTTTTATATTCTACTTCCCTTGAAATAAATGCTAACATTGCATTTGCCTTCTTTACAACAGACTCAACCTGTAAATTAACCTTCTGAGAGTCCTACATAAGGACTCCTATGTCCCTCTGCACCTCTGATGTTTGAACCTTCTTTCCATTTAGATAATAGCCTGCACTATTGTTCCATTTACTAAAATACATTATCATACATTTCCCAGCTCTGTATTCCATCTGCCACTTCTTTGCCCATTCTTCCAGTTTGTCTAAGTCTTGCTGAAATTGCATTGCTTCCTCAGCACTACCTACCCCTCCACCTACCTTCTTATCATCCGCAAACTTTGCCACAAAGCGATCAATTCCATTATCCAAATTATTGACAAACAATGTGAAAAACAGCGGTCCCAATACTGACTCCTGAGGAACACCACTAGTCACCGGCAGCCAACCAGAAAAGGCCCCTTTTATTCCCATTCACTGCCTCTTGCCTGTCAGCCATTCTGCTCTCCATGCCAGTATCTTTCCTGTAACACTAGACGATTTTATCTTGTTAAGCAGCTTCATGTGTGGCACCCTATGAAATGCCTTCTGAAACTCCAAGTAAATGTCATCCACTGCCTCTCCTTTGTCCACCCTACTCGTTACTTCCTCAAAGAACTTTAACAAATTTGTTAAAAAAGATTTCCCTTTACAGAAACCATACTGACTTTGACTTGTTTTATCATTAGTCTCCAAGTACCCCAAAATCTCATCCTTAATTATAGACTCCAACACTTTTCCAACCACTGAGGTTTGGCTAACTGGCCTGTAATTTCCTTTCTTTTGCCTTCCTCCCTTCTTAAAGAGTGGAGTGACACTTGCAATCTTCCAGTCCTCCAGGACCATGCCAGAATCAAGTGATTCTTGAAAGATCATAATCAATGCATCCAGTATCACTTCAGCAACCTCTCTCAGGACTCTGGAATATAGCTCATTTGGTCCAGATTACTTATCCACCTTAAGCTGACTCAGAAGACCTGGGTTATTACACAACACCCAATCTAAGATGGCCTTTTCCCCGAGTAGGCTCAAGCACAAGCTGCTCTAAAAAGCCATCTCATAGGCTTTCAACAAATACCCTCTCTTGCAATCTGACACTAACCTGATTTTCCCAATCCCCTTGCATATTGAAGTTCCCCATTACATTTGTGACATTACCCTTATTACAGGCCATTTCCAACCCTTTGCAACCTCAACCCCACATCTTGGCTACTATTTAAAGGCCTATATATGATTCTCATAGTGGTGTTTTTACTCTTGCAGTTTCTTAACTCCACCCACAAAGATTCAACATTCTCTGACCCTATGTCACCTCTTTATAAAGATGTAATTCCATCTCTTACCAACACAGCCACACCACTGCCTATGCCTTTCTGACTATCCTTTTGATACAAAGTATATCCTATGATGTTAAGCTCCCAATTTTGGCCTTCTTTCAGCCACGACTCAGTGATGACAACATCATACCAACCAGTCTCTAATTGCGCCACCTTATTCGTCCGCCTTATTCCAAATGCTACGCGCATTTAAATACCTTCAGTCCTGCATACTTCATCCTTTTGAATTTTACCTGTGTAGTACAATTTAACTGTTTTGTCTGCATTTGTCTTGTCCTTCCTGACATTCATACTACATCTATCATCTACTTGTAAACCTGCTGGCTCACTCTGAGCTCTATCGTACTGGTTCCCATTCCCCTGCTATATTAGTTTAAACCACTTCCAATGGCTCTAGTAAATCTGCCCGCAAGAAAATTGGTCCCACTCGGACTCAAGTGCAACCCAACCCTCTTGTCTTAGGAACATAGCTTCATTCTAACTTAAATATGTTTTAGTTGTGAAAATTATTTCCATACCATGGACAGAAAGCACGAGAATAATTAGTGCTGAATGACTGCCATATTCGGGGGGGGGGGGTTGGATTGTGACTGGTAAACACCCTAAACTGAGCTAAAATAGTCCAAACTAATTCCACTTCAGTGCATTGACATGATAAAGTCCGGGTTGCTGCCAAGCAGCTTCAGCTGTGTACTGATGCTACACACAGAATGCAAACAAGCATTGAATTGAGTCCAAAACCAGCTCCTCCATGTATTTCCTTTGCATATTTGCTCCATTAACAATTCAAAACTGAACTTCCGATCCTGACTGGATTTCTGCTGTAACTGCATGACTGATCTGAAGCAGAACCATATCACATACTCAGAGAAAAGAGGAGAATTTCAGGGCAGCAAGTAGCGTAGTGGTTAACACAGCGCTTTACAGGTGTGCGATGCGGGTTCAAATCCCGCTGCCGTCTGTTTGGAGTATGTTCACTCTCCCTGTGACCATGGGGGTGCTCCAGCTTCTGCCCAGAGACATACCAGTTAGCAGGTTACAAACATGAGAAAATCTGCAGATGCTGGAAATCCAGAGCAACACACAGAAAGTGCTGGAGGATCTCAGCAGGTCAGGCAGCATCTATGGAAAGACTAAACAGTCAACATTTCGGGCTAAGACCCTTCATCAGGACTGCATCAAGTTGGTAGGTTAATTGGTCATTATAGATTGTCCCATGATTCGGCTAGGGTTAAATCGGAGGTCACTGGACGATGCAGCTCAGAGGACCAGAAGGCCCTGTTCTGCGCTGTTTCTCAATAAATAAATAAAATGTCAAAGTCAAATTTACTGTCATATGCGCAAGTACATGCATGCACAAGTGTAATGAAAAACTTACTTGCATCTTACATATAATCAACCTTTACAAGAAAAACATAAATTATACCGAACTTTTTACAAGAAGGAACACAATTAAAACTAATAATAGTCCATTTGAATGCAAAGTTCTCCAAGTAATCATAGTGTCACTAAACAGTAGTGATGTGAATTTTAATGAGACTAGACTGTTTTTGAATCACAGTCCTTGAGATGAATTATCTTTGCCACTAAAAAGCAGGACAAACATTCAAACCATATAAATATATGGTTTTTATATTTAAGAGAAATAAGCAAGTATAGGGAAATAAAGTCAATTAACTTTATGTCAGTGATAGGGAAGTTAATAAAATTCTCACTTGAAAATGTAACAGGTAAACATTTGCAAATTGGATTGATAATAAAGAGTACCATCACAGGTTTCCAAAGAATATGCCACACTTGATCAAGTTTATTATAGGGTCATAAAGTTGTAAATTACAGATCACAGATTTGTGCAGTGAAAAGCACCCCTTTGGTGCACTATTGTTCAGGTAGAGCATCATGCCTATCTATTCATTCATTCATTATGTGCTGTGTTGCATAACGTAGGCAATCATGGTCTATGATCAGGATTGTTCTTGGAAATTTTTTCTACATAAGTTTATTATTGCCTTTTTCTGGAGAGTGTCTTTACAAGACAAGTGACCCAACCATTATCTTCAGAGATTATCTGCCTGTCGTCAGCGGTCACATAATCAAGGCTGGTGATATGTATCACTGCTTCCATGGCTTAACATGACCACGATGGGGAGTGGGGGGGGGGGGGCACAGCTACACCTTGCCCAAGTGTCACCAACGGAGGGAAGAAGCCCCTTTCCACCTCACCACCTATCTATACGAAGGCCATTAATCCAATATCCCTCTATGCCTTATTCATTCAACTACCTGTCAAAATGCCTTGTTAAATGTTCTTAGCGTTCCTGTCTTCACCACTTCCTCAGGCAGCTCAATCCAGATAACAAATTATTTTCGTGAAAAACTAACTCTTTCTCACCTTAAAGCTGTGCCCTGTAATTTTACCCTGGGAAGCAAACACTGGTTATCTACCCTATCTATGCTTATCATAAGTGTATGCATTAATATTGTGTCATTGTTCATGTGGCGGTTTGGAGATGCATCTCTTCCAAAGGAAGTGTAAGGCGCTCCTTCCCTCTGCTGGACTGCAGGTCACCCTTGGGCAAGGTGTAGCACCTTGAAGAGCATTGATAATGGCTGGGGTCACCCATCTTGTAAAGACACTGCCTAGAAGAAGGCAATGGAAAACCACTTGTGTCAAAAAATTTGTCAAGAACAATCATGGTCATGGAAAGACCATGATCACACACGTCATACGACACAGCACACAACAAAGAAACAATTGTTACCTCACTCTGAGGTAAAAAAGATCCCACCTATCCAATCTCTCCTGATAACTCAGTCCTTTCAATCCAGGTAACATATTTGTGAAACCTTACTGCACCCTCTCCAGCTTAATCACATCTTCCTTATAGAGCATTGATTAGAACTGTACACAATACTCCGAGTGCTGCCTACCCAACATTTGTTACACCTGTGACACGACATCCCAACTCTTATGCTTAACATCTCTGTCAATGAAGCCAAGCAGTTCCTCACCATCCTGTCGACCCACTTTCAAAGAAATATGTACTTCTATCCCAATGATTCTCTGTTCAACACTCCACAAGGACCTGTCATTTCAGTCTTTTGTCCTGCACTACTTTATGTTCCCAAAATGCATCATTCTGCACTGTCAGTGTTAAGATCCACCTGCCATTCCCTTTGCTCAGTTTAAATTGATTCTGATACATCTAATGGATAATTTATTCCACTTTTAACATGTAGACTCTCTAAGTATTTTTTTAATTGTTTGCACAATTTGTTCTTTATTTCCCGCACGTCTGGTGTTTGATGGTCTTTGTTGTATGGAGTCATTTAATGAGTACCATTGTGATTCTATGTTTTGTGGCTGTCTGCAAGAAGGCAAATCTCAAGGTTGTATATTTTATCCATACTTTGACAATGAATGTACTTTGAACTTTGATTTTTACCAGTTCATATGAACCATCATATAACTCAATCAGTTCCAGCATGGGCATTAGCCTCACCAGCATCCAGGACATCTTCAAGGAGCGATGCCTCAGAAAGGTGTCATCCATCATTAAGGACCCTCATCACTCAGGACATGAGTTCTTCTCATTGTTACTACCAGGCAGGAAATACAAGAGCCTGAAGGCACACACTCAGCAATTCAGGAACAGCTTCTTTCCTTCTGCTATCAGATTTCTGAATGGACATGAACCCATGAACACTACCTACTTTTTTTTCCTCTTTTTCCACATATATATAGACACACACACACACACACTTAACTATAATTCACAGTTTCTATTATTATGCACTGCAATGTACTGCTGTTGTATTACAACGAATTTCACAATAGATGCCAGTGACATTAAACCTGATTTGGATCCCAAAATGCATAAATACCATATCAGAAAGCTTATTGACCTCTTCCTTGGCTTTTTGGGGCATCTATTGGCAGAAGGTATACTGTCATAATGTTGTAATGAAGCAAAAACCAGATTCAACCAAATTAGAGTAAATTCGATAGGGCATTGTAGGAGTATTGCAATTAGCCTCAGATTATCACATAGAAACCTACAGCACATTACAGGTCCTTTGGTCCACAATGTTGTGCCGACCATGTAACCTGCTCTAGAAACTGCCTAGAATTTCACTACTGCATATCCCTCTATTTTTCTAAGCTCCATATACCTATCTAAGAGTCTCTTAAAAGACCTTATTGTATCTGCTTCTACCACCTTCGCTGGCAGTGCATTCCACGCACCCACCTCTCTGTAAAAAAAACTAACCTCTGACAAACCCCTTGTATCTACTTCTAAGCACCTTAAAACTATACCCCCTCTTTTTCAGCCCTGTGAAAAAGCCTCTGGCTATCCACACGATCAATGCCTCTCATCATCTTGTACACCTCTATCAAGTCACCTCTCATCCTCCATTGCTCCAAGGAGAAAAGGCCAAGTTCACATAGCCTATTCTCATAAGGCATTCTCTCCAATCCAGGCGACATCCTTGTAAATCTCCTCTGCACTCTCTGTAATATCTACATCCTCCCTGTAGAGAGGTGAGCAGAACTGAACACAATACTCTAAGTGGGGTCTAACTAAATTATATAGCTGTAACATTACCTCATTGCTCTTGCACTCAATCCCATGTTCGATAAAAGCCAATGCACCATATGCCTTCTTAACAACACTGTCAACCTGCACAGCAGCTTTGAGTGCCCTATGGACACGGACCCCAAGATCTCGCTGATCCTCCATACTGCCAGGAGTATTACCATTAATATTATATTCTGTCTTCAAATTTGACCTTCCGAAATGAACCTCTTCACACTTACCTGTGTGGAACTCCATCTGCCACTTCTCAGCCCAGTTCTGCATCCTATCGATGTCCCGCTGTAACCTCTGACAACCCTCCAGACTATTCAAACAACCTCAACTTTTGTGTCATCAACAAACTGACTAATCCACTCTTCTACTTCCTCATCCAGGACATTTATAAAAATCACAAGGGGGAGAGGTTCCAGAACAGATCCCTGTGGAACACCACTGGTGACCATCCTCCATGCAGAATACGGACCATCCACAGCCACCCTTTGCTTTCTGTGGGCAAGGCAAGGTCTCCTTGGATCCCATGCCTCCTTACTTTCTGAATGAGCCTTGCATGGGGAACCTTATCAAACGTCTTACTGAAATCCATGTACACTACATCCACTGCTCTACCTTCATCAATGTGTTTTGTTACATCCTCAAAGAATTCATGACAATGCCATGCTGACTATCCCTAATCAGATTATGTCTCTCCAAATGCTCATAAATTCTGCTTCTCAGGATCTTCTCCAACAACTTGCCCATCACTGAAGTAAGACTCATTGGTCTATAATTTCCTGGGTTGTCTCTACTCCCTTTCTTGAACAAGGGAGCAACATTTGCAACCCTCCAATCCTCCGGTACTTCTCTCCTCCCCTCCATTCACAATGGCTCAGCAATCTCCTCCCTCACTTCCCACTGTAGCCTGGTGTATATCTCGTCTGGTCTCGGTGACTTATCCAACTTAATACCTTTCAGAAGCTCCAGCACAGCCTCTTTCTTAATGTCCGTATGCTCAAGCATTTCAGTCCACTGTGAGTCATCCCCACAATTGCCAAGGTCCTTTTCACTGGTAAATACCGAAGCAAAGTATTCACTAATGCACGTTTCCACTCTCGCTTCTGAATGGTCTTACTCTCACAGGGCTCATCCTCTTGCCCTTCACATGCTTGTAGAATGCCTTGGAGTTTTCCTCAATTCTGCTCACCAAGGCCTTCTCACTGCCCCTTCTAGCTCTCCTAATTTCATTCTTGAGATCCTTCCTGGCACCCTTGTAATTTACTAGAGATCTAACAGTACCTAGTTTCTTGAATCTTTCATAAGCTTTTCTTTTCTTCTTTGCTAGTTTTCTTCTTAACTAGCATTTTGTACATCTTTTGGACACCATGGTTCTTTTACCCTACCATCCTTGCCCTGCCTCAATGGAACATACCTATGCAGAATGTCACATGTTCCCTGAACATTTGCCGCATTTCTGCCGTGCATTTCCTTGAGAACATCTTCTCCCAATTTATGTCCCAAGTTCCTGCCTAATAGCATCATATTTCCCCCCACCCCAATTAAATGTTTTCCCAAATTGTCTGCTCCTACCCCTCTCCAGCGGCACGGTAAAGGAGATAAAGTTGTGATCACTACCTCCAAAATGCTCTCCCGCCAGGAGATCTGACGCCTGACCAGGTTCATTTCCCAATACCAGATTAAGCACGGCCTCACCTCTAGTTGGCTTGTCTACATATTACATCAGGAAACCTTCCTGAACACACCTAACAAACTACATCCCATCTAAATCCATTGGTCTAAGGAGATGCCAGTCAATATTAGGAAAATTAAAATCACCTATCACAACAACCCTATTATTATTGCGTCATTCCAGAACCTGTCTCCATACCTGCTCCTCAATGTCTCTGTTACTATTGGGGGGGTGATGCACCATCAATAACTCTCTGAGACATGAGGCGAGATATAAGCTTTTATTGGCTGGAAGAAATAACAAGCAGCAATTGACCACCACACTGCATCCTGGAGACTGAGGCCGGGGCGGTGTCTCCAATCGCCTTTATACCGGGGTCTGTGGGAGGAGCCACAGGAGCAGTCAGCAGGGGGGGCATGTCCAGACAGGTATATGTAGTTCACCACAGGGGGGTCCATACGAAACACCCAGTAGAGTTATGGTTCCCTTCCTGTTTCTGACTCCCACCCACAATGACTCAGTAGACAATCCCTTCAAGACTTCCTCCTTTTCTGCAGCCATGATACTACCCTGATTAGCAGTACCACTCCCCTACCTCTTTTGCCTCCCTCCCTGGCCTTTTTGAAACATCTAAAGCCTGGCACACTCAGCAGCCATTCCTGCTCCTGAGACAGCCAAGTCTCTGTAATGGCCACAACATCATAGTTCTATGTATTGATCCACACTCTAAGTTCATCCGCCATTGCTCATAATACTCCTTGCATTAAAATAGGCGCATCTCAAACCATCTGGCTGAGTGTTTCTTTGCTCTATCGTCTGCCTGTCCTTCCTCAAAAACTCCCTACAAGCTGTCACTACTTGTGCACCAACTGCCCCATCTTCTGCCTCCTCACTTCGCTTCCCACCCCCCTGCAAATCATGATGAAAGATGAAATGAACTGCTATGATTATTGCTTAGATTGTTATTCTGTAATCTTGCTGGAAGAGTACATGTATACAGATGTCTGCCAAGTGTATTAAGCTCCATATAATCAAGCAGTCTTCTGAGACTGTCTGTCAAGGCTTTCGGATGACTAACAGCCACAGTAAGTATTTTTCTAAGGCACTCACTGTGAAATCATATCCAGCAACAGCTTCACAGATCTTGGGAAAACAGTGTTTATTTTTAAAAGCTGTTTGTGGTTATTAACTTGTTAGAGTATTGTCTTTCACAGCCTGCATGAAATAAAATCTGTTTTTTAAAATCCAAAACAAACAATTAATGTTTAAAATAAGTGAAGGTGCTCAGCGTGTTGTACATCAGGATTGTCTAGAAAATGTGATTTCTCTGATTATAGCTCTTCTTTATTACCATGTTTTAGTGGATTAATTCCTATTAATTCCTAGTCCTATTTTTATTGCTTTTGTGGCTGGCAGAAGCATGCTGAGTTATGTCAACAAGCTTAAGACTGATTGACAGATCATAAACGCAGGAGATTCCGCAAGTGCTGGAAATTCAGAGTACACACTCAAAATGCTGGAAGAACTCAGCAGGTCAGGCAGCATCTATGGCAGGGGTTCCCAACATTTATTAATGCCATGGACCAATGCCATTAAGCAACTGGTCCATGGACCCCAGGTTGGGAACCCCTGGCCTAGGGAGAGGAATAAACCATTGACATTTTGGGCTGACGCCTTTCATCAGAATTCATTTCATTTTGTTAATAGAAAGAAGTAATTTTGCAATCACTCTCTCCCTAAACCTGTACATATCCAGACATTCTATTAACAAACACAAGGAAATCTGCAGATGCTGGAAATTCAAGCAACACACACAAAATGCTGGTGGAACACAGCAGGCCAGACAACATCTATAGGGAGAAGCACTGTTGACGTTTCGGGCTGAGACCCTTCGTCAGTACTGGCAAAGGGTCTCGGCCCGAAACGTCGACAGTGCTTCTCCTTATAGATGCTGCCTGGCCTGCTGTGTTCCACCAGCATTTTGTGTGTGTTGCATTCTATTAACTCTTTCTTTGAACAACAGTTCCACACAAAAAACTCCATTCTCTGACTCTGAACTGTTGGATAACTTATCCAAACTTCCAACACTAGATGCACAGAACTCTTGTCAAGAGCTAATGAGTCCACTTGCTAACTTTACCTTCTCTAGACATCCAATCCACCCCTCTTTGTGACAACAGTTTGCAATTGAATCAGTGTGTTCAGCATACTGTTGCCATAAGATGAACCTCAAACCATTTCACTAAGCCATGATTAAAACAGTCTCTACCACGTCAGTGACGGTGCCTTTCCTCACTTCTGACTCAGTTCATCCAATGCTGAAATCTTCATCCATGCCTTTATGAACACTTAGCTAGTACAATGCATAATAGGCATGAATCTCAAAATACCTCATCTAAATCATGCTCAACTTTTCTGCATATTACTCCTGTGCTCCATCACATAAAGTACCTTCCACTTACCCAAAGTCTTTGTTTTAAAATTCCATCCTAATTCTGAAAATTTTCCTCCCTCCATGATCTTCTCAAATCCTCTAACTCTCCATGGCATCTACTTCCCTCCAGATCCCACCTTTTAACCATCCTTATTTTTCGTTGTGTCACAGCTGATGGCCTGTTTTCAGTTGCTCAGATGTTAAGGTCTAGAATTTTTTCTCTAAACTTTTCTTAAACACTTCTTAAAACCTATTTTCTATATATCTGTCCCAAAATCTAATGAGGCTTCATATTAGATTTGATTGGCTATCTCTCCTGTGTAACATCCAAGTCTTGTTATGTGAAAGTTGCTATTTGAATGAAAGTTGCTGTTGTTCTATTTCTGATCTTTATTGTTTTGTGACAGCAATTTGTTTGTTCATTATGTGCCGTGTTGTGTGATCATGACCATGATTGTTCTTGGCCAATTTTTCTGCAGAAGTGGTTTGTCATTGCTTTCTTCTGGGCAGTGTCTTTACAAGGCGGGTGACCCCAGCCATTATCAATACTCTTCAGAGATTGTCTGCCGGCGTCAGTGGTCACACCACCAGGATTTGTGATGTGTACCACTGCTTCCATGGCTTCACATGACTCTGATGGGGGGGTGGGGGGGCTAAGCAGGTGCTACACCTTGCCCATGTATGACCAGCAGAGGGAAGGAGCCCCTTACACCTCCTTGAATGGAGACATCTCCACTCTGTCATCAAAAAAATTGTATATTATAATAAGAATATATAAATATAAAATAAATAAATAGTGCAAAATAGAGAGCAATATAGTGAAGTAGCTTCTATGGGTTCATGGATCATTCAGAAATCCAATGGTAGAGGGGAAGAAGCCATTCCTAAAATGTTGAGTGTGTCTCTTCAGGCTCCTCTACCCCCTCCTTGATGGTAGTAATGAGAAGAGGGCATGTTCTTCATGATAACGACACCTACACAAGGCACTGCCTTTTGAAGATGCCCTCGATATTGGGGAGGCTGAGTTTACAATCCTCCTATCCTGGCCAGTGGCCCCTCCACACTGAACCAGTCAGAACACGTTCTACCTTACGTTACAGCTGTGGGTAAGCAAACTGCAGCAGATGCAGGCCCTTGCTCAGGCAGGAGTTAATTCTCACCATGATTTGTAATTGCAATATGACTTTTATTCATATTATTGCAAGGAAATCCAGTCTACAGTATCATTTCAAGTTCTCTCCAGCTAAAAAGATTTTAGAAATAAAGGTTCAGTATTGGGAGGGCAAATCTCAATTGAATTACTTAATTGTTATGCTTTTCCAGCAAAGAATTATGAGTGCATATTATCATATCAGACATTATGGCAGAGGATAATTGGATCTGCTCTATAAACATAGGCATTGATCAAAATGGTGTTTCCCTTTTCCTTCTCTTTTATCACCCTTTTCTCTTGTTAGAATACTGGAATCATAGGAAAGTACAGCACAGGAACAAGTAATGCACACAAGATGCTGGTGGAACGCAGCAGGCCAGGCCTGGAACAATTATTTCAGCACATCTAGTCCATGCTGAACTACTTAAGCTGCCTTCTCCCATCAACCTGCACTGGGACTACTGTGCTCCATATGCCTACCACACATGTACCTATCCTAATGTCTCTTTAATGTTGAAATTGAGTTCGCATGCACCACATGCACCAGCAGCTCATTCCATACTCCCATGACCCTCAGAGTGAAGAAGTTTTCCCTCATGATCCCCTTGAACTTTCACATTTCACCCTTAACCCATGACCTCTAGTTATAGTCCCAGCCAGCCTCAGTGGAAAAAGCCGCATGCATTTACCCTATCTATACCTCTTATAATTCTGTACCATCCCATTGTAAATGGATTACAAACTGGAAACTCTGACTCTTCTGGAATCAGATTTGTGGTAGAATACCCAAACCTGACAATTTCCAGCACTTTTAGGAACTATTGGACAGCTAATCTGACTACTTACAGGGGTGTCAAACTCATTTTAGGTCACGGGCCGGATTGAGCAAAATGCAGCTTCGTGCGGGCCGGATCAGTCGGACGCGTGCGAACGCAGCTTTCGTTGCCTCCGTTTTTTCAGCCTGCTCTCATGTGTCTCAGTCTCTGCTATAACTACAAAGTGTTTCACTTTACAAATTCCGTTTCTTATGAAGAAGACTGCCGAGCAAGACTGCCGAATAAACACTAAAAACCCTGAAAACCTGGTACCTGAATAAACTCAGCATTAGCCATATCAAACGCCATAGGCGCTTCGATTACTGGGGCCAGCTTTAATAGTAATTAGATATTATCTTGCGGGCCAAAGACAATTCCACCACGGGCCGGATTTGGCCCGCGGGCCTTGAGTTTGACATATATGACTTAATAGAAAGGCAGACAATACAATAGGAGCTAAGATTCTTTCTTTTGATCTACAGACTTGAAAATGAGAGATCCTCCCTTTGGAACATTAAACCAAGAACCAATCTACCTGTGTGCTGGAAAATACTAATCACAATATCACAAAAGCTAGTTATCTGATCATTATTACACTCTTGCTGTGTGGAGGCAAGGTAGTATTGTGCTTGGCATAACACTGCACATCACCAGCTATTACAATGTGGTTCAATTCCCACTGCAGTCTATAAGGGGTATGTACACTCTCCCCGTGACCACCTGGGTTACCTCCGGTGCACGGTTTTCTCACACATTCCAAAGGGAACAGGTTAGGGTTTGTAGGCTGTGGGCATGGTATGTGGGTGGCAAAGGCAAGGTGTTATTTGCAGGCTGCCCCATCATATTCTCAGACTGTGATGGTCAGATTAATGAAATTTGCCTAACACAGTTTAGAATATGCACTGCATAGTAACTGCTCGTGTGTCGAATTGTTGATGTTTTGATGTACATGCAACAAAATAGTCTAATCTGTGGAACTTGCCTTGCACAAATGGCCATGTCCCATGTTCAAATTGACTATAATATTTCATTGGATGTTTGAATATCATAAACCCTTCATTGGCTGCAAACCCCAAGCACAGAGTAGCTTGGCTTTTACTTAAGCTCGCTGTTAAATGGAGTTTGACCATTAACAATATGAAGTATGCACTCCCAGTACCCGCATCAAGCTTGTGTGTAGATTTTTTCTTGCAATTGGTTTTTAATAATATAAAGCTACCTTCCAGTTAGTTATGAAATTATTTCTCAATATCTCACAGCTTTACTCTGTACCATAATAGCTTTCAGTCTCGGAAGTGCCTGGGCTGAAAATGCTTCACCAAGATAGCGATGGTAAAAACACATAAAAGCACTTGCACGAACATTATATAATGATTAATGATGATACATCTCTACCAAAGGAAGTGTAAAGCATTCCTTCCCTCTGCTAGCCAGCAGGTCACCTTGGGCAAGGTGTAGCACCTGCTTAGCCCCTCGATCAGGGTCATGAGGAGTCATGGGAGCAGATGGTGGATGGCCGGACGAGCAGCTGGTGCATATCACAAGTCCTGGATATGTGTCCACTGACGCCAGGCAGACAATCTCTGAAAGGTTTTGATAACGGCTGGGCTCACCTGTCTTGTGAAGACACGGCCCAGAAGAAGGCAATGGCAAACCGCTTCTGTAGAAAAATTTGTCAAGAACAATCATGGTCGGGGACTTCCGGCAAGATGGCGACTGTTTAGCTGTTCCGAACTTTTGCTCCGTCATTTTCCCTACCTTTGCACTATATGTCTCCATTCTTAAACCTTAGTTAGGTATTTTATTAGGTTTCTCTTACTTGCCTGCGAACACATCTATCTTACAATGTCTAACAAAAGTACTAAAACCGGGAAAAAAGAAATTTCTTCAACTTTGCCGGTTGACATTCTTGCTGCTTTGGAACAGCATCGACAAGATATTTTAAAGGAATTTAGAACTTCTTTCAACCAGCTGGATGTCAAATTGGATCGGATCAACGCTAGAGTGGACGAACATGCCGAACATTTATCTTGCATCGACTCGGCTTCTGAAGATTTAAAACGCCGTGCCCAATATTTGGAAACCCTGTGCTCCAGCCTGGAGCAGCAGATTTGTAAGCTTTTTTCCAAAATAGTGGATCTTGAAAACCATAGCAGACATTGTAATCTACGAATTCTTGGTTTGCCAGAGGCCACCGAACAGGGCTCTCCCGTGAATTTTTTTTCCGATTTTCTCTGTGAGACTTTTGGGAAAGAATTTCTTCCGACTCCACCTGAGCTTGAAAGGGCTCACAGGATCTACGTTCCCCGTGCAACTCTGGGTTCCCGCCCACTGCCGGTAATTTTGTGCTTTCATCAATACCAGGTGAAAAACCGTTTGATGATGGAGGCACGCCGCAGAGGTACTTTTGCTTTTCAAAATACAGTCATTCGTTTTGTGGAGGATTTTGCCCCCCAGGTTCTGAAGATGCGCGCTGAGTTTAAAAGTGTAATGAAAGTGCTTTTTGATCGTGGTTTTAGACCCTCTCTTCGCAATCCAGCTGACCTGCGAATTACGCTTACTACTGGAGAATATAAGTGGTTTAAATCAGTGAAGGATGCTGAAGCATTTGTCGGAAGTCTTCCGGCTATCCTGTCTCCTCAGGAACCCGGTCTGACCTTCTAAAATGGTGGATAAGTACCTCTCGTAGTAAAGCTACTTTTTTCCTGACTCAGACTGTACTTGAATAATTCAGACATTATCTATTGAGACTCTAAGGGCTGTAGACAACCTCTCCCTGGACTTGGTGCGTTCTTTCTAAATAGATAATCCGAGTTCAATGTTTCCCTGCGGACGTTTAGATTGTACTTGTGCAATCTATTGTATTCTTGTATAACTTTATCTATAGAGATCTACAATTGACTTTAACTTGTTTTGGAGGTTGGGAGTTTTTATTGAAGGCCTCCCTGTTGGTTGATTCATAGTTTAAGTTTTGCTTTTTTTTTCTGTAAATGGTTGATAAGTACTCTTTTCGAATCTATAATTTTCCTCTTTTCTCCCTCCCCCTTTTTTTTTCTTTTAATCTTCTATAATTTTTTGCGGGTAAGTTAGTTTTGGTTTTCTTTTGATTTTCTTTGTATTAAGTCTCACACTTCTGCTGAAGCTGTTCCTATTTGTTATGTTTTCTAGTGCATAAACTAGTTACCATTTGCTATAGTATTTATATGGAACTGTTGTTAATGACACAGAACTGGAAGTCATATTTGGGTTAATTTTTTTGGTAGAGCTAGCTGCTTTTTTTGGTAGCTGTCTAGTTTTGGGTTGGGAGGATGGGGCGGATTCTCCAGTTCCAACACCACTCACTGTTTCCTTTGCTTTCCTCTGTTACTCAGGACATGTTTCTGTTTTGATTCTACGAATCTATGTTTACATTTTTGCTCCCAGACTGTTATTGTACTGCTTGACTTTTTATATGCCTGCTGCCTTCTACGCACTAACAATTGATAATGGTTAATACACTTAAATTTGTGAGCTGGAATGTAAAGGGATTGAATCACCCTGTTAAAAGAAGGAAGGTCTTCTCACATATTAAACAACTCAAAGCAGACATTGCTTTCCTTCAAGAAACTCATATTCGCTGTTCTGATAACTCCCAGCTTTTGTCAAAGTGGGCGGGTCAGCATTTTCATTCATCCTTTGCTGCCAAAGCTAGGGGGGTCTCCATCCTTATTAACTCAAATATTCCTTTTGAACTCCATAATAAGATATCTGATACAAATGGCCGTTTTGTTATTGTTTCTGGTAAACTATATAATACTAAAGTTGTACTAGCAAACCTGTATGCCCCCAATTTTGATTATGTTAATTTTTTTGAACGTTTTTTCTCCTCACTACCAGACTTAAACTCATACTCTCTTATACTGGGTGGTGATTTCAATTGTTGGTTAGATCCTAGTTTGGATCGATCGTCCTCTGTTACTAGACCACCTACTAAATCTGCCTCAGCTATTCAGTCGTTTCTCTCTAATTATGGTATCTCTGATATATGGCGTTTCCTTCATCCCACTGAGAGAGACTACTCATTTTTTTCACATGTTCACCATACCTTTACTAGAATTGACTACTTCTTACTCGACAATCAACTCATTCCATTTGTCTATTCTTGTGATTATCAGAGTATACTGATTTCTGACCATGCCCCAATTACTCTGTCCTTAAATTTTCCTGGCCTTCCTCAGAGGAATAAACACTGGCGGTTTGATTCGACTTTACTATCGGATGATGATTTACTAAAATTTATCAAGGATCAGATAACCTTTTATTTTAACACCAATACATCACCTGGTGTCATCCCAGATTGTCTGGGATGCCATGAAAGCATATCTGAGGGGTCAAATAATCTCCTATACAGCAAATCTTAATAGAAAGTCTTGTGCAGATCGAGTAGACCTCATTAATCAGATTAAAGAACTGGATCAACTGTATGCTCAAACTAAGAATCCTGAACTATACAAGAAACGTGTAGAACTTCAAACTAAATTTAATCTTCTGTCCACTCAACCTGTCGAACGCCAACTTCTTGAAAGTAAGAGTCGTTTTTATATTCATGGTGACAAATCTGGTAAATTTCTAGCCAATCAGCTGAGGCGTTCCAAAGCCAAACAACATATTACAAAGATCCGGAAGGAGAATGGAGACCTTACATCGGATCACTTAGAAATCAATGACGCATTTAAAAATTTCTATTCTTGACTTTATTCCTCTGAATCTTTGAATGACAATATCTCTATCGATCATTTTTTAAACAATCTGAATATTCCTTCACTTTCATCTGATTTTAAAGCCAAACTTAATGCGCCTATATCATCAGAGGAAATATCTTCTGCAATTTCTGCATTGTCCTCAGGGAAATCTCCTGGACCTGATGGGTTCCCCATAGAATTTTACAAATCATTCTCTTCACTTCTCTCCCCTCAGTTACTTTCAGTATTATCTGACTCGTTTAACTACGACAAATTGCCACCCTCTTTCAATAAGGCTTCTATTATTCTTTTATTAAAAAAGGGTAAAGACCCAACAGAGTGTTCCTCGTATAGGCCGATTTCATTGCTTAATGTTGATGTTAAAATCTTGGCCAAAGTTTTGGCTTATAAATTAGAAACTGTTATTCCCTCTATTATTTCTGATGATCAAACTGGTTTTATTAAAAACCGTCTTCCTTTTTTTAATATTCGGCGTTTACTTAACATTTTATATTCACCTCCAACTGGGATTCCTGAATGTGTTATTTCCCTTGCTGCGGAGAAAACATTTGATCATATAGAGTGGAACTACCTTTTTGCAGTTTTAGAAAAATTTGACTTCGGTCAAAGTTTTATCTCTTGGATCAAATTGCTGTATTTGTGTCCTACTGCCTCTGTTTTAACTAATTCTCAGAAATCCCAGTTATTTAACCTCAAACGTGGCACCCGTCAGGGATGCCCTTTAAGTCCCTTTCTCTTTGATTTGGCTATAGAACCTTTGGCGATATCTTTTCGAAATTGTCCTGAACTGACCGGGATTTGGAGAGGGGGTGTTGAGCATAAAGTTTCTCTTTATGCTGATGACTTATTACTTTTTCTCTCAAATCCGTCTACATCCTTACCTCCAATGTTTTCACTTCTTGACCAGTTTAGCCAGTTCTCTGGATATAAACTTAATTTACATAAGAGCGAACTTTTCCCAATTAATAAAGAAGCACAAGAATTAACATTTTGTGATCTCCCTTTTAAAGTAGTCCACAATCAATTTACTTATCTTGGGATTATAGTCACAAGGAAGTTTAAAGATCTCTTTCGTGAAAATTTTGCCAATCTTTCATATACTATTAAACAGAGTCTGTTACAATGGTCACCTCTATCTATGTCTTTGGTAGGTCATATTAATGTTGTTAAAATGTATGTTCTCCCTAAACTTTAATATTTATTTCAATCAATCCCAATTTTTATTCTTAAATCTTTTTTTGATTCCTTAGACTCTATTATTTTGTCATATCTGTGGCAGAATAAGCGCTCTAGAATTAACAAAGTTTATCTCCAAAAATCTAAAAAAGAGGGTGGCATGGCTTTACCTAACTTTCGTTTATATTATTGGGCAGCTAATATACGTTGTGCTACCTTTTGGTCTTTCTTCCATGGCCAACCCGAGTGCCCTAACTGGGTGGCAATGGAGTTGAGCTCCACTAAAGATTTATCTATCTCTGCACTTCTTGGCTCTGTACTCCCTAGTAGTTTGTCCAGATTAATAGTTAATCCTCTTGTCAGACACACTTTGCGTATATGGGCTCAGTTTAGGACATTTTATGGGTTCCATGGTTTTTCCTTTTCTAGCCCTATCTTACATAATCACCTTTTTTTACCTACTACGTATGACTCAGCCTTCCATGATTGGTATAGGAAGGGCATTAGACATTTTGAAGATCTTTTTATTGATAATCGCTTTGCCTCTTTTCAACAGCTCTCTGCTAAATTCAATCTGCCTAATGTTCATTTTTTTAGATATCTCCAAATTAGACACTTTATTACTCCTTTAATCCCTAGCTTCCCTGAAATGCCTGAGAAAAATGTTATGGACTTATTTCTTTCTATTAATCCACTAGGTAAAGGATTAATATCATTTATTCGTGATAAATTAGCAGCCCTACGACGTGCCCCTGTGGATAAAATTAAAATGGCATGGGAGCATGATTTAAATACCTCCTTATCCGATGAGACTTGGGACTCGATTCTCAAATCGGTTAACTCAACCTCTCTTTGTGCTCGCCATTGCCTTTTACAGTTTAAGATTGTTCATAGAGCCCATATGTCTAAATCCTAATTATCTCAGTTTTACCCTAACATCAGTCCGCTTTGTGATAAATGCAAAAGGGGCGAGGCCTCTCTCATTCATATGTACTGGCTTTGTCCTAGCTTGGAGAAATTTTGGAAAGATGTCTTCATAACGTTATCGTATATTCTGAATCACCACCTAGAACCTAACCCTTTAATTGCTTTGTTCGGTTTCTGGGGTGAGACAGATTTATGTCTGAGTTCGACTAAGTGTCGAATATTATCTTTTGCCTCTCTCCTGGCTAGACGTTTAATCCTCCTTAGATGGAGGGATGTTGCCCCGCCCACGCATGCTCAATGGCTTAACAATATTATGTCCTGCTTAGACCTTGAAAAAATTCATTATTCAGTCCTTAATTTGGATTTAAAGTTCCATAAGGTCTGGGGACCTTTTATTGAATACTTTCATAACCTTCCTCTTAACTAAGGTTTTTTTTCGGTCCCTTGCTTTCAGCTCCTTTTTTTTGTAGTAGGCATTAATATCTTCTGTTGCTAAGTGTATTTACAGTCTGGGAGTTTGATTGTCCTGATTTATATTCTCTATATTGTGCTGTGGTTGGTCTGGAGTTTTTTTTTGTTGCGGGGCTTGGGGAGGATACTAATTTTACATGTCTTCAATTTGGGTGCTTTCTCAATTATCTTTTTTTGTATCATATTATTATTGTATGTTTATTTTTGCACTGTATTAATGTTCTTCATTTTGATCCGGGGTTTTTTTAATCTGTAGCTATGTAGAAAATGTATAAAAAAACTAATTAAAAAAAAAGAACAATCATGGTCATGAGACCATGATCGCCCACGTCATACATCACAGCACATAATGTTGCTGATGATAATACCTTGAAAGAAAGAATAAACAGAAGGGATTCTGCAGATGCTGGAAATCCAGAACAACACACAGAAAATGGTAGAGGAGCTCAGCAGGTCAGGCAGCATCCATGGAAATGAATAAACAGTCTCTGTTTTAGCTAAGACCCGTTTTCAGGACTGGAATAGGGGTGGGAATGCTAGAATAAGAAGGTGCAGACAGGGAAGGAGTGCAAGCTAGAAGGTGAAAGGTGAAACCAGGTGGGTGGGGGAGGGGAATAGAGAAGGGGATAGGTAGAAAAGGCAAAGGGCAGGACTAGTAGAGGAGAGTGGACCTTGGGAGAAAGGGGAGAATAATAGGCAGCAGGAGGAGGTGATAGGCAAGACAGGAGAAGAAGCAAGAAGCTAGAATGGGGAATTAAAGAAGAATGAAGGGCGAGGGGGGAAATACTGGTACTAGGAGTTGTGGACGTTCACGCCATCAGGTTGGAGGCTACCTAAACAGAATATGAGATGTTGTTCCTCCAGCCCGAGCGTGGTCTCCTTGTGACAGAGTGTCATGTCAGAACAGGAATGGGGATAGGAATTAAAATGGTTGGTCACTGAGAAATCCCTCTTTTTGTGCACGGAGCAAAGGTGTTCGATGAAGCGGTCCCCCAATCTACACTGGATCTCAACGATGTAGAGGAGGTTGCATCAGGAGCACTAGATACAACAGATGACCCCAACAGGTTTGCAGGTGAAGTTCTGCCTCACCTAGAAGGACTGTCTGGGGCCCTGAATGGAAGGGAGGGAGGAGGTGAAAGTGCAGGTGTACCACCAGCCGCTGGCAGGGATTAAGATCCAGGAAGGAGATTAGTGGGAAAGGATGGACAAGGGAATCATGGATCACTGCAAAAAGCAGAGAGTGGTGGGACGTAAAGATGTCTTTGGAGCTGAATTCTACTAAAGATGGTATAAGTTGCAGAGAATGATGCAGAGCCTGAGAGACCCAGGTCTGGGGAGTAGTGGAGGGGGCAGAGGAGCCCAGGGGATAGCAGCAACCAGAAAGCTCTTAGCCTGGAGGTGGAGGCAGCCGAGGTCGAGGTTGGAAGTGAGAAACGTCTCGGCCCAGAGGTGAATTCTTTCTTGAAAGAAACAATTCCTCATTTTATATCAAAGAGACATTAAATTGTAATAAATCATATGATTTATAAGATGGTAACATGAATGCTTACTTAGCCAAGTGGAAAAAAAGCCAAATGAAAATATTGTATCCAGACATTTCATTCAATTAAAAATATTCTGTGTCACTTTTGAAAAATGTTGATTGGTTTTGCCATTTTCCAGTAAATCAACTGGCTGTATTCAAAGCCAACAATTTGGAAGAAACAAAAATATTACTGCAGATGATATGTTGAAATGGATACAAAGTAATTTTCCTTCATGATGTTCTGCCAAGATTCATTATGAAGTCATTTAGGCAGACACCAAGGATGATAGGTAGAATATTAAAAAACAATACTGAATTTTTACAAAAATAAATCCATTAAGCAACAGACACTTAAAACTATGAATAGTTGGGATTAACTACCAAGTAGATGCTGGGTGTAATATGTGCCTATTTTTAAAATTTTGTCCGCTAATGAGGAGACAGCAGATATATTTAATTAGTAGTTTGAGGAGATTTTGTTTGTCATCAAGAACACTCGAAAATTTCTACGGAAGTACCGTGGAGAACATTCTAACTAGCTGCATCACCGTCTAGTATTGGGGGAGGGGTGGTGGTGGGTGGCTACTGCACAAGATCAAATAAACTACAGAGAGTGGTAAACTTTTTCAACTCCATCATGGGTACTAGCCTCCACAGTATGCAGGACATCTTCAAGGAGAGATGTCTCAAAAAGGTGGCATTCATCATTAAGGACCCCATCACCCAAGTCCTTGTCACCTTGTCCTCATTGCGACCATCAGGTAGGAGGTACAGAAGCCTGAAGGCACACACTCAATGATTCAGGAACAGCTTCTTCTCCTCTGCCATCCCATTTCTAATGGACATTGAAACCATGAACTACCTTACAATTTTGTAATTTATTTTTTTGCACTGTTTAAGTAATTGAACTATAAGACCATAGGAGCAGGATTAGGCTATTTGGCCCATCATGTCTGTGCCACTATTCAATCATGGATCCTTTTTTCCCCTCCTCAACCCCATTCCCTGGCCTTCTCCCCGTAACCTCTGACGCCATGTCCAATCAAGAACCTATCAATCTCTGCCTTAAATATACCCAATGATCTGGCCTCCACAACTACCTGTGTTAATAAATTACACAAATTCACCACCCTCCAGCTGAAGAAATTTCTCCGTATCTATGTTTTAAATGGATGCCCCTCTATCCTGAGGCTTTGCCCTCTTGTCCTAGATTCCCCACCATGGGAAACATCCTTTCCACATCTACTCTGTATTGGCCTTTCAACATTCAAAAAGTTTCAATGAGCTCGCCCCCTCCTCATCCTTCTAAATTCCAGTGAGTACAGACCCAGAGTCATCAAATGTTCCTCATATGATAACCCTTTCATTCCCAGAATCACCCTTGTGAACCCCCTCTGGAAGTTCTGCCGGCACATCTTTTCTTAGATGAGGAGCCCAAAACCGTTCAAAATTCTGATTCGAAGTTAGAATGCTAGAGGAATGAGCTTAACTTGGTCAAAAATCACATAATGACAATATTATTCACAGTATCAGAGCTCAGATTTCCAGTGTAAAACTGAAGGTAAGTATGATACGATTTTCAAAAACAACAAATAAAATAGCACAGAAATATCTCATTGAATAAGTGTAATTCAAGTGTCAGGAAGGGGCAGAAGCAGAGAGTTTCCTCTTGATTCTTGTGGTCAAGTGGTAACTGTGTAGACTGAATTATTCACTTTCTTGGAATGTTTGAAATACTAATGAGACATAAACAGTGATTTCAGCTTGCTAAATGGCAAAAATGCATTTTGTGGATTTTTTAGCTGCATCTGTATATTTTCTAATAGACTTTGCATTAATGAAATCTATCTAAAATCTACCATGTAAAGGGATGGAAAGAACTAAAGGTACCTTTGGTACTTGGAATGCACCAGACTACATTTTAAATTAGATTTCATCTTGCACCTGCCACTAAATGATAGGCTTACAAATAGTCTTTGTTCTTAAATAATAGGCCTTAATGCTGTAACAAAAATAATGTTATGCTAGTACATTGCATCTCGTACTGAAAAAACTGCAGCAATTGTACCTGACAAGGTGTTAGAAAGCTATGCAGGCCATCCATTTATATGCAAGTTTACACACACCATTCTCTGATAAACTACTGAGTTTATTTCCATATGTTCATGCATTGAAAAATCATTTGCATGTTGTGTGGTCATTTTGGCTAATTTTCGTACCGTTCTTCTCTGGATTAGCTCCAAAATCATATGTAAGAACTCAAGTTAAAAAAAAAAATCTCCAAAGCTATTTCACTAAGTGATACAAATTTATCTTTATGCACAGGAGAACTCATTCTCCCCTCCACATTAGTAGGATGTGACCTGCATATCTGAAAGACCCCACAAAAATGAACAATTAAATTTCATTGTTGACATATTTAACATAATTCACCAGGGATGCTAGAATGAATCACCCTTTTGTGCTTTGAAAGGCTGCATTGCCGAAAGACCAACAATATTTGTGTATTGGAGTTTTACACTATAAAATTTATTCATAGCATTTTAGTAATCTCCATGTCATGATTTACAAGACAGCAAACATACCTGACAATTGCAGCAAATTCTGGTTACCTTGCTTTGAGAAGAATTTGAATATCTCAGCTACTTGAATAGCGCAGGGGCTGAGAGATTTCATTGATACAAAAAGGTGGTATACATCATTAATGACACCCATCACCCAGGACATGCCCTCTTCTCATTGCTACCATCAAAAAGGACATACAGGAGTTTGAGGACACACACTCTAATGATTCAGGAGCAGTTTTTTCCCCTCTGCCATCAGGTTTCTGAATGGACATTGAACCCATGAACACTACCTCACTACATTTTTTTCTCTTTTTGCATTACTTATTTAATTTAACTTTTTAAATATATAATTAAATTTAACATACATATATTAATACACACATATATCTATACTCTCTCTCTCTCTCTCTCTCTCTCTCTCTCTCTCTCTCTCTCTCTCTCTCTCTCTCCCTCTCCCTCTCCCTCAAATTCAGTTTTTATTATGTACTGCTGCTAACAACAAATTGCAGGACATGCCAGTGATATTAAACCTGATTCTGGTTCTTGAGAAGAGATTTCAAAGAAAGCACAAAGTCTCAAAGATTTCAGATGAGTAAACTGAGAGTTGACTGTTCCCATTAGCAGAGGGGGTCAAGGACCAGAGCATAAAGATTTAGAATGTGTAGTGGAAGATACAGAAATATTATAATGTTATTAAGCCAATAATGGCAGAATCATTTTAGTTATGATTTACTAATTATTATGATTTGGATTGCACAGCCTGAAAGTTCATAAGTACAGACAATTGCAGCTTACAACAGGAAAATGGAAAAATGTTTGCAGATAAATAATTTGCAGAGATGCAAAGGAAGTATGGGGGAATGGGATTTCACTTCAAAAAAACTGAAGTTTCAATGAGCTGAATGGTATCCTGGCATATGGACCAGTACAGCACCGGAACAGGCCCTTCAGCCCACAATGCTGTGCTTAATCAACTAAAAAGTAAAGTAAACAAAACCCAAAAACTAATCCCTCCTCCCTACACAATGCCCATATCTCTCCACTCTTCCTTACATCCACGTCTCTTAAAAGCTCCTAATGTATTTGCCTCTACCACCATACCAGGCAGCACATTCCAGGCATCCACTACTCTCTAATTTAAAAAAAACCTTACCCCTCACACATCTACCTTGAACCTACCTCTGTCACCTTCAATGCATGCCCTCTGCTATTAGACAATTCTACCTTGGGAAACAGATGCACCCTGTCTACTCTGTCTATGCCTCTCATAATTGTATAATCCTCCATCAGATCTCCCCCTCAGCCTCCACCGTTCCAGAGAAAACAACCCAATTTTGTCCAGCCTCTCATGATCCGCTTGGCTTTAAAGACTCTATAATTTTAACAGCCCCTGCAATATAATAGTTAGCTTTATCGTACTGTTTGTTGAGGTGTTTTGGGGGTTAGGACATAAAGCAAAATATTAACTTCAGCAACTAACTTCAGTCACTAATCTTTAGACTTGAATATGGATTGAAGATTAAATTTAAAATGCAGCTCAGGACAATAGGTCCCTGGAGCTGTTAATTGAAAAACCAAAAAATGCTGATTTAACATACATTTTTGGTTTCTGGAGTGTGGGTGTAAACCGCATTTAATCGAGAAACCAGACAATGCTGATTTAACTAACATTCATTTTGGGTGTCTGGCGTGTGGGTGTGAAGAAGGAGGTATGAAAATTGTTTGTAATTCAAGGAAGCAATGTAGATACATTGTAAATATAGAATTGTCCTTTGATCGTTAGCATATAAAATGTCATGTGATATTGGGACGAACAGGCCTCTTCCTCCAAAAGGATCTCAATATGATGCCTGTTGTGTTTCATTTTGTCAAATAAAAGACTACTTCGACCAGCTGAATCTCTCCAGTGACTTTGTTCACACTACAACACTGTGAATCATGACTATTCATAATGTTCGTTGCCATAAAGTGAATAATACTCACCACCTTTCCCAGAAACCCAAGGACAGGTATTACTCTTTCCTGTGCAATACCCTGAAGAATTCTGGGTGCACCATAAAGGCCTCCCATGCAGGAAGCTAAAGAGGAAATATACAGCCCTAATAACCAGAGAAATCCCACCAAGGCAACCTATAACACACAAAAAATCCACATTGTCTGTTAGCAATATGATTATCCAAAATATTTTCTGCTTTTCCAGTTACATTTATGAACATCTACTAGTTCTAGGCTATGGCACGCAAATAAATCTGCACAAGTCGCAGACGCTCATACCACATTGTTTCGCAAGTGTATTTCAAAATATACAACAGGAGGAGTTTTCAAGCCTTTTGTAGGTAAATTCTCAGCAACACACACAAAATGCTGAAGGAACTCAGCAGGTCAGGCAGCATCTATGGTTCCCAACCATCCCACCATATAGCCTGTGTTCCCAGTCTACTCCATCCAACTCCTCCCTCATCCCGTTGTAGTGTCCCTTGTTTAGGCATAATACACTGGTTTTAGATCGAACAATTGCACCTTCCATTTGTATAAGAAACTCAGTCATACCGTGATAAATTTTTCCAAGACTACAAGATCACTAATTTTACCTGTCTCATTGCACAGGACTATATCTAAGATAGCACGTTCCCTTGTAGGTTCAGTAACATGCTGTTCAAGAAAGCCATTATAGATGCGTTCTATGAAGTCCTCCTCACTCTGCCTCGACTAACTTGATTCACCCAATCTATAGTTCAAGTTAAAGTCCCCCATGATAACTGCTGTCCCATTCTTACATCCCTCAGATATTTCCCTGTTTATTGACTCTGCCACTGTCATGTTATTATTCGGTGGCCGATAGACAACTGACACCTGTGATTTTTTTTCCTTTTACTATTCTTAATCTCTACCCAGATGGATTCAACATTCTGCTCCTTTGATCGTATATTGTCTCTCATTACCACCCTGATCTCATCCTTAATTAAGAGTGCTATTCCACCTCCCTTAATTTCCTGCCTATCCTTCCGTATTACCTGATATCCTTGGATATTTAATTCCCAATGCTCTCCACCCTGCAACCACATTTCTGTAATGGCCACTAAATCATATCCCTTTGTACTGATTTGAGTCACAAGTTCACTGATCTTGTTATGAATAGCATGGGCATTCAGATAAAGTGCCCTCACACTCATTGTGCCTTTAAAATCTATTTATTTTTGCCTCGTGTGCACTTGACTTTTCTGCACTCCACCTTTACTTTTCTCCTTTTTAACTTTTGCTTTTACTTTAACTTTATACACACTTTTCTCTTTTACTTTATCCATATTTCCCCAATCTGTTGAACCCACCCCCAAACCCACCCCCCCCCCACGTTATTTAGTTTAAAGACCGATCCACAACTCTAGTTACACGATTCACCCGAATCCAGGTCCCATCACAGTTCAGGTGGAGCCCATCCCATTAGAACAGCTCCTTCCTCCCCCAGTATTGGTGCCAGTTTCCCATGAATTCAAACCCACTTCTCCCACGTTAATCCTTGAGCCACGCATTTAACTCTCTAATCTTTTTAACCCTGTGCCAATTTGCTGAGAAGGGTCTCAGCCTGAAAGGGTGATTATGTGGAGATTAGGAAGACGATGGTGCCTAACGACGACTCCTTTGCTTACATCTTCGGAAAGCTGGCTGTGTGCCCAGAAACCTGAGTTCTTGGGGCACAGAGCTCAGAAAAAGTACGCAATGGGCTTTTAACATCGTAAATCAACCAGCTGTATGTTATATCTCCCCTCTCGCTGTGAAACGGAGACTCCTCTTTTCCCTTATTAAGGAGAGAGAGAGCCTGTGGTATGTCGAATTACTGGGTGAACGAGTAGTCTTTGGGGTACTGCACGTCTGTGTGTCTTTATTGATGCTTTGCTGCATGCTCGAGTGCTCGGTGGGGGTCGCCAATGCTTTTTTTGCCGGTGGGGGAGGGGAATCATTGCTTTGTTCTGCTCACGCATGAGAGGGGAGAGCTGGGGGGGGGGGCTTTGGGGTTCAAACATTTAACTGTCATTCATTCTTTGGGGCACTCCTCTGTTTTCGTGGATGGTTGCAAAGAAAAAGAATTTCAGGATGTATATTGTATACATTTCTCTGACATTAAATCTCACTTCAATTGTTCCAGTCCTAAATGCTGCTTTTCCCTCAGTCTCCTCCTGTGTATCAGTCACATTGGCCAGGTCTTTATTCAAACATTCTTAGCCCAGAGAATGGGCTGTGAACTTTTCCTCATGACTAAGGCATTATATAAATACAACTTCCTCTTGATCTGATGAAATATCTTCCTTTAGAATCACCGAAAAAAGAGCAGAGGAGATTTACAAGGATGTTGCCTGGATTGGGGAGCATGTCTTATGAGAATAGGTTGAGTGAACTCAATCTTTTCTCCTTGGAGCAAAGGAGGATGAGAGGTGACCTGATAGAGGTGTACAAGATGATGAAAGGCATTGATCATGTGGATAGTCAGAGGCTTTTTCCCAGGGCTGAAATGGTTGTCACAAGAGGACACAGGTTTAAGGTGCTGGGGAGTAGGTACAGAGGAGATGTCAGGGGTAAGTTTTTTACTCAGAGAGTGGTGAGTGCGTGGAATGGGCTGCCAGCAACAGTGGTGGAGGCAGATACAGTAGGATCTTTTAAGAGGCTTTTAGATAGGTACATGGAGCTTAGTAAAATAGAGGGCTATAGGTAAGCCTAGTAATTTCTAAGGTAGGGACGTGTTCGGCACAACTTTGTGGGCCGAAGGGCCTGTATTGTGCTGTAGGCTTTCTCTGTTTCTAAATGTACCTTTGAAACCTTTGAAATCTATTCACTACCATAGAAGCTGCTTGACCTGCTGAATTCCTCCAGCATTTTGTGTGCGTTGCTCCGGATTTCCAGAATCTGCAGACTTGCTTGTGTTTGTGAGTTGGAAACATCTAACGAGATATTTACTTAACAAATTTGACTCTGTGTTAAGAATGTATTCTAATCTAAGCATTAACACAGTAGCAAGCTAAGTGAATGCATTATTCATTTATTAACTTTACAAATCAAAAATATTGGACTGAATGAAACATCATATAAACGTACCTTTTCTGCGATCATGAAATCATATCTGAGAGCCTCCCTGGTACAAACAGCTCCCAACAAGAACACAAATACTAAATACAGGAACCATCTGTAACAAAGAAAATACAAGATATGTCATTTATCTTTTCGACCATACACCAGGTTTTATTGATCAAAATCACCAGGGTTATAATAAAATCTGGCATCTGTTTTACAACAGACATCAATATTAAATTAAACAAACTTTACTGACTGATTACTCTAGAACCAAATGCCAGGATGCGTCACAAAAATTCATCACCTTGCAACTTTCTGTTAAAGTTACAGGGAAGGCAGCTGGAATACAGAGTCAAATGTCTAAGTACCAGTTCTTTCAGCTGTCTCGGTGTTGTAGTGCAATCACTCAAGTCGAGTAGGATGTTCTCCTGAGGGGTCCTCAGGATGCTGTAGTGGCCATCTGGGATCCACGTATTCCGGTGCAGTGTGGACATGAGTGGGTGGTGTCTGTGGTTAGTGGTTGTGTCTTTTGGTTATTCAGCCTCGCCTTTCACAGCTGTCACTCGTTCTCTGTGGTACAGTGGAAGTCCCTCTTGTAGCCCAGCTCCCTCTTGCACAGATTTCCTCCAGGTGGATCTGCTGAGTTCAATATCTTCCTCGGTTTTAGATGTAATGTTAAATTTCCTCAGGCTGCTTTTGATATTATCTTTGAAGCGTTTCCCTTGCCCACCAGGGGCTCATTGACCTTTCTTCAACTGAGAATAAAGGATCTGTCTGGGGGGGGGGGGGGAGGAGATGTGATTTAGTCATCCAGATGACATGACCTGTCAATCAGAGTTGGTATTGCTTTATCATGTTGGAGATGCTGTTCATGTTGGCCTCCTCTGGTATGCTGTTGTATCTGTTCTTCCAGCTGATCTTCAAAATATTTCATAAGGTTCTTTGGTGGTTTTGTCAGGTGTCTACTGTAGGTTATCCATATGGTAATACAGGACGACTGCTCTATAGAACAAAAGCTGTTTTTTTTTAGTCCGGTAGGTTGCGGTCTTTAAAGACCCTTTTCCTTAATCTTGCATAGGCTCCAATAACACTACTCAGGCAGTGGTTGATCTCTGAGTCAATGTCTGATTTTGAGGAGAGAATGCTGCCAAGTCAGGGAAAACTGTCTACATTTTCAAGGGTGATATCAGCAACTTTTATGGAGGGCTGGATAAATGGCTGGTTGAGTGGTGGCTGATACAGACCCTGTAACTGTGTCTTTTTTATATGCAAAACAAGACCCAGGGCTCTATATGACTTGGCAAAGGCATTTGGGAAACTTTAGAGATCTTTTTCAGAGTGTGTTACAGTGGCATGATCATCCATCTGAAGCTCCATGATAGTGATGGTGGTGACCTTGTTCTTGGCCTTGAACCAGTTGAGGTTCATTCTATACATGATTGGGATTCCCTGTGGCAGGTGCTGGCCAGTGAAGTGAAGGATGGCAGTAATAAAGATGGCAAACAAAGTGGGTGCAATGACACAGACCAGTTTGACTCCTGTCTTCATAGTGAAGGGTTTTGATTCAGTGCCACCATTGCTGATTACTGTGGCTGACATGCCATCATGCAGTGGCCTCAGTATTCATACATACTTGTCAGAAGAGCCATGTCTTGACAGTATACGCCAGAGAGTTTGGTGGTCTACTGTATCAAATGCATTTGTCAAATCTATGAATGCCAAGTACAAAGGCTGCCTTTTTTCATGGCATTTTTCCTGTAATTGGTGTGCTGTGAAGATCATGTCTGTGGTACCTCTAGATGCGTGGAAACAACACTGGTTCAGGGAGTACTTCTTCAGGTAACAGAATGAGTTGACAAGGATGTGTGCAAGCACTTTGTTGCTGACAGGAGGGAGATGCTTCTATTATTGTCATTATCTGCCTTGTCTCCCTTCTTGAATATGGCCACTGTTAGAACATCCCTCAGCTCTGAGGACAGTTGCTCCTTTTCCCAGACCTTTTGGAGCAGGAGTACTGGTCCACCCTCCTTAGGATTTCTGCTACTAGTGGCTTTGCTGCTTTTCAGGCTCCTGGTGGCATCATAGACCTCGTTCATACTGGGCGATCCCCCCCATGTCTTCTCTCACAGGTCTTTGGAGGATTTGGTTAGTAACTTCCGGTTCAACAGTGCTGCCATGGTTAAGAAGTTTTTTAAAGTGCTCTCTCCATCAATTGTTGATATTCATCCGATCCTTTAGCAAGTTCTTCCCATCCATTGAGCACAGAGGGTTTAATCTGCAAGAACTTGGACAATAGGGTGCTTTGGTGGCACTGAAGAAGCCTCTTCTGTTACCAGAGTCTGGATTTCTGGCTTGCTCAGTCCACCAAGAATTCTTCAGCTCCCTCACTCTGAGCTGGACATTTGCTTTGCCTCTGGAGTAAGCTCCTCTTTTGGCCTTGCTGCTGATGTCATTCTGCCAGGCATAAAATGCTTTCCTTTTCTTTGAGATACATTGTTCTACCTCCACATCAAACCAATCCTGATGTTTTCTAAATGTACCCAAGGATGTTTTTGCAGGTATCGAGGATGGTGGATTTAAGCAGACCCCAGCGTTCTTTGATATTCATTGGATATTCCTGTTGGAGGTTTTGCCCAAACGAGGCCTAAAGGTGCTGTTGGGTGGCAGTGTCAAGCAGGCTCTCAAGTTTTAGTCTTGGCCTGGTCTTCCTCTTCTTCATGAGTCTGATGAACATGGTGGAGCAGATCAGATGATGATCTGTCCAGCAGTCATCTGTGTCAATTATGGCCATTGTGATATTCACATCACAGCAGTCCCTAGCTTGGGCAATGACTTGATCAATGAGACGCCACTGATTACATCGTGGGTGATGTCAAGATGCCTTGAATTTGTTTTTTCTGGCACAAGAGAGTGTTCATGATGATAAGATTGTACTCATATCATATATACAAAACATTCCATTTCCCTTTCATAAACCCATATTCTAAATAAACACACCTTCACATAATAGTCCATAACTATACAGTCCTAAGGGTTCAGTGTTTTGTTTCTTTCAGGATAGCACCTCTGGGCCTGTGGAGTGGCGTCAGGTTTGGTTGGTGTCTTGTCTAAGACAACATTCACAGTTTCCGGTGTCACGTTGCTGTCTGTGACATGATCATCAGGGAGATGCAAGTCTGGTGATTGTAATGTCTCCAACTCGTTGGATGCATTCGACTCAGGTGTGTTCTTCGGTTGAGCATCCAGTATCTGGTCCATGTGATGTCTTCATGCCTGATCTCCAAAATCCACTGTGAACATCAGTGGTCCAGTTCTTGTAGCCATCCTACCGGGTGTCCACTTGTCTTCTCAGTAATCACACGTGAGGATTTTCTTTCAAATCTTGAAGCCCCTTGCTGGCTTACTTGACAAATGGTTGAACTGTTTATTCTGTACTTCCCTTTGTAGATCTGGTTTCAGGAGGACTATGCGAGATTTCAGATTCCTATTCATGAATAGCATTGCAAGTGTTTGATTCGTCATCGCACGAACAGAGTTCCGATACACAAAAAGGAAGTTGTTCACTTTGTGCTGTAGAGAAATGCCCTCCTTGGCCATCACTTAATGGACTTCCTGAAAGTTTGGATAAATCTTTCTGCTAACCCATTCGTTGCTGGGTGGTGAAAAGCTGACTTGAAATGTCTGATGTCATTTTTCTTCAGGAACAGCTGGAACTCTTCTGACATGTATTGTGGCCCGTTGTCACTCCCAATTTGTTCTGGTAAGCCACTTCTGGAGAAGATAGTCCTCAGATTGGAGACAGTCTTTGCTGAGGTGGTTGACTTCATTGGTGTAACCTCCGGCCACTTCGAATGAACATCCACAGTAATCAGAACATGGAGACCATGAATGGCCCAGCAAAGTCAATGTGTACTCTTTGCCATGATGAAGATGGCCACTCACTGGTGTAACAGTGCCTGTGGGGGGTGCCTTTTGAACTTTTTGGCAACTCAAATGGCTTTTGGCCAAGTCTTCAATCTGTTTATCTATTCCCAGCCACCACACGTAGCTCCAGGAGAGACTCTTCATCTTCATTGCACCCAAATGTCCTTCATGCAGATTTTCTAACACTCCGGCGAGCAGTTTAAAGGGAACCACAACATGAGAGTCACACATCAGCATTCTTTGACACACCCATGAGCTGGCCATCCTTGCATGGTGATTTCATAGACCTTTGACAAAGTCAAGTCATTCCTTGTTTCCCTTTGTATTTCAGAATTTGCTTCCCACAACTGGTCCACAGATGTGTTGTGGAACACTTCTGATGGGTCACAGAGGAAGACTTTTCCTCTTCAGTTGTCAATAGTGGACGATGTGATAAGCCATCAGCATTGCTGTGTTGTTTGGTACCCTTGAACTTTATGTCATAAGAGTGGGCTCCTAGGAATAGTGCCCAACATTGTAATCGGGTAACAGTCATCACTGGAATTCCGTTCCTGGGATTGAAAATGGACACAAGGGGCTGTTGATCTGTCACTACTTTTGTCCGTAGATGTAGTGGTGGAACTCCCATCTTCGTCACCAATTTATTGAGTCTGTGCACAACTGCATATCAATAAAAGCACATATGCAGGAGATGTCTGTATCAGAGAGACAGACAGACAGACAGGGAGGGAGATAGAGAGGTGGAGAGCGACAGAGAGGGGGAGAGGGGGAGAGGGGGAGAGGGAGAGGGGAGGGGGAGAGGGGGAGAGGGAGAGGGGAGGGGGAGAGGGGAGGGGGAGAGGGGGAGGGGGGAGAGGGGGAGGGGGAGAGCGGGAGAGAGAACAATGCACATGCACAGACAACAGATCAATATGTAGTGCTAAGGGGCAGGCAGTCATTGCGCTAAAAGAAATAGATCCATACATAACACTTTTCACAAATAATGCAACATTGAGGCATTTTAAATTTAAGAAAGTTGTAACAACACATTTATTGAATTCCAAAACCTGAACACCAAAGCGCGCTAAAAGTCCTTTATGTATTACATCATTGCATCCGACCAGCCTCTTAAAGTAAGCCCCCACTCAATGTCAGTGGTTGTGAAATATGTACAGTGCCCTACAATTCCACCTCTTTTATCAAATAGCCTGTAAAACAGAGCACTGACCCAGGAAATTCAACCTTTGGGCCTTGATCTCCAGACTAGCCTCCGGACATGCTCACCTCTGGGTACCAACTCCAGGACTCATTAATCATGAGACTTTGACCTTTGGGCCTTAACCTCTAGACTCCCATGGGCCTCCACCTAGGAACTTGCCAACCTGATGTGCCGGGTGGTCCTTGCGTACCCTATTCTAGACTCTTTTTAGGAAGTATTATGTAAGCGTCCACATATAAGAATGGGGCAGAATATTACTCCTCATCCACATAATTACAGACCCTACTCGGACTGCTGCTTGCTTCAGTTTTGATTACATGGAAAACTAACCATCAGGGCTGAAACCATTGTTCTGTGTCTCTATGATCCTGATTGAAAAGCTGGACACTTCTGGCATTTTCAGTTTGAGTATTGGATTCCCTTAGCCCATAATATCACAAAACGCTGATTATTATTTTAAATGAATTAATCACACTGAAGTACACAGCTCAAGCTCACACAGCGATATGTTACTTTTCGAAGGTACTGTAAACAGAACTTACGAGATGCCCACGGCTGCTAGTGACCCAACAGGGATGTTGGATGCAGGTCTCTGAAGATCTCCACTCATATTGAAGCCAGCCATCACACCTGAGTCAAAGTTAATACAATAAAATCACAAATTAACAGTGCAATGACAGGCTAGATTACAGTGGCTGCACACTGCCAGGAACTGGACCATCAATTTACAGGACATGTCCTGGGCTATATACAAACAAGAGCAAATCTGCAGATGCTGGAAATCCAAGCAATTCACACAAAATGCTGGAGGAACTCTGCAGGCCAGGCAGCATCTATAGAAAAGGTAAACAGTCAAAGTTTCGGCTGACACACTTCATCAGTCCCAATGAAGGGTCTCAGACCAAATCATCAACTATTTACTCTTTTCCATGGCTGCTGCCTGGCCTGCTGAGTTCCTCTGGCATTTTATGTGTCTGGAGGTATATATGTGTGGTTTTTTTGTGTGACTATGTGTTTTTGCTGACTATTTTGAACATGTTGTGTATGTTTTACACCTTGAGGAATGCTGTTTCATTCAGCTGTGTCCATTTATGGTTCAATAATAATTACATATGAATTTGATTGATTTGATTGTATAGACTTGAATGAATCGCACAAGTACTCACATGAACTGCAATCGTTCTTTTTACGCAGGAAAATTCATTAGCCACAGAGAAAATGGTTGAGGAAGGTACAAAAATTTTTTTAAGATCTTTGGACAGGTACAATAAGTGGGAAAGTTTAGCAGGCGAATTATGTTAAATGGGATTAGCTTGGATGGAGCGTCTTGGCCAGGTAGAACTAATTGGGCTGAATGCCCTGTTTCCGTAGTGTATAATTCTATGACTGTAACAAATGGCACAGCTGCTAATACACAGCAGTCACTACAGAATCTGTCATTCAACCTGAAGTGTGTGCCTCAATCAATACTAAAGTGGCTGAAGAATAAATATGCTACAAGATCTTCACAAGAACCTAGAACCTAGACCTAAATGGAGACACAGACACATTTGTTGTGTACTTAATATTTAAGTAATGTTTGAGTACACCCGTGTTTTTAGATATATATATTGGTTGATTAAGCATTCTTGTTCATCTAAATAATTCATTACAGGTTATATGCATAAATACATGAACTGCTTATGGCATCATGCTACCACGTGATACACGCATGCCTCGCTTAAAGTAAACGAGAAGTTACACCCCTAATCTGGACTTCCATGTCTTCCTTTGAATTCATTTAATGTTGACATTACAAAATATAACACACATTCCTACAAACTGACATACTGAACACAGAACATCAGGTGCACCACAACTTCACCAGCAACTATATCTATAAACATGCTCGCACAGCGCTATAATAGTTGACAGGTTGTACGGCCCTCTCTACATACCACATGAATATTGAAGTAAATTCTTCAACAAATGCAGTATAAATAAACTGAAGAAACAGTGGAGAAAGAATTAAATGAGGGAAATGTTTCTGAAATTAAAATAAACAAGATCCTCTTGAAATGGTCTTGTCACATGCAGACTGTCTGCACATGACTACTTGGAAAAGGATGTTTTGAGAAGCTAAGATGTACTGTTCTTACAACCAGACAACCCAGAGAAAAATGTCCCATCTGTACTATGTAAAGATAATGGAAAAAGTTGCATTTTTAAACTAAGGAATAACTTTTTTCTTTGATTTTTAACCACTTCCTTACCAAAGATGATGCTAGCAACACACAGTGACACTTGGCAGGCACCTAACAATACTACTAACAATTTTCCTAAATATACTTTTTCGGAACTATAATCACTGCAATCTGCAGCCTGTAATTTCCCCATCTGTACAAGTAGCATTTCTGTGGTATGCTGAAGGACTTGGTGAGATGGGCTCTCGAGAATGCAGGTACAGCCACAGTGGGTATTGAGGTCCGGGACTGAAACTACGAGCCAAACTGAAGCGGCATGGCCCGGTCCTGATGTCAACGGTGATCAACCAGAGGTAATGAAACAAGTACCACAGCTGATTCTTTTCCACCTTTATTAGTAGAAAGCTATGAGAGAGAACATTCCATCTGCACTCACAGAGAGTCAGACACTCGAAGTCTCTCTGTGTAAGGACAGAGTTTTTTATACCATCTTTGTCACAAATGCCATCAACAGTGATAGTCCACTTAATCACCTAAAACAGAGGTAGACATACTTGACAAAGAACACTTAATCACATCATGCCAACCTGTAATCAGAAAACAGAGTATTGATTGTTACATCCTGAAAGTGAGACAAGGAGTCAGCAGGATAATTTGATCCTTTAACATCTCAATACAGTCAGATCCATAGACATTCCGGCTACTCAAATAGAGCAGAACTTAATAATTTAGATAAGAGACTTCACCAAAATTAAGAAAGGAATGTAAAGAATGTCCTGCCTTATCTCCACCTTTTGTCAAAACCAAAAGGTGTGAAAAGTTAGGAGACATCTTCTTGTGGGTTTTGTAAGTTTATAACCTTTATTTTCACTCAAAGAAGCAGTTGTGAGACATTATTCAAACATACTGCAGTTACTGACATAGTCGGTACTTAACCCAAAGTTGAAATTTAAGCACGAAATCAAAAGGTGTGAAAAGTCAGGAGACAACAGCTGCTCAAACTGCAGCCATTCTCAAACCAGAATACACAGACTCAACCTTAACCATTATTTATTTACAGGAGTCTGAGACTCCCCAATTCCCTTAAAACTTTATCACTGAGAGCAGATAACAAATAGATATTTAGCCAATTTAAGCATCGAGCCATTTAAAAAAGATTAAGGTGTCAAGGCAGAGTCCAAAGGATGAATCAGTGTCCAGCTCACTAATCCATTTACTCGCCTCAGCACTGAACTGACTCTGCAGCTGTGGCCTGCAGCCATCGGCACTCACCTTAGCACTGAATCTGGCTCCATGGCTACGGCCTGCAGCATCAGGCTTCTGGATTGGCTGCAGTGCTGAACTGGCTCCGTGGCTATGGCCTGGAGCTGTGGACTCACTTTCTGGGACTCTGCGGTTCATGCCCTGTAGATTGTCAGCTTTTAAAAAAAAATGTTTGCACGATTTGTTCTTCCTTTTTTGCATTTTGTCTGTTGTTATAATGGTGTGGGATTTTTTGTAAATTCTGTTGTGTTTCTTTGTTTTGGGGCTGTCTATAAAATGATGAACCTCAAGGTTGTATTTGGTATACACACTCCAATAATAAATATACTTTGAAAATTGAGCACTGGGGACATCATGAAAGATTTCAACTAGTTTTAACTTAAACTATCTGTATGCATTCACATTCTCTTCTCATCATGGGCCCAATCAGTCTCCACCATTTCCTCATGAAGATTGTGGCCATGTCCTCTTGGTGACACTGAAGGAGTAGGGCGTGGTTGGAGATCTTTCTTGGTCAGAAAATACTGAGGATCTTCTGGAGCCTCATGGTGTGTAATGATTGGCGAGATCATTCTCTGTCATGCACCAGTATTCTGACCCGTATAAGAGTGTGGAGAGAACACAACTCTCATCACCTCTAGACAATCTGTTGCTGTAAAATTGCTTTTTTCCAGAGTAAAGAGGCTCTTCAGCAGTAACTGTGAATTGGCATCATACTTAAATCGAAATTTCAATAAAAAATCTTTAAGCAAAGCTTATTTTTTTCAAAAAATTTAGAGAGAATTATATATAGGAAGTTGAAATTCACATCAAATTATTGATTCTGAATTCATTGCATTTGAGAAAATTGTAAGCATTCCCCATGCAGGAGCAGAAAACCACTGTAAGTATTTTTCACGTTTCCACTTTGCACCCTGCACATGCAGATGTAAGGAATTGCTGTAAGGTTTACAGCAAATGATAGATGCTACCGACCCTTTCATTGTCATTGTGGCAGCAAAGTTTCAGCCACAAGTTCAAAGTTTCAATATTTCTAACAACTCAATGTATTCACTAATGAAAACTTAATCCATGATTACAAACTTTACAATCAGTACTCTAGCAGTCAGAAGTAAATCTCAATCTCTGCAAGGATTTCAATTTGCCTAATCCATTTTGTACCTAAGTAGCATTCATTGCAAACTTCTGTAGATACACAAGAAATGAAACTGATGTCTTCCAGAGGCATAGCACTTGGTAGAGTCGTAGAAAAGTACAGCAGAGAAGTAGGCCCTTTAGTCCATCTAGTGTATGCCAAACCATATAAACTGCCTACTCACGTCAACCTATACCGTTGCCCTCCATACCCCTACCACCCATGTAAAAAGGGAGCTGAATGTAAAAAGAAAACACAAATGCCAATAAACATAGAACACTAAGAATACTCAGCAAATCAGTCAGCATTTATATAGAAACAAACTGAGTGACCTTTTCAGGTATCATTGTTCCTGTGCTACTAGATTTTCAGCAATTTCTCTTTTTCCTTCATAGTAACAGCTACATATTCAAAACTGGATAAAATCTATTAAATAATCATACATAGAACAGTGTATAAGATTCAGCCAAAATTAATTCCACTAAAATAGTGATGAGTCCAATAAATACAAATTTCACATGAAGATGGTGAATCCTCATCTCCAACTCAGAGGACAGATCTTCATCTTCCTCATCCATCCCCTTTTTCTTCAGCAGTCCCTCAGGTTCAAGGACTCCAGTTTTGTGGGTTCCAAGGTGGCTAGTGAGACCAATGTGGGAATTGTAGACTCTTTCATAAATATAAGGAAGTTGTTGACTAATGAGACAAGAGAGGTAGGTTGTTTGGAAGGAAGTCAGTGTGGAAGTTGCATTTCTTAGGAAGGCCTGGTGAATATACATGAATCCTTTGTCTCAGTCTATCTTGTAACTTCTTCCCATGACAGACCTCAGACTATGTTTGTTTTATGACCTTTGTGCAAATGTCCTTTCTAACATAGATAATAATAGTGACCTCACAATCAGATGTGGGTGGCAGGGTGGAGATGCGTCTCTACCAAAGTAAGTTCAGTGCCCTCCTTCCCTCCGCTAGCCTTCAGGTCACCCTTCGGCAAGATGCAGCATCTGCTTAGCCCCCCCCCCCCCACCTCTGATCAGGGTCACGTGCAGCCATGGGAGTAGGTGGAACATATCACAAGTCCTGATTATGTGACCATTGACTCCAGGTAGTATTGATAATGGTTGGGGTTACTCATCTTGTAAAGACACTGCCCAGAAGAAGGCAATGGCAAACTACTTCTGCAGAAAATGTTGCCAAGAAGAATCATGGTCATGTGGCCATGATTGCCCATGTCATATGACATGGTACATCATAATGATGATGATGAGAATTAGATGTCAACTTATTATAGGGTTCCGATGTACATAATATATAATTGAACGTATGTGCAGGTATACGATAACTATTTATCAGATGGAACTAATTATTAATTTGTTTTTGTTAATAGTTCATAGATCTCCATACAAGCAGAAGCTTGTTATTATATTAGACTCTCCTTCAGCAGGTCCTGACATGCTAGAAGAAGCAGAGAAACAGAAACAAATATTCCAGTGGTTAAATGAGTTAAATGAATGAGTTTCTCAAGCTTGTTCCATGCTTAGAATGAATTACCATGTATTTAAACAAATTGTATTCAAATATGAATAAGCAGCTATATTCTCTTACCTGTAGCAGTGGGGAAGAATACACCAAAAACTGTGAAGAAACTCTCCTCGGGACTGTAGTTTGGGAACGTATTATTTGCAAGCAATTCTTCACTATATCCCACAAATCCAAAATCTACAGAATAAAGAGAGGTACATATTGATTATAGATTTTCTGACTGTGAAATTGATTTCAAAATTTAACTTTAATCATTTAGTGATATAATAAGGTTCAAAACTCTTAAGGTTACTAACATGAGAAATTCTGGGGATGATGGAAATCCAGGGCAACACACACACAAAATGCTGGAGAAACTCAGCAGGTCAGGCAGGATCTACGGTAATGAATAAACAGTCGACATTTCAGGCCAAGACCCTTCTTCGGGACTAAAAGGGAAGGGGGACTATGCCAGAATAAAAAGGTGGAGGGTGGGAGTGGAAGGAGGATAAATAGAAGGTGATAGCTGAAGTCAGGTGGGTAGGAATGGTAAAGGGGTAGAGGGGAAGGAATCTGATAGGAGAGGAGATCACCATAGGAGAAAGGGAAGGAGGAGGGGACCCAGGGAGAGGTGGTGATTGGCAGGTGAGAAGAGGTAAGGAGTCAGTGGGAAATAGAAGAGGGGAGAGGGAGGGTATTCTTCTATTACCGGGAGCAGAGTTCAATGTTCATGCCATCTTGTTGGAGACTATCCAGATGGAATAGGAAATGTTGTTCCTCCCCCTTGAAGTTGGCCTCATTGTGGCACAAGAGGAGGCCATCGATCTACATGTCAGAACTGGAATGGGAATCAGAATTTAAATGCTTAGCCGCTGGGAGGTTCTGTTTTTGGAAGAGCTCAGTGAAGCGGTCCTGCAATTTACGTCAGGTCTCACCAATGTAGATAATGCTGCATCAGGCACACCAGACACAATAGACAACCCCAGCATTAAGATTATTGTCAAAGCTAGTGGCTGTCCTAATGTCACTTAGCTAAGTTCAGTGGAAACAAGTAAGTTAGATAGACCTTGGATTCAATGCCTTGTCTTGTGCACCTCAAATGGGCCATCCATTTGATGGATTGGCTGCTGAGTGAAACAAGATTTGGGCTTTACACTGATGCCCCTAAAGCAAAATAGCTCCCAATGTTTGCTGCCATTGCCAGGGATCACCTAATCTTCCAACAAGATAAGAATCCTCAAAAGAGATAAATAAATCACGGGTAAACATATGGATCAACATTTCTGACTATTTTTTTTAACTTGTATGTGAATTTGCAGTTTTATTTGAATGGATTAATTATCATTGCATACGAAGTTTTAATGATGATTAATCTTACGCAAAAAATTAGACGTAAAACTAGCACAATTAGGGATATTTATGCATTGCTTTATTTATTTTGATATTTATTGATATTGAAATAAATAATACACATTATATTTGTCATATTTATTGCTTGTTTGCTTATTGTTACTATTTCTTTCATTTTTAATTTTTAATTTACACAGTTTCCTGCCTTTTGTAAACTGGCTGAATGCCCAATTTGGTGTAGTCTTTCATTGATTCTGTTATGGTTATTATTAATTACTGTGTATGCCCACAAGAAAATGAATCTCAAGGTTGTATGTGGTGACATGTTTGTACTTAGACAATAAATTTACTTTGAACTTTGATTAATATTCCATGCCCCGCTACCATTTTATAGACCAGTATATTTAATTCCATCCTGACAGAGACAGTTAGGTATATCACACAGATGTGTTGGCAACCTTCCCCTTGATCCAGGGTGCCACTAATTGCTATGTGTTTTCTTTGAAGTACTGTGAACACTGCTCGTGTATTAGAAGTAAACAATTAAACACTTCAAGCGTTCTGTTGGCTTGAGATTGTGAGCATGGCAATTTGGCCAAGGACACGGCGCCTTCATTCTTCAGTAATCTATCAGTCCAGATGTACCTCAGCCCTCACAAAGTAACAAAGCTGACCTCTGGATAATATTGGCCATACCTGATAACAAGGCTCATGACTGGGGTTTGCAGCTTGCAATAGTAGGTGTGGGTGTTCATCATGTCCAACGGTGACAGGAAACCTGTGCCAGAGAGTTTCAAAAGTGGAAAAGCCACTGCAGTGAGGCAGTTCCACTCTCTCAATCTCAAAAGTCCCGGTCCTGTGGTACGAACAAGCGTCACAGACTGGGGTCATCCCTGGTTGCAGTGGATGAGCATAACGTCTTTATGCCCCTCACTCTCCACAGAACATTGCAGAGCTGCCTTCCTAGCTATTGGACGCCACTGGAGATCTCACCCACCCAGTCCGCCAAAGCTGGCTAAGCAGCTGCAACACCATGCCCAAAGGGGACCGGAGGGTTCGTGGACAGAAGGAGCACTTTGCACCTCCTTTGGTAGAGACGCATCTCCAGCCCTCCACCCATTTTTTTTGCATTTTCTACAACACTACAAAAAAAAACACCAAGAACAAAATAGGAAATTAATACAGTGCAAGATAAACATGCAATGGTAATATAATACAGAATATAATAATTGAAAAAGCACTCAAATTGAAGTCGTGTAAAGTTAGTATCCACCCCCACCCCCGCAAGAAAAAAAAACTGCAGACCAACCAGAGCAAAATGTAGGAAATATAAATCAGAACATTCAAACCCCCAAAACTGTAAATACAATTAAAAACGGAAGATAATAATGCCTACTACCAAAAAAAAGCTAAAAGCAAGGGACTGAAAAAGAAACTTAGTCAAAAGGAAAGTTATGAAAATACTCAATAAAAGGTCCCCAGACTTTATGAAACTTTATGTCCGAATTAAGAATTGAGTAATGAATTTTTTCAAGATCTAAACAGGACATAATATCATTAAGCCATTGAGCGTGCGTGGGTGGGGCAACATCTCTCCCATTGTTAATGTACCTGCCTCAAACATTTCCTCTGGCAGCTCTCCAGGTGAAAATGTTGCCGCAGAGTTAACTATTAAATTTCCCCCCCGCCCCCCATTCACCTTAAACCCCTTGGCATTGGAATTAGTTTATTATTGTCACATGTACCAAGATACAGTGAAACGCTTGTCTTGCATACTGTTCATACAGATCACATCATTACACAGCGCACTAAGCTAGAAAAAGGTAAAACAATAACAATGCAGCACAAAGGGTTAAATCTACCAAAGGAGAACGGTGCAGGTATGTGATGAAGTGCGAGATCAAAACAGGGTAAACTGTGATTGGTGGACTGAGGAGGAATGCAAGATGACCGGCAGGTTGTGTCAAGTAGGGTACTTCATTTCTTTGTTGTTCCAGATTCCAGTATCTGCAGTCTCTTGTATCTCCGGGCAAGTTACTTAACTTACTCAAAAGTATTCTATAGTGGCAGGGTCAAAAGAATCGAAAGTATATCTCTGCTGCCATAAGAAATAGGAGCAGAATTAGGCCATTCAGCCCATCGATTCTGCTCTGCCATTCCATCAAGGCAGATTGATTGTCCCTCTCAACCCCATTCTCCTGCCTTCTCTCCATAACCTTTGATGCACTTATTAATCAAGAACCAATCAACCCCCACTATAAACATACCCAATGACTTGGCCTCCACAGCCCATTCTGATAATGAATTTCAAAGATTCACCTCCCTCCAGCTGAAAGAAAATCCTCTCCCTCTCTATTCTAAAGCCAGCCTGAGCTTCCCTCTCACACCACCAATTCAGATCCCAGTGCAATGGAGATCTATTCCCAATGACATGGTTAAGTATTGGGGACCTCAATCACTGCAGGTGGCATCTTGCCTGAAGACATCCAACAGTCACCCCAGCTTGCCATTAATTCCCTTTGGTTTCAGGTGGGCCCTTGACTGGGGACACTATTGTTGATACTTGGCTCTCACATAACCATTTCAAAGTCTGTTTACTTCAACATCACCACTGACCCCTCTCTCAAACTCAATTTAGTTCATGGTTAACCATTCCATAAAATGAAAGATCTCAGAATGTTAACATTAGGGGTATTTCTGTAACGCTTTGATTCATAATGCTTTCTGTTTCTACTTACAAAACCTCATTTAAAAAATTTACAATTCCTTTCTTTTACACCTTCAGTAAAATAAATACTTTCAGCTCCCACACTCATAATGATCTGCTCAAAAATTGACTTCCTGTTTCCTTTAAGTCACCAGCAGATTCACTATCTTTAACTCCAGTAGACACAGTTGCAGGGTTGGAGTTACACATAGAAGCATAGAAAATAGGTGCAGGAGTAGGCCATTCGGCCCTTCGAGCCTGCACCGTCATTCAGTATGATCATGGCTGATCATCCAACTCAGAACCCTGTACCTGCTTTCTCTCCATACCCCCTGATCCCTTTAGCCACAAGGGCCATATCTAACTTCCTCTTAAATATAGCCAATGAACCGGCCTCAGCTGTTTCCTGTGGCAGAGAATTCCACAGATTCACCACTCTCTGTGTGAAGAAGTTTTTCCTCATCTCGGTCCTAAAAAGCTTCCCCATTATCCTTAAACTGTGACCCCTCGTTCTGGACTTGCCCAACATTGGAAACAATCTTCCTGCATCTAGCCTGTTCAATCTCTTTAGAATTTTATACGTTTCAATAAGATTCCCCCTCAATCTAAATTCCAGTGAGTATAAGCCTAGTCGATCCAGTCTTTCTTCATATGAAAGTCCTGCCATCCCAGGAATCAATCTGGTGAACCTTCTTTGTACTCCCTCTATGGCAAGAATGTCTTTCCTCAGATTAGGGGACCAAACTGCACACAATATTCTAGGTGCGGTCTCACCAAGGTCTTGTACAACTGCAGTAGAACCTCCCTGCTCCTGTACTCAAATCCTTTTGCTATGAATGCCAACATACCATTTGCCTTTTTCACCGCCTGCTGTACCTGCATGCCCACCTTCAATGACTGGTGTACAATGACACCCAGGTCTCGTTGCATCTCCCCTTTTCCTAATCGGCCACCGTTTGATCTGTCTGACAAGATATCCATTTATTTCTCAGAATCCCACACCTGCGTATATGATCCAGCTTTCAACTTTAACAGAAAAAACGATCATTGTAATTTCACAATTGCTGTTGTGTTTTACTATTTATTGTTATGTTTATTATTTAGTGTTGCATTTGTTATGTTATGATTGCACTGCTCCTGGGAAACGCTCTCATTCTGCCCTGCAGAGCTGATGTACGGTTAGAATGACAATAAAGTTTTTGAATTTTTTTTGAATTTTGAATGCTCAGTTGAGGAGATGTGGGTATTGAGCCTTGAATTGCCATTGGTAAATCTTATCTAATCATCAAAATAATTCTATATACTTCCACATTACAATAGTACTGCAGGAATATTTTATCGATTGCAAAGCAAATGGAGTGTCCAGAATTTGTGAAAGACGTTATATCGGTCAGGTCTTTCATTTCAAAGTTCAAAGTAAATTTATTATCAAACTACATACATGACCACATATACAACACTAAGATTCATTTTCCTTCAGGCATTCTCCATAAATCCAATAACCATAAATAGTATCGATGAGAGACCATAGCAACAGGGTGGACAACCAATGTGCAAAAGACCATAAACTGTGCAAATACAATAAAAAAAGAAAAATTTAATTAATCAATTAATAGATAAGTAAATAAAGTGATAAGCAATAAATATGAAGAACATGAAATGAAGAGTCCTTGAAAGTGAGTCTATAAGTTGCAGCAACACGAGTGAATCTGCAGATGCTGGAAATAAATTTAAAAAAACACGAAATGCTGGCAGAACTCAGCAGGCCACACAGCATCAATGGGAGGAGGTAATAATGACGTTTCGGGCCGAAACCCTTCATCAGGAGACCCTTCTCCTGAAGGGAGAATTCGGACCATTCGGCCCTTCGAGTTCTGCCAGCATTTTGTGTTTTTTTTCTATAAGTTGCGGGAACAGTTTATCATCATCATCATCATTATGTGCTGTGTCATATCATGTGGGTGACCATGGTCTTCTGACTGTGATTGTTCTTGACAAATTGTTCTACAGAAGTGGTTTGCCATTGCTTTCTTCTAGGCAGTGTCTTTACAAGATGGATGGCCCTAGCCATGATCAAAACTCTTCAGAGGCTGTCTGCGTGTCGCATAACCAGGACTTGTGATATGCTCATATGACCACTTTTGTACAATATGCCAAGAACAATCATGATCATGGAAAGACCACAATCGGCCACGTCTTACGATGTGGCACATAATGAACAAATTAACTCAGATATTTGACTGGGTGATCTCAATTTTCAAAGGAATGAGCTCAGGCTTTTTCTTGAAGAGGACTGGGAGGAGATAATGCGGAGTCCAACACGGAATAAACTGAAGTCAGGTAACAAAATGTTTAAAAACTGCAGTTCTGGAAATACGAAATAAATATGATGTTAAAAGAGAAAACATTGAAAACACACGGCAGGTCATGTAGCATCTGTGGTAACAGAAAGCAAGTCAGAGGCTTGCCTGGATCCAGATAAGACTCCTGCTTTATCAGAATTGAAGCTGTGAGGGATAAATTGAGGTCAATAAAACAAAAACAGGAAATGCAAAAAGATCATTTTAGCTGAAGTGGTGGGAAATATGAGAAACGAGTTACTGATCTCAAGATGAAACCAGATAGGTTGTCACCCATAGATGGAAATCTGTATTATTAAAATACCTAAATAAATGTGCAGAACAGATGTACAAAATTGACTGGAAATAATCTCCTTTTGAAACTGCATCAACATCACAATGTACTACTGGAATGATTGTATTTCTAACATTTGATGATATCACATCTTCCATACTTCAGTCTATCACTTTCCTCTTTAAATGGCATTTATCCAGTTTTATTAGAATGGACAAACACCACGAAGTTTTAATATTTCTTCTATTGCATGGAATAAATGTGGGGGTAACAGCCCAAAAGAATCTACAGAGTGAAAATCCTTGACTTTGAAAAAGTAAAATTAAGCAATTGCTTTGTGATCAGGGAGAAAGGTTGAAATGAAAATGAACAACATTAATATTTCAAATTACTCAGCAGCTCAATGACAACAATGTTCCCTCTAATTTGTAATGATCTAGTGCTGTGCAATTATTTTGCCCACTGACAACAACATGAATAATTTCTTGAATAAAAACTGTATAAATAAGCCAGTCCCAAAATCTGCAGACAAATCATAGCAAACTTCACATTGTCAACGATGTCTGCATCAGAAACCAGAAAAAGAAATGTGATTGTGTACGGTTGTGAAATATACTTAACATGCCAACAAGGTAGAGGGTGACAATGTTTCGTGCCGTTTAAATCCCATTGTGCAGTAGTAGTGAAAGATGTGTGTGCACGACACGCCTTAGATGGAACATTAATTGCCCCCCCCCCAAATTAGTTTCTGTTGATCACTGGCATCTACTATATTAGGCAATTGTTTGGATGAATTTCCTTAGCATCAGGATTGAAGGGATTGCTGAACTGGGGAGGTAGGGAATTCCAATGCCAGACTATGTTCTTCATAGACACAAGAGATTCTGCTGATGCTGGAAATCCAGAGCAAAACACACAAAATGCTGGAGGAACTCCGCCGGTCAGGCTGCTTCTATGGAAGGGTCAAAGTTTCGGGCCGAGTTCCTTTTTTAGGACAGGAAAGGAAGAGGGACGATGCCAGAACACAAAGGTGGGGGGAGGGGAAGGAGGATAGCTGGAAGGTGATAGGTGCAGCCAGGTTGATAGGGAAGGTCAAGGGCTGGAGAAGAAGGAATCTGATGGTGAAGAGAGTTGACCATAGGAGAACGGGGCAGGGGTACTAGGGGGATGTAATAGGCAGGTGCGAAGAGGTAAAAGACCAGAGTGGGGAATAGAAGAAGAGAGGAAGGGGAGGGAAAAAATTTTACCAGAAGGAGAAATTGATATTCATGACATCAGATAATCTAAATGGATACTCCTCCTGTGCTCCTTGATGCAGGCTTCCACCATACTTTCCGTCTGGCCAATTTAGGCTGCTCAGAATGTGTATCCATTTGGGTTACCCGGAGAAATGGGCAGTAGCAGAAGATTGCATTTGCAATGGTCAGAGGATTGACTTTGCCAGCACACAACTACCGTGCCATGCCAATGTTTTTTGGGATCACCTGGTGAAGGAAGCCATTGAAATAAAACTAGAGAAAAAGAGTTTTAACAAGGATGAAGGTCTTACTCTAAGTAAGAACTAGAATTAAATTGTAAGCAAGGTGGGACAGCAGAAACCTGATTGGATGAGTATTAACCAATCAGGAGGGATAGACTACGAAGGTATAAATACCACTGGACTAGACATGCCCAGGCATCATCCCTGATGTAGATGACGGAGTTTGTCATCGAAACGTCGATTGTAATCGATACCTGCACCCAGCTGGAAGCCCAAGAAGAGTTTATTTGTCACTTACACTGGGAAAGCACTAGATCTTTTTTGTGAAAGTTGGTTTCAATTATTTTAATATATTTTTACTTTGCAAATTAGGTTTTTTAGTATTACAGAATGATTATTGCTTAAAGAATATTTTTTATCTTTTTATGTGTCCAAGTGCCAAATACATTCACAAACTTTTGTTGGCCCTAATCTTAGCCAAAAATTTGACAGCCTGTGAGACTGGGTGTGAGGACTTATGGGTTAAAGCTATTCTGCAACTGGAGTCAGCTGGCTAACCCGAGACAGCCCAGAGCTGCTCAACAAAAGCCCTGGGAGGTGGGATTCCAAAGGGGACTACACCGATGGTCACAGGCAGGCAGTGACTGTAGGGGCAATGTGAACTTATTCCAGTATCTATAATTGTAGTACAACTAAGTTTCAACAGTGAAACTTCACTGTTTCCATTATAAATAATACAATGTGGATTTTTAAAATATTCAAAGTTCAAAGTAAATTTATCATGGAAGTACATATATGTCACCATACACAAACCTGAGATTCATTTTCTTTTGAACAAACTCAATAAATCTATAATAGAATAATAACCATAACAGAATCAATGAAAGACTGCACCAACTGGCGTTCAACCAGTGTGCAAAAGACAACAAACTGTGCAAATACAAAAAGGAAATATTAATAATAAATAAATAAGCAATAAATATTGAGAATATGAGATGAAGGGTCCTTGAAAATGAGTCCATAGGTTGTGTGAAGATTTCAATGCTGGGACAAATGAAGTTATCCCCTTTGGTTCAGGAGCCTGATGGTTGAGGGGTAATAAATGTTCCTGAATCTGGTGGTGTGAGTCCTGAAGCTCCTGTACCTTCTTCCTGATGGCAATAGCAAGAAGAGAGCATATCCTGGGTGGTGGGGGTTCCTGATGATTGATGCTGCTTTCCAATGACAGCGTTTCAAGTAAATGTGCTCTATAGTGGGGAGGGCTTTACCCATGATGGACTGGGCCATATCCACTACAGTTTGCAGGATTTTACATTCAAGGGCAATCATGTGTCATTACCAGGCTGTGATACAGCCAGTCAGTATACTCAACACCACATATCTATAAGAGTTTATCAAAGTTTTAGATGTCATGCCAAATCTTCACCAACTCCTAAGGAAGTAAAGGCACTGCTGTGCTTTATTAGTTGCACTTGTGTTGAACAGATTAAAGGGTAGAGGCCAGACTAAGAGTGGTCTATAGGTCCTCCAAGTTCAGGGATTCAGCCCAGGGATAACAACCCTGTCTGGTAAAACAAACCTATTACAGAAACAGCAATGAAGAATCCTCTAAATCTGTGTGCGACTAAGGAACCTGAACCACACCTGGGGTACGATAGAAAAGATGACCAAGGACAGACAGAGATAGAGGACCTTCATTGCTGTCCTAACCACCAGCAGCATAAGAGGCACTGTTCTAAGACAGGTCCTCTGAAATGATAACACCAGGGAATTTAAAGTTGCTGACCCTGTCCATCTCTGATCTTCTAATGAGGACTGACTCATGGACCTCTGGTTTCCTTCTCCTGAAGTCAATAATCAGCACCTTGGTCACACCAAGTCTATTGTCATTTACCTATATTCATGTATACCGTCAAAAGAGACAATGTTTCTCCAAACCGGGTGCATAGCACTGTGGTATACATAATATACATAACACTTAATAACTTATGAAAGTAAGCATGAAATCTACAGATGGATTACACATAAATAAACAAAGATGCATAAATTAAATATTGTAGGTACAGAACAGATTAGCCAGTGACACTTTGAATGCAATGCGGCAGGGAGTTCAGAAGCCTAATGGCCCGGGGGAAGAAACTGTTTCTCATCCTGACCGTTCTTGTTTTTATGCATCCGAGTCTCCTGCCTGATGGTAGAAAGTCAAAGAGGATGCTGGGTAGATGGCTGGGAACGTTGGCTACTCTTTTCTCACGGATGCTGCCTGACGTTTTCACTATCTAAGCTAGCCGCTTCCAATCATGAAATGACATACAGTAGCTACTCTCAACCTTCTCTTGACCTCTGCTGTGTAAGAGATTTTGTGTTCTTTTTCCTGTCAGCTTGAGCTTGTTCACTGTGCAGACTGGTGCTGTATTTCTTTGCTCTAGGAAAGCATGAGTAACCACTGTCTTGTAGCTCTTCTTAGACTTCACCTGAACTGGAATTATAGGAAGTTTACAGACATGATCACCGGCCTCCGTGAGGCCATTAGATCCCAAGGTGCTGCATGCTGCTGTGTTTGATTCTTTCACAGCTTACTTCGAGTCAGCACCCTTTTCATCAGAGTGAAATGAAGTATGCCACTGAGTACCTTGCATGAAAGACACTTCCTGCAATCTTTGCTGACGTGTCCCACACACAAAGCAGATACCAGCTTCTTTTAGGAAAGCAATCTTCTCCTTATGAACCATTTTCTCCAGCTGAGGGCACAAATCCAAAGTAGGTTCACCCTGGCAGAATAGACAAACCCTTCTGGCTGACGAGACATGGCCCTTTCATTAATTCCAGTTTTAGTTGTACTTTTCACAGTAGTGGCAAAGCTGCTTCCTTTAGCTTTACAATGAATTTGCAACTTATTTTTAGAAACATAGAAAACCTACAGCACAATACAGGCCGTTTGGCCCACAAAGTTGTGCCGAACATGTCCCTACCTTACAAATTACTAGGCTTACCTATAGCCCTCTATTTTTCTCAGCTCCATGTACCTATCCAAAAGTCTCTTAAAAGACCTTATCGTATCCACCTCCACCACCGTTGCCGGCAGCCCATTCCACACACAAGTTTGCTCCCACCTTTGCTCACTGCCAGTGATGCAGCATCATATTTTTTCCTCGAGCACTGGGTGTGTAACAAATTTTTCTTGCCTTTAAATGCAATCAACAATGTCAGTGAAAGTAATCTTATGGTTGTACCTTTCTTGCACCTTACAGACCACTGATCTCCATTTTCCCTAAGCTTGAGGGGCAATTTCTTTGCAACAATCATCATATTAGCAGGCATGTCCAGCTCACCCATGTCCCGTACTTCTTCCAAGGCATTGCAACAGCCTCTTTGAAGTTTGCACTTGTGAAAAATTTTGTTGATTCATGCTGTGTGTTTAGGGTTGGAACACAGTTTGGAATGGTTAACACTGACCAGAAGTTCTATAGTGTGGTGTTTGTCTAAGAGTTCAGCACTTGGTTTTGTCGAAATGCTGAAATATTTTCACTGTCATCATCCGAAGTGAATTTTGTAGCTTTGTCTGGTTTGCACACTTGGAAAACAACTGGAGTCAAGCTGGAAGCAGTGAATTGAAGTCAGAACTAAGCTTAAACTTACTGGGAAAGCTATGGTGAGTAAAATTGACCATGTTCAAAAATAATAAAATTGTTAAGATTATAGATTAAATAATCAGAAGATCTTTTTGCAAGAAAAGCAAAATGTCACACACGTACACTCTCATTTGGATGGTATGAAAAATTTTGGTGAAGATGTTGCTAAGCCACAAAACATGTGATTGTCTTTGATGCCTATCACAGAACAAGGTAAACAAGCTGAGAGCTTTGTGACAGCTGAGGCTGAACAATGGCTGAACTAATATGCAATGTTGAGTGCAAAGTTGTGGGAACATTATTATTGGATTGAACGGAGCGTGCATCATACAACAATAACTCCTCGTGTGATCGCCAGTAGCGGTATTGGCTTGTTTGAATTGCCACCACATTTTGTCAACAAAAGATTGACAGTTATACCAAATAAAGAGCAGCATTTGGACGTGTCAACAAAATTAGTTGACTGAATAGAGTGGCAACTCAATTAAACCAATGCCACTGCCAGTGACCATATAGGTTGGTATGGTCTACCACTACCGTCTACCACCACCTTCTACCACCACTCTTCTCCGCCTCGCGGAATTAGTCCTCACCCTTAACAATTTCTCCTTTGGCTCCTCCCACTTCCTCCAAACTAAAGGTGTAGCCATGGGCACCCACATGGGTCCTAGCTATGCCTGCCTTTTTGTCGGCCATGTGGAGCAATCTGTGTTCCAAGCCTACACCGGTATCTGTCCTCCTCTTTTCTTGTGTTATATCGACGACTGCGTCAGTGCTGCTTCCTGCACGCATGCTGAGCTCATCGACTTCATTAACTTCGCCTCCAACTTTCACTCTGCCCTCAAATTCACCTGGTCAATTTTCGACACCTCCCTCCCCTTTCTCGATCTTTCTGTTTCTATCTCTGGAGACAGCCTACCCACCGACATCTACTACAAACCTACTAACTCCCACAGCTACCTAGACTATTCCTCCTCCCACCCTGTCTCCTGCAAAAATGCTATCCCTTTCTCTCGATTCCTCCGCCTCCGCCGCATCTGCTCTCAGGATGAGGCCTTTCATTCCAGGACAAAGGAGATGTCTTCCTTTTTTAAAGGAAGGGGCTTCCCTTCGTCCACTATCAACTCTGCCCTCCATCACATGTCCCGTATTTCACGCACCTCTGCCCTCACCCCATCCCCCCGCCAGGCCACCAGGGATAGAGTCCCCCTGGTCCTCACCTATCACCCTACCAGCCTACAGATCCAATGTATAATGCTCCGTAACTTCTGCCACCTCCTACGTGATCCCACCACCAGCCACATCTTCCCCTCCCCCCCCACTCTCGGCTTTCCGCAGGGATCGCTCCCTACTCGACTTCCTTGTCCATTCATCCCCCCCATCCCTCCCCACCAACCTCCCTCCGGGCACTCATCCCTGCAAACGGAAGAAGTGCTACACCTGCCCCCACACTTCTTCCCTCACCACCATCCCAGGCCCCAGACAGTCCTTTCAGGTGAGGCACCACTTCCCCTGCGAGTCAACTGGGGTGATATACTGTATCCGGTGCTCCCGATGTGGCCATTTATACATTGGGGAGACCCGCCACAGACTGGGAGACCGTTTCGCCGAACACTGGCGCTCGGTCCTCCAGCAGTGGCAGGATCTCCCTGTGGCCACACACTTCAATTCCACAGACCACTCCCACTCCGATATGTCTGTCCATGGCCTCCTCTACCGTCAAGATGAGGCCACACGCAGGTCGATGGAGCAATACCTTATCTCTCGCCTAGGTACCCTCCTTCCTGCCGGCATGAACATCCAACTCACTGACCTCCGTTGATACCCCAGCCCCCCACCCTTACTCCCATCCCTATCTATTATTTTAGTCCGGTTCTCTTTCTCTCTCTTTTTCCTCCCTCACTATAATCTCCCCCCAGCCCTACCTTTCTTTCTCTTTTATTTCCCATAATTCTCCACCTTCCCCCTAGCCCATTTCCCTCCAGCCTATCACTTCCCAGCTCTCTACTTCATCCCTCCCCCCACTTCTTATCCCCCCTCGACCATCCCATGTTACTTCACTCCTGATGAAGGGTTTCGGCCCGAAACGTCATTATTACCTCCTCCCATAGATGCTGTGTGGCTTGCTGAGTTCTGCCAAAATTTTGTGTTTTTTATTTATTTCCAGCATCTGCAGATTCACTCCTGTTGCCTTTAGGTTGGTATGATGCTCCCTCCAGTCAATCAAATAATCAAATATTCCAAAAAATTATTTGAATTTTTTATTAACAACTAGCAAAACATACAAGTTTGAATCAATAAAACTTAATGAAACTACAACCAACGATATGAAATGTACGTAAGTGGACTTAAGCTAAGTTAAGCTGTCAACAATGATATGACACCCAATGGTCCCCAGCTCTAAACCGCCCAGAACAAAGCATGAATACTTAACGCTAATCGTTCTTCATTGTAGCAGTTACCGTAGATTCCGGATTATAAGCCGCTACTTTTTTCCCACATTTTGAACAGCTTTGAACTCTGCGGCCTTTAATCCAGAGCGGCTAATACATGGTTTTTTTTTCATGCCGCCTCGTAAACATTTTGCCTCTTAACAGTAGACCAATAAAATTGATGAGTAGTTCACAGAGGTCCAATGAAATTGTACAATAAATCAAGCGCACTTTCACAATTAAATTATTGTAAATCAGTCATTTGTACTCACCCTCATCAACATGGAAAACACTCGAAGAAAAGCATTGTGCTGCCTTTATGGCAGTTATTTAGTTTATAATATTTTCACTTAGTAATTCATTTGTTAGTTAAAGTTAGAAGTGTTTTAACTATATTTGTTTTCTGTACTACATCCCGGGATGCTATGACGTCACACCCGGTTTCGCCGCGTCTTGTGGGAAACGGGAAGGTGGGGGCATTACGCGAGCTCATCAGACCCGAGCACATCAGACCCGAGCACATTAGACCCGATCGCGTTACGCGAGCTCATCAGACCTGAGCACATCAGACCCGAGCACATTAGACCCGAGCACATCAGACCCGAGCACATTAGACCCGAGCACATCAGACCCGAGCGAAAACGCTGCTTTTAAGTTAAAGGCGATCAATAACTTTTCCTGGTAGGCTGCAGTATATATATTTTTACCAGTCGCTAGGAGATATTGGAATGTTGTTCGTGCTGTTCAGTAAAAAAGTATATGCAACGTAATTTGTGTTACCGATACGTATGTATATTTAAAAGTAGCCGTATTACAGGCACGGTTCAAAAAAAAGCATTTGCAATATATATTTGTTTGTTACCATATGGATTTAATTAAAAGTTAAAAAATCCTCACGTGTAATATCTTTCTGTGTAAATATCTCATATTACAACGTGGGACACCTACGGCCGAAAATCCGGTGCGGCCTAAAATCCGGTGCGGCCTGTACAAGTAAAAAATTGATTTTATTTCTAAAATTAGAGCCAGCGGCTTTTAATCAGGTGCGCTCTGTAGTCCGGAATCTACGGTACTTTAAAAACAATCGAAAACTGCTGAGAGACTGAGTACAGGAGTTGACACAGTATGACGCACTTCCAAATAACAGAGATTCAAGTCGAAAAATTTAGTTCAACCCTTCATTACAAAACCAGCAAAGACGAGGAATCTCAAAGCAATAATAGAAATAAATGAACCTAAATTAGCAATGTAGCAAAATAAGAGTGATTAGCATTCAAATTAGCATAATTAAGTGGCAATTGTAAATACGTACAACTAAACAGCCAACAAAAAAATCACACCCAACTCACTCAAAGGTTCAAAGCTTCATTTGCTATCAAACTTATGTATGTAGACAGCTCTGAGATCCATCTTCACCAGACAGCTAAGAAACAAATAATAACACCTGGAAGTCATTCAAAGGAAAACATCAAATCCACCCCTCCCCACACACACGCAAAAAGAACTGCAATACAATCATCAACTCCCAAACACCTTCCCCACACAAAAAAACTAACAAAACAGAACAAGTCCATTGAGTCTGCTCTACCATTCCATCATGGCTGATCCTGGATCCCACTCAGCTTCATAAACCTGCCTTCTTGCCATATCCTTTGATGCCCTGACCCATCAGGAAACAATCAACTTGTGCCTTAAATATACCCACGAACTTGGCCTCCACCACGGTCGGTGGCAGAGCATTCCACAGATTTTCTACTCTCTGGCTAAAAATTATTCTCCTTACCTCAGTTCTAAAAGGTCACCCCTCAATTTTGAGGCTGTGCCCTCTGGTTCTGGATACCCCCACCATAGGAAACATCCTCTACACATCCACCTTATCTAGTCCTTTCAACATTTGATGGGATTCAATGAGATCCCCTCCCCCTGGCATTCTTCTAAATTCCAGTGGGTGCAAGCCCAAAGCTGTCAAATATTCCTGTGTTAACCCCTAATTGTCCATGATAATGTACATTTTTTTTAGAAAGGAATTATAGGTGGCTGAGTACTTTTATAACAATTGCTTCTTTGTTTTGCATTTGCATAGTTTGTTGTCTGGTGTATGCTCCAATCTCCTGCCTTCTCCCTGTATCCCTTCATACCCAGACCTGTCAAGAATCTATCAACCTCCGTCTTAAATATATATAAAGACTTGGCCTCCACAGCTGCTTGTGGCAATAATTCCACTGGTTCACCACTCTGGCTAAAGAAATTACTCCTCATCTCCATTCTAAAAGGACTCCCCTCTATTCCGAGGCTGTGTCCTCTGGCCTTAGACTCTCCCACCACAGGAAACATTCTCTCCACATCCATTCTATCAAGCTCTTTCACCATTCAATAGGTTTCAATGAGGTCACCCCTCACTCTTCTGAATTCCAGTGAATGCAGGCCCAAAGCCATCAAATGCTCTTCATAATGACAAGCCATTCAATCCTGGAAGCATTTTCATGAACCTCCTTTGAACCTTCTCTTGTTTCAGCACATCCTTTCTAAGAGAAGGGGCCCAAAACTGCTCACAATACTTCAAGTGAGGCCTCACCTGTGCCTTATAAAACCTGAACAATACATCGCTGCTTCTATATTCTAGTCCTCTTGAAATGAATGCTAAGAGAGCATGTCCTTGGTGGTGGGGGTGGGGGGGGGGGGTCCCTGATGATCGATGCTACTTTCCTGCGACAATGTTTAGCCCATTATGAAAACTGTCATTATCCTGGTCATTTTTGGTGTTACCTCAAAGTTCTCAGATAAGAAAAAGTAATCAGAATTGATTCATGGGTTAGAACTAAAAGAAGCAGGCAAATGGTGTGTTAGTGTACAGAGTGGATTCCCATAACTACAAGAACATAATAATTACAGGGTTTTCTGTTAAAAGGAGTACAATGGGATGGGTGAAGTTCGTGGTGTACAGCCATCAATTAACTACAGTGCTATTTATGTGCTCTGACTGTCCAATGGCCCCAGGGGATATTTTAAATACATATATTACAAACCAGGCATAAAGGTCTTCAGGGTGAAAGGCACGTTCTGTCTCACACTGCTGTCTCCAGAACGCCACTGCCAAAATAACGCAGGACACCTGAACTAGAATCAGTACTAATTAGCTTAATCATTGTCCAAAGTTATGAGGCAGCACCACTGAACATGCATCAAAAGAAATCTATGGCTACAGTCCTGACGAAGGGTCTCGGCCCGAAACGTTGACTGCTCTTTTCAACGGATGCTGTCCGACCTGCTGAGTTCCTCCAGCTTGTTTGTACGTCTTGATATGGCTACAGATAGTTTTGACCCAAAATACCAATGTCTCCTTTCCTTTCACAGATGCCACTTGGCTGACTGAATTGTTTGTTGTTACCGAAACAACAGGCAATGTGCTGAAGGAACTCAGAAGGTTGAGCCGCATCTTTGGCAGAAAGAAAAGGAATCTGTTGGGGGGGATATCTGCATCAGAACCATTGTCAACCCCTTTCCCACCTTCTTCTCCCCAACACAGATGCTGCTGAACAATCAAGTTGCTTGTTGCTTCAGATTCCAGCATCTGCTGTATTGGGTCTCTCCTGTTTACAGCTGCCCAGGAGACAGGCATCCAAGCTGGGGTTGGTACTGCCCCCAAGTGTTTACAGCTGTCCAGGAGAGAGGCATCCAAGCTGGGGTTGGTACTGCCCCCAAGTGTTTACAGCTGCCCAGGAGAGAGGCATCCAAGCTGGGGTTGGTACTGCCCCCAAGTGTTTACAGCTGCCCAGGAGAGAGGCATCCAAGCTGGGGTTGGTACTGCCCCCAAGTGTTTACAGCTGCCCAGGAGAGAGGCATCCAAGCTGGGGTTGGTACTGCCCCCGTGTTTACAGCTGCCCAGGAGAGAGGCATCCAAGCTGGGGTTGGTACTGCCCCCAAGTGTTTACAGCTGCCCAGGAGAGAGGCATCCAAGCTGGGGTTGGTACTGCCCCCAAGTGTTTACAGCTGCCCAGGAGAGAGGCATCCAAGCTGGGGTTGGTACTGCCCCCAAGTGTTTACAGCTGCCCAGGAGAGAGGCATCCAAGCTGGGGTTGGTACTGCCCCCAAGTGTTTACAGCTGCCCAGGAGAGAGGCATCCAAGCTGGGGTTGGTACTGCCCCCAAGTGTTTACAGCTGCCCAGGAGAGAGGCATCCAAGCTGGGTTTGGTACTGCCCCCAAGTGATCACACAGCAGGAGAAGCTGTATTGTGTCGACTGCAGACAGCTGCAACATTCATGGACTCAGGGTCTTGGACTATTTATATTTCATGTGACTGTATTTTATTGATATCTTATATGTGTCTTCTGTGCTTTGTGCTGTGTGTGACTGTGAGCCCCGGAGTAACGCTGTTTTGTTTAGCGGTATTCATTGGTATTCATGTATAGTTGAATGATAATTAAACTTGAACTTAGAAAAATGTTTTAACTGTTCTAGAAGCATATTATTGATGGCAGATTAAATGCAGAAAACACTGGAAGTATCAGCCAGCATCTATGGAGAGAGGGAGAGGGAGAGTCAATAGTGAGACGACTTTTCACCACAGTTGCACACTTCTTCTCTGACATTTCCCATCCTGTTGAATATTTTCAACATCTTAGCTTCTACCTGGTCACTGGAGGTGATTGTTTCCACTGTCAGAACTATTAATGGGTATTTGAAAAAACACCACATCGATTAATTTAAGTGTGAGCACTTTCGGATGTTTTCTCTCAATTGCAGTCATAGAAACATAGAAAACCTACAGCACAATACAGGCCCTTCGGCCCACAAAATTGTGCCAAACATTTCCCTACCTCAGAAATTACCTAGGTTACCCATAGCCCTCTATTTTTCTCAGCTCCATGTACCTATCCAAAAGTCTCTTAAAAGACTCTATCATATCCGTCTCCACCACCGTTGCCGGCAGCCCATTCCACGCATTCACCACTCTGAGTAAAAAACTTAACCTTGACATCTCCTCTGTACCTATTCCCCAGCACCTTAAAACTGTGCCCTCTTGTGTTAGACATTTTAGCCCTTGGGGAAAGCCTCTGACAATCCACACAATCAATGCCTCTCATCATCGTATACACCCCTATCAGGTCACCTCTCATCCTCCTTTGCTCCAAGGAGAAAAGGCCGAGTTCACGCAACCTGTTATCATAAGGCATGCTCCCTAATCCAGACAACATCCTTGTAAATCTCCTCTGCACCCTTTTTATGGTTTCCACATCCTCCCTATAGTGAGGTGACCAGAAATATCCAAAAATACATAGAAGAATGTATATCCAAAAATATTAATTGTGATTCCCATTCCTATTCCAACGTGCCAATCCATGGCCTCTTCTTGTGCCATGATGAGGCCACCCTCAGGGTCAAAGAGCAAAAGCTTATATTCATTCAGTCTTGGTACTCTCCAACCTGATACATGAATATCAATTTTTCCAGGTTAAAAAAACTACCCTCCCCCTCCCCTCTTCTTTAATTCCTCATTCTGGCCTCCTACATCTTCTCATTTGTCTGTCACCTCCTTCTGGATGTCCTCTTTTTCCTATGGTCTACTCTCCTCTCCGATCAGATTCCCTCCTCTCCAGCCTTTTACCTTTCCCACTTACGTGGATTCACCAATCATCTTCTAGCTATCCTCCTTCCCCTCCTCCCACCTTTTAATTCTGGCATCTTCCATCTTCCTTTCCAATCCTGAAGAAGGGTCTTAGCCTGAAATGTCAACTGTTTATTTATTTCCATTGCTGCTGCCTGCCCTGCTGAGTTCTTCCACCATTTTGTGTGTTTTGCGATGGCCAGTAAATGCTTTGAACGAGTTTTCCCATTGAGCATCTGATTTTTCCATGTTCCTGCTGTGCCTTCATGGTAAAAATCAATCAGGGTGAGGCAGTACAATTACTAACCCAAGATATTATTCTCATCTGCAAAATACACAGTTGATCTTAAAACCACATCGTTATGTTTAATAAACATACATTTAGATGAATAAACTCTTCTTAGGCTTCCAACCAGGTACAGATATCAATTATAACCAATGTTTTGACGACGAAACAATAGACAATAGACAGTAGGTGCAGGAGTAGGCCATTCGGCCCTTCTAGCCAGCACTGCCATTTACTGTGATCGTGGCTGATCATACACAATCAGTACCCCGTTCCTGCCCTCTCCCCATATCCCTTGACCCCGCTATCTATAAGAGCTCTATCTAACTCTTTCTTGAATGCATCCAGAGACTTGGCCTCCACTGCCTTCTGGGGCAGAGCATTGCACATATCCACCACTCTCTGGGTGAAAAAGTTTTTCCACATCTCTGTTCTAAATGGCCTACCCCTTATTCTTGAACTGTGGCCTCTAGTTCTGGACTCACCCATCAGCGGGAACATGCTTCCTGCCTCCAGTGTGTCCAATCCCTTAATAATCTTATATGTTTCAATCAGATCCCCTCTCATCCTTCTAAATTCCGCTGTATACAAGCCCAGTCGCTCCAATCTTTCAACATATGACAGTCCCGCCATTCCGGGAATTAACCTTGTGAACCTACGCTGCACTCCCTCAATAGCAAGAATGTCCTTCCTCAAATTTGGAGACCAAAACTGCACACAATACTCCAGGTGGGGTCTCACCAGGGCCCTGTACAGCTGCAGAAGGACCTCTTTACTCCTATACTCCATTCCTCTTGTTATAAAAGCCAGCATGCCATTAGCTTTCTTCACTACCTGCTGTACCTGCATGCTTGCTTTCATTGACTGATGTACAAGAACACCTAGATCTCGTTGTACTTCACCTTTTCCTAACTTGACTCCATTTAGATAGTAATCTGCCTTCCTGCTCTTGCCACCAAAGTGGATAACCTCACATTTATCCATATTAAACTGCATCTGCCATACATTTGCCCACTCACCCAACCTGTCCAAGTCACCCTGCATTCTCATAACATCCTCCTGCCATTTCACACTGCCACCCAGCTTTGTGTCATCAGCAAATTTGCTAATGTTACTTTTAATCCCTTCATCTAAATCATTAATGTATATTGTAAACAGCTGCAGTCCCAGCACCGAACCTTGCGGTACCCCACTGGTCACAGCCTGCCATTCCGAAAGGGACCCATTAATCACTACTCTGTTTCCTGTCAGCCAGCCAATTTTCAATCCATATCAGTACTCTGCCCCCAATACCATGTGCCCTAATTTTGCCCACTAATCTCCTATGTGGGACTTTACCAAAAGCTTTCTGGAAGTCCAGGTACACTACATCCACTGGCTCTCCCTTGTCCATTTTCATAGTTACATCCTCAAAAAACTCCAGAAGATTAGTCAAGCATGATTTTCCCTTCATAAATCCATGCTGACTTGGACTGATCCTTCTACTGCTATCCAAATGTGTCGTAATTTCCTCTTTTATAATTGACTCCAGCATCTTTCCCACCACTGACGTCAGGCTAACCAGTCTATAATTCCCTGTTTTCTCTCTCCCTCCTTTCTTGAAAAGTGGGACAACATTAGCCATCCTCCAGTCAGCAGGAACTGTTCCTGAATCTGTAGAACATTGGAAAATGATTACCAATGCGTCCACAATTTCTAGAGCCACCTCTTTCAGTACCCTGGGATGCAGACCATCAGGTCCCAGGGGCTTATCAGCCTTCAGACTCAACAGTCTATCCAACACTGTTTCTTGCCTAATATAAATTTCCTTCAGTTCATCCTTTACCCTAGTTCCTTTGGCCACTATTACATCTGGGAGATTGTTTGTGTCTTCCCTAGTGAAGACAGATCCGAAGTACCTGTTCAACTCATCTGCCATTTCCTTGTTCCCCATAATAAATTCACCCGTTTCTGTCTTCAATGGTCCAATTTTGGTCTTAACTATTTTTTTGCTATTCACATACCTAAAGAAGCTTTTACTATCCTCCTTTATATTCTTGGCTAGTTTACCTTCGTACCTCATTTTTTCTTGGCGTATTGCCTTTTTTGTCATTTTCTGTTGCTCTTTAAAAGCTTCCCATTAAAAGTCCTCCGGTTTCCCGCTCATCTTTGCTATGTTATACTTCTTCTCTTTTATTTTTATACTGCCCTTTACTTCCCTCGTCAGCCACGGCCGCCCCTTACTCCCCTTAGGATCTTTCTTCCTCTTTGGAATGAACCGATCCTGCACCTTCTGCATTATTCCCAGAAATACCTGCCATTTTTGTTCCACTGTCTTCCCTGCTAGGGTATTGTTCCATTGAACCTTGGCCAGCTCCTCCCTCATAGCTCCATAGTTCCCTTTGTTCAACTGTAATACCGACACATCCGATTTTCCCTTCTCCTTCTCAAATTGTAGGTTAAAACATATCATATTATGGTCACTACCTCCTAATGGTTCCTTTACCTCGAGGTCCCTGATCAAATCCGGTTCATTGCACAACACTAAATCTAGAATTGCCTTCTCCCTAGTAAGCTCCAGTACAAGCTGTTCTAAGAATCCATCTCGGAGGCTCTCCACAAACTCCCTTTCTTGGGGTCCAGTACTATTCTGATTCTCCCAGTCTACCTGCATGTTGAAATCCCCCATGACAACTGTATCATTACCTTTGCGACATGCCAATTTTAACTCTTCATTCAACTTACACCCTACATCCAGAGTGCTGTTTGGGGGCCTGTAGATAAACCTGCCATCTTCTTCAGGGCTGATGCCTGGGTATGTCTAGTCCAGTGGTATTACCCCTGTAGTCTGTTCCTCCTGCTTGGGTAGTCATAATCCGATCAGGTTTCCACTCTCCCACCTTGTTTACAAGAAAATTTTAGTTCTTATTTGAGTGAGACCTCTGGGTTTGGTAGCAGAGCATTGCATTCACAATGGTCATAGGATTGACTTTGACGGCACAAAGCTACTGTGCCACGCCAATGGCTTTTGGGACCAGCTGGTAAAGGAAGTCATTGAAATAAAACTAGAGGAAAAGAATTTTAACAGTTGGCTTGCTCAATATTTTGGGTAATTCAGAAGTTACCTTAGATTGCTTGCTAGCATCACCTTTTACTGACCTAATAAGTTTGCAAGGAGAAATTTGGATTTAGTAAATAAAACCAAATGGAACTAGACTTCTAGAATGCAGTTCAGTATAGCATCTAGTGTACATATTTAGCACGTAAAAAATACATTTGAATACTATTTGATGTAGTCTTATATTAAAAAAAGTTAAGACCGCAAGATATAGGAGCAAAATTAAGCCTTTTGCCCCATCAAGTCTGCTCTGCCATTCAATCATGGCTGATCCTCTTTTACCCACCCCCCCAGCCCCACTCCCCATAACCTTTGATGCCATGGCTGATCAAGAACTATCAATCTCCATCTTAAGAACACCCAACGACCTGCCCTCCACAGCAAATTCAATACCTCTGGCAAAAGAAATTTCTCTGTTTTAAATGGACGTCCCCTCTATCCTGAGGCTGTACTCTCTTGTCCTAGACTTCCCCAATATGGGAACCATCCTTTCCATATCTGCTCTGTCCAGACCTTTCAACATTGGAAAGGTTTCAATGAGATTTCCCCACATCCTTCTAAATTCCAGTGAATACAGACTCAGAGTAATCAAATGTTCCTCATATAATAACCCTTACATTACCAAAATCATCCTTGTGCACCTCTTGTGTACCTGCCAGCACATCTTTTCTTCAATAAGGAGCCCAAACCTGCTCACAATACTTGATGCACCATCAATAACTGTCGGACATGGGAGGCAAACGATAGGCTTTATTAGCTGCAAGAGACCACGATTAGTAGCAAGAGACAACCACACAACATCCTGGAGACTGAGGGGGGAGCAGTGCCTCCAATCACCTTTATCCAGGGGTCTGTGGGAGGAGCCACAGGAGCAGTCAGCAGAGGGGTGCGTCCAGACAGACATATGTAGTTCACCACAATACTCAAGGTGAGGCCTCACCGGTGCCTTATAAAGCCTCAGCATCACATCCCTGCACTTATATTCTAGACCTTTTGAAATAAATGCTAACATTGCATTGCCTTCCTCACCACCGACTCAACCTACAAAATCTGCACAAGGATTCCCCAGTCCCTTTGCATCTCAGATCTTTGAATTTTCTCCACATTTAGAAAATAGTCTGCACATTTCCTTCTTGACAGAATAATGGGATTTTCTTTACGTATGCTTAACATTGTTTTAGTCAAAGTTTGTGTGCAATCCCATGGTCAGTAGAGGACATACTAGAAGTAGGCCAGTCAATTTGATGCTAAATAATAAGACACAACTTTTGACTCTGTGTGTAGACTGCGGCTTACTGCAAGTTATTTGACCAATCTCAATACTCCTGTTCACACGTTCAACAATAAGCAAATATTGGAGCGGTGTCAAAATTAGAGAAGCATTGCTTTTAATTTAATGATATAAAATCTCTATCCTACTAAGGAATTCTCATGTTTAAGAGGCTGGTTTTTGAAAGCAGGATTTGTTTTTTTTGAAAAATGCCTGAAAAATAGGGTGGAACAAAGCATTTCCCAAAGACTTTATCACTACTTAGAAAAGAAAATGCACTCCCAGATAAATGCCGTGTTTACCCAAAAGGAAGTCACCACCCTTCTCAAACAGTATCTGTTTGTTCCATTGCTGTTACCGTTTTCAGATCATGACTAGTCTCAGAGGCCTTCCGTTAATAGCCAGCACCCAGACTGGTTTCCTGCTTTCCCATCCATTTGTATTCTCCAATGGGGCCAATGGCAGTCTCTATACCATTTCTGTTTTGAACTCTGGTAGCCTGCTCTACAAACTTTGTACCATTCTGTTGTTTTGTACTTTCTTTTGTATTCATTGTTGTATTTATTATTACCACCATGTCACACTGTTTTCTACCAAAGGAGGTGTAAGGTGCTCCTTCCCTCTGCTAGCCTGCAGGTCACCCTTGGGCCAAATGCTGGAGGAACTCAGCAGGTCAGGCACTATCTATGGAAATGAATAAATAGTCAGTATTTTGGGCCAAGACCATTCTTCAGGACTGTAGCAACTGCTTAGCCTCTCTCAATCAGGGTCATGTGAAGTCACGGGAGCAGATGGTGGATGGTTGTACGAGCAGCTGGTACACATCACAAATCCTGGTTATGTGACCACTGATGCCAGGCAGACAATCTCTGAAGAGTATAGATAACACCTGGGTCACCCGCCTTGTAAAGACACTGTTCAGATGAAGACAATGGCAAACCACTTCTGTATAAAAATTTGCCAAGGACAATCATGGCCTTGGATAGAGAAAAGAATGAAAAGGTCAGGTCCAGATCCCAGAGTGTATCGAAGCTACTGAACCCAATGCCTGGACGATGATTTAGGTGCCAGGCAAGATTGAAAAGGTCAGGGTGTTGGGTCCCAGGACAAGGGATAGTCTGGTTCAGCTTGCTGCTCCGTAATGTTAACTTGGCTCTGCGCTGTTCTTTGGATCTCTCTGTGTGGACTTCAGTTCAGAACATTATTGCTTGTGTTTATTGTTTGCATGATTATTTCCTCCTATACATTAGGTGTTTGACAGTTTTTTAAAATGGATTCTTTTGGGTTTCTTTGTTTCATGGCTGCCTGTTAGGAGATGAATCTCAAGGTTGTATAATGTATACATCCTTTGATAATAAATGCACTTTGAACTTTTGAACTTTGAATTTGAAGAGCTTCAGATTAAAGACAGGTGGAAGACGATGATCACCCTCATTATATGGCACAGCACACAACACTGTTTACAATGTGAGCTTCACACAAGCAATAAATTTCATTACACCCTGGAGTACATGACAATAATAATGGCCTTTCGAGTAATTATAAATTTAATTCCTTAAAGGTAACCCAGATATTAGTGAGACATGGAATGAGGATCATTATGAATAATTTAAATCAGGGAATGCATTTCCAAAGGAACTTACACTTTAATTCACATTATTCTAATTGCTTACTTGGCATTTATCTTCTGCTAATTCGATAGGATGAGGGTATTTTTGCAGGCATAACCCTGCTACACCCGATCTTCACTAATCTGATAAATTTATATTTAAATGCTGGTTTGGTAAAATCAAAGATTTCTTTCATGGGAGTTTGGGCAATTGGATCCTCGATTATCTCACTTGCAGACTCCAGTCAGTTCAGATTGGCAACAATATCTCCTCCACAAACTCCATTAGACAGGAGCACCACAAGGCTGCACGCTTAGCCCCCTGCTCTACTTATTTTACACTTATAAGATGTAAGCACTGCTCCCATTGCATATTTAAGCTTACTGACAACACCACTGTTGTAGGCCAAATCAAAGGTGGTGACGAATCACCACATAGGAAGGAGATTGAAAATATGGCTGAAAAGTGCCACATCAGCAACCTCTTTACTCAATGTCAGCAAGACTAAGGAACTGATTATTGACTTGGGGTGGAGGAAACCAGAAGTCTAGCAGCCAGTCAGAGGATCGGAGGTGGAGAGGGTCAGCAATTATAAATTCCTCAGTGTTATCATTTCAGAGGGCAGGTCCTGGGCCCAGCACCTAAATGCAATTAGAAAGAAGCCCAGCAGCACTGCTACTTTCTTAGGAGTTTTTTTTTTGAAGACTCAGCATGACAAGATTCTATAAGTACATGGTGGAGCGTATATTGACTAATTGCATCATATTATGGCCTGGTATGGGAACACCAATGCCCTTGAATGGAAAGTCCTGCAAAATTTAGTTGATACAGTCCAGACCATCGCAGGTAAAGCCCTCCCCACCTCTGAGTATACCTACACGCATGTGGTGTCGCAGGAAAGCAGCATCCATCATCAGCAGCCCCCACCACCCTGGTCGTGCTCTCTTGTCGTCGTTGCCATCAGGAAGGTGGTACAGGAGCCTCAGGACTCACACCACCAAGTTCAGGTTGTGCTGGACAAGGTGTTGGAAGCTCGCGCCTGTTCTACCACCAAAGGGGATATCTTCACTCACCTTCACTTGCCACATACTGGACTGTTCCCACAACCTATGGACACACTTTCAAGGACTCTTCATTATGTGTTCTTGACATTTATTGCTTACTTATTTGTAACAGGTTTTTAGTATTTGCACAGATTGTTGTCCTTTGCACATTGGTAGTCTACCCTCTTGGGTCTGGTCTTTCATTGATTCTATTATTAGATTCATTGAGTATGCCTGCAAGGAAATTAATCTCAGGATTGCATATGGTGACACATATTTACTTTGATAATAAGTTTACTTTGGACAGAACACAAGAATGCACAGAAGTTTTTGGCTTATGATGGAGATTCTATTCTAAAATAGCTGGTTACAGAAATCTTGAGGGATCACGGTGCAACAATATTTTGGACTTGCAAAAAGAACTGCGCAGAATTACAGGGAACAAAATTGTATCTATAGTTTCCCAACATTATGATGTCTTAAATTAGCCAAAGTGTGAGCATAACAATGAATCGAAGCTTTGTCAAAGAGGAAATCAAAACATGGAATAAAATCACAAAGGAATAACGCCCAGTTGTACTTCCCAGCAATCAGCTACAGCTGTCCATCCTTTTGACTATGTATGTGCCCTCTGCAGGATACAACAAGGAGAAGTTATTAAACTAACCCAAATATCCAGGAATCTTCCCACACACAACAGAAAAAAAACAAAATAGTTAAAACAGGATTTCTGTTACAAATTGGATAATGAATCCAGCTCAAAATACATAATCTCCTCCCTACAACAGAGATTCAGGCTAAGAAATTAGCCTTTCAATTACTAAAGAAAATTCTATTAAACATTCTAGACCTTTCAACTTTCCATTCATTCTTCATCACCTGAAAAGCACATTTCATTTTAATCAGAACATGACAGCATTGAGTTTGCTGACTGTGAAGTTCTAAATTCAAACAAAGATCGTAAGCTTTATCCACAATAAATAGCCACAGATACCCTCACTAAAGAGACAATATACAGTAACCACCTAAATTTCAAAGACTAATTCACTTCCTTATTTATTCTCCATGGCGAGTTCAGCTGCCGAAACTCATTACTGAAGAGGTGGATCCCCTATCTCTCCCAAGGTGAAGATATTTCCAGCTAACAAAATAGTTTAAACACATTTCATTCATTTTTAGTGATACACATTTAACTTTAAATAAAATTATTAAAAACACATCAAGGCTCACCAAAGATTTCTATCTTATAAAATAGTTCCAAATTACAAACAATTTCTCAAAGTATTTCCAAAACACAGATGCAATTCCTATCAGCTAAAAAAATGAGTTTCTGACGAATGAATCTTCAGTCACAGAAACTGAAGGCAGAGGAATGGATTCTAGTCTCCTGTCTTTCTGTCATTTTCTTGATGTTCCTGAAGCATTCCTAAAAAAGCCTGACTTTGGAACCACAGATCAGAACTTTCTGTTGTGGGTGGGATATTATACAAAGGTAGCAGAATTCCGATTCCTAAAAGTCTTTGAAAAGAAATGCTTGGGAAAATTCATGAAGGCCACCTAGGTATTGAAAAATGTAAGAGAAGAGCGTGGGAAGTGATGTTCTGGCCCAGGATGAATCACGAAAGTGCAGAATTGGTGTCTTCTTGATAAATATGCCTTAAATACCAACCTAGCAACCCTAAGGAGCCACTGCATCCACATCCTAGTCCTCAGAGACCTTATCAGAAGGTAGGCGTTGATCTGTTTGTAACTGACAACAAAGATTATCTTGTGGCAACCCACTTCCTAGCGCACTCGAACCGGCTCTCAAATAGCCAGCGCGCCGGCACAAAGGCCAGTCCCAAAAGGGCACCAGGTCTGCTTCACCAACAAAGGGAAAAGCCTGCAGGGGATTGTGAGTACGTGCCCCTACAGCATCCGCGCCCGGGGAGGGCGGGATCAGGGAGGCTTTAAAGCAAGGCTGTGAAGTTCGAATAAAATCTTTTTAAACTGCAGTTTACCAACTCCATGTCGTTATTTTAGCGCTGCGTGTAGCACACCGCTACAATTGGTGACCCCGACGGTCCAAACGATTTTTGGACCGGAGATGAACGCCGCCGCATCTGTTCATGCTGTTTCCTTGAAACTGCCAAGCTTCTGGATGCTGCGACCTCACCTGTGGTTCCAGCAAGCAGAAGCCCAATTCCACATTCAGCAGATAACCTCGGAGGACACACGTTACTACTACGTGGTGAGCTCCCTTGACCAGGACACAGCGGCCCAGGTTGAGGAGTTCGTACAGTCTCCCCCAGTGGATGGCAAGTACACGGAATTCAAAGCCCTGCTCATAAGGACTTTCGGACTCTCACGGCGCGAGCGGGCTGCCCATTTACTGCACCTGGATGGCTTGGGGGACAGACCTTCATCGGCTTTAATGAATGAGATGTTGTCTCTGGCCGGAGGACACAAGCCCTGCCTCATGTTTGAGCAAGCATTCCTGGAGCACCTGCTCAAGGACTTACGCCTGCTGCCGTCCGACGCGGATTTCAGCGACCCCCGGAAGGCGGCAGCCCGGGTGGACTTGCTGTGGAACGCCAAGAAGGTGAGTGGGGCGTCCGTCGCACAGATCACCCGGCCACGCTCCCAGCAGCAAACCAGACCAGGCCCGGCCACAGAGCCCGCTAACCCCAGAGGCAGGGGTGGGGAGCCCAACGAACAATGGTGTTTCTACCACCTACGGTGGGGCGCAGAAGCCCGCCGCTGTAGCCCGCCCTGCAAGTTCCCGGGAAACGCCAGGGCCAGCCACCGCTGATGGCTATGGCGGCTGGCCATCGGGATAGCCTCCTGTATGTGTGGGACAAGAGGTCGGGACGCCGTTTTTTGGTCGAGTTTCCGGCACCGCGGCGCAGAGGCCGACCTCCCAAACAGGGTCCGGCCCAGACTGTGGACATTGGGGGGTGTATCGCCGGTTCTGGGGGAGGGGGTTATGTGGCGACCCACTTCCTAGCGCACTCGAACCGGCTCACAAATAGCCAGCGCGCCGGCACAAAGGCCAGTCCCAAAAGGGCGCCAGGTCTGCTTCACCAACAAAGGGAAAAGCCTGCAGGGGACTGTGAGTACGTGCCCCCTACAGCATCCGTGCCCGGGGAGGGTGGGATCAGGGAGGCTTTAAAGCAAGGCTGTGAAGTTCGAATAAAATCTTTTTTAACTGCAGTTTACCGACTCCGTGTCATTATTTTAGCGCTGCGTGTAGCACACCGCTACAATCTATTGATAACAGATTGCTACTCATTGTATCCCGAAGTGTGTGGTTTGAGCAGAACAACTGCAGAGAATGTAATTACATGCATGAAATCAGTTTTTTCCAGACATGGTGTACCTGATGAAGTTTTCACAGACAATGGTCCACAATTCAATGGTGAATGTATGAGACATTTTGCTCATGAATGGGGCTTTGTTCAGACAATATCTAGTCCATTTTTCCCTCAGTCCAATGGATTGGTTGAGAAGTCGATAGGAATTATCAAGAAACTGATACACAAAGCAAAAGATAGTGGAGGTGACTTGTATAAAGCTTTGTTAGCCTGTCACAGTACTCCACTTGAATGTGGATTTTCACCTGCTCAGCTCTTGATGGAATGCTGTTTGAGATCCAATCTGCCAATAGATGAGAGCCTTCTGAGAACAGAGGGAGGAAAACAAGTGAAAAGTTGGAAAAATGAACACAAAGCAAAGCAGAAAACATACTTTGACAGATGTTCTCATCCATTATCTGAACTGCACAAAGGAGATGAAGTAAGGATACAAGACAAAATGAACACATGGACACAGAAAGCTACAGTACTTGAAGAAGTACAACCCAGATCATACATGGTCCAAACAGAAGAAGGAGCAGTGTGAAGAAGAAATCGCAAAGACCTCAAGAAAGAGCCAACTTCAGAGTTTCAGTTAACTGATGCAGACCAGACAAAACATGGAAATAACAACCAAACACAAGAACTGTGTGAACCACTGAGAAGGTCTACTGGTGTTCGTAAACCCCCAGGGAAACCGATAGAGACATGTTAAATTATGCATTTTCTATGGTCAGTGTTTCTAATTGTTTTTCTTTTTAAGGAAAGGTAATGATATCACGTGTAAGAATGTGATTGGAGAGAGTTCTGAGCATACACAGAAATGATAGAAAGATCTGAAAGCATGGTGTTGTAAGACACATGTGGTTGTTGCTGTTAAATAAAAGTTCTACTTCTTCCAGAGTATGGTTCTTTATTAGAAACCCATGGTACGTATTAATATAAAGAACACAACAAAATGTACATTGAAACTTGGAACTTGATCAGAGTAAAACAATTAAAATTGCAGAATCAGGTATAGCTTATGCCAAGGCCTTATTATGTATTCTAACAATCAGTCAAATATATTTAATATGCTCAATCTGCCTTTATGGACCTTCTTCGGGCATACAGAACTAGAGCTTGTGATAACAGGTACATTTGGGTTGAGCATTGTTTCTGAAGTTGCATTTTATCAGAGCAGTCTTACAGGAAGTGGTTTGCTCTCACTACAAAAGATTCAAATGAATGCTGTATCAGTCTACTTTTCATCTCAACCTCTTATAGTTGCCGTTCATTAAGCCCATGTGCTGTATCAGCATAATTTAACCACAGGATTTTATTTTTAATTGCAACACAGTTGTTTTTGCTGAATATTTCATCAACCTCTTGTACTAACTGCGAAGAATGTTTCAAAAGCATAAGCAAGATTTCATTCTATTGGTGCAGGAGGTATTCAATCCCCTAATTTATCCAGAAATAGTGCCACGTCACCTGTTAATATTTGTAACTGAGGTCTGAACAGCCTGATAGAGTTTATTTAACCTATGTCACTAACATTTTTGGTAATGTACAATGTCCGGTGTATGTTACTAAAAAGGGCTTCTTTGGTTTGTTACGAGTAGGAATGTTTCTTTGTCTGTTAAATGTTTCTCTTGCCATTGTTTCACTTTAGAATGGCTGATATGGTAATTGTATTCATTTGTTAATCAATGGGGAATGTTATTGTGTTTTGTGAGGCTGGGAACTTGGGGGAGGGGTTGCGCGGGCTTGGGGGTGAAGGGAGTCGGCAGGAGAGACGGACGAGGAAGGTGGACGGGCGCTGGACGGCTCGTAGGACCACCGCGACTGGCGCTAGACGGCTCGTAAGACCACCGGGTGGTCCCAGGGGTGACGACGTGGCTGTCGGATGATTCGTTGATTGAGCTCCTACGATGTGCACTACACTGACTGAACTTTGACAAGTTGGCGCCTTTTGTTTTTTTCTTTCCTTGTATATATATATAGTATTGCCTAATACTTCTTTAGTTAATGTTAGTAGATTCTATAAAGTGTATGTCATTACGGTATTTGGTGTGAAGTTGATACGGTGAGCGGTGTGAGGCATAAACTCGATTCTCACAGCACCTGCGTGTACGGGAGGTGGGTTGGTGTGTGGCTGGATCTCCTTTTCCCCTAGACATATACCAGCCTGTTGGGTAAGTGTTACAGTAAGTACACACACTTATTCTTCCAAACAAATTTCCAGATATGCCATTGATGATTTGAGTTTCTAACTTACATAACTAAAAAAGACCCTTGAGAAAGGGGCCAGCCATTCAATGCCCTGTGGCATTCAGAGAAACAGTGACTGATCTGCATCTGAATGCCACAAACACAGTCCTGATGAAAGGTCTCAGTCTGAAACTCCAACTGTCTATTCACTTCCATAGGTGGTGCCTGACCAGCTAAACTCCTCCAGCATTTTGTGTGTGCGTTGCTCTGGATTTCCAGCAACTGCAAAATCATAAACACAAGAGATTCTGCAGACGCTGCAAATCCAGGACCACACACACACACACACACACACACACACACACACACACACACACACACACACACACACACACACACACACACACACACACACACACACACACACACACACACACACACACACACACACACCCCACCCCACCCCCCCCCCCCACCTCAGCAGGCCAGGCAGCATCTATGGAAAAGAGCAAACAGTTGACGTTTCATGCCGAGACACTTCTTCAGGACAGGGGGAAGATGACAGAATAAAAAGGTGAGGGAGGGGATGAAGGATAGTTCAAAGGTGATAGGTGGAGCCAGGCAGGTGTGGGCTGGAGAGGAAGGAATCTGATAGGAGAGGAGAGTGCACCATAGGAGAAGGTGAAGGTGGGAGCGGTGGGGATCCAGGGGGAGGTGATAGGCAGGTGAGAAGAGGTAAAAGGCCAGAGTGAGGAGTGGAAGAAGAGGGGAAGTTGTGAGGAAATTATTTTACTGGGAGGAGAAATCAATGTTCATGCCACCAGCTTGGAGACCTCCCAGCTGGAATATAAGGTGTTGCTCCTCCGCCCTCATCACGGCACAAGTGGAAGCCATGGACAGGCATATCAGAACAGGTACGAGAATTAGAATTAAAATGTTGGGCCACTGGGATATTCCACTTTTGGTGGATGGAGTGGAGGTGCTCAACCAAGTGGTCTCCCAGTTTACGACAGGTCTCACCAGCGTAAAGAAAGCCACACTGGGAGCGTCAGATACAGTGGACAACCCCAGCAGATTCGCAGGTGAAGTGTTCCTCAGCTGGGAGGTCTGCTTGGGGCCCTGAATGAAGGTGAGGAAGGTGGTGTGTGGGCAGGTGTAGCAGTTCGGCAGCTTGCAGGGATAAGTGTCAGGAGGGAGATTAGTAGAGAAGGGAATCAAGGAGGGAGTGATCCGTGTGGAGAGTGTAGAGCAGTGGCGGGGTGAGTGGAGTAATGATGTGTTTGGTGGGGAGAAGGTGGATGTTGCAGAGATGAAAAGGGCCATGTCTCTTTAGAATTCTCCAACCCAGAGTTGTATTCATTGAACACATTCCAACTAACCTATGTCCTTAATCCAGACTGATAGGCATTTGAACTACGTACAAGGGAGTCAATGGGAATAGAAAGAGAACAGGAACGTGAGATGGAATCAACCATGACATTTTTTTTTATGTCAGAGCAGGCTTATTTTTTTATTTCAAAATCAAACTTTATATATAATATATACAAGAAATGCAGAAAAACAATGTGTCTTTCATTACATTCATTGTGAGTTTCAGCCTGTACATTAATAATGGTGTCTGTTTTATACACTTGCTAACTGAGCACATTCTACACACAGAGCACCATTCCTGTACTAACGTATCCATGGTGCATTCCTTTAGTGCCATGGTCTAACCAATGCTCCATCCAGTCATCTCAAAAGATTCGTCCTTTTTAAAGTGCTAACATTTCATTCACTTTAAATGATTCAATTTAGTATCAGAGAAAGTATAGTATACAAGCTGAAATTCTTACTCTTCACAGACTTCCACGAAACAACAAACTCCAAAGAACGAATGATAGAAACATCAGAACCCAAAGCCCCCCTCCCACGCAGAAGCATTGACACTCCCCCCACCCCCGTTGTGCCAGTTGAAGCACTGAACCCCCTCCCCCCACCATGCAAGCAGTTGCAAAAGCACCCCCAAAGAGACCTTGATCTAGATTCCAACAAACAGTACAGTCTTTAACCCAGTACTCTGGTATCCCATACCGGCTCTCCCTCTCCATCGAGGACCTTGTTTTTATTCTATAGTTAATATCAAATTACTACAAACTATTGATCACAGAACAAAGATTTCCAACTTTCTGTCCCAGGTATCACCAGTTAAATAATGCAAAAACGTATTGATCTTTAATTTACCACTTTGGAGGAGACCATTTACCCGTCTCATCCATGCCAGCTCCCCAATCCCACTCTCTCAATTTTCCTAGAGCCCTGTTACTTTTTTTCTCTCCCATGTGTTTTATATTCTGTCACTTACCTACACTAGGGGGCAATTTTTAGCAGTGAAGGGGAAAACAGAACATCTGCAGGAAATGCAGAGTCATGGGGAGAATATGGAACTGCATGTAGGCAGCACCCAGTGTCAGAATCAAAGCCAACTCCTCAATCACACTAATCTCTCCATTACCGCATTGTTCTTTTTATAGTTTTTTATTCAATTTTTAAGATAATTACATAGAATGAATAGAATGATAGGATAATAGAGTATAATATCAGCCCTCCCCCCTCCCCTTAACCCTTCCCCCCTCATTATCGCATTGTTGCATTTCAACTCAACAAGTAAATTGTCCTTATTCAATGCTACCACAATTACAATAACTTTACCACATACTTATACTTATGTACAAGTGCAACTACTATCACCTTAGTCTAGAATACATGGCAGAGAGGATATACAAGGGCCTGGCTCTCTAAAACCTTTATGTCTTGATTGAGTAAGCCACAAATGACAGGAGCTAAAACTAATACCAACCTTCATCAATAAACAAGTTTTCAGGTTAAAAAAAAAAGTATTCTTGTACCTGATGCAGAACTTAGTTTCTCTCCCATATTTCTGCCTTTGTTCCAGTCCCCACCTTATTACAATAATGATTATACTTTGAAAGTGATCCATTGACTGCAAAGCACTTCAGAACCAGCAATTGAGTAGTATTGAATGCTACTCCATTCACTACCTTGACTGGTCGCAAATTTCCAAACTATCTAAGATCAAATGGTTTTCACCTTCTAAAAATTACTCTGAAAAATATTTGGTTACATATTGCCAATAGGCATTGCCATCATGTGAATACCACGCAGTATACAAACTCTCTGATGAGTTTGAAATCCAGTTGCCCTGAGTCTACACATCCATGTGAGTGGGACTAACAATTGTATAAATACATGACAGAGAACTAAACTTATTTGCATTTATACAGAGATTTACAGTGACTTACAGCCAATGAAATACCTCCAGTGTTATTACTACTGCTGTATTCTACCACAGAAATATGCTTAACCCATACAGAATAAAATTGTAATGTTAATTGGTTATCAATTTAATTTGAACAAGTGAGAAAGTATTATTACCTTTCACAACTCACTATTTAGAAATATGTGCATAATAAGAAATATATTAAGCATAATGAAGGATGAATTTCAAATGTAATCTCAGTTGTATCACTTCATATGACCTTCAAACAATTCAAATTTATATAAAAATCTAAATTATTTGTCTGCCCTTTTAAGAACTTGGCACAGATGAGCAATGTAATATTATTTTAGGCCATAACATATAAGAGCAGAGTTAGGCCATTTGGCCTATCTAGTCTGCTTCGTCATTTCATCTTGTCTGATCCAATTTTCCTCTCAGCCCCAGTCTCCTGCCTTCTCCCCATATCCCTTCATGCCCTGACCAGCCAAGAATCTATCAACCTCTGTCTTAAATATACATAAAGACTTGGCCTCCTAACCCACCTGTGGCAAAGAATTCCACAGATTCACTGCTCTCTAGCAAAAGAAATTCCTCATCTCTGTTCTAAAAGAACACCCTTCCATTCTGAGGCTGTGTCATACTGTCTTATACTCTCTCAGCATAGGGAACATCCTCCCCACACCCAATCTATCAAGGCCTTTCACCATTTGATAGGTTTCAGTTGAAATATAAAGATCCAACCTCTAATAGGACCACAACCTTATCATAGGATTTGGAGAAGCGTGAGCCTCAATGACCCGGAGAGCTATGTTGGCTAGAATTGGGGCTTTATGCTTTGGCTCTTGGAAGGGTCACCCATGCCAATCACATCAAAAGGCAGAGGCCTGACAAAGAGTGATCCACCAGTCCTCCATGTTTGGCGGTGCAGCTCAGGGCTAACAACCCTGACTGATAAAAACAAAATTGTTATGGAAGCAGCAATGAAGAATCCTTCTATGTATAAGTGTGATGGTATTGCTGAGTCTCTACCCGGGGCTTGCATGACTGACAGTAGTGAAAACCAAGAGGAAGCTACTGACATGATGAAGGAAGCCCTGAACATCGACAGAGATGGAGGACCTGCAGTGCTGCCCTAAATGCCAGCAGCATTATGGGCAGCAAGTATAACAATCCAAAGAGGTTTGGAATTTTTCTCCTGGAGCGAAGAGATAATCTTACTTTAAAGGAATTTTAATACCATAATTAAATAGAAAATATACATGAATTACGTACCGAGATTAGATTATTAAAAACTCTGAAACTGTCTAAAGATCATCCTGAGCAAAATGCAGTATCCAAAGTTGTCAATTTATTTTTAGATATGTGGATGATGGGTTGAACAATGGGAAGAAGTGTGGGGCCACAGAGTAGCTTCCTTGTTTTCTACAGTCTGGGTGGCAAGGTTACACCCACATATTTCAAAGACAAATCACTGAGTTGAGGTAACAATCTGCTCTCTGATTCATAATTCTGATGAAAAGAAGCAGAAGTACATCCTGAGGAAGATCCCACTGTCTCCAGCAATTTAAAGCTGACACAAGTTTCCTGCAGAGACAATACCCAGTTATATTTTCATACCCAGCATGATTTGTCGACACCTAAAAGATTCATCATGCAAGGAACAGAATATATTACAGCTGTGTTTTAGCAATTAATATCAGAATAATAAAACAATTTATTTTAAGAACTGATATACTATTTACTCTAATAAGGACTACTTTGAATGCAAACTAGCTTTGTGCACCGAACAGGAGATTCTACTTGAGGAGGTTGATCAGAGTTTTTAAATTTCCACATCTGTGCCTGAGTCTGACTAGCAGATGACTAATCTGATTCTCAATATAGTCCCTTCCACAATACAATCATCAGTTCTGATAAAGGTCTTGGCCCAAAACATTGACTGTTTACTCTTTTCCATAGATGCTACCTGGCCTGCTGAGTTCCTCTAGCATTTTGTACTAAATCCATTCTGGATCTTACACTTCCCATTTTCACCTTTCAGGATTAACCAGTGTGTAGTTCTTCCAGCTGGAGATTCCCAACCTGGGATCCACAGACCCCTCGAGGGTCCATGGCATAAAAAAGGTTGGGAAACATTGTACAGTGAAGCTTCAGTTATTTCTCTTGCTTCTAGTCACCTCCTACTGAATCTGGTGAACCATAAACACACCGGGGTATTCTGATTAAATTTGCACTGGGAAAGTAGCTTTGTGGTCAGATAGCGGTGCATCCTGGAATACAGCACGGCAAGTTCAATTCTTTTATAGTATTTCTTTTGTCAGGCATACTTTCTCTGGAGAGACTCAATCTGAGGCCCAGAAACAAGAAAGGAGTGTAATCTGGGTATGTCACAGAAACATTAATCTTTATTCTTCCAAATAGAACAAACAACTTCCCTACTTTCATGCAGAAGCATCCGGATTTCACTTTATTTTTCAATTTTTGTTACATTACCTCAATTCTGCCACAAAACAATCTGGTTTGAGCAGATAAGATCTTGGCCACCCTCCAGAGCAGTTCCAATGGCGTATTCCACCAGGGATCCAATCTTTTGAATGTGGCATTAAACAGAAGTCATGTCATAAAGATGGAGAAACATCCCATGGCAGTATTTGAAAAAGAACGGGAGAGTTCTCCTTGTTTACATTCTAATACTTACCTCTTCATCAGCATTGTGGAAAAAAATTAATAAATCATCTGATCTTTACCACATTGTTGTGGGATCTTGCTGTGCACTGCCTGCCTTGTTTCCTACATTATAATTGTAACAGCACTTTAAAAAAAAACTTCATGGCTCTTAAAGTGTTTGAGATATTCTAAGGGTATTACTATCCATGTTTTTTTTTCTGTTTACGTTAAACATTAACTGGTTCTTTAGTATAGATTGCTATGGTTTAGACATTTCTGATGAGTGATACATTAGATGAGGAGGCTTTCAACAAAGTCCCATAGGGCGCCATAATTGCATTCAGATTATTACCTCAATTTTCCAGCACACAGATTGTTTAAAAGTTTGTGTTTTTGGCTAGGCTTTTGGATGAAGTGGAAAGATGACAATCTACTCATGGGTTAAGGGAGGGAAAGCTGGAGACCAATTGGACATACTGAAGCCCATGCCAATAGTAGGTTCCAACCTACTATTTACCAATCACAGGGCATTCGTTTTCGATCTCAATGTCTCTCCCCTGCAGATGAGTTAAAGAGCTTTTAATCATAACTTCAATTCTTGAACTTGCATTAGGTTTCTTTGAAGAACAATTTAGCTAGTCTCACTCCTTGGCACTCAGTTCATATCGCTGATTCTATTTGTTGCTTCAAATATTTGTCCAATAATCTCTCATAATGTGCATTCCAAATCCCAACTATTTACATTCTACTCCTCGTATTGCTTCTGGTTCATTTCCCAACCACCTTAAACCCAAGTCTGCTGATAATTGAAACTTTGACTATTGAAATCAGGTCTCTCTTTATTTGCCCTAAAGCTTACACAATTGGAAAAGCTTCTGCAAACTTCTCAGAATTTTCTACTATAAAAGCACAATCCCATTTTTTTAAAAAAAAGACGACATCATCATCGTCATCATTATGTGCTGTATTGTATGACATGGGCGATCATGGTCTTTGACCGTGGTTGTTCTTGACAGCTTCTTTTTCTACAGAAGTGGTTTGCCATTGCCTTCTTCTGGGCAGAGTCTTTACAAAATGGGTGAACCCAGCCATTATAAATATTCTTCAGAGATTGTCTGCCTGACATCAGTGGTAACATAACCAGGATGTGATATGCACCAGCTGATCATATGACCATCCACCTCCTGCTCCCATGGTTTCATGTGACCCTGATTTGGGTGCCACACCTGAAACACCCCACAAGTACAGTGCGACCTGCTGAGAAAGTCTAGCACGTTCCATTTTTATGTTAGGTTTCCAGCTCCTGCAGTGGTCTGGATCACCATCTACGTAGACCCTGCTATCACAGGCCAGTCATGCACACAACATGCTGGAGATCACAGCATCCTGTCAGCTAACTTAGAGAAGATGGAGGGGTTGAGGGGTGTGCACTGCAGAAAAGGAAATCGCATTTCAGGTGGAAGTTCATTAATTTGAGAAAGGCCACAGGCAATGATCACATTCCAACCAATTAGACATTTAAATATTCCTCCTATTAAAAGGATAAAACTGCAATGACAGAGACATGAAATAATTGCAGGAATTTAAATTAAGATAGCAAGAGTAGATAGTGATTCTGTTGCAGAATTACCAACCCTCATAATTTTGTGATATATGGAAAGTTACTCATCTTAAGACAGCAAGCAAAGTCAAAAAAAGTTCAGAATAAAACCACTCTACTCATTTTACACCTATGATCATTTTACACCTATGATTGTGTGGCTAAGTACAGCTCCAACACCATATACAAGTTTGCTGATGATGCCACTGCTGTGGACTGTATCAAAGGTGGTGATGAATCAGCATACAGCAGGGAGATTGAAATCTTGACTGAGTGGCGTCATAATAACAATCTCTCACTCAGTGTCAACAGGACCAAGCTACTGATTGTAGACTTCAGGAGAGGGAAACCAAGGGTCTATGAGCCAGTAATCTTCGGTGGATCAGAGGTGGGGAGGGTCAGTAACTTTAAATTCCTGGGTGTTACTATCCCAGAAGACCTGTCTTAGACTCATCACAAAAATACAATTGCAAAGAAAGCACAACAGCGCCTCTACTTCCCCAGGAGTCTGTGGAGGTATGGCAAGTCATCAAAACCCTCGGCAAACTTGTACAGATGTGTGGTGGAAGGCATACTGACTGGGGGCATTAGGGGCTGGTATGGAAACACCGGGCAGAAAATCCTACAAAGGATAGTGGCTTGTACCCAGTACATCATAGATAAAACCCTCCTACCTATTGAGCACATCTACGTGAAACATTGCTGTAGAAAAGCAACATCCATCATCAAAGATCCTCACCACCCAAGCTATACTCTCTTCTTGCTGCTCCCATCAGTTAGAAGGTACGGTACACGTGCTTCAGGACTCTCACCACCAGATTCACCAACAGTTACTACCTCTCAATCATCAGGCTCTTGAACAAAAGGGGATAACTACACTATTTCTGGTGCTCTCACAAGCAATGACCTTACTTTAAGGACTCTTTAGCTTATTATTTCATACTTGTTATTTGTTGCTATTTATTCAGATTTACATTTGCAGAGTTTGTTGTTCGTTGATCCTGTTTACAGTTACTGTTCTACAGATATGCTAAGTACGAAGTATCTCAGGGTTGTATGTGGTGACATGTACGTACTCTGATAATAAATTTTACTTTGAACTTTGAAACCTAAACAGGAGGGGGGCAAGACAACATTCTTAGGGGTCAGGAACTCATCAAGGGCTGACACCCACATCCTTCCTAACTCTGCATAAACTAATAGATTTACTTCTACCTAACTGCAAGGCAGCTTAAAACACGCAGTGGGAAGCATAGTAATAATTAATAAAACAAAGGGATTGTGGTTATATATGTATCACTTTTGTGCACATTTTTTAACACAGATGAATTTCAAAACAGACCACTACGCTCTATTCTTTGCTTCTAAAGGGATCAAATATTTCATAATTCAAACTCAGAGGATGAAACTTCAATTTTTTAAATAGCTGCAGAGAAGCATTTTCAGGAGCAAATTAATTCTCCAACAGCAAATTAAAAATGTATATATAAAAAGCAAGTGATGCCATCTCCTATTGTCACTTGGCTGCTTTGGATATTGTAGTTCCTGCCTCCGTTTCCTCGAGTCACTTCTAAAGGAAACAGCATCCCGTCAGAAAAGGCCTGTCCAACAGAGACCTCAGCTGGATTCTACATGCATTGCTCTGTGTGTGTGCTTATACAATCATTAGGTTCCATATTGGTCAACTGTACTTTTTCTCATCCCTCATCTTACAAGTTATTTTCTTTACAGTCCTTCCAGAATATTTCCTGTACACGCAAGCAAACAGCACAGTTCTTTCCAAGTATCTGGTCATTTATTAGCATATATGATTAGTAAATATACCACCATCACCCAAGCCACACCTTGTTCTCATTGCTACCAACAGAGAGGAGGTACAGGAGCCTGAAGACGCACACTCAATGATTCAGGAACAGCTTCTTCTCCTCTGCCATCCGATTTCTGAATGCACATTAAACCCATGAACACCACTTCACTACTTCTTAAAAAAAATTTGTACTGCTTATTTAACACTTATATACACACAGACTTGCTGCAATTCATGTTTTTTTCTGTTATTACATATTGCATTATACTGCTACCACAAAAACAACAGATTTCATGACATATGCCGCTGATATTAAACCTGATTCTGATACGGTCTGTGTAGTTAGGAGTGTGTACATATCAGACAGTGTCACCTGGTCCCTCAACACCACCTCTTTGGTCAAGAGAGCATAGCAGCGTCTCCACTTCCTGAGGAGGTTGAGGCAAGTGAGGCTCTCCACCCCAACCCCATTCTAACCGAGTTTTACAAGAGCACCATTGAGAGGCCCTGACCAGCTGTACCACCACCTGGTACGGGAACTGTAAAACACTGACCACAAATCCCCACAAAGGATTGTGAGGACTGTCAAGAGGTTCATCGAGGTCTCTCTTCCACCCATCAGAGATATTGATCAGATATCGATTTGTGTACATAGGACTCTTAGCATTGTCAATGATCTCTCCCATCCATCCAACAATCTCTTTGACCTCTTAGCATCAGCCAGGAGGTGCCATTGCATTAGGACAAGAACTGTTAGGATGGAAAATGGCTTCTTCCCCCAGGCTGTAAGACTACTGAACTCCCTGCCACCTCCCAGGTTTCTTTTTTGTTTGAGATACACCACAGTTCTGGTCCTTCGAGGCACACAGTCCAGTAACTCTACGCTAATCATGGGACAATTTACAATGACCAATTAACCTACCAATCGGTACATCTTTGGACTGTGGGAGGAAACATGAGTACCCAGAGGAAACCCGCGCCGTCACAGGGAGAATGTTCAAACTCCTTACAGACAGCGGCTGGATTTGAACCCGGCTCACGTGTGTTGTGTGAAACCGTGTATAGCATAGTGGTTAGTACACCTCTACATTTTTTTACATGAAACATGGATGGTAGTTTGCATGTGGTTGAGCAGGCTCCAGGATCAGACATGATGGAATGGTGGAGCAAACTCGATGGGCTGAATGGCCTAAATGTGCTCCCATGTCTTATGGTCTTTTATTTTGACACATTACACACAATATTACTACTTTTTCCACAACACCAATCACACTTTTTTCCTTATTTCATACAACTTTGGTTACTTTTCAATCTCTGTTCTCATGTCTTCCTCCGTAGAAAACCTTCAGGCAAAACATCTCTGCTCAACCAGAATCTACCAGCCCCATTTCAGCTGATGCCACGTTATTTGACTCACTTGGTCTCCTCCACTTGATGGACATTTCCTTTCTTTTCTCCGCAGCTGCCTCTTCTAAAAAAAAAACTTTAAACATTTTGATTTCTAATCTTCCCTGGATCTAACAACAAGTCATCGACCTGAAAGATTAACTCCTCCAAGGGGACCGCAACCTCTTCATAGGGTATGTGTGCCTCAATGACCTGGAGAGCTATGCTGGCTGGAGTCTGGGCTTTATGCTTTAGTTTGTGGTAGGGTCACCCATGCCAATCAGGTCAAAGGGTAGAGGCCAGACTAAGAGTGGTCCACCAGTCCTCCAGGTTTGGGGGTTTAGCTCAGGGCCAACAACCCTGACTGGTCAAACAAACTATTTCCAAAACAGCAATTCTACACCCGAGTGCAACGGTATTCCTGAGTCTCCATCTGGGACTCACGTGACTGACAGTAGTGAAAACTGAAAAGAAGCTACTGACATAATGAAGGAAGCCTTGACCACCACTAGAGATGGTGGACCTTCATTGCTAGCCTAAATGCCAGTGGTGTAACAGGCAAATTATTTATATTACATGAAGGATCTCTCACTATAGAGGTTGTCCTACCTGTTACATATTTTCAGCAATTCATAATCACCATTGATTGGTGCAGAGCAAAATAGAATTTGACATATTTAGAAATCAGAATATCAAAGCACGATTTTGAATTGCATAATTTTATAAAGTACCCAACTCTCTTAGTGTAAGCAACAGTTACAGAATTATTCATAATACAAACATAATGCATTAACTTAAAATAATATTAAAAGGAAAATTCTAATAAACTATGTACCTACATTGCTAACTGAATTTTGCAGTATGAGTGTCACATTTTAGATACCCTCCATTGGTCAGGGTTTCCCATGGATGTTGCATCCCAGGCATCTACTTGGTACGCAAGCCTTGGCAGAAGGGTATGGAAAGCAACCTGTTGCCCATGTAGCAGGCTCCCCCCCCCCCCACCCCCCTTTCCACTCAGCTGATGAATCCAAACCAGGGATTCCCAACCTATTTTATGCCAAGGACCCCTACCATTAACCGAGGGATCTGTGGAACACAGTTTGGGAACTCCTGATCCAATACAGAGACTGACACAGTTTGGTACCAGTGGCATTGTAGGACTCACCAGTCAGCATTGATCTCAACGTAGGACTGCCGTAGGGACTCCAGCTCCAGACTTTTCCTTGGGGTTTACTCCCAAAGCCTTCCCCATGAGTGGGTATGGCCACAAAGACAGCGGAGATTTGAGACAGTTTTCCTTCTCCTAAAGGAGCTGCCAACCTTGGCTGGCAAGCCCCATCTACCTGAAGTGAATGATTTTAAGGCGCTAGTAACTTGCCTTGCTGGATTTTGTAGCTAAGCCACATATGAAGGCCAGGAGCTTGTTTTCAGATATCGTTTGAGGCACATGTAATTGGAAGCATTTAATAGATAGTGGGAGCTTATCCCCACTGCCACCTCTGGCTACAACAACCTTAAGGAACCTTAAATGTAACTGACTGGGACAGTGGTGCAGCAAAGGTTGGAAACTCCACAAATATCTTCCACATAAGTAAGAGGGATTTGTTGAACTGCAAGTATTTGCCCTGCCAACAGCACCGACAAATGAATTTTCTTACCGGGATCCAGATGCGTGAAAGTCCCAACGACAAAATCCATCGTAGAGATAGCCAGCAAGGCTAAAAGTAGCAGTTGAAACCGAATGATCCATTTGACGCCTGCTAGATTAATTCCTAGCAATCCTATTAGCACAGCGATGGAAATCCCTCGAACTGCCCAGATGTTACTAAGGTTCAGCAGGTCAGCTATGGATTCAGCAAAGCCAGTAATATACATAGCACCTGCAACACACTGTAAGAAAACAGTCATTTACTTCCGTCGTCAAGAACATTTTATAAATCTGTATTAATCCATTATAATTTGGGGCCCTTTTTCTAAGAAAGGATGTACCAGCATCGGAGAGGGTGCAAAGGAGGTTCGCAAAAATTATTCCAGATTCCAAAGGCTGAGCATATCAGGAGGGTTTGATGCCTCTGGGCCTGTACTCATCAGGTCATTGAAACCTATTGAATGTTGAAAGGCCTCAGTAGAGTGGATGTGGAGAGAACGTTTCCTATGGTGGGGGCTTCAGATTAGAGGGATATCCATTTGTAATGGAGATGAGGAGGAATTTCTTTAGCCAGAGAGTGGTGAATCTGTGGCATTCGTTGCCACAGATAGCTATAGAGATCAAGTCATTGGGTAGAGTCAAGGCAAAGGTTGATAGATTGGTGATTAGCCAGAGTATGCAGGGATACAGGGAGAAGGCAGGAGATTGGGGCTCAGAGGGAAAATGGATCAGACATGAAATGTCGGAGTAGATTCGAAGCTAACTGGCCTAATTCATGGTGTATTGATGATTAATAAATGACATAAAATAAGATTGCTTACACCTGTTCCTCAATTTATGTACCAAACTTCCTGTGAACAATAGCACCTTGCACAAGATCTATGGCTTCAAGAAGAGGCAAAAAATTTTCATTATTATCTCTAACAAAATTCTGGTTGAGTATACCCTCACTTCACAGGTTCTCTAGTTCCAATTGACATGACTGGTGATAAAAGAAAGCATTCTTCTATTCTTCTTCTTGAACAATACCACGCTTACAGAAAGGAAAGGACCATTTCTTTGTTAAGTAGGTCACATTAGTTGTACCTTAAAGCGTTTGGCTATAAATAAACGTGTCAATGTTCTAAGCTTCAGAGCAGTTCAACCACAGTAAAATGCCTACACCTGCAAAAGTGTCACAGTGGGTAAAGGAAATACAATGGTCTTAAAATAAAATTTAAAGAAGAAGCACAGCACTTTAAAATGATTGTCTGAGGTAATAACAATCAAGGCTTTTTATTTCTTCAGAGGATATTATACTGCAGTTTAGTAAACGAAAATCAGCACATTCTGTGATGGAGCAGGAAATGACTAACACTTCCATTCTGTCTACAAAGTATGTTTAATTTAATTCATTTATTGACTGAGATAGTGTGGAAAAGGCCCTTCCGGCCCGTCGAGCCACACCGCCCAGCAACCCCCAGTTTAATCCTTGCCTAATTACAGGGCTATTTACAATGACCGAGTAACCTGCCAACTGGTAGGTCTTTGAGAGAGGAAACTGGATCATCCAGAGGAAACCGACGCGGTCAAAAGGTGAATGTATGAACTCCCTACAGGCAGTGGCAGGAAATGCAACTGCACTTTAATGTGGCCTGTAGCCACTGGTGTTGCAGAAAATTGAATAACTAATATGCATATGATTAATTGCTGCCCACAGATCTAAATGGACTAGCCTTCAGCAGAGAGTTAAGCAGTTTTATGGTCTATGTCTTATGGTCTTAATGAAAGGTTGTCTATGGAAAAATATATTTACTCTTCATGCTGTATCAGTCACTTCCTTTTCTAATATTTTCCCCTCACAGCTTTTTATTTTAAACCTATACCCCACTTTGGAGTGGCAGGGTGGAAATCCGTCTCTATCAAAGGAGGTGTAAGGTGCTCCTTCCCTCCACTAGCCTGCAAATCACCCTTGGGCAAGGGTAGAACCTGCTTAGCCCCCTGATCACAGTCATGTGAAGCCTTGGGATCAGGTGGTGGATGGTCCTATGAGTAGCTGGTGCACATCACAAATCCTGGTTAATTGATCACTGACACCAGGCTGACAATCTCTGAAGAGTATTGATAATGGCTGGGGTCACCTGTTTTGTAAAGACACTGCCCAGAAGGAGATGGGAAATCATTTCTGTAGAAATATTTGCCAAGAACAATCATGGTCATGAAAACCATGATCGCCCACATCATATGACATGGCACGTAATGATGATGTCATACAACATGGCACATAATGATGATGTTGATTCCTCACTTCAATTCCTCCAGATCTACAATACAAAATTAGTATTAAAAGTGAGGGTCCTTAAGAGTATAATGAAGGGGACAGAAACAAAATTAAAATGCTGGCAATACACAAACTGCCTAAAGTAGGGATTTCCAACCTTTTTTTATGCCATGGACCAATACCATTAAGCAAGGGGTCCGTGGACCCCAGGTTGGGAACCCCTGGCCCAAAGGCACAAGAGACGGCACATGCTGGAATCTGGAGCAACAATATGCTGCAAGAACTCAGCAGGTCGAGCAGCATCTGTGAGAGGAAAGGAGTTGTCAACGTTTCAAACCAAAACCCTACATCAGGATAAGTACTGCCTCTCCTGCTTGGTAGCATGAGTGAGAAGAAAACTTTATGTTTCAGATCAATAGACTTTCATTAGATCGTTTGTTCTCTTTTAGGTCTGGAATTTCAAATTTCTTTCCCTTTCCACGGAACGATGCAGCCCCCCAGAACGTGCATGCCCTTAAATCCTTTTGTTCCCTGGATCCGGAGGACCTGGGGCTGCTATGTAGACCTTTCTGGCTGCCTAGGGAGTTCATGGCTGTTGTTATCACAGCGGTGTACATTCCACCGCAGGCTGATAATGACCTGGCTCTCGAGGAACTGTACGAGGCCATCAGCACTCTGGAGACTGCACACCCGGAGGCTGCCTTCATCATCGCCGGTGACTTTAATAGCGTGTCACTGACTAGAGTCTCTCCGAAGTTTTTCCAACACGTCCAGGTAAGCACACGGGAGATAGTATATTTGAGCACCGCTACTCTCCCTTCCACAATGCTTACGTTGCACTTCTTCACCCTCCATATGGAAAATCAGATCACCCCTCCATTTTCTGTTGCCAAAGTACAGGCAGAAGCTGAAACAAGAGTCGGCCATACTTAAAACAGTCCACTGTTGGTCCGACCAATCAGCCTCCATGCCGCAGGACTGCTTTGATGACATCGACTGGAATGTCTTCCATGATGAGGATGTCTCCAGGTTCACGGATGGGGTCAGAAGTGCATTGAGGATGTTGTCTCCCAGAAGTCAGTCAGGGTCTTTCCAAATCAGAAACCCTGGATCAACAGTTCCACGCGAGCAGCGCTTAACACGCGACACAGAGCTTACGTTGCCGGTAACCAACATGAACTCAAGAAATGCAGCTACGATCTGCGCAAAGTCGTCAAGGAAACAAAGCAACAACACAGAGACAAGATTCAGACTCAACTCTCCACCAACAGCACACGCAGCTTATGGCAAGGTCTGCTCACCATCTCAGACTTCAAAGCTAAACTCAGTGGAGTTTCCAACATCGCTGCCTCTCTCCCAGACGAGCTAAATCTTTTTTATGCTCGATTCGATGTTGCCAATACTGAGCCCCTGAGAAGACCTGCAGATGATATGACCGGCAGCTTGGTCATCTCTGAGGCCGAAGTACTCCGGTGTTTCCAATGGGTGGACAGTCGCAAGGCTGTGGGACCGAATGGCATCCCAGGGCGAGTACTCAGGACGTGCAGCACAACTAACAGGTGTGTTTACAGACATTTTTAATCTCTCCCTCTCCCAGTGTAGAGTGCCCTCCTGCTTCAAAACATCCACCATTGTCCCTTTACTTAAAAAGACACAGGTAACTTGTCTGAACGACTGGCATCCTGTCAATAATAAGCAAATGCTTTGAGAGGCTGGTCAAGGACTACATCTGCAGCATGCTGACATCCACACTGGATCCCCTACAATTCGCCTACTGACACAACCGATCGACAGATGGCGCAATAGCCACAGCTCTACATACCGTCCTTGCACACCTGGAGAAGAGGGATGCTTATGTGAGAATTCTGTTCTTGGACTACAGTTCAGCATTCAACACCATAATTCCATCCAGGCTTGACAAGAAGCTCAGAGACCTCGGCCTCGTCCCTGCCTTGTGTAGCTGGATCCTGGACTTCCTGGCAGACTGCTGGTAGGTAGTAGGAGTGGGCTCCCTCACCTCTGCCCCTCAACACAGTTGCCCCTCAGGGTTGATTGCTAAACCCCGTCCTTTACTCCCTGTATACCCATGACTGTGTTGCCACTCACAGCCCCAATCTGCTAATTAAATTTGGCGATGATATTACGCTGATTGGCCTAAACTCAAACAATAATGAGGTGGCCTACAGGGAAGAAGTCGTCTCTGTGACACAGTGGTATCAAGAAAACAACTTCTCCCTCAGTGTCGCAAAAACAAAGGAGCTGGTTGTGGGCTGCAGGAGGAATGGAGACAGGCTAACCCCTATTGACATCAATTGATCTGGGGTTGAGAGGGTAAACAGCTTTAAGTTCCTCTTCATAGACATCACCAAGGATCTCACGTGATCTGTACACACCAGCCGTGTGGTGAAAAAGGCACAACAGCGCCTCTTTCACCTCAGATGTTTGAGCAAGTTTAGTATGGGCCCCCAAATCCTAAGAACTTTCTAAAGGGGCACAATTGAGAGCATCCTGACTGTCTGCATCACCGCCTGGTATGGGAACTGTACTTCCCTCAATCGCAGGACTCTGCAGAGAGTGGTGCGGACAGCCCAGTGCATCTGTAGATGTGAACTTCCCACTATTCAGGACATTTACAAAGGCAGGTGTGTAAAAAGGGCCCAAAGGATCATTGGGGACCCGAGTCACCCCATCCACAAACTGTTCCAGCTGCTACTATCCGGGAAAAGATACCGCAGTATAAAAGCCAGGACCAACAGGCTCGTCCTGGTGGACAGCTTCATCCACCAGGCCATCAGACTGCTTAATTCATGCTGACACAACTGTATTTCTATGTTATATTGACTACCTTGTTGTACATAATTTTTTTTATAATTTACTATAATTGCACATTTGAATGGAGACATAACATAAAGATTTTTACTCCTCATGTATGTGAAGGATGTAAGTGATAAAGTCAATTCAATCCAATTCTGTCAGACTGAGTATGCCAGTATCTTCTTGTTTTCAATTTCACATTTCCAACATCCACAGATTTCTTCCTTAATTATAATGGAAGAAAACTAACAATATTTAAAACATACATAGTTGCATGCTTGATTCTAGAAGCTTTCTTGAATACCATTAATGTACTTACCAGAAACTGCAATATTTACAACCTCTAAAATATTGTAAATACCTCAAGATTTTTAGCTGTATGAGATATAAGTGAATGCTGTACCTTGAATGTTTGTGCTTTTGTATGTTATCTAAGAGTTATTATCCAGACAATTTTTCTTTAGGGCATAGAGGTAGAGTGGGAATGATGACTTGGTAGAACACTAAAATATTTACTTTTGAAAAGCTAATACTTCAGGTTCTGCCTCACCAAACATTGGTGGTGACAGATAGACAGATATTCCAGATTTCAGGCCTTTCCTGATTACGGAATGAGTTCTATTTTTACAGACGTCCTTAAGTTGAATTTGGGAATGGGGCCAAATACTTGGGATTTGTAAAAAAATGTGATAAATCATTGCAAAATTGAACCCAATTTTTTTGCGGCCAAGCTATATAGTAGAATTCAAATTAATTATGATTTCAGAAATGCCACAGGAAGGATTCCCAATTCTTAGACAGCTTTCTGGTGCCATTTGGAATATTGGGTCTGTTTTCAGAGTTGGAATACTGTACTGTGATATTGCCACTGTTACTGTGCCAGGATTAAATGTAGAATCAGCTATTTAGCCAAGTTCAATAATCATATATTGTAGAAATGTTTTCACAACCAATTCTCACTTTCAAGGAGTCTTCATCTCACCTTCTCGATATTTATTGCTTATATATTTATTACTGTTTCTTTTCTTTTGTATTTGCACGGTTTGTTGTCTTCTGCACACTGGTTGAATGCCCTAGCTGGGCAGTCATTCACTGATTCTGTTATGGTTATTATTCTATAGATTTGTTGAGTATGCCCACTGGAAAATGAATCTCAGGGTTGTATATGGTGATGTATATGAACTTTAATAATTAATTAACTTTGAATTGTCATTAAAGATGAAAGAATGCAAGCTCAACAACAATTGCATTTACATAGGCCCTTTTACATAAAAAATATTGCAAAAATCATAACATGGCACCCAGCTACATAATGAGGCAGATTTGATCCAAAAGGTGGGTTTTAAGGAATGCCTCAAGAAAGGAAAAAGGCAAGAGGTGCAAACAATCAAGAAATTCCAAAGCCGCTATAGGTGAAATAATTAAAATCAGGATCCCAAAATAGTAGAACTCTGTACGGTTCATAACAAGCACCATTTATTTATCATGATTACCTGTCCAAATACATAGAGAAATCCAAACGTTCCTCCTACTCGACCTCCCAGGACTGCAGAAAGCATGGCGTATATTCCACCATTTCCAAGACTGCACCTCTCCAACACGCCAATTCCTGACAGAACTGTCACCAAAGCAACCAAGATAACCAGGGTCACCATAAACATTCCCAGCAGGATTCCAGTATTTCCCTGAGATTTAAAAATTGCAAAAATCAATTGATTATGAACCCAACTAGTGCCATAATAAGAAAATGAACATTTTAATAGTAGATAGATAAACACAAGAGATTCTGCAGAGCTGGAAATTCAGAGTAACATACAAAAAGTGCTGGAGGAACCCAGCAGGTCAGGTAGCCGAGTTTGGTCAAGATGAATCACACATTCCTCTGGAAGCATTAGCTATTTCATGAGCAGAATTATTAACTTGCGGATGAATAATTTTTCTCACCACAACATGAAGCCTCATTTACTCAGTCAATTGAGAAACCAAGTAGCCTACTCCTGCTCCCAATTCATAAATCACTTTTTCATGAATTTTAAGAGCAGCAAGTTCTAATCAAATGGTGCAGTCCTGCTCCTGTGTTCATAATGGACTACAAGTATGGAAAGACTCTGAACGAAGTGTCCCAGAGCTCACCTGGACACACAGATTTAATGCTATGTTTGATTCATTCTGAGGAAAAAAAAGCAAATTATTTTATTAGATGCAGAAAAAATATTTAACCTTGCCTTTATAATAAGATAAAATAACTAAAATAACTGGGCCCAAAACACACACAGTATGATTCAACCATATTTTTATTTTACTTGTGCACAAGGAGAACGGCATGGCCCCCGTCACCCACACGGTTCTCGTCTGAACAGAAAACTGCTATTTTATGCAGAATTGGTTTATCAGCTGCAGGAATTGATCATTTCCGATGTACATGTTTGAATAAATTTTCCTTACCTCCAAGATCAAATGCCATTCACAATAGAGGTATTAAAAGTGAACTGCAACTTCAAGTTGAGAACTGATGACAACTTAAAGTTGGAAAAGCAATTGTCCCTTAGTTGCGGGGTGTGTTTCACATCCTTCCATTATTCCTATCTTGTCTGTCTCTAGCTCCCCCTGTTGGTAAAGGGATGCTATGTTTTAAGAGGACCTTTCTGAAGAAGTCTCACTGTAGAGGCTTCACTTGTCTGGCTCCAGCACACACTGCCTCAGTTAGTCGTAAGCAGAGGTATCTCTGGTGATCTCACCTAACTACAACTGCTGCAACATACTCTTGCCTGGACATTATCTTAAATCCTTGCCTTACCATACTTACCATGGATAGACACTGCAAGATTATTAGATAGATAGATAGATAGATACTTTATTCATCCCCATGGGGAAATACAACTTTTTTTTTGTTGTCTGGTGTACTTGAACCACTCTCAGTCCACAATAGAGACTCACATCATAATCCAGTTCATCATCCTTCACACATGTCATGAAATTTGTTTTTGTTTGCAGCAGCAGTAGAATGTAATACATAAAATTACTACAGTACTGTTGTGTTGAATTGATTTGTTTGAACAGTATGCAAGACAAGTTTTCATTGTACTTCAGCACATGTAACAACAAAAAAACAATTTACCAATTTAATTTATCTAGCACTTTTGCTGAAACTGTTGTCTCAATTTCCTAATGTAAAAGTAACTACACCTCAAAAGTAATCTGCTGGATCTACACAAGTACCAGCTTAATGCACTGCTTACAGATCCAACCAATCAGATCTCAAATTCCATCCGATCCCTTGCCCTGTTTCCGACAAATTCTGGCTACCCTGTTATTTTTAAATGATTATAAATTAATTAGAACATTGTGAAAGAAGTAGTGTTGCAAGAATGTGACTACACCTGTGGACATCTTGGTCTTGTGGAACACTGACAGTGATGGCAATCGGGATTCAATTCCAGCTGCTGTCTATAAGCTTGTACGTTCTCCCCATGACGGTGTGGGCTCCCTCCTGGTGTCCGGTTTCCTCTCTCATTCCAAAGACGTACAAGTTAGGGTTAGTAACTGTAGGCATGTTATGTTGGTGCCAAATGCATGGCGACACCTGCCCGTTGCCCCAGCATATCCTCGGACCCTGTTGATCTTCAGCACAAACCCCACGCATTTCTCTGTATATTTCGATGTTCCAATGTGCGTGTGACAAATAGAGCTAATGTTTAAAAAAAAACTCTGTTCTTTAATCTTCTGCGCTAACGTCGTGCTTACAGATTTAATGCAGTCGACTTAGACCAAAAGGTACACAATGTTTAGCCAGCATTAGCTTTATTTGTCACAAGCGTAGCTTGCCGAGGTGCCATTTAGTTTACAGAATGATATTTCAGTCAGATCCCTTGGAATCTCGTGCTTTACAGGTTTGCAAGAAGCAAAGCAAGTTAACTATCTGATCAGACTAATCTGTTACGATTTAAGTCATGGAATAAATCAGAATCAGATTTATTATCGCCAACATGTGACGTGAACTTTGTTAATTTGTAAATTTGCAGCAGCAGTTCAATACAATACATAATCTAGCAGAGAGAGAAAAAATAATAAAATAAAACATAATACTAAATAAACAAGTAAATCAATTATGTACATTAAATAGATTTTTAAAATGTGCAAAAACAAAAATGCTGTATATTAAAAAAGTGAGGTAGTGTCCAAAGGTTCAATGTCCATTTAGGAATCAGATGGCAGAGGGGAAGAAGCTGTTCCTGAATCGCTGAGTGTGTGCCTTCAGGCTTCTGTACCTCCTACCTGATGGTAACAGTGAGAACAGGGCATGCCCTGGGTGCTGGAGGTCCTTAGTAATGGCCACTGCCTTTCTGAGACATTGCTCCCTGAAGATGTCCTGGGTACTTCGTAGGCTAGTGCCCAAGATGAAACTGACCAGATTTACAACTTTCTGCAGCTTCTTTTAATCCTGTGCAGTAACCCCTCCATACCAGACAGTGATGCAGCCTGTCAGAATGCTCTCCATGGTACAACTATAGAAGTTTTTGAGTGTATTTGTTGACATGCTAAATCTCTGCAAATTCCTAATGAAGTCTAGCCGTTGTCTTGCCTTCTTTTTAACTACATCAATATGTTGGGACTAGGTTAGATCCTCAGAGATCTTGGCACCCAGGAACTTGAAGCTGCTCACTCTCTCCACTTCTGATCCCTCTATGAGGATTGGTATGTGTTCCTTTGTCTTACCCTTCCTGAAGTCCACAATCAGCTCTTTCATCTTACTGACGCTGAGTGCCAGGTTGTTGCTGCGGCACCATTCCACTAGTTAGACAATTTATAAGTAGGTGCAGGAGTAGGCCATTCAGCCCTTCGAGCCAGCACCGCCATTCAATGTGATCATGATGATCATCCACAATCAGTACCCCGTTCCTGCCCTCTCCCCATATTCCTTGACTCCGCTATCTTTCAGAGCTCTATCTAACTCTTTCTTGAAAGCACCCAGAGAATTGGCCTCCACTGCCTTCTGAGGCAGAGCATTCCATAGATCCACAACTCTCTGGGTGAAAGTTTTTCCTCAACTCCTTTCTAAATGGCCTACCCCTTATTCTTAAACTGTGGCCTCTGGTTCTGGCCTCCTCCAACATCGGGAACATGTTCCCTGCCTCTAGCGTGTCCAATCCCTTAATAATCTTACATGTTTCAATCAGATCCCCTCTCATCCTTCTAAATTCCAGTGTATACAAGCCCAGTCACTCCAATCTTTCAACATATGACAGTCCCACCATCCAGGGAATTAACCTCATGAACCTACGCTGCACTCCCTCAATAGCAAGAACGTCCTTCCTCAAATTTGGAGAGCAAATCTACTTGGCACAACTCACTCCTGTACGCCCTCTCGTCACCACCTGAGACTCTACCGACAATGATTGTATCGTCAGCAAATGGTATTTGAGCTCTGCCTAGCCACACAGTCATGTGTACACAGCAGTGGGCTAAGGTGCGCCAGTAAATGTAACATATTTGCTATTCCTACCAGTTAATGTATGATTCTGTCTCACAACATAACATAAAATGAAATAAATGTTTTAAAATTCATGAACTATCAAGCTGACTATTTATTTTTAGTCCATAGAATAAATATTCTGTGAGGGCACCACAGTAGCGTTGTGGTTCACACGACATTAACCTGGCTTGGGGCATGTCAGAGTTCAGAGCTCAACTCTGGTGCCATTCTGTAAGGTGTCTCTGTACGTCCCCCCGTGAAATGCAAGGGTTTTCTCTGTCTTCCAGTTTCCTCCCACAGTCCACGTGCCAGGTAGGATAATCGGCCATTGTAAACTGTTCCGTGATTTAGTTACGGTTAATCAGGGCTGTGGGGTTGCTGGGGCGGGACAGTGTGGCGCAGATCGAAGGGCCAGAAGGACAAACTATGTGCTACAATGTTAAATAAATAAAATAAAATGGCTGGAATGAAAGTTCAGTTGTTTTCTACTTTGTAAATTATGCGCAACAAATTGGTGTGGAGAAGGATGTCTAAACTTACAAAACAACAAACAGTTCCTTTAATGTTAAGAGTCAGGTGATAAAATTCAAACAAGCAATTAATTACCAACCAATCTATTTTACTGTCAATTCATTTAATTTATTGACATACAGCATGGAGTAGGCCCTTCAGCCCTTTGAGCCATGCTGCCCCAGTAACCACTGGCTTAACCTACCAACCAGTCACAGGGAGAACGTGCAAGCAGTGGGCTGCTGGTTCTGTAAAGTGTTGTGCTAACTACTACACTGCTTTTCAGAATAAAATGGAACAATGAAACAATTGGCAGCAAAATAAAACAATTCAACAATTCTTTATTTCTGCTGTTCTTGACTAACATCTGCTTACAATTTCTTCTTGTGCATCTTTTTTTTCAAATATGGCTTCATTCTGCGTAAGAAAGGGAATGTTACAGAAATTGTGCAAAGCTTTCTTCAGGGAAATTAATGTCCCGTCATTCAAAGTTCAGCATCTTGAAGTCAACACAGTTGTAAAAGTGGTGGAAAATAATTAGACACTTACCACAAGCCACCCTGTCCTCAGGAAAAGAACCACTCCGAAAATATTTATCATGCAAGTTGTGAAGACTCCATCCCATGTTCCAAATAAGACTGGTTCCCAGACAAATACCTTCACTTTCCACCAGGGTTTGACATGGGGCTGTGATACCTAAATGATAAATCAGCATCATTCTCCGATTAGTCCAGAGAAGCCATTTTTTTCCCCCTTTCTTCCTAAGCTTTCACATCAAATCAAGTAACTAGTTGCCTTGTCAAATAAAGAAGATAGCAAGCAGTGATAGGAATTTTAACGTGCAGTTTTGTAAGCTGATTGCAAAGGAGCATATAGTCTTACTCCTTGAAATGTGCTCGCATACAAATCACATCTTGAAACAGAAACTAGAAAATTATCTCATTATCTAAACAACTTTGAATCTACTCAGCAACAGAAAGCCACATTGACTCACAGTCATCAAATACGTAAGGATGTACATTTAATGGCAATTTTATGAATGCAAGCGTTGAAATAGCATATACCTGTGTACAAATAGGACAGTCTACATAAATCAGTTTTTAAGTTAGTTATAGAGTACTGGTATATCCTCTACAATTGTGCACACAATGTACGAGATAACATTGTAGTTGCTATAAACATCTCTAATTGTTAAACTAATGCCAAAGTGCATTGAACATCTGTTGAAGATGGCCGTGATATGACCCCCAAAGCATGTACTTTAAACTGTTCTTGATTTTATAAAAACTACAAATGTTTAAAATTATCATTTCAATTTTGACAAACACTTTGCATTTCTATGAAAGATATTCTGCAAAGTCTATACAACCAAAGCACAGTGAAATCCAACAAACCAAACAGACATATTTAAATGTAGAGCCTATGTTGACTTCTAAAATTTTTCTTTTAATTGATTTTAATGAAAAACTTACTCTAAAATGGCCATGGCAACTGCAGTTTAAAACTCTGGTTCAATGTCAGATTTAACCATGTTTTGCCTTACACAATTACGGATGTCAAATCAGGAAATGTTGAAGCTAAACATCTCTTTTTATATAAACTTCTGGAAAGCTCAAACTCTATTTTAGACATGTTTCCAGGTGCCTCAATCTGATCGCTAATTCTAAGAAATATCAATGCTTTAACTCTTCCACAGAAAACATCAAATGTTAGTAATGGTAGCCAAAATTATTAAGAAGGTCATGGGAGAGTGTGTCCCCCAAAATCAGTCAGAGTCTTCCCCAACCAAAAGTCCTCAATGAACCACCAGATCAACAATCTGCTGAGGGCCAGATCAGAGACATTCAGGTCCGGCAACCAAGTAAGGTACAAGAGATCCAGGTACAATCTTTAGGAAGCCATCTTACGTGCTAAGTGACAGTTCCAGATCAAACTTGAGTCACAGTGGGATGCTCTACCTCAATGGCAGGGCTTGAATGCCATTACATCTTACGAAGTAAAACCAAGCAAAATAGGTGGCAACAGGGTTTCGCTTCCAGATGAGCTCACTTTCATCATCAAAACATGGAGGAAGTTCACATACTCCCAGAGCCCCCAATGACCCTGCGATTTCAGTCTCTGAGGCTGACATGAGAGCATCCTTCAGGAGGGTGAACTTATGGAAAGCATTCGGTCTAAATGGGGTACCTGCCGAGTTCTAAAGACCTGTGTTGATCAATTGGCTGAAGTGTTCACTAATAGCTTTAAACACTCGCTTTGACAATCTGATGTTACCCACCTGCTTCAAGCAGGCTTCAATTATACTGGTACCCAAGAAGAACGTGGTAACCTGCCCCAATGACCATCATCCAGTAGCACTGACAACTACTGTAATGAAGTGCTTTGAGAAGTTGGTAATGAAACATATCAACACCTGTCTCTATGGCAACTTAGATACGTTCCTAGTTGCCTCCTGGCACAGCAGGTCTACAGCAGATGCCAATTCATCGGCTCTTCACTCGACCCTGGAACATCTGGACAACAAAAATACATACATCAAGACGCTATTTATCGACTACAGCTCAGCATTCAATACCATCATCGCTCAAAACTGATCAATAAGCTTCAAAACCTTGGTCTCACTACCTCCTTGTGCAGTTGGATCCTCGATTTCCTCACTTTCAGAGCCCATGTGGTTTGGATTGGCAACAGCTCCTCCACAATATCCATCTGCCCAGGTGCACCACAAGCCTGGGTGTCTCATCCCACTCTACACACCTTACACTTATGACTGTGTGGCCATGCACAGCTCCAATGCCATATTCAAGTTTGCTGATGACACCACTGTCATAGGTGGAATCCAAGGTGGTGATGAATCAGCATAGAGGATGATTGAAAATCTGGCTGAGGGTTGCCATAACAACAACCTCTCACATGATGTCAGCAAGACCAAGGAGCCGCTTATTGACTTCAGCAGGAGGAAACCAGAAGTCTATAAGCCAGTCCTCATCAAGGGATCGGAGGTGGAGAGGATCAGCAACTTCAAATTCCTTGGTGTTATCATTTCAGAGACTCTGTCCTGGACCCAGCATTTATGAATTTATGGAAATGCAATTATGAATAAAGCATGGAGTGCCTCTACTTTTTTAGAAGTTTGTGAAGATTTGGCATGACACCTAAAACTTTGACAATCATCTATAGATGTGTGGTGGAGAGTATATTGACCAGTTGCATCATGGCCTGGTGGGGAAACACCAATTCCCTTGAACAGAAAACCCTACAAAAATTAGTGGATACAACCCAGTCCATCACCAATAAAGTCCTCCCCACCATTCAGCACATCTACGCTGTCACAGGAAAGCAGTATCCATCATCAAGGACCCCCCACCTCCCAGGCCACACTCTCGTCTTACTGCTGCCATCAGGAAGATGACACAGGAGTCCCAAGGCCCACGTCACCAGGGTCAGGAACACTTATTACCCCTCAACCATCAGGCTCTAGAGCCAAAGGTGAAAACTTAACGCCCCATCACTGAACTATTCCCACAACTCATGGACTCACTTTCAAGGACTCTTCATCTCATATTTTCAATATTTATTGTTTATTACATATTTATTTATTCTTTTTTTTCATTTTTTGTATTTACACAGTTCATTGTCCTTAACATATTTATTGTTTGTTCATCCTGTTGGGTAGGGTCTTTCCTTGATTCTATCAGGGTTCTTGGATATATAGTGTACACCCACAAGAAAATGAATCTCATGGTTGTATATGGTGACATACGTGTACTTTGATAATAAATTTACTTTGAACTTGAAAATGCAACCTTTCTCTACTGGAAATCCAGAGAGAGTTCAAAGTCCAACAGTAGAGAGGGCAGATGGTTTATATTAAGAGGAGGGAGGAGTAGTGAGACAGGAGCCAAAAGTGATAGGTCCACTGAGGCTATCTTTGACCTCTCCTGGTTTCATCCACCACTAACACACTAAATTCACCCACAAGATTTCACCCCTCCTCTCTCCTATCTGGTTCAGGTTCAATTGGACTTCACCTCTCCCTTAATTGCTCCTATAATCCCCTCCTTTGCCTCCACCTGGCTCCATCTGCCTCCCCTTTCTTTATTCTCTATCTCCACCTATCACCCACCTGTCACCATCTCTCAACTCTATTCCAACCTCACCCCTTCCTTGTTTAGACTTGCCCATCACCCTTCACCCCTACTCAGCCCACCAATCATATTAAGCTTCCTTTCTCCCCATTCCCCCCACCTCTATACTTGCCTCCTCCCCTCTCCATTCTCAGTTCTCATGCATGGTTCTGACCTAAAGCATTAAAAGTTCACCCCCTCCCCAACCTCCATCTTTATGGATGCTTCTCAACCCCTTGAGTTGCTCCAGATTGTTTATTGCCCCACATTCAGGCAACTGCTGTCTCTTTTGTCTACCTTATGGTGAGTGCACTTTGTTTTATGATCTGGCAGAAACAGAATGGGCATCCTTACAAAGACTAGAATAAATTTTATCAAAATTATCTGAATTATCCCACATTTTTTTGCCGATAGCTATGACCAAATAATGTTCCTCAGAGAGATCATTTGAGGGAGTCTAGGACTAGAGAACATAGCCTCAGAATAGAGGAATGTCCATTTAGAATGGAGATGAGGAGGATTTCTTTAGCCAGAGAGTGGTGAATCTGTGGAATTCTAAGCCACAAGTGGATATATTTAAGGCAGAGGTTGATAAATTCTTGTATATTCAGAGCATGAAGGGATACGGGGAGACATTTGGAGATTGGAGCTGACAGGGAAATGGATCAGCCATGATGAAATAGCGGAGCACACTTGATGGGCCAAATGGCCTAATTCTGCTCTTATATCTTATGCCCCGGTGAAATTCAGAATGCAGTGCTCAAATTGGCCATTGTTTTCTTATTAAACCTGATAGTAAACAGTTCAAAACTACTTAGCCAACTCCAAGCTGTAAGGTACTCCATAAATTCAAATTCACTTTCCCCTCCAACAACTTTGGTTCAAAACTCAAGTGAGTCAAAAAGTTTGCAAGAGAGGTTAAGTGCAGAAATTTGTTAGTCAAATTGACCTGTGCAGCTTCATGGAAAAGTTCTTGGGCGTGCCCAATACGTGGAGATTCCTGGCCACCACTTTTTAGTAACATTGCTTTATCCATCACCCTTGAATTACGCCTCAGATCCTGGTCTTCTTCCATACTGAGGAAATAGTGAGGAGCAAACAGATAAACATCAATGCTTCGATTTGATTCTGGTGTTTTCTTTTGTCTTCATAAAAAGTGGCCTCTTCATTCTTCACCCTAAAACAAAAACACACAAGTCTGCAGGTTATTCAATTGAGTATTGAATATCAATTAGATCTCAAATCCACAGGATTCTAACAGGTGGTAATACAAGTTAAGTGACATGTTATTCCAACAAATATTGATATAGTGAGATGTCTCAGGATTTCCTTGGTGTGCTTTATACAGCATAGAAGCCACGTATCTATGTTCTGTCTATTGTATTTTGTGTTGTGTGTTTATTATGGGTAATTTCTCATGTCATTTGGGGTGTGGTGGAAGCAAAGAGTATAGTTATGCATTAATGGGTGTCTTAGTCAACTTAGTCGAGATGAGAGGGGCAACTGGGGAATGATTTTTTTTTGTTGACCACTAACTTGAATACTTATTTTGTTATTTCACTTAGTTTTGTCATATCACCAATTCAGCTTCATGAATTCCAAAAAAGAAAAAAAAAAATTGCTGTAAGATTGTTTGTCTTTGCTGGTTTCGTAATAAAGAATTGAAATACTTTTTTCCAATTTGGAACTCAGTTATTTCGGAAGCACGTCAACTCCCGTACTCAGTCTCAGCAGTTCTGGCTTGCTTTCGAGTAACTACAACATACAAGATATAATTTGCAATTTAATTTAAAAAACAACAATTGTTGCTATATAGAAAAGTAACTAAAACTCAAAGATCAATGGCTAATCAATCTATTTTTAATGCATTTTTGGAAAATTAACATTAGTTAACATTAATTAACAGCACAAGAAAATTAGGGTGAACTTCCTTGGCTAACATGTACAACCAAAGGACAAATGGAACTAGCTGAGTACAGCATCTTGGTCAGCATAGATAAGTTGGGTCAAAGGGCCCACTTCTGTGCTGTATAACTCTATGGCTCTTAAATTAATATAGAAACAATAATACAAGCAAGTGAACCAAGCAATTAATTATTTATTAACAGGTTTTGGTCTCCTAATACTCTAGAGTTTTAATTCTGATCACCATATCAAAGTTTACTTTCCAATGAAACCCAGATATTTATAAATAATTTTAAATCTTTTCAGTATATGTTGCATTAATGAAACCTTTTTAATAATCTAAAAGTATTTAATTTGCTTACCATAGTTTCAAGATCTCTGAAACTATTAAAACTTCCTTAGAACTGTGACAGTTTGGAGGCAGGGCTCAGCTGACTGTCGAGTCTTTAAGAATCAGGACTTCCCCAGCTCACTGCCACAGTCCAAACCATTACAAGACAGGAAGATAAGCCCTTTCTAACTGGACCAGTGAAGAACAGTCCTAAGAAATCTTGATGATGATAATCTATTGCCTTAAAATCACATTTTTTAATTATTTAATTTTCCTTTCTATCTTAAGACCATAAGTTATAGGAGCAGAATTAGGGCTTTTTTTCCCCCATTGAGTCTGCTCCTCCATTTCATCAAGGTTGATCCATTTTCTGTCTCAGCCCCAATCTTCTGCCTTCTCCCCATATTCCTTTATGCCCTAACTATCAACTCTGCCTTAAACATACCCAATGACTCACAGCACTGTGGCAACAAATTCTACAGATTCACCACTCTCGAGCTAAAGAAATTCCTCTTCATCTCCTCAATTCCTGCTCTATCTATAAGTGTCAGAACAGAAGGAATTCACCACTTAAAGAAACCCTGATCGACAGCACTTACATTTCAAAGAAAATAATAAATGCTGAAAAACCATAATGTAGATTATATAAAATTACTACTTTTCAAATGCCCAATGGTAGAACTATTCAAATGATGCTTTGTAACCTGCAAGCCTTTGCGCTGCCCACCCAAGAAACTGCAGAATCCACCATTCCGCCCACAGCTCATAACAAAAATCAATGCTTCAGACAGATTTTCCAAACTCAGACAAGTCCAGCAGCATTCAAATTCAGCAATAGAAATGGAGTAGAAAATCTGCATTCAATGTACCAATGAGCTGGAAGGGCAAAGGCTCAAATTGCAATTAATACACAAGAAAGTTTTGATTAGCAGAAATACTACCTCTATATCAACAGCTTTCAATTTAACAGTGAAATTTTCAGTTCTAAAGGTCTTAACATTTTGGCTTTTTATCTCCCTATTGATGTGATTTTTTTCCTGTTTTTTTAGATGGAAGACCTGTTCATCGCCAGAGCGAAGAGGTGGAAAAATTACTTCAGACTCCTAGCAGTCACCTATTCACCAAATTGCCATCAGGGAGACACTACAAGTCCCTCACCACCAGGACATCACCTCCTCTCTGAATCTTCTTTTCTGTAGCTATCCAGGTTCTCAAATAAGTCACTCAGGTGTAATACCCATACTGTCACTGAACAACTTTCGTTAATTGGTCTTTCCTGCTTTCCCTGTTCTGTTGATAATTATTGAGTCTGTTCATATGTTCACATTTAGTAAAGTTTGTTTGTTGATGTTCATGCATCTGACCATTCTGCTAATTGTTGATTGCTTATGGCTGTTTGAACTGTTGTCTTGTAAAATGTTGGCTGTTATTGTGTTGTCTGATATGGTATTGTCCTGTGTTTTATGCTCAACACCAAACTACAATCAATTCTGGTATGTTTCACATACTGGGAATAAAGTGATTCTGGAAGCATTCTAAATTAAAGGTAGAACTCTGGTTAACTGTTTTTTTTTAATCCTAATGCTCAGAACTTAAATCCAATGCTGTTGCAAGGGCAGTTATTATTTTAAATCTGTAAAATATTAACATTATCAACCTCCTAGACCTGCCTAACTTGTTTTCCCTTGCCACTAAATCCTCCCTGAGCTAATCATTAATTTTTATAGTGTTTCATTTCCTTTTAACAAATTTGGTTATACCGAGTTATGTTATCATTCAAACTTTGCCAGCTGGAAGATACAGGAGCTTCAGGACTCACACCACCAGGTTCAAGAACAGTTATTACCCCTCAACCAACAGGCTCCTGAACCAGTGGGACAACTTCTTCACTGAATTGTTCTCACAACCAATGGATTCACTTTCAAGAACTCTTCATCTCATGTTCTCGATATTTATTGCCTTTTTATTTATTATTTCTTTTTTCTTTCTTCTTGTATTTGCACTGTTTATTGTCTTTTGCACACTGTTTGTCTGCCCTGTTGGATGCAGCCCTTCATTGAATCAATTATGGTTATTGGACTTAGAGTATGCCTACAAGAAAATGAATCCCAGGGTTGTATATGGTGACAAAGATGTACTTTGAAATTTGTACCAGTTCAAGTTGCAGTTTTGATGCAAATTGTTTATAACTACAATGAACAGAAAACTGTAAACACCAACTACTCAGTGCATAAAAATGGTTTACCTCGCACTTTAAATCCATTCAACCCTCCATCCAAAAGGAAATCCATCTCCATACTTACTCCAACTAAACACAATTCTAACCACTATTAAATGTCCATCTGGCTTTCTCTACTCTCAATAGAACTGTCACAACCACGGATTCGGCAGCGCAGCAATTGCGCTAGTGGATATGCAAGTGTCAGCTAATTATTATTTTATTGTGATAGCATTTAACTCCATTCTTTCTGTAGTAGTGCTTGTTGAGACCTGAACCCAGCACAGCATCATTTCACTGCCTGCTTGCATTCGGCCTTGCCTGAGAAATTGGACAGTCGAGTCAACCTGAAGACAAGCGGTGTTTGTTTTATATTTAGCCGCAGTGTAGGCTTCATTTTCCATTTGAGAGTTTTAGTTAACGGACCTGTTTGGCTTAGCGTTTATTGTTTTCTTTTCCCTCTAACTCTGTTCGCATTAAAGTCTGTGAACTATTGACCCGCTTCAGTGTCTCTCGCTCCGCACTTGACCCATATCCAAACCCAGTGAGAAGAACATCTTCTCCAGTCTTTCTTACAATCCGCGGGTACTGTGAAACCAAGCTTGTATACTTCTCTTTCTGTAGTTTCCAGATTCAAGGGCATCCTCAAAGATGAAGGTGACTAGCCTCTTACTTTAGTGCCATTTCAAGGGAGTACTGGCTGTCAGAGCACTTGCTTTTAGGTAAGACAAATGCAGGCAAAGGATAGCATGCACTAGTTTGGAGACTGGAAGAGACACGGCAGAGCCCTGTTCAAGCCCAAGCAGTGAGCAGAAGCATGAGAAGTGGCAATTGCACTTATTTGCATGACTGAAGATTTTTTTAAGAAGCAGCACTTACATAGAAATCTACAGCACATTACAGGCCCTTTGCAATGTTGTTCCAACCATGTAACCTACTCTCAAAACTGCCTAGAATTACCCTACTGCATAGCCCTCTATCTTTCTAAGCTCCATGTACCCATCCAAGACTCTTAAAAGACCCTATTGAATAAGGTAGATGAACTTGTAGCACAGTTACAGATTTGCATGTATGATGTGGGTATCACAGAATCGCAGCTGAAATTTGATAACTGGGAGCTTTCACCCAAGGATACACATTATATAGACAGGACAGGCAGGTTGGCAGAGGGGGATGGGTGGCTCTATTGGTTGAACAATGAAATCAGATCATTAGAAAGAGATGCCAAGGGATTGGAAGTTGCAGAATCGTTGTGGGAAGAGGTAAGAAACGGCAAAGTTGCAGAAAATGCATGCCAAAAGGGCAATGTTATGTTAGCCATGGAGAATTTCAATATGCAGGTAAATTGGGGAAAATCAGTATGGTGCTGGATCCCTAAAGGGGAATTTCTAGAATGCCTACAAGATGGGTTTATAGAGCAGCCCACTCTAGGGCCCACTAGGGGAGCAGCTATTCTGGATTGGGCATTGTGCAAAGAACAAGAATTGATTAGAGAACTTAAGGTAAAAGAACCTTTAGGGAACCAGTGATAATAATATGATAAAATTCACATTGCAATTTAAGGAGTATGTAAGTGCTATTACAAAAGCATGGTAGTGCCTCTACTTAAAAGTTTGCAAAGATTCAGCATGTCACATAAAACTTTAACAAACTTCTGGCAAAATGAGTTACCAGAGGAAGTGGAGGCAGGTAGAAGTACACAGAATAGGGATATGGGCTGAACACAGGAAATCTGGGTGAGCTCAGTGATTGGCTGGGCCAATATCTATGTAGTATTGCTCTATGATTTTGTGAATTGTCCTAGCTAAGGTCCATGTAGACAACATCTACTGCCTGGCCATCATTAATCTGCTTGGTCACCTCTTCAAATAAAAGAATCAATCAAATTCTTGAAACAAGATTTCCCAAACACAATAACATGCAGACGATTCCTAATCAGTCCCTGTCTTTCCAAACGCAGATAAGCTTGCCTCTTGGAATCAACACTGCTAAATTTCCCACTACTGAGGTTAGTTTTACTGGGCCTGTAGTTCCCTACTTTGTCCTTACAACACTTCTTAAATAAAAACACATTTGTCAATCTCCAGTCTTTCAATACCTTGAAATTAGCTAACAACATTATAAATATCTTTACTAGGGCCACAGCAATTTCTTCATTGACTACTCACAATAAATTGGTAGGCCCTGGGGTTTATCTATTGAATTGAATTGAATTGACTTTATTTCTTATATCTTTCATGTGCATGAGGAGTAAAAATCTTTACGCTACGTTTCCATCTAAATGTGCAATCATAGTAATTAATAATAATTTGTAATAACTAGAACAGTCAATGTCATACAGAATACACTCAAGTCAGCGTGAGTACATCAGTCTGATGGCCTGGTGGAAGAAGCTGTCCAGGAGCCTGTTGGTCCTGGCTTTAATGCTGTGGTACCGTTTCCTGGATGGTAGCAGCTGGAATAGATTGTGGTTGGGATGGCTTGGGTCCCCAATGATCCTATGGGCCTTTTTTTTTTTACACACCTGTCCTTGTAAATGTCCTGAATCATGGGAAGTTCGCAACTATAGATACGCTGGGCTGTGTGCACCATTCGCTGCATAGTCCTGCGATTAGGGGAGGTACAGTTCCCATACCAGGCAGTGATGCAGCCAGTCAGGATGCTCTCAATTGTGCCCCTGTAGAAAGTTCCTAGGATTTGGGATCCCATACCAAACACTCTCAACCATCTGAGGTAAAAGAGGCGCTGTTGTGCCTTTTTTTAAAATCACACAGCTGGTGTGTACAGACCACATGATGTGGATGCCGAGGAACTTGAAGCCGTTTACCCTCTCAACCCCAGATCCATTGATGTCAATAATGCTTAGCCTGTCTGTGTTCTTCCTATAATCTACAACCAGCTGCTTTGTTTTTGCGACATTGAGGGAGAGGGTGTTTTCTTGACACCACTGTGTCAGAGAGATGACTTCTTCCCTGTAGGCCACCTCGTTATTGTTTGAGATAAGGCCAATCTATGTAGAGTCGTTGGCAAATTTAATTAGCAGATTTGAGCTGTGGGTGGCTACACCATCATGGGGTATACAGGAAGTAAAGGAGGGGACTCAGTACGCAGCCCTGAAGAAGAAGAAGAAGAAGAAGAAGAAGAATAGCCTTTAAATCAGCGGTGGAATTATCAGGGCGCCATCATGACGGTGTTTCCATAGCAAGCTATTCTTGTTTTTACGAGGCCGAATTGCTAGCTCAACGCTCAACCTGACTTGGATTCGAACTCGGGAACCTTCGCTCCAGAGTCCGGCGTTGATATTATTGCGCCACCAAGCGGGACACGCAGCCCTGAGGGGCTCCTGTATTGAGAGTCAGAGGATTGAAGGTGAGGGAGCCCACTCTTACAACCTGCTGGTGATCTGACAGGAAGTCCAGGATCCAACTGCACAAGGCAGGGTGAAGGCTGAGGTCTCTGAGCTTCTTGTCGAACCTGGATGGAATTATGGTGTTGAATGTTGAACTTTGTGTGCCTTAAGACTACCTACACTTTTTGTAATGTAGAGACATTTCAAGATATGATCATTCTCTCCGAATTCAGTCTCCAGCCTTTGTGACCTTCTCCACAGTAAGTACAGATGAGACTTACTCATTTAAGACCTCACTCATTTCCCATGACTCCCTATGTAGATAACCATAACAAAACCTTTTCTCTCCTTAGTTACACACACAAAATGCTGGAGGAACTTAGCAGGTCAGGCAACAGCTCTGGAAATGTATAAACATTCTGCATTTCAGGCCAAGTCCTTGCATCAGAACTAGAAGGGAAGGTGGAAGAGCCAGAATAAGAAGGTGGGGGAGGAGGGAAGGTTCCCCTTTTCTCCAGTCCTGATAGACGGCCTCAGCCCAAAGCATCCTATTCACTTCCACAGATGCTGCCTAACTTGTTGAGTTCCTCCAGTATTTTGTGTGTATGCTCTGGATTTCCAGCATCTGCAGACTTTCTTGTATTTAATAATTAAATCGCATATTTTTGTGAAATGCCTACCAAATGCAAGAGATATTTTACATCACAACAGCGCTGAAGCTTATGCACGAATACAATGAGCTCTGGGTTTTGGGCTTAAACCCTGGCTATGTTTGTTAATAGATAGAATGCTTAGCAAAACGTCGGTCAGAAAGTTAAATAACTTGTAACAGTAAGCAAGTGCTGAGCTGATGAGCAACTGCAGTTATAAACACCTGTAAAACCTGCACACGTCTGGCACCAGACACACTAATACTTGCTCATTTGAGTTGTTCATGTGAAATAAAATTAAAATTGGGCAATTTTATACACGTAATTCTCTGTGCAACTGTTGCATCAAATGAAAGATAAGCAGAGACAACTTACAAATAGCATTGAGACCAGTAGATCAGATACTTGATATACTCACCCAAATAACCAAGTCTGAATTATATCCTGCCTGTTAATGTTTTTTGATAAATTTTTAAAGAAGGAAATTCAAAGTACATTTATTATCAAAGTATGTATACTATACAAAACCTGGAAATTAATCTCTCAGGCAGCCACAGAACAAAGAAACACAATAGAACCCACTTTAAAAAAAGACCACCGAACACCTAGTGTGCAGAACATATCATGCAAACAAGAAAAGCAAGCAAATAACAGTTAATTTAAGAGCAGGGAGATAATACAGCAACTGTACAGGGTACTGGTGAGGCCACACCTGGAGTACTCCGTGCAGTTCTGGTCTCCTGACTTGACAAAGGATATACTGGCTTTGGCGACTGGTGGGGGGGGGGGGGTTGAGGGAAGGAGTAAAAGTTGGGAAGTTATAGGTGAGGCCAGGGGAGGGTAGGTGGGTGGGTGAAGAGGTTGAAGTGATATGTGTAAAAGGTAAAGAGCTGAAGGAGAAGAGATCTGATAGGAGAGGAGAGTCGACCATGGGAAAAAGGAAGGAGGAAGGGCACCAGAGGAGATGATAGGTGGGAGAGAAGGAGCCAGAATGGAAAGAGAAAGAAGGGGAGGGAATATAATATCTTTCTCTACCAACACCCCTAGCACTGCATTCCATGCACCCATCACTTTGTGTAAAAAGACTACCGTTGACATTCACCTATATTTCTATTCACTCATCTCAAAATTATACCCTCTCATATTAGCTATTTCTGTCCTGGGAAAAGCACTGGCATCTTATCACCTAATACACCTCCGTCACTAAAGATCAAGTTGGAGCTGATCTTTACGAGTAAAGCGCAACTAAAACCAAAATAAAAATAGCCCATTATAGAGCAAAGAGGTCAAAGTGGATAAACTGTAGTGATTAGGATTCTGGCTGTTGGTTCAAGAATCAAATGTTTGGAGGGGAGTAGCTGTCCCTGAACCTAGAGCTTTGACTCTCAAGTCTTTTGAACCTCCTGTCAAATGGGAGCTGAAAAAAGATGGCATGACCCAAATAATGGGGATCTTCAATGATGGATGTTGGCCTTTTTTGTGCTTTTACAAAAACTCTGTTACTGTACATTATGACATCATCCAGCTCAAAATGTGTTTCATTTCATCATATGCTGAACCTGCTATTAACACCTTGCTACATCAGGACTTATCTAATGTACTGCTGGCCAACCTCCATCTTCCACTCACCAAAACAGGCTCATTCAAAACCTCTTGGCGGCCCCTGTCCTAATTTACACAAAGGCCCGTTCACCCCATCAAACTTGTACTCACTAACGTGAGGAGTCCCTACTAAGCAGCATCTTGCAAGACAGCACTGCTGAAAAATGGCAATGCTTTGCGGGCATTTTACAAAACTTGTTAATATATTTCTTCTCAACTACTCTCAGTGCAATCTCCAGTCTGCAATTTCCTTTTAATCAACATATTTCTGAACCATCTCAATGAACTAGTGATTTCTTGATCTTCTGAATGGCTCAACAGACTTAACTCCCAAGAATGCATATAAAGCACAGTTATGCAGGTGAAGGTATAACACCATGGCCATAAGAGAGGGACGGAGGGAGGACTTCAAGCAGGCTTCAATTATATCGGTGCCTAAAAAGAGCGTGGTAACCTGCCTCAGTGACTATCATCCAGTCACATATATATGCACTGTCATGAAGTGCTCTGAGAGGTTTGTGATGAAACATGTCAAGTCCTGCCTGAGAAGTGAATTGGATACACTCCAGTTTGCCTACAGTCACAACACGTCAACAGCAGATGCCATTTCATTCGCTCTAACCTGGACCATCTGGACAGTGAAGATACATACATCAGGAAGTTTTTCATTGACGACAGCACTGCACTCAATACTATCATTCCCTCAAAACTAATCAATAAGCTTCAAGACCTAGGTCTCAATATCTCCTTGGACAATTGGATCCTCGATTTTCTCACTTGCAAACCCTAGTCAGTTCGGATTGGCAACATCTCTTCCACACTTTTCCAACAGCAGAGGTGCACCAAAGGCAGTATGCTTACACTACTCACCTTATACTTATGACTGTCAGCCCAAGCACAGCTTCAATGCCACATTTAAATCTGCTGATGACACCACAGTCATCGGCGAATCAAAGGTGGAGACGAATCAGCATATAGGAGTGAAATTGAAAATCTGGCTGAGTGGTGCCACAATAGCAAACTCTCTCTTATTGTCAGCAAGACCAGGGAGCTGATCATTAACTACAGGAGGAGGACACCAGGGGTCCATGATCCAGTCTTCATCGGAGGAATCAGAGGTGGAGAGGGTCAGCAACTTTAAATTCCTCGGTGTTATCATTTCAGGGGACCTGTCATAGACCCAGCATAAAAGTGCCATTATGAAGGAAACAAGGTAGCGCCTCTACTTCCTTAGAAGTTTTCAAAGATTTAGCATGACATCTAAAACCTTGACAAACTTCTATAGATGTGCATTGGAGAATATAATGGCTGGCTGCATCACAGCCTGGTATGGAAACACCAATGCTCTTCGACTGAAAAGCATACAAAATGTAGCGGATACAGCTCGGTCCATCACAGGTAGAGCCCTCCCCACCACTGGGTCTATCTACACAGAGAACTGTTGCTGGAAAGCAGCATCCATCATTAAGAACCTCCACTGTCCGGGCCACGCTGCCATCAGGAAGTGAGGGTCAGGAGCCCCAGGACTCGCACCACTAGTTCAGGAACAGTTATTACCCTTCAACCATCAGGTTCTTGAACCAAAGGGGATAACTTCACTCGCCCCATCATTGAATTGTTCCCACAACTTACGTACTCATTTTCAAGGATTCTTCATCTCATATTCTCAATATTTGTCATCTAGTTATTTATTTACTTTTTCAGATCAAGCTGGTAAACCCTAACGTAAGGGCATAGCCAAGCATGCTTATTTGTCAATTGCTAGGAACTATTGTACTATTCTCATGGTGTTTAATATTGCAGCTTTCTGAAGATTTATATAGTGTAGTGCTTTTGGGATGTTACTATCAGGACAATATGTACCCTGTTCATATTCCAAAGTCTTTCAATTTCCTCTTTTAATTCAGCATCTTTCTGGTGCTTTTCACCTACTGATTTCTGTACGTTGTGTGTGTTTGGAATGGCTGTAGCTACTAAATAAGTTGTTCCTGCTTGTTTATCCTGTGTTATTATACAGTTATTATGGACTGTCCTATGTGTAATAACTGATTGGTTGTAATATAATTTGTGGTATTCTGACTCTAAAACTGGATCAGGCTTGTATTTATAATAAAGTATGATTTATTTTCTGTTTGTATTATTATTATTGTTTCTTTTGTTTTCTTTCCGTATTTGCACAGTTTGTTGTTTTTTGCATATTGATTGTTTGTCTGTCCTGTTGAGTGATTGTATTGTTTCTTGTACTAATATACTGTGAATGCCCACAAGAAGAAGAATCTTATCCGTTTTTAAAGAATCAGTTCACGGGTAGAATTAGATGTGTTTGGAATGGACCATACAAGAAAATGAGTATCAGCATTGTATATGTTGATATATACATACTTAAATAATAAATTGCCTTTGAATTCAATGCTTTCAGATGTACTTACAGTGCACTACTACTTTGTTCTCGTACAGTCTAGGCATTTCAAAGTTCAACCTATTCCATGGAATTTCTGCACCATTATTTCACTCGAACTTTCAGTTATCTGACCTAGTGTCACATGATTGAATTATGACGTATTTATTTATTGCGAGTTGTGCCACCCAGTAATTTAATCCTAGCCTGATCACAGGACAATTTACAATGACTAATTAACTTACCAACCGGTATTTCTTTGGACTGGGGGAGGACCCAGAGGAAACTCACCCAATCATGGAGAGAACATACAAACTCCTTATAGGTAATGGCAGGAATTGAATCCGGTTTGCCTGTACTGTCAAATGTTGTGCTAACCACTACGCTAACGTGCAGCCCATTATCATTGAAGGAGTGTCTACTGGAATTAACCCTATACCCCATCCCTGACGCAGGAAAATATGAAATTGTCCTAGCTCTTATGCAGCCACAGCAAGAATTTTGTAAGCTAAGGGAATGCTAACAGTAATTAGCTGTGGAATTTTATACAGGGCTATGCCTCAGTGATAGTGAGATTATATCCAGAATACCATGTAGCATTTGTCTCCCCATTTAGGGAAGGTTGTTAATGTGCTGGAAGACATGAAAAGGTTGATTAGACTAAACTTTGAATGAGGATTCATGACGGGGTGAAAAAGGAGAGGATGTTTCTTCTTGTGAACAAGGGATCACTGGCTGTAAGTAAGGGGTTGTCCATTTAAAGCAAAGGTTTTTGACCTTTCTTAATGCTATGGACCCCTACCATTAACCGAGGGCTCCGTAGATCCTAGGTTGGGAACTCCAGATTTAAAAGCTGATGGAGCTTTTTCTTTGGTTTTTCTCTTTGAAAGTTGAGAGTATGTGGAACTCTTCTCAGTAGAGAACAGTGAAACAGATTATGAATATTTTAAGGCACTGTTACATAAATATTTCGTCTGAAATGTTGATGGAATTGCAGAATTGAACTTATCATTAGATCGATCATAAAGTTAACAAACGGGGAAAAGGCTGGGGGCGGTGGGGGTGGCAAGTTGCCTACTGTTTCCGTTTCATATTCACAAAGACACAATAGCATTTGGAAGTACGGTGGTAGAAAATGATAGGATGCCGACAAGAAATCAACATCATCGACTGATGACAAAGACATCGAATTTACTAATTCAGATTACAGGTATATCAAATGGCCATAATTAATCAATTTATCGCCAACAAAGCCCACGGCTGGGTTAATGCCTAAAACACGTCAATGGCTATCAGAGTCCAGAAAGTTTTGTTGTCGGAGGAAGGGGGTGGGGGGGGGGGGGGGGAGTTCCCACTTAAATACAGTGTTTCTCCATAAGAGTTCATAGTACGCATTTGCTTTCTGAAAATGCATTACGGCCGATGTGCTGGTCTCCCTTCACTCAGAACTGAGAGGGCAATTAAAAATCATCTTAAACCATGCTACCTTAGCATGACACTGGTCTCATTCAATCTATTTTATAACTTACATTTTTCCCATCTCTGCGACAATCCGTTTACCACACCTTTCAAGAATACACAACTGCGTTTTGCATGTCTTCAGGAAATAAACGACACACAAAGATTCAAAAATCACCATGTCTTCGCCAAGTATTAGTTTGGTAAAAGAAATTGGTTACATATCTACAATTGCATTATACAATTATCCAGTGTCAAATCATAATTATCCGGTGTCAAATATACAATTATCATGTCTAATATATCACGGGACGAAAGTAAAATGTATACATCTTCCTTCTCTGCAACAAATATAACATTCGTACTTTACCTGGGAAAGCAATGCCCCTTTAAGGGTCGAGCGCCAGAGTTCTGCACAAGATTTTGGAGTTCTACAAGATTTAGTTGACTGGATGAAGAACTGCTCGGGTGCCAACATGTAAACGATATCTGCATCCGGATCCGGGTAACAATTTCTGCCACTCCCTCACCAAACACAAACTTTTCAACTATTCCCACAAAACAAACATAGGAACTTGTGAAAAGTCCGCTCAATAAATTAAACTTCTAACTTACATTTCAAGCCAGGGCTATCAACTGCACTCGCGCCCAAATTCTGATCACCCTTCAGAACTTTACCTTTTTAACTGTTTGAAGAATTCCTGTTCAGGAAGAGTCAATTTTTCAGGAGGGGCGGTTCATTTCTAGTAGGAAGACGCAGAGAAACAGGTTCTGAAAGAGTCCATGTGGGGACACTTGCTTTAACTTCCTCATTCCTTATTTTGAGTGGTTTAATGTGTTTTGTTTTAAAAGGTCACAGCTGGCGACCACAGAGGCGGGACAGGGTAATGGGAGATCGGTCTGTGGTGGTGTTTTCAGAGAGAACGCGAGGATCGGCCGTTCCAGTAAAAGTCTACAGAAAGCGCAGAGCAGTTCGCTACCTGTTCCTCGGGTGGAGATTGATCGCACTCCCGGCCGCACTCAATCTGCCACGTATAGTCAAAAACAAACCGTTGAAAGCAAACGCCCTACTACGCGGTGCAAGTAATCACCTAAAGTGATGAACAGCATGGGCGGCTATCCCCGCCAACCACCAGCGGACTTTAATTCCAAAGTTGCACGTCACAACTTTGCTCGCAACCATTCCTTTTGGACAAGTTTCCTCAACATCAGACGCATTGACCATTAAAACAAATCGACTGTTGGCGAAGTTTAGAGTGCAAATTGAGTGGAAACCGGGGTCAATTGGGAGGGAAGTAGTTGCAAATCGAAATTGACATTCCAGTCAAACCTTAGCAAGATGCAATTCATGCATGTGGTGAAGGAATTGTGTGGTTGAGTGAAGATACGTCTCTTCCAGAGGAGGTGGAGGGCGCTCCGTCCCTCCGGAAGCCTTCAGATCAGCTCTCAGCAAGGTGTAGCGCCTGCTTAGCAACCCCCCCCCCCCCCCCATCTCTGCAATCAGGGTCACGTGAAGCCACGGGAGTAGATAGTGGATGGTTGTATGAGCAGTGGTTATATGTCCACTGACACCAGACAATCTCTGAAAAGTATTGATATCGGCATACACATCACCGATGATCTCGCCTGGACTGTGGACACCGGCTTTCCGGCAAAAAAAAAACCCCAACAGCGTCTCTGCCACCTCAGGCGACTGAAGAAGTTCGGCATCGGCCCCCAAATCCTCAAGACCTTCTACACGGGCACCATTGAGAGCATATTGACGGGCAGTATCACAGCTTGGTAAGGGAACTGCACCAATCTTGATCGCTGGGCAATGCAGAGAGTGGTACAGACTGGGCATCTGTGGATCTATCTGTTCCCTCCATGAGGACATTTACAGCAGCAGGTGCAGAAAGAAGGCCTGGAAGATCATCGGAGACACCAGTCACCCCGACCATAAACTGATTCAGTTCCTCCTGTCTGGCAAACGGTACCGCATCATTAAAGCCAGGACCAACAGGCTACGGGACAACTTCTTTCTATAAGCAATTAGACTTTTAAATTCACATGTCTGTACATTGCAACGGAGTCATAACGCAAAGATTTTTACTCCCTCCCGTTGCGGGATGGATGTAAGATTTAAATAAATTCTGAATAATGGCTGGGGTCGTCCACCTTGTAAAGACCCTGCCCAGAAGAAGGCAATGGCAAACCACTTCTGTAGAAAAAAATTGCAAGAACAATCCCGACCATGGATAATGATGACGAGTGAAGTAGTACAGCACGGGGATACGTCCTTTCAGCCGCCAAATCCAGGTTGGCCAACTATCACTCTTCCGACACTAATCCCATTTTCCCATCCCGTTCTGCTGCACTCTCCTGAACACCGTCCACAATTTATTTCTGCCAATTAACCGATCAACCCTTGGAGCTTTAGAAAGACGAGGAAACGATGCAGGCATAGGGAAAACATGCAAACTCGAAGCGCTGGAGGTCAGGATTGAAAATTGGCATCTTATATCTACTTTGGCCCCGATCCTATTGGGCACAACTCCATCTGGGTTAATCCCACAAACAAATATCTTTCTGTGGCAGCCCGACAGCTTGCATTTTTCAATGCTACACAGTAGCTACGTCGGGTTCTTGGAATTGACTTCTATTTGTTACCCTCCTACCTCAAGTACGATTCATGTGAACTCTAACTGCTTAAGAAAAACAATTCTTCAGTCTATCTGAGAGGCACTGTGTACTTAAATGCCAATTGAGATTCTGTCAATCGAACGTCTATATATATTAGGATTTCCAAAGCACAGGTCATCATTATGTGCCGTGTCGTATGACGTGGATGATCACAATTGGTCTTGGCAATTTTCTTCTACCGAATTGGTTTGATATCGCCTGCTAGGTAGGGCATTTGCAAGACGGGTGACCCCAGCCATTATCAATGCTCTTTAGAAATTGTCTATCTGGCATCGGTGGTGGCACAACTCGGAGTTATGATATGCATCAGTTGTTCGTACGACCGTCTCAACCTGCTCCCGTGCTCCGTTGCAGACATGATCCTGACCATGCGGGAGGGTGAGGGGAGAGGGGGGGAAGAGGGGAGAGGGGGGGAAGAGGGGAGAGGGGGGGAAGAGGGGAGAGGGGGGGAAGAGGGGAGAGGGGGGGAGAGGGGAGAGGGGGGAAGAGGGAAGAGGGGGGAAGAGGGAAGAGGGGGGAAGAGGGAAGAGGGGGGAAGAGGGGAGGGGGGAGAGGAAGGGTGGCGGGAAGGGGAGGAGGGGAGGGTGGGGGGAAAAGAGGGGGAGAGAGGGGGTGGGGGAGGGGGAAAGAGGGGAAGGAGAGGGGGTGGGGGAGGGGGAAAGAGGGGAAGGAGAGGGGGTGGGGGAGGGGGAAAGAGGGGAAGGAGAGGGGGTGGGGAAAGAGGGGAAGGAGAGGGGGTGGGGAAAGAGGGGAAGGAGAGGGGGTGGGGGAAAGAGGGGAAGGGGAGGGGGTGGGGGAAAGAGGGGAAGGGGAGGGGGGTGGGGGAAAGAGGGGAAGGGGAGGGGGGTGGGGGGAAAGAGGGGGGAAAGAGGGAGGGGGTGGGGAAGAGGGGGGAGGGGGTGGGGAAGAGGGGGAGGGGAGGGGTGGGGGAAGGGAAGGAGGGAGGGAGGGGGTGGGGAAAAAGGAGGGAGGGAGTGGGGGGAAAAGGAGGGAGGGATTGGGGGAAAAGAGGGGAAGGGGAGGGTGGGGAAAAGAGGGGAAGGGGAGGGTGGGGAAAAGAGGGGAAGGAGGGAGGGGAAGGGGGTGGGGGTGAGAGGGGAAGGAGGGAGGGGGAAGGTGGTGGGGGTGAGAGGGGAAGGAGGGAGGGGGAAGGGGATGAGGGTGAGAGGGGAAGGAGGGGGAAGGGGTGGGGGTGAGGGGAAGGAGGGAGGGGGAAGGGGGTGGGGGTGAGGGGAAGGAGGGAGGGGAAGGGGGTGGGGTGAGGGGAAGGAGGGAGGGGGAAGGGGGTGGGGGTGAGAGGGGAAGGAGGGAGGGGGAAGGGAGTGGGGGTGAGAGGGGAAGGGGAAGGAGGGAGGGGGAAGGGGGTGGGGGTGAGGGGGGAAGGGGAAGGAGGGAGGGGGAAGGGGGTGGGGGTGAGGGGAAGGTGGAAGGAGGGAGGAGGAAGGGGTGGGGGTGAGAGGGGAAGGGGAAGGAGGGAGGGGGAAGGGGGAGGGGAGGAAGGGGGACATTAAGCAGGTGCTATATGTTGTTGAAGGGTGACCTGCAGGCTAGTGGAGGGAAGGAACACCTTACACCTCCTTTGGTAGAGACGCATCTCCACCCCAGGACCCAAAAACACAGGTATAATTCATGCAAGCAAAAAAAACAATTTCAACGCATTGCAAACAAATTTTCTCTGTTGCAGAAATCACAAAGCATAGAAATAGATTCTAGTCACCCCATCTTTCTTATTAGTGTTCCTTGACCATTCTCAACAATCTGACTATTCTCTATATTTATACCTTTTGTTTGCACTTGGGTGACTTTACACAGATGGTTCCCAAACTTTTTTAGGTTACTGGCTTCTTGCCTCCCAGACCCTATGTCCAGCCCTCCCCTCTACCTTTCCAGCTATAATATAGAATTATAAGGAATTTTGATTTACGACGCATGGTGAAAGAAAAATTCCCTTATTGGAAAGTCTTGCCTGACAAATTTGTTGGAATTCAAGCAGGATAGACAAAGGAGAATTGGTGGAAGTTGTGCATTTGGATTTTCAGAAGGCCTTTGACAAGGTGCCACACATGAGGCTGATTAACAAGTTCATGGTATTACAAGAAAGATACTAGCATGGATAGAGCACTGGCTGATTGGCAGGAGGCAAAGAGTCGGAACAAAGGGAGACTTTTCTGATTGAATGGTGTTCCACAGGTGTCAGGGCTGCTTCTTGACTTGGATTATGGAATTCATGACTTTGTGACCAATTTGCACTATAGGTGGAGGGGCAGGTAGTGTTGAGGAAACAGAGACTTGGACAGATTAAGGCACTGGGCAAAGTAGCAGCAAATTGAAGAGTGTCAGGAAGTGTACGGTCATGCACTTTGGTAGAAGGAACAAAACTGTGGACTATATTCTAAATGGGGAGAACATTCAAAAATCTGAAGTGCAAAGGGACTTGGAGAGTCATAGAATCATAGAAAAATTCAGCACAGAAACAGGCCCTTTGGCCCATCTAGTCCATGCCAAACCATTTCAATTGTCTACTCCCATCAGTCTGCATGGGACAATAGCCCTCCATATCTCTACCATGTACCTAACTAAACACCTCAAATGTTGAAATCTAAATTGCATCCATCACTTTCACCAGCAGCTCGTTCCACACTCTCACAGCCTTCTGAGTGAAGAAGCTTTCCCTCATGTTTGTTTCCCTTAAACTTCTCACCTTTCACCCTTAAGCCACGACCTCTGGTTGTAGTCCCACCCAACCTCAGTGGAAAAAGCCTGCTAGCATTTACCCTATCTACACCCCTCATAATTAGTTAAAATACACAAGGAAATTGAAATTAAAAGCATAACACATTCAGATAACAACCTTTTTTATAGTTAAGTCATGGAACACTATAATTTCCATGTGCTCAAGACTAGTCTAGCCCTGACCCATTGTGCCAATTTCTTGCCAACAAAATTAATGGACCTGCTGTTTAGATACTAAATTTAACTTTGCATCGATATACTATTACAGATTCCCAGTGCAACGCTGGAGAATTATAATAAAATTGTGTTTCACTGGCACACTCAATGAAGAGTTCAAATTACAACGCAATTGGCAAAAGCTCACATGAAGAGCAACCAGCAAGTTTAGGACAACAAACTTCACAACAGATGTCTGTACTTGGTAATGTTTTGTTTCATTACAGTACAGGATCGGATAATAAAACAGAAATTAGAAGAATTTGCTTGCAATGAATCATATTTAAGAAAACAAAATGGCAAGTAAATATTAAGCCAATTAAAATCATAAATACACTTAATATTTTGACAATATTTTTCAGATATTAGACCACACCTTGAATGATACAAGTATTTTAAATTCGACCTTGAATGATTTAGTGTACAAGACCACCCATAACTGTGAATGAAAACATGTCTTTATAAATGGTAGTTGGTACAGAAAGCAGCATTACAGTGCTCACAGATATGAGATTTCAGGCATTTCAATCCCAACGATCCATCTTCATCTATTGTTAGAATCTTTGACGGAGAGCCTTGTGCAGAATTCCCTAAAGGTTAAGTTGCAGGTTCAGTCTGTGGTGAGGAAGGCAAATGCAATGTTAGCATTCATTTTGAGAGGACTGGAATATGAAAGGATGTAATGCTGAAGATTTATAAGGCATTGGTGAGGCCTCACCTGTAGTATTGTGAGCAGTTTTGCACCCTTAATTTAAGAAAGGATGTGCTGACATTAGTGGGGGTTCAGAGGTTTACAAGAATGATTCTGGGAATGAAAGGCTTATCATGAGGAGTGATTGATGGCTCTGGGCCTGCAATCACTGGAATTCAGAAGAATGAAGAGGGTCTCATTTAAACCTATCAAATACTGAAGGGCCTTGATTGAGTGGACGGGAAGAAGATGGGGCAATTCTAGGACTGGGGGGCACAGCCTCAGAAAAGAGGGATGCCCATTTAAAATGGAGATGAGAAGGAATTTCTTTAGCCAAAGGGTGGTAAATCTGTGGGAATCGTTGCCTCAGGCAGCTGTGGAGATTAGGTTATTGGATATATTTAAGGTAGAGGTTGATCTATTCTTGATTAGTCAGGGCATGAAAAGATACAGGGAGAAGGCAGGAGAATGGAATTGAGAAGGAAATAGTAAGCATTCGGCACGGACTAGGACCGAGATGGCCTGTTTCCGTGCTGTAATTGTTATATGGTTATATGGATCAGCCATGATGAAATGGCAGAGAAGACTTGATGGCCTAATTAATTCTGCTCCTATGTCTTCTGGTCTAAAACAGGAACTGCAAATTCAAAGCAGTGACAAATAATTGCAAAAATTATTCAACTCTATTTAAAGCTATAAATAAGATTTCTTTAATTGCAGTAAAAATAATTTTCATCAATAAGTTACATTAGTTGTCCAACAATTTCAATGAGATGGATGGGCCTGATATAGTGATATCAGCTTCTGAACAATGGGCTGAATGTCACTCGGGGAGTCCCAGATCTCTATGTTCAGTAATTTACAGTCTGAAATTTGAAAGCACTGAAACTGTGCTCCACTAAATATGATGTTGGAAAGGCAATAAAGAGCATCTTGACCTGTTTCCACAATACAGGACAGCATTTAGAGATTGCTTTCAGCAACCAAAAGTCTTGAAGCTAAGGTTCAAAAAAATCATATCATCTCAAGATCATTTTGTAGTGCAATCAGTTCTTCCTCCATCATTCCTGTTCATTCTTCATTACAAATGTTCAGGAATGGATTTATTACCCAATCTAGAATTTGGATCAGGAAAAGATCCTGAATCTCTGACATGTCTTTATGCAACTCTTCCAGATGGGCACAGTATACTTGAAGATCATGAACTGGTACTCAGAGGCTTGGAAATAGGAAAAGATTTTGAGAGCCAATGTTGAACTTAAATAGGGTTAACTTGGACAGAAACATGGAGACAACTGAATTGACCTTGATAAGATTTACATAATTTTCTTGCAATTGAAGATTAGTTTCATTAAATGTTGCAAATAATTCTGACAAGTAAGCAATTGTAATGGGCTGAGTTGATCAGACCCAAATTATTCAAGTGTCCAGGAGATGCACAAATAAACCACTCAAAATACTACGTAGTAGGTCACAAACATTTCAGAGCTCACAATTTTTAGCCTCCACTTGATTGTCGCTGTTGACGGGGATCCCCAAATTCTGATTCACTCACTCATGAAACCAATCTGCGTCCTAGGCACCAATCACAATTCCCGATCTAGGCAAAGTCCGAAAAACCCAGGGAAATGTACCCCATAAATACAAATTCCACAAGCATACAGAGGCAAACTCTTATCTTTTGTTCTCATGCTATTAACTCAGCCTGTTTTTTTCCCCTATCAAAAAACACGTGTTCAGCATATCCTTATAAATTAATTAGAGATATTAATGTTCACTCCTTGTACATCAATCCACAAATATTTTGGACTTAGCAAAAGAACTTTAATATTACATATAAGTGATACATCTGAATGCAAAAACAGGACTATCAAACTAGTTTGACAGACATTAAGATAGAATCCATCAACCTAGCTCTCAAAGCCCCTCTTAAGCACAATATACTTTCCAGTGCCCCCATAGTGTAAAAACATGTCTATGATATGCTAACATGAGAAAAATGATTGTTTTAAATTTTTGTCTTTAAACCTAGCTTACACAGTACCTCTGTGCTATACAACAGCTTCAATATCAATGTGATCCTTGAGTTTGATGGTATTTTAGCAAGTTTAAATATCTGGTTCAAGTTGTGATAGCAAAAGCCTAAAGTTGCCATACATAACAATGTCTAAGCGGTTTCTGCTTTTTTTTCTATGTACGTCACTGCATTGAAGCCTCTTTCAACAAGGTAGGAGGATGGAAATACAATGAGCAATTTGGCTCTTCTCCAAAGACCAGGAAACTTTGTATGGTAATGGAGCCACATACCAGAAAAAAACAACATTCTTAAATAGCATTTTTGCTTCTACATCATTCCGAATTTTGATAATTTCTTCTTGCAAGCTCTCATCCGTTGTTCCGCCTTGAATTACCCAGTCGAGAATTACCAGATCGTTTAACTCCTTCTTCGGTGACTGCAGGTGTAAGCACGTGCTTCGATCAATAAAGGGGAATATTGTGATGTCATAATAGCTTGGGCAAAACCCAAATATCTGACTGAAGGTACACAAAGTAGGGCAGTGATATCTGTTAAAACCGTGGCTAGAGAAATGCAGTCAAGACCATTTGAAAGGACAGATTGTGAACTTTACTGTGTTGAATGCTGTACCCTAATGCACTGGAATTCCCCGTTGTAATCAATTATGAGGCACTGAGGATCAAATACTTATAATTCATTTCCTAAATTAAGCTTGTGATCTCTCAACTGTTCCCCTTGCTACTGAGCACACCCCCAACACCCTTTATCACCCCTTTAGAATCTCCTACAGTCTGGGGGGGGTGGGGGCAATATCATCCACTTTGGGAATCACTAGTCTAAAAGCTTCTGCTGACAGAGATCCCGAACACCAACAATTAATGCAGTGAAGGCTGATTTTCAGTACACAAATCTCCCAACTATTGAGAGATGGGTAATTTGACATGCTAAGTGACAGTACCAATTTGATCTACGAGCTTAGTCAGTGTTGTCTCGTTTTGATGCAGGCCCACTTAAGATAATCTCATTGTTTAACACTGCATCTCTTGAGCAGCCAGCCCCATGCTGTGGGCGAGCAGCCTGTGCTCTGTAGACACTGCTGCTTGTTTGCAAAGCTCTCCTTTTAACTTCAGACTGATTATTGCTTGAAAGTTACATTCAAAACTGATAACTGGCTCCCATTTATGGCGAGAAGCTGAACAAAGAATATTATTGGTTGGAAGTTTAACTTACTCAAAAACAACTCTTCAATCCCTGGAAGCGTCAGCCACTGTTAGAAAGCTGAGCTTGGCAAAAAGGCCATGCCCTGGCCCTGCACAGTAAATATCCATCACAATCTAAATTCACACCAGCATCGATAATGATGCTACAATTACAAACAAAGACATAGTATCACTTTTAATTTTTTTATTTTGAAACTAAAACAAACATCATTCAGATCTTCACTGTGATAAAAATGTCACAGATGTGAAGATGTATGAAAATAACACCGCATATTTTATACACAAATGTTATACACTAAATTTTTCTTCCACGCAGAATCCTTCAAGATATGACAGCATTTCCCGAATTCAAATGTTGTTATGCAGCATCATTGTTTATAAATTAACAACAAACAACTGATTTCTGAACATTTATTTATATCTATGTATTAAAGACTCCTTAAAGATGAAAATGTGATACTTCCAATTTCTCTAATACACTGCTTACAAAGTACTGTATATCTTTTAATAACGGTTTAAAGCATTTTGTAGGAACTTACTTTATTACATATCTACACAGTATTTGATGACATGTTGCAAAATATTGTATCTATATCTACTACTGATAAATCTATTCCCCCAAAACCCTTAATGTAAAAGATACTGAAGTGATAAGTTTATGTGGGGTGAACAAAAGAGAGATTTATTGACTTTTAACAAGCACACAGTTCTCCAGCACAACTTGATTGTAAAGTAGTGAACTGAACAAAGGAAGCATAATTGTTTTCATACATAAACTGTGGCCAACAGAATTTGTAACAAATTTAGCTTTTACAATATACTACAAAATTGATCTCTCTAGTTAGTGCCTCTACATTAATAGAAAAGCAAGCTTACGTACAAAATTGACCAGTGTACTAAAAGAAACTAGAATAAAGTATCACTTGGCAAGTCCATCAGTGTATAAAAGGCTAGCAAATAACATAAAATCTATGCAACTCCTTTGTAAATGTGATGCAGTTTTACCTACGTTAGTATATAATCCATTTTGCTGCTCTGTATAGATATGCAGTTTCAATCCCTCACTGCCAACATTGTCTGGAAGTCAGCGTAGATTATTTTGTTGAAGCATTTATTTACATAAAGCTATGAAACTGAATTGTATGTCAAGTTCTCCTTACATCAGAAATCCTCAACATAAACTTTTTCCAAAATGTAAGATGCCATCCCCTTTCTCCCAAAAGAAAAAAAAGCTTCTGCAATTATATAGGGAGAAGAAAACTTTCTCAAGCACATTACATTTCAATTAATTTTTGCTGTTGAATACGAACTTTAGGGCTCCCCCCCCCCACCCTTTCTATGACGCATCATCTAAAAGGTTAACATCTCATGCTAAAATATTGGGTGACGAAATGAAAACAAACAATGTGCACATGCAAAAATTCCAGAGCATTAAATACAACTTTACATTCTTGGAATGCATTTGTTTCAATTAAAGGAGCCATAAAGGTGAAAACTGAATGAAACCATATTTGTAATCACTAAAGATACAATACATTTAAAAAGAACCCAAGCCATTACAAGTACAGATTGCCACCAACTGTAAAGAATCATCATTTACACATTGGCCATAATCAAATGTTACCTGTGTTTATGTAAGATATTTAAATGAATTTAATAGCACAAAATAGCCTCTTAGCACTATAAAACACACATTTTGAATTACAGTTTGATAATAGTTTTCATGTACATCTCACACCTTCTAAGGAAAGTATTTTAAAAAGTGCACATTTTAATGTACATTGCACACCTTATCAACTCAGAGGTTTTTTGTTTAAATATCCCCAGAGATGGGAAAGTAAAAATAGCAATGCAGCTTCATTTATGAACTCAACTAAACACCGTTGAGCCCAACAGACATTGCGACTCTAGATCCTTCTTTAAAAGGGGCAAAAATAACGTGAAATGTTTTCTCAGTTAATTATTATGGCCGGCATGAATTTAAAGATTTACAGAATTGATTTAAAGCATTACTGCTCATTTCAGTGCAAAGTGGAAGGTCATGAGCAATATGCTGCATATAGGCAGCGCTTCAATGAGCTCTGAATAGTAGCCATGCGAAAACAAATTACAGCTGCCTCATTTCTACTGAGTGGCCCATCTTAAAAAGTTGAAAAAGCTAAGTATTGATCACTTAATTTGTTTCTAAACTTTAAACTGATGGCTGCTGAATGTACTCCCAATTATCAAAGTAGTCACATCTGCAAGACATCTTGTTATTTGGTCCAGTGTTCAACATCCAGTAAAAATAAATACATTTATAACCAACTTTTATACCCAAGGTTTTAAACTGGGGTCCATAAAGACTTAAGTGTGTCTGACAGAAAACAGAAGAATCCCCAAGATGAGCACATCACAGTCTACTTGGGACTAAGGACTTCTTAATTTTATATTTCATTTTTAACTTACGGCCTCACGAGTATGAGTACGTTGCTTCTGTTGCCATTAATAGAAGGAAGCATTATCTACTCATGGAGGTCATTTATCTGTATAGTGGACATGGTTAAAGATGGGATGTTAATACTTGTATGGCAGCTCCCCAAATAGATTTCAAAATCAGTGTTTGGAATTAAGGTGACGAGAGGGGACAGCTGAAACAAAAATGTTTTTTTCCTGAAATGTACCACTACATATAACTGGCTCATAATATTACATCTACACAATGGCTTAGCCTCAATTAAACTGCACAAGGGCATAAGGAATTTCCATTTTTTACGTCCAAGATGCCACTTTAAAAAGTTAATTTTAAGTGCAGTTAGTTACATAGGTCAAGTTTGGTAAATTACAAAAAAAAGTTAGAAGTATATTTAAGAGTTTCTCTGGTCATCATTCCCAACTTATTTTAACACTGCACTCCTACTTAAACTCTCACCAGTAAATATTAGAATGTTATGAATGCTACAAAGATGACATAAATATAAAAATACAAAGTTTAAATCTTCGGCTTAAGCACGTTACAGAATGAAGTTTGCACTGATCAGCCAGATAGCCAAAAATCATACAAATCTCAAAAGGGTTTTAACCAGTGTTGTCCATCTCATTTCAAACAACCTTTCCACTAAACTATATATCAATTTATTCCTTTGTAAACTTGAGAGTTCAACCCTTTAAGTAACCGCATTTGGAGGTCACAGCAATTCTGAACAATGCTAAGCCAAAGCCTTAATTTTGCTTACAAGGAATGATTACTGCCTGAAAATGAAAAAGGTGACAACTATATCTCCAATTGGGACACCAGTTTAGTAATTATACGGAAGAAAGATTTTTAATCAACTGATTCAAAAGTAGAAGTGTTCTTAAGCTATAGAATCACAGTACACTACATTGTACAAAATCACATTTACAGAAAGGGCAACAAAACTATTTGTGGGATGATGCACTTGTGTGATGTACTTGCTGTATAATATACTTTTGAAAAATATTGTTATGCAGACAAGGTATTATATAATAAATGGGTAGGTATTGTAATATAAATTAACAGGTAAATTTTCGGCAAGGAAACACAAGGTGTTATATACTAAAACATATAAAAATAGGGACATAAACTATATTTTAATAGGCATTCCAATATCTTGGAGAACCAAAAGCTGAATCGCACACCTAGGGAAGTACTAAAGCACCTTCTGTGCTTTATGTGGCTTTAAGAACTAAATTCCCACATTCATTTATAAAATAAATAAAATTTAATATTTTAAACTCATGGTATAAATAGAATGTTCAACAGATAATTGTTGTTTATCATTCTTCTCCCACTCAAATTTATGGGCTTCCTAATGTGAAAAAATGTATGTTAGATAAAATTTATGTCCCAATTCCTTTTAAGCATTCACCTACATATAAACATGAAAAAAATGTTAGCTTTGTTTACAATCTTAGTAAATCTGATTAGAAAAGTGCATAATTTCAAAAGAAAATCCAAAGAAACTAAGTTATTAGTTTGGTTTTACCCTAAGTGTAGAAGTGACTAATTAATTTTCTCCTTTTAAAAAGTGCCAAAATATTTTGGGGCATGTTACAAGGTGAGGCATAACAGCAGCATCAGTGTTGAACAACAGTTAAGCCCTGCTACAAAACAATAACCTGTGACATGCTGTGCATGGCTGGAAAATGCAAAGGGAACTTTTCTAACAATGTTGCACCACAGCACAAATGGGTTTTGGTATTCAATGGGCCTTTTTCAAGGCTTCTATATGAACAAAAACTGCATTAGCTACTGTTTATACTGCACGCCATCCTATACAGAGCAGCACATAACACAAGAATTGTCAATCTGAAGTGCTAGCCCATGTTTTTTTTTAATACTAAAAACAAAGATCAGATTTTCTTGCTATCCAAAGGCCTGACTAGCTGTGGCATCTGGTGAAGAAGTCATTTGAGCTCTTCCCTCCTGTACACTGACTAATGGAAACTCTGAAAACTCTGCACTAGTCCCACGCACCCTCAGGTTCACTTGTCCATTGGAGGCACTATACGGGGGAGTTATACCAGATCTTGCATTCTGGTACTGAGATCTGAATGTCTGTTCAAATGTGCCTATTTGGTAAGCCTGGTGAACCGGCTGAGCTTCTACCTTCTTCTGAGAAGTCATCTGATCCAAGAACTCTTGTGCAGAGACAGAATTATGGTTTGCCTCTTCATTTGAAAAAGAGAAGGTGTGCTGCGACTCACCGACCATTAAGCCATAATGGGACTTCTCAGAAGAAGGTCGCAGTGGTGAATTCATGCTCGATCTAAAGCCACGCTGCATAGTCATTGAGGCCATGGAGGAAAACAACGGCTGACTAGTGAGGTTTGGAGTTTCAGTTGCAAAAGCAAGGCTCTGACTGGGCAAATATGCATCATTCTGGCTTGTTCTTTCCAAAGCTTGCTGAAGAAATTTTGAATATTCATGAAGCATACTGGCTTTGTCCGAAGAGGCTGACTGAGAACTTGCACCAACTCTCTCGGTTTGCGCAACCTCAGCTACATCTGAAGTGTTAATCGACATACTCGAGGCCACTTCTGTATCGGCAACACTAAAAGGCATTTCATGTTGTCCATTTGCCTTATGAGAATAATGCTCCAGTAGAGTCTGCAGTACCTCATCAGGAATCCCACTTTTATCATGACTGTTCTTTATTTCAACACTCAATGACTGAGAATCCAACATTGACGCTGCGGCGCCTTCATCGATGACACTGGCTACAGCGGCTTGGGTCACAGATGGCTGAGATGCTATCTGGCCTACATTCATGGCATACTCTCTGCTGTTATTACTTGCTGCTTGCAGATATCGCTTCTTCTTCAGAAACTGCATTGCATCATCATAGTTGTTGCTGCTATGCATAGGTTTGCTGGGAACTTCCTGTAAGGAATCTACCTGGTCCATATCATGGCTTCCTTCAGAATCCAGCAGTCCTTGTTTACCAATCAGTTCATAAGTATATTTAGTAACTTTATTTTCTTCATAAGTTGATAAAGCCGGCATTGCCTGGCTCGGTTCCAGCTGGACTTTCTGGCTCCTCTTACTGCTCACCTTCTTGATGACCAGTTTAGGTGGATGGATGTCCCTGGATGTACTTTCCAAAGGGTTGCCACTACTGGATGAATGTGGTATTTCAACAGAGTATTCAGTCACCATATATTCATCTTTCACTTTTGAGGCAATACTATAAAGCGATGGATAATCACTGTCATTCTCATCTTTTTTCTGGTCAAGCTTTTCCAAGGGGCACTCTTTTTCAGAGAGGGGGCCAGTGGATCTTGATTTCTCCCCTGCTTTTTGCTTCTTTTTCCGTGGTATTGGATTATCTTTATGTAGCAGAGCAATGCTTTGATCATCCTCATTTCCACCCATATCACTCATCTTCAAAGCACACTTTAGTTTTTTGTCTCTGTTTTCATGGCACATCCGTTTATGCTTTAATACGCGATCAGTTCTGGAGAAATACTGAAAAAATAATGTTAGAACCAATATCATTAAAATTAATTATTCTCACAAGCCCCCAAAGAAGTGCACATTCTGTATAGTTTACCTTTCAGCTTTAATTGCCATCAGTTACAAATTTTAAATTGTGTATTTATTTCTTAATTGAGATAGCATGGAATAGGCCCTTCCAGCCACACAACCCAGCATTCCCCCGATTTAATCCTAGTCTGATCATGGAACAATTTACAATGACCAATTAACCCAAACTGGGATACCCAGAGTAAACCCACGTTGGCAAGGGGAGAACGTACAAACTCCTTACAGACAGCAGCAAGAATAACCTACCTTTATTTTATTCAAATTACTTAAATCTGGTCTTGTTTTACAGTCAATGAATTATTTTTCAAATTAATTAATTGCAAACAGAACATGTCAGCAGCCAACAATGCACGACTGTTATACTGAGCATTGCTGCATCTTTCCTCTTTTTGATATTTCTGTTCCTATTCCATCAGTGAAAATTATATACCCGTAGATTCCGGATTTTAAGCCGCTACTTTTTTCCCACATTTTGAACAGCTTTGAACTTTGCGGCCAATAATCCGAAGCGGCTAATGCATGGTTTTTTTCATGCCGCCTCGTAAACATTTTGCCTCGTAACAGTAGACCAATAAAATTGATGAGTAGTTCACAGAGGTCCAATGAAATTGTACGATAAATCAAGCGCACTTTCACAATTAAATTATTGTAAATCAGTCATTTGTACTCACCCTCATCAACATGGAAAACACTCGAAGAAAAGCATTGTGCTGACTACTTAGTTTAAACTATATTTGTTTTCTGTACTACATCGCGGGATGCTATGACGTCACACCCGGTTTCGCCGCGTCTCGTGGGAAAATGCCGGTTTGCGATGAAACGGAAAGGAGGGGGGAGCGCATTACGCGAGCGGCTTTGGATCTGAGCGAACTCTGCTTTTAAGTTAAAGGTATCAATAACTTTTCCTGGTAGGCTGCAATATATATATTTTTTTACCAGTCGTTAGGAGATATTGGAATGTTGTTCAGTAAAGAAGTATACGCAACGTATATTTAAAAGTAGCCGCGTACGGGCACGGTTCGAAAAAAAGCATTTGCAATATGTATTTGTTTTTGTTACCATATGGATTTAATTAAAAGTTAAAAAAATCCTCACGTGTAATATCTTTCTGTGTAAATATCTCATATTACAACGTGGGACACCTGCGGCCGAAAATCCGGTGCGGCCTAAAATCCGGTGCGGCCTTTACAATTAAAAAAATGATTTTATTTCTAAAATTAGAGCCAGCGGCTAAAAATCAGGTGCGCTCTGTAGTCCGGAATCTACGGTAGATTTTCCAGTTACTTGTTAAGCATCCTGTTCATAATTTTAAAGCACCAAGTATGAAAAGGAATGTGACACTGGTGTATATTTATGATGGAGGTTGATAGATTCTTGATTAGAAACTGTGTCAAAGGTTACAGGGAGAAGGCAGGAGAATGGGAGTTGAGAAGGGTAATAAAACAGCCATGATGGAACGGCAGAACTAACACGATAGGCCAAATGGCCTAATTCCGCCACAGAATGGGTGGCAGGGTGGAGATACATCTCTACCAAAGGAGGTGTAAAGCACCTCTTCCCTCTGCTAATCTGGAGGTCACCCTTGGGTAAGGTGTAGCACCTACTTAGCCCCACCATCAGGGTCACATGATACCATGGGAGCAGGTGAAGGATGGTCCTATGAGCAGCCAGTGCATTTCACAAGTCCTAGTTATGCAACCACAATCTCGGAAGAACATTGATAATGGCTGGGGTCACCTGTCCTGTAAGGACACTACCCAGAAGATGGCAATGGCAAACCACTTCTGTAGTGACTCCTGATGAAGGGTTTCGGCCCAAAACGTCTTCACTACCTCCTCCCATAGATGCTGTCTGTCCTGCTGAGTTCTGCCAGCATTTTGTGTTTTTATTCACTTCTGTAGAGAAATCTGCCAAGAACAGTCATGGTCATGGAAAGACCACAATTTTATTTCTTTATTGGGATACAGTGCATAACAGGCCCTTCTGGAACAGCAAGCTGCACTACCCAGCAATCCCGATTTAATCCTAGCATGATTATAGGACAACTTACAACGACCAATTAACCGACCAACTGGTACGTCTTTGGACTGTGGGAGGAAGCCCATGCAGTCACTGGGAGAAAGTACAAACACCTTACAGGCAATGGTGGGAATTGAACCTGTAAAGCATTGTGCTAACTGTGCCGCCTCACATCATGATCACACACGTTATATGACATGGCACATAATGGACAAACGAAAGAATGAGTAAACCAGAGTAGTTAATTGAATGGTTAAAGCTGAGTGGGTTAACAACAGTTTTTAAAAAAAATGTAAACACATAAGTTCCATGGCTTACTTCTTTTCCCTTCTAATAAACAAGCCATTACACACTGCAGCAAAATAAGTAAAATACAAAGTGATGTCATGATATCCCCAAATTCATTGTTAATGCCCGTCTGCTGTCATTATGTCCCTGTTTGTTACATGGTAAAAGAATGATGAAAGAAGATGGAAGTTCACTGAAGAGTTAATTCTTTCGGTCTCCAAATACACCTGTCTAACCTGCTGAAGGCCTCCACAAGAAAGTAATAAAAACCACCCAATCTCCTTATTTTATAAGTGAGACAGTATAAAAGTTATGTTGAAGTCACACAGGACACCATTTAAACCGCAATCAAAACACTAGTTTAGGCACACTGCTTTAGTAAAGACACCAAGACAATGTACAGGATGCAGAAGAAAGTCAGGAAGATAGAATGGAAAATATAATTGCTTGCTTAAAGTAAATTTATTATCAAAGTACATATATGTCACCACATACAACCCTGAGATTCATTTTCTTGCGGGCATACATCCATAATAGAATCAATGAAAGACCACATCAGCTTGAGCGTTCAACCAAAAGACACAAACTGTGCAAATACAAAAAGAGATAATAAACTAACAAAATAAGTTAGATAGATGGATAGATAAGACAGCAAGAGATGAAGAGTTCTTGAAAGTGAGTCCATGGGCTGTAGGAACATTTCAATAATGAAGTGAAATCAAGTGAAGTCATCCCCTCTGGTTCAAGAGCCTGACAGTTGAGGGGTAGTAACTTCTGGTAGTGTGAGTCCTGAGGCTCAAAGGAAAAAAAATGTTCTATTTGCAATTAATTAATTTGAAAAATAATTCATTGACTGTAAAACAAGAACAGATTTAAGTAATTAGAACAAAATAAAGATAAGTTATTCTCACTGCTGTCTGTAAGGAGTTTGTACGTTCTCCCCGTGCCAACGTGGGTTTCCTCTGGGTGTCCCAGTTTAGATTAATTGGTCATTATAAATTGTTCCATGATCAGACTAGGATTAAATCGGGGGAATGCTGGGTTGTGTGGCTGGAAGGGCCTATTCCATGCTATCTCAATTATGAAATAAATAAAATATGTAATTTAAATGACTACCAACCATGGAAGCAAATTCTCCAGTTCAAAGTTGTTCACTTTCTTCTCCCCACTGTTTTCTTTTGCATATTTTTTTTATTGAATCAATAGTTCTTCATACTGTATTTGGGCATTATAAACAGCGTATCAAATAATTTCTCTGCTTTCATAATTTTAAACGTATTGCTTAGATAATAAAAACATACATTCTTGTTTTGCCTTCTTTCATATTTGGGTAGGATTTATATTCTTTGAGAACCAGCAGGAGCGACAGGCAAATAGCTCTTTTGGGTTACAAAATTTCCTAATCAGTGCTTCACACAACAGTGATAATTACTTGAAGTTAACTCTCACCTGGTGACAGTATTCACACTGATATGGTTTCTCTCCACTGTGAGTCCGTTTATGCCTCTCCATATGATATTTCTGTATAAATCTCATGTCACATTCATCACATTGAAAGGGTTTTTCACCTGAAAATGGCAGTTTCAAAGGATTACACATGGGGATAAGGCATTCAATTCAGTTTTATATCAACTCCGATAAAACTCTAAAGGCCACATGCTTAGAAAAGTAAATCAGCATTAATTTCAAAAATGCGTGTATTATTAAATTCATTAAATGAAACACACTTTGCCTTCAATGTTCTCAATTCCTCCGCAACTATTGCCCAAATACCCAATAAAGTGTGCAACAAGAACTTTGCAACAATAAGCTGGGTGGCTGACAATAAATAAATGGGACCTTCAGTTCCCATTGTACGGCACCAGCAATTAATTATTCACTTATTTAGAAATACAGCATGGAATAGGCCCCTCTGAACCTTTGAGTCCCATCGTTCAGCCATCCCCAACAACTCCCAATTTTAACTCCAACCTATTCCGAGGACAATTTACAATGATCAATTAAACCTACTAATAGGCACATCTTTGGAACGTGAGAGTAAACTGAAGATCCCAGAGAAAATCCACACATTACACAGGAAAGACATATAAACACCTTACAGAGGATGCTGAGATTGAACTCCAAAATAAGACCATAAAATATAGGAGTACAATTAGGCCATTTAGCCCATCTAGTCTGCTCCACCATTTCATCATAGCTTAATTCAATTTTCCTCTCAGCCCCAACCTCCTGCATCTCCCTGCCAAACCCCCCCCCCCCCCCCACCCCTCTATTTCTTCATGTCCTGACTAATCAAGAATCAAACAACCTCTGGGAATACAGGTCCAGATTCATCAACAGCTCTTCATATAACAAGCCATTCAATCCTGAACCTCTTTTGAACTTTCTCTAGTGTCAGTACATCCTACATTACATCCTTCTTTTTACATTCTAGTCCTCTTGAAATGAATGCTAACATTGCATTTGTCTTCCTCACCACAGACTCAACCTGCAAATTAACCTTTAGGGTATTCTGCACAAGGACTCCCAAGTCTCTTTGCATCTCAGTTTTTTGTATTTTATCTCCATTTAGAAAATAGTCTACTCTTTATATTTTTTACCAAAGTGAAAGTACATAACTATACAATTCCCGACAATGTATTCCACCTATCTTTGCAACATCTGCAAACTTTGCAACAATGCCATCAATTCCATCATCTAAGTCATTAACATATAATGTAAAAAGAAGTGATCTCAACACAGACTCCTTGTGAAACAACACCAGTCACCAGCAGCCAACCAGAAATGGGTCGCTTTATTGTCAATCTTTGCCTCCAGCCAATCAGCTACACATTATCTATGCTAGTATATTTCCTGTAATACCATGGGCTTTTAACTTGTTAACCAGCCTAATGGGTGGCACCTCGTCAAAGGCCTTCTGAAAAGCCAAGTGCACAATATCAAACAATTCTCCTTTGTCTATCTTGCATGATACTTCTTCAAAGAATTTCAACAGAAATATCAGGCAAGATTTTCCCTTGAGGAAACCATGCTGACTACAGCCTATTTTGTCATGTGCCTCAAATTAACCCAAAACCACATCCTTTACAATTGACTCCAACATCTTCCCAACCACTGAGGTCAGACTAACTGGCCTATAGTTTCCTTTCTTCTGCCTCTCTCCCTTCTTGAAGAGTGGAGTGACAGTTGCAACTTTCTACTCTTCCAGAACCATTCCAGAATTTAGTGATTCTTAAAAGATCATTACACCCCCACAATCTTTTCAGCCACCCCTTTCAGAACCCTGGGGTGTTCAACATCTACCTTGATACCTTTCAGTTTCCCAACAACTTTCTTTTTCCCTATTAATGCCAACTTCACACATTTCTGCCCCCAGCACTCTCAAATTTCCACAATGCTGCAAGTAGCTTCCACAGTGAAGATTGATGCAAAATACTTCAGTTTGTCCGTCATTTCCTTATCACCCATTACTACCTCTCCAGCATCATTTTCCAGTGGTCCAATATCCACTCTTGCCTCTCTTTTACACTTTATGTATCTGAAGAAACTTTTGGTATCCTTTTTGATATTATTGGCTAACTTATTTACGTATTCCATCTTTTATTGACACTGATTAACAGAGAAAGACTCATGTTAAAGTGAAAACAGATCTCTACAAAGTGATCTAAATTAATTACAAATATAAAACACAAAATAATTGATTGCATAAATATTCACCCCTTTAATATGACACACCAAATGATCAATTGGTTTAAGAAGTCATGTAATTAGTTTAACAGAGATCTGTTTTTGGAAACCTGTGTGCAGTCAAGGTGTTTCGATTGATTGTAGTAAAAATACACCTGTAAATGGAAGGTCCAACTGCTGGTGAGTCAGTATCCTGGCAAAAACAACACCATGAAGATAAAAGAACACGCCAAACAACTCCACGAAAAGGTCACTGAAAAGCACAAGTCAGGAGATGGATACAAGAAAATTTCCTAGTCACTGAATATAATTTCGAGTACAGTTAAGACAATCAAGAAATAGAAAGAATATGGCACAGCTATAAATCTGCCTAGAGCAGGTGGTTCTCAAAATCTGAGTGACCATGGAGGAGACAAGTGAGGGAGGCCACCAAGAGACCTGTGACAACTCTGGAGGAGTTACAAGTTTCAGTGGCTGAGATGGGAGAGGCTGCGCGTACAACTGTTGCCCGGGTGCTTCACCAGTCACAGCTTTATGTGAGAGTGGCAAAGAGAAAGCCACTGCTGCAAAAAGCTCACAAGAAATTTCAGCTAGAGTTTGCCAGAAGGCATTTGGGAGACTCTGAAGTCAGCTGAAACCAAAATTAAGCTTTCTGACCATCAGACTAAACACTATGTTTGGCATAAGCCAAACACTACACATCAACAAAAGCATACCATCAAAACACTACAGCATGGTGGTGGGTGCATCATGCTGTTGGGATGCATCACTGCAGCAGGCTCTGGAAGACTTGTGAAGGTAGAGGGTAAAATGAATGCAGCGAAATACAGGGAAATCCTGAAGGAAAACCTGATGCAGTCTGCAAGAGAACTGTGACTTGGGAAAAGATATGTTTTCCAGCAGGACAGTGACTACAAGTATAAAGCCAAACCTACACAGGAATGGCTTAAAAGTTAATATCCTGGAGTGGCCAAGTCAGAGTTCAGACCTCATTCCAATTAAATATTTGTGACTGGACTTGAAAAGGGCTGTTCACACACGATCCCCATGCAATCTGACAGAGCTTGAGCAGTTTTGTAAAGAAGAATGGGGAAAAATTTCAGTGTCCAGATGTGCAAAGCTGATCAGAGACCGATCCACACAGGCTCGAGGCTGTAATTGCTGCCAAAGGGACATCTACTAAAATACTGACTGGAAGGGGGTGAATACTTATGCAATCAATTATTTAGTGCTTTATATTGTCATTAACTTAGATCACTCTGTAGTGATCTGTTTTCTCTTTGACATGGAAGAGTCTTTTTCTGTTGATCAGTGTCAAAAATGCCAAATTAAATCCAGCATGATTCAGTGTTGTAAAACAATAAAACATGAAAACTTCCGGGGGAGGGGCAGTGAATACTTTTTATAGGCAGTGTCAATATCCTGTGCCTTCTGAATTGTTTGGAGAAGTTTCAGCCATTGCTGTTGTCATTATCCCTGCCAGTGTTCTCTTCCAAGCAATTTTCTCATGCCTCTGTACTTCCCTTTACTCCACTGTAAATCTGACAAACTGAGCTGTAATAGCGTCATGCTAACCACTCCACTACTGTGGCAGCCTGCAATTCTAGAGGAAGTGTGTGGGAAATAAACAACCATGCCACTTGGAATCTGTACCTTACAAATTAGAACACTGCATATAAAAAAGAAAATAATCTGAAATGATGATAAAGAACTATTATTTTATCAAATATATAAAAAATGTATAACACAGTGCCAGGTAGAGCAATACCTTTGGACTGTATTTTCCCTATTGTAACCAGCTTTATCACTACCTAGACTAAAATTACTCTAATTCAGAGGTTTCCAAACGGGTTCAGACTCCTTGCTTAATGGTATTGGTCCATGACATAAAAAGGTTTAAGAATTTTTAAAAAATGAGTAGGCCTTTGGCTTCCTCTGTTATTCAAAAGATCATGGCTGACTCTCTTTTACATCACAGCATAACATTGCTGCACTAACCTCATTTCCTTTACTATTCCTAAAACAAAGCAGATATCAGGATTAAATCTGGATGCCCAGCTGTCTGTGATTTCTAGCTGAAATTATGGATGGATGAAAACTACACTATTTATTCACCAAGCATCAAACCACTTTAGCATTTCGCTTATCTCATTTCTATTTGTTGAATAGGCTGAATGCAAATCGAATGCCATATTTATCCACGTTAAAGTAGCGTCACTGTCAAAGCAATTAATTAAAGAGAAGCACTCCTCTTACACATGGCCATAGGGACATGCATATAATGAATGACTAATTAATCTGAAAGATCACATTCAATAGAATAAGAATGGTATAGTTTTACACACACTTATAATCTGTGCTACTTCCATTCTGCTAGAACTTCCACTGATTGAGTGAGAGGAGTCACAGCAAGCACTCACACTTAATCAATCTATTTATTTGGCCATGGCAATGTTCAGACAGCAACAGTAAGCATCTATTTCAGTCATCATGTACACACTGAACCCATTCTGAACTGTACAAACAGAGATCCCAAGAAGGTAGTATAGTGTCACACAGATGAACTGGCAAAGCTGGGATCAATCGTTTCAGAGCAGAGAAAGTTAAGAGAAAATTGCTATGGTGATCTTTGAAGGCACAAAGGATTTTGACTCAGAACTTAAACAAAACTTCTTCAGTAATAGAATAATTGATAACAAAACAGAGAGACCGGAGGGGGAGGGGGGAGGGGGAGAGATGGCGCAAGAAAACAGAGCAAGAGAGACAGCGAGACAGTAAAATATGCCTGAAACAGACAGTAAAACATTATTTTTGCATAAACAACCAAGGATTGTGCTGGTGGAAACCCACAAGTGTTGCCACACTTTCAGTGCCAATATAGCACACCCATTACTCACTAACCTTCAATCTTACATCTTTGGAAAGCAGAGCATCCAGAGGACACCCATGTAGTCACGGGGAGATCAAACAAACTCCTTTCACACAAAAGTGGGAATTGAACTCTGATCAGTGATACCTGGGGCAGTAAAGTGATTGTACTAACCACTTTGCTATCATGTTCCACATTGTGCTATTGTGCCTCAGATATTTGTTCTCTGACCAAAAGCTCCAAAGCTAACAGATGTAAAATAACCGTGCAACTGTTAAGGCTTGATCTTTGTACTGCATTGCCTGATAGGGTGATGGATGTAGATTCCATAATGGCTTTCCAAAATAAATGGAAGAAAATCATTTGCAAGGATATTTGGAAAGATTGGGAACAAAACCAATTGGATTACTCTTGGAAAGTCAAGCACAGATACAGCGTTCTAAGTAGCCTTGATTTACAAATTTTACAAATTCAAAATTAATAAGGACTTTAGGATAAGAACACTGTTCCCTCGAACATAGCCACACTGTAGGTGAAATGCTCCTGCACACGTAGCTTTTGTTGTCGCACAACTGGAATTTTCTTTTATATAATATTAATATAATTTTGAAATCTATGTTAATAATTGTGAAATATCCTATAGTTAATGAATATTTTCTAGATTTTCTAAAATAATAAACATACCACACCCTTTACTTTGAAACATTTTAGAGCTTCAACATACTTATATTGTCAGTTTCAAGTTAAAACACTGTTGCAAATTGTAACAATAAACAAAGAATGGAAGTTGGTAGCTCATTGTTAATTGTTCAAACAAATCATTTGAAGTGCCGCACAATTTTGAGGCCATGTAAAAATTTCCTGCTCAGAGCAATGGTTTGTCTGCACAGCTGCAAAAAAAAATCTGAGGGAACATTGGATAAGAAAACCATTACATAAACGCAGTTATGTTATTTTTATTGACTGCTTTCAAGTTTACCAAAAAGATGAATGAAAGTGAAACTCTAGGTTTAATGACACGATTAAACCTGCAATCAGACCTGTTCATATTTTTCCAGATACAAAAACCAATAAGTTGAATTAAAACAGAAGAAACTTTACCAGTATGAATCTTTTCATGTCTCTGCAGCAAGTACTTCTGAATAAAACGCATGCTACATTGACTGCACTGATACGGTTTTTCACCTTCAAAAGTAAAAGAATACTGTCAGTGAGCATTACAAATGAATACAAGAAAATGGAATCCTTAATTCCATGTCATCTCCAGTCAGCTTAAAATACCTCAACCAACAGCCTTAATAGTACTGATGTCAAGATTCATACAGTTTTATCAACTATAAAACATATTCAACATTTAGCAACATTACAATTCAGAGAAACATAAAATCTGAAGAGACTTTGGAACAAAAATTCCTGCTAAACCAAACAGACTCACAGAAACTATTGATTCCCAGCTTTTGAGGAGCCAATTTGCAAAGTGCTGATGCAAACCTCAACAAGATGGTTTAAGGCTGCGGGGCCTTTCATTCACAAGTACCATCATAGGGGACAGACAGTGAGATAAAGAAAATAAGCCAGCTCATAAAACAAGAACAGCTAGCTTAGGTGGCTGACAAATTTGTCAAAAGCAGCCATACAAAAACAAAAAAGGAGTATTTTAAACAATTTAATAATTAGTCATAGAATCATAGAAAAATACAGCACAGAAACAGGCCCTTTGGCCCATCTAGTCCATGCCAAACCATTTAAACTGTCTACTCCCATCAGTCTGCATGGGACAATAGCCCTCCATATCTCTACCATGTACCTAACTAAACACCTCAAATGTTGAAATCTAAATCACATCCATCACTTTCACCGGCAGCTTGTTCCACACTCTCACAGCCCTCTGAGTGAAGAAGCTTCCCCTCATGTCTGTTTCCCTTAAACTTCTCACCTTTCACCCTTAAGCCACGATCTCTGGTTGTAGTCCCACCCAACCTCAATGGAAAAAGCCTGCTTGCACCTACCCTATCTACACCCCTCATAAATAGTTAAAATACACAAGGAAATCAAAATTAAAAGCATAACACATTCAGATAACAACCTTTTTTATAGTTAAGTCATGGAACACTATAATTTCCACGTGCTCAAGACTAGTCTAGCCCTGACCCATTGTGCCAATTTCTTGCCAACAAAATTAATGGACCTGCTGTTTAGATACTAATTTTAACTTTGCACCGATATACTATTACAGATTCCCAGTGCAATGCTGGAGAATTATAATAAAGTTGTGTTTCACTGGTACACTCAATGAAGAGTTCAAATTACAACGCAATTGGCAAAAGCTCACACGAAGAGCAACCAGCAAGTTTAGGACAACAAACTTCACAACAGATGTCTGTACTTGGCAATGTTTTGTTTCATTATGGTACAGGATCGGACAATAAAACAGAAATTAGAAGAATTTGTTTGCAATGAATCATATTTCAGGAAACAACAAAATGGCAAGTAAATATTAAGCCAATTAAAATCATGAATACACTTAATATTTTGACAATATTTTTCAGTTATTAGAACACACCTAATTATACAAGTATTTTAAATTTGACCTTGAATGATTTAGTGTACAAGACCACCCATACCTGTGTGAATGAAAACATGTCTTTGTAAATGGTAGTTGGTACGGAAAGCAGCATTACAGTGCTCACAGATATGAGATTTCAGGCATTTCAATCCCAACGATCCATCTTCATTTATTGTTAGAATCTGAATACAAAATGTTAACAATTTTATTCCAACTCAGAATTTATTAGAAAGAGAAAATCTGCAGATGCTGTTAATCCAAGCAACACACACAAATTGCTGAATGAAGTCAGCAGGCCAGGCAGCATCTATGGAAAAGAGTACAGCAGACATTTCAGGCTGAGACCCTTCCAAATTTTTATACAGAATTCATTGAACAAGTTCCCCCAATACTTTCACATAACACCACCAATAGGGTGCTAAAACTTGTTTTTCATATATTCTAAAGACACAGGTGATCACACTAAATCTGATAAAATTTGCACTTGAATTTCAAATACCACAGATTTAACAAAATAGTGGAACCTAGGGCAACCAGCACTAGAATGGAGTATGTACCCAAGAAGAATAAAATTGTAGCCATAAATTCTACATTAAATACCCTTGAAAAACCCTACAAAAAACTGCCTTGAACCTCATTTATTTATTCAGAAACTGACAGGAGTCCACAGGCAAATCACATCTTCTGCATTCACAAATGTCATTCATACCTATTTACAGTGCCTATTAAAAGTATTCACCCCCCCCTTGGAAGCTTTCATGTTTTATTGTTTTACAACATTCAATCACAGTGGATTTAATTTGGCTTTTTTGGCACTGATCAACAGGAAAAAGACTCTTTCGTATCAAGTGAAAACAGATGTCTACAAAGTGATCTAAATTAATTACAAATATAAAACACAAAATAATCGATTACCTAAGTATTCACCCCCTTTAATATGACACACCAAATCATCACTGGTGCAGCCAATTGGTTTTAGAAGTCACATAATTAGCTAAATGGAGATCACCTGTTCGCAGTCAAGGTGTTTCAACTACACCTGTATCTGGAAGGTCTAACTGCTGATTAATGATGTTTTCTGAGATAGAGATACCTTCTGTTGATCAGTGGGTAAATCGCTTTTTGTAGATGATGGAGCATTATGGTGGAGCATTATGGATTAGAGGTAATAATTTCAATTTAACTGTACATAGTTTTAGACTGTATTGTGGTGTAGTGAGGTTGACCTCTGTTTCAATTGAAATGGGACAATTACCCTTACAGTTGCAGAGGTTAAAGTTGATGTTAGCATACTGGTTTAATTTGAGGCAGCAGAGTAATGATCACCCTGTTAAAAATGTATTGGAAGACTGTTGGGAACGTCACAAGAAGAGTGTTTTTAGTTTTGGGTGGCTGGGTTGTAACCACACTAGGAATATGGGTTTGCTGGATTATGTAACATGTCTCACTGTATCTTTCTAGGTAATCCACCTTGTCTTTTTCCCAATGTCTTTAATTTATTTTAGTTGGCATGATTTAATTAAATCCAAGAGTCCTGATGTGCCTGAGAGTCTGTTGATCCATCGATATGTTAAAAGAAAATTATTGGGATATGTTAACCATTTTTACTGATAGATCAAGAGATAATTTAACTGGGAATGTTGGTGCAGCTGCTTTTGTGCCTGAATTACAGGTAACAATAAAGAAACGTATTACTAACCATTTATCAGTGTACACAGCAGAATTTGTTGCCATCATTTTGGGCTTGCAGTAGGTGGAGGAAATTTGTCCTTGCAAAGCTGTAATTTGTTTTGATTTTTTTTCCAGTTTTGATTAGTCTTGAAACAGCTATTTCTAGCAGCAGCTCAGATCAACTGCTGAAAGCTCTTCAAACTTTATTTCATATTCAAAGTATTGGTTTACATGTCTTTTTCTTATGAGTCCCTGCACATAGATGTGTTGAGGAAAATGACTGGGTTGATTGTTTGGCCAAAAAAGCTGTTAAAAGCTCAGCTGTGGATATAGATCTTCCACTTAGCAAATCAGAAACTAAGGGGTTGGTGGGGTTAAGAATCAGGGAATTATGGCAAGACTTGTAGGATAATGGATGTCAGCAGAGACACCGTTACAGAATACATAAAACTACTTGACTTAGAATTGGACATACCATGCTCAACCTTGTATCTGGTTGGAAAACATCAAAATCTGGTGTGTGTTGGTTTTGTCACCATTATTAAATAGCTAAACACATTCTATTACAATGTGAAGCAATTTGTAGAAATTAGTTTTCACTTTGACATGAAAGAGTCTTTTCTGTTGATCAGTGTCAAAAATGCCAAATGAAATCCACCATGATTCAATGTAGTAAAAGAATAAAACATGAAAAATTCCGGGAAGGAGGGGTGAGGTGTTGAGTACTTTTTATAGGCACTGTACATCTCAGTATAATTCACAGATTAGTGACCAGAAGTGGGAGTCCCAGCTCATTTTCTGTTTCCTTAATCAATGATGTCGTGATCAACTATACCCCATTTCCTAGTGAATAACTTCTCCAAACTTGTTCATCTCTACAACATTCTTTAACATCTTGCTCATATAAAAGTCGATAGCTTCCCCATAAACATTCTTTCCAGCTTACCTACTGTAGGGCAGATACATATTTGCATCCAACATTAGCAACATGTAGGTAAATGTTTAGCCATTTATACCTTGCGTTAGAGACACAGAGGTTCCTTAAGGTTGTTACAGCTGGGGTGGTAATGGGGACAAGATCCCACTACCTATTAAATGCTCCCAATAACGTGTGCCTCAAATAGCCTCTGACAACCAAGTCCAGCTGCTGCCTTTCGCATGTGGCTTAGCCACTGAGCCCAGCAGAACAGTTTCTACGGACAGGAGAAGGGGCAAAGATGGGTTACTGGTTCCTTAAAACAAGTCGCTTCAGGCAGATGGGGCTTGTTAGTTGTGGTTGGCAACTCATCTAGGAAAAGGAAAACTCTGATCTCAGATCTCCCCTGCCTTACAGCTATACCCACTCAAGGGGAAACCCTCAGGAGTAAATCCCGAGGGCAAAAATACGGAGCCGAGGTCCTACATTAGCTTCAATGTTGACTGGCAACTCCCACAACACTGCTGGTACCAAACTGTATCACTCTCTGCCGTTCCTTCGGGTTCATGTTTCGCATGGAGAGTGGGAGCTTGCTACATGGGTAACAGCTTGCTCTCCATATTGTACTGCCCAGGCTTGTGTATCTATACAGCTCGGATGCAATATCTAGGTCAACTCTGACCAACAGAGGCCCTCACGGAGTCATAATTGAAGTAAAGTACAGCACAGACAAGCCCTTAGGGCATCTAGTCCATGCTGAAAACCATCTACCTGCACTGGGACCATACAGTCCTCTGTATCCCTCCTATCCATGTAAACACTGAAATTGAACTTGCATACACCACTCAGGCTGGCAGCTCGTTCCACACTCTCATGACCCTCTGAGTGACGAGGTGACTCTTTATGTTCCCCTTAAATTTCTCACCTTTCACCCTTAAACCATGACCTCTGGTTGTAGTCCCACCCAACCTCAGTGGAAAAAGCCTACTTGCATTTACCCAATCTATACCCCTCATAATTTTGTATCCTTGTATCAAATCTCCTCCCATCCTTCTACATTCTAAAGAATAAAGTCCTGACCTATTCAATCTTTCCTTATAACTCAGGTCCTCCAGACCTGACAACAACCTTATAAATTTTCTCTGCACTCTTTCAATCTTGTTTACATCTTTCCTGTAGGCAAGTGGCCAAAACTGCACACAATACTCCAAATTAGGCCTCACCTAAGTAGTTATGGCGCCTAACGGCGACTCCTTTGCTTGCATTTTTGAAAACAGTCCTACTTCCAACTTTAATATCTCTATTTTTCCCTTTCAGGGTTCTTTTGAAGACCCTGACCTGGAGTTACACACTGACTACGGTTCTTTGCGGGAATGGGACCCGCTCTTGGGGTTCCACTATCGGCCACTATTCGGCATGCCAAAGTCTCGGCCTAAAATTTCAGCACAGTTTCAGAAGCCTAGGATCTCGAGTAACTGGAGACGGGTGAATCAAGGGTCGGTGTCGCCACAGGAGATCCGAGTGTCGTTGGGGGAGTCGGAACATCTGCTGTGTGCCTGGGGACCCGGGATCCTTGTGATCTCCAGGCACAGAGCTCAGAAAAAGTAACATAACGTAATCCAGCCAGTTGTTAGTTGTCTCCCCGCTTGCTGGAAAATGGAATGGAGTCACCTCTTTCTCCCTTATTAGGAGAGAGAGCCTTCAGCATGTCGAATTATCGGGTGAACAATGGAGCCTTTGGGGTAACTGCAAACGTGTGTCTTTGCTATTGCTCTGCTTACGCGTGCACTTTATTTTTGCTGGTGGGGGAGGGGGGATTGTTGCTCACTGCTACTCACGCGCGGGGGGAGGGGGACTTTGGGGTTCTAACATTTAGCTGTCGTATATTCTTTAGGGCACTCCTCTGTTTCCGTAGATGGTTGCGAAGAAAAACATTTCAGGATGTATATTGTATGCATTTCTCTGACGTTAAATGAAGCTTTCAACCAACAACTTCAACGTAACATCTCATCTTCTCTACTCAATACATTGATTTATGAAGCCCAATGTGCCAAAAGCTTTCTTTACGACCCTATCTACCTGTGGCACCACTTTCATCAAATTATGTACCTATATTCCCTTTGTTTTACTACACTCAGTGCCCTGCTGTTCACTGTGCAAGACCTACCCTGATTGGTCCTATCAAAGTGCAAAATCTCACACTTGACTGCATTAAATTCCATTTGCCATTCTTCCAGCTGATTCAGATCCCTCTTCAAGCCGTGATAGCCCTCCTCACTGTCCACTACACCCCGTCTACGATCACTCTCTGGTTTGTCCCACAAAACCAATGTATAATCCAATTTACTACCTCAACCCAAAAGCCAAACGGCTGAACCTTCTTGATCAGTCTTCCATGCAGGACATTGTCAAATGCCTTGCTCATGTCCATATAGACAACATCCACTACCTTGCCTTCACCTACTTTCCTGGAAGCTTCCTCGAAAAACTCTAAGAATAGTTAGACATGACCTACCATGCACAAAGCCATACTTACTATCCTTTATTAGTCCGTGTGTATTCAAATACTTGTATTATCGGATCTCTTAGGATTCTTTCCATAACTTTCCCACATCTGATGTCAGAAACACAGGCCTATAACTTCCAGGCTTATGTTTACAGCCTTTTTTAAACAGCACAATACTGGCTACCCTCCAATCCTTTGGTATCTCTCCTGTCACTAAGGGGGTTTTTAAATATCTCTGCCAAGGCCCCAGCAATTTCTGCATTTGCCTCCCATAGGGTCCGAGGGAACACCTCGTCAGGCCCTGGGGATTTATCCATCCTGATTTACTTCAGGACAGCAGACACCTCCTCCTCTGTAATCAGTACAGTGTCACCAAGTTGATACCACTTTGCCTCACTTCCACAGACTCTGTATCCATCAGCTGACTACATACAGATGCAAAGAATGCACTTAAGATCTCTCCCATCTGTTCTGGTCTTCCAGAGGACTAATTTTGTCCCTTGCAATCCTTTTACTCTTAAGAGATCTGTAGATTCCCTTAGGATTCTCCTTCACCTTGTCTGCTAGACAAATTCATACCTTCGTTTCACATTCCTGATTTCTTAAGCACCTTATTTGATCCTACTTGCCTCTCCCTGTTATGCACCTCCTTTTTACGTTAATCAGGGCCTCAATTATCTTTTGAAAACCAAGGATCCTGACATTTATCTTTTCTTTTTATACTGACAGACACATACAAGCTTTGAACTCTCAAAAATTTTGATTTTTGAAAACCTCTCACTTTCCAAATACATCTTTGCCAGAAAACAGCTTGTCCCAATCCACACTTGCCAGATCATTTCTGATATCATCAATATTGGCCTTTCTCCAATTTACAATCTCAACCCATGGACAAGACCTATCTTCTTCCATATTTACCTTGAAACAAACAGAAATGTGGTCACTGGATGCAAAGTGCTCTCCCACCACCACACACACACTACTGTCACCTGGCCTTTTTATTATTATACGTTGTTAGTGTACTCTATAAATTATCAGTATAGCCTTGGTGGAGTCTGATATTTTTAATCCAAGTTCTTCCAGAAGTCAGGAAAGTGGCATAAAACATGTCACTTCATGAACATTTTATTCAGTGTTAATAGAACAAAGAGAGTTGGAAATGGATGGGGTGCCAGGAGTTCACACTGGACAAGAATATAAACATGGAGCTATTAATGTGTTGTTTGGAAAACATTGCCAGTTTTCTTTTCACTATTTTCACTAATTTTTGTAAGTTTGATTTTTGAAGCACCTAATAAGCATCCTTGCAATAAAGTACTAAGTGAATTCAGCCATTTTTCTTCTTTGGTCATAACCCATGTATCTAACATGGCACAATATGGTCAACCTTTCTTATAACACATAGCTAAGAAACATTCCATTCAAATAATGCGTTACCAGAGAATGTTCCAGAATGATACAAAAAGGGCTGTCAGAGGTTACAGTGGGATGCAAAACTGGGCTGAGAAGTGGCAGATAGAGTTCAACCCAGATAAGTGTGAGGTGATTCATTTTGGTAGATCAAATATGATGGCAGAATATAGTATTAATGGTAAGACTCTTGGCAGTGTGGAGGATTAGAAAGATATTGGGGTCCGAGTCCATAGGACGCTCAAAGCAGCTGTGCAGGTTGACTCTGTGGTTAAGAAGGCATACGGTGTATTGGCCTTCATCAATCATGGAATTGAATTTAGGAGCCGAGAGGTAATGTTGCAGCTATATAGGACCCTGGTCAGACCCCACTTGGAGTACTGTGCTCAGTTCTGGTTGCCTCACTACAGGAAGGATTTGGAAACCATAGCAAGGGTGCAGAGGAGATTTACAAGGATGTTGCCTGGATTGGGGAGCATGTCTTATGAAAACAGGTTGAGTGAACTCAGCCTTTTCTCCTTGGAGCGACGGAGGATGAGAGGAGACCTGGTAGAGATGTATAAGATGATGACAGGCATTGATGGTGTGGATAGTCAGAGGCTTTTTCCCAGGGCTGAAATGGCTGCCACAAGAAGGCACAGGTTTAAGATGCTGGGGAGTAGGTACAGGGGAGATGTCAGGGGTAATTTTTTTCCCCACAGAGAGTGGTGAGTGCGTGGAATGGGCTGCCGGCAATGGTGGTGGAGGTGGATACGATAGGTGCTTTTAAGAGACTTTTGGATAGGTACATGGAGCATAGAAAACTAGAGGGCTATGGGTAACCCTAGTAATTTCTAAGGCAGGGACATGTTCGGCTCAACTTTGTGGGCCGAAGGGCCTGTATTGTGCTGTAGGTTTTCTATGTTTCTAAAAAAAAACTGTAACCATTAAGGATACACTGACCATATGCATATACATACTGTGACTACTAGGTAATATACTAAACAGATACATGTATACAGGTAGTTATATAAAATACAAGGCAGCAATTAGTTGTTAAAACTGCAGTGAAAATAACAATTGAACAGTTTAATCCAACAGCCTCTCATGAAGTGCAGCAAGACCCATAAGTCACACCATAAGCTGTTGTGTTATACTACAGCTTATTGAAAGATATTAGATACTGCCATTTGATCACTTTCCAAAAAAAGCGTACAATTAAAAATATAAATGATTAGAATTTAATTTAAAATTTCTACTTACAAAGACAAGGTGACTATCAAGGTACAGGAAAAATTGAGGGTGGAGGAAGAGAACATGAAAGCTTGCTGGCATAAGTTAGAGAGCAAGTCAATCCAGCCCACAGGACATAAGCAGTGGTATCCTCCTGCCTCCTCCTCTCCACCCCTGGTTTACACCTCCAGGTCTTTAATGCCAAGTAGCCCCCACTCATTCCAAACCCTCAATGAATAAAGATGGTTTACAGACAAGGAGGAACAGCTGTTAGGATTTTTACCAAACACCACAAGACAACGACATTATTAATTGGATGTATTTTAAAGTTTAGAGAGAGTTTGTGCTGTTTAAACTGCAACCCAAAAATTAATATCTGAACTAATAACTGAATTTTGCAACTTGCCCTCAAGTCACCTGCAGAAATTCTCTGATGACTCAGCAATGTTAGGTGTATAAAGGGAGAACGGGAGGATGAACACAGGACCCTGGTGGAGGATTTTGTCAAATGGTGCAAGCTGAATCATCTGCAGCTCAACATTAGTAGGACAAAGGAGATAGTGATGGACTTTAGAAAGACCAAACCTGCACTGCTCCCTGTTAATATTGATGGTGAGGGTGTGGATGTGGTGAGGTGCTACAAGAACCTGGGGGTGCACCAGGATGACAGACTTAAGTGGAGCACCAACACAGAGGCTGTGTACAAGAAGGATCAGAGTTGCCTTTTCTTCCTGAAGAGACTGAGATCTTTTGAAGTGTGCAGACATCTCCCTCACATGTTCTACCAGTCTGTTGTCGCCAGTAAAAGCTTCCATGCAGTGGTGTGCTGGGACAGTGGTGTCAACATGGGTGATGCCAACAGGCTCAATGAATTGATTAGAAAGGCTGGCTTTGTTATAGGAGTCAAATTGGACACACTGGAGGCTATGGTACAATGAAAGACCCTCCAGAAAATCATGGCAATTCTGGGGAATGTTTCGCAACCCTTGTCTAAACAAAGGAGCACTTCCAGTAACAGGCTAAGACAAATGCACTGCTACAAGGAGTGATATATGAGGTTATTCTTACCCCCGGCCATCAAGCTCTGTAATTAGTCAACCTATAGTGGGGAAGTGATTTTGTAATTTTTGACTTTAAATCTTGTACACCTTATTTTTAAGGTAACTTTAAAAAAAAAATTCTCAATTCCCTTCTTACCACTGTATATCTGTGCACTTGTAATGTCACTGTGACACTAATTTCCTTTGGAATCAATAAAGTATCTTAAGAAAGTCAACATTATTCTCAGTTTTGGCATTTATTCTGTACTTTATGTAGGGCTTATGAGGAATTATTTTAACGCTTCAATTTATAACATGCTATTTAGGTATTAAAATTCTGTATTTTTTGCGTTAACAAAAAACTACAAGACTGCAGTCTAGCTCAGTAATCCTAATGAATTCACATTCACCTTCCATGGGTTAAGGAGCACCTGTAACTGAAAATGCTTTAGAAAAAAAAACGATTTCTTTTTAGCAAATGCTCTGCTGAATGGCACCATTGGCAGATTCATTGATCAGGTACAAAGACTAAGTTAAGTTCTCAAGTGATAACAAACAAGCCACATGGGCCACTACATTTCTACAATGCATCCTGAAGATGATCACAAGTTGGATGAATTACCTTTGATGGAGATCGTTGTTTCCTTTTCTTTTTCTTTTGCAAGTCTATAGGTTCTTTTTGTTGCCCTTTCTCCTTCTTCAGTTGTCCACTTTCGTCGGCATACTGGATTTCCTGCTTTACGTTTACCTTCAGAATGACAAAGTAATAATGAAATAAATTTCAAACCTGGGGAATGCAGCACAATTTTCCAGAAATACTAGGTCTGACAGAGCCAGCTTCTACAACACAGACTTTATTATTGAAACAAATATACTAGGTTTGCCAATCAATAAGATCTTGATCCTGAACTCAATCTCATATGCATACCCTCTCTCTTCATCATGTTTCAAGCAACTATACACGATGCTGACTTTTGATTCAAATAACAACACTATGAGGCCCTCCATTGGCCAAGGCTGCCCATGGATATTGCGTCCCAACTGTCTATGTGATAATCTAAACATTACAAAAGCCAGGGCAGTATAATTATGGAGAGCAAGCTAATGCCCACATAGCCGGCTCCCCCTCTCCACGCAGCTGATGAATCTAAAAGAACGGCAGAGACCAATACAGTTTGGCACCAGCAGCATCGCAGGAGTTGCCATTCAGCATTGAACTCAACTCGAGACTGCCTTAGGGACTCCAGCTCCAGATTCTTCTCTCGGGGTTTACTCCCAAAGCCTTCCCTCATGGATGGGTATAACTACAAGGCAGCAGAGGCTTGAGATCAGTGTATTCCTTCTCTGAGATTGGCTGTCAACCACGGCTGATGAGCCCCACCTACCCAAAGCGACAGATTTTACAGCGCCAGTAACCCGCCTTTGCTCGTTTTCTTGTCAGTAGAAATTGTTCCGCTGGAACAACACATAATACTAAAAATATCAGGGCACCACAAAATAGAACCAGCAAAATAATGATGACAAAATATTTGGGTCAATAAAAAAGTGGTACATATTATCAAAGTTCTCAGGAATCATTAAAATGGTTTGTGCAAGAGTTAAAATTCTAACTCCAAGGATATTTGACAGATGTCACCTGATTCACTTCATTTTGCTGCATTTTAAAAATTTTCCTCAATTTAGATCATATAGAGAAGTTATAGTATCATCAATTGGCTCCAACACAAATTCATCCTCTTCCCCATCACCAACCTCGGCATCCACAGAAGAGCCAAGATAAACTGCAACGTATCCAGATCACTGACAATCGGCCAAAGCCTGCTCCCAGGGATTTGCTGACAATGGCAAGCTGACCACTGTTGGTTTTCAGCCAAAGCTGCCTTAATGCTGAGTGGCAAAGTACGGTGGCAAATCTTCAGTAAAGTAATCCACTGCCACATCATAGACCAGCCAGAAGATCCTCCTGACACCATGACAAATGGCTAATTTATGGTCCCAGTTTTAGTCAGTTGACAAAACTGTCAAGTTCCTCAATATGTTCCTGACATCTATGCACTCCAAAACATTCAAGACTTTATTAAAAAAACAATTAAAACAAATCTAAACATAAAACTAATTAAGCAAATTAAACTTCAATTAAAATGACTACATTCACTGATATGTAATCATACCTTGCCACTGATAAAAATGGGTTGCTCCTCTGCCAGCTCCACCTTGGAAGAGAATTCCAAAGGAACTGCAGCAAGTTCACCCTCTCAATACCTTTTGGAATCCAGGGTAATGTCAATGTCAACACCAGACTGCAGTCAGCAAAACTCAGCCAAGAGTGGAGAACAGATTGCAGACTTTTGCCTTTGTGAAGGAACACTCAGCTTGCTGGCACTTAGACATGGAGAAATGCCAATTTCCTTGTTAATTTTCCACGGCGTCAGCAGTTCTTTCCTTTCTCAGTACACTAAGCCAAATCTTACAGGCCAAGGCATGCCACTCCACTATTCCTGAGCTATCCAGGACTGGAAACAGTGGCCTTAACTTGCCATCCAGAAGCATTCCAGACTCAGCAGGATAGAGCTCTGCCACTAGACTCCATGTGGATTTAGCAACAGACCAAAGCACTGGATTCATTGCTTCAATTACTTCCAATTCAGTGGAAAACTGGGACTGAAGCTGTTAATATCTACCGAAAAGCATTGGCTAGCTGCATTCACAGTCAGTGTTCTTTGAAGCTGATCACTTGGAAGGAACATCGAGAGAATACCCATCATCTAATTACTCAGTGAAACAAACGGACAGCCAACCAAATATATTTGATGTGTGTTTGTCATCTTTAAAAATTAATCTTCAGAGTGGGCTGTTATAACAAAAGCAAAAGTTAGAAATGTTTTCCTATCAAAATACCCAGTACAAGTCAAAAAAGTCCATAATGCTTCTTTACTTATGTCAGTAGTAATAATTCTCTCAACAATTTGTAGGTGGTATTAGAAACATGCTGCGGATGCTGACAAGTGCCTACATGGTGATCTATGTTGTGTAAACAATGGGAACCAGTGTAATTACACCACCTACAGACTTATAAACCTCCAGATTCAAAGTTCAAAGTGCATATATGTCACCATATACAACACTGAGATTCAACTTCTTGTAGACTACTCAGTAAATCCAATAACCAAAATGGAATCAATGAAAGAGCACACCAAAAGGGCGGACAACCAATATGAAAAAGACAACAAACAATGCAAGTACAAAAAGAAAAGAAAAAATTAATGAATAATTAAGTAATAAATATCGGGAACATGAGATGAAAGAGTCCTTGAAAGTGAGTCCTTAGGATGCGGGAACAGTTCAACGATGGGGCAAGTGAAGTTATCCCCTTTTGGTTCAAGATCCTGATGATTGAGGCGTAATAACTGTTCCTGAACCTGGTGTTGTGAGTCCTGAGGATCCTGTACCTTCTTCCTGATGGCAGCAGTGAGAAGAGAGCATACCTAGTTGGTGGGGTCCCTGATCATGGATACCACTTTCTTGAGACAGCGCAAGGTCTCCGTGCTCAGTGGTGGGGAGGCCTTTACCACTGATGGACTGGGTCACATTCACCACTTTTCTGTAGGATTTTCCATCCAAGTGTTTCTGTATTAGGCTATGATGCAGCCAGTCAATATAGTCTCCACCAGACAACTATAGAAGTTTGTCAATGTTTTAGATGTCACACTGAATCTTTGCAAACCCTCAAGAAGTAGAGGTGCTGGTGTGCTTTGTTCTCATGCCTGAACACCTAATCATTGTTATCCAACATAAACGTAAGCTGTGCCCCCACAACCTAACCTCTCACTCCACAGAGATTCTGGAAGACTGAAGAGTCACTAATTTTGAACACTGTTTAAAAAGGGAAGCAAAACTAGACCAGACAGCTACAGGTTGGTGAGCCTGACAGTAGTAAACGGGTAAATTGCTGGAGGGGATTCTGAGGAATAGGATCTACCAACATTTAGAGAGACAGGGTCTGATTCAAGGCAATCAGCATGACATTGTGCATAAGAAGTTGTGTCTGACAGATCTCTTTTAATTCTTCGAGGAGGCAACCAAGAGGATAGATAAGTATAGAACAGTGTCTATATGGACCAGGTTCCTCAAGGCAAGCTAGTTTGAAAGGTTAGATTGAATAGAATCCAGGGGTAAATGGTGGACTGAATTCTTTGTTTCCTACCTCTGATCAAATAGAGGATGATTGTTAAGTTCTGTTTCTCTGACTGGATGCCTACATCTAATTGGAGTCAATACTAAAACTTCTGTTGCTTGCAATTTAAATAAACAATTTGAATGTGTCTGTATAATGCAAGTACCATATTTAAAGAAATTATCACACAGTGACACAGCTACATAACTGCTGCTTCACAACTCCAGCTTCCTGGATCTGATTCCAAATTCCAGTGAGTGCAATGTTTATGGCATGTGCATCTTGAGTTACTGCCTCACTTCACTCATTTAAAATGGAAGAACAACTGCATTCTGGCCTCAGTTTGGCTGCAGTTCGCAGAGGATAGTTCTATACATCAGATTTGGTGACACTCTAATTTGTTCTTGAACTTAATCCTATAATTTGACATCTGGGAGGACAAAATTAGCTTCAGGTACAAGTCATTAATTCACAACCATCCTAATTATTTATAGTGCAGTGCAAAAGGGATGATGGGGTGGAGATGCGTCTCTGTCAAAGGAAGCGTAAGGTATTCGTTCCCTTCGCTGGCCTGCAGGTCACCCTTGGTAAAGGCATAGCACCTGCTTAGCCTCCCGATTAAGGTCACGTGAAGGCATGGGAGCAGGTGGTGGACGGTTGTATGAGCAGCTGGTGCATATCACAAGTCCTGGTTATGCAACCACTGACACCAGGCAGACAATCTCTGAAGAGTACTGATATTGCCTGGGGTCATCCATCTTGTAAAGACACTACCCAGAAAGCAGCAATGGCAAACCACCTCTGTAGAAGAATTTGTCAAGAACAATAATGGTCATGGGACCATGATGGTCTATGTCACACGACACAGCACGTAATTATGATGACTGTGGAAAAGTTTTAGGTATATATCTAGGGTGCCTAAGACGTTTGCACAGAATTGTAGTAATTTTATGAATTGCACCATACTGCTGCTGCAGCAAAAAAAAACTAATTCCATGACATATGTGAATGATGATAAACCTGATTCTGATATGGGTCTCCACTGTGGACTGAGAGTGGGAAGGGGTCAGGGAGAGGGGAGGGTGCAGAAAGCTCCAGAGAGACTTTCTGTAATGATCAATAAACCAATTGTTTGGAATCAAATGACCTTACCTGGTGTCTCAGGCCTGGGTGTGTTTGCACCCACCCTGGCACTCCTTATCTCCACCTGTCCTACACCCCTCCTGCAGCGCTCCACCCTCACCATTCCCAACATCCTTTGCTCCTGCAAAGAATACAAACTCACTCTCCACATCACATTGGCAAATATAGTACTGTGCAAAAGTCTCACACATCCTAGCCTAAGACTTTTGCACAATGCCATATTTAATACAGAAATTGTAAAGATATATGGCTAAAATTTCAGAGATAACATCTCTGAAAGCAATAACATACTGAAAGTAATAATTTTATAACTTTCCTTGCAGGTTTTACCACTTTCCCTGGAAAGCACCTTGTGGCCATATCCAATTAACTCACTGAGTTGTGACTTTAGTGCATTTTGGTAAGCAGCGTGGCCATGACATTGCAAAAATCCTTAAAAATTCCGTATTCATCATGCAAAATGGTTGCAAAATATCTAAATTACAGCATTTAGAGCTTTGTACTTACAAATAATTCAATTGTGTCTTAAACAAATGTCAGGACTAAGGCGGCTTATGAAATGCTTAATTAGTTGAGTCACTGAGTTCAAAAGTCAAGAGGTTATTTTGCAATTTTATAAAACTCTAGACGTACAAAAAACTGAATGAACTCAGCAGGTCGGGCAGCATACAGCATCTGCAGTGTACTTTGTGTTTAATATAAAACTCTACTTAGGCCGCATCTGGAGTATTGCGTACAGTTCTGGTTGCCCCACTATGGGAAGGATGTTGAGGCTTTGGAGAGGGTGCAGAAGAGGTTTACAAGGATGCTGCTTGGTTTAGAGGGCCTATGCTATCATGAGAGGCTGGATAAAATTGGGAATGTTTTTTTCCTGGAGCGTTGGAGGCAAAGAGACAATCTGATAGAGGTTTACAAGATTATGAGAGGCACAGAGTGGATAGAGGGTATCTGTTTCCCAGGATTGAAATATCTAATACCAGAGGGCATGCATGGAAGGTGAGAGGGGTTAGGTTTAAAGGGGATGTGAAGGATAATTTCTTTACTCCGAGAGCGGTGGATGCATGGAATGTGCTGCATGGTATGGTGGTAGAAGCAGATGCATTAGAGGTGTTTAAGAAACGTTTAGATGGACACATGAATGTGAGGAAGTTGGAGGGATATCGACATTGTGTAGGCAAGAGGGAGTAGTGTATGGATGTTTTTGATTTACTCTTTAGCTGGTTTGGCACAACATTGTGGGCCAAATGGCCTGTTACTGTGCTGTACTTATGTTCTAACAAAACCTGAAAACTTAAACCTCTTCCAACAGGTTTCACCACATCTAGTGGAAGGAAATGCAAGAACTCTTGGTGCTTAGTTTTGTTAGGACTGGATCAGGCTTAGAAGGCTAGCCAATATTCTGTCCAGCAGAGAACAATAAAAACAATGATATAATCTTGACTCCCACTAAAAGAATGCAGTTTAACTGAGCTATATATTTTGCCATTCTGCTTGGGTAACATAAAAAAGATAAATTAAGTCAGCTGACACTGTCTACTCACATTTAACTCATATGTTAACTCCTGAGGGAGCCGTTCATGGCCATCTTGTTCATCATCATCATTTTTAACGGTCTCTTCGTGGATCATTAGCTCATCATGTGAAATAAGTTCCTCCTGTGGGAGGGCGCTTTCCTGTAAAACAGTTTCTTGGTGGAGAATTTCTTCATGAGAGATCTCCCTCTCTTCTAATACCGTTTCTTGTGCTCCTATATGTACAGAAGGCTGATTGGAAATGCTGCCCACCACAACTTGCGGTCTGGAAGACTGCATTTCATTTATACTGCTGCATTTAAGAAAAATTCGATCGAGTTTATCTTCAATATTCATTCTTCAGTGGGACTGTTTTGCTAAATCTGTAAAGAAAAAATATGCAATAAGAAAAAAATACTTAATAACTAGACATGATAATTGATATGTAAACAACATGCAGAGAAGATCCAGGAATTTCTGCAAATCTCTTCTGCAATCCTGGAAAGCATAAAAATTATCTCCCTTAAATAACAAAAATCATTGACATCAATCTGTCCATGGATGACAAACATTTTATTTTGCTATTGTTTCAATAGCCACACAAACCATCGACCCCAGCCATTATCAATTCTCTTCCAAGAATGTCTGGCCGGTGCCAATGGTCGCATAACCAGGACTTGTGATATCCACCACCTGCTCCCATGGCTTCACATAGCCCTGATAGGGGACTAAGCAGGTGCTACACCTTGCCCAAGGGTGATCTGCAGGTTAGCGGACGGAAGGAGCACCTTACACCTCCTTTGGTAGAGACGTAACTGCACTCCGCCACCCAAAACTGAAAGAACACATTTCAGATTTGCCATCACCTGATGTGGGTGATCAGGGTCAAAGACCTTGAGCATCCACATTATACGACACGGCACACAATGATGATGATGATGATTCTTTCAATTGGCTAACAAATAAATCTACTTCTCTTTGTGGTTTAAGTAATGGAGCCAAGCCTACCATTTTGATCCAGTGCAAATTCTCCTCCATTACGTCGCAGAATTTGGATCAGCACACTGAATGATCTGTTGGAGTAATAATGATCAGAAGTTAGTAAAATATTATTTAACATTCCTTAGAAATTTATAGAAATGGTGCACGTTCAAGTAGTTGGTTTTACGCTGTATAGTTACGCAAACCAAAAGAATGCTCTGCCTTGGATGGCAATCCTCTAACTTGACTGCACAAAATTATTTTCATTGAAGTGTGTTACATCACTGATCTCTCACCATTTGCATTCTTCCATGTTGTTTTTTATTTGTTCATCTGGAACTTCTCACTAGATCCATCATTTACGTTACTGATTTTAAAAAAATTACTAGCAATCTATTTTTAGACCACAAGAATTTAAACTTTGTAGCTTAACTTGTATTTGTTAATGAACAAGTAAAAAGCATCATTATTAAAATTTCCACTTGTATGACGATCTGTAAGCATACTGTTCAATTTGATCTGTTTACGAGGGACACAACATAGTCGAGCTTGAGGGGAGGCTGAATGGAAATTAAGTGGCAGGGGCAGTGAGGAATACAAAAATTGGGGAAGATGTATATGTTGGCAGCGAGGAAATGAGGAGAATATGCAGAAGTGAGGCAACATAGAACAGGATGCAGTTGCAATTTAGATTCAGTTGGATAGAAAACCAAAGTGCAGTGACATTATTGAAAATAACTAGATGCCCACATCCGCGATCAAGAGAAGCAAAAACTAATATAATGTAATATTTTAAAAACATAAATGTAACTGTTTCAGCACCAGAACAAATCAGAAAATTATGAATTAGGGCAAGTACTCCTAATTGGAGTGTATGAGGAAGTCCTTTCGAGGGACAAACAAATTTGACTTCAGTACCGTGATGTAAATAATAAAGAGAATGCAGTCTTGCCAACAATCCAAGTGGTGAGGAGGAAGGGCTAAAAACAGAGTGAGTTCAGCACATTCCCAAACACTGAGGGCAAAAGGGATTTGTTATATGTAAAGTTACATTCTCCTTTGTTGGCCTTTTTTCCAACTAAAAGATGAGGGGTAAACTATAATGGACCCAGAAAGGAGGGTCAGTAATGTTCCTGCAGTTTCCAATATCTAACAGTCAAAAGGCATATAGGCCATCCCCAAGTTTCACATATCCAACTTATGGACATCCATACATGCAACCAAGCTCCTGTAATGCTATTAAATTACAGGCGCAGGGTTCAACGGCAGCATAGCAGTTAACACAATGCTATTACAGCTTGGGGCATCGGAGTTCAGAGTTCAATTCTGGCATCATTTATAAGGGGTCCATACGTCCTCCCCAGGGAAGCTGTGCATTTCCTCTGGGTGTGCCAGTTTCCTCCCACATTCGAAAGTCATCCCAATTAGTAAGTCAATCGATCTTACTAAATTGGCCCATGATTAGGCTAGAGTTAAATTGGAGGTTTTTTGGGTGGCGTTGTTCGAAGTGCCTATTCCATGCAGTATCTAATAAAATTCAAATGTCCAACACAGTATATATATGCATTCCTGCAAATGGCAGAACTAATTTTCTCTCTTCCCCTTCAGAGATTCATTCTGATCAAACGTATGTGCTTTTCATGCCATTCATTACAATATTGTAAAGTTAGCACAGAGTGACTTTATGTACTTCCACTTCCTAACTTATAGAATCATAGTAACAGAAAAGTACAGCACAGAAACAGGCCCTTTGGCCCATCTAGTCCATGGCAAACCATCTAAACTGCCTACACCCATCAACCAACTTATGTACAAAGTTAAGCCACAAATTGAACCCATTCATCAACTATAGCCAAATCAAGATAAGTTACTACAATCCATTTCTAAAAGACTGATGTGGTCAGTAGTCAAACGGTTCAAGATAAACCTCCCAAGAAATCGAAAAATTTTGCATGAGGACTTGCAATGTAATAATTGTTCATTCCATAATGTCACTTAAATATCAGTTCGGAATAGGACACGTGAGAAGTGTTGCAGTGTCAGAGTAACAAGTTGACATTAAAAGACAAGCACCAAAGTTGCTGGGGTGGCATCCCCTTCTCAATAACCAATATCCAGAAACAGATTAAAAATCTTTGATCTTTGTGGGATATTAACATCAGAACTTCTGCCTTTTGCTAAAGTATATGCTCCAAATAAAAAAATTTCCATGACCTGACAAGTCATTTTACCATCATAAACATTTAATGTAGAGAAAAATGTCTGCATCAATACAAAATATTATGTCAATGCAAAGACCCATTTCTCAGACAGTGAAACGTGTTCATTGAACAATAAGCAAAATTGACCGACATCACTGGACAACAAGGATTTGCTTCCTGAATTCTTTTGGGTGTACCTTATGGATTTTGGGCTGCTGATCATGAAAATCACCATGAAATTTCCCTGTCATGCACCATTTTTTTAAAAAATCGCCTATATTTGTTATTTCAGCTCATAATTCAAGTCAGAATAACTGATGCCAAGATTAAGGAAGCATTTTTGTTGGTCCACAAATCAATCAGGTCATCAATGACAGGCAATTCGAAGGACTTCTGGGACAGAAGAAAATTGTATGCAAGGCACTCAAGGATGTTGCTGAAATTTCTTTTGGCAACTAAGAGCACCAAACTTCGTGCAGCTGGCTGACACCATGCTTCAAGCATACAAAGCCATGAAGTGCAATATGTCACTAAAAACTCATTTTCTGCATTCCCATTTCGACTTCTTCCCTGAAAATCCTGGCGGTCAATGATGAGCACGGAGAGGTTTCACCAGGACAGTGCGGTCGTGGAGAAACGGTATCAGGGTAACAGGAATCCATCAACGTTGGCTGATTCTTGTTGGACACTTAAGCGAGAAGACTCAGACACTAAGTACAACGGAAAATCATCAACAAAACATTTTTAGCTTAGTTGAACTATTTCAAAGCGTCTGCAAGTTATGCAATTACAGCACTACATTCAATAAAAGTTAATTTCTTGTTTCTCTGAATTGCTACGTGATACAAGTAGTTTGAAATTACACTTGTGCTCAGCTTCAAGTGGTCTATCATAAACAAAAAAATATTTGAGGAAATAACCCTTGTGAAAAAAAAATTTAATAAGCCAGCAACAGAACAGAAGTGATCATAAAGGTCTCTTGTCGCTAGTGTGAAGCAAAACAAATACACTAAGAGACACAAAGCTCAAAATTAAAACGGGCAACTAAAAATTTTTAAATTCGCTCCTGCAATTTTATTAATGAGACAGCAGTATTAACACTTGAAATGGTGTTTAATTGAAGCACCAAGCACCTAATAAAACTTGGAAATCACAGAAATCTGCTTCAGCACTTCAATTATCGGAATTAAAAAGCCTATTTAAACAGCTCATGAAACGGTCACACAATCTACTTCAATATATCAATACTTAGCAACAATCAGTAACTTAGCTGGAACATTACCAAATGCATCATCATTCTTCCTATCAACACGAAAGTCTTCTTTACCTGCATCTACTTAACAAAAATATTTAGTTCTGCAATATATGAAAAGATTGCTTTCCAGAATAATTCATAAATCAAAAAAAAGGATTTTCTCTTCAGTTTCAAAGTAAAAGCATTCCCAAGTTCAAGAATTTTATGCAAAACCCTTAAACATTTAAAAGACATAAAACACACAAAACATACCCACCAGTGAAATCAAAGATCCCAAAATCTCTTGACAGAGGGAGTATGTTTTCTTGCAAGGAAAACCTAGAACCAGCAGGTATTCTTGTATAATTAAAAGGATTCTCCCTTTTAAAACAGATGAGATCAGGTTCACCCAGGGAGTCCCAAGGGTTCAAAGGAGGTTCATGATAATGATTCCAGGATTGAATAGTTTGTCATATGAAGAGCATTTGATGGTTCTGGGCCTGTATTCACTAGAATTCAGAAGAATTAGGGGTGACTTCATTGAAACCTATTGAATGGTGAAAGGCCTTGATAGAATGGATGTGGATGGGATGTTTCCTATGGTGGGAGAATCCAAGACCAGAAGATACATCCTTACAATAGAGGGGCATCCTTTTAGAACAGAGATGAGGAGGAATTTCTTTAGTCAGAGAGTGGTGAACCTGTGGAATTCTTTGCCACAGGCAGCTGTGGAGGCCAAGTCTTTATGTAGATTTAAGGCAGAGGTTGATTCATTCTTGATTGGTCAGGGCATGAAGGGATACAGGGAGAAGGAATGAGATTGGGGTTGTGAGGAAAATTGGATCAGACAAGATTAAATGGCAGAGAAGACTTGATGGGCCAAATTCTGCTCCTCTGTCTTATGGTTGATGTCTTTGGAACTCTTCCTCAAAGGCCGGTGAAATTGGAATTTTTTTTTACAGATTCCCAATGTGGAGGTTAAAAGGGGGATAGTAGTTGGTAGGCAGAAATGGAACTGAGGACACAATAAGATCAACCAAGATCTTATTGAAGACCAAAGTAGTCTTGGGGTGGGGGTGGGGGGAGAGGAGCTGAGTAATCTAGCCTGCACCCAATCTGTAGTAAAGCAGTAGAGCAGCTTTTGTCTATCAAGGTGATGTCAGGAAAGATGAGGGTAGAATTATCAGTGGTTTTCAGATGATGGTGATGGTGGAGAATTTAAGATTGATAGAATTTTCAGCACTGATGGTTCTTTCTTACCCTCCCCCACACACATCCCCCACCACACTCTTAAAACATTCAAATCAGCCACGGCAAGTCAAGCACTTCAGATTCATTGGCCTCCTTGAATTCTTTTAAGTTTTGTCTACAGAATTCTAGACAGTGTTGTGTTCACTTTTATCTGATAAAACTTTTTATTGCATTAAGTATAGCATTTACTACCACATGCTGCACTTCACTGATAGTGTCAAAAATGGCTAATGATTTTCTCACACATTCATCCAAAGTCTTTTTATACTGGTTGTGTTCCTGAGCAATGACTTCTTGTTCTAAATTACTTCCATTGCTCAGCTCCAACAGAATTTCATTTGCAAATTCTTCACCATGAGATTCCAATACTACTTCTGTGTCCATGGCTCATAACAATAAAGAGGGGCCTGAGGAACAGTGAAAAACGTTAGCCAATTGTCAGAGGCCGTATCTGAACGTACTATCTGATGATAAGCAGGTGCTGAGGAACAGTCTTGACAACAAGCAAGAATCTGAACTACAAGTTATCCCTCACACATCATTGTTCAATGAGATAATCCTAGGAAGCGCAGTGCATCATCTTACTTTTTCTGTTAGTTCATCACACTCTAGTCTCGGGGTTCCCAACCTGGGGTCCATGGTCCCCTCGGTTAATGGTAGGGGTCCATGGCATGAAAAAGGTTGAGAACCCCTGCCCCAGACAATTAACCTTTTAGTATTATTTTAATGGGTTTTTCAAGTGATATATTAAGAGGAGCTTAAGATGACGGGCAATGTGTCCATGATTACTATGATCCTGTTCTGCCTTTAATGTTCAAGGCAGTTTAATGCACAAGTGGGATGAACATTCTCATCAAAATACTTGTTAACAATAAGGAGCTCTCTTTCTCTACAATTCGGTTCAGCTCCTATGGAAAATCTTTTTACTGCCACAGTCCTCACACACTACCTCCTCCGCAAGACAAATATTATGCAGTTTTGCACATTCTTCAAACATTCAAACCAGCCACGGCTGCTCTTGAATTCACTGGTATTTTAGAAGATCTGTCGCCCTCCTTGCATTCTTTCAAGTCTTACTGTAATAACCATGCTTTTTCCTGGGTCAAACTCTGGTGCGCATGTTATTGACTCCATGTATTCATCCTTTTTCCACTCCATTCTCGCTATCATCTCTGCCACACACAGCGCACAATACACCTCCAGGGGTAATCTTCCAGCACAAACTTTTACTTTGCTCATATTGTAGGATTGTTCACAGCAGATGACATCCAATGAGTGCTTGCCTTTATCACTTCTATTAACATTCAGCTTAATATTATTTTTGCCCAGATTTCTTAAAACGCAATGCTCAGATCGCTGAAACATCCTGAAGCCATCTTGAAACATAGAAACATAGAAAACCTACAGCACAATACAGGCCCTTCGGCCCACAAAGTTGTGCCAAACTAGGCTTACCCATAGCCCTCTATTTTTCTAAGCTCCACGTACCTATCCAATAGTCTCTTAAAAGCCCCTATCGTATCCACCTCCACCACAGTTGCCAGCAGCCCATTCCACGCATTCTCCACTCTCTGCATAAAAATTTACCCCTCACATCTCCTCTGTACCTACTCCCAAGCACCTTAAACCTGTGTCCTCTTGTGGCAGCCATTTCAGCCCTGGGAAAAAGCCTCTGACTTTCCACACGATCAATGCCCCTCATCATCTTATACATCTCTATCAGGTCACCCCACTTCTTCCGTCGCTCCAAGGAGAAAAGGCAGAGTTCACTCAACCTGTTTTCATAAGGCATGCTTCCCAGTCCAGGCAACATCCTTGTAAATCTCCTCTGCACCCTTTCAATAGTTTCCACATCCTTCCTGTAGTGAGGCGACCAGAAACAAGCACAGTACTCCAAGTGGGGTCTGACCAGGGTCCTATATAGCTGCAACATTACCTCTTGGCTCCTAAACTCAATTCCACGATTAATGAAGGCCAATACACCGTATGCCTTCTTAACCACCGAGTCAACCTGCACAGCTGTTTTGAGCTATGGATTCGGACCCCAAGATCCCTCTGATCCACCACACTGCCAACAGTCTTGCCATTAATACTATATTCTGCCATCATATTTGACCTACAAAAATGAAACACTTCACTCTTATCCGGGTTGAACTCCATCTGCCACTTCTCAGCCCAGTTTTGCATCCTAACAACGTCCCGCTGTAACCTCTGGCAGCCCTCCACGCTATCCACAACACCTCCAACCTTAGTGTCATCAGCAAACTTATTAACCCATCCCTCCACTTCCTTATCCAGGTCATTGATAAAAAAACCACGAAGAGTAAGGGTCCCAAAACAGATCACTGAGGCACACCACTGGTCACCGACATCCATGCAGAATACGACCCGTCTACAACCACTCTTTGCCTTCTGTGGGTAAGCCAGTTCTGGATCCACAAAGCAATGTCCCCTTGGATCCCAAGCCTCCTTACTTTCTCAATAAGCCTTCCATGGGGTACCTTATCAAATGCCTTGTTGAAATCCATATACACTACATCTACTGCTCTTCCTTCATCAATGTGCTTAGTCACATCTTCAAAAAATTCTATCAGGCTCGTAAGGCACGACCTGCCTTTGACAAAGCCATGCTGACTGTTCCTAATCATATTATACCTCTCCAAATGTTCATAAATCCTGCCTCTTAGGATCTTCTCCATCAACTTATCAACCACTAAAGTAAGACTCACTGGTCTATAATTTCCACAACCCTCCAATCCTCCGTAAGGATGAGCAGAATAAATTGTGATGAATCCCAGAAACACTACAACCTCAACAATCATAATGAAGACTAAATAGTGCAGGACAAAATTCAAAGTGCATTATGGACAGAGACTGGTGCACTTTTTGCTGTAGTAAAAGAAACTCTAAATTGAGAAAAATATCCTTAAGAGTGGTGGTAGAAATGTCTAACTTGAAAGCTTGTTATCAATCGATATATGATTTTTTTAAACTCTTAAGAGAAACTCAACGTACCCATATTTGACTTCCATTTGATCCATTCGAGGGTCAATGGAAAGCAGTCAGCCCCAAACTAAGTGTTGTTGTATCCCAGTGACAGCATTTTTTTTTTTATTAGTGAAGATGTTAGACAAAGAAACGCCTTACAACACACACAAAATGCTGGTGGAACACAGCAGGCCAGGCAGCATCTATAGGGAGAAGCACTGTCGACATTTCGGGCCAAGAAATGCCTTACACATTTTTTCTTACGTGAACTGCACCTACAGTAATTATGGCAAGCACAAATTTCTTTGCTCGTTGCTAACTAGAAGCCCAGGCACCGAGTTATGTACTGCCTCTCATATGTATCCCAAGGATGCACTCAAGTCTGAATAAATTTGCTACTTTCCCTTCAAGCATATTTCAAATTCAACATAAAGAAAACACAATTTTATATTAAACATCAATAGGCTCAGATCAATTGTTACTAACATGAAAAAATGTTTTTCTTTGTTTATTCGAAAAAAAGTCTCCCCAGGTCCTATTTTAAACTGAAGCAAACAAAAATATTACAAATTTGTCCAAAGAGCAAAACAGATGGAAAACACTGGTGCAAGTCATATACTTTTAAAACTAAGTTGTTTGCATCTTTTTTACCTCATACCTTCCCATTCTGCAAAACCAATGACATTGTGTACTACAGCAGGGAGCTCAGCAAAGCTGAGAATGGATGGAACCAGGGATGTTGCAAAGCAAGAGCTTTCAACTGATCAGATATAGTAAAGATCCACTTCACGGTGATTACAGTTCAAAGGGAATAGCATAAACCTACAACTTAAGTGAATACCAACGAGTGACAAACTAACAGGAAATCATTTGAGCTATTCTGCCACTTTAGACAACAGCGACTTGAAAACTCTCACTAATAAGACAACATAAATTTGAATTATCAGTCCAATTTATTCTATTAAGATTTAAATGCATAGCAATGTTGAATTTTTCCCCAATTCTATTCTCTAATCTCTCAGCAAGTGAAATTAAATTTATGATTACCAAATCTTCACAATGAACTCAATACACATCTTTCTTCCCCCTCCTTCTACAAAGTATTTTAATTTTATTTGCACAAATCAATGGCAAAACCATACCTGGAATACTGTGTGCAGTTTTGGTCTCCGTAACTATGAAAAGACACATCGCCATGGTAGCACAGCTGATAACACAACACCATTCACGCTCGTAACATCAAGAGTTCAATTCCAACATCCTCTGTAAGGATTCTTTAAGTCCTCCCCATGGAATGCGTGGGTTTCTCCGGGTGCTCCAGTTTCCTCCCACAGTCCAAAGACGTACCAATTAGCAGGTTAATTGGTCATTGCAAGTTGTCCTGTGATTACGCTAGGTTTAAATTGGGGGTTGCTGGGCAGTGTACGATTTGCACGCTATATTTCAATAAATATTAATCTCGGGATGGTATAGCAATAGTTTCATTACACCAACTCATTGAATTAGGAATACAGTTGATGAGAAAACAGGAAGATTTCCTTACATTCACTCAAGACAATAGTAAAATATTTAGTTTTTTGTTGAGGCTCCTGGGTTAGATACCAAGAAATTTGTTTCCTCAGGTTGATGAACTTAAGTTTAAAGGATGGCACATACATCACTGAGATGAGGTGAAATTTCTCTTGTTAAAGTTACCCATCTTTGGAATTCTTTATGTCAGTAAAATCCTCAATCATTAATAGATTTATGAGCTATTGCAATCTGACCCAAGGTTTAGCATAGTCTATTAAATACAAGCACAGACACAATAGACTGTAAAACACACTCCTGCCTCCATTACTACACCATCCATTTGCTTTTCCTCCACTTCCTCCACCCAGGAGGCAAATCTAATGCAGCACCAAGAATCTCCTGCCCAAGACAATTACATCTGATTAGACTAAAGACCAACTATTCCACTTGCTTCACCTGAAGAAGCATCCAGGAAGTCATTAGTGAGATGACTAGCAAGTTTGGGCTTTTTGGTGATTTGGTGCCAAAGCTAATCACAATTCATTCAGCTTAACTAGAGTGTTTAGTTCATGGTTGGTATGTGAACTATTTACATGTCATTGTTTCACATTCCAAACAAATAAGATTTAATTCTTTGAGGTAAGCTGTAATCAGTGGTAGTGGTAGGATGGATGGCATTCGAGAAGTAAGTCAGAGCCAGACAACAGAGTGATAGCTATGCAGGCACAGGTCTAGAACCTGTCACTGGAAAAAGAGATGGCACTTTTTACTGATCTGGACAGAAGTCCCCACAAAAATCAAGCAGCAAGAACTACCACTTTTCCAGTATTTGATTCCATTTTACCTCAAAGAGTTAAAACTATTCCTGTCAGTTCAATGAGATTCCTGATACTCAGCTGTGATAGAGTGCTATAGCAGAAACTAATGACATTAAGCAATAACTAGGCAAGAAGCGTTTCCTTTAAAAATAAACACTGAAACGTGTATACCTAACTACAGTGGAAACTGAAATTCCATAAATAAAGCTTTTCAGAAAAAGTTATAGGTTGAAATATTCTTGCCTAAAAAAGCCACAAAAACAAAACCAAAAATGCGGTACGTGAAGCTAGTTGTCTGCCAAACAGTAAATTTGACTCAGCATCTGTGAAAATCTGACTTGAACTTTATTCTTAAATTCTTGAGGGCAAATTCAGGTAGTTCTTCAATAATTGAACTGAAGTTACCAAAACATATTTCTATTAGATATACACAGCATTTGCAAGCAAGTTTCCTGGTGAACAACTAATATTTTAATCCCTTCAGTAGCCTATTGAATTGTTTCAAATATTGAAGAGGCAAAACCTTCATAAGCAAGATAAAGCCACTTTTTCTGCTAAAGGGCAGCACCAAGCTACAGGTAATACAGCTGTTCCAATAAAGCAGGCTCAATCCTGATCTGCCATGTTGTTTGTTTGCAGTTTACAAGGTTCCTCCTGAGACACTTGGGTTTCCTTCAGATGCTCAATTTCTCGAAGACACGCACGTTAATTGCTCCTTGTGTAGTGTCAAATTGTATTGCATTGGTAGAATAAAATGAGGGTAAATGGAGTCCTGATGGTCAGCAGACTGAAGGCTCTGTCTCCATGCCACAAGTCTATAAACCTGTGCACGGGATTTGGATGTTTCAAGTGAGGCTTGAATTCTCCCTAAAGTTCAAAATAGATTTATTAAAGTATGTATACTTTATACAATCTTGACATTTATTTCCTTACAAGCAGCCATAAAACAAAGAAACCCAAAAGAGCCCATTAAAAATGACTATCAACCACCCAATGTGCAGAAAAAAAAACAAATCAAGCAAATGATAAATGCAAGGTAATAGCATTCTCAACTGAAGTCCACAAAAGAGTCTACCCTGATCATTTCAATCTGGGCCGGTGCTCAAATCGTCATCCAAACATTGGGTTCAGTCACCTCAATATGTTCTGAGTCCTGGACCCCACCTCGATGTCGCCTGTACCCGACCTTACTGATTCAGAGCATGGTGCTTAAATTAATCGATCCTTGGGTCTGCTTTGCTCTCGGTGACAAGCCCGCTGCTTCATCTCGGCTCTGCCACATCAAATTGCCTCCAAGTCCAAAAGGAAGTTACAAACCATTGTGATGATCATTTACCAGAAAAAGTGTGCCTAACAAAAAGTTGTTTTCCTTGTTTCATCAGCCACCAGCCAGAAGTCACTGAGATTTACCAGCGCCATCTTAGAATGGATATTAGTAACCTAGTCCCTGAGCTAGGACATAGTAGAGAGCAAACAACATGGTTGACACTTAAAAGGCTCACTAAAGTGCCCCGATGTTGTTGGTTCTGATGACAGACTGGCAAAGATAGCAGATTTCCTTCCCTGAAATATATTAATGAATTAAATTGTTTTTTCTAACGATCAAGCCACCACCACTCAGCTTTTTACTACTAAAATAGTTAAGTTTTAAAATATAATTTCAATGAGGTTCATGGCAGAACACAAATGTTCCACCAGATCAATAGAGCAAAACTGCTCAATAATTAACCAATATGTTACTATTTTCACCAGCAGCACAAGGTCAATGTGTGGTGCATGAACTGTTGGGAGAAACCGAAAAACTTTGCTGTGTTTTATACAGCTGAAGGCACACACAGCAGTGAACGGGGCAACACACACAATGCAGTCGTTTTATCAAACTGCAGTTAGGAATTTGATCAAATGAAATGGTGTATATAACATAAACCTAAATGTACATAAAATATCGCTGTATTTGAAGAGTGGGCAAGTTATCTCAATGAGTTGGGAAATACCTATCCCTCAAATGAAAGGATTAAAATTGATTAACTGGAAGCATTTTGCTGTTTGTGAGATATGACGGCTTTGTGGCCAAATTTGCATTGATACAAAGATAGGTGGAGGGGCAGGTGGAGCTGAGGAAGCAGGAGTCTGCAGAAGGACTCAGATGGAAAATCCTACAAAAACTAGTGGTTATGGCCCAGTCCATCATGGATAAAGCTCTCCCCACCATTAAGCACATTATACAGTGCGCAGCAGGAAAGCAGTATCCATCAAGGACTCCCACCACCCAGACTATGCTCTCTTCTCACTGCTGTCATCAGGAAGAAGGTACAGGAGTCTCGGGGCCCACATCACCAAGTTCAGGAACAGTTATTACCCCTCAACCATTAGGCTCCTGAACTAGTGGCAATAACTTCACTCACCCATCATTGAAATGCTTCCACAACCTATGGACTCACACTCAAGGACTCATCATCTCACTGTCTTGATGTTTACTGTTTATTTATTATACTTTTTCCCTTTGTATTTGCAGTTTGTTGCCTTGTGCACATTGGTTGATGTACATCCTGTTGGGTGCTGACTTTCATTGACTCTGTTAATTTTCTTGGAATTACTGAGTATGTCTACAAGAACACGAATCTCAGGATTGTATATAGTGATCTATATGTACTTTGATAAAAAAATTAACTTCAAACTTTGTAGGCAGATTGGAAGAATGGGTAAAGGAGTGGCGGATGGAATATAGTATAGGGAAGTATGGCAGAAGGAATAAATTTTCTAAACAGGGAGCAAATTCAGAACTCAGAGGTGCAAAGGGATCTGGGAGATCACATGCAGAATTCCCTAATGGTTAACTTGCAGCTGGTGGTGAGGAAGGCAAGTGCAATGTTAGCATTCGCTTCCAGAGGACTAGAATATAAGAGCAAGAGTACAATCCTGAAGCTTTACAGGGCATTGGTCAGACCACACTTGAGAGTACTGTGAGCAGTTACCTAAGAAAAGATGTGCTGGTATTGGAGAGGGTCCAGAGGAGGGTCAGGAGAATGATCTCAGGAATGAAAGGATTAATATACAAAGAGGGTTTTCATGGCTTTGGGACTGTACTCATTGGAGTTTAGAATAAAGAGGAGGGAATCTCACTGAAACCTACTGAATGTTGAAAGGCTGAGACAGAGTGGACTTAGAGAAAATATTCAATATAGTGGGAGAGTCTAGGACCAGAGGGCACAGTCTTACAATTGGATGTCCCTTTAGAACAGAGGTGAGGAGGAATTTTCTTAGCCAGAGGGTGGTAAATCTTGTCATATTCATTGTCACAGATGGCTGAGGAGGCCAAGTTATTTGGTTATATTTAAAGGGAAGGTTGATAGATGTGTGGTGGAGAGTATAATGACTGCCTGCATCACAGCCTGGTAAGGAAACACTAATGCACTTGAACAGAAAATTCTACAAAAAGTCATGGATTATGGCCCATTCCATCATGAGCAAAGCTCTCCCTAACACTGAGTACATCTACATGAAGCACTCTTCCAGGAAAGCAGCATCCATCATCAGAGACCTCCACCACCTAGGTTATGCTCCCTTCTCACTGCTGCCATCAGGCCTCACACCACCAGGATCAGTAACAGTTATTACACCTCATCCACCAGGCTCTTGAACCAGAGGGGATAACTTCACTTGCCCCATCACTGAAATGTTCCCACAGACTATGGAGTCACTTTCAAGGACTCTTCATCTCATGTTCCCAATATTTAATGCCTATTTATTACTATATTATTTATTTAACTTTATATTTGAACAGTTTGTGGTCTTTTACACATTGGATGCATGCACAGTTGGTACGGTCTTTATTCATTCTATTATGTTATTGGATTTATTGAGTATGCCCATGAGAAAATGAATCTCAGGGCTGTATCTGGTAACATGTTTGTACTTTGGTAATTTACTTTGAACTTTGATTCTTGATTAGTAAGGGTGTCAAAGGTTACGAGGGAAAGGCAACAGAATGAGGTTCAGGGATAATAAATCCGCCTTGATTGAATGGTAGTGCAAAGCTGATTAGCCAAAATGGCCTGATCCTGCTCTTATGCTGCAATGCAATTTGGTTTTGTATTCCCCTATAGTACAAATCTAGCATATCACTGGGAGGATTTTATCAAACTTTAGAATATAATTTCAAGTTATTTTTAAAACTACTTCACTTGGATTCTACAAATAATTTAATATCATGTATCTATGTACCTCTTATAGTTTTGACTGAGAACCTAACATTTAGCAACTAGAATCACTCAAAACTATACACTGTCAGACTTCCAGCCAGTTTATAAACAATTGGTTTCATCTTCTTTTGGAATACAATTTGTTACTTCAGTAACAAGAAACAGTTAACTTGGACAGTACAACATTGCTGTAATCTAATGTAATATTTATTACAATATCAGGAATAATGAATGTTGCTGAATACCGATCAGAATGCTAGTTCCAAATCATGCTCAATTATATCACTGCCTTTCTTCTAGCTGGGGCATCACATTACATCCAATCTTGGCAGCGAAGTGGAAATCAGTCGATGGATCAGAGCATAGGCCATTCAGACTCACAGTTGTTATGGAAATCAATCTATTTGGTCCCAATCACACAACTACACCTCTGCAAAGTTCATCTCTTAAAATTAATTCAAAAGTACAATAAATATCCATCTGTCAGTCGGGTATTTCCACCATGAGGTACCATGCAAGATAAAACTCTTTCCCTCCCTTTTTTTTGCCAATGATTTTAAATCTGTTTCCTAGGGTTACAAGGAATAACAACATAACCTCTCTGGTCAGAGCACATACTTCTAGCAGCCTTTTCTAAACAGGTTACCTTTCCTTGTGCCAAATCTAATGCCAAGAACTTAGCAGAGGCCCAGCCAGTAAGGCTTATTTTATTTTATTTTCTAATGATTCTATAATTAAGCCAATTGCACCATAAACCCATCATGTTATCTGGATTTTTTAACGTTCAGCAACATCCTAACAAAAGTTTGAGAACACCCACAAGTTCCTGTTTCTGCAGCCCATTTAAAATGATACTATCATATTACATCATTCATACTTTCTTCCAAATCCATCAAGACAATCCAAAGCTTTTAATTATATTTGCTATGAATCCATGACTCAATCCTCCCCTTTCCTCCCATGCTATTATTTTATTGCTTACACGTTCATTATATAAATGTAATTAAAAAATATATATTTTAAAACTGAGCAAATAGGTTCTGAAGGGAATGCCAAATGTTCAGGTCTTTATTGAGGAGCATTAAACTTAGAGTATTCTCATCTTTCCATTCTATAGCCTCTGAAAATATTAAACACTAGACATTGGCCTTATGAACACTGAATGGATGTGAGGACGCAGCCTCAGAATAGAGGGGCGGGCGTCCTTTTAGAACAGAGATGAGGAGGAATTTCTTTAGCCAGAGAGTGATGAATCTGTGGAATTTGCTGCCACAGGCAGCTATGGAGGCCAAGTCATGATTTGGACAGAGGTTGGTAGGTTCTTGATTAGTCAGGGCATGAAGGGATACATGGAGAAGACAGGGCAGAATCAATGGGCCAAAAGGCCTACTTCTGTTCCTATATCTTATTGTGAGCAAACTATCTACCCATCTGAGTATTTTACACTGTACTTCTTGAACATTCAAATTCTTTTTACATAACCATTTAAGATGTTTCAAAGTTACACAGGAGATGCTGAGAAACCTAGTTAACTGCTTCTCAGTAAACAGGAAGTTGTACTCAGGTAGAAAAGATGTCCCTTTCCACTTCTTAATACTCAAGAAGCCACTAAGGGGGACTATAGCCCTTCGTGACAATCACACATAAGCAGATGGGATGGAGGCGAGGGAAAGCATTCACAGGCAGGACTGCTGCTCTGGGTTAATGGTTGGTCTGCGTCATGAGAACGGTTATTGTGACATCACAAACAAATGTTGCTGTGGTTCCACAACACCTAGGGATGCTTTAGAAAGCACGGTCACATTTTGAAGCACATGAATTAAGAATTCCCGCGCACGGATCTGCACAGACCACTGTACTAACTCTGTGCACTTACTGTGTCTCAAACAGCCCGAACAAAGCGCAGTGCTAGCCCTTAGATATATATATATATTTTAAAAAGTCCCTTTGTGGCAGCTCGGGCCTGTATGCGTATTAGCAGCGCAGTTCCTTGACACAGTTTACCGGTTTCCGCCACTCCACAAATCCTTCGAATTCAGCTGCTGCGAAAGCTTTAACTGTTGCCTGTGACAAGCCTCGCTCCACGAACGTTTACCGACGGAAATCTCCTCTCCGCTTAACTTTCCAAATTCTCTCCCCTATCCTCGCTCTGTTTCCAGACTCTTTCATGATGGCCGCTACCCACAAAGCCCGAAGACCGCACTTGCGCATGCGCTCCTTTCAGACTCCGGCCCAGCCAAATAGAGGCCTTTCATCTGCGCTGTGGGATATGGGAAGCGATTCTTCCATTGCAATAATAACCCATTAAGCTACAAATTGCTTTCCTATGCCCTTTTATTTGTGTTATTTTCTCCGATTTAAATTTAACGCATGTGCAATTTGGAATAATTATCACTTCCAATTTGAAAATAAGACCACAAGACCATAAGATATAGGAGCAGAATTGGGCCATTTGGCCCATCGAGTCTGTTCTGCCATTTTATCATGGTGGATCCATTTTCCATCTCAGCTCCAGTTTCCTGCCTTCTCTCCATATCCATTCATGTCCTGACTAATCAATATTCTATCAATATCTGCCTTAATTATACCCAATGACTTGGCAAATTTCACAGATTCACCACTTTCCGGCTAAAGAAATTCCTCCTCATCACCTTTCTAAAAAGATGGTGTCCTCCGGTCTTAGACTTCTTCACTGTAGGAAACATCCTTTCCACATTCATTGAGGTTTCAAAATACAACAATGCAGGGTATGCATTAACCTCCTATGAACCCTTTCCAATTTAATTGTACGAACGCATCATTTAATTTAAAGTTAAATTTTTAAATTTAACTGAACCAAACAGTTCCTATAAAAGTTCATTGAGCTGAAGCATAAGTGATGTTTCTCTCTCCATATTTATTGCCTGTCTTACAAATATAGCATTTGTAGGATTTTTTCCCAATTAAATAGAGATGTTCACTCAAGATATAGAGTCATCGAGCAATACAACACAAATATCAGCCCTTCTGCTCATCTGCTCCTTGTTAACCTGTCTTTCTACCTAGTCTTCCTACCTGTAACTGGGACACAGCCTTCCAAACGCCTCCGATCCATGTACATATCCAGCCTTCTGTTTCCCTGTATAAATATCCCTCATCATTCTATTTACCTTTATAATATCTCCCCTAATTCTCCTATGCTTCAGAGAATAAAATCCTAACCTAATCAACTTTTCCCTATGAGTCAGGTCCTCCCAGTTCTGACTGTAAGTTTTCTCTGCACTGTTTCAAGCCTATTGATATCTTTCCTGTGGGTAGGTAAGTAGAACTGCACACAATGCTCCAAGTTTTACCTCTCCAATGTCTTACACAACATCAACATAGCATCTCAACTCCTGTACTCAATGCTCTGATTTATGAAGGCCAGTGTGCTAAAAGCTTTCGCTATGACTCTATCTTGTGACACCAATCTCTAGGAATTATGGAGTCATGATTGTGATCAAAATCCCCCGAAAGACACTAGTGATACAGAAGTCTTTATCCATCACAACAAGCAGGAATGGAGACACTCTCAGTAGGGGCTCACAAACCCAAAAGTACATTATATTTTCATACCCTTAAGATCAAAGGTAACCAGCAACTGATTTGATAAAATCTCAACAATTAAATTAACATCATTCACTTCAATATTTTGGGATAACAATGAATTACATATTTGAATTACATATCTACAGTGGGAGATACATTTGAATGTTCAAGCACTTTTGTCACAAAATAATTCATACAAATAGTCTAAAAGCTTCTGAAGACAAAGAGCGAGACACCCAAGATTAATGTTGTCAGCTATGTCTCTGAGTACACACAAAACTGTTGATTGCCTATAGCTGTGACCACATTTGATATGCTAAATCACAACATCACTCTATTCTTCATGCTTGAATTCAAGTCATAGTGGTGCAAATAACTTAGCTCATGTTGCCTGGTTTGATGCAGGCCAATTAACACATCCCTAATGTCTTCATGTCTGGCTCATTCATATGTTTGTTGGTCCCTTTGCTTTTAACTGCAATTTACTGTTTGTTTGCAACTTACGATAAAAATAAAGACTGTTTCTTGCTTGAATTAATATTTGTAATATTTGCATAACTCCAGAATATACCCTAACATATTAAATCTGATTCTGATAAGAAATGCAAGAGAATACTTAAGAAAAAAATCAGGAGGGCTAAAAGAATGCACAATGTTGCCCTAGCAGACAAGGTGAAGAAGAATCCTAAGGGATATGTAAAGAGCAAAAGAATTTCAAGGGAAAAAATTGGACCTCTGGAAGATCAGAATGGTAATTTACACATGAAGCCAAAAGAGATGGGGGAGATCTGAAATGGAATTTTAAATCTGTATTCACTCGGGATACAGACACAGAGTCTATAGAAGTGAGGTATCTCACTTTGGATACTATTGTGGGGGGGGGGGGGGTTGACATAACAGCGGAAAGTCACAGTGTTTGGTTGGGTCTTTGGCACAGAGTCTGCCTCTGTGAAACAGGGGGTGGGGCAGTGCAAGAACCACACTGTGAGGATAGGGAATTCATTAGTTATGGGAACAGACAGGAAGTTCTGTGGGCAAGAAGATGATTTCCAGATGGGGTCTGGGATATCTTCGATCGAGTCCTCAGTATTCTTAAGTGGTAAGGTATACAGCCAGAACTCATGGTCCATGTAGCTACCAATGACATGGGTAGGATGAGTGACAAGGTTCTGCAAAGGGAAAACAGGGAGTTAGGTGTTAAGTTAAAGGGCAGGATCTCCAGGATTGTGATCTCAGGATTGCTATCTGTGCCAAGTGCTAGTGAGGCCAGAGCTAGGAAGATTATACAGTTTAACGCTTGGCTAAGGAGTTGGTGGAGGAGATCACTGGGTTCTCTTCCAGGAAAGGTGGGACTTGTATGGAAGGGTTGGTTTGCACCTAAACTGAAGGAGGACTAATATCCTAGCAGGCAGGTTTGTTAATGCTGCACGGTGGGGCTTAAACGAGAGTTGCAGGGGGATGGAAATCAGAGTGCCAGAGCAGTTAATCGAGAGGGTGTGGAGGCTGATGTTGGTAAAACCTCAGACAAAATTAGGAATCAAAAGGTTGAGCATGGTGTGACAAGACTTCTGAGCCACGTGTATTTCAATTAGTGGCTAACTTACTTTCGAATTCCATCTTCACCTTACTAATTTTTTAGTTGCCTTCTGTTGTTTTTTAAAAGCTTCCCAATCCCACTAATGTTTGCTCTATTATAAGCCCTCTCTTTGGCTTTCATGCTGGCTTTGACTTCTCTTGTTAGCCACGTTTGCACTATCTTTCATTTAGAATACTTCTTCCTCTTCGGGATGTATCCTGTACTCTCTGAGTTGCCTTCAGGAATTGCAGCCATTGCTGCTTTGCCATGATCCCTGATAGGGTTCTTTCTCAATCAATTCTGGCTGAAGATGAGGTAACTGGTTTACAAAGAGAGGCAGTGTAGTGAGCAGAGGCTGTTGATAGGGCAAAATCGCAGTCAAAAACAGGATGGGTTACAACATAAAAGGCCAACAAAATTGAAAAAGCCGAATACAGGGCTGAAGGTGTGAAATTCAAATATTCGCAGTATATGGAATAAGGTACAGCGCATTCAAGTTGAGGTAGGTTTTTGGATTAAACATTGGCTTTGTGAGAGAAGCCAGACAGTGGTAGTCGATGGCTGCCCCTCTGCCTGGATACCTGTGACTAGTCTTCAGAAGTTTTCTGATGACTCTGCCATAGTTGGATGCATCAGCAAGGGAGATGAGGCTGAGTACAGGGCCACGGTGGGAAACTTTGTCACATGGTGTGAGCAGAATCATCTGCAACTTAATGTGAAAAAGACTAAGGAGCTGGTGGTGGACCTGAGGAGGGCTAAGGCACCGGTGACCCTTGTTTCCATCCAAGGGGTCAGTGTGGACATGGTGGAGGATTACAAATACCTGGGGATATGAATTGACAATAAACTGGACTGGTCAAAGAACACTGAGGCTGTCTACAAGAAGGGTCAGAGCCATCTCTATTTCCTGAGGAGACTGAGGTCCTTTAACATCTGCCGGACGATGCTGAGGATGTTCTACGAGGCTGTGGTGGCCAGTGCTATCATGTTTGCTGTTGTGTGCTGGGGCAGCAGGCTGAGGGTAGCAGACACCAACAGAATCAACAGACTCATTCGTAAGGCCAGTGATGTTGTGGAGGTGGAACTGGACTCTCTGATGGTGGTGTCTGAAAAGAAGATGCTGTCCAAGTTGCATGCCATCTTGGACAATGACTCCCATCCACTCCATAATGTACTGGTTAGGCACAGGAGTACATTCAGCCAGAGACTCATTCCACCAAGATGTAACACTGAGCGTCATAGGAAGTCATTCCTGCCTGTGGCCATCAAACTTTACAACTCCTCCCTCGGAGTGTCAGATACCTGAGCCAATAGGCTGGTCCTGGACTTATTTCCACTTGGCATGATTAACTTATTATTATTCAATTATTTATGGTTTTATATTGCTATATTTCTTCACTATTCTTGGTTGGTGCGGCTGTAATGGAACCCAATTTCCCTCGGGATCAATAAAGTATGCCTGTCTGTCTGTAGTGGTGTGCTGCAGGGATCGGCCCTGGATCCATTGTTGTTTGTCATCTATAGCAATGATTTGGATGATAATGCGGTCAACTGCATCAGCAAATTTGCGGATGACACTAAGATTAGGTGTGTAGTGGACAGCAAGGAGGATCATCAAAATTTTCAGTGGGATCTGGACCTGCTGGAAAAATGGACTGAAGAATGACAGATGGAACTTAATACAGACAAGTGTGAGGTATTTAACTTTGGGAGGACCAACCATGATAGGTTCATTCCACTCACCAACCACTCTCTGAGTGAAAAACCTTCCTCTAATATCCCCCTTGAACTTCCCTCCCCTTACCTTAAAGCCATGTCCTCTTGTACTGAGCAGTGGTGCCCTGGGGAAGAGGCGCTGGCTGTCCACTCTGTCTATTCCACTTAATATCTTGTACACCTCTATCATGTCTCCTCTCATCCTCCTTCTCTCCAAAGAGTAAAGCCCTAGCTCCCTTAATCTCTGATCATAATCCATACTCTCTAAATCAGGCAGCATCCTGGTAAATCTCCTCTGTACCCTTTCCAATGCTTCCACATCCTTCCTATAGTGAGGTGACCAGAACTGGACACAGTACTCCAAGTGTGGCCTAACTAGAGTTTTATACAGCTGCATCATTACATCGTGACTCTTAAACTCTATCCCTCGACTTATGAAAGCTAACACCCCATAAGCTTTCTTAACTACCCTATCTATCTGTGAGGCAACTTTCAGGGATCTGTGGACATGTACCCCCAGATCCCTCTGCTCCTCCACACTACCAAGTATCCTGCCATTTACTTTGTACTCTGCCTTGGAGTTTGTCCTTCCAAAGTGTACCACCTCACACTTCTCCGGGTTGAACTCCATCTGCCACTTCTCACCCCACTTCTGCATCCTATCAATGTCTCTCTGCAATCTTCGACAATCCTCTACACTATCTACAACACCACCAATCTTTGTGTCGTCTGCAAACTTGCCAATCCACCCTTCTACCCCTACATCCAGGTCGTTAATAAAAATCACAAAAAGTAGAAGTCCCAGAACAGATCCTTGCGGGACACCACTAGTCACAACCCTCCAATCTGAATGTACTCCCTCCACCACGACCCTCTGCCTTCTGCAGGCAAGCCAATTCTGAATCCACCTGGCCAAACTTCCCTGGATCCCATGCCTTCTGACTTTCTGAATAAGCCTACCATGTGGAACCTTGTCAAATGCCTTAGTAAAATCCATGTAGATCACATCCACTGCACTACCCTCATCTATATGCCTGGTTACCTCCTAAAGAACTCCATCAGGCTTGTTAGGCACGATCTGCCCTTCACAAAGCCATGCTGACAGTCCCCGATCAGACCACGATTCTCTAAATGCCCATAGATCCTATCTCTAAGAATCTTTTCCAACAGCTTTCCCACCACAGACATAAGGCTCACTGGTCTATAATTACCTGGACTATCCCTACTACCTTTTGAAATATTGTGTGCAGATTTGGTCACCTACCTACAGGAAAGATGTAAATAAGTTTGAAAGAGTACAGACAAAATTTACAAGGATGTTGCTGAGACTGGATGATCTGAGTTGTAAGGAAAGATTGAATAGGTTTGAACTTTATTCCTTAGAACAAAGAAGATTGAGGGGAGATTTGATAGAGGTATACAAAATTATGAGGGGTATAGTTAGGGGAAATGCAAGCAGGCTTTTTCCACTATGGTTGTGTGAGACTTCAACAGGTAGTCATGAATTAAGGGTGATAGATAAAAAGCTTAAGGGAAACATGGGAGGAAACTTCTTCACTCAGAAGGTGGAGAAATTGTGGAATGAGTTGCCAGCTCAAGTGGTGCATTCAATTTCGATTTTAACATTTAAGAGAAATTTGGATGGGTACATGGATGGGAGAGGTATGGAGGACAGGTCTGGGTGCAGGTCAATGGGACAAGGCAGCTTAAATGGTTCAGCACAGACTAAATGGGCCAAAGGGCCTGTTTCTGTATTGTAGTTTTCTATGACTCTATGGCTGATAAAAAAATTGTTACTGAATCACTTTGACTGAAACAGATATTTGAGTGATATCTTTCAAAATGAAGTAATTCACCCTAATTTATTAAAAAATACCCACTCTCAAGCATGTACAAGCTAACAGTTAAGCACAGAATCTACAGGGATACACAATGATAACAAATATTCTGATTTCTGACCAATGCTGTTTAAGGATTTTATAAAAATTTGGTATCTCATCAAGTTTTTGCTCGAACACTCATACACGTAGAGGGTATGTGGAACACATACATGTGGACACAAGATGGGGTGCTGGTGGAGAAAACATCTGAGTAAGATAGAGAGTGGTTTTGTTCACTAACCAGCTGCAAAACTCCTGAGCAAGATGATTAATCGGTGAAGCAGCCCTCCTACTGGGAGTCAGAATTGAGAGAAACATTACAACTGCTGTATTTATACCTGTTTGGATTGAGTGGGTCTCCAATCTTGGCAATTTACTTGCAAATGTTTTGTCACCATATCATCAGTGTGATGTTGATTGTGGTGTGTTCTCTGAATGCTTGGCCTTTATATACTCTTCAATCAGCTGATTGGACATCATTTTGGAAACTCAGTTGTGATGTGGGGAGGGAATATTGCCACCAATTGGTTGTGTGGGGAACTTTGTGAATAGGATTAAGGTCTATATGTTTGTTTACAGAATCGTTCTCGGAAAACCACGCTTCTAGGATTTCTCTTGTACACCGTGTGTTTGCTTGTGCCGTGACTTTCACTGATGTTCAGTCGAATTTGTGGCCCCTCTTGATCTTCACGGGTAGAGGCTAGGGAGAGTTTATCATGTCGCTTTACAGCCAGTTGATGTTCATGGATTCTCCCATTTTGGCCAATGTAATAAAGGTTATATCTTTTATCCAAGTACAACACTGGGCCCTTCATCCCATCAAGCCTATTCATCAATGGTTGCCTCATCAACCCATTTAATTTATCTTAGTTTCTTCCAGATTCTCACAAGTTTTAGCTGACCAAAAGTTATCAGTCTCACTCCGAAGTTCTTGAATGACCTGATATTTAATGTATTTTGAACTAATGATCTGCAGATTTTCACTACAATTTCTGAGGGAAAAATTGCTTCCAGATTTTCTATGTATACTATCATCCTCCAGTTTCACCATTGTATTTCCTTGAAGAGGAAATACTTCTCCTGTATCCACCCTGCAAAATCCATTACATCATTTAAAGACCTCAGTTGCTTCCCAGCTTTTAAAAGCCAAGATAATTCAATCCAGGATATGCAACCTGGCTTCATGAATTAACCCTTTAAAATCTGATATCCTCCTCCCTGGGTGGCAGGTTGGAGATACATCACTACCAAAGGAGGTGTAAGGCTCCCTTTGCTATCCCTCAGGTCACCTTTGGTCAAGGTGTGGTATCTACACAGTGCCCCCCACCCCACCAATCAGGGTCACATGAAGCCATGGGAGATGGTGGTGGATGGTCATATGAGCAGATGGTGCATATCACAAGTCCTGGTTATGCGACCTCTGATGCCAGGCAGACAATCTCTGAAGAGTATTGATAATGGCTGGGGTCACCCATCTTCCAAAGATACTGCTCAGAGAAGGCAATGGCAAACCACTTCTTTAGAAAAGAGGGGACAGTCATGGTCATGACAGATGGAAGACCGTGATCAGCCAAATCATAGAGCACGGCACATAATGATGATAATGATCTTCCTCCCATGCCTCTGCATTGTTGAACAGGGCTAGACTAACATGGTTCTATCCTTATCTATCCCATTATATCTAAAGAATCACTAGCACTGGATTACTTCCCTGATAACCACAAGTATCTATTTTTGACCTTTTCTCATTCTTAGCTACATTCTGCTCCCTCTACACCACAACTAAATCAAATTTCCTTGTGTACAGATCAATCATCCTTTATCAGTTGTTTTTCAATCCCTTCACTATCTCTAAATTATGAAACTATCCAATATTTAATATGAGAGTTCTCCAAAATAGGAAGGTCAAAATCAAAACAAATTCCATTTCCTTGCCAGCAATTTTATTTTTCTAAGTGAGATGAGTCTACAGGGGTTGCACTGAGAGTATTCTGAGCAGCTGCATCACCGCCTGGTTCGGAAATTGCACCATCTCGGATCGCAAGACCCTGCAGCGGATAGTGAGGTCAGCTGAGAAGATCATCGGGGTCTCTCTTCCCGCCATTACAGACATTTACACCACACACTGCATCCGCAAAGCAAACAGCGTTATGAAGGACCCCATGCACCCCTCATACAAACTCTTCTCCTTCCTGCTATCTGGGAAAAGGCACCGAAGCATTTGGGCTCTCACGACCAGACTATGTAACGGTTTCTTCCCCCAAGCTATCAGACTCCTCAATACCCAGAGCCTGGACTGACACCTTACTGTCCTATTGTTTTGTTTATTATTTATTGTAATGCCTGCACTGTTTTGTGCACTTTATGCAGTCCTGGGTAGGTCTGTAGTCTAGTGTAGTTTTTTTCTGTGTTGTTTTTTATGTAGTTCAGTCTAGTTTTTGTACTGTGTCATGTAACACCATGGTCCTGAAAAAATGTTGTCTCATTTTTACCATGTACTGTACCAGCAGTTATAGTCAAAATGACAATAAAAGTGACGACTTGAAATTGAACTAATGTCACACTGGCCACAAGAGGGAGGCAGAGGTGACAAGGCCAGTGGCTTCTTGCTCACCAGCCTATTAGGCAAATTATTTGTTCATTGACATCACTCATGCCTTGTTTGTAGCCCTATATGAATACCTTGTCCCTTTTTTTGCTCTGTCTTGGAAGTGAAGCCCTGCCTTTGTTTGTAGGAATCTTTAGTTTCTGAAACTCTAGTTAATGTGTTTCAGATTTTTACTTTGCCTGTGAGATTTCTAGGCTATCTGCCTGTACCTTATTTCTAAGGAATCCGGTAAAGCCTTGTTGGATTTTATTCCCTCTAATTTTGTGTGACATTTCTCTGCAATGGGGCTTGCCACAATTCAATGTGAGGAAAGTTAAAACTGAAGAAGTTACCTAGTCAACTGTGAAACTGAACTTTGCACAGCCTTGGCACCAAAGGCTGCATTTTGAATCTTTTACACACAATTATTTCTACCTCCACCGTGCCACATATTTCTATCATTAGCATGGCCTGTTTGCTGCTGAAAACATCATAATGCATTTATCACCTCTCCGCTTAAATGTTCAACGGTTCTTCTGGATAGCCTTTCTTGTTGATGTTTTTGTGAATTTGAAATGCATTCCAAATTCTACTACCTGCATCCTAGTTGTCACAATGTGCCCTTGCAATATCGGAAGTGTGGAGGAAGGGCAAACTCCGATGTAGAGGCATTGACAAGGGTTTATTCGTAATTCCAGAAGAACATTGGTGGCTTGGCCGAGCAAAACTGCGAGAATTAACATGCTCAAGACTAGGACCCTGCGATTAGTGCTAATTGGGCGTCTGCTTAAATAATATAAGTAACATGCAAAGGAGGAGGGGACGCAGTGGGAGATGACAAGAGGCAGTAAGAATCCGGAATGGGAGATAGAAGAGGAGCAGGAGAGGTTGCCTTCAGGTACGAAGCATCTACAAAACTTTCCTCCCTAAATTTATCTTCTCCCTTTCTAGTAGTGAAGCCACTTCTTATGAAACACTTTGATCAAACTTTTAGTCTAGGGAAGTTTTTCTTTCCTTTTTAGAATGTAAATATATTTACAGTAAGTATTAACTATTTTTCTATGTTTCTAAAGTAGTCAGTATGCTAGGTTTTGTAGAATTGGCTATTACAGTTTTGCAGCATAAGCTATCAAGATGTTTTTCAATAAGCTATATTTCATTTGGAGTTAGACCATAAGACAAAGGAGCAGTAGTCAGCCATTCGGCCCATCAAGTCTGCTCCACCATTTCATCATGAGCTGATCCAATCTCCCCTTTAGTCCCATTCCCCTGCCTTCTCACCATAACCTTTGATGCCCTGACTACTCAGATACCTATCAATCTCTGCCTCAAATACACCCAATGACTCAGCCTCCACTGCCACCCGTGGCAACAAATTCCACCCTCTGGCTTAAAAAAAATTTTTGCATCTCTGTTCTGAATGGGTGCCCTGCAATCCTCAAATCATGTCCTCTCATACTAGACTCCCCCACCATGGAAAACAACTTTGCCACATCCACTCTGTTCATGCCTTTCAACATTCAAAATGTTTCTGAGGTCCCCCCTCATTCTTCTAAACTCCGAGGAGTACAGTCCAAGAGCGGTCAAACGTTCCTCATATGTTAACCCTCTCATTCCCGGAATCATTCTAGTGAATCTTCTCTGAACCCTCTCCAACGTCAGCACATCCTTTCTTAAATAAGAAGCCCAAAACTGCACACAGTATTCTAAGTGAGGTCTTACCAGTGCCTTATAGAGCCTCAACATCACATCCCTGCTCCTATACTCTATTCCTCTAGAAATGAATGCCAACATTGCATTCGCCTTCTTCACCACTGACTCAACCTGGAGGTTAACCTTAAGGGTATCCTGCACGAGGACTCCCAAGTCCCGTTGCATCTCAGAACTTTGAATTCTCTCTCCATTTAAATAATAGTCTGTCCATTTATTTCTTCTACCAAAGTGCATGACCATACACTTTCCGACATTTTAATTCATTTGCCACTTCTTTGCCCATTCCCCCAATCTATCCAAGTCTCTCTGCAGACTCTTTGTTTCCTCAGCACTACCGGCCCCTCCACCTATCTTTGTATCATCAGCAAACTTAGTCACAAAGCCATCTATTCCATAATCCAAATCGTTGATATACAATTTAAAAAGAAGCGGCCCCAACACAGACCCCTGTGGAACACCACTGGTAACCGGCAGCCAACCAGAATGGGATCCCTTTATTCCCAATCTCTGTTACCTGCCAATCAGCCAACGCTCTATCCACGTATGTAACTTTCCAATAATTCCATGGGCTCTTATCTTGTTTAGCAGCCTCATGTGCAGCATCTTGTCAAAGGCCTTCTGAAAATCCAATTACACAACATCCATTGAATCTCCCTTGTCTAGCTTACTTGTAATTTCCTCAAAAAATTGCACTAGGTCTGTCAGGCAGGATTTTCCTTTAAGGAAACCATGCTGAGTTCTGCCTATCTTGTCATATGCCTCCAGGTACTCCGTAACCTCATCCTTGACAATTGACTCCAACAACTTCCCAACCACTAATGTTAAGCTAACAGGTCTATAATGTCCTTTTTGCTTTCTTGCCCCCTTCTTAAATAGCAGAGTGACATTTGTAATCTTCCAGTCCTCCGGAACCAGGCCATAATCTATTGACTTTTGAAAGATCGTTGCTAATGCCTCCACAATCTCCACTGCTACTTCCTTCAGAACATGAGGGTGCATTCCATCTGGTCCAGGAGATTTGTCTACCCTTAGACTATTCAGCTTCTTGAGTACTTTCTCTGCTGTAATTGTGACTGTGCATATTTCTCTTCCCTGACACCCTTGAATGTCCGGTATATTGCTGATGTCTTCCTCAGTGAAGACTGATGCAAAATACTCGTTCAGTTCCTCCGCTATCTCCTTATCTCCCATTACAATTTCTACAGCATCATTTTCTATCGGGCCTATATCTAATCTCACCTGTCTTTTACTCTTTATATACTTGAAAAAGCTTTCAGAATCCTCTTTGATATTATTTGCTAGCTTCCTTTCATAGTTCATCTTTTCCCTCTTAATGACCTTTTTAGTTTCCTTTTGTAAGCTTTTAAAAACTTCCCAATCCTCTGTCTTCCCACTAAGTTTTGCTTCCTTGTATGCCCTCTGCTTTGCTTTTACTTTGGCTTTGACTTCTCTTGTCAGCCAGAGTTGCATCCTTTTTCCATTCGAAAATTTCTTCTTCTTTGGAATATATCTGTCTTGCACCTTCCTCACTTCTCGCATAAACTCCAGCCACTGCTGCTCTGCTGTCCTTCCCGCTAGTGTCCCTTTCCAGTAACCTTGGCCAGTTCCTTTCTCATGCCACTGTAATTTCCTTTACCCCACTGCAATACCGACACATCGGATTTCGGCTTCTCTTTCTCAAATTTCACAGAGAACTCAATCATGTTGTGATCACTGCCTCCTAAGGGTTCCTTCACTTCCATCTCTCTAATCACCTCTGGTTCATTACACAACACCCAATCCAGTACAGCCGATCCCCTAGTGGACTCAACAACAAGCTGTTCTAAAAGCCATCTCGTAGATATTCCACAAATTCTCTCTCTTGAGATTCAGTGCCGACCTGATTTTCCCAATCCACCGGTATGTTAAAATCCCCCACAATTATCATAACACTGCCCTTCAGGCAAGCCTTTTCTATTTCCTGTTGTAATTTGTAGTCCACATCACTGCAGCTGTTTGGAGGCCTGTAGATAACTGCCATCAGGGTCCTTTTACCCCTGCGATCTCTTAGCTCAACCCATAAAGATTCTGTACCTTCCGATCCTATGTCAACTCTTTCTAATGACTTACTATCATTTCTTACCTTAAAGCCATGCCACCCCCTCTACCTACCTGCCTATTCTTCCAATACACTGTGTATCCTTGGACGTTCAGCTCCCAGAGACATGCATCCTTTAGCCACGTCTCAGTGATGGCCACAATATCATAAATGCCAATCTGTAACTGTACAACAAGATCATCCACCTTATTCCTTATGCTCCGTGCATTTAAGTACAACACCTTAAGTCCAGTATTTGGTACATTTTGCATTGATTGCACTGCAACTTTATTACACTGCAACCCATCCCAATGGCTGCAAATTTGCTCCATCACGTGCCTATCCTTCCTGACATCATTACTGCTCACTACCTTAGATCTATTTCTATTTTCCCTCTCCTCCGCTCCATCATTCCGGTTTCCATCCCCCTGCCAAATTAGTTTAAACCCTCCCTAACAGCTCTATTAAACCTTTCCACCAGGATATTGGTCCCCCTAGGATTCAAGTGTAACCCGTCCTTTTTGTACAGGTCACACCTGCCCCAAAAGAGGTCCCAATGATCCAGAAACTTGAATCCCTGCCCCCTGCTCCAATCCCTCAGCCACGCATTTATCCTCCACCTCATTCCATTCCTACTCTCACGTGTCGCGAGATTACTACCTTTGCAGTCCTTTTTCTCAACTGCCTTCCTAACTCCCTATATTCTCCTTTCAGGACCTCTTCCCTTTTCCTACCTATGTCATTGGTACCTATATGTACCACAATCTCTGGCTCCTCACCCTCCCACTTCAGGATATCTTGGACGCGATCAGAAACATCCAGGACCCTGGTACCAGGGAGGCAAACTACCATCCGGGTCTCCTGATTGTGTCCACAGAATCGCCTGTCTGACCCCCTAACTATCGAGTCCCCTATTACTACTGCCTTCCTCTTCCTTTCCCTACCCTTCTGACCTACAGGGCCGGACTCTGTGCTGGAGGCGCGGCCGCTGTCGCTTCCCCCAGGTAGGCTGTCCCCCCAACAGTACTCAAACAGGAATACTTATTGTCAAGGGGTACAGCCACTGCAGTACTCTCTAGTACCTGACTCTTTCCCTTCCTCCTCCTAACCGAGACCCACCTGTCTGCCTCCCATGGCCCTGGTGTGACCACCTGCCTGTAACTCCTCTCTATCAACTCCTCACTCTCCCTGACCAGACGAAGGTCATCGAGCTGCATCTCCAGTTCCCTAAGTTTGGGGAGATTTGGTATGTCACCAGAGACACTTGCAAATTTCTACAGATAATTGGTTGCATCGCCATCTGGTATGGGGAGGGGTGGTGGCGGAAGGCTGCTGCACAGGATCGAAAGAAGCTGCAGAAAGTCGTAAACTTGGTCAGCCTCCCCAGCATCCAGGACATCTTCAAGGATCGATGCCTCAAAAAGGAGATATCCATCATTAAGCACCCCATAACCCAGGGCATGCCTTCTCAAATCTACCATCAGGAAGGGGCTAAAGAAGCCTGAAGGCATATACTCAACAATTCAGGAACAGCTTTTTCCCCTCCGCCATCCAATTTCTGAATGGACATGGAACCCATGAACACTACCTCAATACTTCTCTTCACATTAATCATTTAATTTAACAGTAGTGGAGGCCATGGACCAACATGTTGGAATGGGACCGAGGATTGGAATTGAAATGGTTAGGCACCAGGAAATCCTATTTTTTGCAGATGGAGCGTAGGTGCTCGACAAAGCGGTTCCCCAATCTACATCGAGCCTGCCAACATAGAGGAGGCTGCATTGGGAGCACTGGATACAGTAGACAACCACAACAGATTCGAGGGTGAAGTATTGCCTCACCTGGAAGGGCTGTTTGGGGCCCTGGATGTAGGCGAGGGAGCAAGTGAATGGGAAGGTGTAGCTCTTCTACTTAGAAAAGCTTCATAAAAAAGTGACTGATGCTATAAACTAATTGAACCACATAGATGCAGCAGAGTTTAATACTGTTACATTTCTTCACCAAGGTGAAGATTGCAATAAATAATGTATATACTGACCAGATATACTAAATAGATACTAACCACAACAAGGCAGGTTCATTGCAATCTGTCTGAGACACTAACTGGGGAACATGTAGAATTACTGCCTATGGAACTTGTGGTCAAAATCAAATATAATTGTTTCATTTTCCCCTAAATTTAATTAGAGGCAATGTCAAGATAATCATTGGGGATTTTAACATGAAAGTGGATTGGGAAAACCAGGTCAGTTCTGGACCTCAAGAGAGAGAATTTGTAGAATGTCTAAAGTTTGGGTTTTTACAACAGCTTGTTGTCGAGCCCACTAGGGGATCGGCTGTGCTGGATTGGGTACTGTGCAATGATCCGTAGGTGATAAGAGAGCTTAAGGTTAAGGAACCCTTAGGGAAAAGTAATCACAATATGATCAAGTTATCGTGTGGATAGTCAGAGGCTTTTTCCCAGTGCTGAAATGGTTGCCACAAGAAGACACAGGTTTAAGGTGCTGGGGAGTAGGTACAGAGGAGATGTCAGGGGTAAGTTTTTTACTCAGAGAGTGGGGAGTGCGTGGAATGGGCTGCTGGCAATGGTGGTGCAGGCAGATACAATAGGGTCTTTTAAGAGACTTTTAGATAGGTACATGGAGCTTAGTAAAATAGAGGGCTATAGGTAACTCTAGTAATTTCTAAGGCAGGGACATGTTTGATACAACTTTGTGGGTTGAAGGGCCTGTACTGTGATGTAGGTTTTCTATGTTTCTATGAGTTCACATTGAAATTTGAGAGAAAGAAAATAAAATCCAATGTGTCGCTATTTCAGTGGAATAAAGGGAATTACAATGGCATGAGAGGGGACCTGGCCGAAGTTGACTGGAAAGGGACATTTGCAGGAAGGACAACAGAGTAGCAATAACTGGAGTTTCTGCAAAAAACGAGGGAAGTGCAAGACAGATATATTCCAAATAAGAAGAAATTTTCAAAGGGAAGAAGGACACTACCATGGCTGACAAGTGGTCAGAGCCAAACTAAGAAGGTCATTAGGAAGGAAAAAATGAATTATGAAAGGAAGCTGGCGACTAATATCAAAGAAGATACTAAAAGCTTTTTTAAGTATATAAAGGGTAAAAGAGAGTCGACGGTAGATTATAAGACCAATACAAAATGACGCTGGAGATATTGCAATGAGAGATGCAGAGATGGCAGAGGAACTGAATGCGTATTTTGCATTAGTCTTCAGAACGGAAGAAGTCTGTAGTATACTGGACATTCAAGAGTGTCAGGGAAGTGAAGTTTGTGCAGTGAAAATTACAGCTGAGAAGGTGCTCAAGAAGCTAAATAGTCTGAGAGTGGGTAGATCTCCTGGACCTGATGGAATGCACCCTTGGGTTCTGAAGGAAATAGCTGGAGAGATTAAGGAGGCATTAACAATGATCTTTCAAGAATCGATAGATTCTGGCATTGTACCAGATGAATGGAAAATTACAAATGTTTCTCCACTATTTAAGAAGGGTGGGAGGCAGCACAAAGGAAACTATAGACCTGTTAGCCTGACATCAGTGGTTGGGAAGTTGTTGGAATCGATTGTTGAGGAATGAGATTACAGAATACCTGGAGGCACACGACATGATAGGCCAAAGCCAGCATGGTTTCCTGAAAGGAAAATCCTGCCTGACAAACCTACTGCAATTCTTTGAGGAAGTTAAAAGCAGGGTAGACAAAGGATATGTAGTAGACGTGGTGTACTTGGATTTTCAGAAGACCTTTGACAAAGTGCCGAACATGAGGCTGCTTAGCAAGATGAGAGCCCATGGAGTGACAGGGAAATTACTAGCGTGGGTGAAGCATTGGCTGGTCAGGAGAAAACAGAGGGTGGGAATAAAGGGATCCTATTCTGGCTGGCTGCCGGTTACCAGTGGAGTTCCACAGAGGTCGGTGTTGGGACCGCTGCTTTTTACGATGTATGTCAATGATTTGGACTACAATATTAATGGATTTGTGGCTAAATTTGCCGATGATACAAAGGTAGGTGGAGGAGTGGATAGGTGGAGGAGCAGGTAGTGTTGAGGAAACAGAGAGCCTGCAGGGAGACTTAGATAGTTTAGGGAAATGGGCAAAGAAGTAACAAATGAAATAGAATGTTGGAAAGTGTATGGTCATGCACTTTGGTGGAAGAAATAAACGGGCAGACTATTATTTAGGTGGGGAGAGAATTCAAAATGCAGAGATGTCTATGTCATGCGTTTGAACTCCAAGGGGTGTTCATTCTCAGCCTGCCCCAAGGAGGCACTCTGAATCTATGTCCTATCCAATATCACAAGCTGCTTCAGAGGACATTGATTTACAGTATGATGACACTCATGTTTCAGATGATAAAGATCTAAATGCTGTGTTGGATGCTATAAGAACAGAAAAGGAAATAACAAACATAGTAATGTAGCAACACATTGCATCTCTGCCTAAGAGAGAGATTCAAATCTTCATTGGCAATCCATTGCATTATCATTCATTTATGAGGGCTTTCGAGAATAGCATTGAAGACAAGGTTGTTAATTATGGTGACTGTCTCTATTTTCTTGAACGGTTTATTAAAGATTATCTTAGAGAGCTTGTTAAATTTGCCAGTGGGCCAGCCTGGAGAAAAGATATCTAAAGGCCCAAACTTTGCTACAGGAACACTTTGGTGATGAGCACAAAATTGCTGCGGCCTACGTGGAAAAGGCTCTTACTTGGCCACATATCAAATCAGAAGATATGAAAGCTCTTCAAGACTACAATCTTTCTCTTGGAGGCTGCTGCAATGTCATGGAAGACATGCAGGACATGCGTGAGTTGAACATGCCTGCTAATATGATGATTGTCATAAATAACTTACCTGAGGAACTTTGGAAAGAATGGAGATCAGCAGTCTGTAAACTGCAAGAAAGGCACAACCATAAGGTTACTTTCACTGACATTGCGGATTTATTGAAAGGCAAGTGAAGATTGCTACACACCCAATGTTTGGAAAAATACAATGGTACATTGCTGGCACTAAGCAAAGATGTAAACAAAACTGGATGAAGCAAATAGGAGCAGCTTTCCCATTACTGTGGTTACTGTGGAAAGTGATGAAACCGATGAAAAGGGTGCAGATTCGAAACAAGCCATGAATGAACCAAACACAGTAGAGAGTACTGCCCTGGTATCTAATGGTCCTACGGTGGCTGGTGATCATGTTTGTAAAGCTCCTGTAATTCCAGTTCAGGTGAAGTTTAAGAAGAGTAACAACAGCGTTTACTTATTCTTCCCTAGATCAAGGAAGTACGGTAGTGTTCTGCACAGAGAGCATCATGAACAGGCTCAACCTAACAGGAAAAGGAATACACATTCTCTTCTGCCCCATGGGCAAGAGAACGTTGTGAGTAGCCACATCATTTCAGGGTTGGAAGGGCTGGCTTAGATTGTAAAAACTATTGTGAGCTGCCTAACTTCCATATGTAGTAATGTATTCCTGTCCATAAAAGGAACATTCTTCATCAGAGAGATCTTCAGGAATGGTCTCACCCGAAGCATATTCATTTGTTGGAAACTGAGTCAGAAATTGAGCTGCTGATAGGAATGAATATCCCAAAGACACTGGACTATTTCAAGTGTATCACAGTGTTAATAATGGACCCTATGCAATCAGGACCATGCTGGGTTGGACTGTTAATGGACCATTGAAAGGAAACCATGGTGGTGGAAGTAACTACGTACCCTTGGTCAGAGCTAACAGTTAATGGGACTTCAGTTTTGCACTTGGACAAACCATGGCAGCAACGATTCAAGACAGACTTCCCTCAATGTAGTCAAAATGGGCAACTTGGTTTGTCAGGAAAAGATCACAATCCAGGATAGTCTGCTTACCAAAGGAGGACATTTGTGTAAACGTTGAGATAACATATCTCCTGTGTCTTGGTAGCACGTAGTTGTAATTATTCTAGTAAAATAATTAGGGGGCTGGAATGTAGGAGCTACGTAACTGTTCTCCATTTGCATTGTATTCTGTGTTGTGCGTTTTTTATGATAGCTAGTCACAGGAGAGGGGTGCGGTAAAAGCAAAGGTAATAAGTAATGTATTCTTGCTTATTTCATGACAGTTTGCAGCTTGGGACAGGCGGAGGTCATATTTTTTGCTGACCGCTGAATAGTGCTTAGCTTACACTTGGGTATGCTTAACTTCATTGCTTCAAGATTTAAAAAAAATAGCAGACATAGACATCTGCTATGTCTGACTATAGCAGAGACATATAGTCTCTGCTAATTGCTAATAATGAATCAAATCAAGGATTCAACTTTTGTAGCAATCATTGGAGCTGGGGACGCGTCATGAACCATAATGATTCCATAGCGGTCGTGGGCTGGTGGGAATTGTTTCTTTTTAGTTTTTGGTTTGGTTTTGCCACTGCAACTAGTATAATTAGCTCTATGTTTAAATACTTAAAGAAGATGGAGCTTTGGTTGCATTGAAGTGTTCAAGTCCAAAATTCTATTTTACTTGAACCAACACAAGGTGGCAGTCATAAACTGCTAAACTTTTTGGTTGAAATTGATTTAGTTCACTCATTTATACGCAGTTCTTGGACTGGGTTTTAACTAAAGTTTATGCTGTCCTTTCCAAGTAATCATTCTCCTTTCTAAATGGTAAACCTACTTTGGTTTATCCAAAAAATTAATTACAAGTTTAAGGAGACTTCAGAAAGATGTTTGCCCCTTTTCTTATTCCAAACAATAGTGAAACAGTATCCAATGAAAGATAGAAAAAGTCACTTGAGAAAATGTGCAGACAGGAGGCAAAACAGACTAACTTAATCTCTGACGTGAGAAGTGGCACAAAGTATTGAATTGCTTGCAGCCAAAGATGAGCATGCATAAATCTGGAAAAAGTGCTGGTGTGGAAGTTCAAAAATAAAACAAAGCATCAAAGAATGTTGTATTTAATTGAGAATGTCATGTTTTGTGCCTATTTGAGTATGAAAAATTGTACAGGCAAATTAGATTATGAATATTTCATTTTAGACAACTTGGACCCAATGGCTCCAAGGCTCCATTTTAGAATGGAATTTGGGATAAATAAGATCTTGATGGCAATTTAGCTCATGGTAGATTGAATGCTAGGCTATAACATTGACCAGGACAGTAGAATCAAAGAGACATGCTAAATAATCATGTCAAATTAATTTTGTGAAGCCAGTGGGGAACCTCCAGTGATGTTGAAATACAAGGTGCTGCTGGCCCGGGGACTACAGGAATTGTGCTTCACTTTCTCCACCTCTGCTCTTACAGGCGACAGTGCTCGTGTAATTGAGGCATTAGTTCCACATTGTGCCAAAAAACCTGTTTAGGGAATTGCAATCCTGTTTCAAAAATCTCAGAGGATTTTTCTTGCATCACATAAGGACATTTAACCGTGTTAAGCTTTGTAACTCCAAAATGTTAAACTAATTCAAAGGAAGACACAGGACTCTGAAAAGTGAGTCTAACTTGGTCTTTTTCTTTAAGTGAGGTGTGCATGCATCTCATGGTAGTGTGATGATGTATGCAATTCATGTACTTTTATATATATAACCCATAATTAATTTAAACAAACAAGAATGCTTAATCAAACTATATATGTGATAACTCAAATGTTACCGAAATATTAAAAATACAGCCACAACAGTACACCAAACTTATCTGACTTTGTAATAGCTGAAATCTACAATTATATTGTTACAAGGACAATTTCCATTGAAGCAAGGAAACCCATAACCATAGAAATGTAAAGGAAAGGAGACTGCCATTAGGGTAATTTTTGGCAGTCATGGATACATTTCCCAGCTCTCCAGTATAATCAGAGGTTTTTTAGACTGAATTGTATTAGGAATATGGGTGGAGATACATCTCTACCAAAGGAGATATAAGGTGCTCCTTCCCTCCATTAGACTGCACCCTTGGGGAAGGTGTAGCACTTGTTTAGCACCCCCCCCCCCCAAACCATTCAGTCATGTGAAGCCATGGGAGCAGGTGATGGATGGTCCTACGAGTCCTGTGTATATCACAAGTCCTGGTTATGCACCTACAGACGCCAGGCAGACAATCTCTGAAGAGTATCGAGAAAGGCTGGGGTCATCCGTCTTGTAAAGACACTGCCCAGAAGAAAGCAATGGCAAACCATTTCTGTGGAAAAATTTGCCAAGAATGATCATAGTCGAAGATGATGATCACCTACATCAAATGATGTGGCACATAATGATGGTGATGATGATACTATGAATATTAAGAATGAAAATTGAAGAATCACATACTTTTGATCTTATTAATTAATCAAAGGGTATAATGAAATATAGTACAAGACATAAAACCTTCAACGTTTTGTAAACATTTTCTAGCTGTGTCCAGTTCCAGCTGTGTGGCAACAAAGGTTATGTGCGTGGGAATATTTCAGTCACGGCATAGCCACATGCCCATGCAGCTTAGAGGAAACTGTGATATGCAGGCAGAAGAGATTTAGTTTAATTTGGCAAAATGTTCACCACAACATTGTGAGCCAAAGAAATTTCCTGTGCTGTATTGTTCAATGTTCATGTTAAAAACTGTGGCAAAGCTGGTTGTGAAGAGACCTTAATTCCAATATAAATCTATTTATCGACAGTGTGACAAACACTGAGGCTGCGTATTTCTCTGTGAAGTCTGGAACTCTAACCAATCGGTGTGCCATCACAATTTTAAACTAAAAGGAGCTCCAGAAATGCTACTCAAGACCTCAAATGCTAATTATCAGTTCATAAATTACTACCACATTAATTGAGGCCACAGTAATAACTAGCAATGCTCTTTGACAAGTACATTCATCCTTGATACCAATTATTCCATCTGATCTAATTAATTGGAAGCAGTTCCCTAATCAACTTAGTTTTGCAATGAGTATTAACAAAGCACAAGGATAATTACAAAGCTGCTTACTTAATCTTGACGTAATGCTGTTTACCTAGAGGATGGTTGCTCCAGAGTTGGAAATGACATCAACTGATACATTTCTATAGAACTGTGAAAAAGTCTCAGGCACATATATATAGCTAGGGTGCCTAAGACTTTTGCACAACAATGTACATTAGGTCTTCCCAGTTCCCAAATAACACTTAATAATTCTGAAGCAGCACACACAAAATGCTGGTGGAACGCAGCAGGCCAGGCAGCATCCATAGGAAGAAGTACAGTCAATGTTTCGGGCCGAGACCCTTAGTCAGAACTAACTGAAAGAAGAAAGAGTAAGAGATTTGAAAGTGGGAGGGGGAGGGGGAGATCCGAAATGATAGGAGAAGACAGGAGGGGGAGGAATGAAGCTAAGAGCTGGAAAGGTGATTGCCAAAAGGGATACAGAGCTGGAGAAGGGGGAGGATCATGGGACGGGAGGCCTAGGGAGAAAGAAAGGGGGAGGGGAGCACCAGAGGGAGATGGAGAACAGGCAAAGAGTGATTGTGAGAGGGACAGAGAGAGAGAGAAAAAAGAGAAAAAAAAGAGAAAAAAGGCAGGGGGAGTAATAAATAAATAAGGGATGGGGTAAGAAGGGGAGGAGGGGCATTAACGGAAGTTAGAGAAATCAATGTTCATGCCAACAGGTTGGAGGCTACCCATTAGAGAAATCAATGTTCATGCCATCTACTGAGCTTTGTTTCCCCAAACACCTTCCTATTTTAACCAATATACGGCACCTACTGGGACAACTATATTAGCCTTAATTTGAGTACTTCTGAGTGCATGTTTTTAATTGGTAATCTCAGAGAATGTATTCAGTATACAACCTGAAATTCTTACTCTTCGCAGGCATCCACAAAAACAGGAGAAACCCAAAGAATGAATGACAAAAAAAATGTTAGAACCCCAAAGCCTCCGCTCCTCACTCCCATGCACAGGCCTCAGCAGAACATCAACCCTCCCCCTCTTCCTCCCCCACATATTTCAGCAGGAAGCATCAGCAGCCACCACCCACTGAGCAAACAACGGCTAAGCCCCTAAAGAGAGACCATGATCTGTCATCCAGCAAGACCGATTCACCTGACAATTCAACATGCCACAGGTTGTCTCTCACTAACAAGGGACAAACTATATAATTTAGACCCTCTAATTATTCTTTAAATGTTTAGATTTATTTTATTTTAAGTATTGTAAACCCAATTATGTGGAAATAAATGCCAACATCATGATTGCTGGCACAGGATATTGCGGCTTGTTCAATCTACAATCATTTTGGATGACCCCATACTAAATGCCATATCTACAAGTTTCCTTTATGCTGTCCATAGAGTATTGGATAGCAAAGTTTGCAGACGATAGGGAGATGGGCAGAGGGGCAGATAGTTCTGAGGAAGTAGAAAGGCTACAGAAGGACTTAGCCAGATTAGGAGAATGGACAAAGAAGTGGCAGATGGAATACAGTCAGGAAGTGTATGGTCGAATATTTTTGGTAGAAGAAATAAAAGGGTAGACTATTTCCTAAATGGAGAGAAAATTCAAGATCTGAGGTGCAAAGGGAGTTGGGAGTCCTTGGACAGGATTCCCTAAAGGTTAATTTGCGGGTTGAGTCTGTGGTGAGAAAGGCAAATGTGTTAGCATGCATTTCAAGAGGACTAGAACATTAAAGCGAGGATGTAATGTTGAGGGTTTATAGAGCACCAGAGAGGCCTCACTTGGAGTATTGTGAGCTGTTTTGGGCCTCTTAGCAAGGATGTGCTGAAACTGAATGAGGTTCACAAAAATAATTCCAGGATTGAACAGCTTGTCATAGGAGGAGCATTTGATAGCACTGGGCCAGTATTAACTGGAATTCAGAAGAATGAGGGGTGACCTAATTGAAGCCTATCAAATGTTGAAAGGCCTTGATGGAGTGGATGGGAAGAGGATGTTTCCTATGGTGGGGGAGTCTAAGACCAGAGGACACAGCCTCAGAATAGAGGGACATCCATTTGCAATGGAGATGAGGAGGATCTCTAGCAGGAGGATCTCTAGCAGGAGAATCTATAGAATTTGTTGCCATATGTGGCTGTGGAGGCCAAATCTTTATGTATATTTAAGGTAGAAGTTGATAGATTCTTGATTGGTCAGGGATAAGGGATACAGGGAGAAGGCAGGAGATTGAGGCTGAGAGGAAAATTGGATCAGCCATGATGAAACGGCAGAGCAGACTCAATGGGCCAAATGGCCTAATTCTTCTCCTATATTTTATGCCCTTAAGTCAAGCAAGACAGTGTCTGAAAGCAGCCACCCTAGCCAGGAATGGGATAGGACCCAAATGAGCTGAGCACTTTCAGTGGATGGGTCAGTGATTAAAAGAACAGACCAGGAGGGGTTCCTTGGAGGCATTCAAATAAAGGCCACCCCAAATCCTCCTGTAGATTGATCAAAGGGGCTGGGAAACTAGTCAGATTATTCTGATAATCTATGTTATGGCATGAAGTGTAAATTGTTGCCTGTGATCTGATACAGGTACCCCTCCCCACAAAGTAGCTACGGATAATGACTACTGAGTTTCAGCTATCAGAGCATAAAGGTGCCTAGATAAGGATTGAACTGCAATGGACCAGTAGGGAAGGAGGCAACAAGCACACAGATGACAAAGCTACATTTTAAAGACTGATTGAAATTGAGAAGACAGAAGCATCGAAGAAGAGCATCTGATCAAATTTCTGGAATGTTTTATTACCATTCCTGCTCAGTCTAGTAGATCGCCAATTATGGAGGACAAATAGTGCAGATAGATGTCAGTACACAGGGGCATGATAGGTTATCAACAGTGTTCTTGCAGTGGAAGCGAAGTTGGATTGCATATGCGTGTGTTCATCAGTAGACTACAGAGAACAGCTTGTTCTTGCCAACAACACCCATGCACCATCAATTTACAGGATTTATCATTCAGGGACTTGGGGGATATATATATATATATTTTTTTTTAATTTTTTTTTTGTTGTTTGTGTGACTGAATAACTTTTGCTGCCCCATTTAATTAGATCCTCCTTGAAGTTTGGCCTTCCTAGGATAGATTTTTGTCCAGGGTATGTTAGGGAGTATTCTGGAGTGATGCAAATAAAACAGATATTAAGTCAAGCCAGTTTTCAGTTCTTAATGCAAACTGTAAATTGCAAGCAGTAAATTGAAGTGAAAAGCACACCTTTGGAAATAAACAATGTTGTCTCTAAGAGATAATGGATTAGCAAAGTGGTGATGATGAGACCTTTGTATCAGCCAAATGTTAAAACAATGGAATTGTGTAAATTGGCCAGCATCTCTCCAGGATTTGAGTAATGGGTTTAAGTAATTTGTACCATTTTAAACAAGTCCAAGGAATTAGCAACCGGACTGATACTATCACTTACCAATAGTTGATGTCTGGCTGTCTGTCACAGGCTTTTAGAATATTTGTGTTAATTATAATTTCTCCCAGTCAAGGCATTTCAACCTTCAGAGGCATCTTATCAATTGCAATGTGCTTCCACTGTAAATATGTACCTCAAAGAAACATTTGTCAACTCAAAGTATTGAAGTAACAATATTGTAACAATTGAATGTGATATTAAAAGTGTGAGGCTCTATGAAGTGTCTCCAAGAAAATGTCTATCATGATGAATAAGTACTTTCATATCTACTCTCCGGTGACTTCAGTCACAGTCACATTAACCACTTTTGAGATATAAAATAGAAAAAGCAGTGTATTTGTTAAATGGTGAGATTGTATAGTAATGTTCCAAGTAACTGAGGTGTACTTGTATGTGTTTATAAGGTCAACATGCAGGACAACAGATGAGCTGCCAAATGGGAATGATTACAGGAGTACAATTGTAAAAGACTTTAATGTAGAGTACTATGGAATCTCATTTTAAAAAATTCAGGTAGTATATGGTGATCTATAGGACTACAAAAGTCTTAAGCACGTACATATAGCTAGGGTGTCTAAGATTTTTGCACAGTACTGAAATTTTATGTATGGCACTATACAGCTACCAAAAAACCAACAAATTTCATGACATGTGAGTGATGATAAACCTAATTCTGTTATGGGTCTCTTTTGTGGACTGAGAGTGGGAAGGGAGAGGGGAGAGAGCAGGAAGCACCAGGGAGACATTCTGTAATAACAAATAAATAAATTATTTGGAAACAAATGATCTTGCCTGGTGTCTCAGGGATGGGTGTATCTGCACTCGCAAGCCCCCCATCCTGGAGCTCCTCCTCTGCCACCTGTCCCACATCCCTCCCACGAAACTCTGCCCTCATTATTCCCAATATCCTTTGCTGCCACCCGATTTACAAAGTTTCTCTCGGCTCCATGTTGACAAGTACAGTACTATGCAAAAGTCTTATGCAGCCTAGCTATATACATGTGCCTGAGACTTTTGCATGGTACTGAATGTACTTTGATAATAAATTAATTCGTAACTTTTAGACAAGCAAGTGTTTCCCATGGAGGAAGTGCTTCAAAAACTTGTGAAGATTGGCCATGATCTTAACGAAAAAGAAAGCAGATTGAAAGGAGCATATATCTACTCCCATTTCTAAATATCTTGTGGAACATGGAACAATGCTCAATTACTCAAGTTTGTGAATCTTCGGATCCTGGAGGGGGAAGGGGAAGTTGGGGAGGAATCAGACTTTAATGTTTCACCAGTTTATAATTCCTATAACTGAGGGGAAAAATGCACTACTAACAAGATGAAGCAATAACTTCAAATCTCCAACTAGAAACGGAATGTGAAATAAAACATAACATGTGCATTTAAAAAGCAATTTTATTCAGCATATTGTCTACATACAGGAAGGGCAGGTAGATGAAATTAGCAGGAGAAACTATTATTCCTCTATAATCCAAATGTGAGTCCGAACTATTTTTTGACAAATTTAGCAAATCAAAATAGAAATAAAGCAAATGAAGTAATAATCATTTGTCCTCAAATACAAACATGTACAAGATTGGCAGAAAGATTAAGGCACCTTCATTTAGTGTTTCCTGTTCAGTTTTTGGCATTTGAGGCAATGTACAAACTATAAACAACAAAAATCAGCTAAGTCATTCTTTTTTTGGTTGTTTAAAAAAAAGTGGTGTTTACAAGTTTTCAAATTCTCCCTTTTCCCATTTGGTCTCAACTAAACAGTTCTTTTTAAAACAAAGATCTCTGCAGTAAGCTTGTGTAAATCCACTATTTTAGTCAGAACAAAATTAGAAAATTGCACATCTTGTATAAACCTTGCTCATAATGCAAGTTAACATTACCTATTGGCAATTTTGGTATAGGCAACTTATAAATAGAACAAAGCAATTTCCCCCCCGCAAAAAAATACTTCGGTTACTGAAGTGTTCTGCTTTCAATGATAAAACGGCTACAGTGTTTGTAACAAATTAGTGTCAAGAACAGAATTTTAGCATTTAAACACCAACAGGATTTGGAGGACAAAAGTGGTCAAAATTTACATTACTCTCAAATTTGCATGTATAATTAAAATGGACATTACAGTTAATCATTTCATTGACATGTTAAGAACCTAGTAACCCGTGCTATGAATGACACTCTTGAAATGACAAAATGGCATCAAAACAGACTGCCATCACTTAGAATAGATGGAAATTTCCAAAATAAAGTCCTGTCATTAATCAAATCTGGTGACTGAAAGGCATTTCCTCTATATTCAAGTCGATTATTAAAACATGCAGGATGATTACTCATTTATGCAATTACACAAAATTCAGCTGCAACAAATTAAACAAAATTGGAATTTTCTGAATTAAAGAGAGAATTTCATTTACCTCCAAAATAAAGTGAAGACAGGATTGTACAATATCAAGACCTTTGGCCCCATTTGGCAGTCATACATTTTAAGATTTATAGAAACTAGCCTTGTTGAAAGCCTTTGCAAAATCTAAAAAAAACAATTGGCACAATACGACTACATCTGGAAATGATCTGAAAACCTCCAGATCCACAGGAAGAAACCAGCATAGCATATGGATTAGTAACAGAATGAAATTCACTGCTTGCTTTCCCCTTAACCCTGCAAACACAATTTTTGAACTTTATCAGGACATTTTCTTACAAAAATTTCTTTGTGCCCAGTAGACAAGACATACAATTGCTGTAGAAAGGATTCAGTGTGCTCAATAGTAAATGTCTGAAATCTATGATTTGTGCTTCTATTCATGTTCAAGTTTATTGAATGCAAAAGTTTACATCTTGCTAAAACATTCCTTCGCATTGGTCCAAACTTGAATTCCCTAAAAACAAAACAAAAATGCATTTTACAGTTACCATATTCAATGTCCTTTTCAAAAAAATAAATATTTCAAGATTTATGCATTTTCTGAAAACTAACATTGATTAGAAAAATGATTATATGTTCAGGCAACAAAGAAAAATAATGGCTGATTTCACTTTAAACCAGGGGTTCCCAACCGTTTTATGCCATGGATCCTTTCCATTAACCAATGTGTCTGGGTAAATTTGAGGGCAGGGCGGAAGTTGGAGGCAAAGTGGATAAAGTCGATGAGCTCTGCATGGGTGCAGGAAGCAGCAACAATGCAGCTGTTGATGTAGCTTATGAAAAGTGTGGGCCGGACACCTATGTAGGCTTGGAACATAGACTGTTCAATGTAGCTGGCTAACAGGCAAGCATGGCTGGGACCCATGCGAGTGTCCACGGCTACACCTTTTGTTTTAATGAAGTGGGAGGAGCCAAAGGAGAAATTACTGAGAGCGAGGACAACTTCCACCTGATGGAGGAGAGTGGTGGTGGTGGTGGTTGGGTCTGGTGTCCGGAAAGAAATGGAGAGCCTTGAGGCCTTCCTGGTGGAGGATGGATGTGTATAGGACTGGACATCCGTACTGAAAATAAGATTAAGGGGGCCAGGGAAATTGAAATCATTGAAAATATCCAGACCATGTAAAGTATCACAATTGTAGGTAGGAAGAGACTGAACAAGGGGGAATAAAACAGAGTAGAGGTATGAATTTAGTGGGGCAGGAACAAACTGAAACACTGGGTCTACCTGGACAAGGAGGTTTGTGAACCTTGTGCAGGAGGTTTAAACGGGAGGTGCGGGTGCAGGAACCATTGGATGAGAGATCCCCAGACCTAACAAAGTCAGTGATACAGACATCCTACCTCTCCCGGAAGTTCCGGGAGTCTCCTGCATATTGATAGGAGCTCCCTGACGCCCACAAATTATATACAATATGGGGGGGGGGGGGGGGGGAGAGAGAGGGGGCGGGAGGAGAGAGACCGCAAATTGATGGTGCTACCTCCCAGAAATGAGTTTTTGCAGGGTGGGATGTCTGGTGATGATGTGGGAGACTATGGCCTGGAGCTCCTTAGTGGGATCCTGTTTGAGGATGAGTCTGAGAGTTGTCACTGGGCCACAGCAAGGTAGAGGTCAGTTCACTAGACTACTACGGCACCCCTTTTATCTGTGGGTTTGATGCTGAGATTAGGATTGATGCAGAGGGAGTGGTGAGCAGAGCGTTCAGAAGGGGTGAGGTTGGAACTGAAAGAGTGTTGAAGTCAAGGTGGTTGATGTCCCGTCAGCAGTTGGCAATGAAAAGGTCCAGAGCAGGCAGAAGACCAGGGTAGGGTGTCCAGGAAGAGTAGGAGGGTTGAAGATGGGAGAAGGGATCATTGGTGCATGGTGGAGAGTCCTTGCCAAAGAAATAGGCACGGAAACTGAGGCGGCTGAAGGAAAGTTTGGCATCATGGCTGGCAAGGGACTTGCAGAAGTGTGGGTGCAGGGTGACAAAGGCCCTTACAGAGGGCAAATGTTCTGCCTCAGAGAGGAAGGTCAGAGGGAATGAAGACACGGCCAGATGAGAGCTGGGATCGGCGGGGGGGGGGGGGGGGGGGAGGTGTTGGTAGTGTCTGAGGGGAAAGGAGGATTGGAGTGTTCAGTGAATGTTGGGTGAGAGGAAAATGGAGACTTCAAGGGCCCAAGAGCTGGCAGTGGGACCTGAGAGAAGCGGGATTGCAGAGTGGCAGTGAGGGAAGGGGAGATGGGGGTTCCAGTGGCAGTGCCTGAAGACCCGGCCTGGAGGCCAAGGCTGAAGTCGAAGTTGCAGGTTGCACAATTGGCACTTTGGAGGTGTCCAAGGTGCTGACTGGATTCACCAGTTGCTGCAGGTATCCCCCCCCCCCACCTGAGAGCTTTTTTTGCAGCCACTTTTCTGATTTGCAAGCACTCTGGATTAAGAACAGTTCACAGGAATGGAACCCTGACATAACCTTGAGAGGACCTGTACTAGTCTCCCCAGTATCCAGGACACCTTCAAATGGCAATGCCTCAAAAAGGTAGCATCCATCATTAAGAAACCCCATCAGCCAGGACACACTCTTTTCTCTTTGCTGTCATAAAGGAGGTGGTACCAAAGCATGAAGAAACACTCTCAGTGTTTCAGGAACAACTTCTTCCTCTCCAGCATCAGATTTCTGGATGGTCAATGAACTCTAATTCCACCACCTCAGTATTTTATTCTTCCTTTTTGCACTACTTACTTTTTATCCTGTATATAGTTATTATAATTTATAGGTCTTAAAATAAATGTATTGCAATGTACTGCTACCCTAAAACAAATTTCACAACATATGCCAGTGATATCAAAACCTGATTGAGAAAGCTCCTTAACAGGTAATGCCACTGTGATGATACTTAACTGTAAGCCTTAAATGTGCTTTAACATTTGTAAATAGTTTAATCTGATTATTTAAATTAACAAGCTAATACATTTACCCCAAACCAATTAAGAGAATTACAATAGCAAAATTATATACTGTATCATCTCAGTTTTTCCCCTATGCAGAAGTGACATTATTTGTTGTTTAACATCATTGGCCTCATACTTTCTTCACCACAGATTGAGGACACCTGGTCTCCACATTTGGAACTGTTGCAGAATTGCAATAGATTCATTAAAGGGAACAAAAGGGGAAATTTACTCTGTAATTCTATTAGGAATAAAGACAAGAATAACCTTCTGATCACTCAAAAGATAGGGTGACTATTTACATCTATACTTCAGTTTTAATCAAAATGATTAGCAGTTACAAATTGTTTTACATTGTAATAAAATTCTTGATTTTTAAAAAAAACTACAAGGGGAGTGAAAGTCTGCAGCATAGTTGATGGTTACATTTAAACTCTGTATTTCTGTTAAATAACCTGTCTCTTCCTTGATTCAATTAAAACAAATATGCATGGTAATCAAAGCACACCATCACTCAAGTTGCCCAAAATGCCACATCTTAAAGTTTATTAATAATTAGTTTCTAAACTGGAACAGAAAACCTGTACTATATAAAATACCTGAACACATTACATGGAAAGATTGAATAGGCTAGGACTTTATTCCTTAGAACATAGAAAACTGGGAGAAGATCTGATAGAGGTATACAAAACTATGAGGGGTATAGATAGGGTAAATGCAAGCAGGGTTTTTCCACTGAGGTTGGGTGGGTCTACAACTACAGGTCATAGGTTAAGGCTGGAAGTTGAGAAGTTTAAGGGGAACACGAGGGGAAACTTCACTCAGAGGCTTGTGAGAGTGTGAAATGAACTGCCAGCGCAAGTGGTGCATGCAAGTTCGATTTCAATGCTTGAGAGAAGTTTGGATAGGTACATGGATGGTAGGGGTATGGAGGGCTATGATCCCGGTGCAGGTCAATGGGAGTAGTCAGTTTAAATGGCTCAGCACAGGCTAGATGGGCTGAAGGGCTTGTTTCTGTGCTGTATATTTCTATGACTACATAAATCTTTGAAGAATAGCAGCAATAAATTGGAAGTGCTGCATTAACTAGCAAACATGCAAATATACAAAGTGGGACAAGATATTACAATTTATTAAAATTGCTTTTCAAAAACTCAAGTCAACTTTTTTGTGTATTCATGACTTAACAGTATTTAGTTACAGCAATCTGATAAGCCTGAACAAATTCAAATTTTCACCAGATCATTTAAACCTAGAACGCACTGTTCTTAATTACTGATTCATTGCAAGATTTTGTGCTTTTTTAAAAAATCAGTCTCTGGCCACCTAGTGAGTTTTCATAAATTGTAAAACTCAATAGCTAGTTTCTAGCTTACTAGGGAATTACTCAAGGGATGGGGTCAAACTACCAAAGATTCATTTTTAAATTAAAAGAGCAAAACTGCACCATCTTCTTCAGCACTGAACAATGGCACTCATAACATACCATCAGACCAAACCAGAATTAAAAATGTTTATTTTTAGAACAATAAAATTACGATTCCATAAGCAAATTAGTTGTGTAGTTTCTATGATGGGCCTTTTGCCTTTCATAGGAGGAAACCACACTGCCTCAATCCAACTCCACCATTTAAAAGAGATCATGGTTGAACTTTAAATTTTAAACTACATTTATATCCACCATGCTTGAGTCTTTAAACAATCCAGATATGCCAGTTCTCTGGTAAATTCCAGCATTCGCAATCCTTTGACTTTAAATATGATAATATCCTTGGGCTGAATGGTTGGCAGCTCAATGGAAATATGCTCCAGTTTAGATTTCTGACACTCAACAACCAATATTATTCTTCAGAATCAAACATTTCCAGTAATCACCTCACTTCACTATAGTCCAGTAAATTCAGGCACATTCCATTCAATTTTTTTTATTATTACTCATTATTACCCATTAACAAACATTTGAAGCCGAAAGAATAAACAATTCGGCAAACACTGCACTGTCTCGAAAAAATAAATAAGCCAGTCTAGTACAACAAGATGTTGCCCAAACTCATGAGCACTCACTATAATCTTGAAGGCACCTTATTAAATTCCTTACGGAAGTCTAGATATACTACATCCACTAGCTCTCCTTTATTAAACTTAGTAATTACATCTTCCATTAGCTTTGTAACATGGATTATGTAATCTGTTAAAGGAGCTCATTGGTTTTCTCTCATTAGTTTGCCTGGTATGTCACATCATATTCGGATTAATTCAAAAACATTAATAGCAACTTACCTTTTTACACATACTTATTTGCATCACTGCATAGCTGATGAGGGCCTCTTTCAAATCCTTGTTCTTCTGTTCCTTAAAACGCTCAATGTCAGCCCAAGCACTTTTCACAAACTCTCTAAGAGTAAAACAAATATCATAAGAACTTTACTGTAAGAGAAAGGTAATTAGTGTTTAAGTAAAAGCTCCTTAAGGGTGTCCAAAGAAACAGGATATCTGATTCATCTCAAATTGCTCATATAGAGCTTTAATCTCTGCAGCAAGAAAAACTTTTATACATTAAAAATAACATTTAAATAAACACCAAGCAAGAAAAATGGCAAATTGTGAACAGAGTCCAACTATATTTCATAAATTAACTCAGGAAGCTGTACAACAAACACATAGTGCTGCAACATTTTGTTTTGTCTCCACTAGAACTACTAATGTAAATTCTTAATTTATGAGAAAAATAGTGTGGGAATGCCAAGGGCCAAATATTGAAATGTAAAGTGAAGAAAGATTTAAAGGAAGTTCCAGGAGTATCTTAATCTGATTGAACTTAAACCCATCTTTGAAACTTCACTCAGTAACAGCCATAGACAAGATCATTACATTAAGACCACTTCCACAAAAACAGATGCTGAAACAAAAGACGTTTTGAAACAAAACACTATTCTTCAGAAAAAAATAAACTGGGAAATTTATAACTATTAGAGATGTGCGAATCTATGACTCACTTATGGGCTCTACAACTCATGTTCTCGATATTTACTACTTATTTAAAATTATTGGGTTTTTTCTGTTTCGCATTTGCAAAGTTTGTTGTCTTTTGCATATTAGTTGCTTGCCATCTTTGTTTTGCGCGCTTTTCCCCCGACTGATTCTATTGTGTTTCATTGTATTTACTGTGAATGACTGCAAGAAAATGAATTGTAGTGTAGTATATCGTGATACACTTTGATAATAAATTTACTCTGAACTACAATGAGGCCAGTCTGAAATGGGAGCATGTTGGGGCCTAGCATTTTTGTGGAAGAACAAATATCATATGCAATGCAAACTGTGTTGTAGAAAAACTAACAAATATACAGAACTGTGCTACAGTTTTAGACATATATACATACACACACTCAGTGGCTATAATTCACCCCCCCTTGGAAGTTTTCATGTGTTTTATAACACTGAATCGCAGTGGATTTAATTTGGCTTTCTTTTTTTTTCCCACACCAATCAACAGAAAAAGACTTTTTTTGTGTCAAAGTGAAAACTGATCTCTACAAAGTGAACAAAGTTAATTACAGATATAAAACACAAAATAATTGATTGCATAAGTATTCACCCCCTTTAATATAACACAACAAATCATCACTGGTGAACCAATTGGTTTTAGAAGTCACATAATTAGTTAAATAGAGATCTCCTGTGTGCAGTCAAGGTGTTTCAATTGATTGTGGTAAAAATACACTTGTATCTGAAAGGTCCAACCGCTGGTGAGTCAATACCCTGGCAAAAAAAGACTCCAAGCAACTCCACGAGAAGGTTATTGAAAAGCACAAGTCAGGACACAAACAAGAGAAAATCTGCAGATGCTGGAAATACAAACACTACACACAAAATGCTGGAGGTACTCAGCAGGCTAAGCAGCATCTAGGAATCCTGCCAAAGGGTATCAGCTCGAAACATCGACTGAACTTTTTTTCCATTGGTACTGCTGGCCTGTTGAGTTCTTCCAGCATTTTGTGTGTGTAGTACAAGTCAGAAGATGGATACAAGAAAGTTTCCAAGTCACTGAATACCCCTTCAAGTACAGTTCAGTCAATCATCAAGAAATGGAAAGAATAAGGCACAGTTGTAAATCTGCCTAGAGCAGGCCGAACTCAAACCCTGACTGACTGTGCAAAAAAAGGACTAGTGAGGAAGGCCACTAAGAGACCGATGGCAACTCTGAAGGATTTACAAGCTTCAGTGGCTGAGATAGGAGAGACTACACATACAATTGTTGCGAAGTGCTTCACCAGTCATAGCTTTACAGGGAAGTGGCAAAGAGAAAGCCACTCTAGAAAAAAACTCACATGAAATCTCGGCTAGAGTTTTCCAGAAGGCATGTGGGAGACTCTTAAGTCAGCTGGAAGAAGGTTCTACGGTCTGAAGAAAGCAATACTGAGCTTTTTGGCCATCAGACTAAACACTATGTTTGGCATAAGCCAAACACCGCACGTCATCAAAAGCAGACCATCCTTACCGTGAAGCATGGTGGTGGCTACATCATGCTGTGGGGATGCTTCACTGCAGCAGGTCCTGGAAGGCTTGTGAAAGTAAAGGGTAAACTGAATGCAGCAAAATACAGGGAAATCCTGGTGGAAAACCTGATGCAGTCTGCAAGAGAACTGCGACTTGGGAGAAGATTTGTTTTCCAGTAAGACAATGACCCCTAGCATAAAGTCAAAGCTACACAGGAATGGCTTAACAACAAAGTTACTGTCCTGGAGTGGCCCAGTCAGAGTCCAGACCACAATGTAATTGAGAATTTGTGGCTGGACTTGAAAAGGGCTGTTCTCTTGTGATCCCCGTGCAATCTGACAGAGTTTGAGCAGTTTTGTAAAGAAGAATGGGGAAAATTGTAGTGTCCAAATGTACAAAGTGGATAGAGATCTATCCACACAGATTCAAGGTTGTAATTGCTGCTAAAGGTGCATCGACTAAATACTGACCTGTAAGGGGTAAGTAATTTTGCAATCGATTATTTTGTGTTTAATAATCATAATAAATTTAGACCAATTTGTAAATACTAAAGAGTCTTTTCTGTTGATCAGTGTCAAAAAAGCCAAATTAAATCCACTGTGGTTCAATGTGTAAAACAATAAAACATGAAAACGTCTGGGGGTGGGGGTTTGGCACTTTTTATATACACACTGTAGCTATGGTTTCCAAGACTTTTTCCGTCGTACTGTAATAATTTATGTATTGCATTGCTGCCACACCAAAAAGACAAATTTCATGATAGATGTGAGTGATGATAAAGCTGATTTTGATACAGGTCTCTATCATAGACAGTCAGAATAGAGCAAGGAGGTGGGAGGGAGTGGGAAGAACCAGAGAGACATTCTGTAATGATCAATAAACCAATTGTTTGGAATCAAATGACCTTGCCTGGATATGTCTGCACCAGCGCCATCCCCTGCCCGACACTCCTTCTCTGCCACCTATCCCATACCCTTCCTGCGGCGCTCCACCCTCATCATTCCCAACATCCTTTGCTCCTGCCAGATTTACAAACTCATTCTCTGCTCCACATTGATAGAAGTCTGAGGCACCCAAGCCATATATACGTGCCTAAGACTTTAACACAGTAACTGCGCAAACACGGAGTGATCAGTATTACCATTCTGCACACCAAAAATTTCAAAGCATGTATGAGCAACTAATTTCTCTATAAAGTGGCAACTTTATCTAATTTATGAACCTTATGCTATCTGTGAATATCCTTAGAAGTTTACTGCAATGCTACAGAAATATTTTAGCTTCAAGTGGGAAAGGTCATGCAACGGTCCATTTCATCAAAACTGTTTACCAGAAGGCATAAGATTCACCCTTAAACATAATCACTTGCAAGGGTTTCCTCCATGCTCTCCTCAAAATTGAACTCATCAAGGAATTGCACGTAACCCCAATTATAAAACTCAACTTTGACAGTATCCATACTTTGATCAAAATTCCTGAATACCATGCTCAGTGCACCAACTTGCATAGGAAATCATTCTAAATTATTTCCATGCCTTAGAGTTCCTTGATTTCATCTATTTACTTACAGCTTTCCTAAAAAGCAGTTTTCAATGTCCTTTCTCCCCTCTGAAGTAGACAAGAAATTCTATAACTAATCCTTTTTCACCTTTGTATATAGTCAATAAGCTCAACCTTGTATTTTGTTTAACCTTCCCCACTCACTATCATCAATTTCTATGTGATTGCAAGGATATATGATTGTTTTTTTTAGTCACAACTTGCCGCTGTAGCACAATGTTGGATGGATAACATAATACAAGTGGGAATTTTCCCTAAATAGTGAAGAGTGAATTTTTATTGGCTTGAAGAAAAAATGTAGTTTTTTTAAAAAAAGAGACAAAATAAGAAAATTGATTCTATTAGTGGTTGACAAAATTGGCAGAGAGCTATAATTGACTTTCAAGTTACACTGCACAACAAAGATTTGCTTCCTGAATACTTTTGGATGTATCTTACGGATTTTGGACTGATCGTGAAAATTACCATGAAGTTTCCTTATCACACACCATTTTTAAAAATTGCATACATTTGTTATTCATATTCAAATACATAATTTCAGTCAGAATAACTGATGCCAAGATTAAAGAAAGCTTTTGTTGCTCTACAAACCAAACAGATCATCAATGGCAGGTTATTCAAAGAACTTCCAGTGCAATGGGAGGAAATTGCATGGAAGGCATTTGAGGATATTGTTGAATATTTTCTTGGCAACAACAGAGCACCAAACTGCATGCAGCTGGTTGACAACATGCTCCAAACATACAAAACCAGGAAGTTCAATATGTCACTGAAGATTTATTTTCTGCATTCCCATTTAGACTTTCTTCCTGCAAATCTTGGTGCTGTCAGTGACAAACATGGTGGAAGGTTTCACCAGGGCATTGTGGTCAAGGAGAAATGGTATCAGGGCAACTGGAATCCATTAATGCTGACTGATTATTGGACACCAAAGTGAGAAGCTTCAGACACAGTACAAATCAAAATTATCAGCAAAACATTTTTAGCTTAGTTGAACTATTGCAAAGCATCAGCACCATTAAGTAAATGCATTATATTCAATAAAAGTAAATTTCTTGTTTCTCCAAATTCCTACGTGATACAAGCAGACTGAAGACATACTTGTGTTCAACTTCAGTCTATCATAAACAAAAACCAAAAAGCAACACTTTCAAAACAATAATGTTAAAATAATGTTTAACAATCATTTGTAAATTCACTTCAAAATACTCAAGTGCTTAGATTTTTAAAAATATTGTTTTTGTTGACATCCAAGAAGGCAGCCACAATATGTTACTCAATAAATACCTCCAGGAAGAGAACACTTCAAACAGAAATAACTCCCATTCATCCCCTTTTAAGACCTCCTGCTTTACAAGTCTGCAAACTTATTTTGGCAATGTAGAATTAGGAAGTCCACTAAAGCAAGCATTTTCAAAAATATTTAGTGCTGATTCCAAAATATATTCTGCACAATTCAAATGGCGCAATATATTGTTTGTAACGAGGTATGAATTGAGATAGTTATTTAAGTTGGATTGCTAGCCTTACTCGCACTCCAGATTTTTGGTTTTCACAAGCTCTTCTCCAGCTGCTATTTGCTCCTCTAACATATTCAGCTTGGCTTCTCTTTGTTCTGGCGTCTCTTGTCCAAAAAGTTTGCTGGTCATGCCTTTCAGTGAGAATGTTCGCACAGTCTACACAAATTAGAACAAAAATTGGTGTAAATCACAATTATGTATGTATTTCTAACAAATTTTTTTGATGGTTAGTCCTACTGATATTGACTTCAACAATCATCTACACCAAGTATAATGCTAGATTGCTCAATGAAGGGCAACAAGGTGGTGCAGCCTCACAGCTGCAAGAACTCTGCCATGACCCTGACCTTTCGTGCCATTTGTCTAGAGTTTACATATTTGTGTGCATTTCTGCCACGTATTCCCATTTCCTTCCACATCCCAAATGGCTACTATCAATACCCTTCAGTACAGATAAGGTGTAAAGGAATTACAAAGATTTGGTTGGGATAAGAGAAGTTGCAAAGATACAAGGAATTAAGTGAACTCACAGGAATGCTATTAGATGCTGTCATGTAATCAATGGGCAGAATGGGCTCATTCTGCATCACATTGAGTAAAATGAGTTTGACACTGACTAACCAAAATTGATGTATAGAGTTAATTAGTGTAATGTACAAAAATCTGCTACTTCCATACTTCGTTTAACTGTTATTCAACCATACCGGAATACAGCCAATTGAAACAGTGTTACTCTGGAGCCAAGCCGCAAAACACAGTACCAAGAGTCATACACAGCACAAGGCACACATTGCACATACAAAATAACAGTGAAATACAGTTACACACAAAAAAGTCCTAGAGCCCAAGTTGATGAATGTACAGCAGTCTGTATGTAGTCAAACACAATGCATCGCGTCTTCTGCTGAGTGAACACTGGGGGCAGTACAGATTCAAGCATGGACATTGCGCCACGCCACCTCTGGTGGAGCACACAGACTGACTGACGCCTCTCTCCTGGGCTGCTGCTAGCAGGTGACACCACAGCTTGAGGCCTAGTCCTCACTACAACCGAGGCCACACAGCTCCCCTGCCATCTGCCCCTACCGCTTGCCAATAAACCAGTAAATTGAACTGGACAATATTCCCATAGTAATTATTTTTGTTTCAAAAAGCTCATTATTCATTAAACTTTATACCCCCACAGTCAGTCCCTCCTGACTGGTTAGTCCTCATCCAATCAAGTTTCTGCTCTCCCACCTTGTTTACAATCAAATTCCAGTTCTTACTTGATGTGTAAGTACCACCGGACTAGACATGCCCAGATATCATCCCTGGCAAAGATGGCAGAGCTTGTCATTGAAACGTTGGTTATAATCGATACTTTTACCTTGCTGGAAGCCCGAGAAGAGTTTATTCATCATATACACTGAGAGAAAACTAGATCCTTTTTCATTATACCTTATCCCTTTATTTACCGTATAAAACCAGGGATCCCACAATCCTCTGAACCTGCTCCACCACACTTATTCTGAATTGTGCACTTGATTTGTGTTTATGATACCATTCTTCCAACCAAAATGCAAAACATCACATTTAGCTGGCACCCATCTGTCTATTTCAACAGCCTATCAATATCTATCTCACTGAAGTCCACAGCTCAGCTCTAAGTTTTTCAATCAGCTACAAATTTGGTAATGCTCAGTGCACCCAGATATTTAAAGAAGACAAGCAGTGGCTTCATAAGAATCCCCGCTTAAGGCCTTGCCAATAAAGCAGCTGAAAATAATTGAGATTAAAGCTCAAAAATGGTTTGTCACTTAAATACTTGATAGCTATTAAAATTAATTTAAAAACATTTTAAAATGAAACTACCAATGTGTCCCCACAGACAGTACATCACACAAAATCCAATTTAATTAAATTTTAGTTAGCCAAAAGACCAAGTAAAATGAAATTTTAATATCCTTCTCCCAGTTCAATCAGCCAGGATAACAACCCCTTGGAACCAACAGCAGGAACACAAATTCATAAAATGAGCTAAAGCCATGGCTTATAAAGCTTAAGAGAAGTAAATTATGAACCCTCTAAGAGGACCACAACCTCGTTGTAGTCAAGGCTAGAGTCAAGGCCTTGTGCTTTGGTTCTTGGTAGGGTCACCGATGTCAAACAGGTCTGGTCTTCCAGGCTTGGGGGTTTAGCTCACAACTAACAACCCTGACCTGGTTAAAAAGATCGTTACAGAAATTGCTATGAAGAATCCTCCTTTATCTGTGTGCGACTGCGTGGACAGACAGAGATGGAGGACCTTCATTGCAGCCCTAAACACCAGTGGCATAATGGGCAGTATGTAAATCATGAATAATCATATTTGCCAAATATGTATATCCAAGCTTTAATGGCACAGTACTTACTACGAGTACTTGTAGTTCCGGCATTATATTGAAGATATACACTTTAGCACTACCACCACATCCCCTCAAATTGAACCACAGCAACCTGTATGTTTGTGCCCACATCCATTTCGTGCTATTCCATGAAAGAACCAAAAATTCAACATACGAAGTCATGTGGCATGAAATACTTACTTCGCTGAAATCAAGAAAAAAAATATTAACAAACAATAAAACAGGGTTGGGTCCAGAGAATGGGGGAAAAAAGGACAAAGGAATCAGTCGCACCCCGGTAGCCAGTTCTTCTCTTTGCTGTTTTTTTGACGTCAAGTCCAAAGCAGCCATCTCCAACTCGTATTGTTGAAGTTCATGTTTTCTACAAACAGACCTAGAATTTAAAAAAAAAATTCAGATGTAAAGTATTAATTGAACATTCTAATTTGGTTTAAACCAGTTCTGGAATTACACAGGAAAAAGCCTCAACTGTGAAAACTAATAAATACACAAATAGTGCAAATTGTTAACATCCAAAAACAAACAGACTCTCAATAAGAAAGCTGCACATAAATCAGGACAATAACCCAGGAATAGAGAATAAAATAGATTTATGAACCACTGAGCCAAAATTTAACTTGATTTTAAAAATTGCCTAGCAGCAAATCCGTTTACAGTTTAATATTATACATCTTCATTATTTCCAATAGAACAGAACTTGATTGTCATTGCTCAGGACAACGAGATTGCTGGCCCACTCGCAGCAGGACTGAGTCAGAATCAAAGCGAATTCTCAGAGCAATCCCATTCCCCACAGAACACTGGAGGAACGCAGCAGGCCAGGCAGCATCTACGGAAAAAGAGTAAACAGTCGAAGTTTTGGGTCGAGACACTTCATCAGGACTGGAGAAAATAAAGATGAGAAATCAGAGCAAGAAGGTGGGGGGGGGGGGAGGGAGGGGAAGAGGAAATGCAAGGTAGTTGGTGATAGGTGAAACAGAAGAGGGGCGGGGGAAGAAAAGAGCTGGGAAGGCTACAGGTTTAAGAGATAAAGGGCTGGAGAAGGGGGAAATCTGATAGCAGAGGACAGAAAGTTGAGGAGGAAAGGAAAAGGAGGGAGCAGCATGAGAGGGAGATGATGAGCAGGTAAGGAGATAGGGTGAGGGAGGGAAATGGGAATGGTGAAGGTGGTAGGGGGCATTATCAGAAGTTCTAAGAAACGATGTTCATGCCAGAACTAAGTAGATGTCCTTTTTCAAAGAAAGCAGCTTCCCTTCCTCCACCATCATCGTTGTCCTCATCCACGTCTCTTCCATTTCTCGCATGTCTACCCTCACCCCAACTTCCCGGCACCCTATCAGGGATAGGGTTCCTCTTGTCCTCACCTATCACCCAACTAGCCTCAGTGTCCAGCATGTAATTCTCTGCAACATCCATCATCTCCAATGCACTACCAAGCACATCTTTCCTCCCCGCAACCCCCCCCCCCCCCACGTTCTGCTTTCTTCCCACAAGGATCGCTCCCTATACAACTCCCTTGTCCATTCATCCCTCCCCACTAATCTCCTCCTGGCACTTATCCTTGCAAGCGGAACAAGTGCTATACCTGCCACTCTCATTACTATTCAGGGCCCCAGCAGCCCTTCCTGGTGAGGCAACACTTCACTTAAGAGACTCTTGGGGGTTATCTACTGTATCTGGTGTCCCAGTGTGGCCTGCTGTACATCGGTGAGACCCAGTGTAGATTGGGAGGACACTTTGCTGAGCGCCTATGCTGACCTGCTAGAAAAAGCAGGATCTCTCAGTGGCCACTCATTTTAATTCCACTTCCCTTTCCCACATGTCAGTCCATGGCCTCCCCTATTGCCATGATGATGCCACATTCAGGTTGGAGGAGCAATACCTTATATTCCATCTAGGTAGCCTTCAAACTGATGGCATGAACATCAATTTCTCAAACATCCTGGAATGCTCCCGTTCACCATTCCACATTCCCATTTCCCACCTGTCACCTCATCTCCTTACCTGCTCTCATCTCCCACTTCCCTTTTTTCCATGGCCTTCTCTCCCATCTCCAGCCATTTATCTCTTCCACCAATCAACTTCCCAGCTCTTTACTTTACCTTCTCCCTCCCAGTTTCATCTATCACCTACTACTCCCTTTTTTTCCTCCCTTCCCTCCACTTTCTTACTCTGACTTCTCATCTTTTTTCTCCAGTCCTAATGATGGGTTTTGGCCAAAACAGTTTACTCTTTTCCATAGATGCTGCCTGGCCTGCTGAGTTTCCTAGAATGTAGAAATCTACAGCACATTACAGGCTGTTTGGCCCACAATGTTGTGCTGACCATGTAAACTATTCTAGAAACTGCTTCGAATTACCCCAGCACATAGCCCTCTATTTTTCTAAATCTATGTACCTATCTGAGAGGCTCTTAAAAGACCCTATTGTATCCACTTCCACCACCGCCACCTGTAGTGCATTCCATGCACCCACCGCTCTGTGTGGAAAAACTTACCCCTGACATCCCTTTGGTACCCATTCCCAAGCACCTTAAACCTGTGCCCCCTCATGTTAGCCATTTCAGCCCTGGGAAAATGCCTCTGGCTATCTACACGATCAATGCCCCTCATCATCATCATCACTTCTATCAGGTCACCTCTCATCCTCTGTCACTCCAAGGAGAAAAGGCCAAGTTCATTCAGCCTATTCTCATAAGGTACACCCTCCAATCCAGGCAATACCCTTGTAAATTTCCTCTGCACGCTCTCTCTATAGTATCCACATCCTTCCTGCAGTGAGGTGACCAGAACTGAACACAGTACTCCAAATGCGTAACATCTTATACAGCTGTAACATCACATAATGGCTCTTGAACTCAATCCCACAGATGATGAATGCCAACACACCTTACGCCTTCTTAACAACATTGTCAACCTGTGTAGGAGCTATGAGTGTCCTATATACACAGACCCCCAAGATCTCACTGATTACCGTTAATATTATATTCTATCTTCAAATTTGACCTACCAAAATGAACCACTTCACACTTATCTGGGTTGAAGTCCATCTGCCAACTCTCAGTCCAGTTCTGCATCCCATCGATGTCCCGCTGTAACCTCTGACAACCCTCCAGATTATCCACAGCACCTTCAACCTCTGTGCCAACAGCAAATTTACTAACACACCTTTCTACTTATAAAAATCACAAAGAAGAGGGGTCCCAGAACAGCTCTCTGCAGAACACCACTTGTGAGTGTACTCCATGCAGAATACAAACCATCCACAACCATTTGCCTTCTGTGGACAAGCCAATTCTGGATCCTCAAAGCAAGGTCTCCTTGGATCCCATGCCTCCGTACTTTCTGAAGGAACCTTGCATGGGGAACCTTATCAAGTGCCTTACTGAAATCCATATACATGACATCCACTGCTCTACCTTCATCAATGTTTGTTACTTACTCAAAGAATTTAATCAGGCTTGTAAGGCACGATCTGCCCTTGACAAAGCCATGCTGACTATCCTTAATCAGATTATGTCTCTCCAAATGCTCATAAGTCCTGCCTGTCAGGATCTTCAACAACTTGCTCACCTCTGAACTAAGACTCACTGGTCTTTCTTCAACAAGCCCCAAACATAAAAGTCATTTACTTGTAACTATATTTGTACAAAAAGCGGTTTGTAGCTGTTTGGTTTTTTTTTGGGGGGGTGGGGAGTGAGAAAGGAGGAGACAAATTAAAAAATGGTCATCTGATTTACTCAAGGTATTAAAAGTAATAGCAAAGGGGCAAATACAAAACACTTATTTAAATAGTTCTGCACCCCCATTGCATATTAAAATCATAACCACTGACCCCATCACTATTTCGGATTTGACAAACAGTATCATTATCAAAGCTGCAGAAATGTGTTTTTTGAGAAGAATAAAGAAAATATCATGGTAGGACAGAGTAACAAATGAGGAAGTGTTGTGAAAAGCCAGAATAAGAAGAGGGCTGATATCAATCAGAAAAAGACAGCTGGAATTTCTGGGACATGTATTGAGGAAAGAGAAGCTCGAACATCTTGCAGTGTTGGGAAAAATTAATGGAAAGAGAGAAATAAAAAAATCAGTCAACATTCATGACATTCATGAGCTGCATCAAGGGACAGACAGGCAAAAGTTTTGAAGAGCTTATTAGAACTTCTCAGATTAAAGACAGATAGAAGACCATGATCGCCCAAGTCATTTGACATGGCATATAATGATGAGGATAATGTTGATGAGTATCATTTTTTCGTGCAGAAATCTTAATGGAAAGATTTCTTTAGAAAGTGTTTGGATCATCTACCTTTAGATTCAGTGTTTTTAAATTTTAGTCTTTTAACATCAGTAGATGATATGAAGATGGGTGGAGGGGCAGGTAGTGTTGAAAAAGCAGTGAGGCTGTAGAAGGACTTCGATTAGGACAAAGGTGCCAGATGCAAAGTGTACGCTCATGCACTTTCGTAGAAGGAATAAAAGCAAATTATTTTCTAAATGTTTAAATTTAAATTATTAATTATTTATTATTACTAATCATTGAGATTATTAAATTATTTATCTAAATTATTTTCTAATTAAAAATCTAAGGTGCAAAGGGACTTGGGAGTCCTTGTGCAGGATTCCCTAAAGGTTCATTTGCAGGTTGAGTCAATGGTGAGGAAGGCAATTGCAACATTAACATTCATTTCAAGTGGACTACAATGCAAAAAACAAGGATGCTGAGGCTGTGAAGGGCACTGGTGAGGCCTCATTTGGAATATTGTGAAGTTTTGGTCCCCGTAGTTAAGAAAGGATGCGTTAACTTTGGAGTGTTCAGAGGAAGTTCAGAATGATTCCCAGAATGAAAGGGTTATTATATGAGCAATGACTGAAGGCTCTGGGCCTGTACTTGCTGGAATTTAGAAAAAGGGGGAGAGGGGATCTCATTGAAACCTATCATATTTTGAAAGGCCTAGATAGAGCGGATGTGAAGAGGATGTTTCCTTTGGTGGAGGAGTCTAGGACCAGAGGACACAGCCTTAAAATAGAGGGACGTACATTTAGAGCAGAGATGAGGAGGAATTTTTTAGCCACAGGGTGAAGAATCTGTAGAATTTGTTGCCACAGGTGGCTGTGGAGGCCTGGTCACTGGTGCATTTAAGGCAGAGGTTGATAGTTTCTGGGTTAGTCAGAGCATGAAAGGTTATAGTGAGAAGGCAGGAGAATGGGGTTGAGAGGGAAATAAAATGGCAGAGCAGACTCAATGGCTGATTCTGCTTCTTTTATTATCTCTTTATAAGGACTGAACTCCACTGGCAAGGCTACATTTATTGTTCATCATACTTGCTTTGGAGGAGAGTTCACTTCTCGCCAAAAGGGAAGAAACATAAGATTTCTAGACAAGGGCTGAAGATTTATGCCATTTAATGCTGGAGCAGAGAATTAATCACAAGTAACTGAGGATCAAGCCCACTGCGAGCCAATTTTAACTCCATCACTATTTCAGATTTGACTAACATGCCACTACTTAATGAAACAATTTCTTCAGAAAGTGGTAGTCGATTATAGTTGAACAAACAGAAAAAAAAAAAAAATCAGGGATACAACAAGCAAACAGTTTTAAAAGTCTGTACATTAAAGCAAACTGGTAATGGGCAGTGTGTCATTTTAAAAGCCTACAGTAGTCTCAAAATTTGAAACCAGTCTAGAAATCTAGAAAGCCCCTTTCGACAGATGCTGTTTGACTGGCTAAGTTTTTAAAAACTGTATTTTGTCATCCCTCCCCACCAGATTCAGCACCTGTAGTTTTTTTTTGTTTTCAATTTTAGTTAGCTATTGAATTAACCTGAATAATTTTGTATACTGCAAATGGTGAGTAGCATTTAATGCTGAAGGATGAAAGTTTCTACCTTTCAAGCCTGAATGAAAGTTTATAACTGAGCAAGTTATATTGGAACATCTTACAAGATGCACATTTCAAGAACCTGCATGCAACATGAAATTCTATTTTGAATGACCCTATGTCCAAATTCAAACAAATGCACAATACATACCGAAGAGCTTCTGCAAAGAATAGATATTCTTTTAACTGATCTGCATAATGCTCCTCTTCTTCTAGAATGTCATCAATAGATGCTGCATATCTGTAAATGATAATAAGTATCAGAATTTAAATGCAAAACCATAACAATCTAAATCAGGGATTCCCAACCTCTCTCATGCCATGGACCCCTACCATTAACCAAGTGGTCCGTGAGCCCCAGGGTGGAAACCCCTGATTGAAAGCACAAGTTGTTCCATTGCCACAGAAGGTGTAGCCCACTTCACTGATGCGAAAACCAGTGCATTAAATCATGAACAGTTATGATATATGATGTCTCCATAGAGAGCTGAACTACTGTTAAAGAATACTCTTATATTTCAATGGAAACTATTTGCAAAATGTTTATAACCACATCCTCAGATCACTAAACCTGTGCATACTGCTCAGCAATTGATTCAAGTCTGACAATGGGTAGTAGGGCTTCAAACAGTTCTGCAGAACCAATTTTTCCAGTCACATACAATCCAAAGCCCTTGATACAATAATTTTCTGTAACAAATGGAACTCATCAAATGTGCAATACAACAGCCTTTTTATTATTTCACAAATGTTGGCACAGGTTTCAAAAGGGATGTGGGAAGAATGCCAAAATGTTCCTACAATTATAAAACTAGAAATTCCCCTTGGGGTTTTATATTTAGCTACTTCAATTTCTGCTGTTTGTGTCTTTTAAACATATCAAAATTATGTTAATAATATTTTGCTTTTAAATGCCTTAAGAATAACAAGGTTTTAAACTCACTCAAACCAACTGGAGATTTTGACAGTGCTACATAATGAATATGACACTTTAGTTTGGACTTTCAAAAATATACATACACATCCATGTGGTGGCCAGCACTCTGAAGTCCATCTCCCATTTCCTTTTCTATTACACTCCATTCACTATTCAAAAGGAAATTTGAATTAACATTTGCATCTTCCAGACAATAGACATCCTCAAAAAAAAAGGTCAGGCATACTAAAATTCTTTCAATAAAAAGATAATCAAATAAAGCATTATAAACATTTTTGATAAAAGTAACTGTCATGCATTCTGTTCAAATACCAGATTAGCAATTTACATTATACATCAACTAACCACACCACTTATTTTCAAAATACATTACGTCCTTAATTTTTGTTGAACTTTTAGTTTGTAAGGGTGCTGGTTCCCAACACATTTTAACACAATGCAATATCTCAAAAAAATGTTGGAATGCTAATTGGAATAACAGTGCTGATAATTTTCCATTCTTACTCTACCGAAGTCCTAAGCACTGTGAGTTTAGATTCACTGTACTTTCAAATATGAGGCAAAAATTCTATGACTTACCTGAAGACCCTTCCATAATTTCCATGAACCTTGTATACACCATATAGGCGGTCTGCCACTCTCTGCAATTCAGAGTATTTTAGGAATTAGAAGTACAGTATTTAATCTACTATACATGTGATTATTGTACATAAACCAAATTTAAACAGACAGGACAAAATCTCTACATTATAATAGTAAAGCAAGCTCTTTAAAAAAAAAAAAATTGCCTAAATTTGTCTCTTTTGGAACTTAAATTTCCCCAATTCCAATCACACAGGAAAACAAGGGAAAATTTTGCAACATCTTCGTGGAATACATACCGCTCTGACCCGCAGAAGCTGTGAGATGATGGACTGCAGTTCATCCCCATAGTGTTTCAGCTCCATAAATCTCCTGAAGGTGAAAAGTTTTTCATTTTTAAATCTCAACCCAAACATGAAATGATATACATGACTACGAATGGCACCAAAATTTCTAGTAATTCAATTATTCAATTGTTCAGAACCTAGCTCACAAGGTGCTGATTCCCAACACATTTTAACACAGGTCTGGTTCTAGCACTCCCTTTAAACCCACCTGTCTCTATTTTCCACGCTCCCTTTAACCCGACTATGTAATGCTTTAAAAAAAGTTGGAATATTAATTGGAATAATAGTGCTGAAAATTTTCCATTCTGACACTACTATGGTCCAAAGCGGTGTGGATTTAGTTTTACTGTTGTTTCAAACAAGAGATGAGTACTTCTGACAGAAAATGAGCATCACTTTAAAAAAAAACACAATTTTTCTGAGAACCCAATTTGCAAAATCCACATAACCAACATAAGGCAAGTAACTGCTCTAGTTCCTGCAAATGCTAGCTTTAAACCACATTTGCTGAACCGCATTGTTTAAATAGTGAAATGTGAGATGTTCAAGGCATGAAGTGGAATAACTGGGAATTTAAGATTGTTTCTACACTAAATGTTTGTTAATCTGGCATCTTTTAATATCCTAAGTGGCAAATAAAGCACATTTGAATTCGTATCATTGTTGTAAAAAGAAATAATGTGAGAGTTTATTTTGAGGGAGAAAAAAAAGACCTGTTTACAGACAGAGATTAGTGACCTTGAAAAAGATCTCAATGAACAGGAAAGAAATCCCATAACACCCTAGAGACAACAACATTGGAACTTTACCTCCCCCTCCCCTCCTATTTCCTACTCTGGCCTCTTACCTCTTCTCACCTGCCTATCACCTCCCCATGGTGTCTCTCCTCCTTCCCTTTCTCCTATGGTCCACTCAACTCTCCTATCAAATGCCTTCCCCTCCAGCCCTTTACTTTTCCCACCCACCTGAGTACACCTACCACCTTCTAGCTATCCTTCTTCCCCCCTCATTTTTTTTTTAAATTCTGTCTTCCCCCTTTCCTTTCCAGTCCTGGTCTTGGCCCACAATGTCAAATGCTTGTTCATTTCCATACATGTTGCCTGACCTGCTGAGTTCCTCAAATATTTTGTGTGCTTTGATTTGAATCAGTATTGTAGCTTGCACTTTCAACATAAAGGGACGAAGAACCCCACAGTCTTCAGACTCAAATTAAAATTACCACTAAGTCACAAGTCAGCAAATTCACTTAAAAAAAAGGGACTGAAGCGAAAAGGAATTAAACATGAATGTTTAAAATAAATAAGGATCAGATATAGGAATAAAAGAAAACAGATATAAATGCTCTCAGGGAGCACTGATTTAAGGCAATTACCAAAAGTACTAGAGGTTACATGGCTAGAATTTGCAGTCCACTGCCAGAGATGGATATGTAATAGGAATTACTATCTTTGAAACATATGAAGCTCTTAAATTGATGCACATGTATAGCCTTTTGTGCTCAATATTCTATAATTTTATGAATTTTGATAACTCCGCAGATAACAATGCACATAAACCTCAATTTCAACTCAAGCTTTTCCATCAGATCACCTAGTTACTTAGGCTGTAATAAAACTAACCACCATCTACTAGAGAATGTTTCCACTTGTCACTGAAAAGGAAAAGAAACCTCATGTGAAAACTTATCAAGCACAAACTGCAAAATCCAAACAAAAATGCGACTGCAGAATCCTTTTACTTTAGGTGGAGTTTGTGCTACTGTGGCAAAACAAGATTTCAGTTAATTAGCAATATACAAGAAAACTTACTTGTCTGGGTTTTTGACTCTGAATGTTGCATTTAGAGCTTTTAACCTGGAATCTGCCTGTTTAAAAAAAGTCAGAATTATAACTGAACACATTTCTCCACAGAAAATATATGCTCCTAAACTCAACACATTAATATTCACAAAGTCAGCCTAAAAACAGTAAACTTTTGCCTGCTTTTAAAAAGGCTAATCTCCATTCGTGGGTTCAGCTAGGTTAGAGAAGGGTAAGCAAAGGGAATTGAGTGCTTTCCTATAAAACGTTTGCATTAAGCCTCACTGTAACAGTTTAGGGTAAGGAACAAGTCCTCACTTTCTGTTTGGCCATATTGTAAATTTAAATATTTAAGTCTCCAAGGCTGCAATTTCTGTTAATTTGATTTCTTGGTTTGTATCAGCCAACATCCATAATATTAGGTCAACTTGTTTCCTACACCACTGCTCACCCTCACACCCTCCAGCACTCTCCTCTAGGACTGGAGTTGATTCCCAGCCTGACCTGATGGCCTTGCCCTCCTACACTACATTTCCCAATCCTAACTTTTGTCTATGTTCATGAACTCTAACTGCTCCTATTGATTGGCCACATAACCTGGCTCACCACTTAGCCCTATGGTCACCTAGCTTTACCTAGTCAGACATTCCCCACGCACCCTGTAAACTCTGCAAGCTGCTTTGAACTAGAGGTCATGAGTTAAGGGTGAAAGGTGAAATGTTTAAGGGGAAAATGAAGCAGAACTTCTTCACTTAGGCTGAGAGTGTGGAATGAGCCTTTAATGGAGGTAGTGGATGCAGACTCAACGTCAGCATTTAAGAAAAATTTCCCAGGGATGGGAAGACTATGGAGGGATATGGTCCGGAGGCAAGTCAAGGGGAGTAGGCAAAATAATAGTTCACCCTAGAGAAGATAGAGTCATAGAAACAGCATAATACGTAGTACAGCACAGAAACAGACCCTTTCGCCCATCTTGTCCATGCTGAACCACTTAAGCTACCTAGTCCCATCAACCTACACTGGGACCATAGCCCTCTATACCACTACCATCCATATACCTATCTAAACTTCTCTTAAAGATTGAAATCAAATTCGCATGCACCACATGTGCTGGCAGCTCATTCCACACTCTTATGGGTCTCTGAGTGAAGAAGTTTTCCCTCATGTTCCCCTTAAACTTTTCACCCTTAACCCATGACTTCTAGTTGTAGTCCCACCCAACCTCAGTGGAAAAAGCCTACTTGCATTTACCCCTCATCATTTTGTATACCTCCATCAAATCTCCTCTCAATCCTCTACGTTCCAGGAATAAAGTCCTAACCTTTTCAATATTTCCTAATTAATCAGCTCTTTCTGTCCCGTCAACATCCTTGTAAATTTTCTGTACTCTTTCAACTTCACTTACATCCTTCCACTAGGGCCAAAGAGCCTGTTTCTGTGCCATGACTCTATAAAGAAGAAAATCAGACCTAAAACAACAATGGTTTCTCTTCTCATTGATGCAACTGTTTTTAAGCATTTTTGATTTTAGATTTTCTAGAAATGTGTGTTTGATATTCACTGTAATTTACTGCTGGGCATGAAGTTCACAGGTACAAGAGCACCAACAGGAGGCTGCTCAAAATGGGCCAAAGTTCTATTCTCTACAGATAAATATTCAGATTCTTAACCGTGGCTATTCTTTTATCATTTATGACAAGGCAGTAGCAGCAACGGGAAGTATCAGAAATGAGGCTGGGTGCAAGAATACCAGGTCAAAGACTTGAGCCACATGTTCCTCTTTTTTTAAAAGAAGGAAATTTTATGTGCTGGAGTGGAAGGCTTCATTGAGAACAGACAATGGAGATGAAGAAAATGAGAAAGGAATGGTGTCTGATCAACGGATAGTGCAAGAAAGATGGATTGGAAATAAGCATTTCGTCTCATGATCATCATCCAATACCAGTCAAGAAGTGTGAATGATGCATGACAAATGCCCAATTTCATTGTATGATCCTCAACATTTGCCAACATTTAAATCTCCACACTTGCTTGAAAAACGATCACTCTTCCAAGAAAGTGGAGAGCTGCCAACACACAGTAAATCAAATACCAGATTTATTCAAATTATAGTAATCCAAGTGTTCTGCTTCATCAATTAGCTGTTCAAGAAGCTTCTCTATTTCAGAAGAAATAAAATCTTGTTTTCTTACATTATAGCATTAGAATCCCATCAACAATTCAACTGTCTACTCATATAGTTGGTATTCAGTTCAAATCCCTTACTATGCCAATCAAAGCTCTAAAATATACCATGATTCCCCTAACATTTTTTTCAATTTAAAAGTGAGAATAACAAAGATGCAAGATCAGACAAAATTCAGGAAATATCAAGCCTAATCGTCTAAAATATGAAAAAAGTGGCCTGTACTACAGAAAAGGACAATGAGCTACGTTCTCAGAAATAATTGTGTAAAGCTGTCCTTTCTAATATACAGACTGGAATCATTTTTTAAATAGAATTCTTCTGATTTAAAAAAAAGGAAAAAAGATACATTATCTTTGAAATTCATTCTGAACCCCAAAATCCTTGATGCTCAATTTCAATACAATTGCGACTTGGCTGAAAAGTGTGAACCTTTGCTATTCCATGTACAAAGTTAATTTGTCACCCTAGCACAGCTTTGCTTGATACAAAATCATGCTCTGCTTACAAAGAACTACTATCGCTTACATTTTCCAATTTATTTCACCAAACAATAAAATATGAAGTTTACCTTGGCTTGGAATCCCAATTCATTTACTGCTTCTTTCCAACCATTCTCCTAAAACGATTTAAATAAATATTCAACTTCATACATAATTTCAAAACTTAAAATACATTTCACATACAGTAACAAATACTCTAGTTCACTGTTTTAAAAAAATCTTAATTGTAGACATTTGGCCTATGCAATTATTTTGCAAACTTCTGTTCATAAATTTTTTTCCAATTAATTAATACCTGCAATTTGGCAGATACTTAATGTACAAACATTTCTAATCTTGATCTCTGCAGAATGCAACTGTGATGAGCTGTGTGCTTTGGAGCAGAAAGTGTGTGTAGGAGAAACATTTTGGATCCAGTGATCATAATTCCAATAATTTCAGTTATGGAGGAGGACAAGACTGGTCCTCAAGTTGAGATTACAAATCAGAGAAATACCATTTTTGATGGCATCAGAAAGGATATGGCAGGTCTGGATTGGGACAGACTGCTTTCTGGTAAAGGGATGTTTGACAAGGAGACCACCATCAAAAGTGAAATACTGAGAGGACAGAAATTCTGTTAGAATAAAAGGCAAAGCTAACAGGTTTAGGGAACCTTGGTTTGAGGGATATTGAGACCCTTGTTATAATGATGGAGATGCATTCAATTATAGGCAGCAAAGAACAAATGAGGCACTCGAGTACAAGGAATGCAAGAGAATACTTAGTGGGAAATCAGGAGGGCTAAAAGGAGGCATGAGGTTGCTGTGGCAAACAAGGTGAAGGAGAATCCCAAGGGCTTTTACAGATATATTAAGAGCAAAATGATAGCCAGGGACAAAATTGGCCCACATGAAGATTAACATTAAGATTAAGATTATCCATGCATGGAGCCAAGAGAAACAGGGGAGATCTGAAGTGGATTTCTTTGCATCTGTATTTACTCTGGAGACAGTAATAGACAATAGGTGCAGGAGTAGGCCATTCAGCCCTTCTAGCCAGCACTGCCATTCACTGTGATCATGGCTGATCATACACAATCAGTACCCCGTTCCTGCCCTCTCCCCATATCCCTTGACCCCACTATCTATAAGAGCTCTATCTAACTCTCTCTTGAATGCATCCGGAGACTTGGCCTCCACTGCCTTCTGGGGCAGAGCATTCCACATATCCACCACTCTCTGGGTGAAAAAGTTTTTCCGCATCTCTGTTCTACCCCTTATTCTTAAACTGTGGCCTCTAGTTCTGGACTCACCCATCAGCGGGAACATGCTTCCTGCCTCCAGCGTGTCCAATCCCTTAATAATCTTATATGTCTCAATCAGATCCCCTCTCATCCTTCTAAATTCCAGTGTATACAAGCCCAGTCGCTCCAATCTTTCAACATATGACAGTCCCACCATTCCGGGAATTAACCTTGTGAACCTATGCTGCACTCCCTCAATAGAAAGAATGTCCTTCCTCAAATTTGGAGAACAAAACTGCACACAATACTCCAGGTGGGGTCTTACCAGGGCCCTGTACAGCTGCAGAAGGACCTCTTTACTCCTATACTCAATTCCTTTTTGTTATAAAGGCCAGCATGCCATTAGCTTTCTTCACTGCCTGCTGTACCTGCATGCTTGCTTTCATTGACTGATGTACAAGAACACCTAGATCTCGTTGTGCTTCCCCTTTTCCTAACTTGACTCCATTTAGATAGTAATCTGCCTTCCTGTTCTTGCCACCAAAGTGGATAACCTCACATTTATCCACATTAAACTGCATCTGCCATACATTTGCCCACTCACCCAACCTGTCCAAGTCACCCTGCATTCTCATAACATCTTCCTGACATTTCACACTGCCACCCAGCTTTGTGTCATCAGCAAATTTGCTAATGTTACTTTTAATCCCTTCATCTAAATCATTAATGTATATTGTAAACAGCTGCAGTCCCAGCACCGAACCTTGCGGTACCCCACTGGTCACAGCCTGCCATTCCAAAAGGGACCTGTTAATCGTTACTCTGTTTCCTGTCAGCCAGCCAATTTTCAATCCATGTCAGTACTCTGCCCCCAATACCATGTGCCCTAATTTTTGTCCACTAATCTCCTATGTGGGACTTTATCAAAAGCTTTCTGGACGTCCAGGTACACTACATCCACTGGCTCTCCTTTGTCCATTTTCATAGTTACATCCTCAAAAAACTCCAGAAGATTAGTCAAGCATGATTTTCCCTTCATAAATCCATGCTGACTCGGACTGATCCTTCTACTGCTATCCAGTAGTGAGGTCGTGGATCGTATCTGGTTAACAGAAGAGAGAGTGCTGCTGACCTGAGGCAAGTTAGCATGGATAAGTCCCCAGGGCCTGTCAGACCACATGGGAGGCTAAAGCAGAAATTACAGGGGCCTTGGCAAGTGTATTTAAAACATCCTTAGTCACAGAGGACTGGAGGATAGCTAATCTTGCTCCGTTGTTTAAGAAAGGCTTCAAGAATACACCACAAATTTATAGACCAGTGAACCTGATGGCAGTAGCAGGTAAATTTCTGGAAGGTATCTAAAGGACATGGTACATAAGTATTTGGATAGACAAGACCTGATTAGGGATAATTAACATGGCTTTGCATGTGGTCGGTTGTGTATAACCAATCTTAGTTTTTCAAGAAGGTTACTAAGAAACTTGTTGAAGGCAGTGGATATTGTCTATGTGAACTTTGGCAAGGCTTTTAACAAAGTCGCACATGGGAAGCTGGTCCAGAAGGTTCAGTTGCTTGGCATTCAGGATGAGGTCAAATATTGGATTAGACATTAGCTTTGTGGAAGAAGCCAGAAGATGGAAGTAGATGGTCGTCTCTCTGATTGCAGGCCTATAACTAGTGGTGTACTACAGGAATTGGTGCTGGGTCCAATGTTTGTCATCTATATCATCAATATGGATGAAGCTGTAGTAACTAGATATAAAAATCTATGTATGACACCAAGAGTGGGGCCATAGTGGACAGCGAGGAAGACAATCAAAGCTTGTTGTGGGATCTGGATCAGCTGGAAAAATGGCAGGTGGAATTTAATGCAGGCAAGTGTGAGGTATTTAACTTTGGGAGGACAGGTCTTACACAGTGAGTGGTCAGGAAGAAAGATCTAGGAATACAGGTCCATCATTTATTGAAAGTGGCATCACAGATAGATAGGATCATAAAGAGAGCTTTTGGCACCTTGGCCTTCATAATCAGAATACTGAGTAAAGGAGTTGGGATATTATTTTCAAGTTGTAGAGACATTTGTGAAGCCAAATTTGGAATATTGTGCACAGTTCTGGTCACCTACCTACAGGAAAGATATCAATAAGATTGAAAGAGTATGGAGAAAATTTTACAAGGATGTTGCTATTAGATGAGAACCTGAGATAAAGGGAAAGGTTTAAAAGTTAGGACTTCATTCCTTGGAGCAAAAGAGAATGAGGGGAGATTTGATAGAGGTATACAAAATTATGAGCGATATAGATAGGGTGGGCTTTCTCCACTGAGATTCATTGCAACATTTAAGAGAAGTTTGAAGTACATGGATGGGAGCAGTATGGATTATGAGGTTATGGACCTGGTGCAGGCTGATGGGACACAGCAGAATAACAGTTCAGCACAGACAAAATGGGCCAAGTGACTGGTTTCTGTGCTGTAATACTTTATGAATATGAACATCTTGTGACGTGGTACTTTGTTCATCTGCAATGCATGTGCTGAACCAGGGGTAAAAAAAAAACCACTGGCAAATACATTGATTTTCAGCATCTGCGGATTTTCTATTGTTTGAGTTAAGTAACATCATGGGCACTGATGCAGGGTTTCAACCAAAGTGTTGATAATTCTTTCCCCCCACCCCACAATGATGGTGATTGACCAGCTGAGTTCCTCTGGTAAATTGCTCTAAACTCTAGCATCTGTAGTTTGTGTCACCAGGAAGACCAAAACAGAAAAATGAAACCCGTTATATTTGCACCAAGGTCATTTCACTTTATATTCTGCAAGTTCATGAAAGTCTCTTGAAAAACTGCATCAAGAGAACAGTCATGGGGAGATCACACGTCGAGAATCTGAATTTTCTAATAGTACACATTCTGAATCTCTAACATCAAGTGTGTAAATACTACTAAAATGGGTATATAAAGGCCAGGGTATTCGCAAGTACAATTTAAAAAACTACAGAGAATAGCCAGAACTTTCTAGTACAACAACTTAAAAATCAATACCGTATATCTAGGGAAACCAACTTGGATCTCACTTTTAATGAGATCCAAATGCCAATTTTATGTTTAAAGATATTTAATTTACTCTTGAGCAAGGGCAATATCACAGGTAATGGTGCTTGGATTTTCTGAGCAAAATGAGGAAGACAGAAATAGAGTTGTTATGACCGCAGCCCCCTCCTTTGTGAGAATCACAAGAGCCCTAGTGGAGGGGGGGGGGAGAAGGTCAGTAGACCCAGGAAATGGGAGAGCGACGTGCTGGATGCCTCGTTCCCCCCGGAGATGCAAAATAACGCGACATTGGCCATTGTTTCTTGGAGACACCTTTGTGGATTGGGGACTGGGCTACGTGCAAACCCTCGGGCAATGTGGGCTGGAGATTGCATCACCCCACCCTGATTGACATCTACAACCCTGCAAGTCAAGATAAAAGAGGGGCGGCAGGGGGCAGTCCCCTAGCGACGCACCAGAAGGAGACACCATCGCTCCCGTGATAACGGGAAGCTATTTGGAAGCCACGTGCGGAGCGGGTGGCTGATAACACCGAAAAGGACTTCGAACTAACAACGGGGAACCAACGTTCAAGATTCAACGGTTTTGCGTCCTAAAAGACTGGGTAAGTTTCTTTTCTCACAAAACCTCTCTCTCTCTCCAACAAGTGAAAACCCAGCGGTCCCAAAAGGCTAAAGCCTGCATGAACTTGAGAGACTTTTATATTTCCATCGGACAATATTTTTACCCCTAGACAAAACGATAGAGCTACTTCTTATTGATGATTATTACTATACCCGCGCTTTAGATTGAGTATTGACGACATATATGATCTGAATGTTTTGTATTAACCATACTTTTGTGCCCCTTTATAAATAAAAACTTTTAAAAATAGTACCATCAGACTTCAACGGACCTCTCTATCTTTGCTGGTAAGTGACCCAGTTATGGGGTACGTAACAACTTGGGGTTCTCGTCTCGGGATTTGACACCAAATTGGGAGGCCAGTGAATCGGGATTGTAAGTCCAAACTTGGATCTGGTACGCGGGTAGTCAGTCGGGAAACCAGCAAAGATGGACGTGGAGGAATTTATGGAAAACCTGACTCTGGGGGCGCTAGAGGCGGCCACCAAATTAGACTTGGTAAATTTGGCGAAGGGGTTAAGCCTCACAAAGGTGAGGTCGTCAATGAAAAAGCGGGAGGTGCGAAGGGCCATAACTCAGTATTACATTGGGAAGAATGTGTTTACAGCTGAGGTATTGGAAAATATCCCTGAAAAGGTACTAGCGAGTGGGACGGATCAGTTAGAGTTGGAGAAATTAAGGTGGGAACATGAACTTAAGGTAAAGCAGCTGGAAGCAGCTGAGAGAGAGAGGGCCGACAAACAAAAGGAGTTAGAGGTGAAGAGGGAGCAGGACAGCGCTGAGAAGCAAAGAGAGCATGAAATGAAGTTAAAGGAGCTGGAAGCAGCTGAGAAAGAGAAACAGAGGCAACATGACTTGGATATGGAGAAGTTAAGGCAAGAGCGAAGAGCTCAAGGGCTAGACCTAGCGGAGGGGTTTGATGTTAGTCGGGCGTTGAGGTTAGTACCCCCATTCGAGGAGACGGATGTTGATAGTTATTTCTTGCTTTTTGAAAAGGTGGCAGTGAATCAGCAGTGGCCCAGAACACAGTGGGTGGCGTTGTTACAAAGTGTGTTACGAGGGAAGGCACAGCGGGCATATGCAGCGTTGCCCACTGAAGGGGAAGGGAATTATGACCAAGTAAAGGCAGCCATTCTCCGGGGTTATGAGCTAGTACCTGAAGCCTATAGACAAAGGTTCAGAAATTTACGGAAAGGGTGGAATCAGACGTATACCGAGTTTGCCCATGAGAAGGAGGTGCTCTTGGACCGTTGGTGCACCACAGAAACAGTGGGCGAGAATCATGGGCGTCTCAGGGAGTTATTTTTGATTGAGGAATTTAAAGGTTGTGTTCCGGAGGAGATCAGGATGTATTTGAATGAGAAGCCAAATAAGTCCATCTCAGAAATTGCTAGGTTCGCAGATGAATATGCCCTAACCCACAAGACAAAGTTTCCCTCAAATAAAAGTTCCCCGAGAGACCGTGGGAACGATCGAGAAAGTCCGCCGGCTGAGGCAGAGGTCCCGCCAGGAGCTAGTGGTAAGGTTGAGGGGGAAAGGCCAGGCGGCCAGAGATTTCCGGGCTTGACCTGTTTTAATTGTGGGAAGAGCGGGCATGCTGCGTCTCGGTGCTTTGCTCCGAGGAAGGAGCCAGAAAAAGGGAAAGCAGCGGTCCCTATCGGGTGTGCAGTGGTAATCAGTAAATCGACGAGAGAGCCCCGGGTAGGCAGAGTACGAGAAGGGTCTGAGATTTGTCTGTCACACGGAACCGTGTCTTTGAGGGAGGGGGACCCACCAATTCCCGTACGAATCTGGAGAGATACGGGGGCTGAGCTGTCGTTGATCCGTCGTAAGGTACTCGCGGGTAGTCGAAAAACGGGCATGATAGCGGTGAAGGGGATAAATAAAAGGATAGAAATGGTGTCCTTACACAAGGTCATTATGGATTGTGAACTGGTGTATGGATCAGTTGAAATAGGGGTGCCATCAGAATTCCCGAGAACTGACGTGGACGTCCTTCTTGGGAACGATTTAGCCAGGGGCAAGGTTTGGTCAGCCATGACGATGATCCACCGACCGGTGCGTGTTGAGGCCCCGCCCCTAGCGTCCAAGAGCTATCCCGCATGCGCGGTCACTCGCAGCCTGTCGAGAGCGGCAGCTGAGAACGAGAGCAGTTTAAATCTGGCCAGTATTGACTTGGCCGAGATGTTTTTACCGACCCTGTGCCATGAGGGTTTAGAGGGTGGTAAAGCGAAGAGTAGTAAAGTGCAAGAGGGTAAGGGAGAAGAGGTAGATCTGCCCTTAAAGGGGGGCAAGGTCCTAGAGGTAGGAAATAAAGATGAGAAACAGATAAAGCTGCTAAAAGGTCCAGAGTTGGACATGGATGATCTGTCTGTTTGGCAGAACTGTTTGAAGAAGTTGAGAGTTCTAAAGGTGTTCCCGATAATGAGATGAGGGCAGTCCTAGATGAAAAGGATGCCATTACCTTGGAGAGGTCTGCTGGGTTGGCAGATGAGGTTGTTTCAGCCCGTGGGGTTGAGTTTACTCCGGAAGGGAGTTGCCCAGAGAGTAGCTGGGAGGAGCAAGGGAATCTGGAATTTGAAAAAGGTACGGGTATTGAAAGCCTGGAAGAGGTCAATGTCCCGTTTGAGTGTGTCCAAGACGGGGATGCACGTGGTCCTGAACCTAGTCACGGAGCTCAGAAAAGGTCTGAGGTATCTGATTCAGCTGAACGAGACGGCCGTCCTTTTGGGTCGGATAGACTGGGTTCAGTGAAGACAGGGTTAACCTTGGTAATAGGGGGAAGTGAGAGTTCCCCGGGGTTTGTACTCGAAGGTGTGTTGAAACTTAAAGCGGAACTCGAAAATGGGGAGATAAATATTATTATTGAAGGAAACGGAAAATTTGTAGTTCCCAAAGTGAATGAAGAAATTTTAAACCCTGCAGATCGCTTACAGATTAAGCCGGGAGATGCCGGGGCCCCACACGCTATTGTTATTCAAGGGTGTGGTGTGAAAAAGCAGAATTTGAAATGCTGTTTGAACAAAGAGGGATCGCTTGCAGATCTTAAATTGAAAACTAATAGCATGACGGGTCCTGAAGAGAAAACTAGCAACTTGCTTAAAATTAAAGAATTGGGTGGAAATGGACTAAGTCTGGGACACGGTGTTGATAAAATAACTCCTATGAGCGAGGCGGGCGGGAGTTTACCTCGCCAAACTACCCGAGTTCCTCCCGTAGGAATTCACCGGAAAAGAGACGACGGTTAATGAAGGGCGCCATTTTTAAATAGCCCAGCCGGTTGTACGGGATTTCAGCAAGGCATGTGAATAATAAAGACAAACCCCTTGGAAGCCTGCCTGGCTCCCCGTCAGGGATCACAACTCGTTAGATTTGTTAAAAAAAAATATAGGTGGTTATTATGTTGAAGTCTGATGCTATAAGACTTTAGTAAGGTACAAGATGTTAAGCTAGTAAAGGAAGGGACACTGTAATCGTTAACTGTTTAGATGCTGAATTAAATGTATAACTGTATGGCTCTGTAGTTAAAAGAAAAGCTTTTGTATTGTGTTAGATTCTAAAATCCTGTAAGACTCTGTACAAATCCGTTTTAACCGCTGGTAAAAACTTTTTTAAGAGGGGAGGTGTTATGACCGCAGCCCCCTCCTTTGTGAGAATCACAAGAGCCCTAGTGGAGGGGGGGGGGGGGGGTCAGTAGACCCAGGAAATGGGAGAGCGACGTGCTGGATGCCTCGTTCCCCCCGGAGATGCAAAATAACGCGACATTGGCCATTGTTTCTTGGAGACACCTTTGTGGATTGGGGACTGGGCTACGTGCAAACCCTCGGGCAATGTGGGCTGGAGATTGCATCACCCCACCCTGATTGACATCTACAACCCTGCAAGTCAAGATAAAAGAGGGGCAGCAGGGGGCAGTCCCCTAGCGACACACCAGAAGGAGACACCATCGCTCATCGCTCCCGTGATAACGGGAAGCTATTCGGAAGCCACGTGCGGAGCGGGTGGCTGATAACACCGAAAAGAACTTCGAACTAACAACGGGGAACCAACGTTCAAGATTCAACGGTTTTGCGTCCTAAAAGACTGGGCAAGTTTCTTTTCTCACAAAACCTCTCTCTCTCTCCAACAAGTGAAAACCCAGCGGTCCCAAAAGGCTAAAGCCTGCATGAACTTGAGAGACTTTTATATTTCCATCGGACAATATTTTTACCCCTAGACAAATCGATAGAGCTACTTCTTATTGATGATTATTACTATACCCGCACTTTAGATTGAGTATTGACGACATATATTATCTGAATGTTTGTATTAACCTTACTTTTGTGCCCCTTTATAAATAAAAACTTTTAAAAATAGTACCATCAGACTTCAATGGACCTCTCTATCTTTGCTGGTAAGTGATCCAGTTACGGGGTACGTAACAGAGTAAGGAAGTTAACCATAATGCTCTTATAAACTTTCTGGTGCTCTGCACCACATACAGTGGCTGCAACATAGTAAAATGCACACAGAAAGATTTTATTTGCCATTTCCCGAAGTACAAATGACAAAAACTCTAGCATGGTTTAAATAAAAAGCCATATTCTTCTCACTTTATTGAATGTTGCAGCAATAACAACACACTTGTATGCCAGTAACAACTCAGACATCCAAAAGTAATTAAATATAATTCTTTGGAAATGCAGATCACTTATATTGTGAGAAAACACATTGGCCTATCTGCACATGGCAAGAAAACTAAGCACTACAGAACTGTCCAATTCACCTGTCCTAGTGTTGCTGGCAAGGAAATAAATGTTGAATGTTAATTTCTTCAAGAAATCAAAGGAAGTGTTCACTCAAGTTAAAATTAAAACTTAATCCTTCTTTGAAAAGGCAACATTCTAATATGAGCAGATATGTACTAAATTTCTGGAGCAATGCTAATCTCTGCAGCTACATTGCTCAAGAACCACAAATAACAGAAGTATTACTGCAGAAACTTGCAAACAGATAAAGCATTATTTTAGGACCAACTTCCCATATTAAAAAGTACAAAAATGTTTCAAGAGTTGCTTAAGCCACCAACTTTAATCACAGGACATTTTGAAAATTACTTTCTCATTCCATCTATACTAAACATACCAAAACACGTGATGTCAAAAACATAGAAATTGAAACAAGTAAATTGTCCAGTACCTGTGTTAAAAATAAATAGAAGATTGTGTCCTGAGAGAGAACAGAATGAGAAGCAACACGCAAAAGAAAGTTTTCAAGTCCAATCCTTCGTCGTTCGACAAAATCAGGATCCATGTTGTCGGCAGAGAGTTTATGCCAAACAAATTCAGCCTGGAATTTATCATAAAAGAGAGGTCATTCAAATTAATTTCCAACTTCAGATTCAGCCTGGAATGAATCAAAGGGATGGTCATTCAAGTTCATTCTAATTGTTTCACCAACCAAATTCTATCAAGTGCCTGGGTTGTTTTACCTTCACTATTTCATCCTGACATAGATTCAATTTTTTTTCTAAACATGGACTTCCCAACAAGTTCCTGGTTTGTTATACTCGTTCAAGAGGTCATATAGCACGAGTCACAGTAGAACAGTGATGAATACAGTTCAAGAGAAAAAGAAAATAAACAACTCTGCCAGTATTGGTTTTCAAAACCAACTCCCAAAAGGCAGGAGTTTGATGACCTAAAGTAATCTTTTTGATCAAGAAAGGGGCTTGAAGGAAAGGTAGTAAATTCCAAGCGTCCTCTCAAAATCATTATAAAAGACCAATTAGTCATAAAAAAAAACCTAACAGACAGGGTCACTATCAACTTGGATATGAAATTAAGAATTTCAAAAAAAAAATTACTGAAAGGGCTTTTAGTAATTGCGAGGACAACATACAGCCTTGTTCCAAGAGCCAGATCAATAAGAGCTGGAGATGAATTGAAAATGAGGAGAGTTATAATAACAAACGTTGCAAATCTACGTTGACAGTGAGCAGGCACAGGAAGAATGGACACCAGGTGGCCTCACTGATTGGGTAAAGTGAATTTCCTCAGCATTCTTAGCTATTCTTGGCTCAATGTGGCTGATTGTTGCAGCTTGAGGCAAGGATTGGAGAAAGATGGCAAGAGGAAATGTTCATTCCCACCTACCAAAAGACACTTGCAGCCCTCGGACCTCGGATGAGAAATCAGTTCTCATTTACTGTCTCCCAAACATTCACGTATGTGGTGCTTGTAACCCAAGAAGGATCTGCATCTTTGTTTTAATTTGTTTCAGTTTTCATCACTCTTACTTTTAAAAAAAAAATAATTGCTACTATCTATTTGGGTTGTCTTTTGTATCCAATGCTCTTGACCTGACCTCCTCTACATTGGTGAGACCTGTTGTAGATTAAGGGACTGTAGATTGTACATTACGTGGAATTTCCTGGTACCCAACCATTTTAATTCCTATTCCCATTCCAGCAAGTTGATCCATGGCCTTCTCTTTTTCCAGGATGAGGCCACTCTTGGAAGAGCAACATCTCATAATCCATCTGGATAGCCTCCAACCTAATCACATAAGCATTGATTTCTCCTTCCAGTATTTTTTCCTTCCTTCTAATTCTCTTCTCACTTGCTTATCACCTCCCCTTGTGCCCCCTCCTCCTTTCCTTTTCCCATCAGATTCCTTCCTCACAGTCCTTTACTTACCTTTCCTACCCACCTGACTTTACCTACCACCTTCTAGCTATCCTCCTTACCCTCCCCCCTTCCTTTCCAGTCCTGAAGAAGGGTCTTGGCCCAAAGTCTTAACTGTTCATTCATTTCCATACTGCTGCCTGACCTGCTGAGTTTCTCCAGCATTTTGTGTGTGTTGCTTTGGATTTCCAGCATATGCAGAATCTCTTACATTTAAAATTGCTATCTTGCTATCTTTCATCTCCAACCTACTTTGTTCTCTCCATTCTCCCCACATGCAACCCAGACACACTCTTCACTTGGTTCTGACAGGTCCTTATTCCCAAATGTGAATTGTTTCTCCAAGGATTGATGCTGCCTGACCTGCTGTGCATTTTCAGCTTTGTTTTTGCCTCAGATTTTGCTCCAATTCCTTGCTTTTGTATTTAATTCCTTTGTTGAATACTACAATATAGCCTTCATTTTGATTTACAGATGAATTCCAAATTCCTCAGTTCCTACACTTCAATAAAAAAGGTTATTTTTAGTTTACATTGCCTTTTTATTGCTCCTATTGGAATGAATACAAGTTTATTATTGAATGTGCCTGCTCATTTTACCAACCTGTCACTGAAGTCTATTTCAAAGCTGCACATTTATGACATAAATTTCATGCCATCTGTAAACTTTGAAACATACCTTGCATGCCTAAGTTCAAGTGATGAAAAAAGAATCCCAATATTGCCACTATTTCTGTGTAATATGCTTTCAACATTTGAAAGGTTTCGATAAGATCCCCCCCCCCATCCTTCTGAGTTCCAACGAGTACAGACCCAGAGCAATCAAATGTTCGTCGTATGATAACCCTTTCATTCTTGGAATCATCCTTGTGAACCTCTTCTGGACCCTCTAAAATGCCAGCACATCTTTTCTAAGATGAGGGGTCCAAACTGTTCACAATACTCAAGGTGTGGCCTCATAAATGTCTTATAAAGCCTCAGCAACATCACATCCTTGCTCTTGTATTCTAGACCTCTTGAAATGAATGCTAACATGGCATTTGCCTTCCTCACCCACTGACTCAACCTGGAAGTTAACCTTTAGGGTATTCTGCACAAGGACTCCCAAGTGCCTTTGCAACTCAGATTTCTGAATTTTCTCCCAATTTAGAAAATAGTCGCACAATTATTTTTACTACTAGAGTACATGACCATGCATTTTCCAACATTATATTTCATTTGCCACTTTCCTAAGGACCCATTCTCCTAATTTGTCTAAGTCCTTCTGCATCCTACCTGTTTCCTCAACATTACCTGCCCCTCCACCAATCTTTGTATCATTTGCAAACGGGGGGGGGGGGGGGCAAGGAGATGGCAGATGAACTAAATGAGTATTTTGCATCAGTCTTCACTGTGGAAGACACTAGCAGTGTGCCAGATGTTGTAGTGTGTGAAGGAAGAGAAATGGGTGCAGTTACTATTATAAGAGAGAAGGTGCTCAGAAAGCTAAAAGACCTAAAGATACACAAGTCACCTGCACCAGATGAACTGCACCCCAGGGTTCTGAAAGAGGTAGCATTAGAGATTCCCATTCCATCATCTAAATCATTTATATACAGCATAAAAAGTGGTCCCAACACAGACCCTCGTGGATCACCACTAGTCATTGGCAGCCAACCAGAAAAGGATCCTTTTATTCCCACTCGCTGCCTCCTACCAATAAGCCAATTCTCTAACCATGCCAGTAACTTTCCTGTAATACCAAGGGCTCTTAACCTGGTAAGCAGCCACATGTGTGGCATCTTGTCAAAGGTCTGCTTAAAGTCCAAATATACAACATCATCTGCATCCCCTTTATCTATCCTACTTGTAATCTCCTCAATGAATACCAACAGGTTCATCAGGCAGGATTTTCCCTGAAGGAAACCATGCTGACTTTCTACTATCTTGTCCTATGTCACCAAGTACTCCATCACCTCATCCTTAACAATTGACTCCAACATCTTCCCAACCACTGAAGTCGGGCTAACTGGTCTATAATTTCTTTTCTTCTGCCTTTCTCCTTTCTTAAAGAGTGGAGTGACATTCACAATTTTCCAGTCCTCTGTGACCATGCCAGAGTCCAATGATTTTTGAAAGATCATTTCTAATGCCACCACAATCTCTAATGCTACCTCTTTCAGAACCCTGGGGTGCAGTTCATCTGGTGCAGGTGACTTGTGTATCTTTAGGTCTTTTAGCTTTCTGAGCACCTTCTCTCTTATAATAGTAACTGCACCCATTTCTCTTCCTTCACACACTATAACATCAGGCATACTGATGGTGTCTTCCACAGTGAAGACTGATGCAAAATACTCATTTAGTTCATCAGCCATCTCCTTGCCTCCGCCCGTTATTATTTTTCCTGCCTCATTTTCTAGTGGTCCTATGTCCACTCTCATTTCTCTCTTTTTTTTTCTCCATACTTGAAAGTTTTTTCAACTTTTACGATCCACGTTGATATTAATTGATAGCTCGCTTTTGTATTCCATCTTTTCCCTTCTAATGATCGTTTTAGTTGCTAAAAGGACAGGGAAAGGCAGGTTACTGGCACCTTAAGGCAGATAGGGCTCATCAGTCATGGTTGGCAGCTCATTTAGAAGGAAAACTCTGATCTCAAACCTCAAACCTCCCCTGCTTTGTGGCTATACCCACTCATGGGGAAGGCTTCAGGAGTAAGCCTAGAGGGAAAGTCCAGAGCTGGAGACCTTAAGGCAGTCTTTCACTGGGTTCAACTCTTGCAATGCTGCCAGTGCTAAACTGCATCAGTCTCTGCTGATATTTTGTGTTTATCAGATGCATGGAGAGGGGGAGCTTGCTACATCGGCAATGCCTTGCTCTCCATATTGTACTGTTCTGGGTTGCATATCTAGACAGCTAGGACGTAACATCCATGGTCGACCCTGGCCAAAGGAGACCTCCGATCCTACAAGAATGGTTAAATTACGCTATTATTTAGAAGTCTAATTCACTAAGGGAGGAAGCATACCAAATTGATATTTTTAAGAAGTTTCAACCCACTGCAAAATCTCAAGATGGCGGCGCGACGACGCAGGGCGCAGCGGCCACTCCAGTAAGGAATATCCGTTATCTGTAAGTAGGGGCCGTGCACAATCCTGATTTGATTGAGACGGATGTGTGAAGCACGGAGGAACATCTGGCGAAACTTCTGACATGCCTGTGCTGCTGACGCTGCTACTGAGCGATCGGAGAGATCTCCAGAGAGGAAGGCCCCGAATCCTCGGCTTTGCCTGTTGCTTGGTGGCCGGAGCCGGGGTTGAAGCACTCGGCAGAGATGGTGCTCGGTGCTCGGTGTCGGAGGGCTGGTCGGAGGCACAAAGTTGTCGGAAGTTTTCGGACGGACTCACAGTTGGCTGTGCTCGGGTGCTTCCAGAGGCTGCATCGGGAAGTTTTGCCACTTTGGAGGTTTCTTCCTTCTGCCATCTGCGTGAGATGATGGGCTATCTGGGACTTTGAGACTTTTTTTTTTTTACCGTGCCCATGGTCTGCTCTTATCAAATTATGGTATTGCTTTGCACTGTTGTAACTGTATGTTATAATTATGTGGTTTTTTTGGTCAGTTAGTCTTGGTCTGTCTTGTGTTTATGTGATATCATACTGGAGGAACATTGAATTTCCCCTTGGGGATGAATAAAGTATCTATCTATCTATCTATCATTTAATACAGAGTATGGACTCGAACCCACTGGAAGATAACGAGGAAAGATCTTCAGCTGATGCATCAGCCATACATTTTCATCATAGTACAGCAGGGATCCCAACTTTTTTCATGCCACATACCCATAACATTAAGCAAGGAGTCTGTGAATCCCAGGTTGGGAAATCCCTGGTGTTCAAGGATATGATTTCAGATGTGCCCTTTTCTATTTTCTTCGTGCAACTAATTGCTTTTTTTGACATTATTGAGAGGAAGTGCTATTGCAAGAATACTGATGTGCATTTCTAGCATTACTCACCCTTTTTTCAGGCAGTGGGGGCACCACTACCGAGGGATAAGCAACAACTAAATAACTCCTCAGTAATTCAAATTCACTGTATCTCCTCCAAAGCGAGTCTGGTACACAATTCTCATCTTCAGTTTGAGAATTAACAGGCCTGCATGAAGAAACATCAGAATTAATTCATTTACATTGAAACAGCATTCCCTGGGTACCATGTAATAATTGCAATATTCCTCCTGCAAGTTAAAGCCAAGGTAAATAAATCATTGCAAATAGATATTTTTTATACAAAGTAGCTGCAATATTACAATACGAGGGAAACAAGTTCAAGATGGTCTCTATTTGTGCTTTTCCAATTCAAGGTACTCTGAACTGATTCTATGATCTGCAGATTCACTCTCAAGGACTCTTTACAATTCATGTTCAGTATTATTTTTTATTTGCCACGTTTGTCTTCTTTTCCACATTGGTCATTTGTAAGCCTTTGTCTGTTCATGTAGTTTGTCATAAATTTTAATGTATTTCTTTAGTTTCTTGTAGATGCCTGTGAAAATGAATCTCAAGGTAGTATATGGTAATATATGAACTTTAATAAATTTATTTTGAACTTTGAAGAAGTCTTTTTTAAAGAAATTGTGCAAATGACCACTGAAGACATAGATAGGTTCTTTGCTCCCTGTGCCTGCCATCATTTAGTAAAATCATGACACATTGCAAAACTTCATTCATATCTGGCAGAAGTTTCTTCTCATCTCAGACTGGCCAGTCCCTTACTGACACTAAATCCAACTGTTTCAGAGAAAATACCATGCATTTTTCCTGTAAGAATTTTACTTATTTCAATTAAATCACTTTTCATTCACCTCAAGAGTCTGGGCCCAAATTTCATCTGCAGTACAAGTCCATGCTATGAATGATTAATAAACATCTGGAAAATCCTCGAAGATGCTAGCAATGTAGACTGAATTTGCTCAACGTCTTTTACTGATAATTAATTCTCCAACTCTGACATTCATTTTAATTAATTTAGAGATACAATGTGGAACTGGCCCTTCCGGCACAACGAGTCGCAACACCCAGCAGTCCACCTCTTTTAACTCTAACCTAATCACAGGACAATTTACAAAGACCAATTAAGCTACATAAACTGATATTATTCAGTAATTTTACTTTTGAGATAAGCCTTTGTTAAAACTGTTTGCATAACAGTAGAGTTCACACAATGGACCACAATGTAAAAAAAAACAATTAAGTGCCATTTAGAAACTACTGGATCAACATCACAATACAGGAAAAAGAGTGGAAAACACGAGTGAAGGACGCACACAAGCAGAAGTCAGTCTTCTCCCATTATTTTCCAGTCCTGATGAAGGGTCTCAGCCCAAAACTTGTGACTACTTATTCATTTCCATAGATGCTGCCTGATCTGCTGAGATCCTCCAGCATTTTGTGTGTGTTGCTTTGGATTTCCAGCATCAGCAGATTTTCTCGTGTTTCTGACTTTTAGATATCCTTTTCCCCAAAAATCAGCCATAGCCTGTGCCTGCATATGGAAGACCATGATGAATTTCATTATTGATATCTGCCATCACCAAATAGTGTCTTGTGGGATATCTGAAGTGAAACTCATTACCCATAACCATGCACTGAATCCTTGTTGGAGGGCAGTGTGCATTTTTTATTTATTAATTATTTATTCAGAGCAGGGGTTCCCAGCCTGGGGTGCACAGACCCCTTGGTTAATGGAAAAGCTCCGTGGCATAAAAAGAAAGCTGGGAAATCCAGATTTAGAGACCTTCACAGCACAGGACCTTCTGGCTCTGCTTTGCTTCATAGAAACATGGTGCACCCTCACCATTTTGGGTGCGGCTTTGCAGCCTGAGTGCTTCACCATCCAGTGCAAAGCAGAACAGCTGAGTCTTTTAAAAAGGTACAGGAAATTAAGTGTAGTTTGTAATAAAACTCATTATGTTCTGTCTCAGTCCTGCTCACCCGACCTGAAACATCCAGCAGTCAAATGTGGTCCATTTTATCTGCTAAGGGAGCTTTCCTCCATCTTCCCGGCAGTGATGTACAACCCACCCCTGGCCAACATCAGGCAGGCACTGGAGGATCAGCAGACAAGAAACAGCATGTACACGGCTTCCCTATCATTGCAGGGGACTTCAACCAGGCCAGCTTAAGGAAGTTTCTGACCAACTGCCACCAACATATCACCTGTACAACAGAAGAGCCAACACTCTTGACCACTGTTACACTAAAAATGTTTACCCACGTTCACACTTTTGGAAGGTCTAATCACCTGGCTGATCTACTTCTGGTGTGCAGGCAGAGACTGAGGACCGTAGCACTAGTGGTGAGGACCATAAAAGGTATGGTCAAGGAAAACACAGGAGCACTTACTTTGAGCCTGTGGGCTGGACAATATTCAGGGATTCATCTTCGAATCTGAATGAATACACCACAGTTGTCATCGACGGCATCAGTACCTGTGGGGACGAGTGTGTGCCTTTGAGAATATATCGAACGTGACTAAACCAAAAGCCATGGGTGAACCAGGAGATTCGTAGTCTTTTGAGAACTAGTTCTGTGGCATTCAAGACTGGTGATCCAGAACCATGCAAGTAGTTCATGCATTAAAGCTATTTTAAGAGTGAAAAAACAACTGATTGAAGTTAGAGATGCAATTGGATGCAAGTCACCTCTTGCAGGTTTTGCAGGCCATTACTTCCTACTAGGTGAAATCTAACAGTATGAATGGCTGTGATGCTTCAACCCCAGGTGAACTCAACACCTTTTATGCACACTTTGAAAGGGAGAATAAAATTGTGTGAATCTCTGCAGCATCTGGTTGTCAGTTTTGTTTTTATGAGATCCTTACGCACTTGATACAAACGCAATGTGCCAACTTCTGTGAATGATCACAGTTCTTTATTCAAGCGAGTACAAGCCTTTGGAGGATCCCTGTTAAGTGATGCTCGGCTAATAAGGGAACAGTCCTCCCTTTTATAGGGTTTTACACAACAGTCAGTCATGTATGCAAGATACAATTTTTAGCTACCCCCACAGTCACATGCCTAGCAACAGTGATAGTACGAGACAAGGACCACTTAATCACCTAAAAGCAGAGGTAAAGGTTAGCCACCCGAGAACAATGTGTGCGATTAGATAGTTCCTTATTTTTCAACCGCAGTTTCTTATTTTTAGCCATAGTCCAGCATTTTCAGAGAATAATTAGATTGTCACATCCTTATTGAAACATATAAAATTCTAAAGGGATTGGACAGCCTAGATGCAGGAAGATTGTTTCCGATGTTGGGGAAGTCCAGAACGAGGGGTCACAGTTTAAGGATAAAGGGGAAGCCTTTTAGGACCGAGATGAGGAAAAACTTCTTCACACAGAGAGTGGTGAATCTGTGGAATTCTCTGCCACAGGAAACAGTTGAGGCCGGTTCATTGGCTATATTTAAGAGGAAGTTAGATATGGCCCTTGTGGCTAAAGGGATCAGGGGGTATGGAGAGAAAGCAGGTACAGGGTTCTGAGTTGGATGATCAGCCATGATCATACTGAATGGCGGTGCAGGCTCAAAGGGCCGAATGGCCTACTCCTGCACCTATTTTCTATGTTTCTAACTTTGGATTTATGCTTGGGGACATGCTGGAAAACAAATCTTCTCCCAAGTCACAGTTCTCTTGCAGATTGTATCAGGTTTTTCCACCAGGATTTCCTTGTATTTTGATGCATTCATTTTCCTCTCTACCTTCACAAGCCTTCCAGGGCCTGCTGCATCTCCACAGCATTATGCTGCCACCACCATGCTTCACAGTAGGGATGGTGTGTTTTTGATATGTGGTGTTCAGCATATGCCAAACATCATGTTTAGTCTGATGGCCAAAAAGCTCAATTTTGGTTTCATCAGACCAAAGAACTTTCTTTCAGCTGACTTCAGTCTCCCATATGCCTTCTGGCAAACTCATGCCAATATTTCACGTGAGGATTTCCCCCCCAATAGCCGCTTTCTCTTTGCCACTCTCCCATAAAGCCACAACTGATGAAGCATCCAGGCAACAGTTGTTGTATGCGCAGTCTCTCCCATCTCAGCCATTGAAGTTTGAAGCTTCTCCAGGGTTGTCATAGGTCTCTTGATGGTGTCCATAAGAGCATAAGACATTGGAGCAGAATTAGGCCATCTGGCCCATTGAGTCTGCTCTATCGTTCAATCCTTTTTACTATCTCCTCCTCAACCCTAGTTCTCAGCCTTCTCCCTGTAACCTTTGCTGCCATGTCCACTCAAGAACCTATCAATCTCTGCCTTAAATACACCCAACAACCTGGCCTCCACAGCTGCATGTGGCAACAAATTCCACAAATTCATCACCTTTTGGCTAAATAAATTTCTCCACATCTGCTTTGAAAGGGCGCCCCTCTATCCTGAGGCTGTGCCCTCTTGTCCTAGACTCTCCCACCATGGGAAACATCCTTCCACATCTACTCTGTCTAGGCCTTTCAACATTCGAAAGGTTTCAATGAGATCCCTCCTCACCCTTCTGAATTCCAGCAAGTACAGACCCAGAGCCATCATACGTTCCTCATATGATAACACTTTCATTCCAGGGAAGTCATCCTTATGAACCTCCTCTGGACCCTCTCCAATGCCAGCACATCTTTTCTAAGATGAGGGGCCCAAAACTGTTCACAATACTCAAGGTGAGGTGTTATAAAGCCTCAGCATCACATCTTTGCTCTTGTATTCTAGACCTCTTGAAATGAATGCTAACATGACATTTGCCTTCCTCACCACCAACTCAACCTGCAAGCTAGTCTTCAGGGTGTTCTGCACAAGGATTCCCAAGTCCCTCTGAATCTCAGATTTCTGGATTTTCTCCCAATTTAGAAAATACTCTGCACATTGATTTCTACTACCAAAGTGCATGATCATGCATTTTCCAACTTTGTATTTCATTTGCCACTTTCTTACCCATTCTCCTAACACCCAAGTCCTTCAGCATCTTACTAATTTCTAACACTACCTGCCCCTCCACCAATCTTTGTATAATCTGCAAATTTGGCAACAAAGCCATCTATTCCATCATCTAAATCATTTATATACAGCATAAAAAGAAGTGGTTCCAACATAGACCCTTGCAGATCACCATTAGTCACTGGCAGCCAACCAGAAAACCATCCCTTTATTCCCACTCATGACCTTCTACCAATCAGCCATTGCTCTAACCATGTTTGTAACTTTCCTGTAATACCATGGGCTCTTAACTTGGTAAATAGCCTCATGTGTGGCACCTTGACAAAGCCCTTCTAAAAGTCCAAATACACAACATCCACTGCATCCCCTTTATCTATCCCTCATGTAATCTCCTCAAAGAATTCCAACAGGTTCATCAGGCAGGATTTTCCTTGAAGGAAACCATGCTGACTTTGTCCTATCTTGTCCTGTGTCACCAAGTACTCATCCTTAACAATTGATTCCAACATCTTCCCAGCCACCGAGTTCAGGCTAACTGGTCTATAATTTCCATTCTGCTGCCTTCCTCCTTTCTTAAAGAATGGAGTAACTTTGCACTTTTCCAGTCCTCTGTGACCATGCCAGAGTCCAATGATTTTTGAAAGATCATTTCTAATGCCACTACAATCTCTAAAACTACCTCTTTCAGAACCCTAGGTTGGAGATCATCTGGTCCGGGTGACTTATGTACCTTGAGGTCTTTCAACTTTTTGAGCACCTTCTCTCTTGTAATAGTAACTGCACCCACTTCTCTTCCTTCACACACTACAATATCAGGCACACTGCTAGTGTCTTCCACAATGAAGACTGACACAAAATACTCATTTAGTTCATCAGCCATCTCCTTGTCCCCCTTTATTATTTCCCCTGCCTCATTTTCTAGCGGTCCTATATCCACTCTCATTTCTCTTTTTTTAAAAAATTAATTTATTTACACACACACATACTTGAAAAAAACTTATTATCCACTTTGATATTATTTGCTAGCTTGCTTTCATATTCTATCTTTTCCATTCTAATGATTTTTTTTAAAAGTTGCTCTCCGTAGGTTTTTAAAAACTTCCCAATCTTCTATCTTCCAACTAATTTTTGTTTTGTTGTATGCTCTTTATTTTGCTTTTACAATAGCTTTGACTTCTCGTCAGCCACGGTTGTACCATATTACCATTTGAGTATTTCTTCATTTTTGGAATACACATGTCCTGCACCTTCCTTATTTTTCCCAGAAACACACACCATTGCTGCTATGCTGACATCCCTGACAGCAGCTCCTTCCAATTTACTTTGGCCAACTCCTTTCTCTTTACCACTGTAATTTCCCTTATTCCACTGAAATACTGCTACATCAGACTTCACTAATCACCTTCTTGCATGATCATTCAGTTTTTGAGGACAGCCTGCTCTAGGCAGATTTACAGCTCTGCCATATTCTTCCAATTTTTTGATGATTGACTTAACTGTACTCCAAAGGGGACTTGGAAGTTTTCTTGTATCCATCTCTTGACTTGTGTTTTTCAATCACCTTTTTGCAGAGTTGCTTGGAGAGTTCTTTTGTCTTCATGGTGTAGTTTTTGCCAGGATACTGACTCACCAGCAGTTGGACCTTCCTGATATAGGTGTATTTTTACTAAAATCAATTGAAACACCTTGACTGTACACTAGTGATCACCATTTAACTGATTACGTGACTTCTAAAACCTATTGGGTAGAAGGTACAGGAGTTTCGGGACTTGCACCACCAGTTTTGAGAACAGTTACTACCCCTCAATCATTAGGCTCTTAAACTTAAGAGGATAACTACACTCATCTATTGAGATGTTCTCACAACCAATGGTATCACTTTAAGGACTCTTTTTAATTTCACACTCTTGTTATTTAATTGCTACTTATTTATAATTGCATTTGTAGAGTTTGTCATCTCTGTATTCTGGTTGATTTTCATTGATCCTGATTAGATACTATTCTCTAGATTTGCTGAGCATGCCCACAGGAAAATGAATCTCAGGGTTGCATATGGTGGCATACATGTACTCTGATAATAAATTTCACTTTGAACTTTGAATCATTCCATCTGCGACACTTAGTTATGTAATGGCAAGAGTGAGAGTTTAGAACCATTTACGTACATTCACATAGAGCAGAATAATACATTCAATTTCAGTAATATTTTAAAAATACTTTGTGGCATTGTATAGTCAGCCCTGGGTTACAAAAATAGTATCAAGGGCCAAATGTGAAAAAACTAAAAAAAAAGTACACCCACATCAGTTAGCACATCTTTTGTTATGCACAGTAGTATATTGAAGCTATTTCAGCTCCTAGAAACAAACCATATGGATTCAATTAAAATCTCCAATGAACCTCAGCAAGATTTCAGACCATGACAAGCCAAATCCATTAATTTTAGAATTCAGAACTGTCTGTTCTATTTTCATCCTATTTCCCTTTGAATTTAAGATATATTATCCAATAACTTCTGTCTATATAACAGTAAATATGACAACCTACTGATAGCTTTAAGGGCACAGATAGAGGAAAAACAATCTTGACAAATCAGTTAACTGAAGGAGCTCACTTCCATACATTCTTCTCGCCAGAATTTCAGATTAAAAATTAACTGAAAGCTGGGTTTACATCAACAGAAAAAGTAAAGGATTTTTAAAAATAAATATTCATAAATAAAACTCATGTTTGGTGCCACTTTTGAAAAGTGCTCCTATTATCAAAGTTCATGCAAAATTAAAAGATCTTTTTTTGCACAAATCAATAGTTAATGACTTATTGCTATAAGCAGCATTAAAACAAAATGCAACTTTGGTGCAGGTTGACTGCTGGGAAAATACACTTCTCAAGATCTCCCACTTATGAGTGCACATTTTATTTAGTATAAAATACTAATGTGTTCAGTGTTTCTAGAACTTCCAGACATATGGCTGTACACTTCTGGCCAAGTATTAAGCTCCAAATCAGCCAGTAGTTCAAAACTCAAAGGAGAAATGCCACCTTACAACTTATTGTCAGATTCAGTCACTCTTCTTTCTGCCAGAGGAAACAAGTTTCAAGGTAAATGATAGGCAATTTGGGACTGAAACGAGGAGAAATTTCTCAGTGAAAGCATAGTTAAGCTTTGAAATTCTCATTGAGGCCGAAAACCAAAATTGGATCAGTTTCTGTAGAGGAATCAAAAGGGACAGCATAGAAAAATAATGCAAGTAGCTTCCTGATCTGGCTTCAAGCAGATAATTTATCTTGGCCTTTTCATCATTGTTTCCTTTACTGCACGTTATCACAGTAGAATCCAACATATAGCAACTTTCCTACTTTAGTTTTGTAATGCAGTGAAAATCAAAAATGTTAAAATGTCTGATGAAAATGGGTAAATAGTATACACCTAATCGTTCTATTTCTCCTCAGTGTAAGATACAAGGGATATAAACAATATATCAAGAGTTCTGTATATACATCACCCCCTTATTAGCATGGATGTGGGGTTAGAGATACATCTCTAACAAAAGAGGAAGGTGCATGTTATGCAACCACTGATACCAGGCAGGCAGTCACTGAAGAGTATTGATAATGGCTGGGGTCACCCATCTTGTAAAGACACTGCCTTGAAGGGAGCAGTGGCAAACCGCTTCTGTAGAAAAACTTACCAAGAACAATTATGGTCATGAAAAGACCACGACCGCCCACGTCATACAACATGGCACATAATGAACAAACAAATAATTATTAGCATAATCACGGAGACATGCAAGACTCCAATTACTTGGCTTTCTTTCCCTGTTCATTCCAAATAAAATTCACACTAAAATTGCAAATAGCTTCTTATTCCCATAGTACTAAAAAGTCAATCTTAGGGTTCTACAGTTTACTGAAAAAGATATACAAAATAGTTGAATGAAACAGTCACATTAAAATGATCACTGAAATACAAGAAGTCTTTTGTTAACATAATAGAACAGTAATGTCACCAGGATTTCAAATATTCCTAAATTTGTAAACAAATGCACATCACTTAACCAAAAAGCAGTAATGTCACAATAAATCACAGCAAGAGCAGATTGATGCAATTTAATACTGAAATTTACTGCTCTATGAAATTGTATATGAATTTTCTATAACTGAATCTTAATTCTCTCTACAGTGTAAAATCATTATGAAAACCAAAAATATGCAGATTTCAATACACTGTGGATATGTCAACATCTCAGAAGGCAACCCTGGCTGGAGAGTTGAAGAGTAAGATAAGGTAGATAGTACAATTCAGATTGCTTAGAACACCCTCAACCTTTCCCACACACCTTGCTTAACTATCATCTTCTAGCTATCCTCCTTCCCTTTCCCCCACTTTTTTTATTCTGATGTCTTACCCCCTTGCTTTCCAGTTCTGTAGAAGTGTCTCACCCCAAAAGATTGACAGTTTATTCATTTCCATAGATGCTGTCTGACCTACTGAATTCCTCCAGCATTGTGTGTTGTTACTTTTTGACATGTAACAGTGATCTCACTGAAACTTTCAGACCAAAATGTATGACAGGTGTAATGGCCACTTTCAGATTTTTACTGTTCTGCTGTGTGTATTTCATTTAGCACTTCTGTAACAGCACTCTGTTCTGCTGTCAGCCCGTTTGGATTATTGTTGAAGATAAGGGATGATGAGGAATGTGTGCCATCCAATTAGGATGGTAGAATTAGGGGGAGTTTTCTTGGTGAGGGGCACTAAGGCTGGTCTTGGGGGTTTTTTTTGGTTCGGCGGGAGATGAAGAGAAGACGATGGGGAGAACTGGTCCTAAGATACGACCCGGTGGGAGACCTGTTTGTTCGAGATGGATTGTGAGCGTCATTCAGAAGGTGATGTGTACTTTCACGCTGACCAAAGGCCCAGCGCACGAGTGACACAGAAGTTCAAGATGAGCTCTAACTTGTGCATATTTGACTGTTCAATTAAAATGGGCCCTTTTTTTGTTTTTTTTTTCAAAACTAACCCTTTAGTTAAAATTCATAAATATAATTCCTTTAATCACATGCAGTGTACTGTCTGTTATTTCGTGGCACTAATTTGTAACAGGGTAGCAAATTACACAGCATCCACACAATCAGTCTCACAAGTTTGGCGGGACTGCAAAGTTTTCCTAGATCTACACAGCCAAGGAAACCAGGGGGTTTCACAGTTTTGGTACAACAAACTACTGCATGACTGATTTGCTGTTCCAATGCTTATTAGTCAATGAATCACTATCGATTACCTTTTCAGGTTTAAATTCAATTAAACTTAAGGGGGCAACACTAAACTGCGCATTTTCATTTACTCCCACAGAGACCATCACAACTGATCAAAACATTCACTAAGAGTTTCAGGAAGGGGTACAGAAACCTGAAGACACACTCAATGATTCAGGAACAGCTTCTTCCCTTCTGCCATCAGATTTCTGAATGGACACTGGACCCATGAACACTACCTCACTATTTCTTGCCACAAAGACAACAAATTTCATGACATATGCCAGTGATATTAAAGATGATTCTGAATTTATTATTCAACTTTAACATTAGCATAGCAAAAAGGATCCATCAGCTGCTCTGAGAGAGAAAATTGTTGTATATTACTACAGTCTAAAACGTGAAGCCCAACATGTATAGTCAATGGACAACAAGTTCCAAGGATATGCAGTCCTATCAATACTATGATGCACCCATGATAGTTTGAAGCACTAAAAAGTGTTCTTGGCTGTAAATCAAATAATACCACCTAACAAACATACTAATAACACAATACTAAACAAGCACAAGTCAGAGTTTAAATTTTTTTTAAAAGATCAAAATTATAGTTATAGATACCTTGTTTCAATGAGGTATACTGTATAAATCTCCTGCATATTCACTGCATTCTTTCCAGTTCGTTTTTCCGCTTCTGAAACACTGATTTCCAGTTTCTTCAATAGGGATTTTGTGTCTTCCGTCATCTTTTGCATAAAATTAATTGTAAAGAATAAAAATTACCATTTATCCAAGTACTTCCATTAGGACCATAAGATATAGGAGCAGAATTAGGCCATTTGGCCCATTGAGTCTACTCCACCATTTCCATCATGGCTTATTCACTTTTCTTTTCAACCCCCATCTCTGGCCTCCCCCCCACCACCCCATATCCCTTCATGCCTTGAGTGAAGAATCAATCAAACTCTGCCTTAAATATAAATGAAGGCTTGACCTCCACAGCTGCCTGTGGCAACAAATTCACCGCACCTCCTCTTTTCTGTTCTAAATGGACACCCCTCTATTCTGAGGCCGTGTCCTCTGGTCTTAGACACTCCCACCATAGGAAACATCCTCTCCACATCCACTCATCAAGGCCTTACACTATTCGATAGGTTTCAATTTGTTCTCCCCTCATTCTTCTGAATTCCAGTGAATATAGGCCCACAGCATTCACTCTTCATATTACAAGCCATTCAATCCTGGAATCATTTTTGTGAACCCACTTTGAACCCTCTCCAGTTTCAGCACATCCTTTCTAAGGGTAAGGGGCTCAAACATGCTCACAATACTCCAAGTGAGGCCTCACCAGTGCTTTATAAAGTCTCAACATTACATCCTTGATTTACAACATTTTTCTTTATGATTATTCTTTTTCAGAAACCAATACCATTGCAAAATGTCTACAGCTTGATCTCTGCATTTTATCTTCAGGACTACGACTGCCAGATTAGGTAACAGCTTCTTCCCTCAGGCTGAGAGACTAATAAATACCCTGCCGCCCCGCCAATGCAGTCTCATCACTAGGTCAGCATGCTGTTTAATAAATACTCTACAGTTGACCTGTGCAGCATGCATTTTTAATTATATTTTATTGACTTAGTTATGGTAATATTTTGATTTATGTGCTGTGTGTGATATATGTTTTGTGGGTGCACCATAGTTTATAGGAATGTTGTTTCATTAGGTTGCATATTTATAGTCAGATGACAATAAACTCAAACTTGAAGTAAAAGGTTGACTAATTTTGATTTTATATGGACAATTTTCAAAAGATTGAGTGGTGTGGTGGAGATATGTCTCTAACAAAGGAGGTGTAAGGCGCTCCTTCCCTCTGCTAGCCTGCAGGTCGCCATTGGGCAAGAGGTAGCACCTGCTTAGTCCTCTGATCAGGGTCACCTGAAGCCATAATGGTGGATGGTCATAAGAGCTGCTGGTGCACATCACAAGACCTGGTTACGTGACCACTGATACAAGGCAGACCATTTCTGAAGAGTAGTGATAATGGTTGGGGACAACCATCTTGTAGACACTGCCCAGAAGAAAGCAAATGGCAAACCACTTCTGTAGAAAAATTTGCCAAGAACTGGTCAAAGATCATGATTGACCTTTCAATACAACACAGCACATAACGAGTGAATCACAAGATAATACTGTAATTATGGTTGAAATGAATTCTGCCATAAAGGTTAAATTAATGGGAGATCACAAACAAATGCTGTAACAACAGCATGAAGTTTTTTGGTCAGTGCCTAATTATAAATGCAGGTATAATAATAAAAAAATAACTTAATAGATAAGAAATGAATCCTATCGAATGCTGATTCTGAGTTCTTGGTTAAATTAAATATAGGAAACTCCAAAAATGTATTTCCAATGAGCTGTTTCTGCGATTTTATACCAGGAAAAAGTTAAATTATGACACCAAAAACATCAAGGTCTTAAAATATTTATTTCCAAGAATGCTACCTATGCAGCTGCATATTCTATAAGGATCCCAGGCCCAAACATCAACTATTTATTCCCCATAGATGCTGCCTGATTTGCCAAGTTCCTCTAGCATTTTATGTGTGCTGCTCAATATTTCCAACATCTGCTAATCTCTTATTTATAATTTGCTGCTCCACTATGAGGTCTCTTCAAAGTATGCCTACCCTGCAAATTTTAAATCTCCTCTTCAATGTGACTCTCTCTCACTGCTCCCCATGTTTATTTTACTTTCAGACTTCCAGTATGTATCCTTTCAATTTTGTATTTCAGTCATTTCCTTCAAATCTCCCATCTTTTACCATAATTAATAATAGGTCTCATGGAATAAAGATTTTCTATAGGAACTGCAGGGTGGGTGGAGTTAAGATGGTGCCCAGTGCTGCCTCTTCGAGCTTATCTGTGCAAACAGCTTAAACTCCTCTCTTTAAATGTCTCTGTTTTCTTTTTCAAGGTGGTTGGAGTTCTGTCGAGGTCTTGACCTGCAGGTGGCATTCAAGCTGCGTGTTTTTTGTTAGCCGAGTTGCCATTCCTGGACCCCATTGGCCAACCATTTTCCGACATTCTCCAGGCGCAGTTTCGAAGATGGCACCTCTGGGGTGCAGCCCTGTGGATGACCGATTCCGGGCCAGGGTTGCAGACTGAGGCTTTGCGGGAGAGGGGAACATCAAAATTTTGCTTCAGCGGATGTATGGAAAAAATGGCACAGCAGACTTTAATTTCATAACAACAACTTTCAGTCTCCCCTTTTACTGTAAAAATGGGTGCTATCTCTCTATGCCTTGTTAGTGAGGAAGAGAACCAGTGGCATGCTGAACCGTTGGGTAAACAGTTTTTGTTGACTGCAGATCATGGCCTTTCTTTGCGTGCTTTGCTGTTGCTTGGTGAGTGGTAGACACTGAAACCTTTTGCTGAAACAGGCAAGGAGAAGGGGTTGCGCATGGGAGGAAGGGGCAGAGAGGAGCCTTTAGGGTTCTAACGTTTTTCTGTTATTCATTCTTTTGAGGTTTTTATATTTTTTGTGGATGTCTGCAAAGACAAATCTTTTAGGTTGTAAACTGTACATATTCTCTAACGAATGAAACCATTTGAACTGATCTTTCTCTTAAGGGAATTTCACCACGCCAGAACTTGCTGCGCTAATGCACTGCCTATTAGCTTGTAGAGTGTTGACTGCATTGTTACAGATTCCCGAGTATAGATTGACTGAGTGACAGTCTGGTATAAAACAGCCAAGATGAGTGCAGTGCTAGCTTTGTATAATTTAATATAGACAGATCAGTACAAGACACGCACACCAAAAAAGTTAAAAGTAAAATAAAGTCCGAGAATGGGCCGTCTGGCCTTCAGAGCCTGCTCTCCCATTCCTCAATATTAAAGCTAACCTCTAAGTCAACACCATTTTTCAACACAATCTGCATAGTTCCCAGATTCCCTTACTGTCTGGAAATCTATCAGTCTCAGTTTGGAATAAACTCAACCTTGAGTCCACTATATCCTCTGGGTTAACAGAATTCCAAAAATTCACCATTCTACAAATGCAGGAATTTCTTTTTATCAGTGCTAAATGGCTACTCTCTGACTCCAACACTGAAAGTTTCAAAGAGATTACTGTTATCCTTTAAAGCATGAGCCAAAACAGGCCTACTTTACTCATTCTTCATACAACAAACCCACCATCTGGCTGAGTGGTGCCACAACAACAACCTTTCACTCAATGTCAGCAAGAACAATAAGCTAATTATTGACTTCAGGAGGAGTAAACTGGAGGTCCATGAGCCAGTTCTCACTGGGGGAATCAGAGGTCGTGAGGGTTAGCAACTTTAAATCTCAGTATTATCGTTGAGGATACGTCTTGAGTCCAACAAGCAAGTGCATTCTGAAGAACGCAAGGCAGCGTCTCTACTTTCTTAGAGGTTTGCAGAGATTCAGCATGCCATCTAAACCTTTGACAAACTTTATAAATATGAGATGGAAAGTATATTGATTGGTTGCATCATGGCCTGGTTTTGAAACAATGCCCTTGAAGAGGAACTCCTACAAAAATGTAGTGAATACAGCCCAGTCCATCACCAGGTAAAGCCCTTCCCACTATGGACCACATCTACATGGAGCACTGTTGCAGGAAAGCAGCATCTATCTTCAGGGATTCCCACCACCATCGTCATGCTCTCTTCTTGCTCCTGCCATCCAGGTGGTGGTACAGGAGCCTTAGGACCCACACCACCAGGTTCAGGAAGCTATTATTCCTCAATCATCAGGGTCTTGAACCAGAGGGGGATAACATCACTGACCTGTTCCCACAACCTATCGACTCACTTTCAAGGACCTTTCATCTCATGTTCTCAATAATTTTTGCTTATTTATTTTTAGCTTTGCACAATTTGTCTTCTTTTGCACATTGGTTGTTTGTCCATCCTGTGGGTGCAGTGTTTCATTGATTCTACTGTGTTTCTTGTATTTACTGAGAATACCCACAAGAAAATGAATTGCAGGATTGTATACGGTGTCATACTTGTACTTTGATAATTAATCAAACTATTGAGTACAGGAGAGGCCTAATTTGGAGTATCGTGTGCAGTTTTGGTCACCTACCTACAAAGAGAACAGGGAAAATTTACAAGGATGTTGCCAGGTTTGGAGGATCTGAGTTACAAGGAAAGGTTGAATAGGTTAGGACTCTATTCCTTGTAACATAGTAGAGAGGAATTTTGATAGTCCTTCTGGAAATGCCAGCAATGAAGAAAGATATCACTCTCTTAAAGGGGAAGTCAGTGACTGGTGGGGGGAGGGAGAGAGAGAGAAAGAGGTTAGAGTAACTGGGCAACACAAAATTACCAGGGGTATAGATTGGATAAATGCAAGCAGGCTTTTTCCACTGAGGTTGGATGAGATTATAACTAGAGGTCATGGGTTAAGGATGAAGGGTGAGAAGTTTAAGGGGAACATGAGGGGAAACTTCTCCACTCAAAAGAGTCGCGAGTGCGTGGAACAGGCAGCCAGTGCAAGTGGTGCATGCAAACTTGAATTCAACATAAGGGATAAGGTGCCACACGAGGCTACTTAACAAGATAAAATCCTATGGCGTTACAGGAAAGATACTGGCATGGATAGAAGAATAGCCGACAGGCAGGAAGCAGCAAGTGGAAACAAAGGAGGCCTTTTACTGATTGGCTGCCAGTGACCACTGGTGTTCCTCGGAGGTCAGTATTGGGACCACTACTTTTCACATTGTCAATGATTTGGATAATGGAACTGATGCCTTTTTGGCAGCTTGCGAATGATATGAAGATAGGTGGAAGGGTAGGTAGTGCTGAAGAAACAGTAAGATTGCAGCAGGACTTAGATAGATTGGAAGAACAGGCAAAAAAAGTGGCAGTAGGAACACAGTGTTGGGAAATGTATGATAATGCATTTTGGTAAAAGGAACCATAGTGCAAACTATTATCTAAATGGGGAGGCGGAGAAGTTTCAAACAGAGGTGCAGAAGGACTTGTGCAAGACTCCCAGGTTACTTTACAGATTGAGCCTGTGGTAAAGGCGGCAAATGCAATTTTGGCACTTATTTCAAGGGGAATAGAATATAAAAGCAAGGAAATAATGCTGAGGCTTTATAAGACGCAAGTCAAGCTGCACTTGAAGTATGGTCAACAGTTTTGGTGTCCATACCTCAGAAAGGATATGCTGTCATTGGAGAGAGTGCAGTGGAGGTTCATGTGGATGATCCCAGGAATTAAGGGGTTAACATATGAGGAGCATTTGGCAGCTTTGGTCTTGTACTCACAGGAATTTAGAAGAATGGGGGGGGGGGTGGAAATCTCATTGAAACCTACCAAATGTTGAAAGGACTAGATAGGGTGGATGGTGAGAGGATGTTTCCCATAGTGGGGGTATCCAGAACTAGAGAACATAGCCTCAAAATTGAGGGGGGGGGGGACCTTCTGGAAAAGAGGCAAGGAGAAATTTTTTTAGCCAGGGAGTAGCGAATCTGTGGAATACTCTGCCACAGACTCCAGCAGAGGCTATGTCTGTAGGTACAAGCATCTTTGTACAAGCATACCTTGGTCCTTTTAAATATCCCTCTATCAAGTCTGTTACCATTTAAAAAAAACTCCATTTCTTTTCTAACCCAGACAATGAGTTCATTTTCCCAAATTTACCATGTTTTTGCCCCCTCAACTTGTCTATATGCCCAGGAACCTCTTTTTATCCCCGTCTCATGAGAAATTTATCTTCAATGCAGTACATTGTAGAGCCTACATAGAGGATTAAAGAAAGCATTGTCGACACTTTGTAAATATGGAATTGTCCTTTGATATTTAGCACATAAAGTTTCGCAACAGCCAGATTTTTCGACCAAAGGCGTCTCCATATGATGCCTGCTGTGCCTTGTTTTGTCGAAAAAAGAAGCAGGTTCAAATCCACCAGTAATTTCTCCAGTGAGTTCATTCACTCAACAACATTTGGTGTCGGGGTGGGATATCTTTGTGCAACCCATCATGTGGCCAGCAATCTTAGCAGTTTAAGTGGGTGAATATTTTTAAAATTAGTACTCACTTGGATCTATCTGGGATGGTGGTAAACACAGTATCATGAACATGGAGAGATGAACCAGTAGATATAAGTAGTGAGCATGCGTGCATTTGTGTTTATGCAAGAGATGAAAGTGTATGTTAATTTGGTGAGATGGAGCCACTATTTGCAAAGGCTGGTTACTGACAGTCTGGGACGCCAGTGTGGGGGTGCGTTTACTTTTTCCCGGAAGCTGCACTTGAGTGTATACATTTCACAAGTGTGTTGCAAAGGAATACAGCAGGCATCAGATGCTCGACAGTGGCAGATGGCAGAGTACATACTATGTGGTTTTAGGTACGTGCTGTTTAGCTGGTACCCGCCATTTATATTTTGTGTAGTGTGGGAATTAGCGTGGAGATAGTTCAAGAAGTTTACCCAGATACATCCGTCAGGATGGCACCTATAAAGGTCAAGCAACGTCAGGTTGAGAACCCTGATGATGTGAGCCAGCCCTCAACTCTGATTTCAACCATTCATCAGCCCTTCACCCTCGGGGAAAACAGCATTTCCTCACTTAAAGTTGCATGTGGGAATTTGGAATTCCCACACAAGCTCAAGGAAATAGTTGAAATTCACCAGATGCACCCTAAAGATATACATATGTCGGTAAAAGCAAAGTGCCCAAGGAATATGTGGGACAGTATGGCCCAGGGGATGCAGGATGGTACATGGGCAACTTCTGGAAATGCCAGCAATGAAAAAAGATATCATTCTTTTAAAGGGGAAGTGAGACAGTGACTTGGGGGGGGGCGGGGGTGAGAGTAATTAGGGAACAATAATGTCAGTGATTCAAAGAGCTGAAGAGACACCCATGGATTATGCAGAATGCAAATATCGAGCATATGAGGAGTATTCAGGGTTGGATAATCCAGGGAGGGACTACCATGTCTTCTTGAAAATGATGAAGGGCTGAGCTTACCAGGAAGTTTTAGATTTAGCATAACGGTGGGGTCGACCTACTCTGCAATAAGTTTTGTGGGCCAGTGCGATACACCAAAGAAAGTGCAAGAGAAATCGCTAACTGCTAGAATAGACGTGGTGGTAGACACAGCATCATGAACATGGAGAGATGAACCGGTAGGTATAAGTAGTGAGCATTCGTGCATGTGTGTTTATGCAACAGACAAAAGTGTATGTTGAAGGAGTCACACAGCAGAAACGCAATCCCTCACCCCATTGGCACCCTGTCTGACGGTCGATCAGATCATCGAGCTGGTGAGGACAGTTTCTAGGTCAGAAAAAGATGTGGCGGCAGCCCCCACCGCCAGAACTGATGGCCTGTGAATGTACACAACAGCATTGTTAAAGGGCCAGCAATGCGATACATTAGTTGATATGAGTGCAACAGCAGCTCTGAAACAGCACCTTTTAAGGTTGAGACCAGGTTCAAACAGGGGTGCATCGTTCCCCAATTCTGTTTGCCATTTTCATTACAACCATTCTTCACCTGAGATTCCAAGACCTCCTACAAGGAGTCCAGATTCTCTATCAGATAGATGGGGGGGGGGGGGGGGCTCTTTAACCTCAACAGGTTCAAGGCAAAGAGCAAGGTGTCAACTACTTCCATCATGGAGCTCCAATATACAGGACACGATCATAGCTCACTCTGAGGAGGATCTGCAGTGCATAATAGATGCTTTTGCCGGAGCATACAGGCTCCTGGGACTTAATCTAAACATCAGGAAAACCCAACTCCTGTACCAGTCTGCTCCAAATCAAGTTCCTGAACCCAAGTTGACAACATCCCTCTGGAGAGCACTGATCATTTCCCATTATCTTCACAGCCTTCTTGACCCTGAAATGTATCACAGAACTGGCTGTGCAAGTGGAGCTTCTGCCAGGCTGAGAAAGATTGCTTTTGAAGATCAGGATATCAAGACCAACACTGAGCTTCTGGTCTATAAAGCTATAGTCCTCCCCTCTTTGCTATATGGAGTGTAGTCATGGACAACATACAGCAGGCACACAAAATCCCCAGTAACTTGCCATCAAAGCTGCCTCCGAAAGATGCTGAGAGTTAGCTGGAAGAACAGGTACACTAACTCCAGCATCCTGGAGGAAGCTAACATTAATTCCATTGTCACAATCGTGACTCAACACCAATTGTGATGGGTATGCCTGATTCCCACCCCCCAAAACAATTCCTGTTCAGCCAGCTCAAGGATGCAAAATGCACTCCTGGAGGGCAGTAAAAGCTGTTCAAGGACAATATAAAGACCCACCTGAGGAAAGTGCCACATCAACACGAATGAATTGGAGAAATAAGCACAGGATAGGAAAAGCTGGAGGAGGACGGTCTATGAGGGGACTGCATAGCTTGAAGAATAACTCCACCATGCCGTTGAGATTAAGAGGCTTCAACGTAAAGAGACTGGGAAAGGCCTAACCAGCTATTTCCACCACCACTTCAATAACCTACACCTGCCTACACTGCAATAGGACTTGTGGATCATGGATCAGCCTCTTCAGTCATGTCCAGAGCCACAAGTGACCAGATCAGCCACCAGAAGAATCATACTCGACTAGGAGTAATCGCTGATGATGATGATGCTAGTTGACTCAAGGGCACTAGTATCAATAAATGACCCACAATTGCCAACAACCGGATAGGCCGTTTATATTACTGGTGTGGGAGGAAAAAAGAGTGAAAGCAGAAAGAAGTGAGTCACAAATACTCAAAATCGGTTGAGAGCAGCTTCCAGTGTATTTCTGGGTCCGTCCAAATAATGATGGTACTATTCTTGGACTAAACATCCCAAGGGAAGCAGGAGCCATTATAGATCAGGAAAGGGAGAAATAATATGGACAAGCCAGGTGCAGCGAATACATACAGCCACAGAACACAACACCACCAGTGTAGACACACTGACAGCTGTTCAGGGTATAGTGAAGGAACTAAAACACCAGGGGATACTCAGAAAATGCGTTAACTAACTCGCCTGTAAAGAAGCCTGATGGATCATATCAGTTAACAATAGATTATACCGCCCTTAATAAGACCACAATGATATTTCATACCATTGTGGCGACTCCTGCAACAATCCTGAAAGCCCGTCTCCAGGACAATGTTTTTTCTGTCCTGCATATCGCTAATGGATTTTGGGGGCTCCTCTTAGCACCCAAGTCCCAAGACAGATTTGCCTTCACCTTGGGTGGGCAGCAGTATATCCGGACCAGACTCGCCCAGGGATTCCACAATAGCCCAGCCATTCTTCATAAGGTCATGGCGCAGACTTTGGAAAAGCTCAATATAATGCCCTACCAGTCAACCATCTTGCAATATGTAGATAATCTAATTGCTTCGAAAGATGAAGCAGGTCATTTAGGGGCAAAAGCCATTGTCATAGAGATACTACAAGATGAGGGGTTTAAAGTCAGTCCACATAAGGTTAGAGAGGAAAGGAAAGTTACAGTACCGAGACTACACCATTTCCCAGGGGAGGAAGGACATGTCAGGACATTTTGGCAATCAGCTTCATGCCCTCCCAGTAAACGTAAGGGGAGTGAGGAAGGCGAAGGGTATATTCAAACATGGCCATAATTTCTTACAGGGTTCTCAGCACTAGTGACTCTGATACAGGCCTTGATTAAAGGAAGGAAGCCCCCGGGAGGAATGAAGGCAAGGCCAGATCAGGAAAAGGCTTTTACAGAGATGAAGATAGCCCTGGTCTCTGCACCCAAGCAAGGATCACCAGATGTGGCTTTCACCCTTTCACCAACACTGCAGCAATGAGGGAGCTACTACCACACAGTAGTGATGCAGGACCATGGGAACACAAGTCAGAGGCCTATCACTCAAAGAAATTGACAGCAGGACTTCCCTGCTGCGAGGCAGCTTTAGAATTTACCATGTGAGCAGTGTGGGTAAATGAGCCTGTTGTCATTATGGGACAACTCATACTACACACATCATACCATTGCAGAGCTCCTGAATACTGGGAAGCTGAGAGAAGTCATCGACAGCAGAAGGGCAGGTATTCAGCATGCACACCTAATACAACAACTGCTGAAAGCAGCGAGTCTGCCAGCAGAGGTGGCGGTATTTAAAGTTAAAACTCACCAGAAAGGAGAGAGTGAGGAGCAGAAAGGAAGAGTGGGCAGATATTACTGCAAAGAAGGCAGCAAAGGAACAAAAGGCAATTGAAACTGCAAGTGTGCAAGAAGAAGTGACAGAAGCCAGTTTAGTAAAATTATATGAAAAGGTGAAGGCAGAAGAGAAGGAGAAATGGAGGAGAAAGAGAACAAAGGAGGAATGGGAGCTGGACACACGGGGAGGAAGGAGTCACGGTGGCCCCACCATTATTATGTAGATACTGCTGAAGTTATATCATGGGGAGATACATCAGGGAAGGCAAAGCATGATCATTACCCTCTGGCATAACCCCAGTTAGGGCATAAAGCTACAGATGGCAAATCAACCACAGCCGAGGGGACCCTAGGAAAACATCCAAATGGACTTCACAAGGCCCCTGCAAAAAGCATAAGAAAAGCTACTGTCTAGTATGGATCACTTCACCCAGTGGGTAGAGGCTTTACCAGCAAGAGACTGCACCACTGCCCGCATTCTAGTTCAGGAAATTCCCCCCAGGGTGGGGAACTCCATTTCAGGTGGACTGATATGGGAGCACATTTCACAGGGAAGGAAACGTTCAAAGTTCATTTATTATCAACGTATGCATACATTATACAACCTTGAGATTTGTCTCCTTACAGGCAGCCACGAAATAAAAGAAACCCAAAAACAATGCCATATACATGAAAAAAAAGACTGTAACAACTAGTGTGCAGAGAATAAAAAAAACACATCATGTCCACAAAATAAAATAACCCATAAAGACCAAATATGCAATAAACAATATCATGCAAACAGTAACCGCAAGCAAACAGTGTTTCTGAACTGAAGACTGCAAGAGTCACATAGTTCAGCGCAGAGCCAAGTAACATCACAGCTCCACGATGTTAATCGGCCTGTAGCTCGCCTTGGGCCCCGACAGCCTGATCTTTCCAAAACCTTGACCTTTTCAATCTGGCCCATCACTTAACTCTCCATCTGAACATTGGGTATTGCCACTTTTGAGCAGAGATCTGAACCGGCCCATACCTTGGCTGGGGCCATGACACCCTGACCTTTTCAATCTGGCCTGGCACTATACAACTCACCTTCTTATTGCCCCCACCGATACAGCAGGGGATCAAGTGTACCGATTATCCGTATAATGACATAGAACCTAAGAGATGAACACCAGACCTGACCACAGTTGATGGAAGCGCACCCACAGGAAACACGAAGGCAGAAGACACTGACAGCGCAAGAGAAACCCATGGTACTCTTAATGAAGGCTGCTTTCTGGAGGTAGGTGATTAGTTGATTAGTATGGAATAGGAAAGACATTGGAGAAAATAGATAGGGAAGGGTTTAAGTTAAAGTAGAGACAGCAGCTTCCACAATTTCAATAGCATGGCAGACTCAGCCTGAATGAGGAGTGAATACGAACGAAATGGGACCTTTCAGCACTCAGGCCAGTGATCGATTGGACAGTTTGGAAGGGGGTATCACCAGGAAAAGAACCTTGCAGTCATTCAAATAGAGACCACCCCAACCCCTTCCTGTACATCGATGAGAGGGCCTGCGAGGCATATGCGCTAACCTTGCTGGTGCTCCCAGAAAGAGTTTTAGCTACCAGAGAATGAAGAGGTGAAGAGGAGGAATGTGGTTGAGCTGGAATCAGCCTGCAGGGGAACAGCCAACAAGCATACACAGACACATTTTGAAAGACTGTTGTTCAAATTTCTGTAACAATTTCTCTACTTAGCATTTTGTAGACAGCAATTAGGGATGATAGGGTAAACGTGGATATACATAAAATAATTGGGGGGGGGCGGATTCTGAGGCAGGGCATTTCTGCTGCCTAGTTGAATAAATCCTCCTAAGATTGGCCTTTCCAGGTACAAAATTTATTTTTGTTCAGGATGGCCAGGAGGAGGGACTGTTAGAGTGATATTTCTGATTTTGCACATTTACATTCAGCAAATGACTGTCCACCAGTCTTCATGTAAATTATGGATTTAATTTGGTGTGCAGCTCTGAACAATGGGTTTCTAAAAGCCGTGAATCCCACACCAGACAATGCTGATTAAAATTCAGTTAGATGTCTGTAGTGTGGGTGTGAATCGTGAGATGTTAAGTTTGTACGTAGTTTCAAAGAAACATTGTTGACACTTTGTAAAAATGTAAAAATGATGTATAGCACACAATATTTTGAGCCAGCCAGACCTTTCGACCAAAAGCATCTCCATATGATGCCTGCTGTATCTTGTTTTGTCAAATAAAGAAGATGCTTCATATCTACCAGTAATTTTCTCCAGTGAATTCATTCATACAACAACAGGGGGTAATGTCCAGGATGAACTAGGTAAACAAGCCAAGAGATGAGTAGGAGAGTCTATCACAATCAAAAAAAGGGAGCCCATGAGAAAGAGGAACAAGACATTATTACCAAAAGAGATAGAGGATAACGTTAAATTGAAAGTAGATACACAGTGGAAAGGACTTGTGGAAGAGCAGAGGACTGGGAAATTTTTAGGATTCATCTTAGACAAAAAGACTCAATAAAGGGAGAAAATTAATTAATTGTGACAGAAAATTTGCAGCTGCCATATTATAAAAATAAGAAAAGGGCAGCCAAGTGTGGATTCTCCAGAAAACAAGGCTGATCAATTATTAAAAAGCAAAAAAAAATTACATTTGTTGAACACTTTTTTTGTAGCAATTTTCACTGTGGAAGTTGTTGTTAGCATCCCCAGGATACACACAGGCCATTTTGAAGTATCTAATAGAACTTCCAGTTACAAATAATAAAGTTTTGGAGAAACGAAAGGGGAGGGGAAGAAGAAAAGGAGGCTAAAGGCAGGTAAGTCATCAAGACCCAATAGAATGCACACTGGTGGGAAGCACCATCAGTTGTAACTTTTCCTAACTTAATCAACTCCAGGTGGTTATCAGAGTATTAGAAAACAACAAATGAAAAAATACAAAGCCCTTGCAACACACACAAAATGCTGGAGGAACTCAGCAGGCTAACCCCAACATGTGTGCATGTGTAAAGCTCTTGTTCAAAAAAGGAGAAAAGCAGAAGGCAAGGCTTGCTAGTTTAATGGCTATTATTGGCAAGATACCAAAGTCAATAATCAAAGCAGAAATCACTTATTTAGGAAAAATGAATATAATTAAACACAGTCAATGTGGTTTTGTGCAAGGTTAGTCACATTTAACTAGTTTGCAGGAATTCTTTGGTGATGTAACAGGGAGGTTTGAGAGAGGGTATTTCAACTTCCAAAAGACATTTGACAAGGTGCCACAAAGCAAGTTGGCACAAAGCCAAAAGCTCGCGTACCAGAGGAAGTGTGTTACACCTGACCCCTCCTGGTTGGGGTCGACCATGGATATTGCATCCTAGCCTCCTACGTGATACATAAGCCAGGGCAGTATGATATGGAGAGAAAGCTGTTGCACATGCAGGAGGCTCCCACTCTCCATGCAACTGATGAACCCAAAGGAATGGCAGAGACTGACAGAGTTTGACACCAGCAGCATTGCAGGAGTTGTTAATCAGCGTTGAGCTCCAGCTCCAGATTTTCCCACCCCAGTGGGTATTACCACAAAGCAGCAGAGATTTCCTTCATAGATGAGCTGCTAACCATAGCTGATGAGCCACATCTGCCCAAAGCGACTGGTTTTAAGGCATCAGTAACCTGCCTTTCCCCTTCTCCTGTCAGTAGAAACAGTTCCAGTGGGTTCAGTAGCTAAGTCACACATGAAGGTCAGGAATTGAACTGAAGGTTACAATGAATTGAAAACTGGCTATCGCATCAAAAACAGCTGGAATAAATTGGTCCTTTTCAGACAGGAATGCAGTAACTTGTGAAGTACCACAGAGATCAGTTCTTGACCCTGCATTTGTTCGTTATTTACATTATTGACCTGGAGAAAGGAACCATACAAGGTTTCCAAATTTGCTGCTGATGCAAAAGTAGGAAGAAAGCCCTGCTGTGGTTCTGCAATGGGATATGGATAAACTAAGTGAGTGAGCAAAAGACAAGCAAATGGAGTTTCATGTGGGGAAATACATGGTCATGTGCTCAGTAAATCAAAAGGCAAAGCTGGTGAAGCACAGAGGAATCTAAGACACCAAAAGCTAACAGACAGGTCCAACAAGTAGTTAGGAAGCCAAACATTATTTTAGACTTCATTGCAGAAGAATTGGAGATTAAAAAAACAAGTAGGCTTTGTTGTTATTGTATAGTGTACTAATGAAGTCTCACATGAAATAGATTTGGTCCCTATCAAGCCAGAAAAAATAGCAAAATTGGAAGCAGTACAAAGCACATTTACCAGCTAATTCATGGAATGAAAGAGCTATTACCAAGAGATGAAATAATTTGGACTATTCCTTAGAGTTTCAAAGAACAAGGAGTTACCTTGTTCAAATATGCATTATTCCAACCATTGAGCACATCTACATGAAATGCTGTTGTAAGAAAGCTGCAACCGTCATTAAAGATCCCCACCAGCTAGGCCATACTCTTTTCTCACTGCTGCCATCAGGTAGAAGGTACAGGAGCCTCACCAGGTTCAACAACAATTACTACCCTACAACCATTGGGCTTCAGAACAAAAGGGGATAACTACACTTAATTGCCCATCCATTGAGATGTTCCCACAATCAATGATCTCAATTTAATGACTCTTTCTTGTTATCTAACGTTCTCGTTAGTTATTACTATTTATTTATATTTGCATTTGCAGTTTCTTGTCTTCTACACCCTGGTTGATCTTTCACTGATTCTGTTATAGTTACTATTCTATAGATTTGCTGAGTATGCCCGCAGGAAAATGAATCTCAGGATTGTTTACGGTGACATATACATACATTGATAATAAAATTTACTTTGAACTTTGACTCAACAGATGCTTAACAGAGTAGATGTTAGGCTATTTTCACTAGTGGGAGAATCTTGGAGAATACAAATAGTAATTTAACCGATTTAAAACTCATGTAAATATCTTCTCGCAATTGCTGGAGAACCTCTGGAATTGTTTGCCTCAGAGGTTGGATCATAAAAATTATTTAAAGTGGTATTGGATAAATATTTGATAAATTGAAGAGAGAGCATGAAGCAAAGGTGCAGAAATGGAGTTAAGACCAGCAATAATCTTATTAAATATTGGAGTAGGCATGAAATGCTTGAGGGCCTAGTTCCACTCCATTTTTTTCACACAATCTATTTTCATTATCACTGGTTTGTTTTCATATTTCAAATTCCTTTTTAGTTCTCCTTTGCCAAGTTTTTCAATGCTCCCTATCCTCAGGTTTATAGTCATTTCTGTTATTTGACTTTTAGAAAAAGGTGATGTGGCAGAGTTGATTAAAAAGTGGTCTTACAAACTGGTCACCCCTCTCTCTATTGTTGATTGGTAGAATTAACTCTTATTAAAATGAATATCCTGCCTAAATTTATATACCTTTCTCAGGCCTTACTTGTTTTTATTCTCAAGTCCTTTTTTGATTCTCGATTCAATTCTATCTTCGTACATATAGAAAAACATTCTCGATGAAAGTGAACTTTTTGAAAATTCACTTTCAAAAAATTAAAAAGAATGTAGGTTTAGCTTTACCAAATTTTAGGTTTTATTACTGGGCAGTCAATATACGAAATCTTACGTTTTGGTCATATTACTTTGATCGTGAGGACTGCCCAGTATGGATCTCTTTAGAAGCTAACTCTGTTAAAAAAAAATTCTATTATTTCTCTTCTTGGATCCTCACTTCCTTTACTTTTAAACTAACTAACAATTTGGTAATTAAACATTATTTGAGGATCTGGTTATAATTTCGAAAATACTTTGGTTTATTGAGATTTTCTCTTTCTAGTCCCATTTTTTCTAATTTTTTTTTAAACCTTCTATGACCAATGTAGTTTTTAAAGAATGGGATAGATTGGGTATTAAATGCTTCCAGGATCTGTTTGTGGAAGAAGCCTCTTTTCGTTTGAGCAACTGTCAGCTAAATATAGCTTTACCAAAAACCCATTTTTTCGATATCAAATCAGAGACTTTCTGCAATCTCAATTACATACATTTCCTATGAGTCCTGATAAGAACTTATTACATGTAATTTCTAATTTGAAACCTTTTTATAAAGGCTCAATATCCAATATTTATGGCATGTTGTTGGTAATAAGTGAGGCTCCTTTAGACAAAATTGAAAATGCCTAGGAACAAGATATACAGATTTCAATTTCTGAGGAGACTTGGAATGAAATTTTTAAATTGCTTAACACTTCATTACTATGTTCTCACCACTCCCTCCTACAATTTAAAGTGGTACACAGGGCCCACATGTCCAAAGACAAGCCATTTTGTTTTTATCCAGATATATCTCCATATTTGAATAGATGTAACAATGGAGAGGCTTCACTAATCCATATGTTTCAGACATGCCCGAGTCTTGAAAAATACTGGAAGTATTCCAAACTTTTTCTGTACTTTTTAAAGTAAATTTTAAGCCTAACCCTTTGACTGCACCGTTTGGTATTGTTGGAGACAAAAGCATAACTTTGGAGGCATCTGATTGGCATATATTGGCTTTTATTTCTCTTATAGCTAGGAGGGCTGCGTTGCTTAAATGGAAGGATGTTGTTCCGCCTACTCATGCTCAATGGTTACGTGATGTTATGTCATGCTTAAATTCAGAGAAGATCCGTTGTTCAATTTCTGATCCTAACCAACACTTTCAAACATTGTGCGGATCATTTTTGAACTACATTCATAATCTTTGATTTGGTGTTAAAGTACAGATGTTGGCTAATAACATAAATCACCATGTGATAAGGATTTTTTTCCATCTTTCTTTCTTTCCCAAACAGCTTCAATCTTGGTAGTGGGTTTAGATTCTTTTTTTATAATAAAATTATTACAATTCAAATTACAATTTAACGTACATATTTGATAATGAATGTAGGGTACTGCAATTGCATTTAAATATAATGTATTTGGAACTATTCTATCTTTTTTTGATTCATAATATATATCCTCATGTACTCTGTATTCTTCTATGTGAAAATTAATAAACATTGAAAAAGAATTAAAAAGTGGTCTTAAGTCACATTTAAGGAATAATGACAAATTTCAAAAACAAAAGATCCTTTTAATCTTAAAACCAAACATGCTTCATTTATGATTGGCAAGAGAAATTAAAGACAAAGGAAGAAACTTTAAATTTCTTCATTATTAAGGTTGGCAACCTCATGCCTTTATATTTTCCTTCATAAAGATTTAAGACCCAAATTATGCACGGAGTTACATCACTTTCAAACTCAATATCCTACTTTCCTCAAAAAGCTGTTTGATTACAAGATTATCAATTAAGCTTTTCTCACTACCTAAACAAACTCCAAAATTGCATTCTTCTTAGTTGGTTCCTCACCATACTACTCTAGAGAACAATCTTGTATATATTCCACCAATTAAGCCTCCACCTTAGTACTGTTGATTTGATGAATTCAGTCCACATACAGTACATGGATTAAAGTTCTCATGGTTACTGTATCACGCATACCTAATTTATACTGATTTGTCCCGCCCAAAATCGCAAACTACTACTTGAAGACTTATAATGTCTGCCAATTATGAACGTTGCCATTTCTTACTCTGTTCCAAACTGATTTATAGTTCTACATCATAACCTGCAGAGTCCAGAAAATTTATCACATTGAGCTCTTCCTTTATCAATTCCGCCTCATCACCTGTACCTTTTCTAAAAGTCAAATATCACTGAACATTCAGCTCCCATCTTTTCCAAAATAGAATTAGGGTCATAACATTAATTCATCTTTCCTGCTGCAAATACACTGAGTATTAGATATAGTACCTGTCAATTCAACACCTACTACTTTCAGTACTTGGATCCCAAATTTCTACTCGCCTTAGCTTCCCCTATTTTTTTGTCTACTATTTGTCCAACTTTTAATTCCTGCTTTGGGAGTTCCTTCCCAATTTTTTTCTTATTTACTGAGACAGTGCAGAATAGTGCAGAATTCCTTCCTGCCCTTTGAGCTGTGGGAGGGAACCAGAGCACGCAAAGGAAACGCATGTGGTCAGAGGGAGAATTTACAAACTCCTTACTGACGGCAGAGGGAAATAAACCCGGGCTGCTGGTACTGAAAAGCGCTGTTCAAACAACTACGCAACCGTGCCATTCCCAAATTTCCTTGGAGATTCAAACTTCTTGCTTTCGCCTCACTAACAGCACAAAACACCAACCACCCAAGTCCAGAAAATACTGGCTCCAATCCTAACACTCTAGTTAATACCTGTTCTACTTTCTCCATGAACTGTCCCAATGCCTCAAATCTAAAAGCTTCCCACCCGGATATCCCTGTGCAGCCACATATTAGTTACCCTACTTCTGTACTTGTTACATGTGGCATTGAGACTTCTACCATAAAGATCTTGCTTTTGTTAAACCTTTTTCCAAGCTCCCCAGTCTTCATCTTTTTAGCCATCTACATCACTGGTATTATTAAAGTTCACAATCTCTTTTGCAATTCCTTGCAGTCACCCAAACTACTTAACTATTGAAATTATAATAATAAGCAAGCAATAAATATTAAGAGCATGAGATGAAGAGTCCTGGAGAGCGAGTCCACAGGTGGTGGGAACATTTCAATGATGGGGCAAGTGAAGTTGAGTGATGTCATCCCTTTGGTTCAACAGCCTGATGGTTGAAACTACCTGACAGAACAACAACCCCATTTTGTGAACTGTCAAGGAAATCTGGACCAAAAACGTACACACCTCCGGCTCTTGTGCCCATATTCACTTATCAATATTCCTGATTTATCATTCTTGTCTGCCAAGACACACGTCACAAGACAAAGTAAAAGCAGGCCCCATTTGTTCTAATAATGTTAACAGAAAATTGTTCTGGACCAAATGAGTTTCAGTGTACAGCACATTAGCAAATTGCTACCCACAAGCAAAACTGGCAGCTAAAGATGGGTGAAAATGAAGCACAAATACAGCAGTGCATCTGACAAGTCAATGGGGAAAGGAGCCTGGATTGTCTGTTGGTGTGTCGGTGTACAACCTGAGGACCTCCAACCTAAACCAACAATTACGTGGGATATTTCAGCGCAAATTCCAAAGTGGCAGCGAAGTAGCTGAACACTCTCAGCAGCTGTGAAATACTCTGCGTGCACCCAGGGATTCGAGAGGAACGTTTCGGTCTGAACCAAGCCTGCAAAAACAGGAATGCCCCTAAATCGCCAGGGAGCTGCTTAGTCCCACCTCTAGGAGCGGCGTCCGCCCCCAGAGCTGCTCCTCGACCCGGGCGGAGACTACCACCAAGCCCCGGCGCCCGCTGCCGGAGGGCCCGACGCCGCCCTCTTTCCCCGCAGCTCGCCCGCATCCATACCGTGCTTTGGTTGCCGGTGGGACTATCTACGTCTTGACTGGACTGGAACTCAGGCTCAGCCTGGGGCTCCCAGTCGCTCCCCGCCGACACCTGCTCCTCTTCCTCCTGCCTCCCGACCTGATCTGCCATCATCCAGCACACCGCACTGCGCAGCCGCGGCCTCCGTCCTCGGCCCTCGCTCCTCGGTCCACGTTTAAAGGCACAGCGCACTCTGCCCGCGGAAAGATCCCGCCGTGGGTCCACCCTCCAGCCAGTAAACGGTCAAAGTAACCCGTCAGGCTGTTTCCAGTGAGGCCTTGTGTCTGTACTCTCCGGAATTCGTTGCCACAGGCGGCCGTGGAGGTCAAGTCATTGAGTATGTTTAAGGCAAAGGATGATAGATTGTTGATTGTTCAGGGCGTGAAGGGATCGGGGAAGAAGGCAGGAGATTGGGGCTGAGAGGGAAATGGATCAGCCATGATGAAATGACGAATCAGACTTGATGGGCCAAATGGCCTAATTTGCTCCTATATGTTATGGTCTTTATTCCCCAAAAAAAAGCCTTCTGGTTAAAAAGAGAAAGAAATAGGAAATAAAAATATGCATTTGTTCGTTTGTCTATTGCGCAACAAACGAGAACCACTCTAGTCATCCTTGATTCATAGGGGGCTTGACTGGTTTATGGATATACAGATGGAGATGGCTGGAGAGGCCATAAAATCCTCCTGAAGTTCTTTGGCAGTGTAGACAAAAGATAGCAGCCATGTTGGGTTGGAGGTCACTGGCTCGGGCTTTTGTGGCCAGCCTAAGTCTCTCTACTGCAATAGTCCTTTCTGCTTTGTGTTTCACTGCACTCTTAAGGAGAAAGGAAATACACATTATATTAAAAAAAACATTAACTTCCTAATGAAAGCTGAGCATTTTCTGCAAAATTGATTTGAGCCCTGGTTTGCCAAAAGCAATTAATCTCAATGTCAGTCTCAGTGATTGAAATCAGTAGTACCCAGTCATCTCCATTCTATAAGGTGAGAGTTTTGTCAAGTTATGGACTGTTAATCACACAACATAGACAGAATCCAGCATGTTATATCAACTGTATGCTCGTTAATTGGCTCTATTTCTGTAGTGAACAAAGGCAGAGAATACAGACATCACACATTGGTGTAACAATATTTATATATATATAATTCCTATGTTACTGATTTCAGAATCAGAATCAGTTTTAGTATCACCAGCATATATTGTGAAATTTGGTGTTTTTGAGTCAGCAGTACAATGCAATACATAATAATAAAAACTGAATTACAGTAAATGTATATATAACAAAATAGTTCAATTAAATAAGTAGTGCATAAAAAGTAATGAGGTATTGTTCGGTGAGGCAACACTTCACCTGTGAGCCTGTGGGGGTCATCTACTGTAACTAGTGCTCCCGATGTATATTGGTAAGACCCGACGTAAATTGGGAGACCGCTTTGCCAAGCACCTATGCTCTGTCCGTCAGAAAAAGTGGGATCTCCCAGTAGCCAACCATTTTAATTTTACGTCCCATTCCCATTCCAACATGTCAGTCCATGGCCTCCTCTACTGTCGTGATGAAGCCACACTCAGGGTGGAGGAGCAACATTTTGTATTCCATCTGGGTAGCCTCCAATCTGATGGTGTGAACATTGATTTCTTGAACTTCCGGTAATAATCCCCCCCTTCGCCATTACCCTTTTCCCTCTCTCACCTTATCTGTTTACCTGCCTGTCACCTCCCTCTGGTGCTCCTCACCCTTTTCTTCCATGGCCTTTTGTCCTCTCCTATCAGATTCCCCCTCCTCCAGCCCTTTATCCCTTTCGACCTCCCAGCTCTTTACTTCACCCCTCACCTTCTTCTGTCTGCACCTATCACTTACTATCTTGTATTTCTTCCTCTCCCCCCATCTTCTTACTCTGACTTCTCATCATTTTTTCTTCAGTCCAGATGAAGGGTCTCAGCCCAAAACATCGACTGTACTCTTCTCCATAGATGCTGCCCGGCCTGCGGAGTTCCTCCAGCATTTTGTGTGTGTTCATAGGCTTAATGCCCATTCAGAAAAGTGATGGCTGAGGGGAAGAAGCTGTTCCTGAATCATTGAGTGTGTGCCTTCAGACTCCTGTACCTCCTTCCTGATGGTAGCGATGAGAAGAGGGCATCACCTGGGTGACGGGGGCCCTTACTGATGGACGCTGCCTTTTTGAGGCATCGCTCCTTAAAGATGTCCTGGATGCTACAGAGGCTGGCGCCCATGATGGAGATGACTAAGTTCACAACTTTCTGCAGCTTCTTTCAATCCTGTGCAGTAGCAACCCCCTACCCCCATAGCAGATGGTGATGCAGCTGGTTAGAATGCTCCCCATGGTACATCCGTAGAATTTTGCGAGTGTTTTACAATAAGTCTCCTATGGTGATAGCTGATGTAATTAGAGGTCACGTGACCTTGGATCATTCTGATTTTCCATAGACAATATCATGCTACATAGTAAACTACACCAAATTTATAAACCATTGCATGTTAGAAGAAAACTCAAGGAAGTAAAGTGCAGACTGGAAGCAGTCAGTCTTAGCAAACATTTGTATTGTAATGATGTCAATGCTTTGGGGGAAGAGTGAGATATCAGTGTTGAGGCCATTGAATGGAGGAGCAATTTGATGGCCTGTCCCTTTTTCTGTTTCTTATGTTTTGGTTCCAGCCAGTACACAAGTTTCTATTTCCATATTCCTTCAAATATTTTTGTGCATTTTATTTTTTTTTAAACATCACTGCAGTTTAGAATTTTATTTTGTGTACAGGAAGATAGATTTGGTTACTATGCCCACAAGAAAATGAATCTCAACATTGGTGACATAAATGCACTTTGATAATGAAATTTATTTTGAACTTTAAACTTTTTGCCAGAATAGAGTCAAAAAGGTCTAGACTAGAAAGTGCAGCTGGTGATAATACACAATAAGCAGTTAATTCAAAAACAAACTCTTTTGCATTCTTGAAATCAGAAATTGAAAACTCTTCTACTGCCAAGACAGATCTTTGGGGTCAGGAATGCCCTGTTTTCACTATATTCTGTAGATTTTGTGTGGTCTTTGCAGAGTGGATGTGGAGAAGATGTTTTCTAATGTAGTAACATCCAGAATTGAGGATCGGTGATTAAAAATAAGGATGTGTGCATTTTAGAAAAAGATGATGTTGTTTTTTCTTGGCCTCCTTCTGTCACAACCTTGGATTCTACTGCGGGTTCTATGCACCTCCGCAGGCAGACTGCAGAACAGGTTTGGTAATCAAGCTCACAGGAATTCATGTTCCAGCTGATTGTTGTTTCATTATGATGGTATTTAACTACTTTCTTTTCGTTCTAGCCTTGTTGAAACTTGACCAAAGGCACAACAACATTTGCGGTCCCTGCTTATCCTTGCCTTTGTCCGGGAACGAGAACTACCATTCCAATTGACGCTGGAAAGGAGCAGTATACATTTAGTATTTAGTTATTGTTTCCATCTGTAGTTTTGCATTTAACCTGCAGTTTGAGAGTTTTAGTAGGCCCTGTTGGCCTAGCTTTTATTGTTTTTCTTTTCCTTTAAATCCTGCAACAGATCTTATTATAGTCAGTGAACTGTTGACCTGCTTCAGTGTCTCTCTCCCTCCACACCTGTGCCATAGACAAATGGTCCAACATCTTCAAAGGGCAGTAAAAGCAAAAACTTGAATATTTTCAGGCAGAGGCAGATAGATTCTTGATAAGTAATGTCAAAGTTATTGCAGGTGGATGGAAAGTGGAATGAATTATAATCAGGAACATTGAGAGAAAAGGGTAGAATATTGAAGTGGGGTTATGAGGGAAAAGATTGGGTAAGAAAAGGAAGGTACAGGGGGAGAGGGAAGAGGAGTTTGAAGAGTGGGGGTGAGGGCAAGAGGCTGAGGAAAAGGGTGTGAACACAAGCATGTAGCCTAAATAAAAAGAAATATGCTCAAAACATTCAACAGATTGGACTTTACCTGCAGAGACTGCAAATGGGACAAGAAAGGGGAAAGACGGGGTTGTCTTGTGGACAAGTAAATTGAGGAAGAAATGAACACTATCTGAATTTGCCAGAGGGAAATTCTGGAAATCTCAAATAAAATATTGAAAATGCTGAATATCTGAATACTCATTTCTGCATCTGGAAGGCTACAACGTGCCCAGTTGGATAAGAGCAAGTTATGCATCAAGTCCAAGCATGCACTGGCTTTTACAAGGTTCATGTAGGAGGTCCAAGATAGAGAGATCAGAGTGAGAGCTAGACAGGGAATTAAGGCGACCAGTGACTAGAAGATGAGAATCATATCACGTCACTGAGCGGAGGTGCCAGGCAATCCTATCTGCACTTAGTTCTACGGATCCAGGAAAATTCATAGCAAGCAGCAAGTAAGGTATTATACATTCAAAGTAATTGTTCCTTCTCATGGAAAGACACACACAAATTTCTAAAGATGTACCCTGGAGTGCATTCTAACTGGCTGCATCACCATCTGGTGGTATGGGGAGGGTGGGGCACTGCACAAGATCAAAATAAGCTGCAGAAAATTCTAAACTCAGTCAGCTCCATCATGGGCACTAGCATCCGCAGCATCCAGGACTCTTCAAGGAGCGATGCCTCAGAAAGGCAACATCCATTATTAAGGTCACCCATCACCCAGGACATGCCCTCTTCTCTATATATACTGTATACTTCTTATTGTAATTTACAATAATAATAGTTATTATTATGTATTGCAATGTACTGCTTCTGCATAACAACAAGTTTCATGACATATGCTAGTAATACTAAATCTGATTCAATTTAGATTATGTGGGCCTGGACAGTAGAAAGGAAAAAGGTAAAAGTGTAGGCGTTACATCACATGCCGTGACACAGAAAGGATTTGTGTATATATAGCAATAAAAAAATGGCCAAGAATCTCAGGAGAAAATATCCTTTTGGATCTCTGGAAAGGAAAGAGAAGGAAAATAAGTCTGGTGGTAGTATCATGTGATGGGTGTTTGAAATTACCAAGTGCAAAATGTTTAATATAGAGAAGAAGGAAGATGGAAAGTTGAGACATGGAGAACCATACCCTCATACTGGTGGAGAGGAGAAAGGGTGAGAACACAAGTGCAGGAAATGGAATGGATATGTGGGCAAGCCATTCATAAATAACTGAAAAGGAGGATGACGTTATCAGAATAGATGATCAAAATTCAAAGTAATTTTTTTATTCAAGAACATATATGTTACCATATATGTACAACTCTGAGATTCATTTACTTGGCAGGCATTCACAGTAAAAGCACACACAACAAGATGAACAAACAACCTGTATGCAAAAGACTACAAGCTGTGGCAAGACAAAAAGAAAATAAATAGCAAAATTATAATAATAAATAAATAAGCAATAGATATCAAGAACATGAGATTGCGAAAGTAAGTCCATACGTTTTGGGGACAGTTCAGTGTTGGGGTGAATGTTGTTATCCCCTGTGGTTCCAGAGCCTGATGGTTGAGAGTTAATAAAAGTTGCTGAACCTGATGGTGAGGGTCCTGAGGCTCCTGTACCTCCTTCCTGATGGCCTGGGTGGTGGGGGTCCTTGATGATGTTTGCTACTTTCCTTTGACAACATTCCTTGTAGCTGTGCTTGTTGGTGGGAGAGCTTTACCCATGATGGACAGGACTGTATCTACTGCCTTTTTGTAGGCTTTTCTATTCAAGGGCATTTGTGCTTCCATACCAGGCCATGATGCAACCTCTCAGTATACACACCACCATACATCTATAGAAATTTGTCATTGTTTTAGATGACATGCCGAATCCTCGCAAATTTATAAGAAAATAGAGATGCTGCTGTGCTTTCTTCCTAATGGCACTTGTGCTAGACCCTGTACAGATCTTCTGAAATGATAAGACCGAGGAACTTGAAGTTGCTGACCCTCTCCACCTCTGATCACCTGATGAGGAATGGCTCATATACTTCCAGTTTCCTCCTCCTGAAGTCTGTAACCAGGCCTCTGCCATTGAGTGAGAGGTTGTTGTGGCACCACATAGCCAGATTTTCAGTCTCCCTTCTATATGCTGATTTGTCACCACCCTTGATTTGGCCAATTTAAATATAGCATTGAAGTTGTGCTTAGCCACATAGTCGTAAGTATAAAGCAAGTAGAGCAAGGGGCTAAGTATACAGCCTTGTGGTGCATCTGTGCTGATGGAAATTTGGAGAAGATGTTGTTGCTAATTGGAACTGACTGGGGACTGTAAGGGAGAAAATCAAGGATCCAGTTGCACAAGGAGATATTCAAATCTCAGTCTTGAAGTTTATTGATCAGTTTTGAGGAGCTGAGAGTATTGAATGCCAAGCTGTAGTCAATGAAGCGCTTCCTGATGTATGCACCTTCACTATCTAGATGTCTCAAGGTTGAGTGAAGAGCCAATGAAATGGCATCTGCAGTTGATCTGTTGTGCTGGTAGGCAAATTGGTGTGGATCCAAGTCACTACTTAGGCAAGAGTTGATATGTTTCATCACCAACCTCTCAAAGTACTTCACCAGAGTACTGTAGATGTAAGTGCTACGGGTCAATAGTCATTGAGCCAGTTTAAAGCAGGTGGCTACCTCACTCTGCTGAAACAAGAGGTTAAATATATTGGTGAACACTCCAGACAGTTGATCAGCTCTGGTCTTCAGTATTTGGCCAGGTACCCAGTCTGGGGCCAAATTCTTTTGGTGGTTTCACCATCCTGAAGAACGCCCTCAGATCAGCCTTAGAGTTTGAAATCACAGAGTCATCAGAGGCTGTGGGAATTTGTGAAAGATGTAGATGGAGGAAATAGGAGAATGGAAGATATTGTGGAGTATATTGGCCTATCCCTTTAGGTGTTTATGCATATAAATTAATCTAAAATTCTTAGTTCAAATATGCAAATACAATGCTAGACAGGATGTAAAATTGGATGGGACTTCTGCCTCCAGACTGAGAAATCTGAAGAGGTATGTATGCATTCAAAAGAATATTCCAACGCAGGCTGTAGTAATTCAGCATTGAAGCACGCATAACACACAAGGGGTTCAGACAGAAGATCATGAAAGTTCTAATGTCCCTTTTCTCACACATGCACAGTCACCAGATTTTGACTAGAGAATGCATGACATTGTGTTTAACTGTCAACAAAAACTTATTCTAATCCATAGACATTGCATTTCATTTACATTGACATAAATTACTGTCATTACACAACATGTTTAATCTGTATTTATGCATATTTAATAGCATATTTAATACTCCAAATGAGATATGATCCTCCATTTACTGAACTTACTTAAATATTAATTGTGTGTGTTGATATGAACTCTGTAATCATGATTAAATGATTTGTGAATAATTGAAGCACTATAAACTGATTTTACGTAGGGAGCTGTAAATTCAAAGATCCAACACATAGAATACAGAGATTTAATTGATAAGCATTCTCTCAGAAATCTCAAAACAGGTGGTCATGGGGTAGAACAGACAGTACCCGGGGAAGACACCGGATTGAGGAGGCATTTGAGTGTAAGGAAGCTAAATACCAGGATCTGGTAGAGCATTGCCAAAGACAGGGCATGATGTGAGCCTATAGAGTCGGGGTATGGAGCTCTGCAGAACCTACTCTTTCCTTGGCATTATGGGGTCTGCTAAGAGAAGAACCAACAGGATCATCACAGAGGCTGCTGAACGAGTCTCCAGATGGCTATAGATCAAGAGGTGTGACCCGTGGGCCAATGCTGCTGGGACTCAAGGCAGGGTCTGATCAACCCTGGCTGGGATGCTTGGGTGAGGGTGTCTGATGTTGAAAGACCTGAAGCTTCTGATGATCCCAGGTTACATCACTGATAATGTGAATGAGTGCATCCTAGGATGTCTCTCAGCATCATCCCTGGAGTTATGACCATTGCTAGCAAGTCCAGCATTTAAGGAGTTGGTGTAGAAGGGAGGGGATAAGATTTTTGGATCATTGGGCTCTCTTCCAGGGAGGGTGGGACCTTTACAGAAGAGATGGTTTGCACCTGAACTGGAGGGGGACTAATATCCTAGCAGGAATGTTTGTTAATGCTGCATGGTGGGGTTTAAACTAGAGTTGCAGGGGGCTGGGAACCAGAGTGCCAGAATATTTAGTTGAGAGGTTGTGGAGGCAGACGTAGGTAAGACCTCGGAAAAAGTTAAAATCCAAAGGTTGAGCATGGTGCGACTAGTGTCCTGAGCTGAATATTTTTCAATGCAACAAGTATCATAGGAAAGGTGGATAATAGTGCTGAAGATGAGGTAGCTGGTTAACAAACAGAGGCAATGTGCAGTGAGGAGAGGCTGTTGATAGGGCAAAATCACAGTCAACAGCATGAGTTGCAAGGTAAAAGACTAAGAAAATTGGCAAGGGTGAATACAGGACTAAGGGTGTTATATTTGTGTATGCACAGTATATGGACAAAGGTAGATGAGCTTGCAGCATAGGTACAAATTGACAGGTATGATGTTGTAAGCATCACTGAATCATGGCTGAAAGAAGATTATAGCTGGGAGATTAATGTCCAAGGATACACCTTGTATCAAAAGGACAGACAGGTAGGCAGAGGGGGCGACGTTGCTCTGTTAGTAAAAAATGAACTGAAATCTTTAGAAAGAGGTGACATAGGGTCGGAAGGTATTGAATTGTTGTGGATAGAGCTAAGGAACTGCAAGGGTAAAAAGACCTTGATGGGAGTTGTATACAGACCCCCAAACAATAGTAAGGATGTGGTCAACAAATTACAATGGGAGATAGAAAATACATGTCAAAAGGGCAATATTACAATAGTCATGGGGGACTTCAATATGCAGATAGATAGGGAAAATCAGGTCGGTGCTGAATTCCAGGAGGGTTATTTCTAGAATGCCAATGAGATACCTTTTTAGAGCAGCTTGCGGTTGAGCCCACTAGGGATCAGCTATTCTGGATTGGGTGTTGTGTAATCAACCAGAATTGATTAGAGACTTAAGGTAAAAGAACCCATAATATGATCAAATTCACCCTGACATTTGAGAAGGAGAAGCTTAAGTCAGGTGTGTCAGTATTAAAGTGGAGTAAAGGGAATTACGGAGGCATGAGAGAGGAGTTGGCCAGAATTGATTGGAAAGGAACACTGGCAGGGAAGATGGCAGAGCAGCAATGACTGGAATTTCTGGAAACAATTCAAAAGGCGTACATCCCAAAGAGGAAGAAGTATTCTAAAGGAAAGATGACACTACTGTGGCTAACGAGAAGTCAAATGCAACATAAAAGTCAAAGAGAAGGCATATTATAGAGCAAAAATTTAGTGGGAAGCTACAGGATTTGGAAGCTTTTAAAAACTAACAGAAGGCAACAAAAAAGACATTAAGAAGGTAAGGATAGAATACTAAAGTAAGCTAGCCAATAGTATTAAAGAAGATACAAAAAGTTCCTTCAGATACATTAAGTGTAGAAGAGAGGCGAGAATGGATGTCAAACTGCTGGAAAATGATGCTGGAGAGATAGTAATGGGGGACAACGAAATGGTGGATGAACAGAATAAGTATATTGCATCAGTCTTCACTGAGGAAGACACTAGCAGTATGGTGGAAGTTCCAGGTGTCAGGGGTCATGAAATGTGTGAATTTACCATAGCTAGAAAGAAGGTTCTTGGGAAACTGTAAGTTTTGAAGGTAGATAAGTCATCTTGACCAGATGATGTACACCCCAGGATTCTGATAAAATAGGCCATAGTCAGCATGGTTTCCTCAATGAAAATCTTGACTAACAAATCTGTTGGAACAAGCAGAATAGACAAAGAAGAATTGGTTGATTTTGTGTACTTGGATTTTCAGAAGGCCTTTGACAAGGTGCCACACATGAGGCTGCTTAATAAGCTACAAGCCCATTGAATTACAGGAAAGATTCTATCATGGATTAAGCAGCGGCTGATTGGTAGGAGGCAAAGAGTGGGAATAAAGGAAGCTATTCTGGTTGGATGCCTGTGACTAGTGGTGTTCCACAGGGGTCTGTGTTGGGATGAATTTGAATGCTGGAATTGATGGCTTTGTTGCAACGTTTACAGATGATATGAAGATAGGTGGAGGGGGAGGTAGTTTTGAGGAAGTAGAGAGGCTACAGAAGGACTAAGACAGATTAGGAGAATGGCCAAAGAAATGGCAGATGGAATACAGTGTCAGGAAGTGTATGATCATGCACTTTGGTAGAAGAAATGAAAGGATTGACTATTTTCTAAATGGAGAGAAAATACAAAAAACTGAGACACAAAGGGATTTATGAATCCTTGAGCAGGATTCTCTAAATGTTCATTTTCAGGTTGAGTCTGTGGTAAGGAAGGCAAATGCAATGTTAGCATTCATTTCAAGACGACAAGAGTATAAAAGCAAGGGCATAATGTTGAGACTTTATAAAGCACTGGTGAGGCCTTACTTTGAGTATTGTGAGCAGTTTTGTGCCCCTTATCTTAGATAGGATGTGCTGAAATCAGGGAGTTTTTAAAGGAGGTTCACGAAAAGTATTCCACGTTTAAATGGCCTGTCATATGAAGAGCCTTTGTTGGCTCTGTGCTTGTATTCACTGGAATTCAGAAGAATGAGGGGAGACCTCATTGAAACCTATTGAATGGTGAAAGTGGATGTGGAGAGGATTTTTCCTGTGTTGGGAGAGTCTAAGACCAGAGGACACAGCCTCAAAATAGAGGGGTGTCTTTTTAGAACAGAGATGAGGAGGAATTTCCTTAGTCAGAGATTGGTGAATCTAGAATTCTTTGCCGCAGGCAGCTGTGGAGGCCAAATCTTTATGTATATTTAAGGTAGAGGTTGATAGATTCTTGATTGGTCAGGGCATGAAGGGAAATGGAGAGACGGCTGGAGACTGGGGCTGAGAGGAAAACTGGAAATAATGGGGCAGGCTCGATGGTCTAAGTGGCCTAATTATGCTCTTATATCTTATGGTCCTAATGCCAATCCCTAAATACCTCTAAGAAAATTGTGGTGAGTTGACATTTTGGACTGCTGCAGTCCTTTTTCTCATGGCCTGATTAAGCAGGGCATTCCAAAATCTTCACGCAGTGATGCAACAGCAGTGGTATGACATGTAAAATTGGGATGCATTTTCAGGTAACACCCACAAACTGCTGGAGCAACTCTGCAGGTCAGGCAGTGTCTATGGAAATGAATAAGCAGTCGATGATTTGGGCTGACACCCTTCTTCAGGACTGGAATGGAAGGGAGAAGATGCCAGAATAAAAAGATGGGGTGGGGGGTTGGTGAATTGACACAGTGCATTTTATAGCTGATGACTAATACAGGCATAGTACACCTGTGGTGAAGGAAATGATTTGTCCATTTTTAGTCTCTTCAATTTCCTCAGTATTTTCTTTTCATTTCATTGACTACTTTCTGATTGATGGCGTAGCTGACAATACCCTGTTCACATTCACTGAGATGCTGTGACATTGAAGCTGTGTGAAATGTTGTAACCCACACTTACCAATCTAGCAGATGCTACCTGAACCCCAGCTCAAAACGTAGTTTCACTTATAATCCTGCCACCCTCTCCTCAACAAGTAGAGTTAAGTCCAGACCAAATACTCTGAATGAAACAATGGCAAATCTCCTTGGAATTTCACCTGCTTTGGTGGACATGGGTTGTCCTAAGAAGCATCTGAACAGGATTTAGGTAATGCACACAAAATGTTAGAGGAACTCAGCAGGCCAGGTAGCATCTATGGACCACAGTAAACATTAATGTGACCATTTAGTCCAAAAGTAGCATATCAGGCCCATCTCTGTGACAAATGCCAGACACTGGATCAAACAAGGCATCACCCCTTTACATTATCCTCTCAATATGAATTCTGCGGATATGTCATTGAAATAAACAGCCTTTCAGAAAAAAAGGCCAAGCCATAATTGTTGAACTTCAAACAATAAACATTGTACCAGCTACTTTCAAAGGGCGGCATGCTAGCCTAGTGGTTAGTACAATGCTTTATGAGCAGCGTTCAATTCCCATCGCAGCCTGTAGGAGTTTGTATGTTCTCCCTGTGACTACATTGGTTTTCTCCAGGTGCTCCAGTTCCCTCCCATGGTCCAAAGTTGTATGGGTTGGTAGGTTAATTGGTCATTATAAATTGTCCTGTGATTAGACAAGGATTAAATTAGGGGGATTGCTGGATGGCATGGCTTGAAAAGCCGAAAGGACCTATTCCTCAATAAATAAATAGACAGACAGATAGATAGATAAAAAAATAGATAGATAAGTGCTTTTAATTAGACTCCTGGTTCGCCAGAATTTCCTCTCTATTGTCTATGAATTCTACTGTGAAAACAATTTTAAAGTTGTCATTCTTCATTTCAGCTATTTTCTATTCTCTATTGTAATATTCTATGTCTCTGTCTCTAAGGAATCCATAATCTTGTTCATCTCTTCTTACATGCTTGTGGAAACTCTTAAAATATTTATTAATTTTCCTGCTGATTTACTCATATTTTCCATCTTCTTGTTTCTTCTTTCACTTTCTTTTAGTGATTCATCAGCCAATTTAAAAAAGTAAAGCTAAAGATGTACCATACCAAATTGAGCACACAATCCAATCTGAGACATCAGTATAATGTCGGTAAAGGTCTGCAGCATCAGGATGGCAACTTCCAGGTGAGACACTAAAATAACACCTTGTCTATCCTAACAGGTAAATGTAAAAAAATCCTGGAAACCATCTGAAGAGAATCAGAATACCCTTTACTACTCAGTATCTATTCATCAAGTGGCCTCCATAATACAAATTCAGCAGCCATGCAGTGTGCAAATGATCTCCAGTTTTTTTCCCTGCACTGCAACAATAATGAAACTTCAAAAGTTGGCTGCAGAGTCCTTTGGGGCATCATATTACTGGAAGTTCATTACATTCTTCAACTGTTGAGAGAGGTTTCCCCCATAGTTGTAAACAGCCATGTGCTCTGGGGAAGATTTATATAGACCTAGCCAAGTGGGAGCCAGCTGAATAAAAGCAGTTTTGTTTTGCTTAAATCTGCACTGCATGCAGTCTGACGCAGGTTGGTAGTTGAAATATTAATTTGTATTCAATGTATGACACTCATATTAGAACAACAAATCATAAAAGGATACCACGCATCAACCAAGTTAGTGTGAATTCTGCTACATTGCAAAATAAAACAACTATAAAAATTATTGGCTTATGCTGAAGTATATTTGTATTAAGCACTCCTGCATTTGCCAGTTGGCAGCTTAGACCTACGAACAAAATAGTCATTACTTTTTAGAGTGAGTTAGAGTGTGATTCTCAGCCTGAGGAACTCCTTATGCATTTTAGGGTTGAATGATGTAGTTTATGTAAATACGTGTGATCTATTTCACGTGTACTGATATATGCATAGACAATTTGCCAAGAACCTGTAATAAACTACACACACACTTTGCTTGAGTTTTTCCTGTGTCTCATGTTTCATAATGGATTTTATTATTTTGTTAGCAGTTAAGAATTTACATAGCGTACTGGCAGTGAAGATGAGATGGTGAGCAATTTTAAGTTCCTGAGGTGTCAACATCTCTAAGAATCTATCCTGAGCCCAACAGATTGATGCAATTACAAAGAAGGCTTGACAGCACCTATATTTCACTAGGAGTTTGAGATTTAGTATGTCAACAAGGACACTTGCAAATTTCTACATATGTACAGTGGAGAGCATTCTAACTGGCTGCATCATTGTCTGGTACATTGTTGGGGGGCATTGCACAGGTTGAAATAAGCTGCAGAAAGTTGTAAACTCAGTTAGTTCTATCCTGGGCACTAGCCACCATAGGATCCAGGACATCTTCAAGGAGCAAGGCCTCAAAAAGTCAACATCCATCATTAAGGACATCCATCACCCAGGACATTCTCTCTTCTCATTGCTACCATCAGGAAGAAGGTACAGGAGTCTGAAGACATGCACTCAGCATTTGAGGAATAGCATTTTTATTTATTTATTATTTATTGATTGCGATACAGCGCAGAATCGACCTCTCAGCCCTTCAAGCCTTACCACTCAATAATCCCCCAATTTAATTCTAGCCTAATCACTGGACAATTTACAATAACCAATTAACCTTCCAACCAGTATGGCTTTGGACTGTGGGTGGAAACATGGTCACAAGGAGAACATACAAACTCCTTACAGGCAGAAGGGAGAAATGAACCCAGGACGCATGTACTGTGTACTGTAAAGCGCTGTGCTAACCACTATGCTACTGTGCTGCCCTCTCCTCTCTGCCATCTGATTTCTGAACACTACCTCACTACTTTCCTTCTCTTTCTTTTTGCTCTATTTATTTAATTTAACTTTATAATATATACTGTATATACTTAATGCTGTAATTTACAGTTTTTTAATTATGTATTGCAATATACTGCTGCCGCGTAACAACAAATTTCACAACATAATGCTGGAGATGTTAAACCTGCTTCTCATTCTGATTCAGAAGAGTCACTGCCCTCAAAACTATCAAGATTACTGAGAAGCTCAATTGAGTGCATGACTGCTTAGTTGGATGAGTCTGCAAAGCTTTGGATTAATTTTGGCAACACCACGAGTTTGGGATGCAGACTTGAGCATAATAGAAGGAAAAAAGGTTCAAAGGTTCAAAGAAGAGAACATTTACAAAAAAATTGTTGTAATTAAAAAAGGCAAGTCGAGTAACCTGGTTTCGTGTAAATGGGTGATTTATGGGCAGTGTGTATTCAGAGAGCCAAAGGGTCTGTTTCTGTGCTTTAACTCTCCAGGCCTCTAAAACCATATCCCAGTGGAAGGGAAAGGGAAAGAAAAGTGGTTTTCATAACATTCAGGGAAATGAACAAAATAAAGAGTGTTTTTAAATTCCACTGACTCAATGAAGACAAGAAAAACAACATTCTTAAAGTAACTCATTACCAAACTACCATTAAGGGGAAGAATCATCACCAAAAATATTGGAGGTGACTGGGTCAGATGCACCAGGATTCAGTACTGTTTGTGACTTTATAATTGCAACTGTGATAGTGGAGGAAAACCTTCAGAATTGTGAGGGAGAGTTCAGAGGGCTTTATCAGAATCAGGTTTAACATCACTGGTAAATGTCGTGAAATTTGTTGTTTTGCATCACCAGTACAGCAATACTTAATAATAAAAACTGTAAATTACAGTGATATATATATTAATTTTTACTATTACAGTGGTATATATATAATTATAGTTGTCAAGATAAAAAAAAAAGCTTGACCATACTACCTCAAACAACATATTGTCAAGCTTTGAAAAAAAAACAAAGGTGTACAAATGCAGGAAGTAACAAAGTTAGGTCTATGTATAGATGAAAATGAGATAGAGCCATATTTATAGATAAGATTTCCCCTTACCATCCAGGATCAAATGGGGAAGCAGAAATGTCAGTTTGCACAGTAAAAAAAAAAATTAAAGGGGGAGGTTATGGAAAGATGATCAGATATCAGCATGGAACATCAATTATCGGCCTTTCCTTTAAGGTATAGAGTAACACCACACTTCACAACAGGACGCACTCCTGCAGAAATACTAATTTATTGTAGGCTCAGTACAAGTAGGAAGAACAAAATAGAAAAAAGAAATAATTGGTAAAGAAGAACATTATAAAGAAAGCCAAAAGGAGTAGTATCTTAGACTCCCTAGCAAATGGAAGACAACAAGGTAGGATATCAGATATGATGTCTCTAAGAAGTATCTCATTAAGATTGGTCATGGTGTACATGAAGTGAATCCCACCATTGTTCAAGAATTGCTAACATGTAATACTTCTGATAGGTGTTATGAGAAGACAATATCTTTGTCCAGTACTAGATAATACTCCTTGTGAATCTGCAAGTTCAACACAAATAACACATATCACAGAGAATGCAAAAAACCCATGACTTGCAAAATGTTAAATATCTTTTAAAAAGGCTCTAAACAGAAACCAGGAAATGAAAGATCAGTGAGTCTGACCTTAGTTGTGGGAAAGTTATTGGAAGGAATTCTAAGGAACTGGATATATAAGTACTTGATTAGACATGGACTGATTAAGGGTAGTCAGCATGGCTTCATACATGGTAGGTCATGTCTAGCCAATCTTACAGAGTTTTTTGAGGAAGTTACCGGAAAGTGGATGAAGGCAAGGCAGTGGATTGTCTACATAGACTTTAGGGCATTTAACAAGGTCCTGCATGAGAGGCTGGTCAAAAAGGTTCAGTTGCTCAGCATTTAGGATGAAGTAGTACATTAAGATCAAGCATTGGCTTTGTGAGAGAAGCCAGAGAGTGGTGGCAGAGAGTTGCCTCTCTGACTGGAGACCTGTGACTAGTGGTGTGTCGCAGGGATTGGTGCTGGGTCCTTTATTGTATATCATCTATATCAATGATCTGGATGATAATGTGGTTAATTGGATCAGGAAATTTGCAGATGACACCAAGATTGGGGGTGTAGTGGATCGCAAGCAAAACTATCATGTCTTGCAGAGGGATCTCCATCAGCTGGAAAAATGGGCTGAAAATAATAGATGGAATATAATGCAAACAAGTGTAAGATTTTGCACCTCAGTAGGACCAACCGGGGTATGCCTTACGCAATGAATGGTAGAGCATTGAGGAATGTGGTAGAACAAAAAGATCTGGGAATAAAGGTGCGTAATTCATTGAAAGTGATGTCACAGGTAGACAGGTTCATAAAGAAAGCTGTTGGCACATTGGCTTTCATAAATCAATGTATTGAGTACAGAAGATGGGGTGTTATGTTGAAGTTGTATAAGACTGGTGAGGCCTAATGTGGAGTGTTATGTGCAGTTTTGGTCACCTACCTAGAGGAAAGATGTAAACAAGGCTGAAAGAATACAGAGAAAATTTACAAGGATTTTGCCAGGACTGGAGGACTGAGTTATAAAGAAATATTGAACAGGTTAGGGCTGTATTCTTTAGAAGGTAGAAGATTGGGGAAAGATTTGCTAGAGATATACAGAATTATGAGGGGTAGAGATAGGGGTTCGGGTAGATGGAGCTCATCAGCCTGGGAAGGCAGTCCATCTAAGAGAGGGAAAACTCATTTCAATCCTCCACTGCCTTGCGGCCATACCCACTTATGGGAAAGGCTTCGGGAGTAAACCCTGAGGACAAACCCTGGAGTCCATAAGGCAGTCCAACGTTGCCTTCAACCTCGTTCTGGAAACTCCTGTGATGACACTGGTGCCAAGCTGTATCGGCCCTTGCCCTTCCCTTGGACAACATCCGTGGCGTGGAGAGGGAGACTTGCTGCATGGGCAACAGCTGGTCTTCAATACAATCCTGCCCAGGCCTGCACCCTGAAGAAGACTTTCCAGGCACAGATCCATGGTCTTGCGAGACTACCGGATGCCATACATAGAGATAGGGGAAATGCAGGCAGGCTTTTTCCACTGAGGTTGGGCAGAATTACAACCAAAGGTCCTGGCTTAAGAGTGAAAGATGAGAAATTTAAAGGGAACATGAGGGGAAACTTCTTCATTCAAAGGGTTCTGAGAGTGTGGAATGACCTGCCAGCACAAATAGTCCATGAAAGCTCAATTTCTCTGTTCAAATCAAGTTTGGATAGGTGCACAGATAGTAGGGATATGGAGGGCTATGGTCCCAGTGCAGGTTGATGGGAGTAGGTAGTTTAAATGGTTTTGGCATAGGCTAGATGGACCAAATGGCCTGTTTCTGTGCTGTAGTTCTCTATGACTCTAATATACTAAATCTATTCATGTTTTCCGTTTGGCTCTGTAAGATATGTAAATATCTGATGTCATTCATTACATATTTAGGAAAGTGCATATTCCTGTGTGCAGAAGGGGAAATATCCTTGAATATACTTTGCACAACTTGTTTGAACTTCTCAAGCTTCATGTATGCACACTCTGCAATGGATTTCATCAAAGCATAATAACTCACTGAGTACATAGATCTTATAATAGAAATATGAGACGGACGGATCTCATTTTGTCCTTTTTGTTTAAACCAGTGGCCATAAATTAGCTTGTAAGACATTAAGATCTTGCCTTATGTGGTCATGATGGGGGAAGGGGAGATGGGGCAGATGAGGAGTGGGAGGATCAGAAAAATAATGTTCCCTTTTCTAAATAATTCATTATTAACTCCTAAAAAGAAGAATTACCCTTCAATTATCTAGCCAAATACAATGTATTAAAGGAACTTCGAGTAGCCAGTTTAAATTACATAAGAAAATAGCCCTGTTTTATGATCAAACATCATTCATTTTTTTAATACAGTGGGATCTACATTTAAAATTGTGCCTACATTTAAAATCATGTAAGAAACTACATTTAATGGCCCTTTGAATAGTGCTGCATTTAAACCATTCTCTGTTTAATAGACTATTAAATGCAGTTTCCTAAATGACTTCCTTGCATCAGCTGCCCTATTGAGAGAGAGAGAGAGAGAGAGAGAGAGAGAGAGAGAGAGAAGAGAGGAACAGAGAAAAGCAAAAGACAGAGACAGAGAAAAGAGAGAGAGAGGGTGAGAGAGAGAAGGAAAAAGAAGAATATGTAGTTTTTTTTTCCTTCTTAGGCAGTCCCTTGCAATCAAGGATAATTTATTTCCACTCTGGATATGTGGATTTTTTCCGCTGGTTTATTAGTCCAATGGTGGAAAACCCAAATGGGCACATGATGGCTGATGATGAGGCGAGTTGGTGAAGTTAGCCTATAGCCATGGTCTGTGTATCAGACTTGATGATGCAAAGGGTTTCATGTCAGCAGAATGCAGATGGCCAATAACTTGAAATGTTGACTGTTCCACTGCAGGCGCTGCTTGACCAGTCGAGGTTTATTATTTACATATTTGTAGCATTCTGGATTTCTCCAATGTTTAGATGTGACATCAGTAAGTATAAAGCTATTTCTGTAAGGCTTGTTTACAATATGACATTATCATAGCAGAGAACAGAACTTATTTAGCATCGTGGTTATTTTCTCAACATCTACTAAGTGTGTCAGATAGAATCTCAGCAACTCTCTGGTCACACACTCTAAAATGAATTGTCCATTTTAAAGATTAGGATCTTAGAGAGCAATACAGGGATTCCATGTGCCTCAAGATTCACAACATATATTCCCTCTCCATCTTGATGGGCTACTGGGATGTTGCAGTTCTTCAAGGAGGCCCTGAGCACATCCTTGAAATTTTCATGAGAAAATCTGCAGACGCTAGGAATCCAGAGCAACACACACAAAATGTTGGAGGAGCTCATCTATGGAAAAGAGTAAACAGTTGAGGCTTCAAACCGAGACACTCATCAGGACTAGAAAAAAGGATGAGAAGTCCTTGAAACTTTTCTTTGTTTCCGTGGTAATCTTTCTATGGCAGAGACCAGAATAGACTATTTATTTTGGGAGTAAATTCAAACTTAGAACTTCATTATCAAAGTACATATGATATGATAGGCATCCATTAGTCTCGTGAGACCATGGATTTGTGCCTTGGAAGGTTTCCAGGGCGCAGGCCTGGGCAGGGTTGTATGGGAGACCGGCAGTTGCCCAAGCTGCAAGCCTTCCCCTCTCCATGCCACCGATGTTGTCCAAGGGAAAGGCACTAGGACCCAAGCAGATTGGCACCGGTGTCGTCGCAGAGCAATGTGTTGTTAAGTGCCTTGCTCAAGGACACAACACTCTGCCTTAGTTGGGGCTCGAACCAGTGACCTTCAGATCACTAGACCGATGCCTTATCCACTAGGCCACGCGCCAACCAAAGTACATATATGTCTCCATATACAACCCCGAGATTCATTTTTACAGCCATTCACTGTAAATACAAAGAAACACAATAAAATCAATGAAAGACCACACACAAGATGAATAAACAAACAGTGTTCAAAAAAGACAACAAACTGTAAAAATACAAAAAGATAATAACAATTAATAAATAAGCAATAACTATCGAGAATATGAGATAAAGAGTCCTTGAAAGTGAGTCTATAGATTGTGATCTGTTCAGTGTTGGAGTGAGTAAAGTTGATTGAAGTTATCTCCTCTCTGCCTGCTAGCTGAGGGATAATAATTGTTCCTGAACCCAGTGGTGTGGGTCCTGAGGTTCCTGTACCTTCATCCTGATGGCAGAAATGAGAAGAGAGCATGGCCTGGATGGTGATGGCAGGCATGCAAATGAATCTCACAGTTGTATATAGTGACATACATGTACTCTGATAATAAATTTTCTTTGAACTTTGAATGTAGCCATTTGAGTGTAAAGCAGAACTCGGTATTGTGGATGATAGTGTGAAAAGGACGTTAACATTGGTTCACTTGCTCTTTCACTAAGTTTGGAGGACTTTGCAAAGACAGCATATTTTCCCATTGTTTTGAGAAACCTCCAGCACGTAACTATGTCTGAGAATGAGAAAGCACGGTTACAGGGAGCAGAGGTAAATCCACTGCTTCACACTTATTAGGATTAAATTCCATCTGCCAATGTTCTACCCCACTTTCCATCTGATCTATATCCAGACAATCTTCCTTGATATCTAAAACTTGGTCAATTTTCACATCATTTACAAATTTTCTAATAATTTCTCTTACACTTACATTCAAATAATTAATCCACATCACAAACAACAAAGAATCCTACCTTATCTTCACTAGTCTTCTTAGCTGCCTCCTCAAAAGCCTCAAGGATTTTCTTGTGCAAAACCATGCTGCTCATCAAGGTTCCCGCTAACAGTTTTACAGCTGCATGGACCAACCATTGCTCTGAGCAGAAATCTTTACCTAGCCTGAAAACTGTGCGGCACTGTAAATGATTTTGTTTGGTAATATGCCCATCAAACTAACACAAGGGACAACTCACAACACAGGTAAATGATGTCAAGCAGTGAAATCAACTGACAGGCAGAATGGCAAAAGTAAAATGTTTTGAGCAGATGCCATTAGCATTATGTGGGCCAGAGGTTTATTAATAATGAACTACCTACTTTCATTCTGTGTTTATTGTTACAATTTGTAACAGTGTTGTAACTTGAAACAACACTGACAGTGTAAATACATTGAAGCTCTAAAATGTTTCAAAGTAAAGGTTGTAGTATGTTAATTACAGGCAGTCCCCAGGTTACAAACAAGATCCATTCCTAAGTCTGTCTTTAAGTCGAATTTGTAGGTAAGTCGGAACAGGTACATACGGTTCTTATTTAGCGTCAGTTAGTCAAATGTTTGTCTTAGTATATAGTATATATTTTACCTTTCTATGCATATAAAACACTTAAGAAACACTTTGTACAGAGCTTTTCTTTTTCTCATCATAAATGGCGTAGCAGCTGAGGCATAAATTTCAAAATTATATTAGCATTATGTAAAAAATATTGTAGCTGCGTGGTAACAAAGGCAATGTGTGCGGGGGCATTTCAGTTACTGTGCGGCTGTGTACCCACACAGCTTACAGGGAACAGTGTTGTTGAGTATCCCTGATCAGCCCCTGCTTTCTATATGTACAAACTTACTCTACCACTGATACGGTAGAGCAGTGTGGTAGAGTAGGGATCTGTTGGTGGCCCCTTGTCTTGTGGATGTTGAGTATATAGCCCATTCTCTTAGCACTTCAGTGAAAGCATCAATGCTGGTGCATTCTTAGAGGATCACAGTTTTCTTCGATGTAAGTATAAGAAGTTTATTATTATAACATGTACCAAAGCAGTGAAAAGCTTGCATTCCATACTGTTCATACAAATGAGATCATTATGCAGAACATTTAATGTACAGCGTAAAACAATAAAAGAATACAGGAAGCTTAAGACCAATTGTGACAGAAAGACCTGACTGGAAGCAAGAGATTGGCTCTCTCTATTCAGACAATCACTAGAACCCAGTCAAAATCATTGAAGGGTCTCAGCCTGAATCATCGACCGTATTCTTTTCCATAGATGCTGCCTGGCCTGCTGAGTTCCTCCAGCATTTTGTGCCTTATCTGCAGTTTTTTGTGGTGTTTGATCAGAGAGATACTCCGTTTCCATTCTTGGGGTATTTAGTAGTGTTACAGAAAATAATTATTATTGTTTTGCTCTGTTCTGTCTTATGATAACATAGCATTATGCAAAAGTTTTAAAAGAAACGGCTGTTATGCTGTAATGATGCCATATCAAAATATTTGGCAAAATCTGAACACAGCTAATCTGTAGATAATAAAAACTCAACTGGTCATGGAAGATCTACAAAGAAACAGAGTTAACATTTCAAGTTATTGACACAAATACTTTCTGTGTTTATTGACATGAGTACTTCTATTTCTATTTCCAATTTCCAGCATTTGCAGTGCTCTGCTTCTGCACTGATATGCTTTCCTTGAGATCCCACCATTTTCAATGAAGATTTACTATATAAATTGTTTATATATCATCTTTAATCTAGGAAGATTTCAAAGGAATTTTATGGGAGGCAGGAAGAAAATGTGACATACCTCTGAAAGGGGATTTTGGGAAGAGTGATATGAAGCTTGGTCAAAAAAGGAGAATTTAAAAGAAGGATTTGAAGGATACAGATGGATAAACAGAGTGATTTGACACTTGATAAGCTAAAAGCAGAACCATTAAGGCTGGATTTCTTCCAGACCTGTTTTTACATTCAGGAATATAATATTAAGGAGTCATAGCAACCAGACATGATTGAGAAAGTGAGAAGCAGGGTACAAGACGTAGTTGATGTTGAGCACCTCCCCTCCATCTGCCAAAAGCGCAACTTCCTGGAGGCCCAATATTTTAATTCTGATTCCCATTCAGGTTCTGACAGGTCAGTCCATTGCCTCTTCTTATGCCAACATGAGGCTACCATTAGGGTGGAGAAGCAACACCCTTATATTCCACCTGGGTGGCTTCCAACTTGATGGTATGAATATCTACTTTTCTTTCCAGTAAAAAAATTCCAGCCCCCTCCCCTCTTCTATTCATCACTTAGGTTTCCTACTTCTTCTCACCTGCCTATCACCTCCCCCTGGGTCTCCTCCTCCTTCTGTTTCTCCTGTGGTCCATTCTCCTCTCTTATAAGATTCCTTCTTCTCCAGCCCTTTACTTTTCCTACCCACCTGGCTTCATCGGCCTCCTTCCGCTCCCCACAACTTTTTATTCTGGCATCTTTTCCCCTCCTTTCTAGTCCTGAAGAAGGGTCTCAGTCCGAAACATTGACTGATTATTCATTTCCCTAGATGCTTCTAAATTCCTCCAGCATTTTGTGTGTGTTGCTTTGGATTTCCAGCATCTGCAGAATTTCTTGTGTTTGTAGTTAATGCAATACTTTTAACGTTTAAACAAGAACATAAATTAACAACAAAATGATAATGAATACAGAAATATGCAATATATCCAGCTGCAATGCATTAGGATATAATCAGCTGTCTGACAATGTATTCTCATGTCATTCAGAATGGAACAGATATAATGGAGACACAGAGTCTACAGATGCTGGGATTTACTGCAAAAATCAAACAAGCCGCTGGCGGAGTGCAGCAGGTCAGGCAGCGTCTACAACAGGATGGTCAATGAATCATGCTTTAACAGATGATGCTTGACTCTCTGAATTTGTGGGTTTGCTTTTCTTTAAATCACAGATATAAGTTGGAAATCCAAGACCTTGGAAATCGTTCAAAATTTTTGATTTCAATAAAGAGACTTATCAAACACTTTAATGTGTGGATGAATACTGTGTAATTTCCCACAATAGATGCATGTTATCTGCTTTTGCTGTGGGTGAATCTACTGACCCTTTTGAGATGACAATATTTTAGACAACATTTGAAGATTAACACTCTTAAATGTTATATTTCAGTCATTTACTTATTTTGACTAATAACTGCAAGTCTGCAGTTAACTCCGTTATACTTATGCCTCTGGTAAACCAGATCTGCTCTACTAAAATAAATATGACCTTTTACCCTGAATTTGATGTCTAATGACTTCCTCCCCCACAATTTTTTAATCACCATCCATAGGTTCATAGGTTTGTTCTGAAAGTTTCATCACCAGTTTCTAATACAGAAATGTTTATGAAATGTAATTTTTATTGTGACTGCTCATAAAATATTCTTAATTATTTGGATGAAAGTTCCTGTAGAAGGGTCTCAGCCAGATGTCGACTGTTTATTCATTTCCACAGATGCTGTATGACCTGCTGAGTTCCTCCAGCATTTTGGATGTGTTACTCTGGATTTCCAGCATCTGCAGAATCTCTTGTGTTCTTAATTCTCTTGTATTTTTCAAACAATTAACAAAAGACAAGTTTCTTCTGAATGAATACAATAAAACCTTGCTCTTAAACAGATTTAAAATATATGTGGATAATTCAATTACGCAATTATCCAGAGAGGTTTGGGGATTCATATTTTTTGCTACACACACAGAAATGCTGGAGGAACTCAGCAGGCCAGGCAGCATCTGTGGAAATGAATAAACAGTCGGCGTTTCTGGCCGAGACCTTTCTTCGGGCTGAGTTCCTCCCGCATTTTGTGTGCGTTGAATTGGATTTCCAGCAACTGCAGACTTTTTCGTATTTATTCTTATGTTTTGCTGTTTTCTCTAATTGAATCACGGTAAAAAAAAATTCAGATACTAAATCGTCGATTTAAAAGAAGCCCGCGTGCATTTCGTTTTGCAAATTGAGGGACGTAGACACCCGCTAAGTGTTACTCCCCAAAAGGAACGGGAGTAAATTTTGTTCCCTGCATTGTACAGTTTGACTTAAAGAAAAAGCTAGCGCTGATTTGTCGCTGTTGGGTTTTTTTTTGGGTGGAAATTTCGTTTGTTGACGTTTGAAGACCTTCCTTCTGGGCGGCCCCGCAAAGAGCCCCGTAGTTGGAGTTTAAAGGCAAGTTCAGAACAGATGGCAGCAGATCCGCCTTAAAGTGAAGTCCCTCCGAGGCACCCCAACCTCGGGCAGCATGAGTCTCTCACGCGTGCCTGCAGTGATCTTTACACCGAGCTTGCAGGATGGAACTAAAAGGCGCCGATAGATCACTGGCGGTTTTTCGGTAGGAGAGTCCATGCTCGGATTCCTGGAAGAAGAATGGACTGCTGGAGGATTTTAACTCCAACATCTGTCTTGATTCTGGCTTCCGGTAAGTGAAGGAATAACAGGATTTAAACGGCTAGTGACCGTAAATCATAACATGCACCGTTTTAAACACTTCAACTCATAAAATGTAACTCTGAATATTTAACAAACACTAAATCAGAATACTGGATTATAGATTTTGCCAACATCGACATAAAATTTTGTATGATTCTGCCCACTGAGACCAGATTTTACACCGAATGCTTCATATATTCCAACACGGCTTCTGCACGCAATAGATCCCGGTAAAGGCTGTCTTTTATTTAGTTCAATCGGCATCTCAGAGTGGAAGGGAAAACAAAGGAAAAGTCTTCATTTACAACGATTGCCCAGTTTCTAATAGAGTCGTTTCAGTGACTACATTTGTTGAAAGGTCTGCTTGCGGCGCGTACCACCGAGGCAAGTTTTAAATGTACTCATTTTGACCCATATTCCTCAATGTCAGATTAATATGAACGAAAACCGGTGTTCGCGCACTCTTTTAACATTTACAGTTAAGAAAAAGTAGTGCGATCTGATTACTGATTACGCGTTAGCCGTGAGTAAATTGCTTCTCGGCAAGCGCCCAAGTTACTCGAAGGACGTTATGAGATCCCAGGGGAACCCAACGTGAAGGCACAACTTCCAAAGTGCTGCTTTAAGAAAAATCTAATTTCAGATTTACCGGCGTTAATTGTTTCTGAAGATTATGGGAAACAAAGTATTCAAATTATGATTCAAAGCACGTGAGATTTACAGATCTTTTGAAAGATCGATTTCTCACCTTACGATGGAAAGAAAGATGTAGGTCCTGAGGGCATTTTCTGCGCGGTGTAAGTCACTCACGCTGAGCCCGCGGTACTCGCTCGCTAAGGACGGCTGAAGTTACCGATTGTCGAAAGAAATCACTGAGCAAAGCTGCTAAAACCGAAGCTCTGATTCGTTATTTGTTAAAATATCAGAATGTTTTTATATTTTTGATCTATTTGGATATGGTCAAAGTTCGATGAATCTCGGTAATGTGGTATGCATGTGGCAGCGTTTCGCTGCTTCAGGAACTTTGAAGTAGAGAGTAATTGTTCGTTCAATCTTTGCACCCTTTCCCTTTCGGGCCTTGTCCTGTTCTCTATCACCGTAAAGTATCCAACTGGTCTACTTACATATCACACTACTAAGTATGTTCATTCAGCTTGCCCCCACGGAGTTAAATGTATGTTTTTTTCCCCACACAGATTGAAGTATTAAATCACGAGAGGATGGATAAACGGGTTGTTTTCTCTGGAGCGTCGGAGGCTGAGGGGAGATCTGATAGAGGTTTACAAGATTATGAGGGCATAGATAGAGTAGACAGAGAATTTACTTCCCAGGGCGAAATGTTCAATATCGGAGGGCATGCATTGAAGGTGGGGTGGGGGGGGGGGGGGTAGGTTCAAGGGAAATGTGAAGGGTAACTTTTTTTACTCAGACAGCGGTGCATATGCCTGGAATGCACTGTCTGGTATGGTGGTAGAGGCAAATACATTAGAGGCTTTTAAGATACGGTTGGATGGCACATGAATGAATGAGTGAGGCTGGGTGAGTGGGCAGATACTTGGCAGATGACATTTAATGTGAATAAGTGTGAGGTTATCCACTTTGGGAGTAAGAACAGGAAGGCAGATTATTATCTGAACGGTGTAAAGTTAGGTAAGGGAGAAATACAAAGAGATCTAGGAGTCCTTGTTCATTAGTCACTGAAGGTGAATGAGCAAGTGCAGCAGGCAGTGAAGAAGGCTAATGGAATGTTGGCCTTTATTACAAAGGGAATTGAGTACAAGAGCAAGGAAATCCTTTTGCATTTGTCCAGGGCCCTGGTGAGACCACACCTGGAGTATTGTGTACAGCTTTGGTCTCCAGGGTTAAGGAAGGACATCCTGGCTATAGAGGAAGTGCAGCGTAGATTCACAAGGTTAATTCCTGGGATGTCCGGACTGTCTTACGCAGAGAGGTTAGAGAGACTGGGCTTGTACACGCTGGAATTAAGGAGATTGAGAGGGGATCTGATAGCAACATATAAGATTATTAAGGGATTGGACAAGATAGAGGCAGGAAATATGTTCCAGATGCTGGGAGAGTCCAGTACCAGAGGGCATGGTTTGAGAATCAGGGGTAGGTCATTTAGGACAGAGTTAAAGAAAAACTTCTTCTCCCAGAGAGTTGTGGGGGTCTGGAATGCACTGCCTCAGAAGGCAGTGGAGGCCAATTCTGGATGCTTTCAAGAAGGAGCTGGATAGGTATCTTATGGATAGGGGAATCAAGGGATATGGGGACAAGGCAGGAACTGGGTATTGATAGTAGATGATCAGCCATGATCTCAGAATGGCAGTGCAGGCTCGAAGGGCCAAATGGTCTACTTCTGCACCTATTGTCTATTGTCTGTTGAATGTGAGGAAGATGGAAGGATATGGACATGGTGTAGTTATTGGGTGTTTTTGATTTGCTTTTTAGCTGGTTTGGCACAACATTGTGGGCTGAATGTCCTGTTCCTGTGCTGTACTGGTCTATGTTGTAAATAATTCATTCTTTCTTGACTGTTTCACTCATGCCTTTCTCAAATTAAGATTTGCCATAGACTCTTTGTGTGCTATGAATAAACATAACTTATTACTTGAGATCGTGACATACTTGATATTAATGAACGAGGTTGACATAGGAAGAGTTATTCAAGATTGCAAATGAAGGGCAGAGATGCTTTGTTTGTGTTAATTTCACCCTCCTCCCCTGGTTTGCTTCCTTCCAGATATTTCCATTTTACTATCCCCTTTACTTTTTAACTTCCATTTTAAACCAAATATAGTACGTACGGTACTTTATTTTCATCATTATCTAAAAATGTTTCCCCATACTTAGACTGCTGACTTTTGCACTTCTTTTCCCAGGACTGGTTCCAACTTCTTTCTTGGGTAATTTATATTTATTTATTTATTTGTTGACACACAGTGCTGAGTAGGCCATCCCAGCTCCAAGCCAAAATGCCCAGCAGTTCCTCAGCCCCTAATTTAACCCCAGCCTAATCACAGGACAATTTACAATGACCGATTAACCTACCACCACTTGGTTATGGAGCAAATGTACAAACTCCTACAGGCAGCAGTGGGAATTGAACCTGGGTCACCTGTACTGTAAAGCGGTGTGCTAACCACTACGCTACCATGCCACCCTTGACCCCATCTCTGTCTTCCCTAGGCAGGGTAGTGGGCACAAGCCTGATGACCTTACTGTGTTGGGTGGGAAGATTCCACTGCTTTGCTGGGGAAAGGGTCGACTGGATAGTCGGAAATCTGTAGGTGTGATATGCTTTAAAGGCAGCTTGAAGAAGGTTGGGAAGGGGATGGGCAATTAGGTCACATCAAATCCTAGTGAATACTTTTGTGGAGAGGTGAAATCATGGACTGTTCATTCTGGGAGCAGAAATGAGAAACCATTGAGAGAAGAGACCAGCACTGAGATGACAGAGAGAATTGTGAGACATCTACAGACATTTACTGTTAGAGCCTGGTGGAAGGGTGGGTGAGGGTTGCGAAAGAAAGATGGGTGATTGACTTGTGTGAATTAGGTTCCAGTTCAGTGCAGTGCTCACAAGTTGGGTTGTTTTGGGAGAGCTTCCACAACAGGCACTGTGAGACAACTGATCCAAGTTTTCCAAACTCAGCTTTACCCTCGGAATGACATCATCCGATGCTAACGTACTCTGTAAATCGCATCGTATGTCATATGACTTGCTCCTGGCAGAATGTCTTGAGTAATGCAAAATGACCCAGAAATAATGATAATTGTAATTTACTGTGGGAAATAAAATCTTTTTAATGCAGGAACTTGAAAAATAAGTGGTACATTCCTGACTTCCCACATCCCACACACAATACAAAAACCTTAAAGTCCTTCTCACAAGAGCCTGTATTGTGCTGTAGGTTTTCTATGTTTCTATGACTATGTTTCTACTACACCAAGGTACCATACAACATGTTCCTTACAAGCTGCTGTTTCTGACGGGCTGCTTTTTTTCTGTAAGTAGAACAACTACCTTCTTCAGCCTTTTACCTTTCCCACCCACCTGACTTCACCTATCACCTTCTAGCTAGCCTCTTTCCCCTACTCCAACCTTTTTATTCTGGCATCTTCCCCCTTCCTTCGCAGTTCTGAAGAAAGGCCTCAGCCCAAAAAATAGATGCGGCCTTCTCTATATTGGTGAGACCTGTCGTAAATTGGGGGACCACTTTGTTGAGCATCTCTGTAACATCTGCCACAAGCAGGGCTTTCCAGTGGCCAAGCATTTTAATTCCAATGCCCATTCCCATTCCGACATGTCGGTTCATGGCCTCCTCTTGTGCCAAGATAAGGCCACCCTCGGTGGTGGAGCAACAACTTACATTTCATCTGGGTACCCTCCATCCTGATGGCATGAATATTGATTTCTCTTTCCAGTAAACAAATTCCTCCCTCCCCTATTCCCCACTCTAATCTTTTAGCTCTTCTCACCTGCCTGTTACTTCCTCCTGGGTCCCCTTCTCCTTTTCTTTCTCCTATGGTCCACTCTCCTCTCAGTGAGATTCCTTCTCCTCCAGTCCTTTACCTTTCCCACCCATCTAGCTTCACCCATTATCTTCCATCTCGCCTCCTTCTCCTCCCCCCAGCTTTTTATTCTGATGTCTTCCCAGTTCCGTTTCAGCCCTGAAGAAGAGTCTCAGCCTGAAACATCGACTGTGTATTCATTTCCATAGATGCTGCCTGATCTGCTGAGTTCCTCCAGAATTGTGTCTGTGTTTCTTTCAACTGGATGTCTTTGAAACTTATCATTAAGGAAAAGGATAAGGTTTCTAATAATAAAATATAAAAATGTGATAAAGCACAACAGTGAAGTTTTGCTATTCATGGTTCAGCTCTAACTGACTGAGCAGGTTGAATGACTATGTTTAGCAGAACAAGTATGTCATAAGAGCTTGTGGATGATACACAAAAGGAGGCCAACAATGAATACGCTACAAGGACAACGTTGTAGAACATGAATTTTAATGGAACCAGGCCACCAAAAGACAGCAGAGATTTGCTGAAGTGCAAAACAATGGTTGGAGTGCTCTGTGCTACAGAATTGTGCCAATGTGAAGCCAAGATTTGAGACCGAAAGATTGGCAATGTTAGAGGGAATAACAAGTCCACAGATAGCATCAACTATACTCTAGTCTGCTGTCCAGTTGTTTCCAAGCATGCTCATACACAGCACTAAATCCTTCCAAATCTACAAACATACTGTAATCATGAATTTAAATACTGTGATAGTATTTGTTTATATACTAGTTTATGCAGGTACTTATCCCACTATTTTAACTAGTACAGTTTAATATAGGCATTAAGATGGTAGATTTATTTATGGCCAAAGCTATTAATCACAAAAATCTGCTATTTATCAGTGTCTCTGAAACATATTCCTCATGAATAACAAGGACTGGGAGTATGTATTACTTTGCCAAAAAAACTGACTTAATTACCACAGTCCTGTTTATCCGCTCTTGGCCTCAGCTTCACTTTGCTATTATCATCAGTTATGCAGATTACAAATCAAAGATTCAAAGTAGATTTATTATCAAAGTATGCATGCAGCATACAACCCTTCCCCACAGACAGCCACAAGGCAAAGAAAACTATGGAACCCATTCAAGATTCAAGATACTCTGAGAGAAAACAATCCCTTCTCATCTTAAATGGATATCCTATTATGCTGAAACCATGTCTCCAGTTCCACCTTCACCAAACAGGATAATATATTTTCAGTGTCTTTTTTTAAACATAATCAATATCTTCTAACCTTCAATAAGATGATCTTTCATTCTTCTAAATTCTAATGAAAATAGGCCCAAGCTGCTCGGTCTTTCTGCACAAGTCAATGCTTCAGCCCAGTTAATGAAGACAAAGTAAATTTCAATGTTATGAAATATCATCAGAAAATGATGGAAACACTGAACAGGTCAGGCAAATCTGTGTCAACACTTCAGAATTGTTATTATCGTTGTTAGAGGTCCATTGTGCTCGATATAACAAAAAGTACAATGCCAATCGTTTACACTTCTCTTCACACCATCCAGGGACCCAAACAGACTTTCCAGATAAAGTAGCAATTCACTTGCATTTATTCCAATTGAGTGTAGACTGTGGTCTGTACTCTGTTGGAGAAATTAAATGAAGTTTGCAGGATTGCTTTGCCGAGCACCAGCATCAGTCTGCAGCGCTTCCAGTTGCCTGTCATTGTGATTTCCCACAGTATTCCCAATCTGATCTCTCTGTCTGTGGCTTCCTGCATTGTTAAAGTGAGGCCCAACATATCTGAGAAGCTGCATCACATTTTCCATCTGGTTTGTTGTAGTCTCCCACACTCAGTGTTGAATCCTTCATTTTAGCTAATTCACTCTTGGTTTCCATTTGACCATTTGAACTGGCCATTTGCCTGTGTCACGGTGAGCACTGACAGACAACTGAACCCAGGTGCACAGGAATGACAGACTCCCATGTAGAGACAGAAACAAAGGAGTTTATTCATAGCAATTCCAACAGAACATCGGTGGCTTGACTGAGCGACATCCCAAGAGGAATCACTCTCAAAACAAGGATCCTGTGATAAGCGCTAATCAGGAGTCCGCTTTAAGTAATCACAGTATGTGGAAAACCCATGCCAGTCAAATTAAACTTGACAAGATTAAACAGAAAGCATAAGGGCTTAACAACTCTAAATAAAACAACTATTAACAAATACTACTGCACAGGCCCAAAGGGCTCATGACAGCCTGTCATCGTTGTAACTTAGTTTTTCTCTTTCTACCTGGATGTGGACATAGCTTGCTTAGTATGTGCCACTACCTATACAATAAATAACACAGTTCATAATGGATTTCTGATGGCTGCTTTTAGTCATTTGGTCTCACCCATCAGAGATATTCCACTTGTTTTGTCCATCCCTACTCCACCTTCTCTTAGAGCTGATTTAATCAACTTTCCAGTTTTGCCAGTCCTGTACCCGAAACATTAGCTGTTTCTTCCTCCACACATGTCACCTGAACTTCTGCATGTTTCCAGCACTTTCTGTTGTTAGATCAACTCAAGGAATCTTCTGTAAACAGTGTTTAGTGTGCGTATATCCCTCCTTAAACTACGCTCGTTTGGTGGTGGTTGTCCATCATGTGTGATGATGACAGGAAACCTGTGCTGGAGAGTTTTTAAAGTGGAAGAGCCGTCGCACTGGGCAGTTCCACTCTTTCGGGCTCAGAAGTCTGGGTCCAGTGGTACGAACAAGTGTCATAGACTGGGGTTGTACCTGGTTGTACTGAACCTTGTCTTCTGTGCCCTGTCATGCTCTTCGCTCTCCACGAAGCCTTGTAGAGCTGCCTTCCCAGCCGTTGGATCTCACTGTACATCTCATGCACCCAGTCTGATAGAGCTGACTTTATGTCACTGGGGTGTGAGGCCCCAGCGACCTACACTTGGTTTAGCCCGCCTGTTGAAGCGGAGTACCAGGGTGCGGCCGCTGTCATACAGACAGTTGCTTGGAGCCGCAGGTGAGAGCTGAGTGTCCAGTGGGGACCAAAGTTGAGTGAGCTGCCCCAGAATGTACATGACAAGCCCCTTCACCAGAGGAGCTACCCCTCCCTGCACACTGCAGGCACCTGTCTAACACCATAATTGACCAATAATAAAGATAGAATTCCCCAAATGCCAGGCTTGAGAGGAAATTAATATTGGAGTTTGATCCTTTCCTGCTTATTGACATACTACTCCCTCTGTCCTATCTGAAGTGTAATGGAAACCACGTCACTTCTCAAAGTTTGATATGATTTTAGACGGAAAATGTTATTCCATTTTCAACATTGGTGATATTATAAAGATAATCCACTGCTGTCTACCAGCAGTCTGTACGTTCTCCTTGTAACCGTGTGGGTTTCCTCCGGGTGCTCTGGTTTCCTCCCACAGTCCAAAGACGTACCAGTTCTTAGGTTAATTGGTCATTGTAAATTGTCCCTGATTAGTCCAGTATCAAAATCAGGGGATTGCTAGGTGGCATGGCTGGAAGGGCTGGAGGGCCTGTTTTGCGCTGTATCTCAGTAAACAAGTAAACACAAATAGAACAACAAGTGCGTTTTGAATCCAAGGTGATTTTTTTCGGAGGTGTAGTTGTTAAGGAGATTATAATTTTACTCCTCAGTGTTTAAATTGTACATGCTCTGTTGTGATTATGTGCTGATATTTAAGGTTTATTCATAAACCCAGATTATGGTTAATGGATTCGGTAATTAAATAGCTTAATACCGGTATAGCAATTCATAATCTACTGTGATGTATTTTTTCTCAGGGTGGATTATTGGAAAGGTACACTACCATAAGGGGTGGGCAAACTTTGCTAGTGAGGACCAGTGTGCAATTGTTGAGGGAGAAAATAGTTTTGTAAATACAATCCAAGGCAAATGGTAGCTGGGTTTAATATTCATTGAACATAATGAAGATCTCTGATTACATTAGGATTGGAACTCAAAACCTGTATAGTGGATAGATGAATGTCAAATAGATTTTAACTGCAGTACCTTTCTGTTCTGGTTTTGTACATACAGAGATTAGTGATCTTGAAATAAGATCTCAATATTACCCAGTTCATGGGAAAGAACTCCCTTTACACCCTAGAGAGTATAACATTTGAAATTTTCTCTCCCCCTCACCTCTTCTTCTATTTCCCACACTTGGCCTCTTACCTTTTCTCAACTGCCTATCATCTCCCCCTGGTGCCCACCTCCTTCCTTTTCTCCTATGGTCCTCTCTCCTCTCCTATCAGAATTCATACTCTCCAGCCCTTTATCTTTCCCACCCACCTGGCCTCACCTATCACCTTCTAGCTATTCTTCTTCCCCTCTCCCCACCTTCCTATTCTGGTGTCTTTCCCCTTACTTTCCAGTCCTGATAAAGGGTCTTGGCCCAAAATGTCAATTGTTTATTCATCTCCATAGATGCTGCCTGACCTGCTGAGTTCCTCCAGCAGACTGTGTATGTTACTCTGGTGTTGCGGCTTCTGCACAGTGTTTTGCATTTATGGTTTTGCTTGCTGTATCTATCAAGTTTAGATATAGATTATGCAAAATTGTAGCTGTAAGGGGTTTCTTCTTTTATGTTACTGCGTATGTTAATTAAAATGGCTTCTTGGTTATGTTAAACGCTGAGAAGGCTCTCTCGCTGCCGTTTGTTTGGGTTATCCTATTGATAAGAGAGTGAATGAACCAATGAGTATCCATGTTATTCTTCTTTTGGGGTGATATGCTGTCTCATATGGCTGGGAAACAGAGGTTTTTGGCGGAGAGTTGGAGGGGAGATCAAGAGGAAGACAGCCGTGCTGGGAGTGCTCTGGTCGACCACTTCGGGTGGTCCCGAGCTATGAGTCGTGGGGTGGGAGCAGATCGCAGGGGAAGAAGGAAGGTCCCAAGCTCCAACTGTGCATGCACAAAGAAACTGAACTTTGATAAGTCTTCTGCCTTTTTTTGTTTTGTTTCCATTCATTCCTTTTTGCATTGTATCTTTACTAATCTCATAGTCCAAGTAGGATTTGTAAAGTGTAATTTGTAAAATGTACTTTGCGTGCTGGCTGATGATTGATGTTTGAGGCCGTATCAGGTGGCATTGCACAGCAACCGACACAACCGTGAGACAAAGTTGGGCAGGGTACGGGGTCTCCCCTAGATACGTACGAGCCGATATAGCTGAGCGTTACATAGCATTTTATCAGTATTCTTTTAGGTCCCAGCATGGAGAACGACCTGATGTTTGGACAATTTAAATGCCAGGCCAGATGGATTGGAAAAGCAGGGTGGTGGGACTAGAGGCGAGGGTCGAGCTGTTTCAGCGCACTGCCTAGCAACATTTACTCCACTCTCTATGGCACTGACCCTGGGGCAGTGGGCCTGCTCCGGGTGCTTCGGGCTTCATGCCTATGAACACACTTTTGTTCTGAATGCTGTTGCTTGCTTTTATTGTTTGCATGATTTGTCTTTTTTAGGTGTATAAGATGATGAGGGGCATTGATCAGGTGGATAGCCAGAGCTTTTTCCCAGGGCTGAAATGGCTAACCTGAGGGGGCATAGTTTTAAGGTGCTTGGAAATAGGTACAAAAGGGATGTCAGAGGTAAGTTTTTCACACAGAGTGGTGGGTGTGTGGAATACACTGCTGGCGACAGTGGTGGAGGCAGATACAATAGGGTATTTTAAGAGACTCTTAGATAGGTACATAGAGCTTAGAACAATAGAGGGCTATGTGATAGGGAGATTCTAGGGAGTTTCTAGAGTAGGTTACATGGTCAGCACAACATTGTGGGCCAAAAGGCCTGTAGCATGCTGCAGATTTCTATGTTCTATGTTCTATTTTGTTCTCTCTCTGAGCATTGGGTGTCTGTTGGTCTTTTTTTCATATGGGTTCTTTTGGGTTTCTTGTTTTGTAGCTGCCTGTAAGGAGATAAATCTCAAGGTTGTATAATTTGATAAATGTATTTTGAACTTTTGAACTTTGAGCCAGGGCTTTCCAGTCTTTTTTATGCCATGGATCGAAAGGTCCGTGGGCCCCAAGTAGGGAGCCCCTGTATTATGAACTAGCTATGATCAACAATTATGAAATGCCCCACTGGCAAGCAAGCTGAATTACTGAAATTGGCTCTGTATTTGGAATTGTTTCAGATTTGGCATGGTATCCACTTCTTAATTATTACACTTTTCCTTTGACATAGGATCTAGCTGGTTACCTGGCACTGCAGTGATACAACGTATGAGAGTGTGCTTAAAAGCTGCCGGTGATGTGCAAATAACAATGTGACTGATGCCAATGAAAATGGTTGCGAACATAAACCCTGCTGATGATCCACTCCTCACACTCTGTTTGAAGTAAAAGTGATCCCAGATATACTTATTAAAAGCACATGTAATCTGTTTACCAAGTATATATAGCCAGAATTGTCAGAGCATTTGCCAGCACTAATCAGCAAATAGTAAAGAAAAACACATTAGATTTACTAAAAGCACATGTGGGATTAATAGTCGAAATTTAGTGAAAAACTTTGGGTAACCTATTACTTTTTAAAAGTTAAATATGTACTGATAGCTATCTTAATATAAAATTAGAGTTTTATTTGAATCTTCAGGATCATCTCCAAATGGTCATCAGAGTAACTGTTATTGAGAAAATTATGGCAGAATACAAGACCTATAACCATTTAAGCTGTGTTAACTGAAGTTTTATCTAGCTAGTACTTCTCCATTTCCCTGTAATTTTGCTCTCAATCAGGTTTATATCTATATTGTTTAATGCAGATGGTGAGGCCACTTTGGCCAACCATTAAGGCAATATGTAACAAATCCTTTGGAATATTCTTCATTTTGACTCTTTTATTTTTGCCCACGTCCTTAATCTGTCATGACCACGGGTGAGCTGCACGTCTGGCTCGGCAACTGCACTCATGAGTATGCACATTCCAGCTAATTACTGTCTCATTACGGTGGTATTTCAGAATCAGAATCAGAATCAGGTTTAACATCACCGGCATACGTTGTGAAATATGTTGACTTAGTGGCAGCAGTACAATGAAATACATGATAAATATAGATAAAATAAATAGGTGAATCAATTACAGTATATATATATAATAGTTAAATTACAAATCGTGCAAAAACAGAAATAATATATAAAAAAGTGAGCTAGTGTTCCTGCGTTCAATGTTCAACTAGGAACCAGATGGCAGAGGGGAAGAAGCTGTTCTTGAATCACTAAGTGTGTGCCTTCAGGCTCCTGTACCTCTTCCTGATGGTAAAAATGAGAAGAGGGCATGTCCTGGGTGATGGAAATCCTTAAAAATGGACACCTGCTTTCTGAGGCACCACTCCTTGAAGATGTTTTGGATACTATGGACTGGTACCCAAGACTAATTTTACAACTTACTGTAGCTTCTTTTGATCCTGTGCAGTAGACCCTCCTCCCCACCCCATAACAGACAGTGATGCAGCCTGTCAGAATCCTCTCCATTGTACATCTGTAGAAATTTTTGAGTGTTATAGGTGACAATTCAAATCTCTTAATGAAATATAACCACTGTCTTGCTTTCTTTATATTTGCATTGATATGTTAGGACCAGGTTAGATCCTCAGAGATCTTGACACCCAGGAACTTGAAACTGCTCACTCTCTCCACTTCTGATCCCTCTATGAGGATTGGTTCATGTTCCCTCATTTTACCCTTCCTGAAGTTCACGATCACCTCTTTGGTCTTACTGATGTTGAGTGCAAGGTTGTTGCTGCAACACCACTCAACGAGTATATTTCGCCCCTGTACACCCTCTCATCTCCATCTGAGATTCTACCAACAACAGTTGTATCATCAGCAAATTTATAGATGGCATTTGAGCTATACCTAGCCACGCAATCATGGGTATGGGGAGAGTAGACCAGTAGGCTAAGCACAAATCCCTGAAATTAGCCAGCATTGATTGTCAGCAAGGAGGAAGTATTATTGCCAATCCACTAGCTGTCACTCGGCTTCCACAGCTACCTGTGGCAACAAATTCCACAGATTCAGCACACTCTGGCTAAAGAAATTCCTCCTCATCTCCATTCTAAATGGATGTCCCTCTATTCAGAGGCTGTGTCCTCTGGTCTTAGACTCTCTCACCACAGGAAAAGTCCTCTCCATATCCGCTCTATCAAGAATTGTTGGTTCATGGAAACATTTATAGCGAACAATATACAGATGGATGTGAGCAAAATCTTAAGCAAATAACCTCTGAAAATTGCATCATTTCTCCACACAGTTGATGCCAGTGTCATGTATTGTGCTCAAATAAGAACACCTGTTTGTTTACCATGACATATCTTAGACCCATTCTGGTTGTGCAGAAAAACTGAGACAAAAGCAAGATCTGATTTGGAGCTGTTTTGGCAGGATCTCTTTATACCTGGTTCCTTTGTGCATATCCTAACTGAAATACAAGTAGCTGCTACAATCTGGGTCTCTATAATGGCGATATTGGTTTGCACGAGTAGACGCTACAATTTTGACAATAAAAAGAATCAACAGTTATACCAATTGAACATCAGCATTCTGAATTATCAATGATAATGGTCTGTGAGTCAGCTCAGCTCAGGAGAATACCCTTGTGCTGGAGTGAAATGCTAGTTTAATGACTTACCCATTACGCTGGTGGTGTTTAGGGCAGCAACGAAGGTCCACCATCTCTGTCTTTGGTCATCTTCTCTATTGTCCCAGGTGTGGTTCAGGATTCTCATTTCTGCCTCTGTGGTATGGTGCCACATGTCTTTGCCAGATGTCTATGCCTTTGGTCTCCTGTGATTCAAATGAAGTTCTGTCTTGATGATGCGGTTGGCCTGTCCTCTGAACACATGCCCATTTCATCTCCAGCATTTCCTCATGATGATTGTGGCCATGTCGCCTTGATGACACCGAAGGAGTAAGATGTGGGTAAAGTCCTTCCAACTATTGAGCACATTTACGTGAAACATTGCCTTAGAAAAGCAGCATCCGTCATTAAAGATCCTCACCACCCAGGCCATACTCTTTTCTCACTGTTGCCTTCAGGTGGAAGGTATAAGAGTCTTAGGACTTGCTCCACCAGGTTCAAGAATAGTTACTACCCCTCAACCATCAGGATCTTGAACAAAACAGGATGGCTACACTCATTTAAGGACTCTGTTATATTGGTATTTCATGCTCATTATCTATTGCAATGTATTTATATCTGCATTTGCATAGTTTGTTTACAATTCATAGTTCCTGAAGTTTACAGTTACTGTTCTATAGATTTGGTAAGTATGCCTGCAGAAGAAGAATCTCAGGGTTGTTTATTATGCCATGGACCCCTGCGTTAACCCCAGGTTGGGAACTCCTGTACAACTCCTGTACAACTACCTGCCCCAGCACCACTTTAAATATTGTTAATGTATCTTCCTGAGTCATTTCTTCTGACAGCTCGTTCCATATGTGACCACCATGTGAGTGAAAAAGTTACCCTCAGATACCTATTAAATCTTTCCTCTTTCACCTTAAACATATGCCCAATCAAGTAGTTCTTGATTCTCATCCCTGGGGGAGAAAACATTATGCTCTGTCATGGTGTGTGCTGACAAGCAACTAAACTCAGGTACAAAGGAACGACAAACTCCCATGTTGAGACAGAAGCAAGAGTTTATTCATTGGTACTCCAATTAAACTTCAGTGGCTTCAGTAATCCAGGAAATTACAGGCGTCAGTAGTAGGTAAATTATTGGAAGGAATATTAAGAGATAGGATCTACAAGTATTTAGATAGACAGGGACTTATTAGGGAGAGTCAACATGGCTTTGTGTGTGGTAGGTCATGTTTAACAAATCTATTAGAGTTCTTCGAAGAGTTTACAAGGAAAGTAGATGAAGGGAAGGCAGTGGATGTTGTCTACATGGACTTCAGTAAGGCCTTTGACAAGGTCCCACATGGAAGGTTAGTTAGGAAGATTCAGTCGCTAGGTATACATGGTGAGGTAGTAAATTGGATTAGACATTGGCTCAGTGGGAGAAGCCAGAGAGTGGTAGTGGAGGATTGCTACTCTGAGTGGAGGCCTGTGACTAGTGGTGTGCCACAGGGATCAGTGCTGGGTCCATTGTTATTTGTCATCTATATCAATGATCTGGATGATAATGTGGTAGATTGGATCAGCAAATTTGCTGATGATACAAAGATTGGAGGTGTAGTGGACAATGATGAAGGTTTTCAAAGCTTGCAGAGGGATCTGGACCAGCTGGAAAAATGGGCTGAAAAATGGCAGATCGAGTTCAATACAGAGAAGTGTGAGGTATTGCACTTTGGAAGGAAAAACCAAAGTAGAACATACAAGGTAAATGGTAGGGCACTGAAGAGGGCAGTAGAACAGAGGGATCTAGGAATACAGATACAAAATTCCCTAAAAGTGGTGTCATAGGTGGATAGGGTAGTAAAGAGAGCTTTTGGTACATTGGCCTTTATAAATCAAAGTATTGATATAAGAGTTGTAAAGTTATGGTGAGGTGGAAAGTTATGGTAAGGCATTGGTGAGGCCGAATTTGGAGTATTGTGTGCAGTTTTGGTCACCAAATTACAGCAAGGATGTTAATAAGGTTGAAAGAGTGCAGAGAAGGTTTACAAAGATGTTGCCAGGACTTGAGAAACTGAGTTACAGAGAAAGGTTGAATAGGTTAGGACTTTATTCCCTGGAGCGTAGAAGAATGAGGGGAGACTTGATAGGAGTATATAAAATTATGATGGGTATAGATAGAGTGAATGCAAGCAGGCTTTTTCTGCTGAGGCTAGGGGAGAAAAAAAGAGGACATGTGTTAAGGGTGAAGGGGGAGAAGTATAAAGGGAACATTAGTGGGGGGCTTCTTCACACAGAGTGGTGGGAGTGTGGAATGAGCTGCCAGATGAAGTGGTAAATGCGGACTCACTTTAACATTAAAAAAAAACTTGGACAGGTACATGGATGAGAGGTGTATGGAGGGATATGATCCAGGTGCAGGTCAGTGGGACTAGGCAAAAAAATGGTTCGGCACAGCCAAGAAGGGCCAAAAGGGCCTGGTTTCTGTGCTGTAATATTCTATGGTTCTATGGCTTGACCAAGTGACACCATGAGCTGAATCATTCTCCAACTACACACAAGGACCCCATGGTAATTTTAACTAATCACAGTAGGATGAAAACCCATGCCAGTCAAAGTAAACGTAACAAGATTAAACAGAAAACACAAGGGTTTAACAACTCTAGATAAGACAACAATGAACAAGTACAGGTGCACAGGGCCAGCAGGGCTCTTGAAGATGCTCATTCACCTTATCTATGCCCTCATTGTTTTATATATTTCCATAAACTGACTTTTCAGCTTCCACGCTCCAATGTAAAAACTCAGTCCCTTGAGATCTGGCAGCATTCTTGTAAACCTTTTCTGCTTAATGGCATTTTTCCTACAGCAGGATGACGGAAAATGAATTCCAAATGCGGCCTCACAAACATCTTCTACAACTGTAATATAACATCTCGGCTACTAAGACTAACTTTGTGATCTTCGTTGTCCTTCATGGTCTTGCAATAATTTTAACACAACATTGCTTAGCAATGAAACTTGGAACAGTGGAACCAACAATTTAGAAATATTTATTGCAATTACAAAATTATTATTATAGATACTTTGTAGTATTGATGGTAAATTGAAATAAATTGTAAAATATGATTCCAAAATAGTAGTAGAATGAGATGAGGACACCATATTTGGTCTAATAAAATTTATTATCACTGGTATATGTCGTGATACTTGGCAGCACCAATACTATGCAATTCATATTAATAGAGGAAAAACCCATTAATTGTAGTAAATATAGATATAAAATAGTTAAATAAGTAATTCAAAAATAGAAATTAAAAAGTGGTGAGTTGGTGTTCATGGGTTCAATGTGCATTCAGAAATCGGTTGGTAGAGGGGAAGAAGCTGTTCCTGAATCGTTGAGTGTGTGGCTTCTGGCTTCTGTACCTCCTTCCTGATAGCAGCAATGAAAACAAGGCATGACCTGGGTGATGGGGGATATACTGTATTGCTCGCATGCCAGGAGGGTACTTTGGCGTTTGTGCCAAATAATAGGTGGTGATTGTAAAACAAAATGGCTTCTGAAATACAAATGGTACATCCATGCTGCTGCAGAGAAAAAAATGTGTGGAAATATTCTTTACAGGACAATTGAAGAGGACAGCCTTGCAACTTCAAATATTGAAATTCTATTATGGTCCAGGTGCAGGTCAATGGGAGTAGTCAGTTTAAATGGCTCGGCATGGACTAGATGGGCTGAATGGCCTGTTTCTGTGCTGTACTTATCTATAATTCTAACAATGAAAAGTAGGATTTTACTTGTACATTGGATAACTGGGCATATCAGGATTGTGACAAGACTTGATCAGAATGATTAAAACATTCCAGAAAAGATAGACACATATGTATCTGAGAAGTGATAATTAAGCTCATTTGATGGTACAGCAGTATTTACATGGGATTTTAATAGTTCCACTTCATCCAGGCTTTCAATCGAGGAAATATATATCATGTTCCAATACAATTCGTTCAGCATAAAGAAACCCGTCTGGTCCACTGAGTGCAGGTTGCCTCTCAAAACTGCCCCATAATGCAGTTCAACCCAGATAAGTGTGAGGTGGTTCATTTTGGTAGCTCAAATATGATGGCAGAATATAGCATTAATGGTAAGACTCTTGGCAGTGTGGAGGATCAGAGGGATCTTGGGGTCTGACACAGGTTGATTCTGTGGTTAAGAAGACATATGGTGTATTGGCCTTCATCAATCGTGGGATTGAGTTTAAGAGCTGAGAGATAATTTTGCAGCTATATAGGACCCTGGTGAGACCCCACTTGGAGTACTGTGCTCAGTTCTGGTCGCCTCACTACAGGAAGGAAGTGGAAACCATAGAAAGGATGCAGAGGAGATTGACAAGGATGTTGCCTGGATAGGGCAGCATGCCTTATGAGAATAGGTTGAGTGAACTTGGCCTTTTCTCTTTGGAGCGATGGAGGATGAGAGGTGACCTGGTAGAGGTATACAAAATAATGAGAGGCATTGTTTGTGTGGATAGTCATAAGCTTTTTCCCAGGGCTGAATTGGATAGCACGAGAGGGCATAGTTTTAAGGTGCTTGGAAGCAGATACAGAGGAGATGTCAGAGGTAAGTTTTTGATGCAGAGCGTGGCAAGTGCGTGGAATGGGCTGCTGGCAGCAGTGGTGGAGATGGAAACAATAGGGTCTTTTAAGAGACTCCTGGATGGCTGCATGGAGCTTAGAAAAATAGAGGGCTATGGGTAAAGCCTAGGTAGTTCTAAGGTACGGACATGTTCGGCACAGCTTTGTGGGCCAAAGGGCCTGTATTGTGCTGTATGTTTTCTGTGTTTCTACGTGTGGTGTGTGGCCAAGTGGTTAAGATATTGGACTAGCGATCTGAAGATCGTGAGTTTGAGCCCCAGCCGAGGCAGTGTTTTGTGTCCTTGAGCAAGGCACTTAACCACACATGTGCTCCAGTCCACCCAGCTGAAAATGGGTACCGGCAAAATGCTGGAAGTGAACCTCGCTATACACTGGCATCCTATCCGGGGGGAGGGGGGTAATTCTCAGTTGCTTCACGCCACGGAAACCGGCATAAGCACCGGTCTGATGAGCCTATAAGGCTCAGGACAGACTTTAACTTTTTTTTAACTATCTTTCTATAATCCAATACCCTAATTTATCTACCTGTAGTCTGTTCCCTTTCACATGCCCAAATACTCCACCCTGGTCCTCCTAGCACCCAACTACACTAGAGGTAATTTGAACTAGCTAATAACAATAAAACCACAAGACCATAAGACATATGAGCAGAATTAGGCCATTTGGCCCATTGAGTCTGCTCCACCATTCAATCATGGCTGATTCTTTTTTATTCTCTCCTCAGCCCCACTCCCTGGCCTTTTCCCTGTAATCTTTGATGCTACATCCAATCAAGTACCAATAAATCTCTGCCTTAAATACACCCAATGGCCTGGCCTCCACAGCTGCCTGTGGTAATAAATTCCACAAATTCACCACCCTCTGGGTAAAGAAATTTCTCCGCATCTCTTTTTTAAATCTATCCTAATGCTATCCCCTCTTGTCCTAGTCTCCCCCACCATAGGAAACAACCTTTCCACATTTACTCTGACTTGGCCTTCCAACATTCAAAAGGTTTCAATGAGATCCCCCCCATCCTTCTAAATTCCAGCGAGTACAGATCCAAAGCCAACAAACGTTCCTCATATGATAACCCTTTCATTCCTGGAATGATCCCTGTGTACCTCCTCTGAACCTTCTCCATAAGGATATCTTTGGGATGTGGAAGGAAGACAGAACACCCATACAGTCACGGTAAAAACTCCACACCAAAGCTGGCGGTTATATTTCATTAGGAGTTTGAGGAGATATGTTACCAAAGACAAATGCATATCTCTACAGATGTAGATTCTTACTGGCTGCATCACCATCTGAGATGCTGGGTAGGGGGCGGTGTCTACTGCACAGGATTGAAATAAGCTACAGATTTGTAAACTCAGTAAGCTCCATTATGGGCACTAGCGTCCGTAGTACCCAGGACATCTTCAAGGGGCGAAAACTCAAAGAGGCAGCATCCATTATTAAGGACCCCTACCACCCAGGACATGCCCTGTTCTCATTGCTGCTATCAGGTAGGAGGTACAGAAGCCTGAAGGCACACACTCAGCAATGCAGGAACAGCTTCTTCCCCTCTGCCATATGATTTCTGAATGGACATCGAATGCATGAACACTACTTCATTACTTTTTTGAAAACACAAAATGCTGGCAGAACTCAGCAGGCCAGACAGCATCTATGGGAGGAGGTAGTGACGATGTTTCGGCCTGTAACGTCGTCACTACCTCCTCCCATAGATGCTGTCTGGCCTGCTGAGTTCTGCCAGCATTTTGTGTTTTTATTTATTTCCAGCATCTGCAGATTCAATAGACAATAGACAGTAGGTGCAGGAGTAGGCCATTCGGCCCTTCTAGCCAGCACCGCCATTCACTGTGATCATGGCTGATCATACACAATCAGCACCCTGTTCCTACCCTCTCCCCATATCCCTTGACCCCGCTATCTATAAGAGCTCTATCTAACTCTCTCTTGAATGCATCCAGAGACTTGGCCTCCACTGCCTTCTGGGGCAGAGCATTCCACATATCCACCACTCTCTGGGTGAAAAAGTTCTTCCGCATCTCTGTTCTAAATGGCCTACCCCTTATTCTTAAACTGTGGCCTCTAGTTCTGGACTCACCCATCAGCGAGAACATGCTTCCTGCCTCCAATGTGTCCAATCCCTTAATAATCTTATATGTCTCAATCAGATCCCCTCTCATCCTTCTAAATTCCAGTGTATACAAGCCCAGTAGCTCCAATCTTTCAACGTATGACAGTCAAGTATCCAGATCTTAACAAACTTCTGCCAAAAACAAAGACCCTCATTTCTCCTCAATTACCCTTGCCAATGAGGTTATACCTATAGTATCTGCTTATTGACGCAGTTGTTGGAAGAAAAGATTCCCTCCAGATTTATTAAAATATTTCATAATTTTGAATACTTCCATTGATTCTTCCTTTAAGCAGAACAATCTTCACATTATTTACATTTTAAAAAAAATTGAGATACAGTGCAGTAGGCCCTTGCAGATCTTTAAGCTGCACAGCCCTGCAATCTCCGATTTAACCTGAGCTTAATCACGGGACAGTTTACAATGACCAATTAACCATGTATTTGGACTGTGGGAGGAAACCCATGCAGTTACAGGGAGCATGTACAAACTCCTTACAGGCAGTGGTGGGAATTGAACCCACGTTGCTGGTACTGTAAAGCGTTGAGCTAACCACTATGCTACCATGCTGCCCTTCCATGTGCTTCATCCCTGGCGTTGGAACAGGCATCTTCCTTTGTACTCTTTCAAAAACCATATCATCCCTCATAAACTCTGGTGCCTAGAATTGTACTCTAGCTGAGGCTTAACCAGTGATTTCTATTTAAAAAGCCACATGAAAATTCATTTCCAGCTCCTTTATATCCTGTACCTTCAAACCCTCGCTCATTTAGGTTGCATCTCTTCTTCATTTTGTTCTCATTTTTAAATTATGCGATAGAGTGTAGAGTAGGCCCTGCTGGCCCTTTGAGCCACGCCGCTCCAGCGAACCCTGACAAACCCGATTAACCCTAACCTAATCACAGCACAACATATGACCAATTAACCTACCTGGTACATCCCTGGACTGTGGGAGGAAACCAGAGCACTTGGGAAAACCCATGCATTCCACGGGGAGGGCATACAGAGACTCCTAACTGATGGTGCCTGAATTGAATTCTGAACACGGGAATGCACCGAGCTGTAATAGTGTTGCACTGACTGCTACGCCACATGCTACACGTCTGCTTTAACTTGTATCTGTGATGAGCTAACTCATTTGTATGTATTTAATAGAGAAATAATAACAGCGGGATAAAATATATTACAACTTGCAGCTGTTTTCTAATACAGTTTACTTCTTTTTAAAGTGTATGCATGTATTAGGATTCTCCTGGGAGTTAAAGCCAGTATGGGAATAACAGTGGAGTATTGTAAAACTGAACTAATTGGCACTTAAGCATACTGATGCAAAGGGTCTTTTTACTCCGGTCTTTGAAAGTCAGAAAATTTCAGTAATGTGGTGATATATCATTTAAATTTAGCCTTATGTGTGACCCCAGGTAGCAGGAAGAGAATGGTTTGGTTAGTTGTTATGGAAACAGACTGAATAGTTTGGCGTGAAAAACATTTGGAGGATGTTTCCCATTTTCCTCCTGGTGAGTGACATTTTTCTCCCTTCCATTTCCCTTGTTCCTTCACCACATGACATTCTTCTCATATAATAAAAAACTCTGGTAAAAAAAACCTGTACAATAGCAAGTACTCACATCGACAATGATGAAATGCTTTGAGAAGTTGGTTGTGTCTAGACTGAACTCCTGCCTCAGCAAGGACCTGGACCCATTGCAATTTGCCTGTCACCACAATAGGTCAACAGCAGACACAATCTCAATGGCTCTTCACATGGCTTTAGACCACCTGGACAACACAAACACCTACGTCAGGATGCTGTTCATCGACTACAGCTTAGCATTTAATACCAATCTTCCCACAAACCTGATTGAGAAGTTGCAGAACCTGGGCCTCTGTACCTCCCTCTGCAATTGGATCCTCAACTTCCTAACCGGAAGACCGCAGTCTGTGCGGATTGGTGATAACATCTCCTCCTCAGTGACGATCAACACTGGTGCACCTCAGGGTTGCGTGCTTAGCCCACTGCTTTACTCTTTATATACACATGACCGTGTGGCTAGGGATAGCTCAAATACCATCTATAAATTTGATGACGATACAATGATTGTTGATGGAATCTCAGGTGGTGACGAACGGGCGTACAAGAGTGAGATATGCCAACTAGTGGAGTGGTGCCACAGCAACAACCTGGCACTCAGCATCAGTAAGACAAAAGAGTTGATTGTGGACTTCAGGAAGGGTAAGACGAAGGAACACATACCAATCCTCGTAGAGGGATCAGAAGTGGAGAGAGTGAGCAGCTTCAAGTTCTTGGGTGTCAAGTTCTCTGAGGATCTAACCTGGTCCCAGCATATGGATGTAGTCATAAAGAAAGCAAGAGAGCGGCTATACTTGATTAAGAGTTTGAAGAGATTTGGCATGTCAACAAATACATTCAAAAACTTCTATAGTTGTACCATGGAGAACATTCTGACAGACTGCATCACTGTCTGGTATGGATGGGCTACTGCACAGGACTGAAAGTAGCTGCAGAGGGCTTTAAATCTAGTCAGCTCCATCTTGGGCACTAGCCTACAGACATCCTGGGACATCTTCAAGGAGTGGTGTCTCAGAAAGGTAGCATCCGTTATTAAGGACCTCCAGCACCCAAGGCACACACTCAGTGATTCAGGAACAGCTTCTTCCTCTCTGCCATCTGATTCCAAAATGGATATTGAAGCTTTGGACACTACCTCACTTTTTTAAAAATATAGAGTATTTCTATTTTTGCACATTAAAAAAAATCTATTCAATATAAGTAATTGATTTACTTGTTTATTTATTATTATTACATTTTATTTTATTTATTTTTTCTCTGCTAGATTATGTATTGCATTGAACTGCTGCTGCTAAGTTAACAAATTTCATGTCACATGCCGATGATAATAAACCTGATTCTGATTCTACTAAATACGTGGTTAACCTCAGATAAAACAGCTTTAGCCTGTCAGTTTATATGCAAGCATGAAATGGCCACAGTTGCAAATGGGATGTTGTCAGTGGAGGGGTCCACCCTTTATCATTGCATTGAGCCTTACCATTCATTAAGTGAGGGGTCTGTGGACTCCAGGCTGGGAATGTAGAGTATATATCTGATAAAGGAAATAAATTAGGCTGAAATTATTTCAATGGCATCTTCCAGTCAATTCTCAAGCATGAATATTCTGATTTGCTTTTAAGTTTCTAGAAATTCATCAGTCTTTTGTATTCATCAACGTCAAAAGCCAGAACTTGCCAGTAGCTTATAAATTTGCACATCTTTAAGTCATAAAATTTATTTATGAGTTTGTGATGATCATTACATATTTGTATGGCATGATATCATATGGATAATGAAATCTGTAAGTCATATGATCCATAAATCTAAATGAAAACTAATGTCAAAACTATCATCTTTAGGAATCAAGCAGTGGAAATAATTTGCAAAGATTACATTATCGTAGAAATAGTGTTTTACATGCTGGGTAAAGGATGAAGTTATGGAGTACTTGGTGACGCAGGACAAGATAGGAGAAAGTCAGCATGGTTTTCCTCAGGGAAAATCCTGCCAGATAAACATGTTGGAATTCTTTGAGGAGATTACAAAAAGGATAGATAAAGGGAATGCAGTGGATGTTGTATATTTGGACTTTCAGAAGGCCTTTGACAAGGTGGCACACATGAGGCTGCTTACCAAGTTAAGAGTGTGTGGTATTACAGGAAAGTTATTAACATGGTTAGAGCATTGGCTGATTGGTAGGAGGCAACGAATGGGAATAAAAGGATCCTTGTCTGGTTGGCTGCCAGTGACTAATGGTGTTCCGCAGGGGTCGATGTTGGGACCACTTTTTTATGCTTTATATAAATGATTTAGATGTTGGAATTGATGGCTTTGTTGCCAAGTTTGCAGATGATACTAAGATTGGTGGAGGGGCAGGTAGAGCTGAGGAAACAGGTAGGATTCAGAAGAATTTAGACAGATTAGGAGAATGGGCAAGAAAGTTGCAAATGAATTATAATGTTGGAAAATGCATGGTCATGCACTTTGGTAGTAGAAACGAATGTGCGGACTATTATCTAAATGGAGAGAAAATCCAAAAGTCTGAGATACAAAGGGACTTGGGAATCCTTGTGCAGAGCACCCTAAAGGTTAACTTGTAGGTTGAGTCAGTGGTGAGGAAGGAAAATGCCATGTTTGCATTCATTTCAAGAGGTTGAGAATACAAAGCAAGGATGTGATGCTGTGGCTTTAAAACACACTGGTGAGGCCTCACCTTGAGTATTGCGACAAGTTTTGGGCTTTTCATCTTAGATGAGATGCACTGGCATTGAAGAGGTTCCAGAGCAGGTTCAGAAGGATGATTCCAGGAATGAAAGGGAAAAAACTTTGCCATATCTAATCTGTTCAGGCCTTTTAACATTCAGAATGTTTCTATGAGATCCCCCCTCATTCTCCTGAACTCCAGGGAATACAGCCCAAGAGCTGCCAGATGTACCTCATATGGTAACCCTTTCATTCCTGGAACCATTCTTGTGATTCTTCTCTGAACCCTCTCCAATGTCAGTATATCCTTTCTAAAATAAGGAGCCCAAAACTGCACATAATACTCCAAGTGTGATCTCATGAGTGCCTTATAGAGTTTCAACATCACATCCCTGCTCTTATATTCTATAACTCTAGAAATGAATGCCAACATTGCATTCGCCTTCTTTACCACTGACTCAACCTGAAGGTTAACCGTTAGTTTATCCTGCACAAGGACTCCCAAGTCCCAAGACTAAATAATAGTCTGCCCATGTATTTCTTCCACCAAAGTGCATGACCATACACTTTCCAACATTTGCCACTTCTTTGCCCATTCCCCTGAACTATCGAAGTCCCTCTGCAGGCTCTCTGCTTCCTCAACACTACCCACTCCTCCACCTATCTTTGTATCATCAGCAAATTTAGCTACAAATCCATTAATCCCATAGTCCAAATCATTGACATACATCATAAGAAGCAGTGGTCCCAACACTGACCCCTGTGGAACTCCACTAGTAGCGGCAGCCAGCCAGAATAGGATTCCTTTATTCCCAATCTCTGTTTTCTGCTGATCAACCAATGTTCTACCCATGCTAGTAACTCCCCTGTAATTCCATGGGCTCTTGTTAAGCTGCTTCATGTGCTGCATCCTGTCAAAGGCCTTCTGAAAATTCAAGTACATGACACCTACTGCATCTCCTTTGTTTACCCTGCTTGTAATTTCCTCAAAAAATTGCAGTGGTTAGTCAGACAGGGTTTTCCTTTTAGGAAACCATGCTAGCTTTGACCTATCTTGTCATGTGCCTCCAGGTACTCTGCAATCTCAACCCAAGCAATCGATTCCAAAAATTCCCAACCACAGATGTCAGGCTAACAGGTCTGTAGTTTCCTTTCTGCTGCCTTCCACCATTCTTAAATAGTGGAGTAACATTTGTAATTTTCCAGTCATCCGGTACAATCTATCGATTCTTCAAAGATCATTGTTGATGCCTCTGCAATCTCTCCAGTATTCCATCAGGTCCGGGAGATTTATCCATCCTCAGACCATTAAGCTACTTCTCAGTCGTAATTTTCACTGCACTACTTCACTTCCCTGACACTCTTGAATGTCTGGTAAACTGCAGATGTCTTCCACTGTGAAGACTGATGCAAAATACACTTTCAGTTCCTCTGACATCTCTGCATCTGCAAGATCATTACAATATCTCCAGCGTCATTTTCTATTGGTTCTCTATCTACCCTCAACTCTCTTACCCTTTATATATTTAAAAAAGCTTTTAGTGTTTTTGATATTAGTCACCAGGTTGTTTCCATAATTCATCTTTTCCTTCATAATGACCTTCTTAGTTTCCTTCTGCAAGTTTTTAAAAGCTTCCCAAACCTCTAGTTTCCCACTAGCTTTGGCTTCCTTCTATGCCCTCTCTTTTATTTTGGCTCTGACTTCACTTGTCAGCCACAGTAGTGTCCTTCTTCCATTTGAAAATTTCTTCTTATTTGGAATATACCTGTCTTGCACTTCCCTCATTTTTCACAGAAACTCCAGCCATTGCTGTTCTGTTGTCCTTCCTGCTAGTGTCCCTTTCCAGTCAACCTTGGCCAGTTCACCTCTCATGCCATTGTAATTTCCTTTATTCCACTGAAATACCGGCACATTGGAATTTAGTTTCTCCTTCTCAAATTTCAAAGTGGACTCGATCATATCGTGATCACTGCTCCCTAAGGGTTCCTTAACCTTAAGCTCTCTTATCACCTCCGGATCATCCCACAACACTCAATCCAGCACGGCCAATCCTCTAGTTGGCTCAACAACAAGCTGTTCTAAAAAGCCATCCCTTAGACATTCTACAAATTCTCTTTCTTGAGGTCCAGTACTGGCCTGGTTTTCCCAATCTACGTTCATATTAAAATCTCCAACGATCATCATGACATTGTCCTTCTGACCCACCTTTTCTTTCTCCTGCTGTAATTTGAACTCCACATCCCGGCTGCTGTTTGGAGGCCTGTATTCACCTGCCATTAGGGTCCTTTTACCCTTGCCATTTCTTAACTCAACCCATAGAGACTCTACACCTTCTGATCCTATGTCATCCCTCTCTAATAATTTAATATTATTTCTTATACACAGGGCCACACCACCTCCTCTGCCTAATAAACTGTCTTTCTGATACACTGTATATCCTTGGACGTTCAGCTCACAATGGCAGCCATCCTTTAGCCAAGTTTCAGAGATGGCCACAACGTCATACTCGTTGATCTGTAGCTGAATTTCAAGATTGTCCATTTTATTTCTTATGCTGTGTGCATTCAAATATAATATTTAATATGTCCATTTAATATAATATTAACAAATATATAGTATTTGTGGCTTACTGTTTTAACTGCACCACACCTCTATTGCCCCGTAACTCATCCCACTGGCTGTGATTCTGCCTCATCTTCTGCCTGTCCTTTCTACCATCTCTGTTGCACGCTATCTTTGATTTATTTCTGTTTTCCCCTTCATCAGCCCTATCACTCCTCCCACCCCTGTGCCAAATTAGTTTGAACCCTCTCTAACAGCTCCATTAAACCTGCCTGCTAGGATATTGGACCCTTTTGGGTTCAGGTGTGACTTGTCCTTTTTGTACAGGTCATACCTCCCACTGAATTGGCCCTAATTATCCAGGAACCCGAAGCCTACACCAGTCTCTCAGCCACACATTAATATGTCCGATCATACCATTCTTGCACTCGCTAGCATGTGGTACAGGCAGCAAACCTGAGATTACTACCCAGAGGTCCTGCTTTTGAGCTTCCTATCCAACTCCCTGAATTCCCTCTTCAGGACCTCCTCCTTTTTTCTACCTATGTCACTGGTACCAACGTGTACCAAGACTTATGGCTGTTCACCCCTTCCCTTCAGAATACTCTGCACACGATCCAAGACATTCCATACCCTGGCACCTGGGAGGCAACACACCATGCGGGTATCTCTATTAGGCTGACAGAACCTCCTCTCTGTTACCCTCACTACGGAATCCCTTATGACTACCGCATTCCTCATCTTCTTCTCTCCCTTCTGCACCACAGAACCAGGCTCAGTGCCCCGATCGCCGTGGTCGTCTTCTGTCAGGTCACTCCCCCCCCCCCCCACAACAGCATCCAAAATGAGATAATGATTACTGAGGGGGATGGCCACAAGTGTACTCTCTACTATCTGAGCTCTTCCCATCCCTTCCCTGACAGTCACCCACATGTCTAACTCCTGCAGCCTTGGGGGTGACTAAGGTCTTGTAGCTCCTATCTATCTCCTGCTCATTTCCCTACTAAGCTGTAGGTCATTAAGCCGCAGTTCCAGATCCCTAACATTGTCTCTCAGAAGCTGCACCTCGGTGCACCTGTCGCAGATATGGCCATCTGGGAGACTGGAAAAATCCCAGGATTCCCACATCTGACATCCAGAGCAAAGTACTAACCCTACAAACATGCTCTCTGTTCCTCTGAAAAAAATGCAAGGGAGAGAAAAGAAAGTCCACTGACCCACTTACCTCGCCAAAGCCCGATTGAGCCAAAGCCCTACCACTCTACCTCAGACGACTCTGTTGATGACCGCTCCGGTTATATTCGAAACAGAGATGCCGAGGAATTTCTTTAGCCAGAAGGTGGTGAATTTGTTGCCACATTCCACTGTGGATGCCAGGTCTTTGGGTGTATTTAAGGCAGAGATTGATAGGTTCTTGATTGGACATGGCATCAAAAGTTACAAGGAAAAGGTGCGGAAATGGGGTTGAGGAGGATTAAAAAAAGGATCAACCATGATTGAATGGCAGAGCAGACTTGATGAGTCTAATAGCTTAATTCTGTCCCTATGTCTTATCGTTTTATGGTATCACACAAGAACTACTGTCGTTACATAGAGTATAAAATACATGAAGATCCCAACTCATGAATTTTTTTCTGGGTTTCTTTTCACTTTGTTTACTGAAGGAAAGTAAGGAATAGGAGAAAGGGGTTGCCAGAAATTCTAATGGTGCCATGGTATACAGTCCAGATCTACCACCAATCAACATGTCCAACCTGAGAACTTGACCCTGAGACCATGGAAAATAGAATAAGAGATTCTTCCCAATTCTCCGGCATTTTCCTTTTGAGAGTTAGGGAGTGATTAGCATGGATGGCTAATGCTGGAATTTCCAGTGACCGTGTTCTGCGACCAGATAATTTTAAAAAAACGGTAATCATACCACATATACTTTGCTTGTGTATAAGTAGCAATTTCTTCTGAACTATGTTCATTAATTAATCAATCTTATTTAAAATAGCTCAGGAGAGTATTAACTGTGTTAAATGTTTGAATTAATTACACTGAAAACAAATCTACCCAGAAGTGAACACAGGCATAGTCTCGGTCCTGGGCCCTTTGCAGTAGCTGGGTCCTAGTGGGGGGTACAATCCACTGTTCAGACAATTAAGCGCTGGCCCAGATGGGAAGCAAGAACCGATTTCGGTCCCTCTCCGAGATATTCACTCCTCTCTCCAGGATGCCAGAGCATTTTGTTGTTCCGTTGCTTGGTCAATTTAAACACTGGCCCAGATAAGCTGAAGAGATAGGGTGTCAGGATCTGAGGCAAGAGCCAACTTCACTCACTCTCTGTGACAGTCATTCCTCTCTCCATGGCACTGAGACTGTGAAGGCTGTCCTGGCTGCTGTGCTCTGTGCCCACTAATATGATGAACTGAGAAGCCAGGTTTCGGCTGCTCTGTGGTTTGGATCTGAGGACTTTGTTCAATTCCAAATGTTGTCGTTTGCTTCAATTGTTTGCATGATTTGTGTTTTTATTCTTACTCTTGCGCATTGGTTGTTGGTCTTTTTTTTTTTATTGGGTTCTTTGAGGTTTCTTGCTTTCTGGCTACCAGTAAGCAAACAAATCTCAAGGTTGTATGATTTATACATTCTTAGATAATAAATGTACTTTGAATCATTTGAGTCTTTGAGCTTACAAGACCTTTTTGAGCTTGCAAACACTATGAATACATTCCCCTAGATGATATAGATAAGATTTTATATTATTGGCTAGCTTATTTTCATATTTCACCTTTTCTCTCTTTATGGCTGTTTTGTTACCTTCTGTTAGTTTTTCCAAAGCTTCCCAATTCTCTACCTTCCCACTAATTTTTGTTCTATTATATGCCCTTGCTTTTGCTTTTTTGTTGGGGTCTTTGACTTCCCTTGTCACCCACATTTGTCTCACCCTCCTTTAGAATACTTCTTCATCTTTGGAATGTATCTTTCCTGATCCTTCTGAATTTCCCCCATTGTTGTTCTGCCTTCATTCCTACTAGTGTCCCCTTCCAATCAACTTTGGCCAGCTCCTCTCTCATACCTCTGTAATTCCCTGTTCTCCACTATAATACTGACATATCTAATGTTAGCTTCTCCTTTTCAAACTACAGGGTGAATTCTATCATATTATGTTCATTGTCTCCTAAGGGTTCTGTTTCCTTAAGCTTCCTTATCAAATCTGTGTCATCACACAACACCCAATCCAGAACTGCTATTCCCTTTGTGGGCTCAACCACAAGCTAATCTAAAAACCCATCTTGTAAGCATTCTACAAATTCTGTCTCTTGGGATCCAGCACCAACTGGATTTTCCCAATCTAACTGCATGTTGAAATATCCCATGATCATTGTAACATTGTCCTTTTTACATACCTTTTCTATCTTCCTTTGGAGTTTATATCCTATATTCTGGCTACTGTTTGGAGGCCTGTATATAACTGCCATCTGGCACTTTTTAGCCTTGTGGAAAAGAAGGGATGTGCTGGCATTGGAGAGGTTTCAGAGGAGGTTTACGAGAATGATCCCAAGAATGAAAGGTTAACACATGAGGAGTGTTTGCTGACAATGGGTCTGTACTCACTGGAGTTTAGGAGAATGAGGGGGGATCTCATTGAAACCTAGAAAGATCTGGATAATGTGGATGAAGAGAGATTGTTTCCTATAGTGAGTGAATCTAGGACCAGAGGGCAGAGCATCAGAACCGAGAGATGTTTATTTAGAACAGAGATGAGGAAAAATTTCTTTAGACTGAAGGTGGAATTCTTTGCAATGGATGGATTTGCAAGCCAGATCATTAGGTATATATAAAGCAGTTTTTAATAGATTCTTGATTAATCAGGGTGTCAAAGGTTTTGGGGAGAAGATAGGAGAATGGGGTTGAGAGGGATAGTAAATCAGCCATGATGAAATGGAGGAGCAGAGTTGATGGATGGAATGGCCTAATCCTGCTCCTCGGTCTTATGCTCTTGAGGTCTTATTGAAACTGAATTCTGTGGAGCTATTTTTTTTCTATGGTATTAATTTAATTTGCTTCCAGATTAATTCATGAACCACAATTATATTTTAATGGGACTTGTGGTATTCTGGAAATTGCATAGTTGGTACATTATTTGATGCATGAAATCTTCTCCTTCTTAGGCATCCTTTGGATTAAAGATGTGGTTCCATTGTTTTTCTAGAGAGAGGAAGTTGCTTGTTTGCTTGGCAGAGCAAAGATGATGGAACTGGCACTGCCAGTTATCAAAACCTACTGAAATGTTACATTCCAGTCAAAGCAGTCTGTGCTGATTCTGCAAACACAATGGGTATGCTGCCTCCCAGATGGATGGAGCTGCACCAGTTAGGCAAACTGATTGTCTGAAAGTAGAAAGGTATGAAGATAGAGTCATCATGAGAGAAAAGGAAAAGGACAATATAAATGCTTAGACAATCTATAGCTTGTAAACCATAAGAATTGTGGATTATTGTGGATCGTGGAGGAGGGTTATGAGTAGAAAAATCAGATACCAACATATGTTTGCCTTCACTGATACCTGCACCATCTCTAACCATGGATGCTGAATAGGTCAGCATGCTATCTTTCAAGTTGCTGAATCAGACAGATTAGTCCTTGCTCTTCTGGTGTTGTTCATAGAATTTATGTACCTTCTCCTTCAAGAGTAAAGGAGATATGTTGTTAGTTGTCCTAAAATTAGCTTGGAACACAGGAACAGCGAATTTGGCCAACAATGTTGTGCCAAACCACTTACATTAGTCATCAAACAGCTAACTAATTCCTTCTGCCTACACAATGATTATACCCTTATGTTTTCCTCACATTCATGTGCCTCTCCAAACATCTCTTAAAAGTCTCTAATGTTTCTGCCTCCACCAGCACACCAAGCAGCACATTCCAGCCACCCACTACTCTGTGTAAAAAAAACTTGCCCCTCACATCTCCTTTGAAATTACCCCCCTCGCCTTAAATACATGCCTCTGGTATTAGACATTTTAACCCTTGGAAAAAGATAATGTCTATCTACTCTTATCTATGCCTCTCATAATCTTATTATCCTCTATCAGATCTCACCTCTGCCCCTGCTGCTCCAGAGAAAACAACCCAAGTTTGTCCGGCCTTACATTATAACACAAGCTCTCTAGATAGATAGATAGATAGATAGATAGATACTTTATTCATCCCCATGGGGAAATTCAACTTTTTTTCCAATGTCCCATACACTTGTTGTAGCAAAACTAATTACATACAATACTTAACTCAGTAAAAAATATGATATGCATCTAAATCACTATCTCAAAAAGCATTAATAATAGCTTTTAAAAAGTTCTTAAGTCCTGGCGGTTGAATTGTAAAGCCTAATGGCATTGGGGAGTATTGACCTCTTCATCCTGTCTGAGGAGCATTGCATCGATAGTAACCTGTCGCTGAAACTGCTTCTCTGTCTCTGGATGGTGCTATGTAGAGGATGTTCAGAGTTTTCCATAATTGACCGTAGCCTACTCAGCGCCCTTCGCTCAGCTACCGATGTTAAACTCTCCAGTACTTTGCCCACGACAGAGCCCGCCTTCCTTACCAGCTTATTAAGACGTGAGGCGTCCCTCTTCTTAATGCTTCCTCCCCAACACGCCACCACGAAGAAGAGGCCTCTAATCCAGGCAATATCTGGTAAACCTCTTCTGCACCCTGTCCAAAGCCTCAACATCCTTCCTATAATGGGGCAATCTGACTGTATGCAATACTCCAGATGTGGCCTAACCAGAATTTTATAAAGCTGCGGCATACCTTCTCAACTTCTGAACACAGTGCCTCACCTAATGCAGGCAAGTGTGCCAGATGCCTTCTCAACCACCCTATCAACTTGTATAGCCACTTTCAGGGAATAAATAACTTGGACCCCAGGATGCCTTTGCTCATCAACACTATTAAGGATCTTGCCCAGAACAGTGTACTGCTCTGTATATTTGACCTATCAAGGTGCAACACTTCACGTTTGGTAAATTAAACTCAATCTGCCATTTCTCCTCTCATATCTGGAACAGATCTATATCCCATTCTATTCTTTGTCAATCTTCTACGCTACCCACAACACCATCAATCTTCATATCATCTGCAGACTTACTAACCCACCCATCTATGCTTTCATCCAGGTCATTTATACATCATAAACAGCCAAGGTCTCAGTACAGTTCCCTGTGGAACACCACTAATCACAGGCCTCCAGCTACAATAAGTCCCTTCGACCACCACCCTCTGTCTTCTATAGGCAAGCCAGTTCTGAATTCAAACGCCAATTCACCGTGGATTCATCTTAATTTTCTGGATAAGCCTCCCATGAGGGATCATCTCAATGCCTTACTAAAATTCATGTAGACAACATCCACAGCTCTACCTTCATCAATCACCCTCACCACCTTGTCAAAAAACTCAATCGTTGGTAAGACACGACTTTCCCCACACCAACCCATGCTTGTTCTCCCTAATTAGTCCATGGCTTTCCAAATGATCATTAATCATATCCCTAAGAATTCTCTCCAGTAACTTCTCTACCACTGTTGTGAGACTCAGCAGTCTACAGTTTCCAGTATTGTTCCTGCTTCCCTTCTGGAATGATGGAACAACATTCGCTGCTCTCCAGTCCTCAGGACTTCGACTGCAGCTGGAGCTGAAACAAAGGTATCGGTCAAGGCCCTGACAATATCTTCTCTTGCTTCTTTCAATAACCTGGGGTATATCCTATAAGACCCTACGGAATTATCCACCTTAATGCTCTTTAAAATACCCAACACTATCTCCTCCTTTACCTCAAAATGCCCTGGTATATAAATATACTCAGCACTAATCTCCCTATCCTCCACTCCCTTCTCCTTGTTAAATACTGGAGTAAAGTACTCATTCAGGAACCCACCCACATCCCTCCATCCAAGCAAATGTTTCCCTCCTTATAGTTGGGTGTTCCTACCATCTCTCTAGTTATTCTTTCACTCTTGATCTATGTATAAAATGCCTTAGAATTGTCTTGAATCCTACTCGCCAAGGATTTTTCATGGCCCTTCCTAATTCCCAGTTTATATTAGGGAAGCTGAAGTCCCCCATGACAGCTCTACTGATTTTACAACCTTCCTTAATCCACCTGCAAATGTGTTCTTCAATATCCCTGTGGCTAGTGGGATGGGGGGCCAGCGAGGAGTCTGCAGTACAACCTCTTCAAAGTGATTGAACTCTTATTTTCGAGTTCTACCCATATAGACACAGCAAATGAGTCCCGTTTATGTCCCGTCTGAACGCAGCTGTGATAGTCCCTGATTAATAGTGCAACTTCTTTCAGCTCCCCTTCTGTCTTTTCTAAAACATTGAAACCCTGGGACATTAATCACTCATTGCTGTCCTTCTCTCAACCAAGTTGCTGTAATGGTCACAGCATACACCATTACTAGCTACTCTTTGGCAGCCACAGAATCTCCTGTCTATCCTCCTAACTACTGAGCCTCCTATCACTATTGCTGTGCCTGAATTTACCCTTCCCTGCTGAGCCTCAGAGCCGGCCACATTGTCACTGGCCTGGCTGCTGTTGCTGTGCCCTGATAGGTGAATTCCACCCCCTCATCTCCCCCCTCAGCAATATCCAAAGGGGTATACTTGTTGCTGAGAGGAATGGCCACAGGGGAACCCTGTACTGACTGTTAACTCCTCTTTCCTCTCCTGGAGGTCACCTGTCTACTATCTGAAGCCGACACTCTGAGTGTGACCATCTCAGTGAAAGTTCCATCTATGAGGTTTTCAACCTCCCTGATAGTCCTAACTAGATCCAGCTCCAGCTCTAGTTCCATGACCTTGTCAGTCAGGAGCTGAGGCTGGTTACACTTCCTGTAGATATAGTCATCAGAGATGTCATTAGGTAGCCCCACCTCTCACAGGAAGAGCATTCCACTTCCCTAACTACCATCTTGTCTACACTTATTATACCTTTGGCTCTAACTTCTTAACCGTAAGTTATACAATCAAATAAATTATTGCAAATGACTCAGCACCCTTAGCCTCCGAATGTTCTCGCCAGAGCCTGTTGAGCCAAAGCCTCCCACTCTAACCCTGATGCACTCATACAATGTCCACTCCCGCAATGGTGGCTCTGCCTACACCTTGCTTCTTTTTATTGGCCTTTGCTAGGATTCTAATAACCCAAGCAATCTCCCGTTCCACATCCAAGTCCTGACAGGCCCCTCTCGCTTTCTAAAACTGACATGTAAAGTCCACGAGGAACTGTCTGCAACCCACTCTGCGATCTCCCACTCCACGGATGAGTCCATACAAGCCCCACTTGCTTTTTTTCCCCAAGATTAAATAGTCGACCACGTGTGCAAAATAGGAGATGTGAACTCAAGGCTTGAGATAGTGGTGGGTATGAGTGTATGGTAGAGCAAATTGATATTAGGATCCTGACTGACACAGATTGTTGTTGATTGGGGTGTGTAGCATGGAGCGATGTGTGAGATTAATGATACAGTGGTTGAACGGTGGAACTTGATACTGTTATTGTTAATCTTGGTCATATGTATCAGTTTATTATGTTTCTTGCAACATAACATTCACAGTTTTGATACCCCATTAAAGCATTGACTTCTAGCAGGATGTCACTGTGGACCTTAAAGGTATCTTGGGTTTCTGAGAGTAGAAGACTTTTTCAGACAAACTGTCCAAAGTTATGGTAGAAAATTAGGGGTAACTATTTTTGCTTGTGCTTTATCAAGCTTTTCTCAGCCTTTGCAAACCTATGCAGTATCTTTCACCCCTGTCACTCTCTGTGGCCATTCACAGTGCTAACTGACCTCAGATAGACAATAGACAATAGACAGTAGGTGCAGGAGTAGGCCATTCGGCCCTTCTAGCCAGCACCACCATTCACTGTGATCATGGCTGATCATACACAATCAGTACCCCGTTCCTGCCCTCTCCCCATATCCCTTGACCCCGCTATCTATTAAGAGCTCTATCTAACTCAATAGATGGTGCTTTCTGCTCTTAAAATTGGATGTCATATGTAATTACAAACTGGATATTTCTTGAAGAATGACATTTGCATTTTCATGCACATTTTGCGGTGATTTGCTCCGATAATATGATGAGCTGAGACCAAGGCTCCGATAATGCTCCGGGAATTCCGATCTAAGGACTCAGTTTGGTTTGGAATGCTGTTGCTCGCTTCTATTGTCTGCGCGATTTGGGCTTTTTCTCTTTCTCTGTGCATTGGGTGTTGGTCTTTATTTATTTTTTAATTGGGTTCTTTCGGGTTTCTTGCTTTGTGATTGCCTATGAGTAGACAAATCTCAAGGTTATAAAATTGATATGTTCTTTGATATGAAATGTACTTTGAGTCTTGAATCTTTGAATCATTTTAGTTAATTGTGCAATACAATCTTCATGGATATTTTCCAAAGCTATCTAATTTAATGCTCAATTTTAAACGCTCAGTAATTAAAGTGAGCCAAATTTTATAGTCAGCTCATGTTTTTCACTCCTGTGATAAAAATAACTTGGAACATTTTACACCAACATACCTGGGAAAAGCACATGGGAGATAACATTACCAAGCTTGGCTTTTCCCACAGTTATCCTGGTAGCTGGCATGCCATCTGTTTAAAGGAATGAGATCCCCAGAGTAGGGTGACCATGGAAAAATGAGGACTCTTTGAGGCAAACATTTTCAGCAGTTTATATTTAAACAGCTAAGTGTATATAGTAGAAATACAAAACAAATCTGCAAGTAATTACAATGGAAGTGACATCATACTATTGAAGTACATTTTGGCAACATTTACCAGTAACAGCACTCACATTTGTTAGAACCACAATCATAGGAGCTGCATATGTTTCAGAGCATTTGCACATCACAGAACTTGGAAAATAAGTTGATTGTATATTCTCCTGTCATCTTTTTCCTATTCTAAAGTTGTAAACACTTAATTTAACCCTCTGTTCTCACAAGTTCCCCTTCCTTCTTCCTTTCCCCTTACTATAAACACTTTGTTCATTCCTTTCTCTTCCCCACTCTAATCTCCTTTCCTCTCTTCCCTGCTTCAAACTGCTCTCCTTTCCCCATTCAAACCCCAGTCCCTGCATTTAAATCTCCCCCTGCATTTAAATCTCCAATACTTCACTCTCACATTCAAAGTTTAAAGTTCAAAGTAAGCTTATTATTGAAGTACCAAATACTACCCTGAGATTCATTTTCTTGCAGGCATTCACAATAGAGTCATAGAGTCATCGAATTATAGAAAAGTACAGCACAGAAGCAGACCCCTTCAGTTCATCTAGTCTGTGCTAAACCATTTAAACTGTTTGGTCCCATCAACATGCACCGGGGCTAACACAGAACAATATAAATACAAATTCAATAGAGACAATGAAAAACTACACACAAAGACTGACAACCAACCAATGTGCCATAGAAGACAAATTGCGTAAATAAAAATAATAATAATTAAATAATACTGAGAACGTAAGTTGTAGAGTTCTTGAAAGTCAGTCCATAGGTTGTGGAATCAGTTCAGTGTTGAAGTGAGTGAAGTTATCCATGCTGGTTCAGGAGCCTGGTGGTTGAAGGGTAATAACTGTTCCTGAACCTAGTGGTGTGAGATTTAAGGCTCCAGTCCCCACTTCCAGAGAGTAGCAGTGAGAAGTGAGCACAGCGTGGATGGTGGGAGTCCTTGATGATGGATTCTCCTTTCTTGTGGCAGCGCTCCTTGTAGATGTGCTCAATGGTGGGGAGAGCTTTGCCCGTGATCTGTCCTTTCTTTTCCTTAAGTTCCTGTTTACCCCACTGCAACCTCCCTGTCTTTGTATCTACATAAGAACATAAGAAATAGGAGCTGGAGTCGACAATCTGGCCCATTGAGCCTGCTCCGCCATTCAATAAGATCATGGCTGATCTGGCCATGGACTCGTTTCCACCTACCTGCCTTTTCCCCATAACGCTTAATTCCTCTACTATGCAAAAATCTATCCAACCTTAGTCAGATCCCACTTGGAGTACTGTGTTCAGTTCTGGTCACCTCACTACAGGAAGGATGTAGATACTACAGAGAGAGTGCAGAGGAGATTTACAAGGATGCTGCCTGGATTGGAGGGCGTATCTTATGAGATTAGGTTGAGTGAACTTGGCCTTTTCTCCTTGGAGCGATGGAGGATGAGAGGTGACCTGATAGAGGTGTATAAGATGATGAGGGGCATTGAGCATGTGGGTAGCCAGAGGCTTTTTGCCAGGGCTGAAAAGGCTGATACGAGGGGGCATTGTTTTAAGGTGCCTAGAAATAGGTACCGAGGGGATGTCAGGGGTAAGTTTTTCCACACAGAGAGTGGTGGGTGTGTGGAACGCTCTGATGGAGGTGGTGATGGAAGCAGATACACTAGGGTCTGTTAAAAGCCTCTTAGATAGGTACATGGAGCTTAGAAAAATAGAGAGCTATGTGCAAGGGAAATTCTAGGACAGACAGACAGACATACTTTATTGATCCTGAGGGAAATTGGGTTTCGTTACAGCTGCACCAACCAAGAATAGTGAAGAAATATAGCAATATAAAATCATAAATAATTAAATAATAATAAGTTAATCATGCCAAGTGGAAATAAGTCCAGGACCAGCCTATTGGCTCAGGTGTCTGACACTCCGAGGGAGGAGTTGTAAAGTTTGATGGCCACAGGTAGGAATGACTTCCTATGACGCTCAGTGTTGCATCTCGGTGGAATGAGTCTCTGGCTGAACGTACTCTTGTGCCTAACCAGTACATTATGGAGTGGATGGGAGACATTGTCCAAGATGGCATGCAACTTGGATAGCATCCCCTTTTCAGACACCACCGTCAGAGAGTCCAGTTCCACCCCAACAACATCACTGGCCTTACGAATGAGTTTGTTGATTCTGTTGGTGTCTGCTACCCTCAGCCTACTGCCCCAGCACACAACAGCAAACATGATAGCTCTGGCCACCACAGCCTCGTAGAACATCCTCAGCATCGTCCAGCAGTCTGTACAGTAGGATGACATGGTCGGCACAACCACTGTGGGTCGAAGGGCCTGTAATGTGCTGTAGATTTCTATGTTCCATGTTCTATGTTCTTGTATTAAATATATTCACTGATCTAACCTCCAATGCTTCATTGGGCAGATAATTCCCCAGATTCACCACTCTCTGGGAAAAGCAGTTCCTCCTCATCACCTTCCTAAATCTATTCCCCCATATTTTGAGGCTTTGTCCCTTAGTTCTAGTCTCACCTATCTGTGGAAACAACTTTTCTGCCTTTATTTTATCTATCCCTTTCTCTCAGTCCTTGCTCGAAACACCTCCATTTGCTCCCATCCTTCTCTTCAACCATTCCCTCCCTCCCATCCAAATCTCTTACTTCATTCTCTTCTTTTCCCACTCCCATCCTCTGCCTTTGCTCAACCCTTTCCAGTGCTTCTAACTCTTGTCCTCCCTCCCATTTAATCCCTTACATAAAACAAAAGCTCAAACATGGACTCTGTGCTCCTGGCTCTCTGCTGACAGGTTGCTGCTCGATGCAAGTTATCAATGATCCCGCACAGCTCTGACGATCTGAAGGGCCATTTTGGCAGCAGTGGCCTGGCTTTCGTGCCAGCTATCGTGGTATCTGGCATGCCATTTCCTCAAAGGAATGTCGCCCCCACAGTAGGTTGACCATGGAAAATAAAGGCAATTTTTTTTGTAGCTGATACTTAAAATACGACATGTATACAGTAACGCCAGCCAGTGTAGTGGCATCAGCACCGGATCTCAAGGCAAATGGTCCTCAGCTCGAATCCGGCTATCTCCTTGCATGCTTTGCATCCATGCTGGGTTGAGCATTGAGCTAGCAGCTTGGCCTTGTAAAAAACTGTTAAATGCTACAGAAGTGGCAAAAATGCCACCTAATGCACTAAAGGTGTGAAAAGGAACAACAATATATACAGGAGAAATGCAAAATGAATCTGCAAGATATTATTAGGGATTAGGCACCATGCTACTGAAGTCAGCAAAAGTCTTTGGAGTTCTGGTAATGAATTACTGCAGACTGCAGATCAAATTCAATTATAAGCAAAAGGTGTTGGAAACATACAGCAGGTCAGACATGCTCTGTGTACAGAGAATTAATGGTAATGTTTCAGGTCAATAGCCCATTGTCAGAATGGAAAAGGAAGACGTATGAGACCATAAGACATAGGAGCAGAATTAGGCCATTTGGCCCATTGAATATGTTCTGCCATTTGATCATGTCTGATGGTACTAATCTACAGCTTCTCCTTGCCCTGACCAATCAAGCATCTGTCAACCTCTGCCTTAAATCAGCACAGGTTCACCACTCTCTGGCTAAAGAAATTCCTCATCATCTCCATTCTAAAAGGACACCCCTCTATTCTGAGGCTGTGTCCTCTGATCTTAATATGACCCAACCTCACAGTGGAAAAAGCCTGCTTGCATTTTTCTTTTCTATACCCCTCATAATTTTGTATATCTCTATTAAATCTCCCCTCAGTCTTCTACATTCCAAGGAATAAAGACCTAACCTATTCAATTTTACCTTGTAACTCAGCTCCTCCAGTCCCAGCAGCATCCTTGTAGATTTTCTCTGTACTCTTTCAACCTTGTTTACATTTTTCCTGTAGGTCAGTGGCTAAAACTGCACACAATACTCCAAATTAAGCCTCACTAATGTCATACAACTTCAACATAACATCCCATCTTCCGTACTCAATACATTGATTTATGAAGACCAATGCGCCAAATCTTTCTTTATAACCCTACCTTTCTGTGATGTCACTTTCAACAAATGATAGATGAGTATTCCCACATCCCCCCTTTTCTACCACACTCCTCAGTGCTCGACTGTTCACTGCGTAAGACCTACCCTGGTTGGTACTTGTTTGTACTAAATTCCATCCGCCAATTTTCAGCCCATTTTTCCGGCTGATGAATTAGGTCTCACCAACATTCTATACAACAATATAACATCCCATCACCTACACTCAGTACTTTGATTTATGAAGGGCCGTGTGCCAAAAGCTTTTTGTTTCTGACCCTGTGCTGCCACTTTCAATAACTTCTGGAAACTCCAATGTATTCCCAAACGCCTTTGTTCTATTGCACTCCTCAGTGCCCTACCTTTCACTGTGTAAGACCTACCCTGGTTAGCCCTACTGAAGTGCACAACCTCACACTAGTCTGTATCAAATTCCATCTGCCATTTCTCAGCCCATTTTCCCAGCTGGTACAAAGCTGTAAGCTCTGATAGTCTTCCTCGCTGGCAAGTATACCCCCAAGCTTGATGTCATCAGCAAATTTGCCTCTCCAGTTAACCATTCATGAGCATTGATGGTATTTTTAAATTTTATTTTATTGAGATACAATATAGAATTGGCCCTTCTGGACCTTCAAGCTTCACTGTCCAGCACCCCTATTTAACCCCAGCCTAATCACAAGACAATTTACAATGACCAGTATTTAAAAAAATGTGAGGTAGTGTCCAAGGGTTCACTGTCCATTTAGGAATTGGATGGCAGAGGGGAAGAAGCTGGTCCTGAATCACTGTGTGTGCCTTCAGGCTCCTGTACCTCCTACCTGATGGTAACAGTGAGAAAAGGGCATGCCCTGGGTGCTGGGGATCCATAATAATGGACGCTGCCTTTCTGAGACACTGCTCCCTAAAGATATCCTGGGTACTTTGTAGGCTAGTACCCAAGATGGAGTTGACTCCACGGTACATCTGTAGAAGTTTTTGAATGTTTTTGTTGACATACCATATCTCTTCAAACTCCTAATGAAGTATAGTTGCTGTCTTGCTTTCTTTATAGCTGCATTGATATTTTGGGACCAGGTTAGGTCCACAGAGATCTTGACACCCAGGAACGTGAAACTGCTCTCTCTCTCCACTTCTGATCCCTCTATGAGGATTGGTATGTGTTCCTTCGTCTTACCCTTCCTGAGGTCCACAATAAGCTCTTTCGTTTTACTGATGTGGAATGCAAGGTTGTTGCTGCAACACCACTCCACTAGTTGGCATATCTCACTCCTGTACGCCCTCTCATCACCACCTGAGATTCCACCAACAATGGTTGTATCATCAGCAAATTTACAGATGGTACTTGAGCTGTGTCTAGCCACACAGTCATGGATATAGAGAGAGTCGAGCAGTGGGCTAAGCACACACCCCTGAGGTGCACCAGTGTTGATCGTCAGCAAGGAGGAGATATTATCATCAATCTGCACAGATTATGATCTAACAGTTAGGACGTTGAGGATCCAATTGCAGAGGGAGGTACAGAGGCCCAGGTTCTGTAACTTATCAATCAGGATTTTGGGAATGATGGTGTTAAATGCTGAGCTATAGTTGATGAACAGCATCCTGACACAGGTGTTTGTGTTGTCCAGGTTGTCTAAAGCCGTGTGGAGAGCCATTGAGATTGCATCTGCCATTGACCTATTGTGGCAATAGGCAAATTGCAGTGGGTCCATGTCCTTGCTGAGGCAGGAGTTCAGTCTAGTCATGACCAACCTCTCAAAGCATTTCATCACTGTAGATGTGAATGCTACCGGGTGATAGTCTTCTTAGGCACAGATATAATTGTTGCATTTTTGAAGCAAGTGTAAACTTCCACCCATAGCAGTGAGAGGTTGAAAATGTTCTTGAATACTCCCGCCAGTTGATTGGCATTAGTTTTCAGAGCCATACCATTTACTCCATCGGGATCTTCCGCCTTGCAAGGGTTCACTCTCTTTAAAGACAGCCTAACATTGGCTTCTGAGACAGAGATCACAGGATCGCTGGGTGCAGCAGGGATCTTCAACACTGCAGTTATAGTCTCCCTTTCAAAGCGAGCATAGAAGGCACTGAGTTCATCTGGTAATGAAGCATTGCTGCCATTCACACTATTGGGTTTCGCTTTGTTGGAAATAATGTCTTGCAGACCCTGCCAGAGTTGTCATACATCCAATGTCGCCTCCAACCTAGTTCAAAATTGTCTCTTCGCCCTTGAAATAATCCCCCGTAAGTCATACCTAGTTTTCAGGTACAGACCTGGGTCGCCAGACTTGAATGCCACAGATCTAGCCTCCAGCAGATGACATACCTCCTGGTTCATCCACTGATTTTGGTTTGGGAATGTACAACAGGTATTTGTAGGCACACACTCATCCACACCGTTAATTGTACATTATGATCCCCATGAATATTTTAAAATCTAACAAATATCAGTCCAGGTGATAGGTTAGTGAAAAATATAATATAACTTTATGAAAAATTATAATAGAATTTAAAATTATAAATTACAATTTTAATTTGTCTGTGTTGCTTTGCATTTCCAGCATCTGCTGACTGTTTCGTGTTTATAATGGCAATATTGCTTATTTTTTGCTATAGTTTTATAAGTATTTTAGTAAATTTATAAATTTAACAATTGGGTAATTGGAACATTTATTTCTAATTGTGATATGTTAGAAATAAGTGCAGATACTTCTGGTTCAAGTAGATTAACTTGTTTGCCAGTTAATATATCAAGCTAGCTAAGTCTTACACTTTTGCCTTAGAGTCAAAGATTCCTGGAAAAGTACAACACAGAAACAGACCCTTTAGCCCATCTAGTCCATGCTGAATCTATTTACATTCCCTACTCCCGGGACCACAGCCCTCCATATCCCTACTACCCATGTATTTATCCAAACTTCATTTAAACATTGAAATCGAGCTCGCATGCACCACTTGTACTTAATGCTCCACTTTAAGCGAAGAGTATGTTTACATAAAGCTGGCAACAATCCCTAATTTATGTTTTTGTTTCGAAACATAATCCATGATTAGATTTGGTTTATGTAAGGAAGGGTTGAGTTTAGTTTTAGTTTGGAAAATGAATTGTTTTTAATCAGTTTTATTTCACTCTAGTACTGTCTCATTCAAAGTTTTTGAAGTTTATATTTTGATGTTTTGGATTTGTCTCAGTGAGATCTGGAACTTTTTTCAGAAATGCACAATCATTCTTCTTATGTTGGTGCAGCTTTATTAAATTATTGAAGGCTTAATTTGCAATGCATCATCTGGATTTAATTAGAGTTAATATGAATGATGTGGCAGTCAGAATGTAGTGGTTGGGGTGGGGGATGGGTTGAGGCATTTTGCTCCAAGAAGTTAAAGTTTCTTCTGACTAAAGATTACAGTGTAATTTAGTCAATCTTATTCCTTTATACTACCTTCAAGTTCCCCTTAGAAGCCACTGGTGGAAAACTGTGTTTGATTTCCTTACGTGGACTGAACTGAACCAAGCAAGTCTCAAGACGAGCCAGAAATACACATATGCTCAAAGGACGTTAAAGTTGGTATTCTCCAAACTAGTGCAAAATCAGGTCACAATCAGCTGCCTGCTTTACATAAAGCTAATTTTTTCCTACTTTGCAGTCATTGCCAATAGCCGGTCCATTTTATAAAATGACCAATGATCTTTTCTATTGACTTCAATTTAAATGAAAATGTCAGCACTTCTAATGTGGCCTGGTTATTTGCTATTAACACATTTTGTACTATTGACATAGGATACATATTATCCCCAAGTGTTTTAATAGCCCGAACAAATGAGCAGATATGGAATGTAAGCAAGTTTTTACCCTTTATAGATAGATTCCTACTGAGTAATTGCTGGAGTTTTTGGTGTATACTCACTGCACTAATCGGGGTTGCCAACCCTTTTTATGCCCTGGACCATTGCCATTAAGTAAGGGCTCCAAGGACCCCAGGCTCAAATAGTTTCTGTTGATGATGCTGTTTACATCTTTTTCTCCTCCGTATGCCTGTACTTTTGATTGCATTGGCGGTTCATTTTCTCAGTATTGGGTGATTCCATAGAAAAAGCTGTACATTATCAAACTGTTGGATAAGTATTGAAAATCTTGAATTACATAAGAAATAGGAGCAGGAGTAGGCCCTCTGGCCCATCGAGCCTGCCCCGCCATTCATCAAGATCATGGCTGATCTGTCCATAAACTCAGCTCCATCTACCTGCCTTTTCCCCATAACCCTTAATTCCCCTACTATGTAAAAACCTATCTAACTGTATCTTAAATATATTTAGTGAAGAAGCCTCAACTGGTTCCCTGGGCAGAGAATTCCACAGATTCACCACTCTCTGGGAAAAACAGTTCCTCCTCATCTCCATCCTAAATCTTCTCCCCTGTATCTTGAGGCAATGTCCTCTAGTTCTAGTCTCACCTACCAATGGAAACAACTTTCAAAATTTCAAGATCCCTACCATACAGTGCAAAAGTCTTAGGCACCCTAACTATGAAATATATGCTGTCTGCTTTCTAAATAATTTTAGATGCACATTCTACTTCATCACCTTCCGCTCAAACTTTCCTCACATTTCTTTCCTTTTTCACTTCTCCCTTCTGCTTCTTCACTTCTGAAGCTTGGGGCAGGTGTAAAATATGTTAAATCTGACATTTAAAGTGTTGAAAGCTGCTGCCATGCTTTTCAGGTTTTGTATTTCAGACTCTTAGTGGAGCTTAAATGCAAACAAATATGATAGAGATTTTTCTGGAAGATGATGCAAGCCCTGTAAAACACCTTTGTAAGTAAAACAAAAACTCCCTGACTGTGCCACGTTTAGCCCTGCAGTAGGGGCACAAACCCTGCCTGGCAGGAACAGTTTCTTGAATGTTGCATTTGCTTGTGCCCGTGATGCCAGCTCATGGCTGCATTGCTACTTCTGCCACAGCTGTTCCTCACCAGCTGGTAGAGTTGGGCATGCACTCATGAATCTGGAATTGGATGCATAACAAATAATTCAAATGGTCCTGTTTAATATCAGAGAATGTATGCATTATACAGCCTGCAAATCTTACTCTTCACAGACATCCACAAAACAAGAAATCCCAAAGTATGAATGATAGGAACATCAAAACCCCAAAGCCCCCCACCCCCTCCCATCACAAGCAGTGTCAGAAGCATCATCACCCCTTCCCCCAGCACTTGCACCAGAAAAAACACTGACACCTCCAACCTCTACCATACAAGCAGTCGCAAAAGCCCCAAAGGCACCTTGATCTAGAGTCCATCAAAAACCGAGGTATTTGGCAGTATCCATTTTAAAATAAATTCAGTGGCAAATGCTCAGAGACTGCATGAATTTCTTGTTTCTGTAAGTTTGTAATTCTTTTTTCTTGCAGTTTTGAATTCCCTTGTCACTGCAAGTTTCTTGGAGACAAACCTGTGTAAGTGGTGTGACTATACTAACCCAATCTGCGAGGACAAAGTGTGTTACAGCAATTGTACGTTGAATTCCTACTGTGTGACCTCAGAGGAAATATGTGTGGCCATATGGTAAGTGTTATTTGTGGCTTTAGATTTAACTACCGGTGCACTGTCATTTTTTACAGATGCATACTTAACTACAGTGTTTAATTTCTGCAGCAAACTACACTGCCAAGGTTTGGTTCTTTATCAGCCTAAATCAGGGGTTCCCGAACTTTTTTATTTCATGAAGCCTTGCAATTAACCGAGGGGTCCGGGAATCCCAGGTTGGAAAGCCCTGGCTTAAAGGCTGTGTCTGTGGTTGAGTCATCCAAATTCTTGGGAACAACCATTACCTACACCATTTCAGGAAACATAACAGAGAATATAGAACATAGAAGAGCACAGCACAGGTACAAACCCATCGGCCCACAATGTAGTACTGAACCAGCTAAATAATAAATCATGAACCCACAAAAACGAATCCCAAAACCATCTCAGGGCGTGTCCTGATGAATTTTTATTCAGCCATCAATGAGAGTGCCGTGACCACCTCTGCCACCAGTCAGTTTCTTGCTGCCTCCTCTCGCTCCAGGTCCTGGACACAGCGAGCGGTCCACTCAGCGAAGAAGATCATTGGCCGTCAGTGATCAACATTGGAAAATCTGCTCATTGCTAGAGCAAAGAGCAGAAAAATATTACTGCTGACTCCACCAGCCCTAGCTGACACCAATTCACCAAATTGCCATCAGGGAGACGCTATACTTCACATGCTCTTCCAAGCTTCTTTCCTGTAGCTATCCAGCTTCTCAACAAAACTCACTCAAGTGTAATACCCTGCACAACATCCATTAAGACCATAAGACATAGGAGCAGAATAAGGCCATTTGGCCCATCAAGTCTACTCCGCCATTTCATCATGGCTGGCCCATTCCTCTTTCAACCCCATTCTCCTATCTTCTCCCCATAATCCTTCATGCCCTGACTAATCAGGAACCTATTAATCTCCACCTTAAATACACCCAGTGGCACGGCATCCACAGCCGCTTGTGGCAACAAATTCCCCAGATTCACTATTCTCTGACTTCCTCATCTCTGTTTTAAATGTACTTCCATCTATTTTGAAGCTGTGCCCTCAGTTCCTACACCACCCACCAAAGGAAACATCCTCTTCACATCCACTCTATCCGGGACTTTAAACAATCAATAGGGTTCGATGAGATCCCCTCTCATTCTTCTAAAAGAAGGCCTCACTAGTGTTTTGTACAGCCACAGCATTACATCTTACTTTTATATTCTCATCCTCTTGAAATGAATGCTACCAATGCATTCTCCTTTCTCACCACCAACTCAACCTGCAAATTAATCTTTAGGGAATTCTGCACAAGGACTTCCAAATTCCTTTGCACCTCAGATTTTAGAATTTTCTTCCCATTTTCTTTTATTCCTTCTACCAAGGTGCATGACTATACACTTACTGACACTGTATTCCATCTGCCACCTCTTTGCCCATTCTCCTAATCTAAGTCCTTCTGCAGCCTCTCTGCTTCCTCAACACTACCTGCCCCTGCGCCCATATTTGTAATCTCCACAAACCTGGCTGTAAAGCCATCACTTTCAACATTGAAATCATTGACATACATCATTTAAAAAATGAAAGGTCCCAACGCAGATCCCTGTGGAACACCATGAGTCACTTGCAGACAATTGGACAAGGATCCCTTTATTCGCACTATATCTCCTGCCAATCAGCCAATGCTTTATCCATGCTAGTATTTTTTCCTGTAATTCTATGGGTTCTTATCTTGTTTAGCATCTTCATGTGTGGCATCTTGTCAAAGGCCTTCTGAAAATCCAAGTACACAACATCCACTGATTCTCCTTTGTCTATCATGTTTGTTATTTCTTCAAAGAATTCCAATAATTTTGTCAGGCAAGATTTTCCCTTGAGGAAACTATGCTGACTATGGCCTATTTTATCATGTGCCTCTAAGTACCCTGAGACCTCATCCTTAGCAATCGACTCTAGCATCTTCCCAATCACTGAGGTCAGACTAACTGGCTACAATTTCATTTCCTCTGCCTCTCTCTCTTTTTCAAGAATGTAGTGACATTTGCAATCTTCCAGTCTTCTAGGACCATTCCAGGTTCTGGTGATTCTTGAAAACTCATTACTAATGCCTCCACGATCTCTTCAGTCACCGCTTTCAGAACCCTGGGGTGTATACCATCTAGTCCAGGTGACTTAGCTACTTTAAGACCATTCAGTTTCCCAAGAACTTTCTCTTTAGTTATGGTAACTTCACACACTTCATGACACCTAGAATTTCCACTATACTCCTAGTATCTTCCACGGTGAAGACTGACGCAAAATACTTACTCAGTTCATTGTTTCCCAGTGGCCTGATGTCCACTCTCGCATCTCTTATATGTTTTGTATCTGAAGAAACTTTTGGTAACCTCTTTAATATTATTGGCTAGCTTAGTTTCATATTCTATCTTTACCTCCTTAACAACTTTTTTAGTTGCCTTCTGTTGGTTTTTAAAAGATTTACCAATCTTCTAAATTCCCACGAATTTTTGCTCTATTATATGCCTGCTCTTTGGCTTTTAGGTTGGCTTTGACTTTACTCATTTGCCATGGTTGTGTCATCTTTCCTTTAGAACATATATGTCAAACTCAAGGCCGGCGGGCCAAATCCGGCCCGCGGTGGAATTATCTTTGGCCCACGAGATAATATCTAATTACTATTAAAGCTGGCCCCAGTAATCGAAGCGCCTTTGGCGTATGATATGGCTAATGCTGAGTTTATTCAGGTACCAGGTTTTCAGGGTTTTTAGTGTTTATTCGGCAGTCTTGCTCGGCAGTCTTCTTCATAAAAAAAGAATTTGTAAAGTGAAACACTTTGTAGTTATAGCAGAGACTGAGGCACATGAGAGCAGGCTGAAAAAACGGAGGCAACGAAAGCTGCGTTCGCACGCGTCCGACTGATCCAGCCCACATGAAGCTGCATTTTGCTCAATCCGGCCCGTGACCTAAAATGAGTTTGACACCCCTGCTTTAGAACACTTCTTTCTCATTGGGATCGGTGTATCCTGTGCCTTCCAAATTGCTTCCAGAAATTCCAGCCATTACTGCTCTGCTGCCATCCCTGCCAGTGTTCTTTTCCAATCAGTTCTGGCCAACTCCTCTCTCATGGCTCTGTAATTCTCTTTACTCCACTATAATACTGATACATCTGGCTTTAGCTTCTCCTTCTCAAATTTCAGGGTGAATTCATATTATAGTGGATATATAGTAGATATAGTATATCACTTCCCCTAAGGGTTCTTTTACCTTAAGCTCTCTAATCAATTCTGGTTCATTGCACAACACTCAATCTAGAACACCTGATCCCCTAGTGGTCTCAACCACTAGTTGCTCTTAAAGCCATTCCATAGGCATTCTAGAAATACCCCCTCCTGGAATCTAGCACAAACCTGATTTTCCCAATCTACCTGCATATTGAAATCCCCCATGACTCTTTTAACATTGTCTCACAGCTACCTGGACTATTCCTCTTCCCACCCTGTCTCTTGCACAAATGCCATCGCCTTCTCGCAATTCCTCCATTTCCGCCGCATCTGCTCTCAGGATGAGGCTTTTCACTCCAGGACGAAGGAGATGTCTTCCTTTTTTAAACAAAGGGGCTTCCCTTCCTCCACCATCAACACTGCTGTCAAACACATCTCTCCCATTTCCCGCACATCTGTTCTCACCCCATCCTTCCACCACCCCACTAGGGTTAGGGGTCCCCTTGTCCTCACCTACCACCCTACCAGCCTTCGGGTCCAACATATAATTCTCCATAACTTCCGCCATCTCCAACGGGATCCCACCACCAAGCACATCTTTCCCTCCCCCCCTTTCTGTTTTCCACAGGGATCGCTCCCTACGTAACTCCGTTGTCCACTCGTCCCCCCCCATCCCTTCCCACCGATCTCCCTCCTGGCACTTATACTTCCTTGTAAGCGGAACAAGTGCTACACCTGCCCTTACACTTCCACCCTCACCACCATTCAGGACCCCAGACAGTCCTTCCAGGTGAGGTGACACTTCTCCTGGTGCAGACTTCTATATATTGGTGAGACCCGGTGCAGACTGGGAGACCGTTTCGTTGAACACCTACGCTCGGTCCGCCAGAGAAAGCAGGTTCTCCCAGTGCCCACACATTTTAATTCCACATCCCATTCCCATTCTTATATGTCAATATAACTTTCCCCTAAGGGAGCGCGAAGCGCAGAAACAAGTATCACTGTGATGATTGTACGCTCTAATATCAATTGTTTGGTGACAATAAAGTATAATGATAATGATGATAATGATAATCCATGGCCTCCTCTACTGTCAAGATGAAGCCACACTCAGGTTGGAGGAACAACATCTTATTCTGTCTGGGTAGCCTCCAACCCGATGGCATGAACATTGATTTCACTAACGTCTGTTAATGCCCCCCTCCCCTTCTTACCCCATCCCTTATTTATTTATTTGTTTGTTTGTTTGTTCCCACCCCCTTTTTGCTCTCTTTTTTCTCTCTCTGTCTCTCTCACAATCACTCCTTGCCTGTTCTCCATCTCCCTCTGGTGCTCCCTGTGGTGAACTAGATATACCTGTCTGACTGCTCCTGTGGCTCCTCCCAAGACCCTGCTGACTACCCCTGTGGCTCCTCCCACAGACCCCTGTATAAAGGCGACTGTGGCCTGCTGCTCTCCCTCATTTCCCCAGGATGTAGTGTTGTTCTTCAGTCAATAAAAGCCGATATCTCACTTCCTAAGTCTCGGCGTGAGTTATTGATGGTGCATCAATTTTATTGACTGAAAGTTACAACATGGAAACCGCTTTACGCCCAGAACGCCTAGACTTGGACCCCCGAGACCCTGGAGCAGCTCTTGCCTTTGACCACTGGCTGGTGTGCTTCCAATCGTACTTAGAGGAGGTTCGTGCCACCGACTCGGCTGTTCGGCTCAAACTTCTCTTCTCGAGGGTCGCCCCAAAAGTTTATTCGTTCATCAGGGACATATCCACCTACGAGGAGGCGCTTGCCGCCCTCCGAAGACAGTACCTGCGGCCAGTAAATCCAGTTTATGCACGGCACCGCTTGGCCACGCGAAAACAGCGGCCTACGGAGTCGACTGCTGAATTTCTTCGCGAGTTACTGATACTCGCGCGGGACTGTGACTGCAAAGCGCTCACAGCGGAACAGCATAAGGAACTCTTGGTCCGAGACGCTTTTGTGACTGGGGTTCGGTCAGTGTGTATCCGCCAGCGGCTGCTGGAAAAAGCTGATCTTACCTTACGCTCCGCGATAGAGTCGGCCGATTCGATAGAGGCTGCGCAACTGTACGCCGAAGAAGTCCAGCCGCGCGATTCCCCGGTTCCGAGCGAATTCGCCAACGCCGCAGCCAGTCGCGGTATCTCAAACCCCACGAATTCGCCAGGTATGAGACTCTGTTACTTTTGTGGGCTTCGGAAACATGCCCGGGAAAGCTGTCCGGCGCGCGAAGCGACTTGTTCCCGCTGTGGGAAGAAGGGCCATTTCGCCAAGGTCTGTAAATCTAAACCGCGCCCGGGGTCGAGCAGCGCCGCGTCTGAGACCTGGGGGCCGCCATTTTGCATGACCGGATGTGGACAACCATCTTTGCCGGCGTCACCTGGCCCCGCCCCTACCTACCCGTGTGCGACCTGGGAGCCACCATCTTGCATGCCCGGATGTGAGCGGCCATCTTTGCCGGCGTCACCAGGCCCCGCCCCCGCCTCGCCATCTTGCATGCCCGGATGTGAGCGGCCATCTTTGCCGACGTCACCAGGCCCCGCCCCCGACACGCCCAGTTCAACGCTGGCTTCCGTGACCCTCGATCAAAGCGCCCCGCACCAGCTTGCAAGGTCGATGATGGACATCCTGGTGGAGGGGCACAGGACTAGCTGCCTGTTTGACACGGGCAGCACTGAGAGTTTTATTGACCCGGCCACAGTGAAACGCTGCGGACTCGTTACACGGCCGGTCCGTCAGAAGATCACCTTGGCTTCAGGGTCGCATTCCACAGACATCCGGGTGGGTTGTGTAGCGACATTGGTGGTGCAGGGCACAGAATATCGGAACTTTGCGTTCCTGGTCATGCCTCGGCTGTGCGCGCCTGTGCTATTGGGGCTGGACTTCCAGAGCCATCTCGAAAGTGTGACTATGGCATATGACGGGCCCCACCCACCACTCACTGTCAGGAATCCTCAGTTTGGTGGGACTTCGCCATATACTCCGTTACCACACGCACATACACCCCGAACCCCACATCCCGCCCAGCACCATGCCGATAGCTGTGCTGCTGACACTATTTGCAACCTCTCCACCCTCAAGATCCCTCCCCCATCGCTGTTCACCAACCTGACCCCCGACTGTAAACCTGTGGCAACTAAAAGTAGGAGGTACAGTGCGGGGGACAGGGCCTTTATTCATTCAGAGGTGCAGCGGCTGCTCAGGGAGGGGATCATTGAGCCAAGCACAAGCCCATGGCGGTCCCAGGTGGTCGTTGTTCGGACTGGGCAGAAAAATAGGATGGTTGTGGACTACAGCCAGACCATCAATAGATTCACGCAGCTTGACGCGTACCCCCTACCCCGCATCGCGGATATGGTCAACCAGATAGCTCAGTACAAGGTGTACTCGACAATTGATCTGAAATCCGCTTATCACCAGCTCCCCATCCGCCCAGAGGACCGCCCCTACACCGCCTTCGAGGCGGGTGGCAGGCTCTATCACTTTCTGCGCGTCCCATTTGGTGTCACAAATGGGGTCTCAGTCTTCCAGAGGGAGATGGACCGGATGGTGGACCAGTACAAACTGACGGCCACATTTCCCTATCTAGATAACATCACCATCTGTGGTCGCGACTGGTCGGACCATGACGCCAACCTCCAACGTTTTTTCCAGGTGGCCGATGCTTTGAACCTCACTTATAACAAGGACAAGTGTGTGTTCAGAACCACACGACTCGCTATCCTTGGGTATGTCGTGGAGAACGGGGTCATTGGCCCCGACCCCGACCGTATGCGCCCCCTGTTAGAACTCCCTCTTCCCACTACTCTCAAGGCCCTCCGGCGGTGCCTGGGTTTTTTTTCCTATTACGCCCAATGGGTTCCCCATTACGCAGACAAGGCCCGCCCCCTGGTCAAGTCTACCACCTTTCCCCTCTCTGCCGAGGCCCGCGCGGCCTTCAGCTGCATTAAAGGGGACATTGCCAAAGCAACGATGCATGCGGTAGACGAGACCATTCCCTTCCAAGTAGAGAGTGACGCCTCTGACGTCGCGCTGGCTGCTACCCTCAATCAAGAAGGCAGGCCAGTGGCGTTTTTTTCTCGTACCCTTCAAGGCTCTGAACTTCGGCACTCCACGGTGGAGAAAGAAGCCCAAGCCATAGTGGAAGCTATTCGGCACTGGAGGCACTATCTCGCCGGCAGAAGGTTCACCTTGCTGACCGACCAGCGCTCGGTTGCGTTCATGTTCAGCAGCCAACAGCGGGGCAAAATCAAAAATGATAAAATTTTGCGATGGAGAATAGAACTCTCCACCTATACTTACGATATCCTGTACCGGCCTGGCAGGCTCAATGAACCGTCTGATGCCCTATCCCGGGGACCGTGTGCTAGTGCCCAGCTCGACCAGCTGTATGCCCTTCATGCCCAACTTTGCCACCCGGGGGTCACCCGGTTTTATCACTTCATTAAAGCCCGGAACCTGCCGTACTCCCTGGAGGACATCAGGACGATGACCAGGGACTGCCAGATCTGCGCTGAGTGCAAACCGCACTTCTACCGTCCTGACACTGCGCAGCTTGTCAAGGCCACCCGCCCTTTTGAGCGACTGAGTATTGACTTTAAGGGCCCCCTTCCCTCCACCGACCGCAATGTCTACTTTCTCAGTATTATTGACGAGTACTCGCGATTCCCCTTTGCCGTTCCCTGCCCCGACACTGCTACCACGTCGGTCATAAAAGTCCTGCGCCAGCTCTTCACCCTGTTCGGATATCCCTGCTATGTCCACAGTGATAGAGGGTCCTCCTTTATGAGTGACGAGTTGCGCCGGTTCCTGCTTGCTAGGGGCATAGCTACTAGTCGCACCACGAGTTATAATCCCCGGGGGAATGGCCAGGTGGAGAGGGAGAATGCCACGGTGTGGAAGGCCATACTTTTAGCCCTTAAGTCACAAGGGTTGCCGGTCTCCCGATGGCAGGAGGTCCTCCCTGAGGCACTCCACTCTATCCGCTCCCTGTTATGTACGTCCACCAATGCCACCCCTCACGAACGCTTATTCTCTTTTCCCAGGAAGTCTGTCACTGGGACCACCCTGCCAGTTTGGCTGACGTCCCCAGGGCCAGTGCTGCTGCGTAAACATGCGAGGAGTAATAAGTACTCACCACTGGTCGAGAGGGTTCACCTCCTGCATGCTAATCCCCAGTATGCCTACGTGGTCTTGCCTGATGGGCGGGAGGACACGGTCTCTGTCCGCGACCTGGCGCCCGCCGGAGCAGCAGACCACTACCCCGAGCACTCCACGGTAACTTTGCACCTTGTACCCGGAGTGACTCCGCGCGCACCGTGCCCCACACAGACTCCGTATGCGTCTGTTCCAGGGCCCTCGCTCACACGCGAGGGATCCCTGACACCTCCTGTTGGGACAGAATTAACCCACTCTCCGCCTTCGGAGCACACACCACCTCCGGCACCTGTGCCGTCATCACCTCCGGCTCCTGTGCAATTGCAGCCGGAGCTCCGTAGATCGCAGCGAACGATTCGACCACCTGATCGACTTAACCTGTAAATATACTTGGGAATTTTTTTTAAACAAAGGAGGGGTGAATGTGGTGAACTAGATATACCTGTCTGACTGCTCCTGTGGCTCCTCCCAAGACCCTGCTGACTACCCCTGTGGCTCCTCCCACAGACCCCTGTATAAAGGCGACTGTGGCCTGCTGCTCTCCCTCATTTCCCCAGGATGTAGTGTTGTTCTTCAGTCAATAAAAGCCGATATCTCACTTCCTAAGTCTCGGCGTGAGTTATTGATGGTGCATCACTCCCCCACCTTTCTTTCTCCCTAGGCCTCCCGTCCCATGATCCTCTCCCTTCTCCAGCTCTGTATCCCTTTTGCCAATCACCTTTCCAGCTCTTAGCTCACCTCTCCCCCTCCTGTCTTTTCCTATCATTTCAGATCTCCCCTCCCCCTCCCACTTTCAAATCTCTTACTATCTCTTCTTTCAGTTAGTCCTGACGAAGGGTCTCGGACTGAAACGTCGACTGTACTTTTTCCTATAGATGCTACCTGGCCTGTTGCGCTCTACCAGCATTTTGTGTGTGTCACAAACTGGAAAATTTGGTTTCTGAACCTCCTGTTGTCTGATGTTGAAATTACACTTTAATGTGCTGCTGACTAAAATGCCCCATTGTACCAGTACTGTATAGCCTACAGTATAATAAGGGACTACTTTATGTTTTAGTAACACATTGTTGAATGCGCTATTAGGCGCATATTGATCTGTATGTGTGTGTTGAGTTCGGATTATGCCAGTAAAGAACCATGAAACTTAGCTCCCGTCTCCAGCGTTTTTATTAATAGCATTGTTGAGTAGCCAGGCCACGTTCACAACAAATTGGCGATGAGGTTAATGAACCTACATCCTATCGGAACGCTATGTTTTAGTTGATAACGACACTTGGAGGAAGAGCACAAGGAATGAGCCAAGTAGCGGGAGAAGGAGGCAGAGTGAGGCTGCGAGTCTGAAAGGAAGCGGGAGCACAGCCGGGGTCCAGAACATCGGGAGACCAAGAGACATAGTCGGAGCCGCAGCACGTCCAGCCGAGACCACAGCCGGTGCTGACCCCTAGAGGGTGAGGGTCTGCCTGCCCCAGAAGGGAGATAAAAAGGAGCAACACACACATCTAGACAGAGTGCGCTCGTTGTGCTAGCAAAAAGGACACGTGAGTCAAAAAGGAAACAAGGGGAAAACAGGGCTTAATTAACATAACAAGGATGGTTATGATTGGAACCATTACAGCATTTGATAGTGGCATTGAAGACTGGGCAACTTACATTGAAAGAGTGGAGTTATATTGTGAGGCTAACAGTGTTAATGATGAAAAGAAAGCCAGCATCTTACTCAGTCTACATCCACCCCAGACCGGATAATTTTGAAAACGCCGGTTTCGCGTAAAAACGATAGGGTTCCACACTATGCGTTTTTGAAAATCACATTGAAATGGAGATTTCGGTGAATCTCCTCCTACCGGGCATGTGCAGGACACATCTACCGAAAACGAGCAACATGTTTGGTGTTGAATCTCACCGTAAAAGTGCGCATTTGTGTAGTTACAGACTAGAAAAAATTAAACGATGGACAGCCATTGGCTCTTGCGCAGGAGGACTTAGAAGTAAAAAAAAATACTGGAGTGTACGACGGCAACCGACAGGGAGTTCACGGACAGATTGACCTGGCTGACAACGAACATTGAAAAACTGACTAGCTCTGTTGCATTAATAGATAGATAGATAGATAGATAGATACTTTATTCATCCCCATGGGGAAATTCAACTTTTTTTTTCCAATGTCCCATACACTTGTTAAATAACCTTGTTAAGTAACTAATAAAGCACCTTGTTGAATGTATAAAACATATCTGCATCAGTGTTATCTTGTATTTCCATACAATGTTACATTAAGCTGTTACACATCTATTGTCAGAGAAGTACTTGCATAAATAGGTAAACCACCTTCATACGAGCAAGGACAAAAAACAGAGCAAAGTGAGTATACTTATTTATTCAGTAAGTTATGGGTCAAAGTATTTGGTGAGTACATTTCTAACTCTTCTGGCTTCAGTCTCTTTGCCATCTGTTCTGAAATTGTTAGGTTGCGTTCAAGAAAACAATGAAATAGCGCACTGCCGTCTGATAGCATTTTCAGATTTCTCTGGTTACCCCGTCCACACTGATCTGCCCGAGCAGTGTTTCCAAAAATACCCAGCCTGGAAAGTGTTTCTGAAAAGCTCCGGTTTAGGGGGACGAAAATACTGTTTTAGTGTGGACGGAGGATAAAAACAAAGAAAAAAAGCTTCGGTTATGGATTTATCCGGTGTAGTGCGGACATAGCCTCAGTATTATGGGAGCAAAAACATACAGTCTGCTATGGAGCTTGTTAACCCCTGAAAAGCCAGTTGGCAAAACATTCAAGCAAATAGTAGACACTCTCCAACAGCATTTAAACCCCAAACCACAGGTCATTGCTGAAAGATTTAAATTTCACAAACGGAATCAGAGCAAAAATGAAAGCATTTCTGAGTATTGTGCTGAATTGCGCAAATTATCAGAACATTGTCAATTTGGAGCGGGTCTATCAGATGCATTGAGGGACAGGTTAGTGTGTAGCATGCACTCTGAAATCACACAGAAGAAGCTCCTGGGTGAAAAAGACCTTACATTAGAGAAGGTGCTGAACATTGCAATATCAATGGAAACAGCAGCACGGGGTGCTTCAGAGATACAACAAAAATCTCTGGAAAATGCTATGAATAAAGTGTCACTGAACAGAAATGAAGGAAAGAAATTTTACTGTTTTGGGAACATGTCACATGACCCTGATGACTGTTGGTTTAAAGACAAAGAATGCAGAAACTGTGGCAAACAGGGCCACACTGGCAGAGTATGCAAAGCTGGTAAACAGCAGAAAAGGGACAAACTACAGAGAAACAAGAAACTCCAGAAAGGAAAGCACAACAATGTACACAAAATGGAAGAAAGCAGTTCTGATGAAAACGCCTCCGTGAATTGTCTTGTCTACAACTTCACAGCATGAAAGAGACAGATGATCGAAGAGTAATAAGGATCATTCCACAAGTGGCAGGCATGAGACTGAAAATGGAGTTGGACACAGGCTGAGCTTTAACAGTGATCTCTGTACATGACTACAAATGACTGTTTTCTCATTTACCTCTGAAATGAACTAAACTTCTGCTAAAGACTTACACAGGACAGAAAGTGCGTCCCAAAGGTAAAATTAAAATGACAGTGACCTACAGAGACAAAACACAGCAGCTGAACTTCTATGTACTGAAAAATGGAGGACCACTGTTGCTGGGACAGGAATGATTCAGGAAAATCCAGTTGGATTGGCACACCATCAAGGCACTATATGTGTCAACAAAGGAGGGCAGCTCAGTGGAGAAGATGTCCGCAGCTCTCCTCTCACCCATTGTTGACTATTACAATGACGAGGAGGATGCAAGGGAGACAGATATTGCCAACAAGCAGAATGATGAAGAATACCTGGAAGTAAAAGAGCAGATGTACCAGCAGAAATTGACATCTCTCAGAAGACAGCTACAGCAGTTACAGAAAGGCACTTTGCAGGAGTATCAGAAAAGGATGAAGAAACTAGATCAACAATACAAGGGAAGAATACAAAATGCAGAGCTTTTTCTGCAACTGGAAACAGAACATGTGGAAATGAATTATATTAAAGAGAAGAAAGCATCAGTGAAGGAATTTGAAGATAAAAGGATTTGAGTTAGAAGAAAGAAAAAGATGATTGAGAATGAGAGGCTAACCATGGAACTCACAGGAGATTCTATGGAGGTAAAATATTCTATGGAACTAAGGAGGAGACCTAATGACCCTGTTCCAATTACAGACAAAACACGAAAACCTGCACCTGCGCAGTTCAATTACTTGTTAACAGATGAACAGATAATGATAGATTCACAAACTCTCAGTAAGCTTAAATATCTGAAAAGACCAGCAGCTCAGTCTTCTCCTGAGCATCTTCCCAGCACTGCTGCTGAATCACTAGCACAAAGATATGAAGCACGAATAGAAGATAGAAAGTTATATTACAAAAAGAGATGGTATCATAAAGGTCAGGCTATCTATTTGGAATCTAAGGAGAATACGAAGATTGGCTGTGTAATTAGCTCAGTTGGAACATAAGATATGGGTAAGTAAGACAAGTGATAGCACAAAGATGCGTATGTATCCAGGACAGCTGCACAGAGGAGTCTTCATTATACGGAGATGATCTGCTGCCTAGAACTCTTAGCAAATTGGAGGCGCACATCTTCTTAACTCCCTATGCTCAGAGGTCAACTTTTCATGACTTTTACTTGGAAATGTGTATTAAAACAAACAAGGTTATTGACAGACATTACCCGGAGAGGTAGAGACAACCACCGCCCCCCCCCCCCCCCCCTGCAAGAGACTTGAGTTATAAATAGGGCTTAGATCAAAAGTAAAAGAAAAGGCCTGTTATAATTTGATATTATTATATTACTTTGTTATAATTTGATATTATTAAGTTACTAAGTAAACAAATGGTAGGCATTTGTATGTTAAGGGTAAACATTTGTTTAGCATAACAGTAAAAAAAAAGTTAATACACTTTTAAAATAAAATGGGAGGAGTGTACCTTATAGCCTACAGTATAATAAGGGGCTACTTAATGTTTTAGTAACACATTGTTGAATGCGCTATTAGGCACGTATTGATCTGTATGTGTGTGCTGTATGCCAGTAAAGAGTCATGAAACTTAGCTCCAATCTCCAGTGTTTTTATTAAGAACATTGTTGTGTAACCAGGCCACATACACAACAGTACCACAGCGTTTCAGACAAGGCAAAGTTCTGCTCATCTAGTAGTTCAGAACACAAGCAAGTTCTTAAGATGGAAAGAAAATTGTGTTCTCGGAAAACTGTGCTTCTAGGAATTCTCTAGCATGCCGCATGTTTGCTTGTGCCATGACTTCCACCGATGCCCGATCGAATTTGTGCCCCTCGTGATCTTCACAGGTAGAGACTAGGGAGAGGCAGTCATGCTACTTTACAGCCAGTTGATGTTCATGGATCCTTGTGGATAGTTTTCTCACAGTTTAGCTGATGTAATATTTGCTGCAGTCTCCACATTGGGTTTTGTAAACCATTTTGCTCTTATTTTAGTTTACAATCTTGCGTGTTCAACAAACTGCACAAATACAAAAAGCAAGAAATAATAATAATAAATAAGCAATAAATATTGATAATTTAAGATGAAGAAGTCTTGAAAGTTAGTCCATAGGTTGCAGGAACATTTTGAATGACAGGGCAAGTGAAGTTGAGTGAACACAAAATACTCTGCAGAGGCTGGGGTCAGAGCAACACGCACAACAAGCTAGACGAACTCAGCAGGTCGGGCAGCATCCGTGGAAACAAACAGTCAATGTTTCGGGCCAAGACCCTTTGTCAGGACTGAAGAAGGAGGGGGCGGGGGTCCTATAAAGAAGGTGGGGGGAGGGGAGGATTCTGCCTGACCTGCTGAGTTCCTCCAGCTTGTTGTACGTGTTGAAGTTGAGTGAAGTTATCCCATTTGGTTCAAGAGCCCGATGTGTGATGGGTAGTAACTGTTCCTGAACCTGATGGTGTGAGTCCTGTACCTTCTTCCTGATGGCACCAGCAGGAAGAGAGCATGACCTGGGTGGTGAGGGTCTCTGACGATGGATGCTCTGTGTAGATGGTGGGGAAGGCTTTACCTGAAATGGGCTGGGCCAGATCCACAATTTTTTTTCGGATTTTTGCAGATGAGGGAAGCTGAATAATTGCTGTGAGCATTGGTAGTGTGGTAGTTACTGTGACGCTATTACAGCTCAGGGCATTGGAGTTAGCAGTTCAATTCCAGCATCGCCTATAAAGAATCTTAGTATGTTATCCCCATGGAATGCATTGCGTTTACTCTGATGCTCCGGTTTCCTCCCACAGTCCCGTGATTCGGTTAGGGTTAAATTGGGGTTGTTGGGGCTGTGGGGGAAGTGCTGCTCAAAGGCTGGAATGGCCTACCTTGTGCTGTATCTTTAAAATAAAGAAACAATTTTAAAAATCGTTCCAAATCTTACTTACACAATATGAACTCTTGTCTTTTCCCACAGGAGGAAGAACAATGAATCCACAAGTGTGCAAACAATGTGTCACTATCCACACTTACCAGTGGAGGACATAATAATCACAACTTACAATACAACAGTTTGCATCATGACCGAGCAGCCTGTTGGGAAAGGGATAGTGTATGTGTGTGGTTGTACCAATGAACAGGAGTGTAATGATAAACTCATTTTTGAAGCTGAACTAAATGGTGAGTTTTCTTTCCTCAAAAGAATCTTTTCTGATTATTCCGTTTTGTGGAATGCATTCAGCTTTCTCTTCTCCTACGCCAACTTTTGCAAATTGCACATTAACAAATGTATCCAAGATTGAGTGGGTGTGGAGAGGATGTTTGCTATGGTGGGGAAGTCTAGGACCAGAGGACACAGCCTCAGACTAGAGGGACATCCATTTAGAACGGAGATGAGGAGGAATTTCTTTAGCCAGAGAGTGGTGAATCTGTGGAGGCCAAGTCATTGGGTATATTTAAGGCAGAGGTTGATAGATTGTCAGGGCATGAAGGGATATGGGGAGAAGGCAGGAGATGAGGGCTGAGAGGGAAATGGATCAGTCATGGTGAAATGGTGGAGCAGATGATGGGCCAAATGGCCTCATTCTGCTCTTTTTTCTTCTGGTAGTAAGGTCTTATTTTAAAAAATAAGTGACTGTTTAACCAGGAGCCAGCAAAGATTTGTCTGTACAGGACTGTTGACTGAATGGAAGAAAGCAAGACAGAATATTAATAACAGTATTTCCTAAAGTCTGCTCAAGGCCAAAAGTTTATTGTTAAAGACAAATTCAGGAGTTTTACTGTAAGTTGACATTTTCTTCCTCTCAGGCTGTTGCCCTAAACTTGCATATGAAAATATTGATACACCAAATAAGGAAATCCTTTGTATGAGTTTAGAATTCACAAAGGAAAGAGGACAAAGACTTCTCTCATTTCATTCCCCTGCTCTAGCTGCATGCCATTAATGTCAAATTTTGTCCATACACAATATATTTCATTCATCGTACAGCTTTGTGTAAGCTATTTTTCTAAACTTGTATCCTGCGATATTGTTTATGTATTCTCTGGCATTTGTTGAAACAGTTGGCATGGTTAATGAATCATTTTCTTGCTATAAGTGGATGCAGAAATTGCTCTTGATTGTTTAAGAGCAGTAGATACAGTTGTGTTTTAAGTCGGCATGGACTCTTGCAGAACTTTACGTTCTAAAGTTTCTGTATCCTTGAAGTACCCGGTAAATGTCTTCAAGCAATTTAAATATAATTGAATTTTTTCTAAGAAACAATGGCTTCATAATTCACTCTTAATTGGAGAGTCCATTCCAAAACTTCATCTGAGAGATGAAACAAGATAGAACAAAATCTTAAAGGATAATTAATGGAATGACGGGGTGACGGGGTGTAGACATGTCCCTACCAAAGGAGGTGTAAGGCACTCCTCCCCTCTGCTAGCCGCAGGTCACCCTTGGTAAGGTGTAGCACCAGCTTAGCCTCCCGATCAGGATTACATGAAGCCATGTGGGCAGGTGGTGGATGGTTGTATGAGCAGCTGGTGCTAATCACAAGTCTTTGTTATGCACCGTTGACACCAGGCTGACAATCTCTGAAGAGTATTGATAATGGCTGAGGATACCCATCTTGTAAAGGCACTGCCCAGAAGAAGGTAATGGCAAACCACTTCTGTAGAAAAAATTTGCCAAGAACAATCATGGGCATGGATAGACCATGATCGCCCACATTATATGACATGGTGCACAACGAATGAATGGAATGACAAGCTGGCGCACCAATGTAAGGTGACATGGAGTGTTGTGCGATATATATAATTAGTTATCATCTCTCATCTCTTTATCATTTTTAAACACCCCAGAGTTTAAAAAATATCATTCTTCTTTGGCTATTCCAATGAAGTAAAACAAATCAGACTTCTGCAAATGAAAATCAAGAATTTCAGATGAAGGAAGTAAAAACCAGAAAATCTTGGAAAATTTTCAGAATGTTAGGCAGCATCTGTGGAAAATGTCACAATTGTAATGGGGGACTTCAATATGCAGGGGGATTGGGAAAATCAGGTTGGTGTCAGATCGCAAGAGAGGGAATTTGTTGAACGCTTACAAGATGGCTTTTTAATTGAAAAAAGTATAGTCTGCACATTTATTTCTGCTACCAAAGTGCATGACCATGCATTTTCCAAAATTGTATTTCATTTGCCACCTTCTTGCCCATTCTCCTAATCTGTTTTAAGTCCTTCCTAATCCTACCTGTTTCCTCAACACTATCTGCCCCTCCACCAATCTTCATATCAACTGCAAACTTGGCAACAAAGCCATCTATTCCATCATCTAAATCATTGATATACAGCATAAAAAGAAGTGGTCCCAACACCGACCCCCTATGGAACACCACTAGTCACTGGCAGCCAACCAGAAAAGAATCCTTTTATTTCTACTCGTTGCCTTGTTCCAATCAGCAATTCTCTAAACATCTTAGTAACTTTACAGTAAGAGAACGGGCTCTTAACTTGGTAAGCAGCCTCGTGTATGGCACCTTGTCAAAGGCTTTCTGGAAGTCCTAATATACAACATCCACTGTATCCCCTTTATCAATCCAACGTGTAATCTCCTCAAAGAATTCCAACTGGTTCGTCAAGCAGGATTATCCCTGAAGGAAACCATGCTGATTTTGTACTCTCTTGTCCTGTGTCACCAAGTACTCCATCACCTCATCCTTAACAATTGACTCTAACATCTTCCCAACCACTGAGGTCAGGCTGACTCATCTATAAATTCCTCTCTGCTGCCTTCCTCCTTTCTTAAAGGGTGGAGTGACATTTCCAAGTCTCCAGTCCTCTGGCACCATGCCAGAGTCCAACGATTTTTGAAAGATCATTTCTAATATCACCAAAATCTCTAACACTACCTCTTTAAGAACCCTAGGGTGCAGTTCATCTGGTCCGGGTGACTTATGTACCTTGAGGTCTTTCAGCTTTTTGAGCACCTTCTCTCTTATAATAGTAACTGCACTCACTTCTCTTCCTTCACACACTACAACATCAGGCTTACTGCTAGTGCCTTCCACAGTGAAGACTGATGCAAAATACTAATTTAATCGAGCAGCCATCTCCTTGTCCCCTGGCGATCTGATAAAGGTGTATAAGATGATTAGGGGCATTGATCATGTGGATAGCCAGAGGCTTTTTCCCAGGGCTGAAATGGCTAACACGGGGGGCAGGGAGGGGCACAGTTTTAAGGTGCTTGGAAATAGGTACCTAGGGAATGTCACGGTAAGATTTTCATACAGAGAGTGGTAAGTGCACGGAATGCAATGCCAGCGGTGGTGGTCGAAGTGGATACAATAGGGTCTTTTAAGAGCCTCTTACAAAGGTACATGGAGCTTAGACAAGGAGGGTTATGCGCTGGGGAAATTCTAGGCAGTCTCTAGAGTAGGTTACATGGTCAGTACAACATTGTGGGCTGAAGGGCCTGTAATGTGCTGTGAATTTCTAAATTCTATGTTAAGGACTGCATAAAAGCCAAGGAAAGGGAATATAAGGTAGGAACAGTGAGCAGGAAGTTGGATAATTGGGAAGCTTTTAAAATCCAACAAAAGGCAACTAAAAAAGCTATAAGAAGGGGAAAGAGGAATTATGAGGGCAAACTAGCCGATAATATAAAGTGGGATGCTAAAAGTTTTTTCAGTTATTTAAAGAGTAAAAGGGAGATGAGAGTTGATTTTGGACCACCGAAAAATGATGCTAGTGAGGTAGTAATCGGGGACAAAGAAATGGTAGATGAACTTTGCTTCAGTCTTTACTGTGGAAGACACTAGCTGTCTGCCAGAGGTCCGTGAATGTCAGGGATCAGTGTCATTGCTATTACAAAGGAAGAAGTGCTAGGCCAACTCAAAATTCAAGGTGGATAAGTCATCACATTCTATCTTGGGCCAAAATGGTCTCTGTTCAAAAAAAAAGGAAAATGATAATCTTACCTTGTGGTAAGATTGCTTTAAACTGGTAACATACTAAGATGACGGAAGGAAGGCAAAAACTATCAGTCAACAAGGTAACAATATGAATTCTGTAACCAGCCCAACTCAAATATTACAAGGGTTACATGATGTTGAGACAAACAGAGATTAACCTAAAAGTATACTGTATGTATTACTTTTGACCTTTTTGAAAAGTAATAAAGTGATGGTGCTCCACTGAACCAGAGGCAAAATTTAATTCCAACTGTAGGAACCATGTACCTATTTCTGTCAGTGTTGTATTTTGTGCATTTATTATTGGCAATTGGTCATGTGGGTTGGGATTGGTAGAAGTAAAGAGTATCGTTACATATTCACACTTCATCTTTGGTTCAGCTTTAGTCTGGTTGGAGCAAGGGGTGGGTTGGGGGAATTATTTTTTGTTGTTGACAGTGAACATCAAAGAACATTAATTTCTCTATGCTAATACTTAGTTACGTTTAAATACACTTAATACTAACAGGTACATTTGAATTCACTTAGACTGCTTATCTTGTTATAGCGCTGGTTTTAGTTTCATTTGTTTTATTATTACAAGATTGTTCATCTTTGTAGGTTTCTTACTAAAGGATTGAACATACTTCCTTCAACTTAGAAATGTATTATTCATTAAGTGTGTCATACAGTATCAACCCCCTCCCACCCCACCTCGTGAATAGCCTCTGAGTGATTGTGGTTTGTTCTAAAGTAACTACTACACCAACCATTTAAGTCCTAGAGATCACCTGGGATGAATTATGCTCAAAATAACTCTTAATCATTCATTGGTATATTGTGTCCAATGCTCCCGATGCAGCCTCCTCTACATTGGTGAAAGCCATCGTAAGTTGGGGGACTGCTTTGTCGAGCACCTCTACTACATCTGTCACAAGTGGAGCTTCCCAGTATCCCAACATTTTAATTCCAATTCCCATTCCTGTTTCAGCTTGTCAGTGCATTACCTTCTCTTGTGCCAAGATGAGGCCACCCTCAGGGTGGAGGAGCAACACCTTATATTCCGTCTGCGTAGCTTCCAACCTGATAGCATGTATATTGATTTCTTCTTCTGACAAACAAATCCCAGCCCCCCCCCCCCACTTCCTTTATTCCCTACTCTATCCTTGCAATTCTTCTCACCTGCCTGTTACTTCCCTTGGGACCCTTCCTCCTTCCTTTTCTCCTGTGATCCACTCTCTTCTCCAATCAGATTCCTTCCTCTCCAGCCCTTGACTTTCGCACCCACCTATCACCCTCCAGTTATCCTCCTTCCCTTCCCCCCACCTTTTTATTCTGGTATCTTCCCCTCCCTTTTCAATCCTGAAGAAGGGTCTCAGCCTGAAACGTCAACTGTCATTTCCATAGATGCTGCCTGACCTGTTGAGTTCCTCCAGTATTTTGTGTGTGTTGCTTTGGATTTCCAGCATTTGTAAACTTCGTCACATTTATAATCTTAATCATCATTTGTACATCTAAATAGGAGATTCCAATTTCTAGGTTATTGTTCTTCATTTTCATAACTACCTATTTTTCTTCCAGACTATCCCATACCACAAAACAATGAAGTCATTCCTGTCGCCATATTGAGCCTTCTTCCACCCATCCTTATTGCCTTCATGATAACAATGGCATTCTACCTGTTTCGTACTCGACAACAAAGAAAAGTGACCAAAGAGTGGCCAGAGGTAGAACACCGAAACCGAACTAGGATTGTCGACGGAAAATCAGGCGAGTATGAGGGAAAATGCTCCGTGGAGACTGATGACGGTCATTCTGACATCAGTGCGACGTGTGCCAACAATATCAACCATAATACTGAACTGTTGCCTATTGAACTGGATAGCATGGTTGGGAAAGGAAGATTTGCAGAAGTGTGGAGAGCAAAGCTCAAACATAGCACTTCAGGACAATATGAGACTGTGGCGGTGAAAATCTTCCCCTGTGAAGAATACACATCATGGAGGACTGAGAAAAAGATTTTTTCAGATGTTGACCTCAAACATGAGAGTGTGTTGCAGTTTCTTACAGCTGAAGAGAGGGGAAGAGGAATTGAAAAGCAATACTGGCTAATTACAGCCTATCACAGCATGGGAAACTTGCAAGACTTCCTGACCAATCACATTCTGACTTGGCCAGAGATGTATGTGATGACAGGATCCCTGGTGAATGGTGTTGCTCATCTCCATAGCGATTATACTGCCTGTGGAACCCCGAAGATACCCATTTCTCACAGAGACATAAAGAGCACGAACGTACTAGTTAGCAACAAGAAGGAATGCATACTGTGTGACTTCGGGCTGGCGCTGAGGCTTGACCCATCTCTAACTGCTGATGACTTTGCTAATAGTGGCCAGGTGAGTCTCTTCTGACATAAGAAAGCACTGTAAAGGTGAACTGGTAATAGTGTATCATGTCACAAGAGAGACCAAAGATGCTGAAAGTATGGATCAACACACACACACACCATTGGAGGGATTCAGTGGGTCAGGCAGCGTCAGGGGAATTCATGCCTGTTTATTTTCCTCCATAGATGCTCCCTGACTCACTGAGTTCCTTCAACATTCTCTGTGGGTTAAGAGTATACAATGTCTTTGATGCACCGTCAATAACTCTCGGAGACGTGAGGCGAGATAGGCTTTTATTATCTGGAAGAAAGCACTGTCAGCAGCAAGAGACCATCACACAACATCCTGGAGACTGAGGGAGGAGCAGTGCCTCCAATCACCTTTATACAGGGGTCTGTGGGAGGAGCCACAGGAGCAGTCAGCAGGGGGGGGCGTGTCCAGACAGGTATATGTAGTTCACCACAGTCTTATCTTGTTTGTCAGATCGCAGAACAGAGGGATGTCCCTTTAGAATAGAGGTGAGGAGGAATTTCTTTAGCTGGAGAGGTGAATCTGTGGAATTTGTTGTCACAGGCAGCCATGGAGGCCAGGTCAGTGGGTATGTTTAAGGCAGAGGTTAATAGGTTCTTGTTTCGTTGGGGCATGAAAGGTTATGGGGAGAAGGCAGGAGTTTGAGGCTGAGAGGGAAATGGATCAGCCGTGATGAAATGGTGGAGTAGACTCCATGGGCCTGATGGCCTAATTCTGCTCCTATATCAAAGGTCCAAAAGTTCAAAGCTTCATTTATAATTGAAGTTTGTATGCAGTATACAACTCTGAGATTTGCCTCATGGACATAGATTATGAAATATATCTTAGGGGCTTATGAACAAGATGACGGATTAAAATGAAACAGCAAAAAGGAGATTTTGAAAATAAATACTGCTATGTATTCATTTCCAAAGGCTGTTTCTGCACAATACATTAAATACACAAAATCAAGCAGAAATCTGAACTTGTTCCCACTTTTGTTGACATTTTTACATTATGGGCCCTTTGAAGTTTGCACCTGAATGTAATAATAGGGCAGTATGTAATCTCTGGAAAATTGGGTATAGTGGAATTATCTGGAATGTACATTCCCAGGTTAAGCTGTATACCCAAAGTCTGAAAGCAATAAACAGCTCCTGTGTTTCAGTGAATGAGTTACTCTTTGATCCCATTATTGTGTCGCAGTCATGATCCTTATTGAAGATTACTCCTTCTCTCCCCAAGGTAATTATTATTGCTTGCCTACCATTTTACATTAATCAGGAGGCCATTTTGTGCATAAGCCGAGAAAAGAAGTGATGATATATTATTACATTATCGAAGTGCTGTGGAACAGAGAGATCTAGGACTACAGGTCCATAATTCATTGAAAATGGCATCATAGGTAGATAGGGTCATAAAGGGAGCTCTTGGCACATTGCCCTTCATAAATCAAAGTATTGAGTACAGGAGATGGGACGTTACATTGAAGTTGCTATAAGACAATGGTGAGGCCTAATTTGGAGTATTGTGTGCAGTTTTGGTCAACTACCTCCAGGAAATATGTAATTAAGTTTGAAAGAGTACAGAGAAAATTTACAAGTATGTTGCCGGCTCTGGAGGATCTGAGCTATAAGGGAAGATTGAATAGGTTATGACTTTATTCCTTGGAACATAGAAGATTTGGGGGAGATTTGATAAAGGTGTACAAAATTACGAGGGGTATAGATAGGGTAAATGCAAACAGGCTTTTACCACTGAGGTTGGGTGGGACTACAACTGGAGGACGTGGGTTAAGGATGAAAGGTGAAAAGTTTGAGGGGAATATGAGGGGTCTTCTTCTCTCAGAGGGTGTGAGAGTGTGGGATGAGCTGCCAGGGCAAGGGGTGCATGCAAGCTAGATTTCAAAGTTTAAGTGAAGTTTGGATAGGTACGTGGATGGAAGGGGTACGGAGGGCTGTGGTCTGGGTGCAGGTCAATGGGAGTAGGCAGTTTGAATAGCTCAACATGGACTAGATGGGCCAAAGGGCCTGTTTGTGTGCTGTACTTCTCTATGACTCTATATATCTTAATTCTATCTTAATGTATTTTTCTCATACATATCCTCTTCAGGAATCAATACCAGAAATGAGGACTTTGAGTTTGGCCCACTGTTAGAAGGTTGACATTGGCTTCCTTTCTGTTTCCTTCAATGTTTTGATTCCATTTATTTATTTGTTTGTTTATTTAACTATACAGTGTGGAATATGCCCTTCTGGCCCTTCAAGACCCGATAACCCCCAATTTAATCTGAATTGTCACAGGGCAATTTACAAAAAACAATTAACTTAACTATATGTCTTTGGACTTTGGGAGGAAGTCAGAGCACCTGGAGGAAACCCACACATTCCACGGGGAGAGCGTAAAATTCCCCTGCACAAGATGCCAGGATTGAATGCCGAATTCTGATGCCCCGAACTGTAATTGCATTGCGCAAACTGCTATGCTACCATGGCACCCGCTCTAGTTCACTCACAAGTTATTAAACTTGACTTACACTTGTAGGAAATAATTAAGTAATGCATGTGCTGAGATACCAGGATGAGAATTTGTTTTCCACACCCTCTAGACCCGGACCAATAGACAATAGACATTAGGTGCAGGAGTGGGCCATTCGGCCCTTCGAGCCAGCACCACCATTCACTGTGATCATGGCTGATCATCCACAATCAGTACCCCATTCCTGCCTTCTCCCCATATCCCTTGACTCCGCTATCTTTAAGAGCTCTATCTAACTCTTTCTTGAAAGCATCCAGAGAATTGGCCTCCACTGCCTTCTGAGGCAGAGCATTCCACAGATCCACAACTCTCTGGGTGAAAAAGTTTTTCCTCAACTCCGTTCTAAATGGCCTACCCCTTATTCTTAAACTGTGGCCTCTGGTTCTGGACTCCCCCAACATCAGGAACATGTTTCCTACCTCTAGCGTGTCCAATCCCTTAATAATCTTATGTTTCAATCAGATCCCCTCTCATCCTTCTAAATTCCAGTGTATACAAGCCCAGTCGCTCCAATCTTTCAACATATGACAGTCCCGCCATCCTGGGAATTAACCTCGTGAACCTACGCTGCACTCACTCAATAGCAAGAATGTCCTTACTCAAATTTGGAGACCAAAACTGAACACAATACTCCAGGTGTGGTCTGTACAACTGCAGAAGGACCTCTTTGCTCCTATACTCAACTCCCCTTGTTATGAAGGCCAACATGCCATTTCTTCACTGCCTGCTGTACCTGCATGCTTACTTTCAGTGACTGATGAACAAGGACACCTGGATCTTGTTGTGCTTCCCCTTTTCCTAACTTGACACCATTCAGATAGTAATCTGCCTTCCTGTTCATGCCACCAAAGTGGATAACCTCACATTTATTCACATTAAACTGCATCTGCCCACTCACCCAACCTGTCCAAGTCACCCTGCGTTCTCATAACATCCTCCTCACATTTCACACTGCCACCCAGCATTGTGTCATCTGCAAATTTGCTAATGTTACTTATAATCCCTTCATTAATGTATATTGTAAACAACTGGGGTCTCAGCACTGAGCCTTGTGGTACCCTACTAGTCACAGTCTGCCATTCTGAAAAGGACCCGTTAATCCCTACTCTTTGTTTCCTGTCTGCCAACCAATTTTCTATCCATGTCAGTACCCTACCCCCAATACCAGGTGCTCTAATTTTGCCCACTAATCTCCTATGTGGGACCTTATCAAAGGCTTTCTGAAAGTCCAGGTACGCTACATCCACTGGCTCTCCCTTGTCCATTTTCATAGTTACATCTTCAAAAAATTCCAGAAGGTTAGACCAATCACGGTATAGATCAGTATTTTGATGTAGTGCAATTGAAAAATGGGATCAAATTGCAGAATATAGTGTTACATTTATGGAGAATGTATAGATAGGGATAGATAGACAAAAAGGTGCAAGGTTACAATGAAGCAGATTGAGAGATCAAGGGTTCATCTTCATTGTTCATTCAAGGCTCTTACAATGGCAGGATAGAAGCTGTCCTTGAGCATGTCATATGTGTTCTCAAATTTTTTAATCTTCTGGTCAATGGAAGGGAGGAAGAAGGGCGAATGACTGGTCTGGGAAGCCTGGCTCTGAAGTGATCTGGATGCGCTCTAATTTGCCTTCCAAGGTCTTTGAGCTATTCTTCATTAGGGGATTGGAAGTGAAGAGAGCCAGTAGCTTTAAATCCCTTGACAACAACATATCGTGGAATTGAATTTAGGAGCCAAGAGGTAATGTTGCAGCTATATAGGACCCTGGTCAGACCCCACTTGGAGTACTGTGCTCAGTTCTGGTCGCCTCACTACAGGAAGGATGTAGAAGCCATAGAAAGGGTGCAGAGGAGATTTACAAGGATGTTGCCTGGATTGGGGAGCATGCCTTATGCGAATAGGTTGAGTGAACTCGACCTTTTCTCCTTGGAGCGAAGGAGGATGAGAGGTGACCTGATAGAGGTGTACAAGATGATGAGAGGCATTGAACATGTGGATAGTCAGAGGATTTTTCCCAGGGCTGAAATGGTTGCCACAAGAGGACACAGGTTTAAGGTGCTGGGGAGTAGGTACAGAGGAGATGTCAGGGGTAAGTTTTTTACGCAGAGAGTGGTGAGTGCGTGGAATGGGCTGCCAGCAACAGTGGTGGAGGCAGATATGATAGGGTCTTTTAAGAGGCTTTTAGATAGGTACATGGAGCTTAGTAAAATAGAGGTAAGCATAGTAATTTCTAAGGTAGGGACATGTTCAGCACAACCTGTAGGTTTTCTATGTTTCTATATCAGAGAATCTACTCTGGGAGAAATTTTAAGAAATTATCATAGATTTGGCATGTCAACAAAAACTTTGACAAACATCTATTGATGCACAGTAGAGAGCATCCTAACCGGTTGCATCATGGCCTGAGACTAATACACCAATGCCCAGGAATGGAAACAACTAAATGTTGGATACCCCTCAGTCCATCTCAAGCAAAGCCCTCCCCGCCATTGAGTACATTTATAAAGAACACTGCCACAAGAAAGCAACATCCATCAAAGATCTCCACAATCCAGGCCATGCTGTCTTCTCACAGTTATCATCAGGTAAGGGATTCAGATGCCTTAGGACCCACACCACTCAGTTCAGGAACAGTTATTCCTTACAACCATCAGGCTTCTGAACCAGCGTGGGAACATCACTCACCCAAAATCTGAACGGATTCTATGACCTACAGACAGACTCACTTTTAAGGACTCTTTACAATTCCTGTTCTCATTGTTACATATTTTTTTATTTGCACAGTTTGTCTTCTAGTGCACATTGATTGTTTGTCAGTCTATATTAATGTATGGTTTGTCATAGATTCTTTATGTTTCATGTAAATGCTGGCAAGAAAATGAATCTCAGGGTAGTATATGGTAAGATATACATACTTTGATAATATATTTACTTTAGAATATAACTTTATTGTCATTGCTTAAGACAATGAAATTGCGATGCTACTCCAATCTGTGCAAAACAGATATTTACAATCCATGCAATATAGCTTTATTGATCTCGGACAATCTTACCTGGTCCAGGAACACCACTGGGATTGTAAAACGGGCCCAGCAGAGATTGCACTTTCTGAGGAAACTTAAACAAGCATCACTCCCCACTAACATCTTAACTACATACTACAGAGGCATGGTTGAGAGTGTGCTGACCTTTTGCATCACAACCTGGTACTCCAGCTGCAGTGCTGCTGATACAAAGGCCTTGCAGAGGGTGGTTAGGGGAGCAGAGAAGGGTATTGGGGTCTCCCTACCTTCTGTCCAAGACCTCTTTCAGAGTTGTTGCCTCCAGAAGACACAGTACATCATTAAAGACCCCTCACACCCTCTCCATGAACAGTTTGTTCTTCTGCCATCAGCCAAACGTTACAGGAGCATCAAAACAAAAACCACAAGGCTACTAAACAGTTTTCTCCCACAGGCAGTCAGACTGCTAAATAGCTGCTCTACCTGACTCTGCTTTGGACACTTATCACTTGATTTTAACTGACATGTGGCTGTTGTGTTTTACTATTTATAGTTGTGTTTACTATTTATTGTTGCGTTTGTTATGTTATGACTGCACTTGCCCCTGGGAAATGCAGTCTCATTCTGCCCTGCAGAGCTTATGTATGGTTGGAATGACAATAAAGTTTTTGTATCTTGAATCTTGAATCTTGAAATCCCATATTTACATGCAGAAGTGATTTTGAAAGTCTATAACTTTCAAAGGCCATTGGCAAGGGTGTAGCATTATGCAGCTGCACAACAGTCCTCAGGAAGAAGCTGTTTTTCACTTTTACTCTCTAGGCTAAGATGTTTCTGTATCTCCTAGCAGATGAAAGGAGTTTGAACAAACAGTGTTTGGGATGGGATGGGTCTTTAATGATGTTGTAGATTGTCTCCAGGTCTGGTAGTTGACTCCAGTGATGTGCTGATCTGCCCTATCTACCTGTTGGAGAGCTTTGTGACCTGTCTTACTGCAGCTAGAGTACCACACTGTCGTTCTGTACGTCAGTACACTATCTATCACGAAGTTAGCTAGCAATTTTTGGGGCAGATTAGCTCTCTTTATTATGAAGGCATGGGAAGAGTCAATGGAAGGAAGGCCTGTTTTCATGACAGGCGGTGTTCACAACGCTCTATAATTTCAGGCAGAGCTGGGCAGAGTAGTTGCCATACCAAGCAGAGAAAATCTGAGTAGTTAACTTTCTATTTCATAAATTAAGAAGTTGCCTTAAAAATGCTTCAATATCTATACTAGCTGGATAAGGATCAATTCACTGAAAATCCTCTTGCTAACAAATGGAAAGAATTATTCCTCTAATATTAAATATTGTGTTTTCTCCCCAGTGTAAGCTAATAACAATAAAATAATGTTCCAGGCTGTTGGAATGGAAATTCCCAAAAGCTTCCTGAAGCTTGAAGGGGTAAACATATGGAAGTAATTGAAATATCTAAGTTTACAAAAACAGTCAAATGTGCCAATCTCATAAATGTAAACACTGAATTATATGTATTGTGTCCATTTCTCAGTGGAAAAAAAACTAGCCGGATAATATGCTCATTTTTAAAGGAGTCTAGAAAAACAGATGGTTCTTACAATGTGTTTCCGATTCTGACAGAACAATTGATCAATTGTGAAGTGTATTCTTATTTACTTCTATATTCATGATTAGATTAAAATGAAGGGAAAAATAAATTTATTGGGATATAGCATGGAATAGGCCTTCCTGGTCCTTCGTGACGTGTGTCGCCCAGCAATCATCATTTTAACTCCAGCCTAATCACAGGACAATTTGCAATGACCAATTAACCTACCAACTGGTATGTCTTTGGATTGTGGAGGCAGCCAGAGCACCTGAAGGACACCCACAGGGTCATAGGGAGCACGTACAAGCTCCCGACAGGCCACGGCGGGAATTGAACCCGGTGTGGTGAACTACATATACCTGTCTGGACACGCCCCCTGCTGACTGCTCCTGTGGCTCCTCCCACTGACCGTGGCCCCTCCCACAGACCCCGGTATAAAGGCGATTGAGGCCTGAGCCCGGCCCTCAGTCTCCAGGATGTAGTATAGTGGCCAACTACTACTTGTTCTTTCTTCCAGTCAATAAAAGCCGATATCCTGCCTCACGTCTCAGAGAGTTATTGATGGTGCATCACCTCGGCCGCCTGTACTGTAAAGCATTGTGCCAACCACTGTGTGGTTGGTAAATTATTGAAATTGTTGGCTTTCAGCAACCGTAAATTGCCCAATCCTGGACTGGTTGGGTTGAATGTCCTTTCTCCATATCACCGTTCCCATGTGTTTCTCCAGTGTTCCTCCTATGTCTTCCTTTGAATTAGTTTAATGTTTTGAAGTTACAAAACATAACTCATACAATATATTCATAATTAAAGCAATAACAATCCAGCAGATAGCCAGCAGAATATCCTGAGGAAATCAAAGTCAGGGTTAACCTCTAAAAGATAGAAAGAGAAAATGTTTGGTCACAAAGATAATTTTAAAAAGGAACTGATTCTCATTCCACAAATTTAAAGGGTTCATTTGTATACTAACATACTTTATTTGATTAATCCCTCTATTCCCACAGCCCACCCCGAGTTACAACATCCCGAAACTGTTTGTTTTTCAAATTGGAACCTGTGCATTCTTTGATTTACTATATCTTCCATTGGCTAGGTATCCCATTCTAGCATTCCTTCTCTAAACTTCTGCACCTCTCCACTTCCCTTTCTCTCTTTCTCTCTTCCCTTAAAATGTATCTATACTATCGAGCATTTGTCACCATCCTAATATTTCATTCTTTGGCTTGGTCCACTTTTAAAAATTAATCCTCTAGAAGGATCTGTAGGGCATTTTACTTATAAAAGGAATTAAATCACTTCACGTTGTCATTGTAAATGAGAAATAGAGTTGATGAGAGAGAATTGTTTAAAAACTGATGAAGAATATAGGAATGACACAGATCCACAGTTTGAGTGCCTTTGCTTAGTTTTCGAAGACAAATTTGAGGACGTTCAGCAAGGTTCACTTCATGCCTCTGATTAAGGAATTAGTCATGGTTATAGAACTGTAGAACATGGACATGGGCCCACTGTGTCTATGCTGACCATATTACCTATCTATAATAATCCTGCTTTTTATATTCTGTATTTTCACCTGTTCTTTCTCATTTTTTTTAGGAGGGAGGGAGATTTGGGGGTTGATGTACATGTTGTTTTTTTATGTGTGGGGTGAGGGGGATTCAGGGTCTGATTGCATTTTGTGTGGGGGGGGGCGTTGGGGGTGGTGATGATCGTGTTGCCGTTCTTTTTTGGTGCGGGGTGCTGGGTTTGCTGTTTCTCTCTGAACTGACTTCTGTGATTTTTCTTTGTTTCGTGGTTATCTGGAGAAGAAGAATATCAGAGTTGTATACTGCACACATACTTAGATAATAAATGAACATTTAAACCTTTTTACCTTTCTGAACCTTTAGTTACCTGCATTAATTCCATATCCTTCTGTGCCTTTCTCAATCCAATACCAGTTGCCTAGGAGGCAATATTGACACAGTTCCTGCCTCCACTGCCTCTTCTGGCACCTCAATCCAGATCCTAACCACTCTTTGTGTGAATAATTTGCCCCTCAGAGCTCCATTGAACCTCCTCCTCACCTTAAACCTATCTACTGTAGTTTTAAATAGCCTCATATGGCATGTCAATCTATTTACAACAGTGGAGCTGAGAGTAAGGGTTCTTTTTTTCTCTAGCATCTCTCCAGTATTACTCTCAGATCTTGTGCATATGTAAAATAAATAGGACCACAACTAAGTGCGACTACAACTTGACGTCATGGCTAAGGGTGAAAGGTGAAAAGTTTAAGGGGTACATGAGGGGAAACTTCTTCACTCAGACGGTTGTGATCATGTAGAATGAGCTGCCAGAGGAAGTGGTGCATGCAAGCTTGATGTCAATGTTTAAGAGAGGTTTGGGTAGGTACATGGATGGTAGGGGTATGGAGGGCTATGGTCCTGCTGCAGGTCGATGAGACCAATTAAGGGACCTGTTTCTGTGCTGCACTTTTCTATGACTCAAACAGAAATTGTGAGCTGGGAAAATTGTGCCTACTTATTTCACAGAGACACATGGGAACTGTGATATGGAGCAAGGTCGATCAATACAGCCAGTCCAGGATTGGGGAATTTACCATCGTTAGAAGCTAACAATTCCAGTAATTTACCAACCACAGTAGTGAGTTTAAGCAAGGTGCACACATATCACATAGTCTTTGTGATGACGTATGCAATTAACGTATTTTTACATATACCCCATAGTGAATTACTTGAATGAAGGAGAATGCTTTATCAAACAATATATATACAATGTTACTCAAATATTACTGAACTGTTAAATACACAATGCTTTTTTTAATCTTTATTTTTCCATTTCCTTAGTTATCCGAGCACTACTATTTTTGTAACAATTCATGTATTTGTTTTATAGATGCCTGGTTTGTATCCCAACAATCTCATGTCAGACAGAAAACAAAATCTTCTGTTTTACCTTTTCTGGGACAGTTCCCTCTTTAACTTCTTGAACTTGGCTTTAATTAAGTGCTTTGGACTGTTCCCTCTCTTTTTTCCATTTAGATATACGCCAGTTTGTCATGTTGACCTATGAATTCACAACTACTGTCTACTATCTTAACCTTTCTCCCCCACAGTACCCTTCTATCACAGTCTGACTTCACTACTCCCAGAATTAATGTTGAAATTTAGTCTTGGGATGTAGACAAGGGTGATACTTGTGTTAAGGCTGGTTCTTATTAAATGTCCCCTAGCTAGCTGAAAAGGTATTACTGTGTCTTTATCTAATGCTGCAGTTAGGTTCTTACTATAGTGTATTTGATAATATAGATGACAACGGGATTCAGCAAGATCGTTAATTTGCACTGGTTAATTAGTCACTTGTTTTGCCTTTATTACTACGATGTTTATATTACAAAACAGGCTGACTAATGCAATGGATGTAAGCTGGTGCTTATATTTCACAACCTACTCCTCCTATCCTTCATCATCTCACCTGATCAATTACAGAAAGTTTATAACACTATCATGTCAGTGTCATTTGAATCCAACATCATTTCACCTTCTAATACAGGGGTTCCCAACTTGGGGTTTTCAAACCCCTGGGCTCCCTGGCACAAAAAAACATGGGAACCCCTGGTCGAATTTGTACTCTGCTTCTGTGATCTAGGATTCCAGGCAGTGAGTTTCCCTCACCTCTCTTCTAAACCTATTACTCTACACTTATGCCCCATGGTGTCTGAATGCACTACTAAGGGACAGAGGATCTTCCTACTAACCCTGTCTTGCCTTCTCTATTTCACATGTCTCTATCAGGGCTCTCCTCCATTCCAAGAAAATCACTCCAGCAACATCCAAATACATTTCTTCTTTGCACAGTATAATTACAACCTTCTTGAAATGTGATGACCACTATGGTGTGCAGAACTCAAGGAGTCATCTAGCTAGTGTTAGACACAATTCTTGTATAATCAAAGTTCAACTTACATTTATTATCTAAGTATGTATACATTATACAACACTAAGGTTGTATAACTTTACAAGCAGCCACAAAACAAAGAAACCCAAAAGAACCCATTAAAAAAACTGTCAGACACCCCAATGTGCAGAGAAACGGGGAAAAAAAGCACAACTCAAATCATGCAAACAATAACCGCAAGCAAATAGCGTTTTGAACTTAGTCCACAAGGGGAGACCACTTATGTCCTCTAGTTTTGGACTCCCCTACCCTGGGGAGAAGACTTTGACTATTGGGGAGAAGTCTTTGACAATGGAGAGATGACTTTGACTATGGAAAGAAGACTGACTGTGGAGAGAAGATCTTGACTATGGGGAAAGTTTAACTATTCATTTTATCTATGCTCCTTGTGATTTTATAAATCTCCACAAGGTTATCCTCGGCATCCTACGTTCCAGGGTAAAAAGTCCTAGACTATCCAACTGTTCCTTCTAGCCCAAGGCCTCCAGTTTCAGTAATGTCCTTGTACATTTTACTTCACACCCTCTTTGGTTTAATAATACCCTTCCTATTGCAGTGTGACTGCAATTGTGCAGAGTAGCCTTACCAATACCTTGTACATCTGTAGTGTGATATCCCTACTCCTGCACTGATAAAAGCAAGCATGTCAGCATATTCTTCACTACCCTGTCTACGTTTGTCTCCATTTTCAAAGAACAAAGTACCCGAATCCTTAGAATTATTTTCTTATACACTCTTCAGGACACAACCATTTATTATGTAGGTCCTGCCCTGGTTTGTCTTACGAAAAGGCAACTCCTCACATTTATCTGAATTAAACTCAATCTGCCATTCCTCAGCTCACTGGCCCAGTCATTCAAGATCCCATTTTAATCTTAGGTAACCTCCTTTGCTTTCCACTACATCACAAATTTTACTATCATCTGGAAACTTATGACCTTGTCAAAAGCTTTATATGAAATGCATTGCTCCTAACAACCCACCTTGTTACCTTCTTACAAATGTAGTTAAGGTAGACTTACCAGGGGTGGCACAGTAGCATAGTGGTTAGCACAACGCTTCACAATACCAGAGACAAGGTGTGGTGAACTAGATATACCTGTCTGACTGCTCCTGTGGCTCCTCCCAAGACCCTGCTGACTACCCCTGTGGCTCCTCCCACAGACCCCTGTATAAAGGCGACTGTGGCCTGCTGCTCTCCCTCATTTTCCCCAGGATGTAGTGTTGTTCTTCAGTCAATAAAAGCCGATATCTCACTTCCTAAGTCTCGGCGTGAGTTATTGATGGTGCATCACAAGGTTCAATTCCCGCCACTTCCTGTAAGGAGTTTGCACCATCTCCCTGTGACCATACAGGTTTCCTGCACATGCTCTTGTTTCCTCTCACAATCCAAAGTCATATTGATTGGTAGGTTAATTGTTCACAGTAAATTGTGCCATGATTAGGCTCGGGTTAAATCGTGGGTTGCTGGGCAGTGTGGTTCAAAGTGCTGGAAGGGCCTATTCCATGCTGTATCTCAATCAATCAATTAATCAATTAACAAATAAATAAACTTCAAACACAGACCATTTCTCTATATCATATATGTCAAACTCAAGGCCCGTAGGCCAAATACAGCCCGCGGTGGAATTATCTTTGGCCAACGAGATAATATCTAATTACTATTAAAGCTGGCCCCAGTAATCGAAGTGCCTATGGCGTATGATATGGCTAATGCTGAGTTTATTCAGGTACCAGGTTTTCAGGGTTTTTAGTGTTTATTCGGCAGTCTTGCTCGACAGTCTTCTTCATAAGAAACAGAATTTGTAAAGTGAAACACTTTGTAGTTATAGCAGAGACTGAGACACATGAGAGCAGGCTGAAAAAACGGAGGCAACGAAAGCTGCGTTCGCACGCGTCCGACTGATCCGGCCCGCATGAAGCTGCATTTTGCTCAATCCGGCCCGTGACCTAAAATGAGTTTGACACCCCTGCTCTATATCTACACTTGTTTTACATGAAGCTTTATTCTGATCCTGAGAAAGTAAATGCCAATGCCAAAGTAAATGCCCAGAAATTACTTGGTAATCTCCTCCTTTATAAAAATGATCCAATGTCAGCAGGAAACATATCAACGATTAACATGCCTTGCTGTTCAGTTCTTCAACCCCCTAAATGCATCCATGCCACCTCAAATTAAATGCTTCCTCTGAAGAATAACAGCATAATAATAGCTGGACATTGAGAACATAACAAGATGCTTGATTCATTGTCATTTTATCTTGTTTGTAGAAACAGTCATTAATAATTTTTAAATGGAATTGAAAAATAAATATGACGGTTCAGAGCATTTCCTAGCTGATATTTATTCGTGCGTGGGTAATTATCTAAGTAGAGAGTTCCTCAATAAAACAGCTTTTCAGTACAGGAAAAAATACTGTCACACTCTCATGGTTCTGGGACAAGAATTAGAAAGATGAACTGCATTCCATTATATAAACTACCATAGTTACTTCCTCCCATAACATTTTCCCAGTTAATTTTATTAGGAGATTTAATAGTTCTTTAACTAAAGCTATAAAATTGTTGTACTCTATCTAATCTTGCTGAAGGCATTACAGGATCATATTTTGCCTGGGATGGAGCATTTCAGAATGGGTAGTCTGGGTTTATTTTCTGTGATACCGAGAAGGCTGAGAGGAAACCTGACAGATGTATACAAAACTATAAGGGACATTGTTGAGGTAGAGAAGTAATTTTTCCCTGTTACAGAATTAACTACCATTTCAGAAACTCTATGATTTTATGTCTGATTTATTGTATATGACAAGACACAGGAGCAAAATTAGGCCAATCAGACCAATTGAGTCTGCTCAGGGCTGATTTATTATCCCTCTCAACCCCATTCTCCTGCCTTCTCCCCATAATCTTTGACACCCTGACCATAAGTCAGAGAATCAGAATTAGGCCATTCGGCCCATCAGTAACCACAAAGAATGGAACATTATTTGTGGTTATTTTATTGTTACTACATTCAATGGTCATAGAGTGCTTGGAAACAAAATGTATTATCTTGTTGAACAGGTTGGCACAGCCAGGTACATGGCACCTGAAGTTTTGGAATCTCGTGTTAACCTGGAAGATCTTGAGTCATTTAAGCAGATGGATATGTACTCCATGGCCTTGGTATTGTGGGAGATGGCATCTCGGTGTGAGGTCATTGGAGGTAAGATCAATTCAGTTCATCAAATATACATGAATGAAAAACACAAAGAAAATGCTATTATATGAGAAATAAATGGAGAAATATAAATGCAAAGTAGGCCCAATGACCAGCTATGAGGATTCCTTTTTCATTATATATGAATGGACTTTAAATAAGAGCATAAGACATAAGGGCAGAGTTAGGCCATTCAGCCCATCATGTCTGCTCTGTCATTTCATTATGGCTGATCCACTTCCTTCTCAGTCCCATTCTCCCCATAATGTTTCATACCCTGACTAATCAACCTCCTCCTTAAATGCACCCAATGACCTGGCCTTCACAGCCACCTGTAGCAATGAATTCTATAGGTTCACTACCCTCTGACTAAAGAAATCCCCCCTCATCTTTGTTATAAGTAGATGCCCCTCTATGTTGAGGCTGTGCTCTTTAGTCCTAGACTCCCCCATATCCACACTATCTTGGCCTTTTAACATTCAGTAAGTTTCAATAAGGCCACCTCTCATTCTTCTGATATTTCTCAGAGTTTTTGGGAATCAAACAACAATAATGGTATCTTCTCATGCCATTCATCACTTTGTTTGCACTTCTGTATCATACTTGAATTTGCATGTGCACTGATTAATTTTTGATTATTCAAGATATCAATAAATCTAATTCAAATAAAGGGATCTCAGCCCAAAGTATCCCTTGTAAAGCCTCAGCATCACATCCTTGCTCTTGTATTCTAGACCTCTTGAAATGACTTATTTCCACTTGGCATGATTAACTTATTATTATTTAATTATTTATGGTTTTATTTTGCTATATTTCTTCATTATTCTTGGTTGGTGCAGCTGTAACGAAACCCAATTTCCCCTTGGGATCAATAAAGTATGTCTGTCTGTCTGTCTGTCTGAATGCTAACATAGCATTTGCCTTCCTCACCACCGACTCAACCTGCAAGTTAACCTTTAGGGTGTTTTGCACAAGGACTCCCAAGTCCCTTTGCATCTCAGATTTTTGGATTTTCTTCCCATTTAGAAAATAGTCTGCTTGTTTATTTCTACTACCAAAGTGCATGACCATGCATTTTCCAACATTGTATTTCATTTGCCACTTTCTTGTCCATTCCCCTAATCTGTCTAAGTCCTTCTGCATCCTACCTGTTTCCTCAACTCTACCTGCCCCTCCACCAATCTTTGCATTAACTGCAAACTTGGCAACAACATCTGGCACACTGCTAGTGTCTTCTGCAGTATTTCTGCAAAATACTCATTTAGTTCATCTGCCATCTCCTTGTCCCCTGTTATTATTTCTCCTGCCTCTTTTTCTAGCAATCCTATATCCACTCTCATCTGTTTTTTTTTACATACTTGAAAAAGCTTTTACTATCCAGCCCAAATACTACAGCTCAAAGTTGGGTCTTTGCTGTATTGCTGCCATCCATTATGTATACTTCATAGTGCTAACTATCAAATATAGAACAGAATTAAAAGATTGTATTCAATTGTAAACAATGTAGGGCAGAGGAAACCTGATTGGATGAGGATTAACCAATTGAAAGTGATAGGCGATGGGGGTATAAACACCACCAGACTAGACATGCCCAGACATCATCCCTGATGAAGATGGCAGAGCTTGTCATCAAAATGCTGGTTAACATTGATACTTGGACCCAGATGGAAGCCTGAGAAGAGTTTATTTGTGATATACGCTGGGAAAGCACTAGATCTTTTTTAACTTACCTCTATGGGGAGGAAGTTCACCTCAATATTCGTTGTTTTGAATCATTGCGTAAAGAGAAGATGAGGATTCTTTGTTCCTTAACCTTCTGACATGCCGGGACAAGGACATCATCCCTAAGTTCATGAGGTTGCACTCTGCAGTGGTCTCTCTAGCGGCCAAATACATTCTATGATGAGCTAGCCAAGCGTTGATTAGGGAGCATGTCAATTATATTAGATCCACTCTGCGTATCAACATGAACAGACTTGTCTCTTCACCTAGAATTGTCAACCCTCTTGTCTCCTCATGATTGAGAGTACATTGACAGGTCCACTGCTGCCCAAGGTGAACTAGTTTCACAAAGGAACACTGCGAGACAGGTCAGGAAATATAACAAACTATCCAGAAAAAGTGTAGCCATCCCACCATTGGACCCAGCAATTAATGTCAACAATAAAACTGGGCAAAACATCGACAAGGTGACTAAATCGGTCCTCGCTAAGGGGCTTTTCAACCATAGGAAAGCTGAACTCTAACAAAAATATATATGCATTAAAATATTTATAAATAGGTTCCATTAAAAACACAGCACATATAATGTAAACATCCAGTCCTTTGGCAGGCAAATGTTTGAAAATATCTTTATATTGAATTAAAGTTCCTAAGCATGTAAAATGAAAACTTAATACTATTATTTTAAATGTATTATAAAAATAGAGTATTTATTTTTAACATACCACTCTTATTACAAGCAATTTTGTCTTTTCTGATTTATTGAATCCAGCTGGGGTGCATTAGATGACTAAGGCTGAAGCTGTCATTAAAGAGGTTGCATTTTAGCTCATCAGTGACATCGAGTGGTAATGTTGTATTAGAACACCCCGATAACAGAGCTGTATCTCCCAGGTACAAATAAAGTCAAATTCAAGCTTATTGTCATCTGTGTAAGTACGTCTATGCATAGGTCAGTGAATAAAATTACTTGCAACAGGATCACAGGCACCATTGCAAGAGATACACAACAAGAAAAACATAAATTATAAATTATACAAAATTCTGCAAGAGAAATGACTATTGCTGTCATAAGAAAACAGCAACCATCATCACAGATCCTCACCTCCCAGGCCAGGCTCTTTTCTCACTGCTGCCATCAGGTAGAAGGTACAAGAGCCTCAGCACTCACACTGCCAGGTTCAAGAACAGTTACTACCCCACAACCATCAGGTACTTGAACAAAAGTGGATAACTACACTCACTTGCCCATTCATTGAGATGCTCCCACAACCAATGACCTCATTTTAAGGACTCCTTACCTTGTTATCTCATGTTCTCATTATTTATTGTGATTTATTTATATTTGCATTTACACAGTTTGTTGTCTTCTGTGCTCTGGTTGATCTTTCATTGATCCTGTCATAGTTACTGGTCTATAGATTTGCTGAGTTTGCCCACAGGAAAATGAAACTCAGGGTTGTCAGCGGTGACATATATGTACTCTGATAATAAAATATATTTTGAACTTTGAACTCAATTAGAACAAAAAAAAAGTCCATTGTAGTGTAGAGTGAGCAGATTGTTGCTTTACTGAGCAGTGATTGGGGTTACACCAGTTGGTTGAAGGGAAGTAGCTGTTCGTGATCCTGGTGGTGAAATGGTTTATTATTGTACTTGTTTTCTATATCGCTCATATAGATTAATTAATTACAACAGCGCATTGAGGTAGTACTTGGTAAGATAATAACAGATTGCAGAGTAGTGATATAGTTACAGAGAAAATGTAGGGCAAAGTGGTGTGTGGGGCTTCAGGTTTGTGTACCTGTCACCCAATGAGAGCTGCAAGATGGCACGGTCCAGTTGTGGGAATCTTTGATGATACGTGCTATCTTCTTAAGGCAGCACCTTCTATAGCTACTTCAGAATTTGGGGAGGAATGTGTACTGGTGTTTGGATTGAGTTCATTACTGACTATAGCTTCTTGTGTTTCTGCACATTCGAATGACCATACCAGATATCGTGACTGTTTATTCACACAAGAAACACTGTGACTGAATAATGGAGGCAATATCATGAAGCTTTGCCTCCCGTGCCCGTGCAGGGTGAATCCACTCTCATGCGTTGGCAAAACACGTGAAGTCACAACATGTGAGCCAGATGCTGAATGTGTATGTGGCAAAAGTCTTTTCTGAAACCTCTGAACACAGGCTCCTGCTCATGGACAGGCTTTTAGTGATGTGGTTGCTAGGACTGGAAGAGGGGTAGAGGGTGAATGAAGGGGGTTGGTGTCACTCTGGCCAGCAGTTGTGGGGGAGTCATGTGAAGAAAAATTCTATTTAAACATTTAATTACAATGTCAATGGCTCAATCATTGGATATTTCATAGAACATAGAACAGTACAGCACAGTTCAGGCCCGTCAGCTCACGATGTTGTGCCAAACTTTTAACTACTCTAAAATTAATTCAATCCTTCCCTCCTACATAGCCGTCCATTTTTCCATTATCCATGTACCTATCCAAGAGTTTCTAAAATATCTTAATGTATCTGCTTCTACCACCATCTTTCTCTACGTTCCTCATATACACCGCTTTCTGTGTAAAAAAAATGTACAGTACCTCTGACGTCCACGCCTCCCCCCCCCCCCCCCCCATACTTTCCTGCAATCACTTTAAGATTATGCCTCTGGTGTTAGCTAATTCTGCCCTGGGAAAAATGTCTCTGGCTACCCACTCGATCTATGCCTCTTATCAGCTTGTACCCATTTGTCAAGTTGTCTCTCATCCTCTTCGCTCCAAAGAGAAAAGCCCTAGCTTGGTCAACCTATCTTCATAAGACATGCGTTCTAATCCAGGCAGCACCCTGGTGAATCTCCTCTGCACCCTCTCTGAAGCTTCCACATCCTTCCTATAATGAGGCGACCAGAACTGATCACAATGTTCAAAATGTGGTCCAACCAGAATTTTACAGAGCTACAACATTACCTCATGGTCCTTGAACTCAATTCCCCAACTAATGACGGCCAACACAATTCCCACCTTCTTAATCACTCAATTAACCTGCATGACAACTTTGAGGCACTATGGATGTGGACCCCAAGATCTCTCTGTTCCTCCGCACTGCTAAGAATCCTGCCATTAACCCTGTATTCTGCCTTCCAATCTGACCTTCCAAGGTGAAGAACAAACTAAGTATTTTACTCTTTTCCAAGTGTATGGATATAAATTCACAGGTCTTCAAAAATTAGATTATTTTAACAACTTGATTAAATGTTTCAGAAAAGTATTTCTCCCTTTGGTCCTCACACTATTAAGATTAGAGCTGCAATGACCCAGGAGCTGCCATCTTTGTGATCACATGGGCTTCTTCCAGCTGCTCTAGTCTGTGCAAAATGCAATCATGTGCAGGTTTGTGGGTTATTCGGCCACCGTCAGTTTCCTCTCATGCAGGGATTCCCAACCAGCTGTCCACATATCCTTCTATTAATAGTAAGGCTCCATGGCATAAGAAAGGTTGGGCACCCTAACTGTCGTGTATGGTGAGAGATAGAACCTGAGGTGCTGTTGGGAGCGTGGGGAGAATAAAGAGAGTTAGCATTGGATTAGTGTAAGTGAGAGGTTGGTGGGCTTGTTTCTATGCTGCATCTTTCTATGATTCTGACTCCACAACAATTACAAGGGTCACCTCTCAAGGCCACTTCATAAGAAATGGTTCACAAGTGCTGGCAGTCCTCGAGTACTTAGGTAAGAGGCTGTTATTAAAAGAGAGCCTAGACATTGTTATGACTGTCTATTCCATCATGGGTCTTACATAATGGGTCGTCTAAGAGGTCCACAACCTTGTCGAAGGGTTTGGAGCCTTGCGTGCCTCAATGACCCAGAGAGCAATGCTGGCTGGAGATGGCTTTATGCTTTGTCACTTGGTAGGGTCACCCATGCCAAACAAGTCAAAGGGTAGAGGTCAGAATAAGAGTGGTCCACCACTCCTCCAGGTTAGGGGGTTCAGCTCAGGGCCAACAACCCTGACTGGTAAAACAAAATTGCTACAGAAACAACAGTGAAGAATCCTTCTATATCGGTATTCCTGAATCTCCACGCAGGACTTAAAGATTCAAGATTAATTTATTACCAAAGAATGTACAATTATACACCTTGAGATTTGCTTGCTCACAGGTATCCACAAATCAAGAAACCTCAAAGAATCCAATTTAAAAATAGAATAAAGATAAAAATAAAAGACTAACACTTGACAAGCAGGAGAAAGAAAAAAATATATAAATTATGCAAACATTTGAAGTGAACAACAACAGCATTCTGAACTAAAATTGAGTCCTCAGATCCGAACTCCAGAGTTGCTCAGAGTAGGCCCAAAGCCTACTCATCATGTTAGTGGTCAACACGGAGCACAACAACTGGGGCAGTCTTCATAGCCTCAGTACCATGGAAATGACCATCGCAGAGAGCGGGCAAAATCGGCTCTCGTAATTGATGGTAGTGAAAACTAAGAGGAAGCCCTGAACACCACTAGAGATGGAGGATCTTCACTGCTGCCCTAGATGCCAGTGGCATAAATAAGAGAGTAAGAGACAGAATGGGTATTTAAGAATACTACAAATAATAGATGGTAAATGGCTGGCTGGATTTGGCTGAGCAAAATATGACGTTTTAGGATATGATCCAAAATCTCTCATCTGTAAATTGATTAATTTCCACAATCAATGTGTTGGCAATGTTCTCCACAGAAATGGTTTGCCATTGCCTTCTTCTGGGCAGTGTCTTTACAATACGGGTGGCCCTAGCCCTTATCAATACTCTGCAGAGATTGTTTGCCTGGTATCAGTAGTGGCATAACCAGGACTTGTGATCTGCACCAACTGCTCATACGGCCATCCACCACCTGCTCCCGTGGCTTCATGTGAGCCTGCACTAGACAGACACGCAAAATGCTGGCGGAGCTCAGCAAGTCAGGCAGCATCTGTGGAGAGGTATAAAGAGTCAACGTTTCAGGCTGAGACACTTCATCAGGACTGGAAGGGGGAAGAAGCCGGAATAAGAAGGGGGAGAGCAAGGAGTTCAAACAAGATGAGAGGTGGAGCCTACTGAGGGGAAGGTAGGTGGGCGGGGGGAAGAGTGATGAAGTGAACAGCTGGGAGGTAGAAAAGTAAACGAAGGAGTGTGATTGATGTTGAGAGTGCACCTTTGGAGGAGGGGAAGGAGGAGGGGCAGCACAGGGAGATGAGTTTGAGAGAAGGGGTAAGAGCTAATTTTACTCTGGATTTCCAGCATCTGTAGAATCTGTTATGTTTATGATTTGCACTAGGTAGATTTCTTTCCCAACAACCTCATTGACAGCAGGCAGAATCTGTTCCGTATTCGCTCCATTTCAGAAAGAGTCTGTGATCTTCTACATTTCCAGATGTCTATCTAAGCTAATATTCTTACAGATAGCTAGTCATTTAGCTGTAATATGAAGCCAGTACTGAGATAAAAGAAAGAAAAAAGAAAACATTATACTCTGAAACATTCATATGATCATTTCAGTGACGGAAAATGATTACACAATTAAATTGAGTAAATTTCCTTTAGTTTAACCAACGCCATAGATGGAATCCCCAGAATTGGTTTTTACTCTTCTTTACATGGTGAGGTATACAATAAAAGAAAATACTACGTATTTCTATTTTGCCTCAACCCGTTACAAAGCATATCACAATCAGTGAACTATTTTTGAAATGTAACTGATGCTACAGTGAGGTTAGCAGCAACTCAAACAATGCCACTGTTACAGACCAGGCACAGAGAGTTATCCTGTGTGTTGCACCCTCGGGTCAATCCAGTAATAATGTTCAAAAAGCCAAAGAAATATATTTGATCCTTTATCAGCAATGAGAAAAACATACAGTCTGGAAGCAATAAAAAAACATGAGACTAAAGCTAGGTGTTGTGGTGAATATTGGTAGCTTGGGTTGAGGCGTTTGACATTACGGTGTTCACCGAGCTTGGCAATTAGCTTGCAGATGTTTCATCACCAAAGTGACATCAAAGTGCAGAGTTGTTGCTGTTCCGCTCTGTGAGTGCTCGTGTCTATATAGGCCACCGTTTGCTTGCCTCTGTCCTAATTGGATATTCTTTCATGGCATCGCAATCACACGCAATCTAACGGCGACTTTAAGGAAACTTGTCTCAAGAACAAAGCTATCAGTAAAGACCACTGACCAAAGCAATGTGGTATACAGGATCACCTGCAGAGACCGCAACAAGAACTATGCCGGCCAGTCAGGACGTAAACTCCCAACTCGTTTACGGGAACACAAACTGGCGGTACAGTGACATGACCCACTGTCGCTGAGCTTGGTACATGAAGATCGAGAAGGATACCACTTTAACTGGAACAGTTCTGGCACAGCCGTGAAAATTTTTAGAAGCATGGTTCTCTTCTGAAAATTCTGAAAGTTCTGAAATAGAACCCCTAAGAGCAAATGGAACGCAAACCAATAGAATTCAAAGGTCAGCTGAAGGGGTAGCCTATCAGGACAAAGGGAAGCAAGTGGTGGCCTATGTTAACACAAAGACATCAAGACAGAAACACTAACAACAGCGCACCGAGGATGTCACCGTGACGGGCGATGAAACGTCTGCAAGCTAATTGCCAAGCTCGGCAAACACCACAATATCAAATAAAACTAGCAATATGAAATGTACTTAAGTGAAGTTAAGTAGAGTTAAGCAATTTGAAATGTAACTAAATTGTCAACAAAAGATATGAGAGCTGGTGGTCCCCAGCTCTAAATTGCCTAGGAGAAAGCATGGTTACGTAACTAACCCATCACTATGCCACATGACTAACTACAATAATAAACACACAACACAGAGTACAATGCGGGTAGGAAACAGATGCATGGCTCCTACAGAGGAAAGAACATAAAATGAAAGGGTTACACTTGCTGACACTTTCTGGACTTCCCATGGGCTTTAGAGTTATTGATCTACTTTGTTGTATGCTGGTTGCTATAATTGAAAATAACAAACACGAATAACAAGTAATTACCGGCATACTGCTTCTGCTTCTGGTAGAGGTAATTCAGTGGGGTGTGGTGAGCAGAAGGAATGTTGGGCAGGACACTTAAATAAATCGTCGTTGTCGTTTATTTTAATTCTGTTACTAATTTCTCATTCAAATCTGGTTGGCGGGGCCACAACTTAGAACCTCAGCCAAAGTAAAACAAGTCAAAGTTCAAAGTAAATTTATTATCAAAATGGTACCATATACAACCCTGAGATTTATTTTCTTGTGGGCATAATCAAAAAATCTATAGACTGATAACCATATCAGAATCAATGACAGACCACCCAACTTCGGTGTTCAACCAGAGTGCAGAAGACAACAAACTACAAATACAAAAAGAAAGAAATAATAATAATAAATAAACAATAACTATTAAGGACATGAGATGACAATTCTTTGAAAGTGTTGTGGGGATATTTCAATGATGGGGCAAGTGAAGTTACCTCCTTTAGCTCAGGAGCCTGATGGTTGAGGGGTAATAACTGTTTCTGAACATGGCGGTGTGATTCCTGAGGCTCCTGTACCTTCTACCTGTTCTAAGTTCAGCGTCCCCTTAGAATTTATTAATCCAGGTTGTGATTATGGGACATTCTTGAGTAGATCAGAAGATAGATGAACTTGTAATTAGTTAATGCAGTGCAGTTTTGACTCAAAATGTGCCAAGATGGAAGTAATCCCTACAGATAATTCGTGTCACCTGCTTTATGAGAACTGCCTTTTATTTTAAATACTAAATGCGTCCACAGACTTTAGAACAGATTCATTGTGTTATAGAGTCACAGTGGCACTTTGAAACAGCTGTTCTCCCTTGGATGGTCTTTCATCTTCAATGTGAACATTGGAGCAAAAGTGAAAGCATCAAATGTTAAGAGACATATCACGTACAGTACATGTGAATCCAATTGGCATGAAGCCTGTGATCTGTGTTTGAACAATTCCAGGCAGTTATCCTGAGTTAAACTTTTCTGAATAATATAAAGGGGAATCACAAACACGAGCCAGTCTGAAGATGCTGGAAATCCAGAGCAACACACACACACAGCACTGGAGGAACTCAGCAGGCCAGACAGCAACTATGGAAAAAAGTAAACAGTCCACGTTTTGGGCCAAGACTCTTCATCAGGACTGAGAGAGAAGTGGGGGGAGGTGTTTGAATTAAAAGGTGAGGGGAGAGGAAAGAGGACAGCTGGGATGTGATAGGTGAAGCCAGGTAGGTGGGAAAGGTCAAGGGCTGAAGATAGAAGAACCTGATAGGAAAGGAGAGTGGACAATAGGAGAAAGGGATTCCGATTCCCATTCCCTTTCCCACATGTCGATCAATGGCCTCCTCTTGTGCCAGGGTGAAGCCACCCTCAGAGTGGAAGAGCGACACATTATATTCCATCTGGGTCGCCCCCAACCTGATTATATTTCTCCTTCCAGTGAACAAACTTGAGACCTCATGCTTAATAATCGACTCCAACAACTTCCCAACCACTGAAGTCAGGCTACCTGGCCAATAGTTTCCTTTCTTCTGTCTCCCTCCCTTCTTGAAGAATTGAGTGACATTTGCAATTTTCCAGTCTTCCGGAATCATTCCAGAATCTAGTGATTCTTGAAAGATCGTTACTAATGCCACCACAATTTCTTCAGACACCCCTTTCAGAACCCTGGGGTATAATCCTTTCCCACCCACCTGACTTCACCTATCACCCTCCAGCTAGCCTCCGTCCCCTCCCTTCACCTTTTTATTCATGCATCTCCCCACTTCTATCCTGAAATATCGACTGTTTACTCTTTTCCATAGATGCTGCCTGACCTGCTGAGTTCCTCCAGCATCTTGTGTGTGGTGCTTTGAATTTCTAGCATCTGCAGAACCTCTTGTGCTTCATTTCCATAGAAGCTGCCTGACCTGCCGAGTTCCTCCAACAGTTTATGTGTGTTGCTATGGTAACAAGGGGGTTTGAATTAAGACAAGCAACATTAGGACCAACTGAGTCAGTTAATGGATTTTTATTTTACCCAAGTGAATATCTCAAATTTCAAATTCAAAGTAAATTCATTATCAAGGTTCATATATTGCACGATATATAACCTTGAGATTCGTGTTCTTGTGGACATTCTCAATAAATGCAAGAACCATAACAGAATTAATGAGAGACTGCACTCTGCAGGATGGACAAACAATCAATGTGCAAAGGCCAACACACTGTAACTACAAAAGGAAAATGAAACAATTACTAGAAATGAATTAGTCCTTGAAAGTGAGTCAGTAGTTTGTGGGAACATTTCAGTGATGGGGTGGGTGAAGTTGAGTGAAGTTAACCCCATTGGTTCAAGTGCCTGATGGTTGAGGGGTAATAACTATTCCTGAACCTGGCGGTGTGAGTCCCAAGGCTCCTGTATCTTCTTCCTTGTGGCAGCAGTGAGAAGCGAGCATGACCTGGGTGATGGGAGACCCGGTGAGGAAGCTGCTTTCCTGTGACAATGTTCCGTGTAGATGTGTTCAATGGTTGGGACAATGTTACCTGTGATGGACTGGGCCATATCCACTACTTCCTGTAGGATTTTCTTCTAAACGTACTCTAAGGTGTATACTTAATTGGGATATGCCTGCCAGGTATTATTGTGGTTGCTATGTTGTTAAGTTATGGTATTATGTTGTTAAGGTTAGTCTATTTCTGTATTTTTCTTTAAAAACCCCCAAAGGAGAAATTCACGTACCAATCATCAACCCATATAGAGGCATGAGAAGACTACCTCTTTTCAGAATGACATCAGCTAGAAGTACCAAATTACACAGAAGAACCTTAATAGCCTAAATATAATTTCCTACATCAAGTTCCTGTGAAAACCTCTGATCAAGGAAAGCATATTGGCTCATACGACCATTTCCTCTAGTGCTCCAGCATGCGAACAAGTCCTGCAAGAGAGGTTTTTAGTCAGAGCAACCATCTTTATAAGTACAAGAGATTCTGCAGATGCTGGCAATCCAAAGTAACACATCCAAAATACTGGAGGAACTCTGCAGGTCAGGCAGTTTTTATGGAAGTGAAAACGAAGGATGAGAGGTACCTGATAGAGGTGTACAAGATAATGAGAGGCATTGATCGTGTGGATAGTCAGAGGCTTTTTTTTCTCGGGGCTGAAATGGCTAGCACGAGAGGGCATAGTTTTAAGGTGCTTGGAAGTAGGTACAGAGGAGATGTCAGGAGTTAAGTTTTTTTACACAGAGGGTGGTGAGTGCGTGGAATGGACTGCTGGCGGCGGTGGTGGAGGTGGATACGGTATGGTCTTTTGAGAGACTCCTGGATGGCTACATGGAGCTTAGAAAAATAGAGGGCTATGTGTAAGCCTTGGTAGTTCTAAGGTAAGGACATGTTCGACGTAGCTTTGTGGGCCGAAGGGCCTATATTGTACTGTAGGTTTTCTATGTTTCTCTGTTTCTAAACACACGACATTCTGCAATGCTGATAATCCAAAGCACCACATCCAAAAACTGGAGGAACTCAGCAGGTCAGGCAGCATCTATGGAAAATGAACAAACAGCTGACATTTCAAGCCGAGACCTTTCATCAGAACATTTTTTAATTTTATTGTCTCTTTTTAGTTAGCGATACCCCACAGTACCCCTTCTGGCCCATTGAGTCCGCACTGCCAATCACATCCATGTGACGTACCTGTATCACTTTGGCAAATGCAGTGCCTTTTATTAAACAGAAATATGAACTATGATCAGCAATTTTAGATTCATTGCATTGAGGTTGGGAGTCTGGTTTTGAGGTCCCTAGGCACTGGTTATGTGGTACAGAGCCAGGAAGGGTCTCACTCCGAGTGCACAATTCATAATTATGATCAGTATGACGAGCTCAAACAGCAGAAGAACTTGACTTGGAATCTTTAAGTTGGAGATACAGCACTTCTGATCACTGTTTGCTTACCTCTGCCAAATTTTGTGTCCTCCAGCATATATCAACCAGTTTTGGAATGCGAAAAGGTGTTTTTTTCTCTTTTTTATCTATGTTTTCAATATGAATGAACTTGTCCTACTCCTGTCCTTTGTGTTTATTTTTCATATGCACATATTTTATTTTGTAAAAGTCCCATCCTGGTTTGTCCTGCCAAAATGCATCACCTCACACTTGTCTGCATTAAATTCCATCTGTCATTTTTCAACTTACTTTTCCAGCTGGTCCAGATTATGCTGCAAGGTTTGATAGCCTTCCTCACTGTCCACTCTGCCCTCAAATCGTGAGGACATAATATTTATTGCATTTGATTGCAGTTAACCCTAATACTGATTTCAACAATTAAACTGAAATATTTAAAGGGATTTATCATAGTGCTTTTCAAAATAATATTACTATATTTTAGGTAAAAATCAGTAATATTCATTATTTCTGTGTGTTGCTATAACATTTCTTACAGAGGTGAAAAGCTACGAATCGCCGTTTAGCTCGAAGGTTCGTGAACATCCATGTGTTGAAAGTATGAGAGACATTGTACTGCGGGACAGAGGCCGTCCTGAAATCCCCAGCAGCTGGCTGGTGCATAAAGTAGGTTCAAAGTTCAAAGTAAATTTATTATCAAAGTACACATTGTATAGGTCACCATTTACAACCCTTTAGTTGTGGGCACACTCAATAAATCCAACAACTATAATAGAATCAGTGAAGGACCACGCTACTAAGAAGACTAAGAGTGAAATAAATATGAATGCTGATACAGACTTCTCTTTTTAAAAATATGATTTGACATCCACAGAATTATTGGGAATATCATTCTGTGCCTTGTGTTTAAAAGAACCATTTTTCTGTATTTTATGAAAAGGGTGATATTAAATGTATGTTGTAAAATCAGTATACTTACTAACATAAAGCAAACCTAATTTTAATGCTTATTTAGGAAAATGGTATCCTTTTCAAATTTATCTCTTGAAATACTTTTCTCTGGAAATCTGTCAATTTGCTACAATTACTTCAAGTAGGAATGTCCCTATTTGATGACAAATTGAACTTTTATTTTATTTGCCTAGTGAGAATTTTTTTTGGCATCTCAAAAATTCATCCCAAATTTTAATATTAAATCTAGCTGCATGTTGAAAATCGTTGAAAACGTGACCTCATTGAAAACAGGCAAAATCCCAGATCTTGAGTCCATAATGGTAGTGTTATATGCGAGCAGGGTTTCGTTGTGTTAATTTTATTTCACTGGTTTCTAGAGATTTGTTTTACTGTCAAGTGTATATATCTACTTAAAAAGGAATAAACTGAAGAGAATAGTTTATGTGCCTTATCATAATAATTGCTTCCTTGCCTTCCCAATAGATATTGGTTAACATGTCTGGTGTGACCAGCCTTTTTTCCTTGTTCTGGATTTTCAGCAGCTGTATATTTTTCCTCCAGCATCTGAATTCCGACTTAACCTCATGGTATTTGGAACTTTATCCTGCAAAAAAAGGAGACTTTAAAAGCCAGATCTTTGTGGATGAAACATGTTAGAGTTAGTATCATTACTGAAGTAAATGCTTATTGAAATTCTGAAAAAAAATCTTAATTCTGAGACTGGTATTTGTTAACCAAAGATTTAGGGCAGGGGTTCCCAACCTTTTTAATGCCATGGGTCCCTACCATTAAGCAAGGGGACTGCCAACCTCAGACCCCAGGCTGGGAACCCCTGGTTTAGGGCTAGAGACCTCATTGTAGTTAACTAAATTTGGACCTCAAAGTTAAACCTACATTTCGGACTCCCGTGTCTTCCTTTGAATTAATTTAATGTTTTGAAGTTACGAAGCATAACACCGAATACCTGTGGTGAAATAACCCTTCACATCAAGGCTGCATTTGTCCGAGCGAGGCATAAGAGCACTGGCACTAATCAAAGGGAACCTCCACTGACCGAGCAGATGGTGGTTGGCGGATATCACCCAACATAACTGCAGGCCATTGCTGCCACTACTGCTGTGGAAACATCTACACTTGGCCATTTTTAGTTACATTAGAATCTTAGAAATGTACAGCACAGAAACAGTCTTTGACCCATCTAGTCCATGCTGAACCATTTAAGCTGTTTAGTTCCATTGACTTGCACCAGGACCATAGCCGTCCGTACCTCTGCCATCCACATACCTATCCAAACTTATCTTAAATGTTGAAATCAAGCTCGTATGCTCATATGCACTTACTGACAGCCCACTCCACAATCTCACCTCCCACTGAGAGAAGAAATTTCCCCTTAAACTTTTCACCTTTCACCCTTAACCCATGACCTCCAGTTGTAGTCCCACCCAACCTCAATGGAAAATGTCTGCTTGCATTTACCTTATCTATACCCTGCATTATCTGCATGATAAAATCAGGTGCAGGTTCGTTTGCTGATGATGCAGTAAACTATTTGTTTTCCTGTAAATAGCTCCGTTTATTTATTCACAACAATTCATAAAATGAAACTGGGCAAGTTGCAATGCAGCAATACACGGGCAACATTCATGGTGTGCTGCGAAGAGGCCGGAAATATTCATGCCATAACTGTGTATATATTGCACCATAACCAACTAGCCCCACCCTTCTGTAATTGTAGAGGGCCCATTTCATCTTGCTCTCGTTAAATCTCCAGGGGCTCATTCCAAAGGTTCCCACAGACCAAGGTTAATGGCTAGAGACAAAAGGCGAACCAATATGAGACTGAAAGCATCTACAAGTTCCTCTTCATAATGTGCATTATCCAACTTCGAAACTCTCAATGCTGGTGGGTCTAAATCTTGGATTACCCATTACCACAGTGAAACAATAGGCATTCCACAAGACAGTCTACTAATTCATCAGTTAATAACTCATCAGGGGTGATTGATAAGGTCACGGCCTAAGGTAGAAGGAGATGAGTTATTAACTTCAAACTTTCTGCAGAATCACTCAGAGTTGACCTGCATGTGCATGTAATGAGAGCTCTATAACTCATATCTTTCTACCATAGGCCACAAACTTATCAATCACCCATCTGTAGACACTTTCTGGAGGTCCAAGATCCGTATGCTCCATAACTGCTGGACTAAGTGTGTAAATGTAGGCGGGGACTGTGTTGAAAAATAAATGTGCTAGATTTTCTAAAATTGACTCCTTCTACTGTAGGCCACAAACTTATCAATCACCCCTCGGATACTCAATGCAGTTAGAAAAGGAAAATAACTTTAATTCAGTTATGAGATGAAATGTCCCTAACAAGGTCTGTGTTGAATGCACAGCTCTCATGTTGGCCTTGCCAGTAACAAACAAACAAACACACACACACACACACACACACACACACACACACACACACACACACACACACACACACACACACACACACACACACACACACACACACACACACACACACACACACACTTTTCAAATGGGTTGGACATGATTCCATGGATCAGCCAGAATGTCACTGACTGGCAGAACAAGCTTTACTGCCTTTAAATAGCCTATTCTTCCTCCTTTGTATCACACAATGTCGCTCTTCTAATCCTTGTCATGCTTAACCTTCCAATGGAAATAACCTGGGAGAAGAACTTTGAAATCTTTACATTTATATTAATAAATCTGGCTCCTGTGGTCAACAGTAGAACTTTTAGTAGAAGCTTTAATTTCACCATTAAGATGAGGAGTATTTCATCAATTTAAAATCAAAATCAGCTGGTTTATGGATTTACTTCAAGAGATCACTTTTGGCCATTACACAGTAATTATTGTAGTAATTACTTCAAACATAGAACGAAAACATTTTTCATATACAGTACTGTGCAAAAATCTTAGGTGCATATATATAGCTAAGGTGCCTAAGATTTCTGTAGATGACTGTATTTGTCAACATGGAACGGAGAGCGAGTTTGTTTATCTGGTGGGAGCAAAGGATGTTGGGAATGACAAGGGTGAAGCACCACGGGAGGGATGTGGGACAGGTGGCAGAGAAAGAATGGAGGGGTAGGATGTGGTATGGGTGCAGGCACACCCAACACTGAGACACCAGGCAAGGTCATTTGATTCCAAGCAACTGGTTTATTGACCATTACAGAATGTCTTTCTGGTGCTTCACACTCCCCCCTTTTCCAACCAACATGATGAAATGGCAGAGCAGACTTGATAGGCCAAAAGGCCTAATTCTGCTCTTATATGTTATGGTCCTATGATTTCCCTCTCCCTGCCCTCTTCCCACTCTTGATCCACAATAGAGACCCATTTCAGAATCAGGTTTATCATCACTCAAATATGTCATGAAATTTGGTTTTATTACGGCAGCAGTGCAGTGCAGTACATTATATATATAAAATACATTCCTACGACTTTTGAACAATACTGTAATTTAGTCATTAATAATAATACAATAATTATAAACCCATCAGCTATAATTATGGGTGAATAATAGATGAAACACCCTGGTTCCCTCGGCTGCATAAGTCTAGGGAAGACCATCTCCGGCCCTGTCAAACTTGTGAGATCCCACCCCAAACCCTGGTTTGTGTGAATGCTGTGTAATTTGCTACCCTGTTACAAATTAGTGCCACGAAATAACAGATGGTACACCGCATATGATTAAAAGATTTAATTTGATTAAAGGTTAGTAAAGAAAAGGGTCAATTTTAATGAGACAGTCTCATGTGCACAAGTTGAAGCTCACGGTTTCCTGAAGTGACCAGTCCTCAATCAATCTCACCCTGGGCTTCATCAAATCATGGTCCTGCTCTGGGTCGAATCCTACAACCTCTTCTCTCTGGCGTCTTTCCTCTTCATCTCCTTTCGAACAGAAGCCCCAAGCCCAACCTCAGAGTCCCTCACCAGAGAAACCTCCCCTTAATCCCACCATCCTAAATGGATGGCACAAATTTCTCCTCATCTCTCAACTTCAACAATAACCCAAACATAAGTTGAAAACAAGCAGCTCTCACAGAACTGCCAAAATGAAATACATACAACGTAACAGTAAAAATGTGAACTAGGGCATTATCCAAGGCATTGCAATATTGAGCTCCTTTTATTAATAAGTTTGTTACAGAAATTAATGCAAATATCTATCCAGTTGATGTCGAAAGTGTTGCCTGTAGGTGAATATATAGTCTGATTAGCTTATATACAATAGCAACCACCATGTATTTTTATTGTTCCTTGTACAGGGCATGCACTTCCTCTGTGACACTATTGTTGAGTGTTGGGACCATGATCCAGAGGCACGTTTAACAGCCCACTGCGTCGCTGAAAGAATCAATATGATGGCGCAGATGAACTTTGAAGATGTCCTCAATAACAATTCCGCCACTGAAGCAAGAAAGGGAGGAAGTTCTGAGCCCTTAAACCTTGGAAGCACTGCTGAACATAAAAATATTCAAGTAGTCACAGATGTATGAACAAATTCAAGGATGAATTTTGATCTCTTTGTGCATGAAATGACATGACTCAGAGGAAATATTCAAAAAGCATGTTAAATGAAGAAAATCCCCTTAAGATAATGTATTATTCATAATGATTTAATCTGATGAGGTATGTGATTCCAAGTTAGTGCACACTTAATCATAATGAAAGTCTGGCTTGTGCACTCAACTGCAGTGTACACTGCTGGCGTGCTTTCTGTTATAATAATTTTAAGTGCATTCTTCCTGACCAAGTTGTGGAAACAAATCTTGACACAATATAATCACCAGAGATGATGTACTTTGAAGTCCAGAATATTAATTACATTATATATACAACTCATTCTCTGTAAGGCATTAAATTACGCTCCAAATAAATCTAAATTTATGCTAAGCAACAATGATTAGATGAAATGAGGCAAAGTCATTATAAAAGGTTCTATTAGAGGTAATAAATATTTATTAGATGTCATTTCCACATATCAATGTGCTGGTAAATTGGTTGCACTTCTGTTGGAAGTCAATCGGTTATGATGGATTCAGATCTACGATATACAAGCAGTAGACTAGCATATTGAATTTAATTTTTGGATACGGTAAAGAAATTATGAAGAAATCATGGTAAAGAAATTGTCCCAAAACCTCCTGCAGAGCAGAAGGACAGAAGCCCTTTTGCTCTTGATTTTCAGTACAAGAACGGACAATGAAACCAAAGCCTCATGGTCCTTCTGACCTTTTGGGTTTTAGGCAAGAGGTGTCAGGAAAGTGACCACAGGGATAACTGGCTTGAGGCAATCTAGCATTCATAGTGATGTACTTTTTGATCCTTGGAAAATTGTCGGGGCAAATTTACTGTCAGTCAACATGTGCATCGCATTGCCAATCTCAGTTATATGGTATTCACTAACGGTAAGAATTTGCGAAACTGGCTTGTTGATGATACTAAAAGAATGTTGATAGCAGTGCTCACAAATGTATTTTTGTTGCTGAGCTATGATCCAAGTAACAGGGGATAACAAGTTTTTTTTGGGAAGTATTGCTTCCTCAGAATTTTACTTGTGGTTATGAAAGACCACTTGAAGCTGAACACGTATATATTTTCAGACTATTTGTATCATGTAGGTATTTGGAGAAACAAGAAATTAACCTTTATTGAATATAATGCATTTAATTGAATAATGGTGCTGATGCTTTGCAATGGTTCAGCTAAGTTAAAAATGCTTTGTTGATGTTTTTCATTTGTACTCCATGTCTGAAGAATCTCATTTAAGAGTCCAACAATAATCAGCCAGTATTGATGGATTCCAGTTGCCCTGATACCATCTCTCCATGACTGCAATGTCCTAGTGAACCTTTCAAAGTGCCTGTCACTGACAGAGATACAGAGATAAGTTTTTTAGGGAAGAAATCTAAAAGGGGATACAGAAAATGAATCTTTAGTGACATGTTGCACTTCATGGTTTTGTATCTTTGAAGCAGCTGCACATAGTTAGGTGCTCTGTAGTTAGCATGAAAAATTCCAACAGCATCCTTGAATGCCTTCCATGCAATTTTCTCCGGTGCCACTAGAAGATCTTCAAGTTGCCTGTCATTGAAAGCCTGTTAGGTTTGTGAACCAACAGAAGTGCCTTCCTTAATCTTGGCATCAGTTATTCTGGGAAACTTCTGTCTCAAATATCAAAATCCTTCATGGAAATTTATAGCCTTTCTAAAACCTGTCCTGTCATGCAGTCTCCACTCTTCCTGAGCGTGCTCAGGAATGACTGGACAAGATAGAAAACCTTTCAGCTTACGTTGTGGGAAACATTTTAATTTACTTGAATTATGAATTGAAATAACAAATAGGGGCAATATTTTTTTAAAGAAGATCTGTGTTAGGGAAATTTCATGGCTATTTTCACAATCAACAGCTCAAAATCCATACAATACACCTAAAATTATTCAGGAAGCAAAATCTTTGTTGTGCAGTATAATTATCAAATTCCACATGATGTAAGCAGAATATTATACATGTACAAATAAATTTGTTTGCAGAATACCTTCCCAAACATCTTAGCATAGCACAAAATTTTCTTCCAATGATTAAAGTATTTGTTTTGAAATGTTAAAACTCTCTAAATTTATATGAGATTTATATTTGTTTGTTCATGTATTGATGGTGCATTCAAATCCCGATCAAGTAATCAGCACCTACATTTAACAATAATGTAATGTATTAATTTATTTTTCCATATTTCACCGTTTAGTGTGTGGTTGCATTTTGTACGTATTCTTATGTCTTGTCTCAAGGGACAGAGTTCTCCCCTCAGATGAACTTCCCTCGGTCACTTCATGGCAGTCGAGATTGGGAACTGTAACATAGATATCCTTGTTCAGAAGCTGGGAGACTATACGGCTAGTAACACTGTGTCCAGGTAACTCAAATGAAGAGAAAACACTTATGAAAACTTCATTCTCCTCATGATCATTCAGCATACAACTTTAAGGAAAATAATACATTTTGTCAAAGGCAAAATGCCCTCAGTTGCTGGAATATGCATCTGCACATGCATTTATTTTCTTTTTCAGCTGATGAAAATTAGGCACAATTAATGGTTTCCTCTAAATATGTTCCACAGTAGGACAGTCAAGAATGTGCATTGATGGTTTATGTTAACATCTAAATATCTTGCAAGTTTTTTAAAATGACTGACAGTTTGAGATCGTAAGTTTACCATGGACTCAGAGGAAGAGTTACAAGCCTGAGGGAAACAAATGGCAAAGCATTATCATGGCTGCTGAACTTGCTGATGACAGAAAGGGACAGTAGAAAAATATTGAACCCTCCCTACAGCACAATAATGCAATGTTGTGCCGACCCTTTAACCCAGAGACTCCCAACTTAGAGTCCACGGATCTCTTGTTTAATGGTATTGGTCCACGGTATAAAAAAGGTTGGGGAAAAAAGATGAATAACCCTTCCCTCCCACATTGGCCTCCACTTTCTACCAACCGTGTACCTATTTAAGAGCTTCTTTAACGCATATGCCTCTACCACCATCCCTGGCAGGACATTCCATGAACGCACCACTCTTTGTGTAAAGAGCTTATCTCTGACATCCCCCTAAGCTTTCCTTCAGTCACCTTAAAATTATGTTTCCTGGCATTAGCACAAAAGAGTTGTGAAAAGGACACAAGGAGGCAATAGAGGGTATGTGTAGTTTAAGTGAGTACAGAAAGATTTGCAAATGGAGTAGAAACTGGAAAAATATGAAACTCTGCATTTCAGCAGAAAAGCAAACACAAAACACATTATCGAAATGCTCAGAAATGCAAAAGTTCTGAGATGCAAAGAGAACCTGCTGTTCTAGTACATAATTTGCAAAAGATGCAAGTAATAAAAGCTAAAAGAGTGATATTGTTTTGTTTAATTTTGTTTTATTTAGTGACGCACCGTGGAATAGGCACATCCGTCCCTTCAAGCCTCACTGCCTTAGCAAACCCCAATTAACCCTATCCTAATTACAGTGACCAATTAACTTACTAACCTTTACGCCTTTGGATTGTGGGAGAAACCGGATCACCCGGGGAAAACCAGGGAGAATGTGCAAACTCCTTACAGAGCGGCACTGGGTTTGAAGTCCAAGCTCCGAAACACTCCGAGCTGCAATAGTGTTGTGCTAACCGCTACGTTACCATGGTTTTTGTTGTCAGGGAATGTGAGTACAGAAGCAGAAAGGTTATGTTTCAGTTATTCAGGCAAATAATGATTCCAGATATAGAGTACTGAATGTGACATTGGTTCTCTTATTTCAGGAAGAAGATTAAACATTTCAGAGATTTACTAGACTAACAGAACTGAAGTAGGTCTGTCAGTTCACTCCAAACATCAGAACATAATTTTTACGCTATCATGCGGTTCACAACCTTTTTCATGCCAATGAGCCTTATCATGCCATGAACCCCAGGTTGGGAACCCTTGCACTAATTCCACCATTTTATTTTCTTCCTATTGAGAAGTGAGTTGAGTGGAGCATTATAATCGTGTGGGGGTTTGATAAAGTGGATGTGGAGAGGATACTGCCTCTTGTGAGATAGGAGTCAGAGTTATCCATTTAAGACAGCAATGAGACTAAACTTATTTTCTCTCAGATTTCAAAGTTACAGAAGGGGAATGCAAACTAGATGCACAATGGAATATTTTTAAAACAAAGATTACAGGCAGGTGCTGAAAAAGTAATGTGAGAAGAGAGATACAGAGATGAAGTTACAATCATACCAGCCACCGTCTTATTAAATGACGGAGCACACTTGGGTTGCGCATATCTCCTGTACTTGATTCTTAAGTCCGTATGACAGAGATAGAAATGGATCCAAAGATCCGAAGTACATGTACTATCAAAGTATGTATGCGACATACAACCCTGAAATGCCTCTTCCCCACAGACAGTCACAACACAGAGAAGAACCATGGAACCAAACTGTTCAAAGAAAAATCATCAAACATTAAAACGCCTTGCCCGGCCCATGTGCAAAAAAATCACACAGACAGCAACAAAAAAATGAGCGACATCGCAGAATATAAAAGCACAAAATCAAAAGGCATATCTCAGTACAGTTCCAAATTGGAGTCATAGAGAAGTACAGTACAGAAAAAGGCCTTTTGGCCCATTAGTCCATGCTGAACCATTTAAACTGCCTACTCCCATCGACCTGCACCAGGACCATAGCCCTCCAGATCCCTACCATCCATGTATCTATTCAAACCTTTCTTAAACATTGAAATCAAGTTTGCAATCACTTGCGTTGACAGCTCACTTCAGACTCTCATGACCCTCTGAGTGAAGTTTCCCCTCATGTTCCTCTTAAACTTCTCACCTTTCACCCTTAACCCATGACCTCTGGTTGTTGTCCCGCTCAACCTCAGTGGCAAAAGCCTGCTTGCATTCACCCTTATCTCTACCTTTCATAATTCTGTATACCTCTATCAAATCTCCTCTCAATCTTTTACATCCTAAGGTATAATGACCTAGCCTATTCAATCTTTCCTATAACTCAGGTCTTCCAGTCCTGAGACTTTAGGAGATTTCATTCCTAAACGGTCAGTTGCCTGAAGTAAAGGAGTTACTGACCTAAAGCATTTGGTCACTGATAGGCTGATGTTAATTTACCTTCTGGTCCAGTTAGGTAGACAGCAGAGTTGCATAGCGAATGCAGGCAGCATCTTGCAGAGTCAGAAACCGGAGTTCAGTCCTCACCTTGTGGGCATTCCACATCCTCTGGGACTGGTGGCTTCCTCTCACAATCCAAGATGTGGAGGCTGAGAGGTTGATTGGCCACTATGTATTGGTGGGTGGTAAATCTAGGGGAAATAATGAGAATGTAGGACGAGAATTTTTTTAAAATGTAGAATAAGCATAAATGAGTAATTTGTTGATTTGTCCAGCTATTGTGCACTGGAGATCCATTTACCCGTGTCACTATGACTACAATGATTGGATAGTGGCAGCTCAATTCTGATCTTTGCTCATTGAAATGAAATGGGAATAAGCACCAGTTAAATAAGTGCTGATTTTCTGGAGGCCAAACATTTTTGTTCCTATTCCCATTCCTGTTCTGAAGTGTCGATCCATGGCCTCCTTCTGTACCGAGATGAGGCCACCCTCAGGGTGGAGGAGTAATACTTTATATTCCCTCTGGATAGCCTCCAACCTGATGGCATGTATATTGATTTCTCCTTCCAGAAAAGCAAATCACCATCCCACTCCTTCCTCTATTCCCAACTTTGATCTTTCACTTCTCACCTGCCTATTACTTTCCCCTGGGTCTCCTCCTCCTATTATCCATTCTGCTTTCCTATCAGACTCCTTCCTCTCCAGCTCTTGACCTTTCCCACCCACCTGGCTTCACCTATCATCTTCCAGCTAGTCTTGTTTCCTTCTCCCCACCTTTTTATTCTGCTGTCTTCCCCTTCCTTTCCAGTCCTGACGAAGGGTCACAGCCCAAAATGTAACCTGTTCATTCATTTCCACAATGCTGCCTGACCTGCCGAGTTCCTTCAACATTTTGTATGTGTTGCTCTGGACTTCCAGCATCTCCAGACTTTGTGTTTCTGAAGTAATTAGGAGTGGTTGTTGAAAGACTTTGCTATGATTCATTTGCAAAAGGAAATAAATTAAAGTACCACTCACTTTAAAGTTAATAGTTGATTTTAAATTAAATTGTTCAAACCTTTTTTCAAGAGTTGCTATTTTCTATCTAAATATCTTTCCAAATCAAAGTTCTTCTTAGCAGCAATCACCTGTTGTTTTTGTATTTCTATACTAAGTGAAGCTCGTGCAATTATTTCAATCCCGAGCTATGGCTCAGTGATTTGTAGGCGCCCGAAGGTAAAAAAGCCTGCAATGGGAGTATCCCGACCGCACATTCCTTAACTCTGCTTCATACAGACACATAAAATCTTTCAACAATGAATTGAACTAGAAGGAAAACAAAAATTTAATACGATGCCTTCTATGCCCAGCTAAACATGAGAACACAATTACAGATTCTTGTAATCTTAAGCTTTAAATAATGAACCCACAATACAGCTGCCACTCAGAGTGACAGAAATTGTATAGGTAAAAGGAATTTACAGTTGAGTGTAGAGAGTTAAAAGCATAGCATGTAGGCAAGTTAAAAGAGGCACCACACCTATACCACAGATTTGATACACTGTCAAAAGCTGAAATGCAATTGGGTGTGATAGAAATATGGCATGGAACCAAGCCCTTGCAATTTTTAGCTCATTTTTGGTTCTCTTTAAAGCAATTTTAATTTTTTTTAAATTACCAGTCTCACGGGTGTTTTTTTTTACTTCCTTTTCAATTTAATAAGTACTCCTTTTTATTTGTGCAGAACAGGACAGAACCTTTATTCACAAGTTTATGACATTGATTTGCTTTTGGAAATACACCAAAATCTAACGTGTGTGACGTACTGTTCCTAAGGAAAAATACAGTGTCTTGCTGGGGTGGATTTCCTTTTGATATTGTCATTGAGACAAAAGGAACCATTACCTTGCACAAAAATATTGATATTTGGTATATCCAGTTTTATCTGAGATGTATATATCCATCAATCAGTCTGCTCTTCATCATATTTTCAATGATGTGGGACTGCATTACCAAAGTAAAACACTATACACTAGTATTAATAGCAATAAGGTGCGGGATTCAATGTTTGGCAGTTCATGGCATTCAATAATTATTTTGTCAAATTGTATAAATATTGCATATTAAGTCTAAAATATAGATAAATACTCCTCCATAAGCTGGACTATATTTTCATGCAATTTCTGTGCATCCCTAGCTTGAACTGTAATAATGTGTCAAATCTGACTGGCTCCTTGCTATACACACAGTTATCAATAAAAATAAAAGTTCCAGTGATTTTGAAACTGTTGTTTGAGCGTCATTAACTGACTGTGATGGATGATTCACTGGAGAGTATAAAGAGCCTTTTTTAAAAAAATACTCTTTAAATACTCTTTATACCCATTGGTGTTTTTTTTCAGCCTATTGGTGTTTTACTGGTTAATAACACAATAAAGGATTCTAGTCAGCAGCAAACCATGTCAATCAGGATCGCATACCCTGCTATATTCTGAATCCTGAGATTTCTGATTTTTCTTCTTTATATTATACAATGATATCATGTAAAATCAAAGCGAACCGCCTTCTGAAATGCATACAGACCATACCTTATAATACTCACCACATGAGTTTTATTTGTTTTGCAATGAAAAATTATTAATATTGTTGATAGTTCTATGTATTATTGGAAAATTGCTATTATGTGCATGTATATATTTAAACTTACAGGGCTGTTTTTATAGTTATATTTTAATCTAATAAATGCATTTAGCATGTTGTCTGTCATATTTTTATTAAAGAACAAGTCTTATTCTTACAAATGCTTCAGTAAAACTAATTATGAAGCATTACATCTGAATAAAAATAATAAAAAGTTCAATGTGAATTTATTATCGAAGTATGTATACATCATACAACCTTGGATTCATCTCCTCACGGGCAGCCACAAAACAAGAAGCCCAAAAGAATCCATAAAAAAGACCAACAAACACCTATTGTGGGGAGAGAGGTTTAGAGGGAGAGAGAGGGAGAGAGAGGGTGAAGGAGAGGGAAAGGGGAGGGGCAAGGGCGAGGGAGAGGGAAACAAATTCTGTAAATAGCATTCAGAATGAAAGTGAGACCTCAGGCACGAAACCCGAAGCAGGCGGAGCAGGTCACAGCTGCAGCCTCAGCCTACGTTCAGCACATAGTGGAGTAAGAACATAAGAAATAGGAGCAGGAGTCGGCCATCTGGCCTTTCGAGTCTGTTCCGCCATTCAATAAGATCATGGCTGATTTGGCCATGGACTCATCCCCACCGACCTGCCTTTTCCCCATAACCCTCAATTCCCCCTACTACGCAAAAATCTATCCAACCTTGTTTTAAAGATATTTACTGAGGTAGCCTCCACTGCTCTGTCGCAGAGTCCACAGACATAAAGCCCAGAGCCGGCCCAATACCTCAGTGTCAGTGCAGTGTAAATGTCACAGAGCATCAAGCAGGACTGGCCCGACACCCTGCCTTTCCAATCCAATTAACAGATGATCGAGAGAGTCCCCATGAAAATTCCAAATGTTGCTCAAAGTAAATTTTATTATCAAAGTACATACGTACATGTGACCATATATAACCCTGAGATTCATTTTATTGTGGGCAGTATCACATACCCATGTACCATTTCTGTTGAATATAAAGCAATGGGAGCAAAAGATATACACAGTTATTCTGATGAAAAATACTTCTGTTTATCAAATATTTCAGACAAAACTTCAAAATCCTTGATCAGACTGTGATTAAAAACCCTACAGATTCATTGGTGCGCCTTGCAGAAATAAATCAGTTATTCTTACTTGAACTGGCATATACACCCAGTCCCCACTTTATTAGGGTGCCCCTGTACAACAGCTCGATAACATAAATACTCAATCAGCCAGTCATGTGGCAACAACTCAATGCAAAGTGCATGCAGGCATGGTCAAGAGGTTCTGTTATTTTTTAGATCAAACATTAGAATGAGGAAGGAATGTGATCTAAGTGACTCTGATTGTTGGTGCCAGACGGGGTGGTTTGAGTGTCTCAGAAAATGCCGATCTCCTGGGATTTTCATGCAGAACAGCATTTACAAGAATGGTGGAAAAAAGCCCAAAAGACATCTTGTGAGTGGCAATTGTGTGGTGAAAATGCCTTGTTAATAAGAGAGGTCAGAAGGGAACGGCCAGAATGGTTCAAGTTGACAGGAAGGCTACAGCAACTCAAATGACCACGTGGTACAACAGTGACATGAATAAAAGCATCTCTGAATGCTCAGCACAGCGAACCTTGAAGTGGACGGCTACAGCAGCTGAAGACCACGAACATACACTCAGTGGGCTCTTTGCTAACTGTGCCGAATGCAGTGACCACAGAGTGAATGTGACAGCTGACCCAACCTGTCCCCAACGTGCTGGCACAGAACCCTAAAACAGCCAAATCAAAATGTCAGCTGGGAATAGATATTAAATAATCGTCAATCAACATCTACATCCTGTTCATGGAAAGAGATCAACCCATCTTTCTGAACCAACAAAACATCACACCCATATTAATATCTGGAAACACACCCAGCGCAGTTGAAATATACGGTATAAACTCTGGATTTGTACTAGCATGTTGCATATTCCAGTTAGTCCGAATTCAGATAAGAGTACATTGCACACTGATACCTGGACTCTCAAAACGTATAGATTCGATGGGAGTAGGTATTTTAAATGGCTTAGGTATGGATTAGATGGGCCAAAGGGCTTGTTTCTGTGCTGCAGTTTTCTATGATTCCATGACTCTATTCCATTACAACAAATGTGGGGAACAAGGGAACTACAAAGTACAGCAGCTATTTTGTAAGATACTGATTCTTATACTTATTATTAGACACTTAACATTGCTGACACAGTATAGCCTCTTCAGCTGCTTTCACTGTTCAATAAGATACAAGTATTGTCTGATTTATTCCTAGTCACTTACGTGCCTGATACTCCTGCAGCCGCAAGTTTATTATTTTGAGGCTAAACATTTCCTGGAACTCTGATTTCCAATTGTTCAGTGGTAGAAAACACACAATTTAGTTCTGCCTTTTTAATCAGTGTATTTTGTAACTTCCTTCTACTCAAAATTTCTCAGCCTAATCTGTTGCTAGTAATCCAAAGCTTACTACTTCAAAGTACTTCAGAGTTGTTGTGGAGCAAACATTTCAAACAATAATTTTCACATTTTAAAATTTTGTATATTTAATTTAGTATTGTCACATCAAAATATGTTTTCATTTTCTAAAGTAGAATTCTAAGTCAGGAATAATCATACCACTAATTCCAACACATCCCAGACCAAGAACTTCACAGATGAATCAGTAAAAGATTGACTCTCAACAAAAAATAAAAGGAGATAGTTGAATGCAACTGGTCAAAGAGCTACGTTTGAAGGAATGTATTAAAGAGGTGAATGAGGAAGAAAGATGAGGGATTGGGGGGCAGTGGTACCTTGCACACTGTTAAAGCCATGTGAGTAAACGAGGCTGGTGTCAACAGAACTGTGGGTTTGGGAAGGAGAAGGAAGAGAAAGTTGCAACGTTTGATAATGAAGGAAATTGGGGATCAGACTACAAAACGTAGCAGAATTGGGCCGCTTGGATTTAATTCATTCATGGCTGATTTAATTTCCTTCTCAACCCATTCCCCTGCCTTTTCCCTATAACATCTGATGCCCTGACTAATGAAGAAAAAAACAATCAAACCTCTGCTTTAAATATATTCAATGACTTGGCCTCCACAGCTGCCTGTGGCATCGAGTTCCACAGATTCACTACCCACCGGCTGAAGAAATTCCTCCTCATCCTCCTAAATGGACAGACCTCTATTCTGAGCGTGTGCCCTCTGGTGTTTGACTCACCCACTATAGGAAACAGCACCCCGCCTCCACTCTATCTAGGTCTTCCAATTTTCGATAGACTTCCATGAGATTCCCCCCCACCCCCCACACCCATTCTGCTAAACAGGTCCTGAGCCAAGAAATGCTCCATGCATGTCAACAATTTCATTTCCAGAATCATTCTTGTGAACCTTGGATGCCATTAAGTGTTTAAACACAGGAATAGGAATTCAGACTCAAATTAGCTATCAAAAAACACAGGATGACTAGGACTTGCTCTATAGCACACGGATGAGAGGATTCACACCAGGTGAAGAATGGAACCTTGATGAGGAGAGCAATTAAACTCGGAGCTGACTCCCCTCAACAATGTATACCACTGGGACTCCCATACTGTAAAAGGACTAGATGGGATTGAGTTTGTCAAATGTGTTAAGTAAACTTTCCTTAATCAGTACATAGAAGTCCCAACAAGAGTGTCCATACTTGATTTCCTATTAGGGAATGAGGCAGGGCAGGTGACAGAAGTTTATGTAGGGGAACACTAAAACATCCAACAAAAGACCAGATGTAAGTATGGAAGGAGCTATTTTTTGATAAACTGTCAAGTTGAAGGCTGACTTCTGATTCCAGTATATGAGATTGAATAGCTTTGCTCAGAGACCACCACTTCCTTTTCTCCGTATTGCTTTCCTTTTCCATCTGCTTCTGATATCCCAATTAGAAACATAGGAACCCTACAGCACAATACTGGCCCTTCGGCCCACAATGCTGTGCCAAGCATGTACTTACTTTAGAAATTACCTAGGGTTACCCATTGCCCTCTATTTTTCTAAGCCCCTTGTACCTCTTAAAAGACCCTATTGTATCCACTCCCACCACCGTCGCTGGCAGCCCATTCCACCCACTCACCACTCTCTGTGTAAAAAACTTACCCCTCACATCTCCTCTGTACCGACATCCAAGCACCTTAAAACTATGTCCTCTTGTGTTAGCCATTTCAGCCCTGGGAAAAAGCCTCTGACTATCCACGTGATCAGTGCCTCTCATCATCTTATAATCCTTGCATTCACCACCCTTCCTCTTTCTCCAAGGCCCCATTCTACATTTCTCTCAACAGGTGGCAAGCGAAAAATGCAACAAATACCTTTTCAATAGAAACAAATAGAGTCCAAGTAAAGCAGAGACTTGAATCGCTGTGGGGAATTTAACACGATAAAAATATCAGTGTCACGGCCAAATTCAGTCTGGGAATTTATTTCCAGAAACAATAAACTAGTGATATGGTCAGAGTTAAAGATGAAAATTAATAAAAAACAAATACACTTGGTAAAAAAAATCTCTAACAAGAAAAATAGAATTGAACTATAAGCAGAGGAAGGGGAAGGTAATTATGTTTAATAATCGGAACATTACTTTTAGCGATAGATTCCAAACAATCCAATTTAAATTGAGAAAAATCAAATCAGAACTCATTTCTAAAGCAAGCCTACTTTATGAATGAATATACTCGGAAGATACAGATTGGTTCATCCCAAAGAAGAAGTATTCTAAAGGAAAGTCAAAGACAACACAAAAGCAAGAAGAGAGCACACAATACAGCTTTGTGGGGTGAAGGGCCTGTATTGTGCTGTAGGTTTTCTAATAGAGTAAACATTAGCAGAAAGCTAGGGGATTGGGAAGCTTTTAAAAGCCAACAGAAGGCAATTAAAAACAAGGAGAGAAAAGATGAAATATGAAGGTAAGTTGGCCAAAATACAAAGAAAACAGAACACCAAAGTTTTTCAGGTATGGAGTTAAAGGGAGGCAAGAGTGGACATAAAACTGCTGGAAAATTATGTTGGAGAGGTAGTAATGGGGACAAAGAAAAGGTGGACAAACTGAAGAAGCATTTTGCATCTGTCTTCATTGTGGAAGACACCAGCAACATGCTGGAAATGAGAGTGTTGGGGTCAGAAGAAAGTGTGAAGGTGCTTGAACAGCTGAAAGGTCTGGAGTAGATCAGCCCATGATTGAACGGTGGAGCAGACTCGATGGGCCAAATGGCCTACCTCTGCTCCTATATCCTATGGTCTTATGCACTAGATAAGTTACCTGAACCAGATGGACTACATCCCATTGTTCCGAAAGAGGTAGCTGAAGAGATTGTGGAGACATTACTAGTGATCTTTTGAGTATCAGTGGAGTCAGGAATAGTTTTAGAGGACTGGAACTTTGCAAATGTCACCTCACTCTATAAGAAGGGTGAGGCAAAGGACAGGAAATTATAGGCCAGCCAGTCTAACTTCAGTAGTTGGCAAGATGCTAGAGTCTATCCTGAATGGCAAAAGGCAGATTATGAATAAAGGGATTAGCTGGTGGTGACAGGTAGCATCTTACAGGGGGTTACTGTTGGATCCACTATGTACTTTCACATGACACGTTAATGATGTGGATGATGGAATTGATGGCATTGTGGCACAGTTTGCAGATGATGCAAGGATAGGTAGTGTTGAACAATGAGGGAGTCTGCAGACATACTTGGACAGATTAGGAAACAGGACAAAGAAATGGAAAACAATGTAAGGAAGTGTATGGTCATGCATTTTGGCAAAAGGAATAAAGGAGTAGACTATTTTCTGAGCAGGGAATGAATTAGATATCAGATGTGCAATGGGACTTGGGAGTTCTCGTGCAAGATTGCCTGAAGGTGAACTAGCAGGCTGAGTCGGTAAGAAGGAAGGCAAATGCAAAGTTAGTGTTCATTTTCAGAGAACTAGAAAGTACTGTAAAAGCAAGGATGCAATGCCGAAGGATGATAAAGCACTGGAATATTGCAAGCAGTGGTGGGCCCCAATTACTCCCACGTAGTAATTTCTGTGCCTCGCACCAGTGAGGGCAGAAAGAGGATGATCTGGCATATAAATACATGGCTGAGAAGCTGGTGCAGGGAGCAGGGTCTCAGGTTCTTGGACAATTGGGATCTCTTGTGCGGAGGTATGGCCTGTTCAAAAGTGACAGGTTGCACCTGAACCCAAGGGGGACCAATATTCTTGCGGGCAGGTTTTTTAGAGCTGTTGGGGAGGGTTTAAACTAACTTAGCATGGAACTGGAGTGAAGGGACTCAGGAAAGGACAGATGGTAAAAAAAAGTGCAGATAGTTTGCAGTCAGATTGTCAGGAAGGGCAGGCAGGTGATGGGACTTAGTTGCAGCCAACAGGCTGAGTATCAATCAGCTCATTAGGGATGCTGTTGTGGCCATCACTGAATCATGGCTGAAGGATGATTGTAGTTGGGAGCTGAATGTCCAAGGTTACACGTTATATCTGAGGGACAGGAAGGTAGGCAGAGGGGGTGGTGTGGCTCTACTCATAACGAATGGCATCAAATCAGTAGAAAGAAGTGACATAGGATTGGAAGATGTTGAATCCTTGTAGGTTGAGTTAAAAAACTGCAGGGGTAAAAGGATGTTGATCGCAGTTATACCCCGGCCTCCCAACAGTGGCTGGAGGAGGACCACAGGTTACAACAGGAAATAACATGCAGGTCGATTGGGAAATTCAGGTTGGTAATGGATTTCAAGAGAGCGAGTTTGTTGAAAGCCTAAGAGATAGCTTTTTTGAGCAGTTTGTCATTGGGCCTACTAGGAGATTGGCTCTCTGGATTGGGTGTTATGTAATGAACCAGAGGCGATTAGGGAGCTTAAGTTAAAAGAACCCTTAGGAACCAGTGATCACAATATGAATGATGATTGACTTAACTCTATTCCAAGGGACATTCAGTGACTTGGAAATTTTCTTGTATCCACCTCCTGACTTGTACTGTTCAATAACATTTTTGCGGAGTTGCTTGGAGTATTCCTTTGTCTCGATAGTGTAGATTTTGCCAGAATACTGACTCACCAGCAGTTGGACCTTCCAGATACAGGTGTATTTTTACTACAATCAGTTGAAACACCTTAACTGCACACAGCTTTCCAAAAACAGATCTCCATTTAACTAATTATGTGACTTCTAAAACCAGTTGGCTGCACCAGTGATGATTTGGTGTTTCAGATTAAAGGGGGAGGAGGGTGACTACTTATGCAATCAATTATTTTGTTTTATATATTTGCAATTAACTTGGATTGCTTTGTAAAAATCTGTTTTCACTTTGACATGAGAGTCTTCTTTTTGTTGATCGGTGTGAAGAAAGCCAAATTAAATCCACTGTGATTCAAAGTTGTAAAACAATAAATCATGAAAACTTCTCCGGGGTGAATACTTTCTATAGGCGGGTGCAGACACATCCAGCCCTGAGACACAAGGCAAGGTCATTTGATTCCAAGCAATTGGTTTATTAATCATTAAGAATGTCTCTCTAGTGTTTCCTGCTTCCTTCCCCTTTTCCTTTCCACTCTCTGTCTGCAATAGAGATCCGTATAGAACCAGGTTTATCATGACTCACCTATGTCATGAAATCTGTCTTTTTTGCAGCAGCAGCAGTACAGCCTGTACCCACTGGAATTTAGAAGGATGAGGAGGGGATCTCATTGAAACCCTTCAAATGTTGAAAGGATGTTTCCCATGGTGGGGAATCTATGACAAGAGGGTACAGCCTCAGGGTAGAGGGGCATCCATTTAAAACTGAGATGCAGAGACATTTCTTTTGGCAGACTGTGTTGAATTTGTGATCACACACAGCTTTGGAGGCCAGGTCGTTGGGTGCATTTAAGGCAGAGATTGATAGGTTCTTGATTAGACACAGCATCAAAGGTTTTGGGGAGAAGCCTGGGGAGTGAGGTTGGGAGGGGGGAGAGAGAAAAGGATCAGTCATGATTGAATGGCAGAGCAGACTCCACGGGCCAAATGGCCTAATTCTGCTTCTATGTCTTATGGACTTCAGGAGAAAGAAACTGTAGGTCCATGAGCTTACCCCATCAGGGCATCAGAGGTAGACGTCAGCAACTTTAAATTCCTTAGTGTTATCATTTCAGAGGACCTGTCCTGGGCCCAGCATGTGTGGAATTACGAGGAAAGCACAGCAGCGCCTCTACTTCCAAAGAAGCTTGCAGAGATTCAGCATTTTATTTAAAACTTTTAACGAACTTCTATAGATGTGATTAGTGTTTCCATACCAGGCTGAGATGCAACCAATATGCTTGCATGGAAAATCCTCAAAAAATAGTGAAGATGGCCCATTCCATCACAGATAAAGCCTTCCCAACCATTAAGCACTATTACAGAGAGTGCCACCGCAGGAAAGAGGCATCCATCATCAGGGTCCCCACCACCCAGATCATGCTCTCTTCTCTCTGCTGCCATCAGGAAGGAGGAATAGGAGACTCAGGACTCTCAGTACCAGGTTCAGGACCATTATTACCCCTCAGCCATCAGGCTCTGGAACCAGTTGAGTTACCTTCACTTGCCTCATCATTGAAATGCCCCCCCAACTTGTGGACTCACTTTCAAAGACACTTCATCTCATGCTCTCACTATCTATTGCTTATTTATTTATTTCTCTTTTTCTTTTGTATTTGCAGTTTGTTGTCTTTTGCACATAGGTTAGTCTTTCATTGATTCTATTGTGGTTCTTGGATTTCTGAGTATGTCCACAAGAAAGCAAATCTCAGAGTTGTATCCAATGACGTAGGAGGGGTGATTGATAAGTTCCTGACCTAAGGTAGGAGTAAATTTTAGAAAATCTAGCACATTTATTTTTCAACATAGTCCCCTCCTACATTTACACTTAGTCTAGCAGTTGTGGAGCATACAGATCATGGACCTCCAGAAAGTGTCCACATTAGGGGTAATTGATAAGTTTGTGGCCTAAGCTAGGAGATGAATTATTAACTTCAAACCTTCTGCATAATCACTGTGTTGACCTGCATGTGCATGTAACGAGAGCTGTATAACTCTTTTTTTCTACCTTTGGCCATGAACTTATCAATCACCCATCTGTGGACACTTTCTGGAGGTCCAACACCCATATGCTCCACAACTGCCGGACTATGTGTAAATGTAGGAGGGGTCTATGTTGAAAAATAAATGTGCTAGGTTTTCTAAAATTGATTCCTTCTACTGTAGCCACAAACTTATCAATCACCCTTCGTACATGTATTTGGATAACAAATTTACTTTTAACTTCATAGCATTTAGAGCATACTCCTAGTGATTTCTAGTAGGTCAGCCAAATGTCATCCTATTTACAGAGGCACAGTAAGCCAAGCTTGAAATTTGCAAGCAACCTGCCCTCAACATTAAAAACAAGCAGTACCTCTGTGACTCACTACCATGGCTGCCAACTCAACCCTACAAGCAATTAAATTGTACGTACTAGCCACACACAGAAGTGGAACTATGGCTTTACGAGTAGCTGGAGAAAAGTGTTGGAAACAAAAATACTCAGTTAGAAAGGAGTCCACATTCAGAGACACTGAATGTACCCATTTTTCAAAGAGAGATGGCAAGTGGGACTGATCTCATTCATAGAATTGATGCTGCATTGACCAAAAGTACCTCAAAATCGAGCCTTACCTTGACAGGATGTTTTCATTACACTATTTGTAAAGAGAATGCATATACAGATTGGTATTTCAGTAGCCAGTGCATGAAATACATATTGTGGCCATTTATTACGTATTCCTGCACAGGTGCTCATTCGTGCAAATATCTGATCAGCCAATCATGTGTCAGCAACTTGATGCATAAAAACATGCAGACATGGATAAAAGTTTCAGTTGTTGTTCAGTCCAAATATCAGAATGGGGAAGAAATTGTACTTAAGTGACTTTGACTATAGAATGATTATTGGTGCCAGATGGGGTGGTTTGAGTGTCTCAAAATTTCTGATCTCCTAGGATTTTCACACAAAGTTTCAAGAGTTTACAGAGAATGGTGTGATCAATAGAGCAGCAATATCAATTATCAATTGAGATTTGAATCAAATTATCAATTGAGCAGCATTTCTGTAGGAATAAACTCCTTGTTAATGAGAGAGGTCAGAGAAGAATGGCCAGACTGGTTCAAGGTGACAGTAACTCAACCACATGTTAAACAGTGGTGTGTAGAAGAGCATCTCGGAATGCACAACACACCCAACCTCAGAGTGGTTAGGGTACAGCAGCAGAAGACCACCAACATGCACTCAGTGGCCACTTCATTAGTTACAGGAGCTACCTAATAAAGTGGTCACTTTCTCTTAGAATTTTACATTATTCTGTTGTAACCAGAGATTGTTCACCCTGTACACATCAGACTTCCAATATAACTCAGAGTCCTGCCATGTGCAGAAGTTCGCTGATGACACGGCCATAGTGGGGTGTGTCAGGAATGGACAGGAGGAGGAGTATAGGAAACTGATACAGGACTTTGTGATATGGTGCAACTCAAACTACCTGGTCAATATCACCAAGACCAAGGAGATGGTGGTGGACTTTAGGAGATCTAGGCCTCATATGGAGCCAGTGATCATTAATGGAGAATGTGTGGAGCAGGTTAAGACCTACAAGTATCTGGGAGTACAGTTAGACGAGAAGCTAGACTGGACTGCCAACACAGATGCCTTGTGCAGGAAGGCACAGAGTCGAATGTACTTCCTAAGAAGGTTGGCGTCATTCAATGTCTGTAGTGAGATGCTGAAGATGTTCTATAGGTCAGTTGTGGAGAGCGCCCTCTTCTTTGTGGTGGCGTGTTGGGGAGGAAGCATTAAGAAGAGGGACGCCTCACGTCTTAATAAGCTGGTAAGGAAGGCGGGCTCTGTCGTGGGCAAAGTACTGGAGAGTTTAACATCGGTAGCTGAGCGAAGGGCGCTGAGTAGGCTACGGTCAATTATGGATAACTCTGAACATCCTCTACATAGCACTATCCAGAGACAGAGAAGCAGTTTCAGCGATGCAATGCTCCTCAGACAGGATGAAGAGGTCAATACTCCCCAATGCCATTAGGCTTTACAATTCTACTGCCAGGACTTAAGAACTTTTTAAAGCTATTATTAATGCTTTTTGAGATGGTGATTTAGATGCATATCATATTTTTTTTACTGAGTTAAGTATTGTATGTAATTAGTTTTGCTACAACAAGTGTATGGGACATTGGAAAAAAGTTGAATTTCCCGATGGGGATGAATAAAGTATCTATCTATCTATCTATCTAAAGCTAGTTCACAACACAGACATCACAAAAGTGATCATTAATGCTCAATCTAAGAAAATATCCAGCCCAAAGCCTTACATTTGTGCCAAGAATTCATCTGCGCTTTGACCTTATTATGCAGTACTCCAAACTTCTGTTATAGAAACATAGAAAACCTACAGCACAATACAGGCCCTTCAGCCCATGATACTGTGCCAAACATGTACTTACTTTAGAAATTACTTAGGGTTACCCATAGCCCTCTATTTTTCTAAGCTCCATGTATCTATCCAGGAGTCTCTTAAAAGACCCTATGGTTTCTGCCTCCACCATTGTTGCCGGCAGCCCATTCCATGCACTCACCGTTCTCTGCGTAAAGACACTTACCCCTGACATCTCCTCTGTACTTACTTCCAAGCACCTTAAAACTATGTCCTCTCGTGTTAGCCATTTCAGCCCTGGGGAAAAGCATCTGACTATCCACACGATCAATGCCTCTCATTATCTTGTACACCCCTATCCGATCACCTCTCATCATCCATTACTCCAATGAGAAAAGGCCAAGTTAACTCGACCTATTCTCATAGGGCATACTCCCCAATGCAGGCAATATCCTTGTAAATTTCCTCTGCACCCTTTCTATAGATTCCACATCCTTCCTGTAGTGAGGAGACCAGAACTGTGCACAGTACTCCAAGTGGGGTCTGACCAGGGGCCTATATAGCTGCAACATTATTCCTCGGCTCCTAAACTCAATCCCACGATTGATGAAGGCCAATACACCATATGCTTTCTTAACCACAGAGTCAACCTGCACAGCAGCTTTGAGTGTCCTATGCACTCAGACCCCAAGATCCCTCTGATTCTCCACACTGCCAAGAGTCTTACCATTAATACTATATTCTGCCATCATACTTGACCTACCAAAATGAACCACTTCACAGTTATCTGGGTTGAACTCAATCTGTCACTTCTCAGCCCAGTTTTGTATCCTATCAATGTCCTGCTGCAATTCAACTGTACTTGACGTGTTTTACAAATGCAATGATGAAACATTTATAAAACTAATAAATGGAACATTGTACCATTTTTATAGCATTGTTCACTAGAATAACTACATAGATCAGTTTTATCCCCAACTGCCATGTCAAAATAAGAATTTTAGAAAGATGATCATAAAATTGTGCACTTTACTTGCAAATCTGTTGGGATCATTTATTGTATCCACTGCTCCTGATGCCAACTTGTTTACATTGTTGAGAACCGCTGTAAATTGTGGCACAGCTTTGTCAAACACCTCTACTCCTTCCACCAAAAGCAGAATTTCCCAGTGGCCAATGATTTTAATTCCTATTCCCATTCCTGTTCTGACATGTGACCATGGGTCACTATGAGGCTACTCTCAGGGTGAAGGAGCGACACCTCATATTCCATCTGCGTAGCCTCTAACCTGATGGCATGAACATCAATGTCTTCCACTTTCAGCAATTTCCCCCTCCCCTTCCCTTTTCTTCTAATTACCTCTTTTCACCTGCCTATCAACCACCCCTGGTGCCCCTCCTCCTTTCCTCTCTCCATTCTCCTCTTCTATCAGATTGCTTCTTCTCACACCCTTTACCTTTCCTGGCTTCATGCCACCTTCTAGCTATCCTCCTTCCCTTCCCCCCCCAGTCCTGAAGAAGGGTCTCGGCCCTAAACTTTGTTTATTCATTTCCATAGATGCTGCCTGACCTGCCGAGTACCTCCACATTTTGTGTGTAATACTTCTGATTTCCAGCATCTGCAGAATTTCTTGTTTATGATCATAAAGTCAACATGTTTTGCAAAATATTTAATTCAACCTTTTTACACTTGATGCCAGCATAGGAGTGTCATTTTGAGGTTCCTTCAGTGCACTAGGTACCATTTCAAAATATACAGTACTGTAGTATCAAAGTGGTGTGAGACAAGTAATACAGTTGAACTTTTATTTCAAATACAATGAGTAATGATATTTTCTGTTTTAGTATCTCTCCATATTCAATATATCACAGAATGAACTTTCTATTTCTGTAATACTCCAGTAACAAAACAAAGTCTTTGTGAATTAAGATCTGTTCAGTTAATTTCAATTAAACTTTAAAAAGAAAAATTGAAATTGAAGTTCCACACAAATGAATGGAAACTTAGCTGATGTGGAAAATTCCATAACTTAAGAGTTGAGGTTATAAGTTATGCCTTACACAAAAACTAGAAAAACAGTTTTTCTCTTGTTATTGTATGGATCACAAGACATTCATGAAACGTGAACAGCATTTTCATTGTCACAGAGGCAATATTTAACAAACAAAATAATTCTCATACAACATAAAATGCTCAGTAGTACCTTGTGGTATTTCAAATTTATTGCCACACACACAAAATAAGCAAAATAAATCTCTGCAGTAATGATGGGTTTTCCTGTGAAAGAGCATAAAGGATGAAATAAAATTTATAAGATTCACTACATTTTCAGTTTGAGATGTAAATTAACATCCGTATTTAAGCTGCAACAGATAATTTCACACATACTAATTGGAAGACTATACTTAAGAAAAGAAACAACAAATGATACAGTGTAAGGCACACTTTGGAAACAAGTATTCACTGCTTTCAATCTGCTTACCCTTTTCTGGGGGATAGTTTCTTAATTGCCCGCAATTTTTAAAGAAATGTACGTAAAGGAACTTCATATGACAAATTTTTCCTGAATAGTCTTCTTCTTAAAAAGATCATATGCAATAGATTAAGCCAAAGGATCACTCTGGCATATTTTGTTGCAATAGTTCCATAGGCTGATCAACAGTCCAGCATTTCAGCCTTTCTTGTCAACTGCATGAACAAGCCAAAAGAGCACTTCACTGTGCCAATTAGAAATAGCTTTTTGTTCTGAGGCTGCAATCATTAAAGTAATATTTTTTCAAATATAGGTGTTAAAATAATACAAGATCCTTGCCAAAAAGTAATTGTCAAAAGGCTTCAGATAAGATATAAAATGTAGTTGAAGATAAAAATTCACTCATTGTCCTGTAATTTTAAAGAGTCCTTTCTGCTAACATGCCAATGTGTAAAGTAATCTTACATTATATCATACAGACACACAATATTTAATAAAAGCAGCTAAGAGATTTACTGCATTTTACAATTTAATATGAAACCATCATGGTTAAATAACATTGGTCACAGCTACGGATGTGATTGCTTATTACTTAAAACCATGTTGCTGTAGTCCAGTTGCACAGAACCTAAGGTGCTGGTGATGCTGTCTCAGTGTAGCCTCTTGCAGATTTCCACAGGGGCTTGTAATAGATCCATCCATCACCCTACCAAATACAGGTCAAAGAAAAAATATTCAGACTAAAAACTGTAAAAGATGATACACTGCTGAAAACTGTTGTGGCAGAATGGTTAATTTGCCTTCTAAGGAAAAAATAGGCAGACATAAAATAGCAGTAGAAAAAGAACTATTAAAAGTTAATTAACTGTAAGGGGCTGCCTTTATAATTGAGTTAAAAAAACCTCTGGCCTAGGCAGCCTGTAATCATCAAAGCAAAGAAAAATAGATAAATTCAACCAGAGTCATAGAAAAGTACAGCACAGAAACAGGCCCTTCGTCCCATCTAGTCCATGCCAAACCATTTAAACTGCTTACTCCCATCAACCTGCACTGGGACCATGGGCCTCCATACACCTACCCCACCTTCTGAGTTTGCTCTGCCATTTAGTTGGACAACAGGAGGCTTTCAAAGGATGGGTCAGACACAGGGACAGAATACAAATGGCTCTCATTCTAGATGACTGAATCGAATCTCTTTGATTTTTGCGTATTCTATTCAATGCTCATGAAATCAAATTCAGAAATAAAATGTGTTGCACGAATGAACCAGTTGTCTTTCATTCCCCATTCCAGTCCCACCGTGAACTCTGTCATCTTACTCTATTCTAATAAAGCTCAGGGCTTGGTATTACCTGACTGCTCTCAGAAATACACAATTCATTCAGTAACTGTAAACAACTAGTATTTCTAGTTGTATCAGAATTGGACAATTCTAATGAAAGGTTGCCAGACAGAAACTCTCTTCCTCTGACCTGCTGACCATTTTCACCTAATTCAATTGCTGATGTTCAGCATCCAGAGTCTTTTATTTAAATTTATGAAATGTTCATTTTAGATGGAAAAACATACAGTACTGTCCTAGTGACATTTATATAGCTAGGGTGCCTAAGACTTTTGCACAGGGAGTTTTGTAAACCTCTCAGGAGCAAAGGATGTTGGGAATGGAGAGTGGAACGCCATGGGAGGGGTGTGGGACAGGTGGCAGAAAAGGAATGCCAAGGATGGGGCGGTGGCATGGGTGCAGGCACTCCTAGTCCTAAGACACCAGGCAAGGTCATTTGATTCCAAACAATTGGTTTATTGATCATTACAGAATGTGTTTCTGGTTCTTCCCGCTCCCTCCCGTTTTCCCAACCATGATTCCCCTCTTACTGCCTGCTTCCCACTCTTAGTCAACAGCCTGCTGTAACTGTGCAAATGTATGTCTATGGCTGCTTAGATTATTATTTCCCATGAATTTTAAGGATTGATGGCCAAAGGTTACCTCTTGATGGAAATACTTTGTCTTCCACGGTGTCTCTGTCTCTGCACGGTGGCGGGCTTCTGACCTCTGACGTTCCTCTAGTAAGCTCTTGTGTTCAGTTGCCTTTGCTATGTTTTTTACCCTCAAAGCTTCAGTCACGTGTTGCCACAAGCGTCTATTAAACATAGAAATTACATTGTTAAATACATGACACTGAACTTTTAAAAACAGGATATAGTCACAGCTTGGAAGGTGCCCATTTATTTCCCACCTTGATTTGCACTTGAAGGCAGTCATGAATTATCCTTATTAATTCACATTCATCACCCATTACCATAAGGTAAAGAATTCTAACCCAACAATAATAAAAGAATCAATAGACTATTAAATATTCAACAAAATATTTGGTATGGATGATGCACAGAACTTATCAACCCAAAAAAAGACTAAATTCAGTTAACTTTGAGTACATTCCTTCCAAAGACATTGCCAACATATTTTTTAAACATTCTGAGGAGCTTGCACCCAATGAGGTACTTTTTAAATTGTATTCACTGTTGCGCGATGAAAAAATGAGCAATCAGTTTGTACACATCATGTTCTGAAAACAACACACATTCAAAAAGTGATTCTTTTAGTTATAATGATTGGATGGACACTGGTAAGATATCTTCCCAACTCTTCTTAAAATTGATTCAAAAGGTTTATAAAAGCCCACACAGGAACAATTTAAATTCTCCTTACTTAGCACATCACCAGAACGTCAATTTTCAGTCCTGTCTCAGCTCAAGGTTGAACTTATTGCAGAACTTACGGATTTGAAGGTAGACTGCTAGGGCAAAATGGTAATTGATGCTGGGAGACAATGGGCTTTGTAGAAAAAGAAAGAGGCTTGTGAATTGTTGGGGAAGGACTAAGAACCAATGATTTCTATCACAGATGGCAGGAGATGCTGTCACCAATTACGCTGAAGAGTACGGGAGTTATTTCTGGGGTTCTGGATAATACTTATCCCTCACTCAACATCACATAAATAGTTTAATCGGTTTTAGCATTATTTGGGGTACAAATTAGATGTTACAGTTCCTTTATAGTAACTAGGACCTCTGCTACATGGAAAAATGTTTTGGCACTTGGAGAGGGTGCACTGAAGATATACCAGGATTAGTTAGGAGGGGAAAAAAAAGCAATAATTTTCTTCCTTGTGCACAAAGGAAACCATGGAGAGATCATTTAGGTGTTTTGATAGGTACATGGATGGTAGGGGTATGGAGGGCCATGGTCCTGGTACAGATCTATAAACTCCTACATCCATAAGTTTAAATGGTTTGCCATGGACTAGATGGGCCAAAGGGCCTGTTTTTGCGCTGTACTTTTCTATGATGCTATGACTCGATGAAATTATTTGACCCTATAAAGTGGGAAGTACCTACAATGGAGAAGACAATAAACAAGCCTGATAAAAATTGATAATACAAGGATTAGAGATGGTGGAAAAAGGTGGGCTTCAGAAAATTTCTCTTCATCCAACAGGAAATGGAGGTCCAAGTCTTACTGCACAGCAAAATAGGGTAAATATATTTATAGAAAAAATACCCAATGAGTTGTGGAGCTACAAGTTATAAGGTGATAAACTGACAGCTGCAGAAAATACAGTGCCTATAAAAAGTATTCACCACCCCTAAAGTTTTCAGGTTTTATTGTTTTACAACACTAAATCACAGTGGATTTAATTTGGCTTAATTTGACACTGATCAGCAGAAAAAAGACTCTTCTGTGTCAAAGTGAAAACAGATCTCTACAAAGTGATCTAAATTAATTACAAATACAAAACACAAAATAATTGATTGCATTCATATTCACCCTACCCCCCCCCCCCCCCCACTTAATATGACAGACTAAATCACTGGTACAGCCAACTGGTTTTAGAAGTCACATAATTAGTTAAATGAAGATCTGTTCTTGGAGAGCTGTGTGCAGTCAATGTGTTTCAATTGATTGTAGTAAAAATGAACCTGTATCTGGAAGGTCCAATTGCTGGTGAGTCAGTGTCCTGGCAAAAACTTCACCATGAAGACAAAAGAACACTCTAAGCAACTCCACTAAAGGGTTATTGAAAAGCACAAGTCAAGAGATGGATACAAGAAAAATTCCAAGATAATAAATATCTCTTGGAGTACAGTTCAGTCAATCATCAAGAAATGGTAAGAAAATGTCACAGCTGTAAATCTGCCTAGAGCAGGCCATCCTGAAAAACTGATTGACTGTGCTAGAAGGGGACTAGTGAGGACGGCCACCAATAGACCTAAGACAACCCCAGAGGAGTTGCAAGCTTCAGTGGCTGAGATGGGAGAGGCTGTGCATACAACTGCTGGTTGAGTGCTTGACCAGTTGCAGCTATATGGGAGAGTGGCAAAGAGAAGACATTGTTTAAAAAAACTCACATGCAATCTCAGCTAGAGTTTTCCAGAAGGCATGAGGGTGTCTCTAAATCAGCTGGAAGAAGGTTCTACAGTCATGAAAACAAAATTGAGCTCTTTGGCCATCAGATTAAATGTCATGTTTGGTGTAACCCAAACACCACACACCATTCCTACATCGAAGCATGATGGTGGCTGCATCAAGCTGTGGAGATACTTCACTGCAGCAGACCCTGAAAGGCTTGTGAAGGTAGAAGGTAAAATGAATGCAGCAAAATCCTGGAGGAGAACTCCAGGAGCAGTCTTCAAGAGAACTATAATTTGGGAGATTTGTTTTCCAGCAAGACAATGACCCCATGCATAAAACCAAAGCTACACAGAAATGGCTTAAAGACAACAAAGTCAAGTCCTGGAGTGGCCATGTCAAGAGTCCAAACCTCAATCCAAATGAGAATTTGTGACCGTTCACTTATGATCCCCATGGAATTTGACAGAGCTTGAGCAGTTTTGTAAAGAAGAATGGGGAAAAATTGCAGTGTCTAGATGTGTAAAGCTGATAACAGACTTATATACAGACTCAAGATTGTTAATTGCTGCCAGAACTAAATACTGACTTGAAGGGGTTGAGTAATTACACAATCAATTATTTTGTCTTTAATAATTATAATAAATTAGACCACTTTATAAAAATTTGTTTTCACTTTGACAGGAAAGAGACTTTTCTGTTGATCAGTGCCAAAAGAGCCAAATTAAATCCACTATGATTCAATGTTGTAAAACAATAAAACAGGAAAACTGTTTATTTGGTACTATAATAGCTGTACAATACTGTAATTCTATGAATGTAATGATAAAGTATTTCAGTTTCTGTAACATGCTTTGGAAAGGACACGAATAATGCTATAGAAATGAACATTTCTCCGTTTGTCTATTCTAACACAACTACCTTCAGCAAGACTACTGCTATGAATTCCTTGACATCATGAATAAAATTATTCAAATGGTTTAATTTACCGGTAATATAAAGCAATGTATACAGTATACAATCTGAAATTCTTCCTCTTTGCAGATATCCTTGAAAGAAGAAACCCCACAGAATAATAATATTCTATGAATAACAGAAAGATCAGAACCCCGAAGCCCACTCCCCCTCCCCATTGCACAAGCAGTGACCCTGATCTATCAAGAAATCTCTGATTTCTGCTTGCAGTACAAGTTTTGTCCCACTTCTGAAAAGGAGGCCAGAAGCATTTTCTGGCACCCAAAAAAGGGAACAATGCAATTTATTGATTTTGGCAAAAATCCTTAGCTATTTAATCAATTACATCTCCAGATGTGAACAACCACATTTTTAAAAAATCAGCAATTTTTGAGTGTGGGTGGAGGTATGTCTTTAGCAAATGAGGTGCAAGGTTCTCCTTCCCTTTGATAGCCTGGGCAAGTGTAGCATCTGCTGAGTCACCCTCCCCCACCATGATAAGCATCAAGTGAAGTCATAAGAGCAGCTGGGTCATATCACATGTCCTGGTTATGTGGCCACTGACACCAGGCAGACAATCTCTGAAGAGTATAGATAATAGAACCAGATAGTTCTGGGTCTGTACTCACTTGAATTCAAAAGTATGAGGGGGAGAACTTATTGAAACCTATCGAAAGTTGAAAAGCTTGACAGAGTGGATGTTTCCTATGGTGGGAGAGTCTAAGACCAGAGCACACAGCCTCAGAATAGAGGGACATCTATATAAAATAGAGGTGAGGAGGAATTTCTTCAGCCAGAGTGGTGAATCTTTGGAATCTGTTGCCACAGGCAGCTGTGGAGAACAAGTCATTGGGTATCCCAGCTATACTGGAAAGTTGGGGGAGGAGATGGAGATGGAAAGTCTTGTAGATCTCCAATATGTCACCATTTCCAGTAATTACTTCTCATCATAGCTGTTACACAAAAATGGAAAACAGTCCTGAAAAGTTTAAGGCAACTTAAAAAGACTCCCACGTTTTGTATTAAATGGTGATTACCATCATTCAACCATCGATCACCCAAGCTGCACATTAGTCATTACTATCATTATGTGCTGCGTCGTATGACATAGGCGATTATGGTTTTTCCATGACCACAATTGTTCTTAGCAATTTTTTTTCTACAGAAGTGGTTTCCCATTGCCTTCTTCTGGGCAGTGTCTTTACAAGATGCATGACACCAGCCTTTATCAATACCCTTCGGAGATTGTCTGCCTGGTGTCAGTGGTTGAATGCACCAGCTGTTCATATGACCATCTACCACCTGCTCCCATGGCTTCACATGACTCTGTTCAGAGGGCTAAGCAGGTGCTACACCTTGCCCAAGGGTGACATGTAGATTAGCAGACAGAAAGAATGTCTTACACCTCCTTTGATAGGGACACATCTCCATCCCTCCACCCAAGATGTAGAGTATGTAAACTTAAAATACGAAATGTATTTGTATGAAAGTGTGCAGGATATTTTCTGCAATGACTGGTCAACAATGTCCACTGGTAACATTATTGTCGTTCTGGAAATTACTGCTCAGAATGCATGAGATTAATTATTTTACCTGGATTCGAAAGGGCCTTGTTTCTTCATGGGCCGCACTCTCTTTTTGGTGACAGGAAGTTTAGTGACATCAATGGTTCTTGAGTCTCCATTGCTGTAAGTGAATTCAAGCACACCATTCCATTCACCCTGCACTCTGCATACAACAGTGTTTGTTGTATTGTGCTTCACTTCAGCTGTCACTCTGGAGGAGGAAGTTGGAAAGTACCAATTACATAATTTTGCCATAACACAGATACATGTTTAAGCCAAAAAAAAATCAACTTCAGTTCTGACTTTGCCCTGTGTGATGAATACAGCACAGTAATTCTTTAGGTGGAGCTTCTTGCTTTCAATTCCAGGGATCTAGATTCAGTCCTGATGCTCTCTGTGTGCAGTCTGCAGGTCCGCTCTGGGACTGTGAATATCTTTCAGATGCTCTGGTTTCCTAATGGACTGGTTGGGTGGAGTTGTTCTCCAATCTTGGCAATTTACTTGCAAACGTTTTGGCACCGTGCAAGAAGACATCATAATGCACTGTTAATTGTGGTATGCCCTCCGAATGCTTGGCCTTTATACACTGGACATCATTATGGAAAAAATTGTGACGTAGGGACAATTGTAACTCAGTTGTAATAACGGTCAATCAGCTGATTGACAGGTATAAAAAGGCTAAGCACTTAGAGGGCACATCACAATTAACAACACACAGAAGATGCCTCCTCACATGATGACGAAATGTTTGCAAGTAAATTGCCAAGATTGGAGAACAATTCAACCCAACCATTGATCACCCAAGCTGCACATTCTCTGAATTATTTCCATCTAGTGGATTGGCAAGATCCGGCCTCTTGGTGGACCAGACTTTGGAAATAAGTGACAATGATTCCTTGACCCTCAGCATAGCCATGGACAAGGACTGGCACAGATGATGTGGGCAAGTATTTAATAAGGGAGGTCTAATTACAATGTTAGGGAGGAACTTGGGAGTATCTGACTGGAAACAGATGTCAGGGAAATGCATAGCAGTAATGTGTAGGTTGTTTAAGGAGCACTTGCATGGGGTTCTGGATCAGTTTGTCCCACTGATAACAGGGAAAGAATGGTAGGGGAAGGAACCATGGTTGATAAGAGAAGTGAACATCTAGTCAAGAGGAAGAAGGAAATATTCTTAAGGTTTAGGAAGCAGAAAACTCAGGCAAGTCTCAAGAGTTATAATGTGATCAGGAAGGAGCTAAAGATGTTCAAGTTCAGGTTTATTGTTATTTCAACCATATACATACATGCCACTAAATCAAATAAGGTGCATTTATGTCACAATTCAAAAAGCAAACAGTATAACACTATTGGTGCTTCATATGTGACGAGACCTGGTTGGTAGCTGGGAGTTCAGTAATCTCATGGCCTAGGTGAAGAAGCTGCTCCCCATCTTAACAGCTCTTGTCCTAAAACTACGGTACCTCCTACCTGATGGCAGGGGTTCAAAGAGGTTGTTGGACAGATGCGAGTGATCATTGACAAGGTTAAGGGTCGAGCATAGGCAGCTCTCCTGGTAAGTATCTCAGATGGTAAGTATACCTGATGGTAGGGATTCAAGGAGGTTGTTGGACAGATGCGAGTGATCACTGACAAGGTTAAGGGTCGAGCATATGCAGCTCTCCTGGTAAGCATCTCAGATGGTTTGAAGAGACACCCTGATGGACTTCTTCAACCATTCTCACAATAATTTGTAGGGCCTTCTGCTTAGATGACTTCCAACTCCTGTACCAAATGGTGATGCAGCCGGTCAGGACACTCTCAACAGTGATCCTGTAAAAATTGGAAATGGGGGGAGGGGCTCATTCATCTCAATCTCCTCAGGAAGTGAAGATGCTGCTGTGCTTTCTCGACTAAGGACGTGGTGCTGAGAGATCGTTCCTAGAAACCTGGCACTATCTCTCTCCACGTATACATGCAGTGAGGAGTAATCAATCTGCACCTTCCTAGAGTCTACAATCATCTGCTTGGTCATGTCCATATTGAGACTCAGGTGTCAAGCTCACCCTATTCTATCAACCACTCTACCTCCTCTCTAAATGCAGCCTTATCATCATTACAGATGAGGCCAAGCACTGTTAGGTCAACAGCGAACTTCATTTGGCTGCAACTGAATCTAGCAGTACAGTCACATGTTAGCAGCATGAACAGCAGAGGACTGAGCATGCAGCTCTGGGGGGGTGCTGGTGCTCAACATGATAGAACCTTCGTTTTGCCACACAGACTGACTGGGGTCTTTCTGTCAAGAAATCCACAATCCAATTACAGAGAGAAGTGTTGAGATCCATTTTGGACAGTTTACCCTCCAGTTTCTGAGGGACAATTCTATTAAATGCTAAACCGAAGTCGATAAACAAAATCCAGGCGTATGAGGCACTATTTTCCACGTGGGCCAGGACAGCGTGGATGGCACGAGAGCTAGAAAGGGACATGAGAAGGACTTGGCTAGTAGCATTAAGGAGAACTCCAAAATGTTCTACAAGTTTGTGAAGAACAAGAGGATCACAATAGCTCAGGGATAAAGAAGGACACGTGCCTGCAAGTAGAGGAGGTAGGTGAAGTCTTAAATAAACTCTGCAACAGTGTTAACCTAGTTGAGGGAATGTGACATATGAATTCAGCGTAGAACGAGCTAATGTGTTAGAGAATGTTGAGGTTAAGAAAGGTAGTGCTAGAACTTCTGAAAAAAAAACAGGAGGAATAACTCCCCAGGCTGGACAGGGTGCAACCCAGGTTACAATAAGATCAAAAGACATAGGAAGAGAATTAGACCACATGGCCCATTGAGTCTGCTCCACCATTCCATCATGGCTGATTTATTATCCCTATCAACCTCATTCTCCTGTCTTCTCCCTACAACCTTTAATGCCCCAACCAACCAAGAACCTACCAACCTCTGTTTTAAATATACTTCAAGGCATGGTCTCCACAGCTGTCCATGGCAATGAATTTCACAGATTCACTGCCCTGTGGAAAAAAATTCCTCCTCATCTCCATTCTAAACCAACATCCCTCCATTCTGAGGCTCTTATATTCTAGTCCTCTAGAAAGGAATGCTAACATTGCATTTGTCTTCCATACCACAAAGTCAACCTACAAGTTAACCTTTAAGGAATCCTGTACAAGGACTTCCAAGTCTCTTTTGCACCACTGAATTTCCTCTCCATTTAGAAAATAGTCTATGCCTTTATTCCTTCTATACTAGAGTTCTTTCAGAGCTTTTTTTCCCCAGAATTCCGAGTGTAGTCCATCCGGTCCAAGTGACTATTCTCTTTTCTGACTCTTCAGCTTCGCAAGCACTTTCTCTTTAGTAATCAGAACTACATTCACTTCTGTCCACTAACACTCTCACATTTCTGGCTTTCTGCTTGCATCTTTTTAAACAAAGACTGATGCAGAATATTAAGTTCATCCACCATATCTTTGTTCCCCATTACTACCACTGCAGTGTCATGTTGCAGTGGCCCATTATTCACTCTTGTCTCTTTTACTCTTTATAGATCTGAAAAATTATTGGTATCCTCCTTTATATTACTGGCTAGCTTATCTCCATATTTAATCTTCACCTTCTTTATGGCTTTTTTAGTTGCCTTCTGTTGGTTTTTAAAAGTTTCCCAATCACCTAACTTCCTACTAATTTTTGCTCGATTATATGCTCTTCTGCTTTGCTTTTATGCTGACTTTGACTTCCCTTGTCAGGCACATCCTACCTTTAGAACACTTCATATCATCCTTCCTTTACAATACTTCATCTTTGATATGTAAATATCCTGCACCCTCCAAACTGCCCCCAGAAACCCTAGCTATTGCAGTCCTAACATTATTCCTGCTAGAGTTCTCTTCCAATCAACTTTGGCCTTCTCCTCTCTGATGCCTCTATAATTCCCTTAACTGTAATAATAAATTCAATCGTATTATGAGCACTGCCTCTCAAGGGTTCCTTTACCTTGAGCTCCTTAATCAAATCCTGTCCATTACACAACACCCAATCCAGAATTGCTTTTCCACTAGTGGCCTCAACCACAAGCTGCTCTAAAAAAGCCATCTCACAGGCATTCTACAAATTCCCTCTCTTGGGATCCCACACCAAGCTGATTTTCCCAATGGACCTGCAAATTGAAATCCTGCATGAGTATTGCCTTTATTATACCCCTTTTCTATTCCCCATTGAAATTTACATCCTACATCCTGACAACTGTCCAAGGGCCCATCTTTTTACCCTTGCAGTTTCTTATCTCTACTCACAAAGGTTCTACAACTTCCAATCCTATGTCACCTGTTTTTATGGATTTGATTTCATTTTTTAACAGAGACCCCCCACCTCCTCGGTCTACCTGCCTGCCCTTTCAATACAATATGCATTATTGGATGTTAAACACCCAAATATAATGTTCTTTCAGCCACAACGCAGTGATACCAATAATATCATACGTGCCAATCCTTAACTGTGTTACAAGATTATCTACCTTATTCCACGTGATACATGCATTCAAATATAACATCTGCAGTCTTGTGTTCATCTTGCTTTTTGATTTTGCCCCCATGTTACACTTTACCTTATCCCACTGACTACAATTTTGCCCTATCACCTGCCTGTCCTTTCTCAGTTTCACTATACACTGCATCAAATTGTATATCAACTGCCCATCCTTAGCCTCATCACCCTGCCAAATTAGTTTAAAATCCTCCCCAACAGCTCTAGCAAACCTACCCACAACGATATTCATCCTCTTGGGTACAGGTGTAAAACATCCTTTTTGTACAGGTATACCTTCCCCAAAGATCTAGAAATCTGAAATGCTACCTCCTCAGCCACTCATTCATCTGCACTATCATCCCATTCCTGCCCTGACTAGCATATGATACTGGGAATAATCCAGAGATTACTACCTTGGAGGTCCTGCTCTTCAGCCTTGTCCCAAAATCCCTTAACTCAATGTGTAGGACCTCTTCTCTCTTACTACCCATGTTATTGGTGGCAACGTGCAGCACAACCTCTGGTTACGATGGAAAACAAGGGAAGAGATGGCTGAAGCATTGAAGCTCATCTTTGTATCTTCCTTAACTACTGGAGTGGTACTAGAGGATGGAAGAATGGCAAATATTCCACTGTTCAAGAAAGATGAAAGGGATAGCCCTGAGATGTACAGACCAGCAAGTTTTATGCCAGTGGTGGGCACTGGAGAGGGTCCTTAGGGACAAGATTTATGAGCATTTGGAGAATCATAGTTTTATGCAGGATAGTGAGCATGGTTTTGTGAGGGACAGGTCATACCTCATGAACCTAACTGATCTCTTTCAAGCAGGTATCAAAACAAATTAATCAAGGTAGAGCAGTGAATGTGGATTTCAGTACAGCATTTGACAAGGTTCTCCATGCTAGGCTCATCCACAATGTCATGAGGCACAGGATCCATGGAAATTCGGCTGTGTGGATTCAGAATCGGCTTGGCCACGGTAGGCAAAGCATGGTAATTAGACTGAGCATATTCTGCCTGGAGGTTGGTCACCAGTGGTGTTTGACAAAGTTATGTTCTGGTACTTGTGATGTTTGTGATTTCTATAAATGGCTTGGATGAGGAAGTAGAAGGGAAGGTTAGTAAGTAGGCAAATGATGCAAAGGTTAGATGTGTTGTGAATAGTGTCAAAGGTTGTAGATTAAACAGAATCTAAAAAGGAAACAGTTGGGCAGAGAAGTAGCAGATGGTGTTCAATATGGAAAAGAGTGAAGTGATGCTCTTTGCCTTCAAAATTGAAGGCAGAATACAAGGTTAATCAAAGGAGTCTTAGCAGTGTAGAGGAACATAATTCAGATCTATAGGTCCCTCAAAGCTGTTGTACAATTAGATAGGGTGGATATAAAGGTATATGGTGTGTTGGCATTTAATAAATGGGGGAGTTGAGTTAAAAAGCTGCAAGGTAATGTTGCAGCTCCCTAATATTCTGGTTAGAACATACTTAGATTTCTGCGTTCAATTCTGGTCGCCCTATTATAGGAAGGATGTGGAAGGTTTATAGAGGGTGCAGAGATATGCCTTATGATGAAAGACAGACAGACATACTTTATTGATCCCGAGGGAAATTGGGTTTCGTTATAGTTGCACCAACCAAGGATAGTGTAGAAATATAGCAATATAAAACCATAAATAATTAAATAATAATAAGTTAATTATTCCAAGTGGAAATAAGTCCAGGATCAGCCTATTGGCTCAGGGTATCTGACATTCCGAGGGAGGAGTTGTAAAGTTTGATGGCCACAGGCAGGAATGACTTCCTATGACGCTCAGTGTTGCATCTCGGTGGAATGAGTCTCTGGCTGAATGTACTCCTGTGCCTAACCAGTACATTATGGAGTGGATGGGAGACATTGTCCAAGATGGCATGCAACTTGGACAGCATCCTCTTTTCAGACACCACTGTCAGAGAGTACAGTTCCATCCCCACAACATCACTGGCCTCACAAATGAGTTTGTTGATTCTGTTGGTGGTGCAAGGTTACGCAAGCTGGAGTTTTCCTCTTTGGAGTGTTGAATAGAAGTGTATAAGATTATGAGAGACATAGATAGAGTGGGCAGCCAGCATACTATTGGATAGACACATAGAGATAAGAGAAATAGAAGGTTATGGGCTGCTTAGGGTTAGATTGATCGTGCAGTAGGCTTATACAGAATTCTACAACATGGGCTGAAGGGCCTGTAGCATGCTGTACTGCTCTCTGTTCTCAGTTGGCAGAACTTTGCATACTGGCTTGCATATTAGGTCGACAGTTCAGGTGCAACATCGTGGTCAACCCTGACCAACGGAGGGCCTTAAGAATCTGGAGCAATTTGATGGGAATGTGAGATGAACGGCCTGTTTGCGTGATGCATGGCTCTGATTTTAATACAAAAACAAATCAAAATACTGAGAGACAACGATTAAATGTGCAACTGAACACCCTGAACTGCTGCTTCAGTTGTGGTTTGCTGTTTGTAACTCATGGTGTAAAAACACAAATCTGAATGCAAATGGACATTAACTTTTAGCCTCAAAATTTATACAGATTGATTTTGCCTTCATTACCATCTCATTCACAACTTGTGCACTGATCTAGCTCAATCAACCACTCTATTCTTTAACACACCTTGTAGCAATTTTTTTTCCCTTCCCTTAGCCCAAAACCTGCTTCTGGCTCCATTGCTGCACTTCCACTCTAACACAACCCTCACACACCTACTTTCAGACTGCTTTCTCAATAATAGTTCAATATTACCTTTTCAAACACGCTAGACCCCACCTCAACATGTTCACTCTAGATTCAGCTGCGTGGAGAGGGGGTGCCTGCTACATGGGCAACAGCTTGCTCTCCATAATCACACTGCTCGGACTTGTGTACTGGCTTGAGTGTCACATAGACAGCTGGGACTCATCATCTATGGTCAATCCCGACCAATGGAGGGCCTCAAAATCATGTTTGACATCTCCACCAACCAGTTTTGCAGATCTGATCTTCAAGCTGTTTTTCTGGAAATAATCCACAACGTTCATACAGTGTATCACTTTTAAAGAATATGAGCATTTTTTTTGTGACTGCATTTGGGGTACAATTTCCCTTTACAGGATACAAAGTTCAAGTGTAAATGTTACCATTAAGACTACTGATGCTGATAAGTAGGAATAACTGTACCTGTGAAGTTTTCCACCATAAAATGGTTTTGTGTGAAATGTTATAGCTGCAGAGTAACCAGTCTTTGCGCAGTTGACATTAACTTTCCCTCCCAGCTCTACCCAAGGAACGGTTAAAATAGAACGAGCATAAGCACAAGGAAGGGTAAAGGTGTACTCTTCTCCATGGTCCAAGAGACACAGAAGACCTAAATGATAAATGGACATTCATTAACAACTTTTAAGTCTGAATATGAGCTGTTCAAATACAATGCAACAGAGATTTCAGAAATTATTTAGGTCAGGCAGCATCTGTGGAAAAAAAGAGCCAAAATTAATGTTTCAGATTGACAATTTTTATTTGCTGGAACTAAAACAAATCCTACAGTTGGGCAAGACTAATTTTGACAGCATTATGCAGAAACTTGCACGGATTGATTGCTGAGACTGTTAGCAGCTAAAGTGACATTTGACAATTGGAAGCCTTTGAAAAGTGACAGGCAGGGAGAGTTTAGGGGCAAAATGTTCCTGTTGGAATGAAGGGCAAGGCTGGAAGAATTAGGAAATCCTGTCTGAGGAGGGATGTTGAGGCTCTAGTCAGGTGAAAGGATGAGGCAGGTAGGATCAAGCAAATCCCCTGAGGTGTACAAGGGATATAGAAACACACCAAAGGAAATTAGGGAAGCAAAAAGGCACACTAAGGCAAGTAAGTTAAAGGCAAATCCCAATCTATATGAAAAGCAAAGGAAAAGAAGAGGTCCCCCAAGGATTAGTGAAATCACTTATGTGCGGCCCAGCTGGAAATGAGACGGGTGCAGACACATCAAGCCCTGAGACGCCAGGCAAGGTTATTTGATTCCAAGCAGTTGGTTTATTTATCATTCCAGCATGTCTCTCTGGTGCTTCCAGCTCCCTCCTCTCTCCCTTCCCCTTTTCCCAACCATGATTCCCCTCTCCCTGTCCCCTTCCCACTCTCAGTCCACAATAGAGACCCATATCAGAATCAGGTTTATTCTCACTCACGTCATGAAATGTGATTTTGCGCTTAAGTACAGTACATAAAAATACTACAGTACTGTGCAAAAGTCTTGGGTAACTTAGCTATAAATATGTGCTTAGGACTTTTGCACAGAACTAGACCGTACTGGCACTATAAAAGATGATGCTGGTGATCTTGAGGTGCAAAAGGTGGATAAATCTTTGGAACTAGACAGTATATCCTATGATCCTGTGGGAAACAAAGAAATTGTTGGCCTTGGAGACAAGGTTGAGATATCAGGAGACTGTAATGCTGTGTTTTATTTAAGAATTTTTTTTAGTTAAACCATGGAACTAAAGGCTGATGAGCCCAGCATCAGTGGTGGGTAAGTTACTAGTAGGATTCTGAAAAACAGAATCTTAAAGGGATGGATTGAATAGGGATAGTCAGAATTCCTTTATGCATAGAAAATCAGATCTTGTGAATTGGTTGAGGTTTTAAGTGGTAGCCAAGATGACTGAGGGCGGCAGGGTAGTAGATGTCTATGTGGACTTTTGCAAGGCTTTGAGATCATAAGACATAGGACAAGAATTAGGCCATTTGGCCCAGAGTAAGGTCCACCATGGCTGATTTAGTAATCCCTCTCAACCCTATTCGTCTGCCTTTACCTGCAACCTTTCATACCTTTACTAATTAAGAAACTATCAACCTCTACTTTAATTATAACCAATGACTTCATACGACAGCCAGCTCCAGACATTCACCACCATCTGACTAAAAAAAATCCTCCTCAACTTTGTTCTAAATAGACCTCTTTCAATTCTGAGGCAGTGCCATCTGGTCCTAGACTCCCCCCCTATAGGAAGTATTCTCTCCACATCCACTCTGCCTTACAATACTCAATAGGTTTCAAAGAGATCCTCGCTTATTCTTATAAATTCCAGCAAGACAGGCCTAGCCAGCAGATGTTCCTGACACATTAACAATTAGTGAATCCTGCACGAGACTCACAATTTTCTCCCTGCTTAGAAAATAGTCTATGCCTTTGTTCCTTTTACTAAGGTGTACCATCAAACTTCCCTACCCTTTATTCTTTGCCCATTCTCTGAATCTGTCCAAGTCTTTGAAGTCCTTCCGCAGCTTCTTTGCTTCATCAACAACACCGCCATCCCTCCCCCCACCCTCTGTCCTACCTCATAAGCTGGTCTGGAAGGCTAGGTCAAATGGGATTCAGGTGGTGTCCAATTGGAGACAAATTTGGTTTGGTGTAGGAGTCAGTAGATACTACTGGGATTACCTGTGAATGCAGGGATTGATGCTGGGTCCTCTGTTGTTTGACACATACATGAGTGAGAATATTGGTGGCAATGATTACTCATTTTATAGATGACATCAATATTAGTAGGGTGGTAGACAGTGGAGAAGGACGTCTAAGGTTACAATTGGATTTGAATCAACTGCAAAAATGGAGCAGGAATGACAGAAGCAATTTAACTTAAATAAGTGTTACATTTTAGGAAGTGAAACAAGTGCAGGACATACACGCTGAATGACAAGAATCGTTGCAGAACAGAGAACAAGGGGTACAAGCACATAGTTCCCTGAAAGTGGTGACACAGGCAAACAAGATAATGAAGGTTCATTGTCTTCATAAGACAGAACACAGACTGGTGTTGGGACATCATGTTACAGCTGAAGAGCAATATTGAGACTGTGTCTGGAATATTTTTCAGTGCTGACTGCCATACTATAAGCAAGGATGTGCTTAAGCCAAGGGGGTGCAGAAAAGATTTACAGGAATGTTGCTGGAACTGTTGTCATTGATAATAAAATAACTACAATAATTGAAACACTTGGGCCCAGAACACACACATTAAGACTTAAGCATTCATTGATTTTACTTGTACACAAGGAGAACGGCATGGGTCCCTGTCACCTACACTGTTCTGAAGTCTGAACAGCTGTTTTTATACAGAATTGGCTCATCAGTTGTGGATATTGATATCTGTAAACTGAATATGTTTGAATTCCTTACTCGCAAGATCAATTGCATTCTCCAATAGAGGTGTTAAGAGTCAATTGAAACTTCAAGAAGACAGCAATGACATTTTGAAGTTAGTGAAGGAAACAGAGCCTCAGTTGTTGAGTATGTTTCTCATCCTTCTTATCTCGTCTGTCCCTGACACCCCTTAATGTGTAAAAGGAAGCTATGTTTTAGGAAGACCTTTCTGGAAAAGTCTCATTACTGAGGCCTCACTCATTTGACTTGAGTACACACCATCTTGTCTAAACAGAAGTGTCTCTGCTGGTCTTGCTTGACTACAACTGTCCCAGGCTATCCTTGCCTTACTGCCTTACTCCACAGAACCGAAGAGATGAACTATAGGAGAATCTGACTAGGTGGGTCATTTTCCCTGGAGCAAAAGGTCAGCAGTGAGCTTATTGAAGTTTAAAAAAATAATTTACACATAGGAAAGATGGTTTGTCACAGTCTTTTTCCAAGGACAATGGAGTCCAAAACTCAGGGGCATAAGGTTAAGATGAGAGTGGAAAGATTTAAAGAGGGGACCTGATGAACAAGAAGGGGATGGTGTATGGAATAAGCTGCCAGAGGAAACGGTAGGTGCCTGTACAATTTGGACAGGCACATGGATAGGAAAGGATTAAAGCAGGGGTACCTTACCTGGGGTCCATGGATCCCTCAGTTAATGGTAAGGCTCCATGGCATGAAAAAGGTTGGGAACTGCTGGATAGAGGTATATAGCCAAGTACAGACAATGGGCAGATCAAAAATACATCTTGGTCAGTATGGATGGGTTTGCTTAAAGGACCTGTTTTCATGCTGTAAAACTCTATGACTCCAAGTTTGAAGTTATCAGAAGATCAAGAGGGAAGTTCTCTGACAGGGAGGAGATCCAGAGAGACTGAAATATGGTAGTGATGAAAAAGGGTGGCAAAAGCTTGTGTATAATGAAAGATACACATGGAAGGGCTGGCCACTGGAAATGGTTGAATTCAGTGATGATCCTGAAGGCTGCGAAGTGCCCATGGAAAGATGAAGTGATATTTCTCAAGCACTTTGCATGAATATAGTCAGAGAGGTGTAGGAATAGGATGAGTGATATAAAGTCCCAAGTTGGTGTTTTGCAAAGCAATCACCTAATCTAGGTTTGTCATTTCCAATGCAAACACGAAATCATGAGCACAGAATGCAATATACTAAACTAGATAGAACTCTTAAAGATCAAGGGATATGGGGAGAAGGCAGGAACGGGGTACTGATTGTGGATGATCAGCCATGATCACATTGAATGGCAGTGCTGGCTAGAAGGGCCGAATGGCCTACTCCTGCACCTATTGTCTATTGTCTATTACAAACAGCAGCACCTTTGATGGACAATTTGACGAGCATATTGGTGTAGATCCTCAGCTGAACGAATGTTTCATGTTCAGAAGAAGATGGTTTATACTGAACAAGTTCGGTAGAAATAAATTGAGATAATTCTTGCCAGCACTTAGGAATGTCCAGATCTCAAGAGTGCATGACACGTTTCACCAGTTGCCAAATTATAACGTGTTGTTAGAGACAGAGCATTTATCATATGACAATGGATCCTCAAATGCCAACACAGGTCACAATTAAAATGTTCTATTTGTTAACATATAACCTATATATATTTTAGAAGGTATATTTATCATCTAAAAATTATACTAGCTAAGAAAGAAAGGATAAATATTTAAGTAAATACTAACTAGTTTACAAAATATTATTTCCATAATGTTGTATTTCCTGTTCCAACATCCAGAGCGGCAGAGGAAAACAGCCAGCAACATTTTGAAAAGTTGTTCTTCAGGGAAGGACTTTTGTTTTCAGTCTTAGCAGTACATTATATTTTTTATATTCAAGGATCAACAATTATGCAAATTTTCTACTTTCAGCATTGAGTTCAAAAAATAAAGTACACCTAAATCCAATTTTTGGTGTCATTTTTGAAAATATATCCTAAATATTACCAATATGACTAATGGAAAATGGAAGCACATTTCATCTAACCCTGAGCTTTAAGAATTTAACTTTAATAATAGAATAAAGAATGGCATTGAAGGCTAGGATAAATGCCCTACCAAATGTTATTAATATCATATTTAGCTGCCAGTAAGCTGTCATTCATCTTCAGTAGCACCATGTTAAACCAGAAGTTTTTCAGAGGTGCACCAAATCATACAGGAATGGTCTTTATGACACTACTGACATGTCTCAGAACATTTTTTTGGGATGGGAGAAGGGATGAAATGGTGTTTAGAGGTTCTTTTATGATGTTCAACATTTTCAAAGTGCAATAAGAATTGGCAATGGAAAGAAAGACAATCATGATTCATACTTCTTAATTACCTTTCTGAATAACATATGAACATTTAAAACTTAATATACACACTGAAACCTGAGCTCACCCCATAAGTTCATGTGTCAGGCTTACAACCTGTATCTAGCACTGTACAGCATGATTCACTGCTTTGAGGGAGGGAGGGAAAGCAGAGAAATTCAAAATACAAGTGCTTTGATAATGAATGAACTGAAGGGAAAACAACTCCCTACCTTGAACTGTATTCTTCATTCCTGAGCATGATGCATCCTCCATATACTGCAGGATCAGACCAGGTTGTCAACAGGGAAAAATCACAAAGGCTCTTTTAAGATAGATTTGCTGGCATGGGATTTTCCTTATTTGTGCCACATCAATGCACTTCTATGAGCTACTTTGTAGCTTTTAATATGGACTCAAAACAGAGGAGCAGGAATAGGCCAGTTGGCCCTGATCCAGCACTTAGCATGAAACATGGCTGATGATTAACTTCAGTAACCATGTTCCCAGCTTCTACTCATACTCCTTGATCCCCTCTGCATTTGAAATATATAAGCTGCCTTTTTTAATACGGTGCCTGTACAAAGTATTCACTCCGCTTGGAAGTTTACATGTTTTATTGTTTTACAATATTGAATCAGTGGATTTACTGACACCGATCAACGGAAAAAGACTTTTGTGTCAAAGTGAAAACAGATCTCTGCAGTGATCTAAATTAATTACAAATATAAAACACAAAATAATTGATTACATAAGTATTCACCCCCACCCTTCATATAACACACCAAATCATCACTGGTGCAGCCAATTAGTTTAGAAATCACATAATTAGTTAACTGGAAATCTGTTTTTGGAGTGCCGTGTGCAGTCAAGGTGTTTCAATTGACTGTAGTAAAAATACACCTGTATCTGGAAGGTCCAACTGCTGAAGAGTTAATATCCTGGAAAACACCACACCATGAAGATAAAAGAACACTCCAAGCAACTCCATGAAAAGGTTATTGAAAAGCACAAGTCAGGAGACAGATACAAGAAAATTTCCAAGTCACTGAATATTCCTTGGAGTACAATTAAGTCTAATCATTGAGAAATCGAAAGAATATGTCACAGCTGTAAATCTGTGTAGAGCAAGCCATCCTCAAAAACTGAGTAACTGTGCAAGAAATGGACTAGTGAGGAAGGCCACCAAGAGACCTATGACAACTATAGAAGAGTTACATGCTTTAGCTGTTGAGATGCGAGAGTGGCAAAGAGAAAGCCACTGTTGAGAAACAACTCACATGAAATCTCAGCTGGAGTTTGGCAGAAGGCATATGTGAGTCTCTTAAGTCAGCTGGAAGAAGGTTTTATGATCTCATGAAACCAAAATCAAGCTTTTTTCCCCATTAGACTGAATGCTATGTTTGGCGTAAGCAAACACTACACATCATCAAAAACACACCAACCCTACTGTGAAGCATGGTGGTGGCTGCATCATGCTGTGGGGATGCTTCACTGCAGCAGGCCCTGGAAGGCTTGTGAAGGTAGAAGATAAAATGAATGCAGCAAAATACAGGGAAATCCTGGAGGAAAATCTAATGCAGTCCAAAAGAGACCTGTGACTTGGGAGAAGATTTGTTTTTCCAGCAAGACAATCACAATGACCCAAAGGATAAAGCGAAAGCTACACACGAATGGCCTAGAAGCAACAAAGTTAATGTCCTGGAGTGGCCAAGTCAGAGTCCAGACCTCAATTCAACTGAGAATTTGTGGCTGGACTTGAAAAGGGCTGTTCACTCAGAATCCCCACAAATCTGACAGAGCTTGAGCAGTTTTGTAAGGAAGAAATGGGGAAAAATTGCAGTGTCCAGATGTGCAAAGCTGATACAGACCGATCCATTCGGACTCAAGGCTGTAATTGCTGCCAAAGGTGAATCTACAAGAAACTGACTTGAAGGTAGTGAACACTTATACATTCAATTATTTTGAGATTTATATTTATAACCAGTTTAGATCACTTTGTAGTGATTTGTCTTCACTTTGACACGAGTCTTTTTCTGTATATCTGTGTCAAAAAAGCCAAATTAAATTCACTGTGATTTAATGTTGAAAACAACAACACATGAAATCTTGTGGGCGGGGGGGGGGGGGGGGGGAGGGGGGGCTGAATACTTTTTATAGGCACTGTATATTTAGTAACTTTCACTGCCTTCTGCGGTGGAAAATTCCATAGACTCACCATTTACTGGGTGAAGATAGTTTCTAAACAGCCAGCCAGCCATGCATTCAAACACTTGACCACTTATTCTGGTCTATCCAAACATCAGGGTCATGCTCCATGTATCCAGTTTGTCTAGTCTTGCTAGACTTTTGAGATCTTCTCATTCTCTCTTATCCCAGTGAATAAACCTTTGCTAAAATTCAAAAAAACATGAGAGAGTCTGCAGATGTTGGAAATCCAAAGCAACACACTAAAAACGTTGGGGGAACTCAGATCAGATCCAGAATCAGGTTTTATTATCACGGGCATGTGACATGAAATTTGTTAACTTAGCTGCAGCAGTTCAATGCAATACATAATATAGAAGAGAAAAAAATAATAAATAAAATACAATAACAACAATAAATAAATAAGTAAACTAGAGGGTGGAGCTTAGGAGGAATGATGGCACCTAACGGTGACTCCTTTGCTTGCATCTTCAGAAACAACTCTATTTCTATCTTTAATATCTTTATTTTTCCCTTTCAGGGTTCTTTTGAAGACCCTGACCTGGAGTTACACACAGGCTTTGGTTCTTTATGGGAATGGGACCCGCTCTCGGGGTTCCACAACTGGCCGCTATTCAACATGCCAAGGGTTTGGCGTGAGAACCTCAATCATGTTCGGAAGCCTAAGATCTCAGGCCTCTGGAGACGGGTGGATCGAGGGTCAGGCAGGAGACTTGTGTGTTGTCAGGTAGGCCTGTAATTCTTTCGCTGTGGGCTTAAAGACCGGAGGTCTTTGCGTTCTTCGGACACAGAGCTCGAAAAAAAACAATGAAATGGATTTTTAAGATCATAAACCAGTGGGTTGTTGTTATGTCTCCCACTCACTGTGAAAATGGGGGACACCTCCCTCTCCCTTGCCAGGGAAAATGAGAACCTGTGGTTTGTCAAATCTTGGATGAAATTCAAAGCTTTTGGGGTAACTTTGGTCTGTGTCTTTGCTATTGTCTAGCACACACTTGGGCTCAGTGATGGTACCGATGTGCTTTTTTTTGCTAGTGGGGGGAGCAGGGATCGTTGCTCGCTGCTGCTTACACGTGGGAGGGGGAGAGTTGGGGGGGGAACAACTATATAAGTTTTTGAGCACATTTGTTGACATGCCAAATCTCTTCAAACTCCTAATAAAGTATAGCCACTGTCTTGCCTTTTTTTATGATTACATCAGTATGTTGGGAACCAGGCTAGACCTTCAGAAATCTTGACAACCAGGAACTTGAAGCTGCTCACTCCCTCCACTTCTGATCCCTCTATGAGGATTGGTATGTCTTCTTTCGTCTTACCCTTCCTGAAGTCCACAATCTGATCTTTTGTCTTACTGACATTGAGTGCCATGTTGTTACTGTAGCACCATTGCACTAGTTGGCATATCTCACTCGGTAATGCCCTCTCGTCACCACCTGAGATTCTACAACAATGGTTGTAACGTCAGCAAATTTATAGATATTTGAGCTATACCTAGCCACACAGTCATGAGTATATAGACAGTAGAACACTGGGCTCACCCCTGGGGTGAGCCAGTGTTGATAATCAGCGAAGAGGATATGTTATCACCAATCCGCACAGATTGTGGTCATCCAGTTAGGAAGTCAATTGCAGAGGGAAGTACAGATGCCCAGGTTCTGCAACTTCTCAATCAGCATTGTGGGAATGATGATATTAAATGCTCAGCTATAGTCGATGAACTGCATCCTGACACAGGTGTTTGTGTTGTCCAGGTGGTCTAAAGTTGTGTGGAGAGCCATTGAGATTGCATCTGCCGTTGACCTATTGTGGCGATAGACAAATTGCAATGGGTCCAGATCATTGCTGAGGCATGAGTTCAGTCTAGTCATGACCAACCTCTCAAAGCATTTCATCGCTATAGATGTGAGTGCCTCTGGGTGATAGTCATTAAGGCAGCTTGCATTATTCTTCTCAGCCACTAGTATAACTGTTGCCTTTTGAAGCAAGTGGGAACTTCTGCCTGTAGCAGCCAGAGGTTGAAAATGTCCTTGAATATTCCCACTAGTTGGTTGGCACAGATTTTCAGAGCCTCACCGGGTACTCCATCTGGACCTTCCGCCTTGTGAGGGTTCAGGCAGCATCTACAGAAATGAATAGATAGTTGGCATTTTGGGCCGAGATCCTTCCATAGGATTGAGAAGGAAGGGGGAAGATTTCTGAATTAAAAAGTGGGAGGAGGGGAAAGAGGCTAGCTGGAAGGTAATAGGCAAAGAGAGGTGAGCGGGAAAGGTCAAGGACTGGAGAAGAAGGAATCTAGTACGAGGAGTGAACAATAGGAGAAAAGGAAGGAGGAGGGGACATAGGGGGAAGTAAAAGGTCAGATTGGGGAATGGGGGGAGGGGTGAACTTCATTCACCAGAAGGAGGAATTGATATTCATGCCATTAGGTTCGAGGGGACCCAGACAGAATATAAGATGTTGCTCCTCTACCCTGAGGGTGGCTTCATCTTGGCACAAGAGCAGGCCATGGATTGACATGTCAGAACAGGAATGGGAATTAAAATGTTTGGCCACGCGAAAGTAATTTTTGAGCTAGTCTCCTTCCACTTCCCCACCTCTTTATTCAGGCTTCTTCCCCTTCCTTCTGAGGAAGGGTCTCAGCCCAAAATATAGTCTGTTTACTCTTTTGCATAGATGCTGCCTGAACTGCTGAGTTCCTCCAGCATTTTGGATGTGTTGCTTTGCTAAAATTCCCTACATGGGAAGAACATTCTTCCTCACAGAAAACTAGATGGGGTTTCACCAGAACCCTCTACAACTGTAGCAAGGTACTTCTGCTCCTCTATTCAAATCTGCTTGCAGTGAAAGCTAACATACCATTTAGTCAGAGGGACAAGAACAAAGAATTGGTAAACACAAACATCTAGCTGCACCCATGAATCTTAATTGGATGATTTGCATTGGTAGCAGATCTATGATGTGTGGAAGAAACTATAGAGAATGCAAGATTATTTCACGGACACACTTTATAACACCCATCATATTATATTCTTTTTGAGCAGAACTTTTAAGTTCAGCCTAAATATGTATAACAAATTTTCATTATATGGGTCTTTCAAGTGAAAAGATCTTACTCAATGCCAAATACAACCCATTTGGTAAAATAATTTTTTTAAAAACTTGCACTGCAGCTGAAGCTACTAAAAGTGACGTTCAAAATCTAATATATAATTAACTCAGAGTTTAGCACAGGGTTTTTATTTCTTAATCTTCAACTTGGGAGGAGGTCGGAAATGGGCAAAGATCGAATAGGTGGCGGTGGCAGTAATGTTAGAAGGGGCCGTGATTATACAAACAAGGAGTATTTAGTGTTTGCAGATAGAATGGAGAGTTGTGGTGGAGGCACAGAGGGGATGTTGAGGGAGATAGAAAATGAAGTTCCATCTCCAAGATAGGGCAGAGATTTGCAATTTGTTTCACAAGAATGTTTTCTGTCCAGTGGTTACAGGATAAATACAATTTAGTAGATTATCTAGTTAATTTTTGCTTGGATAAAATTCCATTTGAAACAAAAAGCCGGTGCCACAAACTGATCTAGTTCTACCAAGGTCAAAATTCTAAGCCCGTTTAGCAGTTAAATATTTAACTATACATGTAAGTTCACATGAAAGCAACCATTAGAATAGAACAGATTCTTATTGCAACCTCAGATGCTGTGTGGGGGCAGTTATACAGACATACTGTCTGTCTGTTACATACTGTCCCTATTGCTGTAATACAGACAGACAGACAGACATACTTTATTGATCCCGAGGGGAAATTGGGTTTCATTATAGCCGCACCAACCAAGAATAGTGAAGAAATATAGCAATATAAAACCATAAATAATTAAATAATTTAATGCACTATATTTTTTAAGCAGAGGTTTTATACCATGCATAAAGAATTTTATGAAAAATTAAGTGTAAGACTTAATGATACACTAAGAGCCATCAGCTGTGTCCATGTCTGCTTCAGAAATGTGAAAACAGTATTCCACAAATATAGCTTAATAGATATACCTATCTTAACCTGATTGCATTCTGCAGGTGTTTATGATATTTCAAGTCAGCCAAAGTTTAAAAAAAAATCATAACTTCACATCCATGTGCTCATTCTCATATCTAAATGGTTACCCTACCAATTACATACCACAAAGACTTAAACAGAACTGTCACAAGAAACACCAGAGAGATTCACAGTCATAAAAGCCACTACTTCAGGCTCTTGTCAAGCTGATTTGTCAAGCTGTCAGTCTCACTTCAGGATAGTTTTCTTCTCATCTCCCTCCTGCCCTCAGCCCCCCCCAGTTTCCCTCCTGCGCTCAGACCCCCCTCCTACAGTCTCCCTCCTGCCCTCAGACCCCCAGTCTCCCTCCTGCCCTCAGACCCCCACAGTCTCCCTCCCGACCTCAGCCCCCCAGTCTCCCTCCCGACCTCAGCCCCCCAGTCTCCCTCCTGACCTCAGCCCCCCAGTCTCCCTCCTGACCTCAGCCCTGCATTATCCCTCCTAGCCTCAGTCCCCCAGTATCCCTCCAACAATTAGATTTTTTGATTGCGCACTCTTGAAGGATTTTGACACAAGAAATTGTTTAACTCCTGATTCACAATTCAGAAAAGGTCACACATATCTCTGAAATGTACTCCAAGACTTCATTAAGCCTAAAATTGACACACAGCTAGATTCTCAATCCACATCAGGCTCTCAATCAGGCACAGCTTTAAAGATGTATAACTGTAAATGTCAATAAATTAGGGATAATAAGAAAGACATCACAATTCCAAATCCAGACAGTCAAATATAAACAATCTAGTTGAAATAACCTACATGAGCTCAATCAGATGGACACCATTAGAAAAATGACTATAGGCAAGGCAACCAATGATTTCAGGTGAAGTAACCGTATCAGTGGGTCTGTTACCAATAGTAGTTTGTCATCCTTCATAACTTTCAAGTTGTTTTTGCTCACGTCAGCTTTGGTCTTACTTTCTTTAGTCTACAAGATGAATAGGGGAAAAATGTCTCTGTAGAATTTGAAAGAATTTCATTAGTCCCAGGAATGTTCTCGAGCTCCAATAATCGGGCTACAGGGCATAATTATCTCAATAATGATGCCTTGGGATTGGAATTATGAGGAAAAATGCTGAAAGAATCTCAGTAACAAATTTAGTAAGATGTCATGCTGGCATCAGTCCTGGAAACAATTGCAAACAAGTATTTTTGCTAACGTGGGGGGTGTGACCACTATTTAAGTGTCAAATGCATTAAATAATTTCAGTCACACAACACTGAATTAATATGTACAGGTGACAGCATTCACACAGTTAGGGTCATAGAATGCTACAGCACAGAAACAGCACGTCAGTCCATACCCTGTGCCGATTCATTAATTTGACTAGTCCCATTGAACTGCACCCAAACCATTGTCCTCCATAACTCTCCTATCCATGTACTATCCAAAATTTTTGTAAATCTTGAAATCAAACCCACATCCATCACTTGCACTGGCAGCTCATTCCACACACTCACCAGCAAGTGAAGAAACTCTCCCTCATGCTCCTTTCACCCATAACTCATGATCTCTAGTTGCAGTCTCACCCAACCTCAGTGGAAAAAGTCTACTTGCATTTAACTTACCTATGCTCTTCAATTTTGTATAACTCCATCAAATCTCCTATGTCCTAGGGAATAAAGTCCTAACCTATTCAAACTTTCCCTATAATTCTGGTCCTCAAGTTCTGGCAACATCCTTGTAAATTTTCTCTGCAATCACTCAATCTAATTTAATTCGTCCCTGTAGGTAGGTAACCAAAACTGGATGCAATACACCAAACTGGGCCTCACCAACATCTTATACAACTTCAACATAACAGCCCAATTCCTGTACTCACTACTTTGATTTATGAAGTCCTATTGCTAAAAGCTCTTTTTTATGACCCCATCTATGCCAGTTTCAAGGAACTAGGATCTATATTTCCAGATGCCTCTGTTCTATCACACTCCTCAGTACCCCACCACTCACTGTGTAAGACCTACCCTGGTTGATCCTCCCAAAGTGCAGCTTCGAAGTATTCATTCAGCTGAACTAATGAATCATTACGACTCAAGTCAGTACCTAGATTTGCTCTCTTGGAGGATATTCTGCAGGGAGGCCTTTTTGTACCGCCAGAGCTTTTTACAGTACAAACACAGCTCCAGATAGCAAGGACCATCAAAAAAACAATTTGGAACACTGAACATCAAAGGCAAGCTTCAGTTTCTTTACAAAAAAAACTAGAAATAAAGTCAAAAATCATGAATTCCTCAGAAAGATTACACGTGGCAGATTATATAAGACTTGCTTTGCTTGCTTTATCTTGACTTGCTTTGTCAAGAAAATGCATATGAAAGCTCTGAATGCAGCAATGATAGGAAGAAGGGGCTGCAAACGAAATGTTGACTGTTTATTCATTTCCACAGATGCTGCCTGACCTGCCAGGTTCCTCCAGCACTGCATGAGTGTTGCTCTGCATTTCCAGCATCTGCAGAATTTCTTGGGATAAGAATAATTTTGCTAACTGTATTTAACAAAACTTTACTGTATCTTGAGGCCAGGTCATTTCTTTTTCAGTATAGTCACAAGAATAATCTATGAATACTATTAAGTCCTGGGAACTTGGTCCTAACTGATTTTTCTCCATGATAACTTGGCTGATCATACAATATTTGGAGAATGCTGGAATGAAGGATGTGAAAATGAAAAGTGTGAGTCTAATAAGCTTGAAAATGCAGAGCTCAAACAACTGAAGCAAAATAATAGTATGTAAATCATGACATTTCTTTTAAATTGGAATTAAGATAATGACTCAGCTCCAAAATATTTCCAAGAGGGCCAAATGACTTAAATGTCTGATTATTTTAAAAATAACATAAATGCAACTGGTTTTAGATGCAATCAATAAATTAATCCAATACAACAAGCTAATCAAGCAATTTGAGCCGCAGAATGAGGTGTTTTTGCTGTCCATTATTAAACATTAACCTAGCATTAGCTCAGGAGTTCCCAACCTTTTTTCTGCCATTGACTAATACCATTTAGCATGGGGTCCATGGACCCCAGGTTGGGAACCCCTGCTTTAGTCTCACGAGCACTGCCTACACACTAACCTCTGGCAGCCACCCGGATAAAGGAGATCAAGGTGGGGCGATCTGTCTGCATCCACTAGGGCTCAGGCAGTGGATCTCGAGCCCCATTTTCAAACCATTATGATGGATTTTTGACATGTACTGTCAAATGCCTTCTCAACTTTTTCAAATATTTTTGAGAATCAGAGACATTTAAACAAAGATAAAATAAATGCACACAATTATTTTAAAAATACATTCAATTAATAATTATTTTAAATTTTCTAAAGAAAAAATCCCCATTGTTTACTTATTCAAGAACCCTAATCAAATAAACAGGGCTCTGCTGTACATAGCAGGAGTAAAGCTGAGGGGCACATGATGAAGTTTTGGCCCAGGCTCAGTGATGGACTCTGCCCTGGACTCAGAGCAGTGGTAGTTGAAAATGTTGTCAGAGCTCCCTATTAAAGTTTCACCAAGGGCAAGAACATTCCCCTCCCCCCAGTGTTTAAATGTTATGCAATACATGATAAAAGACCAATAACTTTCTGGTGCAGGATGCATTTCCATTTAAACGTGACAACTTTTCAAGTACCAGTGATTTAAATGGTACTCAATGACTTACTTCCTCCGATGGTAAAGCTGAATTACAAAAAAAGGAAAAACTAATTTTACTTCATTGCTACTTGAGAACTCAATTGTAAACCGTCTACTTGGGTAACATGTGTACAAGCTGAAACCTGCCATATTTTCCCCCCCCACACAGACTTAAGATTAAAACCTTTGTGAAGTAATATTTCAATGCAGATATAACTTTAATACTTTCCCTCTATGGGTACAAAATTAAGAAACCAAATTCTTTCAGCTGGAGACCAACAGATTATCGAGAGCACTTCAATGAAACATTTCTTTTTACCTCTTTAACCCTTTTCATCAATGTCATCATCTGTTCACAGAAAATGTATGTAGACGCATCTAACCTTAGATCAGATCAAGGACACTTAGTAAAACAATTATAGAAAGCAGTTTATAGACTATATCCTGTCATTCTCCTTATAAACAATTCTGTTAAATCTTTTAACAATGTATTTAGGAGTCTTTCCACGACACCTGACAGAGTAAAAGTTATTGAAAGGATCATGGACACTTATATTTTTCCCTAGGAACTTTTGAATAAATCATAGGACTCAATAATCATACAACACTCATTAAAGCACTAAATGCATACTTTATCGTGATTTAGGGTCCAGTCATATTAAGCTATTTCTAGGTTCCAATCAAATGCTACAAGACACATATATAGCTTGCAACTATTGTATTAGCATCAGTTTAATAGCACCCATGACATTTGAGAAAGAATTCAACTCCCATTTGTCATAACTTAGTTACTATAATATTGCTGTTTCATAATATTGTCCCCAATTTAACAGAAGATACTTTGCTCATATTTCTCACTTTGAGACAAAAACAACTGCATCTTACCTTCCCCAATCATTACGACTCCAATAGACATGCCCATGAACTTGCTTTTTGTCCATACGTGAGTGTTTGCACATATGTTTTTCTCTTCACACTCTACATAAAATCCTGAAACAGGTGGATGATGAGACACCTGCTCTGACACAAATCTTAAAAGATAGTCTGACTGGCCTCTTCCCTCCAAGCCGTCAGAGCACTCTGATTTCAGCAGACAACTCTGTGATGAGGTATTACATGATATACTGCTGGCGGTTTTTGGTACATTCCATGAGCAGTGAAATGTTTCACCAATAATTGGATTGTACGGTTTCTTAGCTACGGCTCCTTTGCGGCCTTCATGGAATGAGGTGAGGTAATACTCAACAAAACGGATCATCCTCTCTTCAGGAGTAGCACCATCTGCGATAGCAATGAAGAGGTCTGGATGGGACATAAAATCCGCATACATCTCCAGTAGTGAACGTTTCTCCAGTATAAAGGTTGGAAGGACCACCTACAGTGGAAACAGAAAAAAAAATTGTTAAATTATGTTAAGTTTTAACCAGATGATATCCAGCAAATAATGACACAAGATAGTTCTAGATTTATATAGAAATATAGGCATCCGTTAGTCTCGTGAGACCATGGATTTGCGCCTTGGAAGGTTTCCAGGACGCAGGCCTGGGCAGGGTTGTATGGGAGATCAGCAGTTGCCCAAGCTGCAAGCTTTCCCCTCTCCACACCACCAATGTTGTCCAAGGGAAGGGCACTAGGCCCCAAGCAGCTTGGCAACGGTGTCGTCACAGAGCAATGTGTTGTTAAATGCCTTGCTCAAGGACACAACACACTGCCTCAGATCACTAGACCGATGCCTTACCCACTAGGCCACGCGCCAACACAGTTCTAGATTAGGTAAGTCAATTGGTTCATCTTGACATTTCACTCAAGCTCCTTTACTAACTTCATCAAGTTTCATAGTATTGCTCTTCATAAAGTGGTAGCATAGCAGTTGGCTCAATGCTATCACAGCTCGGAGAAGAGTTCAGAGTTCAATTCTGGCACTATCTGTAAGGAGTTTGTATATTCCTCCATGACTGCCTCGGTTTCCTCCTACAGTCCAAAGATATACTGGTTAATAGGTGAATTGTCCCGTGATTAGACTAGGGCTAAATAGGTGGGTTGCTGAGCAGAGTGGTTTGTTGGACTGGAAGGGCCTATTCTGTTCTGCATTTTATCTCTAAAAATATAAAAATTAAACCAATTTAGTTGGCTAATATGTTCATCATTATTGTAGAGATTAAAAACAAAGGGGGAGTTGACCCTGTATGATGCAGTATCTACAACAAAGTTATAAAATCAAAGAAAGTACGTTCAAAGCTTTATTGATAAACCAGCAAAATGAACTATCATGTAATGATAAAAACTAATGAAATTAAAACTAGCAATATCATGAAATAAACAGTCTTAGCCTATTTAAACGTTAACAAAGTGTTCTTAGAGATATTTAAGAGTATTTAGCAGTCAACAAAATGTATCACCCATGGCCCATTCATTGGCTCCACCCAAAACTAAAAATAAACCTGACAAAATATGAATACGTAATTAAACTCTTTGCTTCTACCACTCCCCAGCAAACGTGACAAATTACCCATTATAAACTTGCAACACAATACAGACAGACAGCAAATGAATACGTGGCTCCCACAATCATCATGTGTCGTCTCCTAGTAACAAGCAGCTAACCAAGTCATCCTCTGCATTTCCCTCATGGGCCTGAATTTTAATTTATCTACTCTTTAAGTGATATTCAAAAGAAACATCTCCCCTTTTTGTTAAAAATGTACTTAAAATGCATCTTTATAGACAAACCTGCTGAAGGAAATATGCTGCACCCATGACATCAGCTTAAAATTGACCGGAATTTTACGTAACCTATTTACAGTTCTGTGCAAAAGTCTAAGGCACATATATATAGCTAGGATACCAAAGACTTTTGCACAGTACTGTATTTACTTTTCAGACATCACTATAAGTTAATAGTGGTCTCAGATATTTAATACATAATAATTTTGGCACCTAGGAATACATTCCATATCTGTATGGAACAACAGAAGTGTTAAATAATTCTGAAAACAGTTTTTCCCCTTTGTCGGATATACTAATTTAGCTTACAATTATAACAAATATCAGAAATATTAACATTTCAAAATATTTATTGTATGTGCCCACTTTTGTCCCTTTTAAATAATCCAAGTTTAGTATTACGCATTTTATTTAAAAGTAATTTGTTTGTAACTTACATCCCATTTCTATCTCAAATCAATTCATTGATGGACCCAAAAGTTCTCAATACATAAATAATTGATGGACTTACGAATAATGAGGAAGGTTGTCAAGGATACAGTGAGATATTGATCAGATGGAAATTTGGGCAGAGAAATAGTGGATGGAATTTAATCTAGACAAGTGTGAGGGGTTGCATTTTCGAGACCAAATGCAAGAGGAGGGTGCAAATGGCAGGTGCACTGATGTACGGAGGGATTGTGGGATGCACTGCATAGTTTTCTGAAAGAGGGATCATCATCATTCCCACCAACCCTTCCCACCGATCTCCCTCCTGGCACTTATCTTTGTAAGCAGAACAAGTGCTACACCTGCCCTTACACTTCCTCCCTCACCACCATTCAGGGCCCCAGACAGTCCTTCCAGGTGAGGCGACACTTCACCTGTGAGTCGGCTGGTGTGGTATACTGCGTCCGGTGCTCCCGGTGTGGCCTTTTATATATTGGTGAGACCCGACGCAGACTGGGAGACCGTTTCGCTGAACACCTACGCTCAGTCCGCCAGAGAAAGCAGGATCTCCCAGTGGCCACACATTTTAATTCCACGTTCCATTCCCATTCTGATATGTCTATCCACGGCCTCCTCTACTGTCAAGATGAAGCCACACTCAGGTTGGAGGAACCGGCTTATATACCGGCTGGGTAGCCTCCAACCTAATGGCATGAACATTGACTTCTCTAACTTCCGTTAATGCCCCTCCTTCCCTTCTTACCCCATCCTTGACATATTTAGTTGTTTGTTTTTTTCTCGCTCTCTCTGCCCATCACTCTGCCTGTTCTCCATCTCTCTCTGGTGCTCCACTCCCCTTCTTTCTTTCTCCCTAGGCCTCCCGTCCCATGATCCTTTCCCTTCTCCAGCTCTGTATCACTTTTGCCAATCACCTTTCCAGCTCTTAGCTTCATCCCACCCCCTCCGGTCTTCTATCATTTCACATTTCCACCTCCCCCTCCTACTTTCAAATCTCTTACTATCTCTCCTTTCAGTTAGTCCTGACAAAGGGTCTCGGCCCGAAACGTCGACAGTGCTTCTCCCTATAGATGCTGCCTGGCCTGCTGTGTTCCACCAGCATTTTGTGTGTGTTATCATCATCATTATATGGCATGCATATGACATGGGTGATCATGGTCTTTCCATGACCATGACAGCTCGTACATTTTTTCTGCAGAAATGACTTGCCATTGTCTTCTTCTGGGCAGTGTCTTTACAAGACGGGTGACCCCAGTCATTATCAATGCTCTTCAGAGATTGTCTGTCAGTCGTCACATAACTAGGACGTGATATGCACCAGCTGCTCATACAGCCCATCACCTCTTCTAAGGCTTCACTCCACCCTGATTTGGGTGGGGTGAGGGGCTAAACAGGTGCTATACCTTGCTCAAAGGTGACCTGCAGTCTTGTGGATGGAAGGAGCGCCTTACACCTCCTTCAGCAGAGACACATCTCCACCTCACCATCCAGAGAGGCAACACAAGTGGATAAGGATGGTAAAAGGCGTACAGCATGCCTGCTTTAATCAGTAGAATGAGAGTATAGTTGAGATATTATATAGTAGCATTATAAATGTATGGTCACTCCAAACCATCAAGTTTGGAGTATTGTGCACAGATCTGGTTGCCATGCTACAGGAAGGAATCAGATTCAGGCTTATTATCACTGACATAGTGTACATTGTGAAATATATTGCTTTATGGCTACTGTGTACAAGACAAAATATTATTATAAACTACAATAATAAAATAATAAGTAGTGTAAAAGACAAATAGTGAGGTAGTGTTCATGTACTATTCAGAAATCTCAAGGCAGAGAATAAGCAGCTCCTAAAACGTGCATCCTCACACTCCTGTACCTTCTCCCTGATGGCAGTAGTAAAAAGGCATGTCTAGATTGACAAGGTCCTTAATGATGGATGTCACATTCTTGAGGGATCACCTTTTGAAGATGTTCTCTATTGTGGGGATACCATCTCCAGAGGCTGCAGAAGTATTTCACCAGGATGTTTCCTACACTGCTAGATTGGAAAGAATTAACTATAAGGAGTAGTTGGACATACTTGTATTGTTTTCTCTGGAAAGCTGAGATAGACAGGCAACCTGACAAAAGTATATAAGATTATGAGTGACGTAGGTAGAGTAGATAGTTTTTTCCCTAGGGTGGAAGTATCATATTCTAGAGAACTTTGGATTAAGGTGAGAAGGGAAAAGTTTAAAGGAGAAGAAGCTATTTTTTTGTACACAGGGAGAAGTGAGTGCCTGGACACACTGCGAGGGAGAACGGTAAGAACAGATGTTAGAATGAGAATCAGGTCAAATATCACCAGTTTTTGTTGTGAAATTTGTCGGCTTTGCAGCAGTAGTACATTGTAATACATAATAGAAAAAAGGTGAATTACAGTAGATGGTCTGTAAGTGAATCATTGAGTGTATGCTTTCATTACTGATGGCAGAAATGAGAACAAGACAAGACTTGGGTAACGGGGATCCTTAAATGACGTATGCCACCTTCCTGAAGCATCGCTCCTCAAAGATGTACGATACTACGGAGGCTAGTGCCCATGACAGAGCTAAGTTTACGACTCTCTGCCGCTTATTTTGATCCAGTGCAGTGCCCCCCACCCCCATACCAGACAATGGTGTAGCGAGTTAGAATGCTCTCCTTGGTACATCTCTAGAAACTTGAGAGTGTCTTTGGTGACATAACAGATCTCCTCAAGCTCCTAATGAAATATAGCTGCTGTCATGCCAACATTTCAGAAGATTTAAGAACAGGCAGTAAATTTAGGGATACAGACTAGGTGCAAGGAGATGGGATTAGTTAGACTGGCATTGTGGTGACAGACACGATGAGCCCAAGGGTCTGTTTCTATGCTGTACCTTTATAGATTTCCCCTCTCAAAGTTGGCCAACAGCAACTTGCACTTATTTACATCTAAATCCCCAAGATACAGGTTTCATTCTGAATTACTTGGCACAATGAACACAATTAATTTCCCTACTTGTGTGAATTTAAGATTAAAGGTATTGCTTTTTCTGTGTGAGTGAACAGAATACTATTTGTTTGAGGTAAGTAATAAAACCAATACAATCAACAGCTTTCTGAACTTGAAAGTCTAGTTGTCTGAGCCCAATTGAAAAGAAAGTGAAAATTTCAGTTTCAATTAAAAGGTTTATCATTACCAAACCTGTTTACTTTTATTCACATATTCAGCTTAATTATGAACATAACAGATGAATTAACATCTTAAATTCAGCTAGTTTATGTACTTTTTCACACCCACAATTCTTAGATCTCAAGAATGGAATGTTGTTTATCACACATGCTTTTCTCCTCAAACAGAAGAAAGGTGTGCCTGATTAGCAATCACTCAAACCCAATCAATACTTTTTTCTCCTTCCACTCTCCTCGTTCAGTACTCTAGTCAATTTTTATTCAATTTGAACTATCAAATACAGCAGATTTGACTGGGTGGACTTCTTAACCAACAGACCTATGATAATCAAGATCCTCCCCCACTATTATCCTCAACATACCTGCACCCCCACTACCAGGCTGTGTGCTGAGCCCATTGCTCACACATGACTGCATGATCGAACACCAGAGTACAGTCGGCCCTCCTTATCCGCGGCAGATTGGTTCTGGGACCCCTTGCGGATACCAAAATTTGTGGATGCTCAAGTCCCTTATTCAACCTGTCTCAAAGCGGTGGACATTAGGACCCAGCGCCAGAGCTCTGAATGCGCAGTGTTTCTGTTCACGAAAATAATCACGATCGTGATTGAAAATGAAGTGGAAATAATAAAGCAATTGGAAAGAGGTGAAAAACTGTCGGTCATTGGAAAAACGTTAGGCTAGGTCAGTCAATGATCGGAACATTTTTAAAGGATAAAGTGAGAAAGGCTCTGCCCCGATGAAAGCTACAATTATTATTAAGCAACGCAGTGGTTTAATTATTAGGTTTTGGGGTTTTGATCCTCCACATCAAACTGGCACGGTGGAGAGCGCACCAGGGAGCGATCTGTCCCGAGTCCTTCCGTTCCCGAGCCCGGCGCCAAAACATAAGTTCTTAAGTGTTTTATGTGCATAGAAAGATAAAATATATACTATATACTAAGACAAACGTTTGACTAACTGACGCTAAATAATACCGGATGTACCTGTTTCGACTTACTTAGTAAGAGAACTTCCAATTTTTTTCCGATTCCGATGCATGATAACCCACGTACATCCTCCCGCATACTTTAAATCATCTCTAGATTACTTATAATACCTAATACAATATAAATGCTATGTAAAATGGTTGTTATACTGCATTGTTTAGGGAATAATGACAAGAAAGAAGTCTGTATATGCTCGAACAACAAGTGCTGAAAGAGCACTTCTGGGTTTTTGCAATTCACGGTTGGTTGGATTTGCGCATGCGGAATCCGCGGATAAGGAGGGCCGACTGTAATCACATTGTCAAGTTCACCGATGATACTAACTACAGAGAGGAGGTGGAAAAGCGAAGCCTGGCGTCAGGCAAATAATCTCTTCCTCATTGTCAACAAGATAAAGGAGATAGTCATCAACTTCATCAACAGCAGTGGAAACTGAGCTGTTTCAAAATCATGGGAGTGTACATCTCACAGAGACTCTCATGGTCCCAGAACACATTCCATGCAAACCAGGAAAGCTCACCAATGCCTCTACTTTCTGAGGAGGCTGAAGGGAGCTGAAATATACTTGCCTCATTCTGCTGATGTGCAGTAGAGAGCACCCAAACATGCTGCATCACAGGAACTGCAATGTGGCAGATAGGAAGGCTTTACAACAAGTAATCAAAACTGCCGAGTCATCACGGTACCAGTCTACCCACCATCAAGAACAGATATATATAGAAAGGTGCCGGAAAAGGGTCAGTAACATCATGAAGGCTCCCAACCACCCTGCTCATGGACTTCATGGACTGTCTGTCCCACTCCCATCAGGGAGGAGATTACGTAGCATCCAAGCCAGGGCCATCAGATTTAAAATCAGTTACTTTCCCCAAGCAGTAAGAGTGATCAACACCTTCATGCACTAACCCACCCCACCATTTATATTTATTGAGATTTTTCTTTCTTTTTAAATCTTTTTATTAATTTTAAGAAAAACATTAGTGAAATATGAATACAAAACGTTTGAGAGTACATAATTAATAGTTTAAATAGACAATCAGATACGTAATAATCAATATATAAGGCCTCCCAAACTCATAGTATTAATGTAAAAGAATCGAAAAAGAGAGAAAAAAAACCCCCCAACAAAAACTAAAAGAAAACTTAAAAAAAAACTAACCAACATGGGCAATTGCATAATGTTAAATACATACAATAGTGCCGATAACTCCGAAGAGATTTTTATTATTATGTTTTTTATTTTACTGCAATTTTTTGTGCTGCATCAGATCTAGAGTAACAATTATTTCATTCCCCTTTACACTTGTGCACTTTAAATGACATTAAACAACTGTAAATTTGCATTTTCATATCTATAATCTGTTGCAATGAACATCTTATCACCTACCACTATTCTGAACTTAAAACCATAGAACGCCTTTTATCTCAGTATTTCCTTCATCCTACAACATTCATTTTAAGCTTTGGCCCATCTACCCATTACTTAGCAACTCACACAAGCTCTCTTCCTTTGCTGCTGTGTAAAAGTTTCTTCATATTGAGTGCCCTTTGGTTTAGAAAACAAATCTACATGTCAAGAGAGTATTTAATGTAGAAGATTGAGAGGAGATTTGATAGAGGTATCCAAATAATGAGGGGTATCAAAAGGGTAAATGCAAGCAGGCTTTTTCCACTAAGGTTGGGTGAGATTATAACTAGAGGTCATGGGTTAAGGGTGAAATGCTTAAGGGAAACACAAGGGGAAACTTTTTCACTCAGAGGGTGAGGAGCATATGTAATGAGCTACCAGCACAAGTGGTGGATGTGATTTTGATTTCAATGTTTAGGAGAAGCTTGGATAGGTACATGGATGGGAGGGTTAAGGAGGACTATGGTCCTGGTGCAGGTCGATGGGACTAGGCAATTTAAAAGTTTTGGCACAGACTGGATGGGCCAAAGGGCCAGTTTCTGTGCTGTACTTTTCTATTGCTCTGATCTTTCTATCTGGGCCTAGAATCATGTATGGAATTGGTGAGTGGATAGGGAAGGCCAGCCAAGGGAGAAGAAATACAGGTAAATAAGTTTGTGGGTAATGGGCAGATGGATCCAGATAGAAAATGAGTTTGGGTGATCAGTATAGGAGAGGTGGGGTTCAGGAAGGAAGAGTGGTAAGTGGTGTTAAAGACATACAGAGGGCCTGGGTGGACTGGTGAGACTGGGAAGGGACCACAGGGGGTGCAGGCTACCAAAACTAGAAAATCCAATGTTCCCACCATTACACTGTAAGCTACCCGAGTGGAACACAGGAGGTGTTTTTCTTCTAGTTTGTGTTTGGCCTCATAGTGAGAGTGGAAGAGGGAGAGGACAGACAAAGTCATTGTTTAAATGGAAGAGCGGTTGAAATGACATGCAACTAAGTTCAAGATGGTCATAAAGGTCAAGGTGCTGGTGCTCGGCAGTGGTTGTCTAGCCTACACATTGTCTTGCTGGCATATTAGGGGCCACTTTGTCAGCACCAAATATGGGGGGGGAGAGAGGGTTATGGGACAGGTGGCAGAAGGATGCCAGGGGTGGGGGGGTGGACCTACCCAGCCCTGAGTCACCACACAAGGTCATTTGTTTCCAAACAATTGATTTATCGATCTCTCTGGAGCTTCCTGCTCCCTCCCCTCTCCCTTCCCCTTTTTCCAAACACGCTTCCCCTCTCCCTGCCCCCTTCCCACACTCAGTCCACAATGGAGACCCATATCAAAATCAGGTTTATAATCGCACATGCCATAAAATTTGGTTTTTTTTTGGCAGCAGCACAGTGCAATACATAAAATTACTACGGTATCGTGCAAAAGTCTTAGGCTCCCGAGCTATACATGTACCTAAGACTTTTGCACAGTTCTGTATTATCCACTGAATTTCTTCCCCTTAGGTTCATCTTCCCCTCTTTCAGCTGGTACCACCTGCAACTATTCCTCCCTTATCTGCTTCCACCCATCACCTTAATTTCACTCCTCCCTCTCACTTCTATAAAATTTACTCTCTTTCCTCTACAGGATCTTGACCCCAAAATATCAACCATCCCTTTGTGTCTACAGATGTTGCTAGAGCCATGGAGTTATTGCAGCAGTGTACTGCTTGCTCCAGATTCAAACATCTGATGTCTTGTGACTATTTTATAAGTCTGGCATGCTAAAAGCAAAATACACACAAAAAAACTTGAGCACTTAAAATGTTAGTAGTTGTTATGCATAGCACACTGATCGATAACATACTATGTACTTACTCGTGTCAAATCCATACCAAGCTTCAGCTGAGACAACAGGTGTAGTATCACGCTACGCTGTTCTTCAACCACTTCCAGATCATCTTCCTCCTCATCCTCAATAGAATCTTCTCTTTCATCATCTGGGTTTATTTCTTCAGGCTCCTATAGACAAAATTATGTTAATAAAAGTGAGGCACAGAACATTTTTTTTTAGTTGATTCTAAATTAAACATCGAGGTTAAGTATGAATTAACATGTGATGAAAGGAACTAGTATTTCAGCTTCTCTATCCTGAACTGCAGATCTTAGGAACTGGGACTATATAATACCATAAATATTTAAAAAAATACAAATATCAGAATCAGGTTTAATATCACCAGCATATGTTTTTGCATTGTACTGCTCTTGATCTGAAACCTGGTACTTGCCTTTACACAAATAATGTCATTAGCCATCTTTAATTATACAAAGTTACAGAGTGGGGTTCGATAATCCACCAAAGAAGCTGCTATACATTCCCATGTACAGTACTGTGCAAAAGTCTTAGGCACATGTACATAGCTAGGATGCTTAAGACTTGTGCACAGAACTGTAGTAATTTTATGTATTGCACTGTACTATACTACAACAACAAAAAATAAATCATGACATGTGTGCGTGACGATAGACCTGATTCTGATATGGGCCTCTGTTGTGGACTGAGAGTGGGAAGGGGGCAGGGAGAGGGGAATTATGGTTGGGAAAAGAGGAAGGGAGAGGGGAGGGAGCGGGAAGTCAGAGAGACATTCTGTAATGATTGATAATTGTTTGGAATAAATTGAATTTGCCTGGTGTCTCAGGGCTGGGTGTGTCTGCATCGATGCCACTGCCTACCCTTGGCACTGCTTCTCTGCCACCTGTCCCTCACCCCTCCTGCAGCATTCCCTATGACCTTTGCTCGCAGATTTACAACTCACTTTCCACTCCAAATAGACAAATACTGTACTATATAAAAGTATTATGCATCCTAGCTACATATGTGCCTAACACTTTTGTACAGTACTGTGATAGGTATCCATAAATCTGCATTACCAGACTAAAGATGTTAGTGAACTCAAGTGAAAATCTTGGCACATTTAGGCAGATACTGGCTCGCTCAACAGAGACCAGTTTTGACCTGGGGGATTTCCAATCGATTGTACTACAGCAATGAAAACCCCCCAAGGTTACAATTCCTGAATCCAGTGTAACCACACACAGAAAATAGTGAAGTAAAATGGACAAGAGAATTATTCAAAACACCCTTTGTATTGGCAGAAGAATCTAAACTATTTGACCTAAATAACTAATGAAAATAAAGTGAAAGATGAAACTTGAAGGAGAATTGAGATATAACAACTGCAGTGCAGCAACCATTCGTTGAATATAAGGAAGCTGATGTACATTTGTAGCTTGTGCATCGAGTTAAGGAACATTGAAAAGCACGAAGGATGTATCCTGAATTTGAACAGCATCGTTCACATCTTCAGTACATCCCACAATGCTCCACAACAACTAACTTTCTTAACATTTATGAACTTTTTCCTTAGCACAGTGTTTCCCCAACCCGCATTCCCAGACACTTTGCTTCATGATATTGGTCCATGGTATAAAAAAGGTAGGGAACCCCTGTCGTATTAGATATGCGTTCACCTGGTGGCTATGGATTTAATTCAGGGGGTAGCAGTTTTTGTTTTAAACACTCAGAGCATTTAAAAACTGAAACATACTTTCAAGGGGAGAGTGAAGGCTAGTACTCTTACTGAATGGTCAGCATTTATGTGAGCACGTGAAAGACTATTGTCAAATGCCTGAAAATAGTATTGGTGTACTAAGATATTTGAAGGCCAACACATCACAGTGAACTGAAGGGACCAATTTCCATACTGTGCGATGGCACATACGTATCTATTTTCACTCCTGGGTGGGAAAAAGAGCAACTTACGCAAACCACAATTGAGTTTCTTGACGTGTTCACTTTTAGGTTCTTACACCAACTGGTTCACAACTGACACATAATTTTAAAATAAATTCATAGTTCTTCTCAATTATTTCTCCTGAAATTCTGTTCAATAAAATCAAATTGTAGAATGTTGGGAATAAAAATCCTTAGACTTCTTGTTAAATTAAATCTGAAATAAATTAATTATATTAGAAGCGAATAAGTAACCAAGGCTGAAAGGCAAACATTGCTTTGTGGAATGTAGCCACTAAATCCTGCGGAGTATTGGCAAGGGAATGTAACATGAAGTTGAAAATAAATAGGTACAGGGTTAGATAATATTCCAACCCTTAATGGATGTTGACAAGCAGAAAAAAATGCAGAGGCAAGAAATCTGAAATAGAAAATAATGGAAGATTAATTCATATACAAGAAGTTAAATTTGTACGAGCATACAACTAATTCTTAGCTTGTTAATTTTTACACATGCTCATATATCATGAGCAGAAAGATGAAATATTGGTCAATCTGTTCCGTAATTCAGGGCAAGCTTAAACAACTTAAAGTGCACAACTCAAAAAGGTCTGCAGTGATAAAGCTGATGCGAAAGTAACGAAATGGAGCTATATGAACTTTGCCTTATGTATAGACAGCAACATTTAACATGTGTTTCACTGACATGTATTTGAAGAAAAGTGCCAAATTCAAATTGTGCCACCCAACTAGAAGCAATCAAAGAAATAAGACACACGTAAATAATTTGCAAGTCTATTATTTGGGTGGTGGGATGGAGATACATCTCTACCAAAGAAGGTGCAAGACATTTCTTCCCTGCAGGTCACCCTTGAGCAAGGTGTACACCTGTGTAGCCACCCCCCCGATCAGGATCACATGAAGCTATGCGAGCAGGTGATGGATTATTGTACAACACAAGTCTTGGTAATGCGACAACTGACGCCAGGCAATCTCTGAAGAGTATTGATAATGGCTGAGGTGACCTGTCTTGAAAGACACTGCCCAGAAGGCAGCAATGGCAAACTACTTCTGTAGAAAAATTTGCCATGAACAATCATGGTCATGGAAAGACCATGATCACCCATGTCATATGACATGGTATGTAATGATGATCATCACTCACATGATAAAATTAAACAAGAACAATGCAATAAATCAAAATTAGATTGCTTTGTGGTCTTGAGTGGCAGGGGTGGTTGGAGTTGAAACTTGAAACGAAAATGCTACAATGAAAAATTTATTAGATAAGGGCAGTACCAAAATACTTCATTCTGATTCCTTGACATTTTCATAAAAATAAACATTACACACTCAGTTTAAAATGGATTTAAAGATTAAAAATTGTGATCTGGCTGCACCACAGAAAATGTGATGAAAAATATTTTTGCCAGAAAGTCTTAGTGAAACAATGAAAACTTCTAAAATGGACTTGACAACACATGTGTTTGCAGGTTAGATTCCAAGAATGAAAGGCTTGACAGACAGACAGACATACTTTATTGATCCTGAGGGAAATTGGGTTTTGTTACAGCCGCACCAACCAAGAATAGTGTAGAAATATAGCAATATAAAACCATAAATAATTAAATAATAATGTTAATCATGCCAAGTGGAAATAAGTCCAGGACCAGCCTATTGGCTCAGGGTGTCTGACACTCCGAGGGAGTTGTAAAGTTTGATGGCCACAGGCAGGAATGACTTCCTATGACACTCAGTGTTACATCTCAGTGGAATGAGTCTCTGGCTGAATGTACTCCTGTGCCTAACCAGTACATTATGGAGTGGATGGGAGTCATTGTCTAAGATGGCATGCAACTTGGACAGCATCCTCTTTTCAGACACCACCGTCAGAGAGTCCAGTTCCACCCCCACATCATCACTGGCCTTACGAATGAGTTTGTTGACTCTGTTGGTGTCTGCTACCCTCAGCCTGCTGCCCCAGCACACAACAGCAAACATGATAGCACTGGCCACCACAGACTCGTAGAACATCCTCAGCATCGTCCGGCAGATGTTAAAGGACCTCAGTCTCCTCAGGAAATAGAGACAGCTCTGACCCTTCTTGTAGACAGCCTCAGTGTTCTTTGACCAGTCCAGTTTATTGTCAATTCATATCCCCAGGTATTTGTAATCCTCCACCATGTCCACACTGACCCCTTGGATGGAAACAGGGGTCACCGATGTCCTAGCCCTGCTCAGGTCCACCACCAGCTCCTTAGTCTTTTTCACATTAAGCTGCAGATGATTCTGCTAACACCATGTGACAATGTTTCCCACCGTAACCCTGTACTCAGCCTCATCTCCCTTGCTGATGCATCCAACTATGGCAGAGTCATCAGAAAACTTCTGAAGATGGCAAGACCGTGTGTTGTAGTTGAAGTCCGAGGTGTAGATGGTGAAGAGAAAGGGAGACAGGACAGTCCCCTGTGGAGCCCCAGTGCTGCTGACCACTCTGTCTGACACACAGTGTTTCAAGCACACGTACTGTGGTCTGCCAGTCAGGTAATCAATAATCCATGACACCAGGGAAGCATCCACTTGCATTCACTGTCAGCTTCTCACCCAGCAGAGCAAGACAGATGGTGTTGAACGTACTGGAAAAGTTAAAAAACATGACCCTCACAGTGCTCGCCGGCTTGTCCAGGTGGGCGTAGACACGGTTCAGCAGGTAGACGACGGCATCCTCAACTCCTAGTCGGGGCTGATAGGCGAACTGGAGGGAGTCTAAGTGTGGCCTAACCATATGCCGGTGCTGCTCTAGAACAAGTCTCTCCAGGGTCTTCATAATGTGGGAGGTCAATGCCACCAGTCTGTAGTCATTGGAGCCACTGGGGCACACCGTCTTCGGTACAGGAACAAGGCAGAATGTCTTCCACAGCACAGGAACCCTCTGGAGACTCAGGCTCAGGTTGAAGACAGGGTGAAGTACTTCACATAGCTGGGGGGCACAGGCTTTGAGCACCCTGGGGCTGACACCATCCAGGCCTGCAGCCTTGCTTGGATGGAGACGTTTCAGCTGTCTTCTCACCTGTTCAGCTGTGAAGCCCACCGTGGTGGTTTCAGGTGGGGGAGGGGTGTAGTCATGAGAGCAAGGTGGGGGGCTGTGAGGAGGGGTAGGAGGGAAGAGTGAAGTACGTGTTGGCTGGGGGCCGACAACAGATGAATCATGTGGGGGATGGACAGGGGCCACAGTGTCAAATCTGTTGAAGAACAGGTTAAGTTCATGAGGTCATGAGATATGTTTGGTGGTTCTGGGCCTCTATTCACCGGAATTCAGGAGAATGAGGTGTGACCTCATTTAAAAACCTATCAAATGTTGAAAGGCCTTTATAAAGTGGATGTGGAGAGTGAATCCATACCCTGTGGTGAGAGAGCCTAAGACCAGGGGACACAGCCTCAACATAGATGGATGTACTTTTAGAAGGAGATAAGGAGGAATTTCTTTAGCCAGAGAGTGGTGAATCTGTGGAATTCTTTGACACAGATGACTGAGAAGGCTAAGTCATTGGGTATAGTTAAGGAGGTGGTTGACAGATTCTTGATTAGACAGGGCATGAACGGATACAGGGAGAAGCCAGAAGATTGGGGCTCAGAGGAAAATTGGGTCAATCATGACGAAATAGTGGAGCAGATTTGTTGGGCCAAATGGCCTAATTCTGCTCCATAACTTATGGTCTTATAATCGCAACAAAGACTATTCCAGATTAGTACAGGCTTGCATACAAAACCAAAGAAAATGGGTAAGGTTTAAAGAAAATTTCAAATCAAAGACAAAAACAAAAAAAATCACGATCCACATTAAGCAGTTAACATATCTAGTTGACCGAAAACCTTATGGAAATTTTAAAAACGGTTAAAAATGCAGGGTCAGAACAATGATGAAGTAAATTGCATAGAATATCAAGTTGAACAGCCATGAACTTACAGATTACAAAGTAATTGCTCATTACAAATTACCTCAATGTAACACTTGATGACACTCTCTCCTTTGAATTATGAACCTTTTTAAATTTTAAAAAATATACTTTCCATCACTGATTACTGAAAATATTATGGTTTTAATATTAAGTTAACAAAATCATTGTGCAAAATAATTAAAAAGATTTTGAACAAAGGAATTTGAGAAGCAAAGAAAGATATTAGGAAGACTGAATTGAACTGGCCTCCAGTTCCTTTCAGCTGATCATGCTGGTTCTATTACAGCACTACTCAATGGCAATAATTGGATTATATTATGGAACTTCCAACAGTCAGCAGCATGTCCAGGTGCAAATTTGTACACAGTTGCAACAAAAATAAGGTTGTGAAAGTAGATGATTCTAAGTTTCCTCATATTGACTGGGACTCCCATACTGCAAAAGGACTGGATAGGTTTGTCAAAGTACATAAATGTCACCAGGTACAACCGTAAGATTTGTTTTCTTGCAGGCACACACAGTAAATCCAAGAACCACATCAGAATCAGTGATAGACTGCACCCAACAGGACCGACAAACAATGTAAAAAAGACAACAAACTGGAAAAACTAAAGAAAAAATAAAAATAAGAAATAAACAAGCAATAAATATTGAGAACACGAGACAGAGTCCATAGGTTGTGAGAACAGTTTAGTGATGGGGCAAGAGAAGTTACTCCGTTTGGTTCAAGAGTCCAATGGTTGAAGAGCAATAGCTATTCCTGAACTTGGTGGCGTGGGTCCCAAGGCTCCTGAATCTTCCCTCTGATGGCAACAGCAAGAAGAGAGCATGTCCGAGGTGATGGGGGTCCTTGATGATGGATGCTGTTTTCCTGCAGCAGTGCTCTGTGTAGATGCTCACCCGGTGCTCCCGGTGTGGCCTTTTCTATATTGGTGAGACCTGACGCAGACTGGGAGACTGTTTCGCTGAACACCTACGCTCGTTCCGCCAGAAAAAGCAGGATCTCCCAGTAGCACGCATTTTAATTCCACGTCCCATTCCCATTCCGATATGTCTATCCACGGCCTCCTCTACTGTCAAGATGAAGCCACACTCAGGTTGGAGGAACTTGCTTATATACCGGCTGGGTAGCCTCCAACCTGATGGCATGAACATTGACTTCTCTAACTTCTGTTAATGCCCCTCCTCCCCTTCTTACCCCATCCCTGACATATTTAGTTGTTTGTTTTTTTCTCTCTCTCTGCCTGTTCTCCATCTCTCTCTGGTGCTCCACTCCCCCTTTCTTTCTCCCTAGACCTCCCGTCCCATGATCCTTTCCCTTCTCCAGCTCTGTATCACTTTTGCCAATCACCTTTCCAGCTCTTAGCTTCATCCCACCCCCTCCGGTCTTCTATCATTTCACATTTCCACCTCCCCCTCCTACTTTCAAATCTCTTAGTATCTTTCCTTTCAGTTAGTCCTGAAGAAGGGTCTCGGCCCGAAACGTCGACAGTGCTTCTCCCTATAAATGCTACCTGGCCTGCTGTGTTCCACCAGCATTTTGTGTGTGTTGTTTGAATTTCCAGCATCTGCAGATTTCCTCGTGTTCCCTCCTACATTTACACACTTAGTCCAGCGGTTGTGGAGCATACAGATCTTGGACCTCCAGAAAGTGTCCACAAATGGGTGATTGATAAGTTCATGGCCTAAGGCAGAAGGAGATGAGTTATACAGCTCTCTTTACATGTACATGCAGTTCAACTCTTTGAGTGATTATGCAGAAAGTTTGAAATTAATAACTCATCAGGGGTGATTGATATGTTTGTGGCCTAAGGTAGAAGGAGATGAGTTATTAACTTCAAACTTTCTGCATAATCACTGTGTGCTTTCTTTGTAACTGCACTTACATACTGAGCCCAGGTCAGGTCCTCTGAAATGATAACACCAAGTAAGTTAAAGTCTGTCTACTTCTGCTCCCCGATGACAACTGGCTCATAGACCTCCAGTTTCCTCCTCCTGAAAACAATAATCAGCTGTTTGATTTTTTTTTAATATTGAGAGAGCGAGGCTGTTGTCGTGGCACCACTCAACCAGATTTTTATTCTCCCTCCTATATGCTGATTTATCATCACCTTTGATCCAGCCAATAACAGTGGTGTCATCAGCAAACTTAAATATGGCATTGGAGATGTGCTTAACTTCATAGTAATAAGTATAAAGAGAGAAGAGTGAGGGAGTTTGGCAAATATGCAAGAAAGTTTCCTTAATCAATACGTAGAGGTCCCAAGTAGAGAGGGCATGATGCTGGATCTCCTCTTAGTGAGCAAGATAGTGCAGGTGGCACAAGTAGGGGAACAATGGATCCAATTTCAAGATAATTATGCAGAAGAATAGGATTGGTCTCAGGTTAAGATTCTAAATTCGAGAAAGGCTAATTCTGATGACATCAGAAGAGATTTGGCAGGAGTAGTTTGTGATAGGTTGTTTTCTGGCAAAGGGATGTTGGTAAATGGGAGGCCATTAAAAGTGAAATATTTAAAGTACAGAGTTTATATGTTTTTTTTAAGAAGTAGAAGGCCATCTTGCTGGTCACAAAACTCCAAACATAGTCTGACCTATGCCTTATAAAGCCTTAGAATTACATCCTTGCTTTCATATTCTAGTCCCCTCTAAAAGAATACTAACACTGCCTTCCTCACTACCAACTCAAGCTGCAAGTTAACCTTTAGGGAAACTTACATGAGGACTCCCAAGTCTCTTTGCACCACTGATTTCTCAATTTGCTTCCCATTCAGAAAACAGTCTACACCTTTATTCCTTCTACCAAGGTATATGACCATACACTTCCCTACACTGTATTTCATCTGGCATTTTTTTTCCCTGTAAGACCATGGGTTCCCATCTTGTTTAGCAGCTTCGCGTGTAATACCTTGTCAAAGGTCTTCTGAAAATGCAAGTATATGATATCTATAAGATCCATAATTCCTCAAAAATGGTGTCACAGGTAGACGGGGTTGTTAAGAGAACTTATGATGTATTGCTTCTCCAAAATCTGAGTATTAAGTACAGATGAGAATATGTTATGTTGAAGCTGTATAACACTTTAGTAAATCCAAGCAGGCTTTTCCCTCTGAGGTTGGGTGGGACTAGATCAAAGGTTAAAGGTGAAAGTAGAGCATTTAAGTGGAACCAGAAGGGAATATTCTTCACTCAGAGGGTGGTGTGGCTATGGAACGAGCTGCCAGAGCAAATGACAAATGAAGGTTTGATTGTGACATTCAAGGGAAGATTGGATAGATACGTGTATGGGAGGGGTATGGAGGGCTGTGGTCTCCATACTCCTCCCATACTATGCAGAATAACAATTCAGCATGGACTAGAAAGTCAAAGAGTTTGTTACTGTGCTATAGTGCTCTATGACACTGAAAGTGAGTCTTCTTCATCTATCTGCCTGTTAGTTCCTCAAAGAATCCCAACAGATTGGTTAGACAAATTTTTTACTTAAGAAAACCATGCCTATTTTATCATATGCCTCAAAGTACTCGAATACCTATCCTTATCAATGGATTCTAACATCTCGGCAATCACTACTGGAAGCCTAAGTGACCTATAATTTCCTGTGTTTTCCTTCTTCCCTTCACATTTGTGATTTTCCAGTTCACCGGAACTATTTCAGAATCTAGTGATTCTTGAAAGACCACTACTAATGCCTCCATAATCTCTTCAGCCACCCCTTTCAGAATCCTGGTGGTCCAGGTGATTTAACTACCTTCAGACTTCCGATTCTCTCTGCTATCTTTAAGGAATTTGTACATAACCATGTGGGTTTCCTCAGAATGCTCCAGTTTCCTCCCACATTCCAAAGACAGATGATTAGGGCTAGTGTGTTGTGGGCCTGCGCTGTAAGTTGGGTAACACCTGCAGGCTGCACAATCCTCACTGAGACACATTCCACTGTATCTTTCAATGTACATGCGACAAATGAAGCTAATACTTCTAATCTTTCTTTCTTCACAATGAAGACTAATCAAAGTTCTTATTCACTACATCTGCCATTTCTTTGTCCCCCCTTACTGCCTCTCCAGCATCATTTCCTGATGTCCACTCTTTCCTTTCTTTTACTCTTTATATGCCTGCAAAAAACTTTTGGTATTCTCTTTTATATTATATTTCATCTTTTCTCTTATTTGAGTTTCCTTTTGTTGGCTTTTAAAACATTATCAATCCTCTAGTTTCTAATTTTTGCTATATTGTATTCCCTCTCTTGCTTTTATGTTATCCTTGAGTTCACTTGAGAGCCATGTTTGCCTCGTCCTGTTTTAAGAATGCTTCTCCTTCTTTGGGATGAACCGATTCTACATCTTCCAAATGCTTCCAGAAACTCTTGACTTTAATGCTCTTTTGTCATCCCTGCTAGTGTACCCTTCAAATCAATCTTGGCCAGTTCCTCTCTCATGCTTCTGTAGTTACCTTTATTCAGTTGTGATACCGATACATCCAGTTTTGCTTCTCCATCTCAAATTGCAGGGTAAATTGTATCACATTATGATCACCATCTCCTAAGTTCTTTCATCTTCAATTCCCTAATCAAATCTGCATCACTGCACAACACTAAATCCAGAATTCCCTTTTCCCTAATGGGCTCAATCAGAAGTTGTTCTAAAAATCCATCTCATAGGCATTGTAAAAATTCCTTCTTTTGGGATTCAGTACCAATCTGAAGCCACCTCAACTCCTCTGTCCACTTGTCTATTCAATAGGAAGTGTATTGTAAATACTCCCTTACAGAATACACAGATCACTGATATCAAAGATCTGAAATATAGAATAAAAATTCACTTCTACAAATTTTTTAGTGAAAACGAAAGTAAATAGACACAAAATATTGTGGCTTTGGATTACGGAAAATCACCATGTAATTCCTTCCCCTCCCCCACTCCCCCCTAACACAGGGGTCACCTATCACATGTTGCATGAAATATGTTACTCAAAAACTCTCAATCTACATCAATTAACATGAACAAAATAAAATTAATATCTTAGTCAATAAGCTTACAGATATCAAAGAGCAAAAGTCACAACAATTCAGAACCCTTCATGAAGATTCCTCTTAATGCTGATTAACTGTTGAAATGAATGAACATAGAGCTGGTTAATAATTAAAAGGTTTAATTTTAAAAATTCACTAAGTTTGTAATATGGCAATTCTCCACTAGGTATCATGCAAATGAGAATCATCCCACAATAAATTGCAATAGTGCTTTTAACTTATAGATGCTGGGTTCAACACCTGTTTTTAAATACGGTAGGTGACGAGGGCAGGGACAGGGTCTTGGATAACCATTCCTGCACTTTTCATATACAGAACGAAATGTGTAACAACTCTGTTTATAATTTTGCAAGTTTGACAGATTTACAAAGGTCAATAACTACAATGCTGCATTTGCAAACAGCAGTTATGACCAAAGAATTAGCTTTTCCAAATTAGCAAAGTATCAATGATGAATTGACATTAGCATCCTGAAATAAGGAAAGAAGGGGAAAGCTGGGAGAAATAACTTTTTCAGTATTTCAAAGCTAAGAATACAAGACTTTGTAATGAAAACTGACTTCAACAATGTCATAGAAAAAGGAACATGAATGGCTTATTTGAAAAGTACAACAGGAAGGAAAGTTAGGGAACTGCAACAGCATATGGGTTACAATGATAAAGCAGTATACTATTTTAATAAGTTAGCTGGCACAACAGGAAACAGCTCAAGCAGCTCAAATAGATAGCCTGGCGATTCCTGAGAATACAGACCTTAGGAAAAGTGTAATGTAGTACCAGAGGGACAGTTACAGCTTTCTTATTGCCTAATGCATTCTCCTGTAACCCTGGCTCAGCAAGACTGAATTGGTCACTCCACTTCCCAAAATGATGAAAAAGTATGCAAGGGCATTTCTGTAAGGAGAGATTGGATTTCAAAATTTACAACTTTTACTGCATTCTCAATTCACATACAAATCTACTGTCCCATTTTGTCTTATGTAGTGTGAAACCGAAAGGAAAAATACATAAAAATAGCTTTTCCTTTACAGTATTCATGGCGTAAATAATTTGACAGAATTGATCGTTAAACATAGCTATAAAACACCTGAATTTTGTAGAAAATTAATAATATTTTAGATATAAGGGTAGACCGACATGCAATGTCTTATATTTCTATAATATTTCATAAAAACATATTTTAAATGTTAAGTATATGGTATTACATTAATACACAAAATTGTAGCTGACAAGAAAAAGCTTTTGGTAAGGAAAATAAGCACTGAATCTTTAAGAATTTCAAGTCAGCCAAGCATTCCTTCAGGTTGTAGGTGACCTTACATTTTGTCCCCAGGGCAAAACAACAGAATCATCCTGAAATAAACCACACCCAAAAGCTATCCTACAACAGGAATGAATCAAAAACAAGATCAAAATCTAAACCATCAAACTATTTGCAAGGTAAATAATTGCCATATTTCTAACATTCGTTAAAGAACTTGATAGGAGCTTTTTGGGGGTGAATGTTGTTTATCTCAGTATATTAAGGTTAAAAAGGTTACGATGTTGAAAACTGTAGATTTACTTTTAAAAGTGCCTCACCCGTGTCATTTGGTAGTGTTCAGAAGCTGGCTGATCTTCACAAGCAGCTTTTGACTGAGCCTTCTCAGTTGACAACTGATGTTCATTTCCGTTCTTGAGGTTGTCTGCTAGTGATAATTTCGGCTCCAACCATTCAATTGTTGTTCCTGAAACAAGTGGTAAGCTAGCTTTGAATTTTTTCATAATCACAACCAAGAGAAAACTGCTAACCATTCAAACTAATCAGATTCCTTAGTCACCAAAAAAAAATCTACAAAAGGAAACCTATGAAAGAAGTCTGAGGCAACGCCTACTATCGTCACCACAGGTATCAAAATACAGACTGGTGCATTCATTTTAATCTGCATCTATCAAACCTACTGAAACTTGATAGTGCCAAGCACATCTTGAAAATCAACCAAGTTTGGAAGTACCATGTGACACATCAAATTGTTTAGGAACCAGTGCTACAAAAATCAATTTGTTATGGTGTGAACTATAATTATCAAAATGTAAAACAAAAAGCATAAAAATTGGAAGTTATAGTTATGGTCAGTGTTATTACCACATACAGCTAATCAATAATTAATATTTTTAGTCTCTGACAACTGAGCATACAATTTGTAACTCTGGCAAAACAGCTCAGTTAACATTTCATGGATCTCAGGTTGCTTCAGCTGTTATCGGAGTGGCATTGCTTCCTAATAAATTATTAAAAATTTATCAGTTTCAAAGATACATCAAAATCACAAGGTTTCAAAAGGTTTATTTAAGTCTATAGTCAACGTAATGATTACAATAGTTCAAAAATATGATAGGCCTAAAAGAAGATCTTTACCTTTATATTCACTGCTCTGCTCTACAGGTGTAGGGAGCAGCAGCAGATTATCTGCCTCAGAGTTCAGATACCCAAGCTTCTACATAATTTGTCCTCTGCTTACATTTAGAGATTTTGAGAAGGGGTGGGAGATGTGGGTGGAAAAGGTAAATCTTCCTAGCATTCCCTTATCTAGGAATAATATCCCAGCTTAAGAACACAAAATGCAGAAGCAATATCAAGTTCAGTTTATTGTCTGTCAAATGTATACCACCAAGCTAAACAACATTCCTCTGTACCAGGGTGCTCAACACAGTACATAAAACTCACACACATAACACACAAAATACTATTGCCCACTAGTAAATTAACAAATAACAAGGTACCTTTATGACACAAGTTAAAAAGTAAACAGTCTAAAGCTTACTGGTTCTTCATGCCTAATGAGACCTGGGTGGTGCTAAGGGTCTGGGGGAAGAAGCTGTTTCCCATCATAACAGTTCTTGTCCTAATGCTACAGTACGTCCTGCTTTATGATAGGGGATCAGAGACTGTTGGACGGATGGGAGAGATCACTAACAATGCTAAGAGCCATGCGTACTCAGTGCTCCTGATAAACATTTCAGATGAAAGGGAAAGCAGTGATCCTTCTAGCAGTCCTTACACACCTTTGCAGGGACTTGTGGTTGATCAGGACACAATCAATGGTGCTCCTGTACAAATTGATTAGAACGTGGGAAGTGTGGGGGGTGGGAAGGCTCACTCGCCTCAATCTCCTCAGGAAACGAAGACTCTGCTGTATTTTCTTGACCAAAGAGCTGATGTTGAGGGACCTGGTGAGATCATCCTTTATGAGCACTCCCAGAAACTTGGTGCTCCTAACTCTCTCCACAGAGGAGCTGTGTATGTGCAGTGAGGAGTGGTAAGCCTGCACCTTCCTAAAGTCCTCAGTCATCTCTTTGGTCTTTTCCACACTGAGTTTCAAGTTGTTGTGCTACACCATTATGCCAGCCGCTCTAACTCTTCTCTGTTGCCATCTCGTCGTCATTGTTGATGAAGCCAGCAATTGTTGTAACATGATTCCGTCTGAACTGGTTCCAGCAGCATGAACACTGAGCACAGCCCTGGGGTACGCTAGTGCTCAGCAAGACAGAGCTAGAGATCAACAACAACCTTGTACCTCATCTACTTTTGGCATCAGAAGGTTCTGCAGTTACACATCTCCAAAATCAATCCTGATTTTGTTTGCTGTCTGTATTGAGTTTCTCACTATGACCATGTAGGTAGCACCCTCCATAGTCCAACGATGTACTGATTCATAGGTTACTGCAGATTACCTCTAATGCAGGCAGATGCAGGGCAACTAAGGAGAGTTAAAGGACTTGTGAGAGGATACATTTCAAAGAAAATATACAAAGGCTCCCAGAGCTAGCCTAGACTAGATGAACTGAATGGCTGCCTCCTGTGTTGTAAAGGACCAAGATACCGTGAAATAATTTCAAAGATTCAAAGTACATATATTATCAAAGTATGTATGCCACATGCAACCCTAAAATTTGTCTTCCCACAGACTACTGTGAAACAAAGAAACACCATGGAACCCATTCAACGAAAACATCAAACACCCAACACATAAAATAAAAAAGCAAGTAGCATAAACTGCAAAAAACAGAGAATATAAAACATCAAACCACAAGAAATGTTCAGTTTAGTGCAGTTCAGCTCAAATTAGCGCTGTCATTTGTTGACTGCAGACTGCACAGCCAGTCTGTGTCAAAGTGCCTCGATCAACATTGCGCAAAATAGCAATAAAAAAGGATTAACCAGAAACAATATGAACTGCAGAGGCCAATACACAAAATAACAATTAAACCTTGCCCAAGACCCAGGCATCATCCTCCTGCAACACTGAACGAGAGGGAGACAGACACCAGTCAGATTTACTGCACCATTAACCAATACCTACTTTATATCCATTGATTCCCACAGCTCCTCCCACCATAACTCCTGCAATGATGCCATCTGTTTTTCTTAGTTTCTTCACATCCAATACATATACTCTCAAGGTGATAATTTACATACCTGAACTTCAGAAATACCCTTGTTTTCAAGAAATTTGGCTTTCCCTGCTCTGCAGTTAATCAAGCTGCACTCACTTGCATTTCCTTTATTACCTGGATGGCTACGCTCACCTTCCCCACGTCTCCTCACATGGAATACAACTGATTATTGACTACAAGAGGAGGAAACCGGTGCTCCAGGAGCCAGCCCTCATCAGGGGATCAGAGGTGGAAAGGCTCAGCATTATCACTTCAGAGGATCTGACCTGGATCCAGCATGCAAGTGCTTCATTAGAAGTTTGCGAAAAATCAGCATGTCATCTAAAATTTTGACAAACTTCTGTCGATGCATGTGGAGAATATACTGACTGGTTGCATCATGGGCTGGAAAAGTCTACAAAATGTAGTGGATACAGCCCAGTCCATCACAGATAAAACCCTCCCCAACACTGAGCACGTCTACAAGGACCACCCACTATCGCACCACCCAGGACATGCTCTCTTCTCTTGGCTGCCATCAAGAAGGTAGTACAGGAGCATCAGGTCCCACAAAACAAAGTTCAGGAACAATTAATACCCCTCCACTATCAGGCTCTTGAACCAGAGGGGATAACTTCACTAATCCCCAACGCTGAACTGTTCCCACAACCTATGGACTCATTTTCAAAGACTAACTCATATTCTCCATACTTGTTACTTTTTAAAATATTTCTTTTTGCATTTGCACAGTTTAACATCTTTTACACATTGGTTGTTTGTCCATCATTTTGTGTGCAGTCTTCCGTTGATTCTCTGGTGTTTCTTTGCATTGTCTGTGAATGCCCGGAAAAAGTGAATCTCAGGATTGTATTTGGCGACATATGTACTTTGCTAATAAACTTACTTTGACCTTTGAATAACTCTGGCTATGTCTAATCTTGATCCTCACCTTAAACTCCACTAGCCTGAATTTCCATCATATCCTCCTTCACCATTTCTGCCAGCTCTAATTGGATTTCACACCCAGTCAATTTTTCCCCTTCCCCGCCTTTCTACTTTTAGCAAGGACCACTCTCCACACTCCCTGGTGCGGTCATCCCTCCCATCCACTCCATCCCTCCTGTAACTGTACGAAGGCAACACTTGTCCCTACACCACTAACTAGGGACCGAAACAGCCCTTCCAGGTAAGGCAGAGATTCATATGCTCCTCATCCAACTTCGTTTGTTGCATTGTGCTCTTAATATGGCATCCACTACATTGATGAGACGAAGCATTGGCTAGACGACCATTTTGAGGAGCATCTGTTCTCTGTGTGCAAAAGACACTTGACCGTCCGACTGCGTGTTGTTTCAACTCCCTGCTGTGTTTCCATATTGATGTGTCTGTCCTCAGCCTTCTCCACTGTCATTGTAAGGGTCAAATACAAACGCAACAGCTCATATTCTAAATGGATAGCCTGGAACCCAAGAGCTGAGCTCCGAATTTTCTAATTTCAGGTAACTTGCACCCTTTGCGTTCCTTTCCCACTTCTATTAGTTCACCTAGATTCTCTCTCCCTTTGGTCACCTTTTCCACCCCCTTCCCCACTCCAACCCAGCATTCCACCCCCCCCACCCCACACATACACTCAACTCCTTAGATGTGTCATTTTCTCCCACCTGATTACATCTGTTCATCAACCATGCACCTATCTACCTCAGTTCCTTCTCTCTTGGACCTATCCCCTCCCCAATCAAGTACGACTGGGCAATTATCCATCCCCAATCAGATTCCACATCATCTTCCAGCCTCTGGCTCAACCTTTCCCCTCCCTCCCCTATCTGGCTTCATTTTTTAAAAATCATCTTTTTCCAACTATCACCCACCAGCATGACAAATTCCTGGCTATTTCTCTATTTCTTGTTCCTATTGCCCTCTTCCCATCTGACCATCACCCTTGACATCACTTGGCCCAATCTATCACCATTCAATCTGTTTTAGTGTTCCCTGTCTCCCCCCAATATAGTTATCTTCCACTGAAACTCAGTACTGTCTTTGCCTCTGCAGATGCTGCTTGACCTGCTGAGTTCATCCAGCACTTTGCATTTGTTGCAATCTGGAGCAAAAAAAAATGCAGTTTCACGTGTCTCTATTCCTCAGTCTTTTTCCCCTTGTCATTGTTCATCCATACTGCCATTATCTCTAACTCATGAGCATTAATTTCACATACATGATTTGCTTTTGGAAGCCATTTACAAAAAAAAAGGCTACAAGCCTCACTCCCCGCACCAATTGCTTACTTCTGAGAATATGATCAAATTTATCAAACACCACTTTACCCTCAATACATCTGTATTTATGTTTATCTGCTCATGCATTTCCAAATGTTAATTAAGTCTGTCCTGCATTGTTATGTTTCTAAAAGTTATGTCACCATTGACATTAGATTGATTGGCCATTTGTTTTTCTCTCTCCTTTCATCCTAAAATAAAGCAGACAATTCATACAGGAAAGGTGTATAAAGTTGAAAGAGTACAGAGAAAATTTACAACGATGTTGCGGGGACTGGAGGACATGAGTTTATAAGGAAAGACTGAATAGGTTACGACTTTATTTCTTGTAACGTAGAAGGCTGACAGGAGATTTGACAGAGTTATACAAGATTATGAGAGGTACAGAGAGGGCAAATGCAAGCAGAGTTTTTCCTCTGAGGTTGGGTGGGACTACAACCGAAGGTCATAAGTAAAGGGTGAAAGGGGAAAAGCATGTTGGCGTGTGGCCTAGGATAAGGCATTGGTCTAGTGATCTGAAGGTCACTGGTTCGAGCCTCAGCTGAGGCAGTGCGTTGTGTCCTTGAGCAAAGCACTTAACAACACATTGCTCTGCAACGACACCGGTGCCAAGTTGCTTGGGTCCTAGTGCCCTTCCCTTGGACAACTTCAGTGGCATAGAGAGGTGAAGGCTTGCAGCATGGGCAATTGCCGGTCTTCCCATACAACCCTGCCCAGGCCTGCGCCCTGGAAACCTTCCAAGGCGCAAATCCATGGTCTCACGAGACTAACGGATGCCTATGAAAGGGGAAAGTTTAAGAGAACACGAAGGGTAACTTCACTCAAGAGCGCTGACGGGGTGTGGAACGAGCTGCCAGCACAAGTGGAGCACGCAGGCTTGATTTCAACATTTAAGAGCAGGTTGGTACACGGTTAGTACGGATATGGAGGGCTATATAGTTCCAGTGCAGGTCAATGGGAGTGGGCAGGTTAAATGACTCTGCACAGACTAAAAGGGCTAAAGGGTCTGTTTCTCTATATCTCTATTTAGTTCTTTGGCATTCCCCATATTCAACGAAGACTGGATGACGCACTGTGATATTCAGCCCTGCCTCCCTCAGTACCTTGTGATGCTTCTATTCATATTGGGCAACGTATCAATTTACGTTCAGTCAACATTCAAAGTACCTCCTTGTTCTTTTAAATATCTAATAATGCTGCTGTCTATTGTTCAATGACAAATGTAATATTTTTCTGTAGGATTGGAATATATTAGGTGTTAATGGACATTTTTAAAATAGTGAAATAGTGAATAAATTCTCATGTACCTTTTCAGAGGGCCCTGCTCGTTCTTGTACACAAATCACTAAAAGTTAACTTGGAGGTACACCAAACAATTAAATAAAATGTCATGTTGACCTTTATTGCAAAAAAATTTGAACGCAATTAAGATGGCCTGCAGTAATTAATCAGTGGTCAGTTGAAATGGCATCTAAAGTATTGGCCACATACTGTGTCCAAAGCAATGTCTCAATTACTTGTTCAATCTTTTCTGTACTTTTCATATTATATACATCTGATTTCTTTAAGCTTATAATAATCAAATTTGTTTGTGCTGTTTGTTAAAGGGAAAAAGTACGCTCAAATACTGAGAGAATTTAAGGAGACAAAAGGTTGGTTTGCTGGTGCAGCAGGCTATTAAGCAGGCAAATGGGATGTTGACCTTCATTGCTAGAGGGATTGAATTTAAGAGCAGGGCGGTTATGCTGCAACTGTACAGGGTACTGGTGAGGCTGCACCTGGAGTACTGCGTGCAGTTCTGGTCTCCTTACTTGAGGAAGGATAAACTGGCTTTGGAGGCAGTGCAGAGGAGGTTAACCAGGTTGATTCCAGAGATGAAGAGGCTAGACTATGAGGAGATATCTGGGACAATAGTTGTTGGAATTCAGAAGAATGAGAGATCTCAGAAACATATAAAATTATGAAAGGGATAGATAAAATAGAGGCAGAAAAGTTGTTTCCACTGGTAGGTGAGACTAGAACTAGTGGATGTAGCCTCAAGATTCGGGGCAGTAGACTTAGGACGGAGATGAGGAGGAACTGCTTTTCTCAGAGAATGGTGAATCCATGGAATTCTCTGCCTAATGAAGTAATGGCATATAGTAAAAATACCAGTAAATATATTTAAGACAAGGTTGGATAGATTTTTGCATAGTATAGGAATTAAAGGTTATGGGGAAAAGGCAGGTAGGTGGCAATGAGTCCATGACCAGATCAACCATGGTCTTATTGAATGGCGGAGCAGATTCGATGGACCAGGTCATCGACTCCTGCTTCTATTTCTTATGTTCTTATGGAATATTTAATTTCACTCTGATAAACAGAAAGATTTAACATCTCTTGCTGCACAAGGTCATTTCCTCAGTTTTGCTCTGAAAAGTCTATATTAAAATCCAGATTGTGCACTGGGGCTGAAATATGCTACCTTCAATTCAAGAGCTCTAGCATTTGAACCAAGCTGTCTTTATAGGCAAAGAGCAAATGCAGACTTCTAATGCTCTAAGAGGCACTGTTCCAAGGGCACATTCCATGAATAGAGCAATGAGCCAGTCACTATCACCAGCTTACATCTTCTGAAGGGAGAAACATGCATATTCCCAAAGTGCAACAATACTATCAATAACCAGCTGCCCATGAAACATTTGTTATTCAGTTTAAACAGACCACTTCCACTAATATCTGAAGAATGAGGTGAAAAGTAATTCTACCTCTTTCACATGTAGAAAAACAACTTTTCTGGTTGGATGCCTGTTGAAGTTGGAGAATATGGAAACAATCACTTAAACAGTTCATTGTTGCCATTGTGGTGGCTTTGAGCATAAGCAGATCTTGATCCAGTGATGATATTTGTTCTCCAAAGGGAGGAAGTCCTTCAATAGCCCGGACCAATTCCTTGTGTTGCCCTTCAGCCTGGTTCATCATCTGCTCAAAGCAAAACATCATTGAAGAGTATGCCTTTTGTTTAATTGCCATTGACTCTCGTACCAACAATATCCATCAATTAGGGCAAAAACCTCACATTCAAAGCCCCAATCAAATCTTCAGCCATTCACCACAACCTCGAGCCATTCATTCACATTCTTCAGTTTGCATGTCTCTGCACATCTAAGCACATTTCAAAGAACCTGCTCTTAAGGAAAAATGACAAACAAAAAGTCAAAGTAGAAGCAATGTGGAAGCAATCATCTTCACCTGGTATGTAATCCATCCCGAAGACCACACCATTACACAAGCCAATCTGAACATCAAGATATCGTAAAATGTATTGGAGAATGCAAAAACACCCCGTATAATGCAAGATAAATTGTTTCTTCTTTTGCCTTTCCATCAGCCATCAAAGGTCACATCATTGACACAGCTTCTGCTGTCAAGAATTACTTATCCCAGACTATTCGACTTTGGTTTTAGACATCATTACAACAGTTCAACCATAAATACAGGAATTAAAGAGGCAAGATGGAGTGCCTAATCCTAACACCAAACCAGCTTTAGGGTACGAGGTATTAAGGAATTTCAGCAAAAAATAAGTTCATGGGAAGCGGGGGGGGGGGGGGGGGTGGAAGTAGGAGTGGATATACCAGGTACATATGAAGGCTGCTGTAACTGTTAAGAGAATTATCTGAGTATCATGGCATCTATGCAGAGGTTTCCCAGGGAAGTGTACTTAACTATTTTCAGATGCTTCATCCACCCATCTTAAATGTTAGAATTAGAAATGCTTATGCTGTCTGCACAAATGTTCAATTCTGGTTGTAATTTCCCAGCTGTTAAAGCATCTTCTATCTGCCTACAGCAAAAACTGAACAACATTTACACAAAACTGTAATGACAAGTAATATGTTGCACAATTGCCAGGTTGCAAACACCTCCAATAAGAGATGTAAGTAGCCATTTACCCCTGACACATAGCATCATCACAAAGGCATCAACATCTGGGAGGAATGATTGAACAGAAATACAGAAATCTAACTGGAGAAGCCACAAAGTTTCGCCACCATCTCCGTGGTACATCAAGACGACCTCAGCATTCATCAGGCTCACAGACTGATCACCTACTTGCGTCCTAACCCGAGTTTTGTAAACTTGCAGCATATCCTCCTGACTTCTGTACTCGGTGTCTAATAATAAAAAAGGTAAGAATGCCTTCTTTACCATTCTATCAACTCTGCACATCTGTCAACACTGCCCCTTTACATTTGATCTTCCAACATACAAGACTTCACTCTTGGCTAGATTAAACTCCATCTACCATTTCTCTGCCCACATATGCCAATGATACATATCCTGCTGTATCCTATGGCAAGATTCTAAACTATCCACAAACCACAAATCTTTACAGTGTGTGTGCTACCTCAATATAGTTGAAGTGTATTTATATAATATCATGTCAGAAAAGCAGGCGTTCATTTGGGCAGAACAGGCTCCCAAAAATAATGATTTAAAAAAAAAACAAAAGGACACATTTTGGAAATAGCGCCATGAATTCCTTTGCAACTATGAACAGATAGAACTTATGTTTAACATCTATTTCAGAACATAAGACTTCAAAGGTGAAACAGTCATTCAGCCATTCAACTAATTCTTATCTAGGATTTTTGCATTCAAATAACTGGGATAGGGTTTGAATCCATAATATAGTGACTTAGAAGAGAGGCAGTTAGTAAACAGACCAACAAAAATGAATTACCAACCTCACGAACATCCACCAAATGGTCTGGTTGCAGGGTGTGGGATCGCTTTGCCAGTCCCTGTGTCTTATGATGAATGACACCAAAAAAAGCAGCAGCATTTTGACTTGCTCTTCTCTGCACACCTGGAGAACAGCTTCCTTGAGAAACCAAGGGAAAGCTTCTCGATTTCAATGGTGGATTATTCTAGAAAGCAAAATTGTAAAGAAGTAGAAAATTATATTGATGGATAAACCAAATTCACTCTAAAGGTACTAATGGAACAAAAGCAAAACTAGCAGTATGTAATTGTGATCTGATACAGGTACAATCAGATATAATTTCTGGAGAGCCATCTCACGTGCAAAGTGGCAATTCCAGACCAAGCCTGAATCACTGAAGGATATACCGGCACCTAAAAAGAACATGGTAACCTGCCTCAATTACTGCTGTCCAGCAGCACCAACATCCACTGTAATGAAGTGCTTTGAGAGGTTGGTGATAATACATATGCTTGAGAAGCGACTTGATTCTGCTCCAATTTGCCTACCATCATAACAGGTCCAGAGCAGATGCCACTTCATTGCCTCTTCACTCAAAACTGGAACACCTAGACAGTGAAGATACATACAGCAGGAAGCTCCTTTCCAACTACAGCATGGCATTTCAATAATGTCATCTCCTTAAAACAATACAGTACTTGGGTTCCAGTGGTTTCTGAGTTCAAAGCTGATAACAACACTGGACATCTTCCAATTTAGAAGGGATGTCAGTTTGATGTATCTCTTGTCTGCAGCACTCAGTTTTCGTGCACTTCTGGCCTTCAACCTTACTTCAGAAGAGCTTGGACAGCAATTCTTGAAACTCCAGTCTGCCATGAAATTTCTGCTTAGGAGAGACCTTGCTGATGCAGGATGGCCACCCTGTGACTTGTTGCAATGCTCACTCTTGCCATGGTGTAAGACTTGATGATTTGAAAGTTAAACCATCACACGTTTAACATGTTTCACCAACAGCAGAGATGATGCTCGATGCTTGGTGTCAGAGGCTCGAAGTTTTCGGATGGACTCAGAGTTGGCTGTCGGGTGCTTCCAGGGGCTGTATTGGCAAGGTTGCGGCGCTGAAGGATCATGGCAGGAAGAGTTTTTCTTCCTTCTACTGTCTGCGTGAGACGATGGGCTGTTAGGACTTTGAGACTTTTTACCATGCCATGGTCTGCTCTTTATCAGATTACAGTATTGCTTTGCACTGTTGGAACTATATGTTATAATTATGTGGTTTTTGTCAGTTAGTCTTTTATCAATTATGGTATAGTCTGCACTGTTGTAACTAAATGTTATAATTATGTGATTTTTGTCAGTCTTTTATCAATTATGGTATTGTCTGCACTGTTGTAACTAAATGTTAACTATAACTATGTGGTTTTGTGTAGGTTTTTGGTTTGTTGGGTGGTAGAGTTGGTCTCTTGACTTGGTGTGTCTGGGTAGTCTTGTTTTGTCTGATGAGTTTGGAGTTCCTTTCAGGGGAACATGCTAAGATGGTAGCGCGATATTGATACGCAGCAGCCTCTCCAGACTCTGGATTGGGGATTACCAAATGTTATGTGGTTTTTCTTGTGTGGTCTGTTTAGTCGTGTGCTTTTTTTGTGATATCATTCCGGAGAACGTTGTCTCATTTTTTTAACTGCATTGCATTTGTGGTTTCTAAATGACAATAAACTGAATCTGAATGTTTGACCCCTTCAGTTTTTAGTTTGGTTGTCCTTTGTCCAGTTTGATTCCTTCTACACCCGTTTGTGTTTCAGTTGTGTAGCAGTTAATCTGCTACTTCCTTTAACGAAATACAAAAAATTGTTCTTTTCTACTGACACACTAATGTAGAAGTAAAAAAAAACACCTGAAACTAAATTTATTGAAAAAAATCTAGGTTGTCTATGACTTTTGCACAGTACTATATTATTGAGTAAAAGAGTATCAAGAGATAAAATTGGTCTTCTTGAAAATCAGTGTTGTCATCTATGCATGGAGCTGAAAGAGATGGGTGAGATGTTCGATTAAGTGTTTGCATTTGTACTTACTCAGGAAACAGCCACAGGGTCAATAGAATTGAGGCAAAACAGTAGTGAAATTGCAGACTGTAAACCGATTAAAGGACAGGTGGCATTAGCTGACTTGAGACAAATTAGAGTGAATAAAGCCTTAGGGCTTGACAAGGTGTCCACATAGATCTTGTAGGAGGCTAGTGCAGAAATTGCAAGGGCCCTCCCTGCAAAAAATATTTAAAATGTCCTTAGCCATGGGTGAGGTGCCAGAGGACTGGTGGATAGTAAATGTTCTGATGTTCAAGAAAGGTTCTAAGAACAAGCCAGGAAATTATTGGCAGGAGAGCCTGACGTCAGTCATGGGTAAAGTATATCTAAGTATTTGTACAGATAAGGCCTGATTAAGGATAGCCCACATGGCTTTGTTCTGAGTAGGGCATGTCTGATCAACCTTAAGAACTTCTTTGAGGAGATTTATGAGGAAGGTTGATGAAAGACAGACAGTGGATGTTGTCCAACTGGACTTCAGCAAAGTCCAGCATGGAAGACTGGTCAAGTAGGTTAAACCACTTGGCATTCAGGAGGAAGTAGTAAAGTGAATTCAACATTGGCTTAGCGAGAGAACAGAGTGGCAGGAGATGGCTGTCTCTTTCACTGGAGCCTTGTGACTGGTGGTGTGCCACAGGGATTGATGCTGGGTCCAATGTTGTTTATCTTCCATACCAATGATTTAGATAATGTGGTATAATGAATCAGCAAATTTGTGAATGATACCAAGATTGGGTGCACAGTGGACAGTAAGGAAGGCTGTTAAGGCTTGCAACCAGAAAAATGGCAAATGTATTTCAATGTAGAAAAGTGTGCAGTGTTGCACTTTGGCAGGACCAACCAGGGTAGGACTTACACAGTAAAAGGTAGGCTCTGAGATATGCGGTGGAACAAAGGAATCTGGGAATACACATGCACAAGTCCTTGAAAGCGGTGTCACAGGTAGATAAGATCGTAAAGAGAACTTTTGTCACACTGTGCTTCATAAATCTGAGCACTGAATACAGCAGTTGGAAAGCTATGTTGAAGTTCCATAAGGCATTGGTGAAGCAATATTTTATCCAGTTCTGATAACACACCTACAAGAAAGATATCAGTACTTTAGAAACAGCGCAGAGAAAATTTACAAGAATGTTGCCAGGACTCAAGGATCAGAGTTATAGGGGAAAGCTGAATAGGTTAGGATATCATTCCATGAAGCATGGGAGACTAAGTGAAGATCTTAAAGAGGTAGACAAAATATGAGTGGTGTAAAATACATGCAGGCTTTTACTCCTAAGTTTGGATAAGACTAGAACAAGAGGTCATAGGTTTAGGATGAATTGTAAAATATTTAAGAGGAACTTGAGGAAGATCTTCTTCACTCAGAGGGCACTGTGAGTGTGGAATGAACTGTCAGTGATAAGTGCTGGATATGGGTACAACTGCAACATTTAAGTTCAGTTGGGTACAAGGATGAGAGGTGTACAGATGGCTATGGTCTGGGTGTGAGTAGATAGAGTAGGCAGGAAAGCAGGTTGGCATGGACTAGATAGGCCAAAGGGCCTGCTTCTGTGCTGTGGTATTCTATGACTAATTTGTAAGATGAGAAGAGTAATAGTTGATGGAATTTAATGCTGATAAGTGCAAGTGGATTCATTTTATTTCAGAAGAGATACAATGAATGGTAGAGAATGCAAGGTGTATTGAGGGATATTCAAGTCTTGGTGTACCAGTCCAAGTATTCCTGATGGTGGCAGCACAAACAGACGAGGCAGTGAAGAAGGCATATGGGATACCTACAATCGTCAGCTGAGGAACAGAAAACAAGAGCGAGACACGGGTGAGGCCACAACTGGAAAACTATGAGTAGCTCAGAAGCACACCCATGGGAGAATGTTCATTATACTGCAGAAGATGCAGTGCTGATGCTCTAGGATATTTTATGGGATCGAGGCCCCAATACCTCTGTGCAACTGGATACTCGATTTCCTCACTTGCGGAAGAGCAGGGGACTAAACACTTAGGCTGTGGAGCACCTCTGCTGAGGGAGATTGTGGAGGAGATACTGCTGCTAATCCAAAATGACAGGTCTGCAAGTGAGGAAATTGAGTATCCAGTTGCACAAGGAGTTACTTAGCAGATTGCCTTTGACTTGAAGCTTATTGATTAGTCAATGAAGAGCATTTTAACTGTTCAGATGTCCCAGGATTGAGTGAAGTGCCAATGATACGGCATCTGCTGTTGATCTGTTGTGACAGTAGGCAAATTGGAGTGGATCCAAGTCAGTTTTTAGTCAGGAGTTGATAATGTTTTATTACCAACCCTCTCAAAGCACTTCATCACAGTGGATGCAAGTGCAACTGTACTGTAGTGTATTTAATATTTCAGTAATCTTTGAGTCATATTGCAAATATATTTATTAAGCATTCTTGTTTACATAATTCATTATGGGTTATATATTAGTATGTGAATGGCATACGTCATAAAGCCACCACATCATAAGTGAGTGCCTCACTAAAGAAAAACTAAGCAGACATGTTATTCCTGGCTCCTGTGCTTTTTGATTAGTTTCTGGAGTTACAAAACATAACATTAATGATGGTTATTGATTCAGGTTACTACATTCTTCATAGGCGTCGGTATAACTGAAGCCTGCTTGAAGCAGGCAAAATTCTTTAGACATGTGGTGGAAAGTTTCAAGGTACTTGGAAGATAATGGAATCGATTGCTTTGTGGCATTTGTGGCAAGTTTGTGGATGATAAGAAAAGTAGAGGGGGAGTTAGTGCTGAGGAAGCAATGCAATTGGAGCAGGACTCAAAACAAATGGAAGAAATGGGCAAAAAAGCGGCAGACTGAATAAAGTGTTGGGAAATGTATGATATTGCATTTTGGTAAAAGGAACAATAGTGCAGACTATTATCTAAATGGGGAGAAAATTCAAACATCAGAGGTGCAGAGGGACTTAGGAGTCCTCGTGCAAGACTCCCAGAAGGTTAATTTACAGGTTGAGTCAGTGGTAAAGAGGGCAAATGTAATGTTGGCATTTATTTCAAGGGGAATAGAATATAAAAGCACGGAGATAATGCTGAGGCTTCATAAGACATTAGTCAGGCTGCACTTGGAAAACTGGGCAACAGTTTTGGGCATCATATCTGAGAAAGGATGTGTTACCATTGGAGAGAGGAGGTTCATGAAGATAATTCAGGGAATGAAGGGGTTAACATATGAGAAGCACTTGGCAGCTTTGGGCCTGTACTCACTGGAATTTAGAAGAATGTGTGGGGATCTCATTGAAACCTACCGAATGTTGAAAGGACTAGATAGGGTGGATGTTTCATCTGGTGAGGGTATCCAGAACTAGAGGGAAAAGCCTCAAAATTGAAGGGTGACCTTTCAGAACAGAGGTAGGGAAATTATTTTTTTAGTGAGAGAGTAGTGGATCTATGGAATGCTCTGCCACAGATTGCAATGGAGGCCAAGTCCGTGGGTACATTTAAAATGGAAGTTGATAGTTTCTTGATTGGTCAGGGCATCAAAGGATATGGCAAGAAGGCAGGTGTGTGGGGCTGAGTGGGATCTGGGATCAGCCAAGATTGCAGAGCAGACTCAATGTGCTGAAAGGCCTAATTCTGCTCCTAGGTCTTATGGTCATACAGATATTGCAATTAATAATACCATGAATATGCACAAATAATTTAATGAAAACAAATAATCTACCACACAAAGTTAATTAATACAGAAAGCATAGAAAAGAAAAAATAAAATTCTAGATTCAGAACAAGCTCATCTTACCTTTCCAATAGCTTCTGTATGATGCTGCGTACAAATCTGAAGTCTACTGACCCAGTGCTGGCGTTCTTTTGCATCAGTAGCTGGAAAATATATTTAAGATTACACAGAGTAATTGTTTATTAGTAGTATTACCTTGTTATCCATAGCATTCCTTAAATAACATTTCTAATGAAATTGTGTTCCACTAGAAACCAGATACAGGCAAGCAGTAAAACACAGGATACAGCTAACGATCAGAAGAGTCAACTTGTGCCTCAACAATTCTCAAAGACTGTTATGTGTATTTAAGTATGCAACTATTCTCACAGAAACAAACATGTCAACATACTTGCACCTATCAGATGAGACGGCAGAGTAATTTTTTTGCTGATATTAATTTAAGAAAAAAAAAGTACCAGGACACCATGACTTTTATAAATTGGCAGATAACTTTTCATTTCATTCAAGATTAGCCTATATTGGATAGTCAAAAATAGACTCAATGCCACCCGAACTAATCCAAAAAAAGTATACCACAGCCAAACAATATTACTATACAATAAAGCACACGTTTATCAAGCTAATAATTGTGCAATTACACAAATAGTTATATACAACAAAAGAAACTGAACTGATAAAGGCAGACAGGGAATCTTGGGAACAGCAATGAACATACTAACAGGAAATCCTGGAAACATTCAATAGCTGAGGCAGTCTCTAGAAATACAGCAGGAGTCCAATGGATGAAAACTTGCTGATTGAAAAGTCTTTTTGCTTACAACCACTACTAATCCTTAAAGGTTTTTTTTGAGAACACAAAGCACTGAACTGGCTGGGCAGATACTTTCACCAATGTTTGACATTGTACAAGGCTGGATTCCTTTCTCAAACAATAGGGTTTCCCTTCCTCCACCATTGATCCTGCCCCCACCCGCTTCCCCTCCACTTCCCAGACATCCACATTCACCCATCTTCTCATCACCTTAGCAGTGTATAGAGTTCCTCGTCCTTACCTATCACCTCATGAGCCTCCATACCCAATGCTTCCACCATCTCCAAAGGGATCCTACCACCAAACACATCTTCACCTCCACTCCCCCACCCCTCCTGAATTTTCCACAGGGATTGCTCCCTCCGTGATTCCCTTGTCCATTTGTCTCTTCCCAGTAATTTCCCTCCCGGCACATATCCCTGCAACCAGCTTGCTACACCTCCTATTCACCTCCATTCGGGACCCAAACAGTCCTTCCTTCTTCCTCTCCAGTCGTGAAGGAGGGTCTCAGTCTGAAACGTCAACTATCTGTTCATTTCCATGGATGTTGCCTGACCTGCTGAGTTCCTCCAGTATTTTGTGTGTGCCACTCTGGATTTAATGTAATTCATGTTCTGTCCTTGATTGCAAGAAACTGCAGAGAGTTTATATTTAGAGATGCAGTGTAGGATAAGCCCTTCCAGACACCCGCCCAACAACCCCATTTCACTCTAATCCAATCACAGGACAATTCACAATGACCAATTAACCTACCTGGTACATGTTTGGTCTGTGGAAGGGAAAAGGAGCTCCTGGAGAAAACCCATGCATTCCACAGGGAGGTCCTGACAGAGGACGCAGAAAATGAGCTCCAAACACTGACGTCCCAAGATGCAATAGCATCATGCCAAGTGCTACACAGCCATGGTATCCAATACGGACACAGCACAACACAGAAACCAGACTCCCCTCCCGTCTACACTTGTTACTGTCTCAGTAAAGCAGCCAGCATAATAATGATCATTCCAATCCCAGACATTCTTCTAAAGGGACGTTCTTCTATTCCAAGGCTGCACCAAAAGGCTCAAGGACAGCTTCTATTCCACTGTTTAAGACCACAGAACGATCACCTCATACAATAAGACAGACTCTCGACCTCACTGTGATCTTATAATATGATCTTGTACCTACCAGCACTGCACTTTCTCTGAGACTATAACATTTTAATCTACACACTTTTACTGCCTTACTTTGTACTATCTCAATGCACTGTTGTAATGAATTAATCTGTGTGAACACAATGCAAGACAAGTTTTTTTGCAGTACTTCTGCGCATATGACAATAATAAACCGATTTACCAATCAATTCAGACTTGAAAAACTAAAATAAACCCAGCTACACAAAACTGGTACAAACTAGCTAGTTGTTTTTTTAAAAAAAACTCTCATGAACGTCCCCAACTTTCAGGCACTACACCAACTAAAATCAGGTAAGTACTTAATAAAGTAAAGAACATAAAAATAAAACATCAATTATGATTAAAAACACTACATTTTGTACAAATAACATTAAAATGGGGCAACTGTTAATTGTGTTGCAGGGTTCTCTGAAACAACATTCAAATGAACTTCCACTTCTGAAGACAGATTCCCCCATGTTGCTCCTTACAGAGTTCAATAATGGACAAGAGCAATGAAAGAGCACAGTCAGTAATGTTGGATTTCAATATTTACATGTACGAGAGCTCCAATCTTATTGGCACTGAAGGAGAATAAATTTCAATTAGTAGCACAATACTTCTTTACAAGTTTCAGATCAGTGTCTCAGCCGTTGATCTTCAGTTAGATTGGAAAATGGTATCATTGGAAAGAGTTCATTGTGATTCTTCCTTGGTACATGCAGAATAAAATGGAATTTGGAAAGCGAAATGATGTCTGGAATGTTGTAATAGTCTGGAGATGTGCACCTCTCAAGGTGAGAGGAGATAAGGAAAGATGTTTTCTTCCTTGCGGGTCCATTGTCCCTGTTTTCCTAAACTATCTGTCCAACCTGAAGATCGAAGTGATCAGGAGGTGCAACTGGTATAACCGAGGAATGGGAAAGTACTGAGGTGACAATTATGTTATGTTTTAAAGGAATCTTAAAGGGTATAAAAAGGGGGCACGTTCTTTGAATAGAATGGAACTTTCTTGTCATTGCTCAAGACAGCAAGATTCCAGTGCTTTTCCATCCCGTACAAAACAGCTATTTACCATGCATATGGTACAGCTTATTTTTTTAAAAAAAGGGCAACAGAGCTTTGTCTTAGGCTGGATTATGACTGGTGCTGGCGCTGAGAATTGAAGATAGAGACAAATACATCAAGAGACAGAAGGCGTGAGAGAAATGAAAAGCAGGCTGCCTGCAAGATTCCAGATCTGTGGCAACCTCCGACATTGCAGAGATTGACTTGCTTAGTGAATGATTAGCATTTTGATTTCTGTACTGCTACTCCTGTAGACATTTGTTTTCTTTCAGTGTTGCATTTGTGCTAGTTCTAACAAAGTGTTTTCTTGTGGTGACTTTGCTGATACACAATATCCTGAGTTGAATAAGGAAAGAACACAATAAATTTTTAAATAATTTTTCATTACAATCAAAACAATTCTAATGAAAGGCTACTGACATGAAAGATTAACTCTGTTTCTATACACACTGATACTGCCTGATTTGCCAAGTTCAGTTTTGGTCTCACATTTCCAGCTTCTGCAATATTTTGCTAATGGAAAGTATTACAAATTGGAAGAGCAAAATGTCAGTGATTTTTTCTGATTAAAACGTGTGCAAAGAGCTTTCTGGTAGTCAAAAAACAAAGTTCTGGTTTCTTGCTTTGTTTTCAGTTTCTTGCTTTGTGGCTAACTGGGAGCAAACAGATCTTAAGCCTGTATTAATTTATACATTCTTTGATAATAAATATACTTTAAACATAATATAGGACAGTCATATTCATTGCAGTAGCAGAACTATTACCAGCAACGAACATCTGGGGGCAAAAATTACTATCTGAAAATTTTGAACTCAAGGGTTGAATTTAGGAGTTTACAAAGTGCCTTTAGAAAAAGATGCTTTTCTACTAAGCTTCCGTGGAATAGCAAAAGAGGCAGAGTCAGACAGAAAATGGAGAATTAAAGAATCAAGCTTAGAATCTTGAAGGCAAACATCACTGTGGCAAAGTAACAAGTATATGTTAGCCAATGAATACAGGACGGATGAAATTAGTTTGTATTTGCTTGCGTTCAGAAGAATCCACAACCAGGAAATATAATCGCATAATTGTAATAGTGGGTCATTGTGGGAAGTGAAATCAGGAAGAAATACTTTAAAGCAAAAGTTGTGGGAAACTCATTTATAATATGTTTTTTAAAATAAAATTTGAACAATGAGATGCTTCAGAGCCAGCCAGCATCAAAGTTCAGCAGCATGTCATCTGGAACTCTAACAGTGAAGAACACTGCATGGATGCTACGGGAGAGAAGCGGATGAGCTGTTATTTAACAAGGAAGTTCACTCCTCTGCTGAACAAGAATCAGATGACCACACAAAAACAAACAATCACCACCATAAGCAACACACACAAAATGCTGGAGGAACTCAGCAGGTCAGGCAGCACCTATGGAAATGAATAGACAGTCAATATTTCAGGCCGAGGTACTTCTTCAGGACTGGGAAAGAAGGAGGAAGATGCCAGATTTAAAAGGTGGAAGAAGGGAAAGGAAGATAGCCAGAAGGTGACAGGTAAAGTCAAGTGGGTAGAAAAGATAAAGTGGGCTGGAGAGGAAGGAATCTAGTAGGAGAGGAGAATGGACCATAGGAGAAAGGGAGGAGGGGGGATTCCCAGGGGGATTGATAAGTAGTGAGAAGAGGTAAGAGGCCAGAGTAGGGAATAGACAGTTTGGAGAATACACAGTCGGAATATAAGGTGTTGCTCCTCCGCCCTGAGTATAGCCTCATCTTGGCACAAGAGGAAGCCTTGAACCGATATGTCAAAACAGGAATGAGAATCAGAATTAAAATTAAAATGTGTGGCCACCGGGAAATTCTGCTTTTGGCAGATCAAGCAGAGGTGCTTAATGAAGCGGTCACTGTCATAATCTATATCAAACCGACTACTGCCCACATTACTATACCTCTTAGTTTATACTGTTCTCCAATGGCAGCATTGACAGTAAATGTGTGAGAGTCTTCATCGCTTGGTGAGATGACAGCCCCTGCTAGCTGTAAAGTGCCTCTTGGCTTCAAACTTCTGGACTGCTCGTTGACAAAATATTCCAGCAATCCAGCTTCATGATTTAAAACAAAGAACCTGGTGGAGGGGAAAATAAGGATTCAATGTAAAGAATTAATATAACAACTATTTTTTTTGTTTGTGTTAGGACAACATACAAGATTGGAAAATGTAATGATTATCTGCTTCCAGGAACTAAAATCCTTAGGATGAATAATGTGTGTTTCTAAATCATCTCAATAGTCTACTGGTGCTCAGGAAGATTTCAAATATCGGAAAAAGCAAAGTACAATGTACCGGTACTTCTTTTAGACTAACACAGCAAACCAATTTGTTATTTTATAGCTAAACTACTATAGTCGTACCTTAATATTCGATCCAAAAGACATCAACTTTGACAATGCTGAATTTACTCAGTACTACATTTATCAGTCTAGATTATGTAATTAAATCAGAGAGAGCATAGAATTTACAACAAAGATTCAAGAGCAAACTGGCATTCCGAGCTGCCACCATTTTAAATTATAATCACCATTATCCAATGTTAAAAGTATAGGAATAAGTATTACTTTTAAAGATTAAAGATTTGCTTTATTTGTCACATGTAAATCGAAACATTAAAACATAATGTGAGCTGCATTGTTTGTGCCAACAATCAGAGCCCGAGGTTGTGCTGGGGACAGCCTGCAAGTGTTGTCTTGCTTCCGGCACCAACACAGTATGCTCACAACTGCCTAACCTGTAAGCTGGTGGTCACCAACCTTTTTAAGCCCAAGATCCCCTATCTCGGCCTTAGTGAAAGGGAAGATTGACTCCAAATCGATTAGTTACACGCATGCGCACCAGGGCAGAAGTAAAACCCCACAACCCGGAAGTAGAAATAATGTATGAACACCAGGAGTTCCCACCCTTTTTTGCACTGCGGACCAGTTTAATATTGACAATATTCTTGCGGACCAGCCAACCGAGGGGGGGTGGGGGAAGGGAAACTGGAACACAGCGATACGCCAAGCAGGTTCCTTATGTCCAGTCTATTCCACAATTTAGTTTCCGCGGCGCTCGGCTGCTGTCCCACTTGCTCACATTTTTTTCCGCCGGGAAAAAACTCAACGGGTTTGTCTTTAAGTGTAGGGTGCTTGGACTCAGGGTACCGAAGCAGTTTTGACTGCTTCATTGCCTCAATAGACAGCTTCCCGGCCTGAACTCCAGCCTCCCGCCCACCCGCCGCCTTGACCTGGTCGTGGGTGGGGTGAGAGGACAACGTCAGGGCCGGAGATCCCCGTGCTGGGGCCGCGGCGGTCACAGTCCGGACAGAGTGATCGACCGAGTGAGGAGTGCGACAGGACGCGCCCACCCGCCTCTCTTGTAGGATTTATCAGCCGACAAAAGTTTGTTTCAGTAGATCGTAGTGCGGTAGCTGCTCTGCTACTTACGAAACCCTGAGCCCGAATTAGGTCGCCTGTGAATACTTTAGCACCAGGTTCCCCACGAACATTCTGTGTGCTAAACAGGTTTAGAGGCGGCGCCCATCTGTCCGCACTCCAGGCCGGTACCAACTGCACTTCCCGCGGGCCGCGCGAGGCTGACCTATGATCCCTGGCGTGAGGGTATCACTGTGTTTAGGTGACTGATGACCTCGCGTGGGTTCAAGTTCAACAGTGGGCGTGACAGGGAATGAGGAAAGGTGCAGCTGACTCATCATTTCCTCGTGGCCCGGAAGTACACTGTGTAGTGCGTGGCGGGGGAGCTACACGCATGCGCACTGGGCAGAAAGAACGGAACTAAAACCCCGCAACCCGGAAACAATCTCTCAACAGTACTTGTGTATTTATTTTTCTTTTTTTTCGGGATCTACTGGGAAAGTCTCAAAGATCAACCAAGCGATCGCGATCGACGGGTTGGCGACCAGTAATGTAAGCCCACACAGTCATGGGGTGAATATACAAACTCGTTACAGACAGTAGCAAAATTGAACCCAGGTTGCTGGTACTGTAAAGCATTATGCTAGCGTGCTACCACTCACTGACGCAGCAGGTGGCCAATTACTTGACACATTCCTCTCTCTCTCTCCCTGTGAGATGGAAGGAAACGGAAAACCCAGAGGAAACCCCCGAAGTGCAAGGGAGATTGCACAATCTCCACAGACACGTCAAGATTAAATGCAGATCACTGGAGTAGTAAGGCAGCAGCTCCATTAGCTACAGCACTCTGCCATCCTACATTAAAAGCTGCATATTCTCATCTTCCTTCATCTTAAATTATTTGTAAAGTAACAACTTACAGTGCTCATAAGAAAGTATTGTCATTGAAAGACCACAATTCATATGGATTGGAAACCTCACCTCCTCTTCGTCAACCTCGTCACAGGCAAATTTCTGGACTGCATGCTTAGTCCTCTACTCCATACCAACAACTTATTGGGTAATTTCCAACCTGATGGCATGAATATCGATTTCTCAAACTTCCAATAATGCCGCCCACCCACCTTCACCATTTCCCATCCCCTTGCCCCTCCCTCACCTCATTTTTTCCCTGCCCATCAGCTCCCTCTGGTTCTCCTCCCTCGGTTTCTTTCTTCCATGGCCTTCTGTCTCTTTCACCAATCAACTTCCCAGCTCTTTACTTTATCCCTCTGCCTTCAGATTTCATCTATCACCTGGTGGTTCACTCTCCCTTCCCCCCACCTTTTAAATCTACTCTTCAGCTTTTTTTATCTCTAATCCTACCAAAGGATTTCAGCCCAAAACGTCAACTGTACTTTTTTCTCCATAGATGCTTCCTGACCTGCTGAGTTCCTCCAGCATTTTGTGTGTGTTGCACGAGTTATTATTGAAAGGTTTGTTGTAAAAAGGGTGAGCAACTTCAGGCTCCTAGATGCCAAAATCTCAGAGGATTATCTTAGGCCTAGCACATAGATGCAACCATGAAAACAGGGCACCAGCATCTCTATTTTCTTGGAATATAATGAGATTTGACATGTCAAAGAAGACCCTAAGAAACTTCTACAGATGTCCAACAGAAAGAAGTCTAATTGGTTATATCGTGGCCTGATAGTGCAATCTCCAATCTGATGGAATACAAGAGCCTATAGTAAGTAGTGGACTAAGCCATTCCACTTCAGGGTCCACTCAGCTCAGTATAAAAGAATCTACAAGAAGCAACAACTCAAAGCGGCATCATCTATCATTAAGGACCCCCCCCCCCCCCCAAACAGGCCCACTTTTCATTGCTGCCATCAAGCGGGAGGTACAGGAGCCTGTAAAACTCACACATTAAGATTCAACAACAGCTCCTTCCCTACTGCCAAGGGGCAATACAGTAGTGTAGTGGTTAGCACAACACATTATAGTATAAGCAAGCAGGGTTCAATTTCCGCTGCTACTTGTAAGAGGTTTGTACGTTCTCCCTGTGACCATATGGTGCTCTGGGTGCTCCGATTTCTTCCCACAGTCCAAACACGCACCGGTTGGTAGGTCACTGTAAATCAGACTAGGGTTAAATCAGAAGATTGCTGGCTTCGAAAGGATGGAGGGGCCCCATTCCAAGCTGTATCTCATTGAATAAATAAATATCAGAGTACTAACAGTCACACACAGCAGTTAGCACACATAGGTACCTTAGTAGAAAATATAGTCACAAAAAATATATATAGATCAAGTCCATAAGTGACATGGATTGAAGATTCGTGCTGCATGAGATGATGCATAGGTTAATTGGTTGTTGTAAATTGTCCAGTGAGTAGGCTAGGATTGGATCAGGGGTTGCTGAGTTACGCAGCTTGGAAGGTCAGAAGGGCATATTCTGTGCTGTATCTCAAAAAAAAACTCCTTGAACTGCCTAACATTACCTCCTTTTTCTCTCACTCACACCAGCGTACTTAAATTTATTTTATTATTTATTTATTGAGATGCAGTGCAGAACAGACCCTTCAAGCCGTGCCACCTCCCATGCCTGATTTAACCCCAGCCTAATCACGGGACAACTTACAATGACAAATTATCTACCATCGGTACGTCCTTGGTCTGTGGAGGAAACTAGAGCACCCGAAGGAAACTCCTGTGGTCAGAGAGGATGGACAGACAGCAGCGGGAATTGAACACAGGTTGCTGGTACTGTAAAGCGTTGTGCTAACCACTATGTTATCCTGCCACCCTCACTGTCACGCAGGCTGTATACAATTTACGTTAATTTAAGTTCATGCTAATTTATGCTTGTAATGTACTGAGTTGCTACTTGAAAAGTTAATTCTCATGGCATGAACACTCTGCTCTGTGTGCCTATGACAATGAATTTGAACATCAATACTTTCCTTACAATGAAGCTCAAGGACAACTTCTATCCTTTACCATATTGAATGTCCCCTTGTATGTTAAGACCTCACAATCCACGTCACTATGACCTTTTATCTTCTGCTTGCACTGCACTCTTTCTTTATCACTTTATTCTGCATTTCTATTTTTTTTACCCTTTTTATTATTATAATGAAACTTACTGTATGGATAACATGCAAAGCAGTTTTTCACCGTAGCTTGCTACATAGGAGGTGTATAGATAGGGGAAATGCAAGCAGACTTTTTCCAACAAGGTTAGATGAGACTGGAACTAGAGGTCATGGGCTAAAGGTGAAATATTTAAGGGAAAAATGAGGTGGAGATGTGTCTCTACCTAAAGAGTGTAAGGCACTCCTTCCTTCTGCTAAACCCTCACCTCTCCGAGCAGGGTCACATGACCATTGGAGCAGCTGGAGCATATCACAAATCCTTATTATGTGACCACTGATGCCAGTGATATCAATACTCTCTGAAGAGTATTGATAATGGCTGGGGTCACCTGTCTTATAAAGTCACTGCCCAGAGGAAGATAATGACAAAGCACTTCTGTAGAATTTGCCAAGAACAATCATAGAGCATGATCGTCCACATCATATGACACGGTACACGATGCTGAACATGAGGAGGAATTTCTTTGCTCAGAAGATGACGAGATTGTGGAATGAGCTGCCAGCAGAAGTGATGAATGCAGGTTCAATATATATCCAATGGACTCAATTTCAAGGACTCTCCACTGTGCTCAGTAATAAATAACTAAGATAGATCTATAATTTTATTAGCTTTTTTCTTCTTGTATTTGCAGTTGTCTTTCGTACATTGGTTGTTTGTCTTGTGTATGCATTTTTATAGACTATTGCACATCTTTGCATTTACTGTGAATGCCCACAAAAAGATGAATTTCAGGGTGGTATATTGTGACATATATGGACTTCAATAATAAATTTACTTTGAGTTTTAGTACATTTATAAACCAATTTACCCTTCAATTTTGACCTTGAGCTCTATGATGTAATTGCAGGTTCTGACCACTAGTGGGCTCCAAGAATATTTCTTTCTGAATTATCCTACATATTATCCACATACACCCTGAACTGAGCAAAAGCATTCTTAGAGAGGTGCAGCTTCTGAAGCCCATTAATTGCATTTAGTCAGAAAGCATCCTCTACAAACCAATGCTACCAGAACTGCAAGTTGAGTTAACTTGAAGACCACAGCAATGCAAGTTAACTGTATGGAAGTTCAGTTCGATTGGAAAGCTGTTAACATAAACGACTTTCTCCTTCTCCCAGTTCTATTTTTATGGTCTACATATTAAACATTACACAGCAGACCAAATACTGGCTGCCAAGTACCAAGGCTGGTAGTAAGCCTTCCTTCTACAGGACATCCTTAATTGTTTCTTGGGAGACAGCAATAATTCAAATCAAGCACCCAGTGGGCTGAAAAATTGGCTTGAAGGAAGGAGTGACAGGGTGATGGAGAGATTCCCACCCCCACCACCCAAAATTGGAGGCCTGTAAGCAGTGGTCTGCTGTAGGGAGTGGCACTGGGTCCCATTGTTTGTCATATATTAACAACCTGAACCAATATTCCAACTGAATGCAATTAGTGGGCTTCAGAAGCTGCAGCTCTCTAAATGCTTTAAGTTCAGAGCTTACGTGGATAACATGTATTTCAGGAAGATATTCTTTGAGCCCACCAAGGATCAGATCGGAAACTACATTACAGAGCTCAAGGTCAAAATTAAAGAGAAAATTGGTTTATCATTGTTGTAAAGTTCACAGTTACATCCATAATGAAGTGTTTTGAGAGGTTGGTGATGGCACACATCAATTCCTGCCTGAGAAGTGACTTAGATCTGCAAAATTTGCCGACTGGAACAATAGGTTCATTGCACATGCCATCTCATTGGCTCCTCACTCAACCCTGGAACATCTGGACAGCAAAAATGCAAACATCAGGATGCTCTTTATCGACTACAGCTCAGCATTTAATACCATCATCTCCTCAAAACTAATCAATCAGCTACAAGACCTTGGCCTCAATACCTCCTTGTACAAATGGATCGTTGATCTCACTTGCAGAACACAGTCAGTTCGGATTGATAACAACACCTCCTCCACATCTCCATGGCCACAGGAACACCACAAGGCTATGTCTTTAGTCCCCTGTTCTGTTCGCTTTACACTTCTGACTGTGTAGCTTAGCACAGCTCTAATGACATATTCAAAGTTTGTTGTAGGACAAATCAAAGCTGGTGACAAATCAGCATACAGGAGTGAGATTGAACATCTGTCTGTGTGGTGTCATAACAACCACCTTGTAACTCAGCAAAACCAAGGAGCTGATTAAGAACTTCAGGAGACAGAAACCAGAGGTCCACGAGCCGGTCCCACACATTGGGGTGAATCACAGGTAGAGATGGTTAGCGACTTTAAGTTCCTAAGTGTTATTATTTTGGAGGACCTGTCCTGGGCCCAGCATTTAAGTGTCTTTGGAGTTTGCGGAGATCTAGCACGGCATCTAAAACTTTGACAAACTTCTATAGATAGGTAGTGGAGAGTATATCGACTGGCTGCATCACAGCCCGGTATGGAAACACTAATGCCCTTCAACAGAAAATATTAATAGTAATAAATACTTTATTGATCCCCAGTGGGAAATTCTTTCATTATAGCAGCAACATTTAAAAACACACTTAGCATTGTGCAAACTTAATAAAATACAAAATATGAATAAAAATAATAATGTACTAATGTGCAATAATAATGTATGAAATAATAAAACAGACTATGTACTATGAAGTGTGTTCTCCTGCTGCATAATGATGAACTATTGTATATGCTTATTGCATTTGGTAGGAAAGATTTTCTGTAATGATGCTTGTGTCAATGGATCTGAATGGGTCTGTTCGAAAAGGTGTTCCACTGCTTATTCAGTAGGCCATGGAGATTTGCCTTATTGTCCAGAATGGACACCAGTTTGTTCAGTGATCTCCTCTCCACCACTAACTCAGAAGAGTTCAGATTGTAACTAAGGACAAACCCAGCTTTTTTAATGAGTTTATTTAGTCTTTTTTTTCCATCACCAGCACTGATGTTGCTCCCCAACATAAGCAGCAAAGAAGACTGCGCTCGCTACAACAGACTGGTAAAAGATTCCCAACATCCTGCTGCACACATTGAAGCATCTCAGCTTCCTTAAAAAAGAGAGTCTGCTTATCCCCTTCTTGTAAACAGCCTTGGTGTTGATTTTGCAGTCAAGTCTATTGTCGAGATGAGAATCCTAGTCTGTCATAGTAAAGCCTGTCACTGAGCACATTGATATGAAATGCTGTCACAGGAAAGCAACCCCACTACCGAGAACAAACTCTCTTCTCACTGCTGCCATCAGGAAGGTGGTCCAGGAGCCTTAGGACTCACACCACTGGTTCACCACTGGCGCTTGAACCAAAGAGGACAACCACTTGTCCCATCTCTGATATGTTCCCACAACCAATACTCACTTTCAAGGACCTTTCATCTCATGCTCTCAATATTTATTGCTTATTATTAATATTTCTTCCCTTTGCACTTGCACACCTTGTTGTCTTCTGCACTCTGGTTGAACACCCAAGTTGGGCGATCTTTCACTGATTCTGTTATGGTTATTATTCTATATATTTATTGAGCGTGGCCAGAAGAAAATGAATCTCAGGGTTGTATATGGTCACATACATGTTCTTTGAACTTTGAGAACTTAAGTGGCAAGGTTGCAAATGACACTTAATTTGATGGTGTGGTGGACAAAGATTCAAAGATTTAGAGTACAGTTATTATCAAATAATGTATAAATTATACAACCTTGAGATCTGTTTGCTTACAGGTATCCACAAAGCAAGAAACCCGAAAGAACCAATTAAAGAAAAAATAAAAAAACCAGCACAAAGAAAAACAAAAACACAAATCATGCAAACAAGTGAACAATAACAGTCCGAACCAAGTTGAGTCCTCAGATCCGAAGCCCAGAACAACCTGGAGCAGACCGAAAGCCTCACTCATCAGGTTATCATATTAGCAGCCACACAGCACAGCAGCCAGGGCAGTCTTCATAGCCACAGTGCCATGGAGAGAGGAGTGACCATCATATAAAGTGAGCAAAATCGGCTCTCACCTCAGATCCTGACACTGTCTTTCAGTCTATCTGGTCCAGTGTTTAAATTGATCAAACAATGGAACAGCGAAAGATTCCGGTGCCTTGGAGAGAGGAGTGAACATCACAGAGAGTGGGTGAAATCAGCTTTCACCTCTGATCTGGGCTGGCGTTTAGATTGTCTAATCAGCAGATCGTAGCTCACATCAGCACCCAACTCTAGAGAAGGGCTTGGGGCCTAGACCACAGCGCCCAGTGACTCACTCTGGGCCCTGATTTCACCACCCAGCCCAAAGCCACTTTCAAACTCTTCAAATAAGCTTACTGCTCAACCTCACACTCAGGTCAAGTGTGGGCATCAAACCTCCTCTTCTCTGACTTGTCCTCTCGGCGCCCAGAGCAATCCAACTTTGCACCCAGGCCAGTTGTACAGGACTTCTCCTCCTCTCCATCTGCATTGAATATGTAACACACCACCTCAGCTCATCCCTCGACCTTGCTCTGCCATTGCTCACACCTTCACTGTTTGCAGCGATAATCCAACACAATTTACCTCAGAAAAGGCATTTCTTGTGATGTTTTTAGTAGAATTTCTTAACTTGTTTTTTTTAAAACTACCAGTGAGCAGTCACATGCACTTGGTAGCACCATATTTAACCAGACAATGAAGCAATTTAATATTACAATAACCAAGAAATTGGGCCGAATATTGACACGTGGAATTTCACTCAGGTAAGCATGAAGAGATATGTTTTCGCAAGTTAACCCAGTGCAGGCAATACATCAGGGTCCTGGGAAAGAGTGAATGAAGAGACAGATCAAGGATGGAAGTATATGGTGATCTGAAAGAGACATTACAGGTAGACAAGGTGGTGACGGTGACAAAAGTGGCATTTAGCACACATCTCCTCATCAGACAGGACAAGTACAAGATTTACACTGTCATGTTACATTGTACAAGACATTATTAGTGAGACCACACCTGGAATATTTTGAGTTTGCATTAAAATAATGTCTGAAATATACAATTATGCTAGTGAGGGGATAAAACAGATTCACAAGAATGTTTCCACAAATGATGGGTTTAAGTTACAAGGAGAGATTGGATTGGCTCGGACTGTCTCAAGGGGTGACCCTCCGAAAGTCTATAAAATCATGAGGGGCATAGAGAAAGATCATCTCAATCCTTTTTTGAAAGATAACAGTCTAGACGTTTAGACGTTACAAGCCTAAAGCAAGAAGGGAAAAGATAAATGGGGACCTCAGTGGCAGATTTTTTAAAACAGAGAGTGATGAGTAAATAGAATGGACTGCCAGAGATGAGTACAATTGTAATTTTTGGGTTTCCAGCCGGGGAGAGGTATCAATTTTAACCAATGTTTCAGTGACAAGCTCTGCCATCTTCATCAAGGATGTCTAGTGTAGCAGTATATGTACACACCCCCACCCCCCCGTTAATCCTCATCCAATCAGGTTTTCGCTGTCCCTTGTTTACAATCCAATTGCAGTTCTTACTCAAAGCAAGACCTTCGTCTTTGTTAAAATGCTTTTTCTCTAATTTTATTTCATTGGCTTCCTTCACCAGGCACTTCCAGCTGCAACTGGTGCGAAACAGTTCTGTGCCGAAATCAATCCTATGGCCATTGCCAATGCAATGTCCTGCTACTGCCAATTTCTCTGGGTAACCAAAATGGATACACCTCCTGTGCTCCTTTATGTGGGTTTCTACCATGCGCCCCATCTGGCCAATTTACTTAACAACAAGGAGGAACCTGTTGTTACCGCCTGTCTTCAGTATATTTCCACAGTTTCCGGAAGGATCGCTAGGATCCTGAAGAAATACCTGATTAATACCATCCATAAACCCTTAAGGAAGCTCAAATCACAGCCTATGCAAGTCAAAGATGAGCTGGGACTCAGAACAGCTGGCATTTACAAGATTCCCTTTGAATGCGGAGCAGCTTATATCAGCCAGATGGAGCGCACGGTAGAAACCCACATTGTGGAGCACAGGAGGTGCATTTGTTTGGGCTACCTAGGTAAATCAGTAGTAACAGAACATTGCATTCACAGTGGCCAAAGGATTGACTTCGATGGCACAAAACCACAGTGTCATGTTCTTTGATAATTAATATACTTTGAACATTTTGCAGAACAGAATTGTTTCAATGCACTTAATTCTTCCAAGCTCTTTACTAGCCAGAACTAGAACCTTGATGAATACAACTGAGCTGCTAATTGTCTTAAGTGGTGCAACCACAACTCAGTTTAATGACCATGCTACAAATTTACTATACAAGTTTACTCCCATGAAAAAGCAAATCAAAACTGTATTAATGCACCATTTATATTATACATGTAAAACAGCACAAAACAATTTCCAATTCTGATGCAAAACTTTGGATACAAGTGAATGCTCAGCCATAGAATCTGATCAAATGATTGCATAATTGTACTGAAATGGTACTAAATAGGACTGGTATTAAAATGAAGAACTGAAATCACATTAAATGCAAAGGAACCCTAATAATGAGCTTAATTGAAGAAATGAGCAACTCACCGATATTGCCATCCTGTGACAAGATTGGTGTATTTCATCAAGTATCCACACACATTCTCCATATGATCACTGCAGAAGAGAGATTAAAATTAAAATTACATAAACAAAGGAACAAGATCATATTGTGTTCAGTGTTCACGATGCATCCTTCTCACCATTGGTGAGACCCTCCATATATTGGGGGACCTCTTTGTTGAGCACTTCTGCTCCATCCGTCAAAAGTGGAACTTCCTGGTGGTCAAACATCTTAATTCTGATTCCCATTCTGACATGTCAGTCCATGGCCTCCTCTTGTGCCAAGAGGAGGCCACTCTCAGGGTGGAGGAGCCACTGGTTATATTCTGTCTAGGCAGCCCCCAATGTGATGGCACTTACCTCTTCTCACCTGCCTATCACCTCCCCCTGGGTCCCCTTTCTCCTATGGTTCACGCTCTTCACCCATCAGATACCCTCACCTCCAGCCCTTTACCCTTCCCACCCACATGGCTTCACCCATTACCTTCCAGCTGCCCTCCTTCCCCTCCCCCACCTTTTTATTCTAGCATCTTCCCCCTTCCATTTCATCCCCGAAGAAGGGTCTTAGCCCGAAATGTAGCCTGTTTATTCATTTCCATAGATGTTGCCTGACCTACTGAGTTACTCCATAATTTTGTGCGTGGTAAATTTCAGTCCTGAAGAGGAGGACTTGCCCGAAATGCAGCTGTTTATTCATTTCCATAAACGCAACCTGATCTGCTGAGTTGCGTTTTGTGTGTGTTATACAAGAAAATTGCCGTCTGCTCTTAACAGCAAAGAAATGTGCCAACAAAATGAAGTTCAATTTATTTTCAGCATTCAGGAAAATTTTAAGCAGCTATTAAACTTAACACGTGTTATGACCAAGCATCTGAATAGGTGGATAGGTGAACAGATGTGACGTTAATCATTAAAGAGCGAAAAGCTTTGCCAGCAATTGGCTGGAATTCAGATGCTGGAGCCCAGTGACCTGCTGCACCAACTTTTGTCTCAAGGACAGGAGATTTGATTTATGTCCTGCTCAACATCAGCCCAGGTGTACTATAAAGTTAATTGGTGGATGATGATTAACAAGTCTGGCAGTGGATGTTTTTACCATACCTGTGTTTTAATGGAATGTTTAACAAAACTTCCTGTATATAAAAATCTACATAGATGGGGCTTTCAAGGAAAAATTAGAAATTTCCTCCTTTTGGCTGAAATAACAAGACAAGAGCAGTGGAAATCTTGAAGAAAAATATAGTAAAGGATACTTGGCTTTGAGGTGACAGAAAGAAACTTCTGGAGGAATTAAGTTGCAACAACTGTGGGGAGAAATGGCAGAATAACGGCACAGAATAGATGGGCAGAAGGGACTGCATCTGTGCTGTGGTGCTCTATGACTCTTCATCTGGACATACGTTTAGTTGTCCAATTACAGAATGCTCTGTCTGCCTATCACCACAATATGTCGAAGGCAGATGCAATCTCAATGGCTCTCCACACGGCTTTAGACCACCTGGACAACACAAACACCTGTGTCAGGATGCTGTTCATCGACTATAGCTCAGCATTTAATACCATCAATACCAATAGATAGATGATAGATAGATAGATACTTTATTCATCCCCATGGGGAAATTCAACTTTTTTTTCCAATGTCCCATACACTTGTTGTAGCAAAACTAATTACATACAATACTTAACTCAGTAAAAAATATGATATGCATCTAAATCACTATCTCAAAAAGCATTAATAATAGCTTTTAAAAAGTTCTTAAGTCCTGGCGGTAGAATTGTAAAGCCTAATGGCATTGGGGAGTATTGATCTCTTCATCCTGTCTGAGGAGCATTGCATCGATAGTAACCTGTCGCTGAAACTGCTTCTCTGTCTCTGGATGGTGCTATGTAGAGGATGTTCAGAGTTATCCATAATTGACCGTAGCCTACTCAGCGCCCTTCGCTCAGCTACCGATGTTAAACCCTCCAGTACTTTGCCCACGACAGAGCCCGCCTTCCTTACCAGCTTATTAAGACGTGAGGCGGCCCTCTTCTTAATGCTTCCTCCCCAACACGCCACCACAAAGAAGAGGGCGCTCTCCACAACTGACCTATAGAACATCTTCAGCATCTCACTACAGACATTGAATGACGCCAACCTTCTTAGGAAGTACAGTCGACTCTGTGCCTTCCTGCACAAGGCATCTGTGTTGGCAGTCCAGTCTAGCTTCTCGTCTAACTGTACTCCCAGATACTTGTAGGTCTTAACCTGCTCCACACATTCTCCATTAATGATCACTGGCTCCATATGAGGCCTAGATCTCCTAAAGTCCACCACCATCTCCTTGGTCTTGGTGATATTGAGACGCAGGTAGTTTGAGTTGCACCATATCACAAAGTCCTGTATCAGTTTCCTATACTCCTCCTCCTGTCCATTCCTGACACACCCCACTATGGCCGTGTCATCAGCGAACTTCTGCACATGGCAGGACTCCGAGTTATATTGGAAGTCTGATGTGTACAGGGTGAACAGGACCGGAGAGAGTACAGTTCCCTGCAGCGCCCCTGTGCTGCTGACCACCGTGTCAGACCTACAGTCTCCCAACTGCACATACTGAGGTCTATCTGTCAAGTAGTCCACTATCCAATCCACCATGTGAGAGTCTACTCCCATCTCCGTTAGTTTGTGCCTTAAGATCTTGGGCTGGATGGTGTTAAAGGCACTAGAGAAGTCAAGGAATGTAATCCTCACAGCACAACTGACCCCCTCTAGGTGAGAGAGTGATTTGTGCAGCAAATACGTGATAGCATCCTCCACTCCCACCTTCTCCTTATACGCAAACTGAAGAGGATCCTGGGCGTGCCTGGTTTGTGGCCTCAGATTCTGTATTATCAGCCGCTCCATGGTCTTCATAACGTGCGACGTCAAGGCAACAGGTCTGAAGTCATTCAACTCCTTTGGTTGTGGTTTCTTCGGTACCGGGACAATACAGGATGTTTTCCACTGTCTGGGTACTCTTCTCTGCTCCAGGCTCATGTTGAAGATGCGCTGTAGTGGTTCTCCCAGCTCAGTCGCACAGGCCCTCAGTAATCGTGGGGAAACTCCATCCGGTCCAGCCGCCTTGCTCTTACAGATCTTCCTCAGTTGACCTTCCACCTGTGCAGCCGTAATCCTGGGCGTGGGCAAGGCCTCCTCTGAGTGGCTATTTTCCTGTGAGGGAAGTAAGCCTGGTGTGGATTTCTGCGGTGAGGATGAGATTGAGCTGTCGAACCTGTTGAAGAAGTTGTTCAGCTGGTTCGCTTTCTCCACATCTCCACTTATGTTCGCCCCCCGCTTTGCACCGCATCCGGTGATGATCTTCATCCCATCCCACACCTCCTTCATGCTTTTTTTCTGCAGCTTTTGTTCTAGCTTCCTCCTATACTGCTCCTTTGCCCCCCTTATCTGTACTCTGAGTTCCTTCTGAACTCTTTTAAGCTCCAACCGATCACCATCTTTAAAGGCCCTCTTCTTCTGGTTTAGGAGGCCTTTGATGTGACTAGTGATCCAGGGCTTATTATTGGGATAGCAGCGAACAGTTCTAACAGGGACAACTGCATCCACACAAAAGTTAATATAGTCCGTTGTGCATTCAGTGACCTCCTCAACGCCCCCACAGAGCCCCCCTTGCAGTACATCCCAGTTAGTAGTACCGAAGCAGTCTCTCAGGGCCTGTTCAGCTTCAGGAGTCCACTTCCTAAAAGAGCGTGTGGTAGTGGGATGCCTCATCACAATTGATTTATATCTGGGCTGTAACAAAACCAGGTTGTGATCAGCTTTCCCCAATGAAGGCAGTGGGGATGCACTATATGCCTCCTCTACGTTTGCATACAGTAGGTCAATAGTCCTATTACCCCTGGTGTAGCAATACACGTACTGGGAGAAAGCAGGTAGTGTCTTGTCCAAAGTCACATGGTTGAAGTCCCCTGTAATTATCACCAGTGCCTCAGGGTGCTGTGTCTGAAGCCTAGCAACAGCGGAGCTGATGACGTCACACGCTACCGTTGCGTCGGCACGCGGCGGGACATACACATTCACAACAATGACACTTGCGAATTCTCGAGGCAGGTAATATGGCCTCATACTCACGGCGATCAGCTCAATATCTCTTTCACAAACAGAGATCTTTGTACTCACATGCCCGGGGTTACACCACAATCCTGATTGAGATGTTGCAGAACCTGGACCTCTGTACCGCCCTCTGCAATTGGATCTTTGACTTCCTAACCGGAAGGACACAATCTGTGTGGATTGGTGATAAAATATCCTCCTGACAATAAAACTGGCGAACCTCAGGGGTGTGTGCTTAGCCCACTACTCTACTCTCTGTATACACATAACTGCGTAGCTAGGCATAGCTCAAATACCATCTATAAATTTGCTGATGATACAACCATTGTTGGTAGAATCTCAGGTGGTGACGAGCGGGCGTACAGGAGTGAGATATGCCAACTAGTGGAATGGTGCCGCAGAAACAATCCTGGCACTCAACGTCAGAAAGACGAAAGAGCTGATTGTGAACTTTAGGATGGGTAAGACAAAGAAACACATGCCAATCCTCATAAGGGGATCAGAAGTGGAGAGAGTGAGCAGTTTCAAGTTCCTGGGTGTCAAGATCTCTGAGGGTGTAATTTGGTCCCAACATATCGATGTAGTTATAAAGAAAGAAAGACAGCAGCTATACTTTAATTAGGAGTTTGAAGAGATTTGGCATGTCAAGTACACTCAAAAACTTTTATAGTTGTACTATGGAAAGCATTCTAACAGGCTGCATCACTGTCTGGTATGGAGGGGCTACTGCAAAGGACCAAAAGAAGCTGTAGAAAGTTGTAAATCTAGTCAGCTCCATCCTGGGTACTAGCCTACAAAGTACCTAGGACATCTATAGGGAGCGGTGTCCCTGAAAGGCAACATTCATTATTAAGGACCTTCAGCACCCAGGGCATGCTCTTTTCTCACTGTTATCATCAGTAGGAGGTACAGAAGCCTGAAGGCACACACTCACCAATTCAGGAACAGCTCCTTCCTCTCTGCCATCCGATTCCTAAATGGACATTGAACCCATGAGCACTACCTCACTTTTTATTAATATACAGTATTTCTGTTTTTGCACGTTTTCTTTAAATCTATTCAATATGTGTAATTGATTTGTTTATTTATAATTTAATTATTTTTCTTGCTGCTAGATTATGTACTGCATTGAACTGCTGCTGCTAAGTTAACAAGTTTCACATCACATGCCAGTGATAATAAACCTGATTCTGATTCTCTTTGGGGCCAAGAAGAGCCACAGGGCTGCTTTCCTTGACGATGGATGCTGCTTTTGTGTGACAATGCTCGCTGCAAATCTGCTGAATGGTGGGGAGGGGCTTTGCCTGTGATGGACCGTGCTACATCCTCTACTTTTAAATGGCTATTCCACGCAATGGTATGTTTTAAAAGAGTAGACTATGATACAACCAATCAGTATGCTCTCCACCTGCATCTACAGAGTTTGTCAAAGTTTTAGATGTCATGCTGAATCACTGCAAACTTCTAACAAAGTTGAGGTGCTGCTGTGCCTTTTGGAGAAACAGAAAATCTACCGTACATTACAGGCCATTCGGCCCACAATGTTGTGCTGACCATGTAACCTACTCTAGAAGTTGCCAAGAATTTCCCTACTCCATAGCCCTTTATTTTCTTAAGCTCCATGTACCTATCTGAGAGTCTCTTAAAGACGCTGTTATATCCTCTACACCTTCGTTGATTGTGCATTCCATGCACTCACCACTGTGAAAAACTTGCCTCTGACACCCCCCTTGTACTGACTTCCAAGCACCTTAAAACTATGCCTTCTCGTGTTAGCCATTTCAGCCCTGGAAAAAGGCCTCTGACTATCCACACGATCAATACCTCTCATCAAATTGTACATCTCTATTACATCACCTCTCATCCTCTGTTGCTGAAAGGAGAAAAGGTCAAGTTCATTCAAACTATTCTCATAAGGCATGCTCTCCAATCCAGGCAACATCCTTGTAAATCTCCTCTGCACTCTCTCTATAGCATCCATACCCTTCCTGTACTGAAATGACCAGACTGAACACATTACTCTCAGTGATGTCTAACTAAGGTCTTATATAGCTGTAATATTGCCTCACGGCTCCTGAACTCAATCTCACGGTTGATGAAGGCCAATACACCATACAGCTTCTTAACAAGACTGTCAACCCGCACAGCAGCTTTGAGTGTCCTATGGACATGGAGCCAAAGGCAGAAACATAGAAAACCTACAGCACAATACAGGCCCTTCAGCCCACAAAGCTGTACCAAACACGTCCTTACCTTAAACATTATTTAGGGTTACCCATAGCCCTCTACTTTCTAAGCTTCATGTACCTGTCCAAGAGTCTCTTAAAAGACCCTATAGTATCCACCTCCACCACCATCGCCAGCAGCCCATTCCACACACTCCCCACTCTCTGTGTAAGAAAAAAATAATTTACCCCTGACATCTCCTCTGTATCTACTTCCAAGCAACTAAAAACTGTGCCTTCTCGTGCTAGCCATTTCAGCCCTGGGAAAATGCCTATGACTATCCACACAATCAATTACTCTCATCATCTTGTACACCTCTATCAGGTCACCTCTCATCCTCCATTGCTCCAAGGAAAAAAGGTTGCGTTCACTCAACCTATTCTCATAAGGCATGCTCCCCAATCCAGGCAACATCCTTGTAAATCTCCTCTGCACCCTTTCTATGGCTTCCACATCCTTCCTATACTGAGGTGATCAGAACTGAGCACAGTACTCGAAGTGGGGTCTGACCAGGGTCCTACATTGCTGCAACATTACCTCTCAGCTCCTAAACTCAATCCCATGATTGATGAAGGCCAATACACCATTTGCTTTCCTAATGAGAGTCAACTTGCGCAGCTGCTTTGAATGTCCTACGGACTCGGACCCTAAGGTCCCTCTGATCTTCCACACTGCCAAGAGTCTTACCATTAATACTATATACTACCATCATATTTGACCAAAATGAACCACCTCACACTTACCTGGGTTGAACTCCATCTGCCACTTCTCAGCCCAGTTTTGTATCCTATCAATGTCCCGCTGTAACCTCTGACAGCCCACCAGACTATCCACAACACCCCCAACCTTTGTGTCATCAGCAAATTTACTAACTCATCCTTCCACTTCCTCCTCCAAGTCATTAATAAAAATCACGAAGAGTAGGGGTCCCAGAACAGATCTGAGGCACACCACTGGTCACCGACCTCCATGCAGAATAGGACCCATCTACAACCACTCTTTGCCTTCTGTGGGCAAGCCAATTCTGGATCTACAAAGCAAGGTCCCCTTGGATCCCATGCCTCCTTACTTTCTCAATAAGCCTTTGCATGGGGTACCTTGTCAAATGCCTTGCTGAAATCCATATACACTAAATATACTGCTCTACCTTCATCAATGAGCTTCGTCACATCCTCAAAAAATTCAATCAGGCCCATAAGGCACGACCTGCCTTTGCGAAAGCCATGCTGACTATTCCTAATCATATTATACCTCTCCAAATGTTCATAAATCCTGCCTCTCAGGATCTTCTCCATCAACTTACCAACTATTGAGGTAAGACTCACTGGTCTATAATTTCCTGGGCTATCTCTACTCCCTTTCTTGAATAACAGAACAACATCTGCAACCCTCCAATCCTCCGGAACCTCTCCCATCCCCATTGATGATGCAAAGATCATCGCCAGAGGCTCAGCAATCTCCTCCCTCGCCTCCCACAGTAGCTTGGGGTACATCTTGTCTGGTCCCTGTGACTTATCCAACTTGATACTTTCCAAAAGCTCCAGCACATCCTCTTTCTTAATATCTACATGCTCAAGCTTTTCAGTCCACTGTTAGTCATCCCTACAATTGCCAAGGTCCTTTTCCGTAGTGAATACTGAAGCAAAGTACAGAATGCCTTGGTGTTTTCCTTAATCCTGTCCATCAAGGCCTTCTCATGGCCCCTTCTGGCTCTCCTAATTTCACTCTTAAGCTCCTTCCTGCTAGCCTTATAATCTTCTAGATCTCTATCATTGCCTGGATTTTTCTGAACCTTTCGTAAACTCCTTTTCTTCTTAACTAAATTTACAACAGCCTTTGTACACCACGGTTCCTGCACCCTACCATCCTTTCCTTGTCTCATTGAAACATACCTGTGCAGAACTCCACGCAAATATTCCCTGAACATTTGCCACATTTCTTCTGTACATTTCCCTGCGAAATCTGTTTTCAACTTACGCTTCCAAGTTCCTGCCTGATAGCCTCATATTTCCCCTTACTTCAATTAAACGCTTTCCTAACTTGTCTGCTCCTATACCTCTCCAATGCTATGGTAAAGGAGATAGAATTGTGATCACTATCTCCAAAACGTTCTCCCACTGAGAGATCTGACACCCGACCAGGATCGTTTCCCAATGTCATATCAAGTACAGCCTCTCCTCTTATAGGCTTATCTACATATTGTGTCAAGAAACCTTCCTGAACACACCTAACAAACTTCACCCCATCTAAGCCCCTTGCTCTAGGGAAATGCCAATCGATATTTGGGAAATAAAAATCTCCAACTATGACAACCCTGTTATTATTACACCTTTCCAGAATCTGTCTCCCTATCTGCTCCTCAATGTCCCTGTTACTATTAGGTTTATAAAAAAAGACCCAGTAGAGTTATTGACCCCTTCTTGTTCCTAACTTCTACCCACAGAGACTCCATAGACAATCCCACTATGTCTTCCTCCTTTTCTGCAGCCTTGGCACTATCTCTGATCAACAGTGTCACGCCCCCATCTCACTTGCCTCCCTCCCTGTCCTTTCTGAAACATCTGAAGCCTGGCACTTGAAGTAACCATTCCTGCCCCTTAGCCATCCAAGTCTTTGTAATGGCCACAACATCATAGCTCTAATTACTGATCCACGCTCTAAGCCAGGCATGGGCAAACTACGGCGCATTAAGCTTTTTAATCCGGCCCGTAGAACTTGATGAAATTATATTAATAAACCTTGTTAACGTTTTTTTCCCCGCAATTCTGGCGTTTTCGCCACAACAAAACTAAATCCAGACTTTGATGCGCTGGCTAAAAAGGGAGACCAACAACACTGTTCCCACTGAAATTAAAAATAAGTTTCTTCATTGTGTTATGTAAAAAATGCATTTGAAAATATTTTTTTCAATAAGCCTTACATGTTACATGTCATTTCTGTTAAGTGATGGACATGAGTAGTGCGCAGGTGCACGTACGTTCTCAAAATAAAAAATGCGCTCCAGATCAAATAACGCGCTCCGCATACTGGCGTGCTGTCACTGTTCTGTCCTTGTGCTGGTCGTTGTTGAGTTTTGGCACAGGGGACAATTGAATAAGAAGGAGCAGGACAAGTAGACCTGCATCTCCTACCGTTTTTGAAATAAAGACAGTCAGGAGGAGAGTGATGATGATAATATCTTGAAGGATAACAGAATTTTCAGTGCTTTAAAATAATAACTGTTACTATTAAAAAAAGCTGTATTTTATTCATTTAATTTTCAGTGTTTTAAAAGTCATTTCAATAAATAGCTAAATACCATGGGACTTCAAAGACAGATATTTTGTTGTAATGCATTTGTTCATTTTCAATTGAAATTAAAGCACATGTTTTCTACATATCCCATGATATTTTATTTTCTCTTATGAGGTGTATTACCAAAACACTCCGTCCATCTGCTCCTGGTCCGGCCCCCCTGTCAAATTTTGGAACCCTTTGTGGCCCACAAGTCAAAAAGTTTGCCCACCCCTGCTCTAAGCTCATCCGCTTTGTTCATACTAGTCCTTGCATTAAAATAAGACATAACTCAAACCACTGGTCTGAGCGCATCTCTTCTCTATCACCTGCCTATCCTCCCACACTGTCTCCAAGCTTTCTCTATTTGTGAGCCAACCACTTCTTCCTCCGTCTCTTCAGTTTGGTTCCCACCCCCCCAGCAATTTTAGTTTAAACTCTCCCCAAAAGCCGTAGCAAACCTCCCTGCCAAGATATTGGTCCCCCTGGGCTTCAAGTGCAACCCGTCCTTTTTGTACAGGTCACACCTGCCCCAAAAGAGGTCCCTATGATCCAGAAATCTGAATCCCTGTCCCCTGCTCCAATCCCTCAGTCATGCATATATCCTCCACCGCACTCTATTCCTATACTCTCTCACTGTCACGTGGAACAGATAATAATTCTGAGATGACTATCTTTGTGGTCCTGCTTCTCAACTTCCTTCCAAACTCCCTGTAGTCTGCTTTCAACACCTCTTCCCTTTTCCTGCATATGTCATTGGTACCAATAGGTACCATGACCTCTGGCTGTTCTCCTTCTCACTTCAGGATATCGTGGATGTGATCAGAAACATCCTGGACCCTGGCACCTGGGAGGCAAACTGCCATCAGTGCTTCTTTTCTACGTCCACAGAATCGCCTGTCTGACCCCCTAACTATAGAGTCCCCTATCACTGCTGCCATCCTCTTGCTTTCCGTACCTTCCTGAGCCACAAGATCTCACTGATCCTCCACACTGCCAACAGTCTTACCATTAATATTATATTCCATCTTCAAATTTGACCTACTGAAATGAACCACTTCACACTTATCTGGGTTGAAGTCCATCAGCCACTTCTCAACCAAGTTCTGCAGCCTACTGATGTCCCACTGTAACCTCTGCCAACCCTCTAGACTATTCAAACAACCTCAACTTTTGTTTCATCAGCAAACTTACTAACCCACCCTTCTACTTCATCCTCGAGGTCATTTATAAAAACCACAGAGGAGGAATCCCAGAACACCACTGGTCACCGCTCTCCATGCAGAATAAGAACCATCCACAACTGCCCTTTCCCTTCTGTGGTTAAGCCAGTTCTGGATCCACAAAACAAGGTCTCCTTGGATCTCATGCCTCTTTACTTTCTGAGTGAGCCTCGCACGGGGAACTTTATCAAACGCCTTACTGAAATCCATATACACTACTTCCACTGCTCTACCTTCATCAATGTGCTTTGTTACTTCCTCAAAGAATTCAATCAGGCTCGTAAGGCATGACCTTCCCTTGACAAAGCCATGCTGACTATCCCTAATCAAATTATGTCTCTCGAAATGCTCATAAATCCTGCTTTCAGGATCTTCAACAACTTGCCCACCACTGATGGTAAGGCACACTAATCTACAAATTTCCTGGGTTATCTCTACTCCCTTTCTTGAACAAGGGAAAAACATTTGCAACTTTCCAATCTTTGGCACTTCTGTCCCTATTGGTGATGCAAAGATCATCACAAGAGGCTCAGCAACTTCCTCCCTCACTTCCCACAGTAGCCTGGGGTACATCTCATCCAACTTGATGCTTTCCAAAAGCTCCAGCACATCCTTTCTTAATAACTACATGCTCAAGCTTTTCAGTCCACTGTAAGTCATCCCTACAATTGCCAAGGTCCTTTTCCGTAGTGAATACTACTGAATACTGAAGAGGTACTCATTAAGTATCTCTGCTATCTCCTCTTATTACCTTTCAAAATCTGCAGTACGTCATTTTTCTTAACGTCTATCCACACAAGTGTTTCAATCCCTTTTAAGTCATTCCCAAGGTCCTTCACACTGGTGCATATTGAAGTATTCATCAAGTACCCTCACTACCTCCTCTGGTCCTATGCACATGTTTCCACTCTCAATCCTGATTGGTCCTATTCTCACATGTCTTATCCTCTTGCTCTTCACATACTTGTAGAATGTCTTGGGGGGTTTCCTTAATCCTGCTCGCCAAGGCCTTTTCATGGCCCCTTCCAGCTCTCCTAATTTCATTCTTGAGCTCCTTCCTGGTACCCTTGTAATTTTCTAGAGCTTTAACAGTAACTAGTTTCTTGAACCTTTCATAATTTTTCTTTTCTTCTTAGATAGATTTTCTACATCTTTTGTACACCGTGGTTCTTTTAGCCTACCATTCTTTCCCTGCCTCAATGGAACATACCTCTGCAGAGTCCCATGTACATGTTCCCTGAACATTTGCCACATTTCTACCATGAGAACATCTGCTCCCAATTTACGTTCCCAAGTTCCTGCCTAATAGCATATTTCCCCCTACCCCAATTAAATGTTTTCCCAAATTTTCTGCTCCGATCCCTCTCCAGCGCTTTGTAATGCTGTTTACATCTAGACCTAGGACTGATCATCTAAAATTATAACATCAAGGAATTTAAAGTTATTGACTCTCTCCACCTCTGATCTCCAGCTGAGGAAAGGCTCGTAGACCCCTCCTCCTGCAGTCAATAGCCAGCTCTTTGGCTTTTGAATGAGATATTGTTGTGGTGACACCATTCAGCCAAATTTTTAAATCTCCTCCTATATGCTGATTCATCACCACCTTTAATTTGGCCTACAACAATGGTATCGTCAGCAAACTTAAATAGAGCAATGGAGCTGTACTTAGCCTCACAGTCATAAGTATAAACTGAGTAACGCAGGGCTAAGCACAAAGACCTGTGATGCACCTGTGCTGATGATGCCGTGTTCTGGTCAACTGGGTGTCTGATTGATATTTTTTGAAAAACTAAATATTAATGACTGTTCAGATAATGAAGTAATCCAGGCATGTATGCACCAAAACATGAATAATTTTCAGGCTTAAGCAAATATTTAACAAATGCCAGATAATGGCTCACTCTAAAAAGTACTGAATCTCCTTAGTCATTATCTACACACTGAGGTAATCCTTGAGCAGACTTTAATTTAATTAGTTACACCCTTTCGACAATATTTGCAACAAGATCACAGACCAGGTACTTGATGGCGAATAACTCATCCTTTAACTCCTCAAAGTCTTTCCTCATCCACAAAGTGCATAATTGGGAATAAACAGAAAAATGATAATTTGCCCAAGAAGCGAGGTTCCAACATTTGAGCAACTCTGCATCATCTAAGACAGTGATTCCCAATGGGGGCAGTTACATGTCCTAAAGGGGCCATTCAAGATTCTTGTGGGAGAGGTGGAGGGAGGTGAAAAACTGTAAACAGCACCCTAACTTGAGGCACGAGACCTGGCAACTGTGTCAACTTGCTGGCATAATTGTCTGATAGGCATTCCCAGTTTTTATTAATTTTTTAAATTTTATTTTAGCCCCATTAATAATGGATAAATTTGTACAGCGCGATCCCTAAGAGTCTGAAGACAGAGAGGCCTTGAATTCTAATCCTGCTAAGAAACAGAAACTACAGAAAGTGTGTCAATACAATGCTACATACATGGTTTTATTCCGTTCATGTCAGATCAGCGACACTCCATGTGTCTTACTTGTAATACTGTACTGTCTAATGAAGCCATGAAACCATCAAGATTGCAGGTACACTTCCATAAAAACACCTGAAAAGGCGTTTGGTATTACTCAGTTCCAGAAGATGAAAAACGTATTTGAAAAGCGCTGCACACTCGAGTCTTTTGCCAAGAAAGCTAAAAATACCTTGATTGTGGTCTCACTGCTTTTATGAGATCTCCAAAATGATAGCAAAGTGTGAAAAATCTCATACAATTGGTGAAAGATGAATAATGCCTGCTGTATCAGAAGTGCTCATCACTGTTCTCAAAATGGATGCCATTTTAAAATCAATTCCTCTGACAAATAATTCTGTAGCTCATCATATTGATAAAGCAATTGAAGACATTGAATATCAACTATGCACAGAGCTACAGAATACAGAATGCGGGATACATCTGGATGAGTTAACTGTACAAGACAATGATGCGTTGCTAATGGCATATGTATGATTTATCAAAAATGGAAAAATTTATGAAGAGCGTCTCTTATGCAAAGAAGAGGAAGAACAAATATTAACAGAGAATCTATCTACGACAAGCTCAAACTGTATTTTGAGGATAAAAGTATTCCAATTAGGAACATGATTTCTTGTGCAACAGATGGAGCACCATATAAGACAGGTTGCCATGCTGGTTTAGTAGAAGTTATGAAAAATTATTCCAAGTCTGTTTGAAATCCATTGTGTAATTCTTCACCAGTGTCTCTCAGCGAAAAAACTCAGCCAACAACTTTTTTCAAGTATGAATCTTGCAATATCTACCGTCAACAAAATTAAAGCTCATCCATTAAATAGCAAAATATTTATCAGTTATGCCAAGATAACGATGAAGAGTGTGCATGCTTTTTTCTTCACACTGAAGTGCACTGGCTATCAAAAGGCTGCTGTTTAAAATGTTTCTTTGATCTTTTTGACACTGTGGTTGAATTTTTTTCCAAAGTCGACAAGAACTTGGTAAACAAGATTGAACTTTTAGGTGGAGATGTGACGTACCTAGCTCATCTGTATGAGAAAATGAACGTTCTAAACATGACAGTGCATGGTGAGAATTTCAATTTAATCCAGGCAAAAAGTGCAGTGTCCACTATTATCAGAAAATTTGAAATATATAAGCAAAAGATTGGGAAAAGGTGGTTCTCACAGTTTTCCTGTATGGAAGGTGTGGTCTCTTTCACAGACAGTGATTTGCAAGAGTACTGTTTACATCTGTAGTTACTGGAAAAGGATTCTCAGAAATAATTCAAGGATTTGATCGACCTGGAAAATGTTGACTGAGTAATTAACCCATTACTTTGCAAGGTGGAAGATCAAAAATAGAGTTTGCAAGAAGAAATAATCAAATTCAGAATGATAAAGCAGCAAAAGATGTTTTTCCAAAAATGTCAGCTTTTGTAGTATGTGGCTTCACTGTAATACAGTTTCCTGGTCTTTGGAGAAGAGCCAAACTGCTTTTCATTGCATTTCCATCCTCCTACCTTGCTGAAAGAAGCTTCAGTACAGTGAACCACATACTGACAGAAACCGCTGGAACATAGTTACACATGGGGACAAGGCTTTTGCTGTCACACCTTGAACCAGATATTTCAACTCTTGCTAAAAACTAGCAAGCACAAGGATCACATTAATATCAAAGCTGCTGTACAGCACATGGTTATGGTGTAAGCTAGGTTTAAAGACTTAAAAAATGTCAACAGAATCATTATTCTCATGTTAACAAATGGTAGGAATATTTTTACACTATGGGAGCAGCAAAAAAATGTATTGTGCCTACGAATGGCATTGGCAAATATGAAAGTGTTTTAGGGGGCCATTGGGCTAAAAGGTTGGGAAACACTAAGACAATGTAGCCAAATGTACTGGTACTCAATTATGTTAAGTAGTTATACCAGTCTTTCTGAACCTTTCAAGGAGGAAACCTTGAAATAATTTTCAGGTCTCAGGGTAACCCTGCATTATATTATTTTATCTATAGATCAGTAAGTTGGAGATATAATAATCTAAAAATAATTGTCAATTCGCTAATCAAAACCTTTCTTGAAAAAAAAGTTAAGCTTAGCTTACCTTCCTTGAAAATAATCTCTCTTTCCCTTTCATAAACTTTAAAAACTTGAGATAAGCACACACGGATTTCGCCATCAACTGAAATAAGACTATTTCTATCCTTGCTCTGAATGCTTGTTAAACAAGAAAAAGCTTGCTCACACATGTAAGAAGTTGAAAACTGCAGCAAAATGTTCATTGCTTTCCTATGAAAGGCAGGATACTCTCCTTTCACAGAAACCCAGAACTTGCCCAGGGACAAGTAAGTAAATCTCATCAGAGTGCAGGTCACAAAGTTCTTCCTCTTCTCTGAAACAGTTCTCAGGCTGAGCAGAAAATTCAGAGAAAAGGTCCCTCACCCAGATGTGCACTTGTGTTTAATGGGAGAGAAAACACCGCTCAATTTTGTTCTGTGGTTCTTCCAGGTGGTTATCAATAAGGCTTGAGACTTTCTGATCCTTCCTCACTCTCAAGCCCAAGCAGCAAAGGAAACATTTCAGTATTTCCTTTTGCAGCATGACTTTTCCAAAGATTCAGTCTCCTTTTAAATCCAAAAATCTTGTCACTTAAGGTTAAAATATTTTCTCCAGGGCCTTGCAGAGACTTGTTTAACTGGTTCATATGATGAAAAATATCTGCTAAGTAGGCTAGTTTCTGCAACCATTCTTCATCTTCAAAGCACTCAGCAGCATCTGACCTATTTTCTTGAAAGTACTCCTGCAATTTACCTTTCAGCTCAAACACCCTGTGGAGAACTCTTCCTCTGCTAAACCACCAGATTTCTGTATGTAACTGATTCGTGTGGTCTGTCCAAGTTTTCACACAGCTTTTTTTTTTAAAACATTCTTGCGTGAACTGGTCTTAAAGCTACTAAATAAATTGTTTCCTGTACCCCTTTACTGATTGTGATTTTATTTTTCAAAAGTTTGAATCTGTTTCAAAATTCGAAGAGTTGTTTAAGATAATCAGCAATTTATATGTCATATGGCTGTGATTTGCAGTTCGGTGTCTTTTCAATTTTGCCAGAGGAATTGCTGCGTTTGTAAGTTGCTTACCACAGACTAGGCACAATGGAATAGGACAACATGAATCACCAGTTCATGTAAACCTCATTGCTAAGTAGCTTTCATTGTAAAGACGGACTGTTTTCTGTTCGTTGTTGCACTAGTACAGTGAAATGACTAAAATTGTAATTCTTCAACATTAATGTTATCAGAATTGTCCATAGGCCTAGGTCTGCAATCCTCCTCTTCCAACCTCCTCAAAAAAAAATGGCCACGCTGGACTGTCTTTAGAATGAAAATTTTCCTCCAATTTTCAACTACACTGATAGAGTTTGTTCGCTTCTGTAAGTCAGTCAGAGGTGCACAAGGGGAAGTTGGGAAGGTAGTTCAGGAGTGAGAGGCAGACGTTATAGCCCAAGTGGGCGAGTCCATTCAACACTTGTAAAACGCCTTCAGGTTCCTGAACAGCTACTGTCATCCCATCTGTGCAATACAGCGCTCATCAATTATCAACGACCTCCCCCATCTCGCATCAAAAACTGAAAATGCATTCAACCAATTAAATATCGCCCTACTGCACACGGCCATACTGAGATTACGAATGGGGATATTCGGTCACTGCGAGTGCTAGCATCACACGTTGTACGAAGTTCAAAAAACGATATTTATTTTATTTATTTATTTCAATCACAATCTCTTGCGGAACCCCTAGTGACCTCACACAGAACACTGGTTGAGAAACCCTAAATTATACACTTCACAAGTGACACTATGTGGCTGTAGTGTGTTTCATCTAAACTGCACCAGCAATGTTCAGGGGCTTCGATAGTCACAACTTCCATGCTCCTAATGTTGAGTATTGAGATGGCTAGAATTCCAGGAACATGGGAATCACTGAGAAGTTCCTTTACAGTGCACATACCACCCAATTTTGAACTGCTAGACATTCGGTCTAAATCCTTAAACTGCCTGACATTATCAAGGACTTGCTGGAGAGCTTCACTTAACAGGACTCCAAAAGACGCACATTTTCAAATTCTTAGTCAACAGCTAATTAGCCAATAAGACAACTAAAAACAAATAAAAATAAATTAAAGTTATTGATCCTTTTCGCACGGGTGGCATCGTTGCTATTTCCGTAGCATTTGACTTTTTTTTTTAATGAGGATGAGCTGCTAGCTTGATGCTCAACCCAGCATGGATGAAAAGCATGCAAGGAACCAGTCAATTTGAACTTGGGACCATTTACCTCAAAGTCTGGTGCTCATGCCACTGCACCATCAGCTGGCAGTTAAGTTGGAGTCAAGCAGAATGGTCATTGTCAACTCACCAGCAAGTGCTTGATAATGTCTGGTAAGGTTCAAGGAGTTGGGGGGGGGGGAGGGTATGTAAAGTTTTATATACTTCTTAATCCTTAGTCCTCGATTCAGTACAGGTAGATTGGTAGTTAGTGGAATGCTCAGCATCATTTTTTTGCCAGTATGTGAAACATAACAGAATTGATTACGGTTTGGTGTTGATATTAAAACACAGGGACAATACCATAACAGACAACACAATAGTAACCAACAATTTACAAGATAATAGTGCATATAGCAATGAACAAAAAACAATTAGCAGAAAGGTCACATGTGCAAATGTTAATAATCAGACTTAAGTAAATGTTCAAAGTAAATTTTACTATCAAAGTACATATATGTCACCACATACAACCCTGCGTCATACTCAGCAAATTAGAATCAGCTTTAATATTGCCGGCATGTCTTGAAATTTAACTTCGCAACAGCAGAACAATGAAATACCTGATAAATAAATGTAGAGAAAAAACTGAATTACATTAACTATACATATGATTATTAAATAAAGTTAAAATAAGTAGTGCAAAAAAAAAGTGAGGTAGTGTTCAATTGAATCTATAGAATAGTGACTATAACAAGATCAATGAAAGATCAACCAGGGTGCAGAAGACAATAGACTGTACAAATGCAAATATAAATGAATAGAAATAAATAAGAAGAACATGAGATAATGAGATAAAGAGTCCTTAAAGTGAGATCATTGGTTGAGGGAACATCTCAATGGATGGGCAAGTGAGTGTAGTTATCCCGTTTTGTTCAAGAGGCTGATGGTCGAGGGGTAGTAACTGTTCTTAAACCTGGTGCTGGGAGTCCCAAGGCTCCTGTACCTTCTTCCTGATGGCACCAGTGAGAAAAAGGCCTGGTCTGGGTGGTGAGGATGCTGATTTCCTACGACTTTGTTTCATGTAGATGTGCTCAATGGTTGGGCTTTACCCGTGATGTACTAGACCAAATCCACTACCGTTTGTAGGATTTTCTGTTCAATGGCATTGGTGTTTCCATACCAGGCCACGATGCAACCACTTAATACATTCTCCACTACATATCTATAGAAGTTTGTTAAAGTTTTTGATGTCATGCATAATCTCCACAGAATTCGAATGAAGTAGAAGCGCTGCTGTGCTTTCCTTGCAATTGCACTTGCATGCTGGGTCCAGGACAGGTCCTCTGAAATAGTAACATCCAGGAATTTCAAGTTACTAACCCTCTTCACCTCTGATATCCCTCTCAATAAGTATCCCTAGTTTCCCTCTCCTAAAGTCTACAATCAGCTCCTTGGTCTTGCTGACATTGAATGAGAGGTTGTTATTACACCACTCAGCCAAATTTTCAATCTCTCTCCAGTAGATAGATAGATAGATAGATACTTTATTCATCCCCATGGGGAAATTCAACATTTTTTCCAATGTCCCATACACTTATTGTAGCAAAACTAATTACATACAATACTTAACTCAGTAAAAATATGATATGCATCTAAAATCACCCTCTCAAAAAGCATTAATAATAGCTTTTAAAAAGTTCTTAAGTAGTTTACTTAAATACATTGAGTCCTAACCCCGGCACTTTAACATATCTTACTCCTGGCGGTTGAATTGTAAAGCCAAATGGCATTGGGGAGTATTGATCTCTTCATCCTGTCTGAGGAGCATTGCATCGATAGCAACCTGTCACTGAAACTGCTTCTCTGTCTCTGGATGGTGCTATGTAGAGGATGTTCAGGGTTTTCCATAATTGACCGTAGCCTACTCAGCGCCCTTCGCTCTGCTACCGATGTTAAACTCTCCAGTACTTTGCCCACGACAGAGCCCGCCTTCCTTACCAGCTTATTAAGACGTGAGGCGTCCCTCTTCTTAATGCTTCCTCCCCAACACGCCACCACAAAGAAGAGGGCGCTCTCCACAACTGACCTATAGAACATCTTCAGCATCTCACTGCAGACATTGAATGACGCCAACCTTCTAAAGAAGTACAGTCGACTCTGTGCCTTCCTGCACAAGGCATCTGTGTTGGCAGTCCAGTCTAGCTTCTCGTCTAACTGTACTCCCAGATACTTGTAGGTCTTAACCTGCTCCACACATTCTCCATTAATGATCACTGGCTCCATATGAGGCCTAGATCTCCTAAAGTCCACCACCATCTCCTTGGTCTTGGTGATATTGAGACGCAGGTAGTTTGAGTTGCACCATATCACAAAGTCCTGTACCAGTTTCCTATACTCTTCCTCCTGTCCATTCCTGACACACCCCACTATGGCCGTGTCATCAGCGAACTTCTGCACATGGCAGGACTCCGAGTTATATTGGAAGTCTGATGTGTACAGGGTGAACAGGACTGGAGAGAGCACGGTCCCCTGCGGCGCTCCTGTGCTGCTGACCACCGTGTCAGACCTACAGTCTCCCAACCGCACATACTGAGGTCTATCTGTCAAGTATGCTGATTATTCAGCATCTTTAATACAGCCCAAACAGTGGTGTCATCAGCAAACTTCAGAATCAAAAATCATCTTTATTATCACCAGCACGTGCTGAGAAATAACTTAACAGCAGCAGTTCAATGCATACATAATATAGAAAAAAAAAGTAAAAATAAATAAGTAAATCAATTACAGTATATGTATATGGAATAGATTTAAAATCATGCAAAAAAACAGAATTATATATATTAAAGAAAGTGAGGTAGTGTTCATAGGTTCAATGTCCAGTTAGGAATCGGATGGCAGAGGGGAAGAAGCTGTTCCTGAATCGCTGAGTGTGTGCCTTCAGGCTTCTGTACCTCCTACCTGATGGTAACAGTGAGAAAAGGGCATGCCCTGGGTGCTGGAGGTCCTTAATAATGAACGCTGCCTTCCTGAGACACCACTCTTTGAAAATGTCCTGGGTACTTAGTAGCCTAGTACCCAAGATGGAGCCAACTAAATTTATGACCCTCTGCAGCTTCTTTCAGTCCTGGGCAGTAGCACCATTCCCCCCCACCCCCCCCCCCCCCACATACCAGACAGTGATGCAGCCTGTCAGAATGCTCTCCACACTACATCTATAGAAGTTTTTGATGACATACCAAACCTCTTCAAACTGACCTGTAATGACAGACAGGAGTAAGGTAACAGCCACAATCGGATGGGCAGGTTGAAGTGTGCTTACACTAAGAATATAATGTGCAAGGGTGCTGAACTTAAAACATGGATCACTACATGGAAATGTGTCTTAGAAAAGAGGAGGAAGTATAAGTGGAGGAGGGGAGCTATGCTATTAATCAGGAACAATATCATAGCTGTACTCAGAAAAATGTAACAGAGGTGTTGACAGAGGTAGAACTTAAAAATAAGAAAATTGCAATCACTCTAATGGAATTATACTGCAGACTCCAGGACTTGCTTAAGACGAGAGGTTTAGGTACATTCAGCAGGGGTTCTAAAATCAGCAATGAAAAGAAACTGAAGGCATTTTATATATTAGAGCAAGAGGATAGATAACTGGGGAGAGGGGAGAACCACTTAAGGAGGCAACATGTGCTTGGATAGGGATAATATGAGTGTGAGGTCCAAAATGAGTACTTTGCATCAATATTTATCAAGGACGTGGAGGATGGGGAGAGCAATGTGGAGCATACTAATTTGTTAAGGCATTGAGATAAAGGAGGTTGTACAAGGCCATAAGACCACAGGAGCAGAATTAGGCCATTCAGCCCATCAAGTCTGCTCTGCAATTGCATCATGGCTGATCCCAAACCCACTCAATCCCATAAACCTGCCTGCTTGCCATATCCTTTGATGTCCTGACCAATCATGAAACTACCAACTTCCGCTTTAAGCACAGCCACTGACTTGGCCTCTACCGCAGTCTGTGGCAGAGCATTAGTAATACCAACAGCAATAACTATGTCAGTCTGCTGTTTACTGATTGCAGTTCAGCATTCAATACAATCATACCCTCAGTTCTAGTCAACAAGCTACAAAACCCGGGTCTCTGTACCTCCGTCTGCAGCTGGATCTTTTGACTTCCTCCCCGGGACACCACAGTCTATGCAGATTAGAAATAACATTGCTTCACTAACAATTAACACTGCAAACCTCAAAGATGTATGATTAGCCCACTGCTCTACTCTTGCTGCACCGATGATTGTATGGCTAGACACAGCTCAAACACCATCTACAAATTTGCCAATGACACAACTATTGTTTGCAGAATTTCAGATGATGTTAAGGAGGCGTGCAGGAGTGAGATACCTTAGCTGGTTGAGTGGCATTGCAACAAGAACCTTGCACTCAACATCAGTAAGACCAAGGAATAGACTGTGGACTTCAGGAAGGGGAAGCGAAGGGAACACACACCAGTCCTCACTAGGGAAAATCAGCAATGGAAAGGGTGAACAGTTTCAAGTCCTGGTTATCAACATCTGAAAATTTATCCTTGGCCCACTATTGATGCAATCATCAAAGCTGCACACTAGTGGCTATTTTTCATTAAGAGTTTGAGGAGATTTGGTATGTCACCAAAGACTCGAGCCAATTTCTACAGATAGATCTGTTTGTATCACCGCCTGGTATAAATGCATAGGATCATAAGAGGCTGCAGAGAATTGCAGACTCAGACAGCTCCATCATCAGCCTCCACACCACTGAGGTCATTTTCAAATGGCAATTCCTTAATAAGGCAGCATCAATCATCAAGGGCCCTCACTAAGTGCCTTATCCCCACTTCTAATCACCACCATCAGGAAATTGCAGGAACCTGAAAATTCATATTCAACATTTTTGGAAAAGCTTCTTCCCCTTTGTCATCAGATTGCTGAATGGTCCATGAACTCATGAACATGACCTTGCTATTCCTCTTTTGCACTATTTATTTTCATTGTAACTCAAAGCATTTTCTCAAGTTTTGCAACGCATTGCTGCAACGACAAATTTCACATGTCAGCAATAATAAACCTGATTTTGACTCTGCTCTGCTCTTCCAGAATCTCATTACGCATTTCCTCCTTTCAGTTCATATTCTTAATTATTATTGTTCATGATAGGTTTTAACCTGTAGTAATTCAAAAGAAATAGAAGTACTTCATAAAAAGAAAATCAAAACAGATTCTAAAATACATTAAACACACAGGAAATTTTGGGCAACGCACACAAAATGCTGGAGGAACTCAGCAAGTTAGACAGCATCTATGAAAATGAATAAACAGTTGACATCTTAGTCCAAGAGCATTCATCAGGTCCTGATGAAGGGTCTCGGTCTGAAAAATCAAGTGTTTACTCCCTCCATAGATGCTACCTGACTTGCTGAGCTCCTCCAACTAGTTAAGTGTTGTTCCAAAATAATTTATTTGTCAGGGTTCTACTATTACTGCAAAATTATCTGCTGACATGATAAAAATCAAACTGGCTCTCACTTCCTTTCCATCCTGAGTGCTTGATTTAAACAATTTTGATAGATGACTTGACAGATTTATTAATTAGCTCACGCGTGTTTAAGAAATGACTGCATGGACCCAAAAGACAGATTCCAGTAACAATAGATGCTAAGCTGAAAGGCCAGCAGTTATTGGGCACCACCACCATTAAACAATACAAAATATCACACTGACACAGTGGACTTCCTTTTACATGGAATATATAAAACCACTTTCTCAAAAAGGAAGTTACTTCTTCATAACTGCGTTTGTGTAGACTGCAATTTACCAGCAGTGACCTCTTACTTCAAATAATGAAGTGTTCAAAGTAATTTCATTATCAAGGTATATATATGTCACCATATACAACCCTGAAGATTTATTTTCATGTGGGCATACTCAATGAATCTATAGAATAATAGTCCTAACAAAATCAAAGACCACCTAACTTAGGCATTCAACCAGAGTGCAGAAGACAACAAACTGTGTAAATACAAAAGTAATAACAGCATGCCATCCCAACTAAGCAGCAAATATCTAGAACATGAGATGAAAAGTCTTGGAAGTGAATCCATTGGCTGTGGGAACATTTCAATGATGGGGAAGTGAAGCTGAGTAAGTTATCCCCTTTGATTCAAGAGCCTAATGGTTGAGGAGTAATAACTATTCCTGTACCTGGTGGTGTGTGCTCTGTACTTTCTTCCTGATGTTTGACTTTTCTAGATACTGTCTTAAAATTTAAGTCAGTCAGAGATAACAGAAGCAAAATTAATCTCCTTCTAGTCCAATAAAGAGCATCATTCACAATTTAAAAATGTGTGAAGTCTTTACAAATCCATCCTCTCCTACCACATGACATTCTTCTGCTACCCATATGCCAACATTTAGTTACAAAAATCAAACGTGTTCAACAACTTTGAAAACTGAAAAGCCCTCATTATTGGAAATACATGAGAGTGAAAATGTTAGAATCCAGAGTAACAATCTGCTGGAGAAATTCAGTGTGTTGAGCAGCATTTAGCGGTGAATGGGGAAGGAATTGTCAATAAATTACAAAATCTTACATCATGCCCCGATAGTCACTGATAATTCCTTTCCTTCTCCAGATACTGCTTGACAAGGTGAGTTTGTGCATCAGATTGTTTGAATCCTCCATTGTTATTTAGAAACAGGTATTTTAGTAAAAGCTTCAACAGTCCAATCTATATAATTTGAAACTTTAGACAAAATAACAAACAAAGTTGTAACACCATCCACACAGAAGAATCTCTAAAAATACAAACAACACACACAAAATGCTGGTGGAACACAGCAGGCCAGGCAGCATCTATAAGGAGAAGCACTGTCGACGTTTCAGGCCGAGACTCTTCATCAGGAGTAACTGAAAGGAGAGATACTAAGAGATTTGAAAGTAGTGGGGGGAGGGGGAAATGCAAAATGATAGGAAAAGAATGGAGGGGGTGGATGAAGCTAAGAGCTGGAAAGGTGATTGAAAAAATACAGCCTAGACCAGTGGTTCCCAACGTGGGGCGTACGCCCCACAGGGGGGTAATTTGATTTTTAAGGGGGGCAATTCGAGAATGAGTTATTAATAGTGAATTTTTTCTAGTAAGTCTGTGTGAGTATGAGTGTGTGTGCGAGTTAATACATATGTGTATATACAGTATGCATACATAAAAATACTTGTGTGTATGTACATGTGTAATTGCGTATGTACTGTATATATAGTGTATCACCATCATTACAACCATCAAATGGCTTTCATAATTAAATTAATGAATTGACCGATGTAGGAAGGAACGAATGAACAAGTCCAAACGCGTAAGAAACTCGTACGAGGTCGCGCCAATGCTGCTTTTTGCAGTAGCCTTCAGTTCTTGGTGGTGTGAAGGTGTGTACATTGTGTCATCTCTTTTAAACGGTGTATCTGTCTTCGTATGCTGTAGAAACGAATCGGCATTGTTTTATTTATTTATTATTATTATTATTAATTATTTATTTGACTTCTTGCGTATTCTTATTGTGTAATATTGTTATTTCATTTATTTTATGTGTTAACTTAAACGTCTTAAATTCTGAAAGTGCATTTCATTTCATAAGATTTCGACGGGGAATTGTTTGAAAAGATTCATGGAACTATTTGATGAGCTTAGTGACTTTTTAAGCGATAAGCCTGAAATGAAGCACCTGCTAACCATTGATGGTAAAACATTTGTGAGTTATTTAGCAGATATCTTTGAAAAACTGAATATGTTGAATAAACAGCTTCAAGGAACAAATAAAACTCTTGTTGATGCAAAGGCGAAGATATTTGGCTTTATTACATTTATCGAGTTGTCAAAAACATTTTTCTGACAAAAATTTTGACCAGTTTCATTGCTAAATAAATGTGAGCCGACTGATGCTGTTGTACTTGTCATTGTGGATCATCTGAAAATATTGGCCTCTGATTTGAAAGAAAGATTTTCTGATTTAAAACAAATTGATTTTCCAACATGGGTGATGCAGCCAGTGCTAGTGGATCTATCTGATGTTTCAGTGCAGTACCAAGAAGAACTCTCGGAAATACAAAATGATGAGTCAATTAAAACTTTATTCAACATAAAAGGAGCGATGGCATGGCTTTGTGATGAGACAAAAACTAAATACCCAAATTCAACCAGCTTTGCAAGAAAACTGTTGTTACCGTTCCCATCATCATATTTAGCTGAATGTGGCTTTAGTGCTGTAAATGATTTGCTATTGAAGAAAAGAAATCGACTGGATATCACTAAACGAGGAGATTTGAGACTGAAGCTGACTAAATTAGTGCCTAATATCAAATCTCTCTGCAGCAGGCATGAAGCACAAGGATCTCACTAAGACTAACTATAGTCTACTTATCTTGAGGTGAGCTAAAATTGTATTTTGCATTTGATAGGCAGCTTCATTTTATTGAACAGTAATTAAAATGATCGAAGTGTTACAGAAAAACCTTCCATGCAAATTATTTTATATTTATACATTTCAGTTCTCTATTATATTTGAAACTTTATTTGCTGTTTTCGTATGAGACAATCCACAAATATTTCAATATTCTATTTTCTCGCTCTCTCGCTTTATTACCAGTGAATACTCTTTTATTATTATATTTATCATTATTATTATTTTAATATCACTTAATGTTCTTTTTTTTACAATTTCTTAGTAATTTCTTCCTCAGAACTTTAACAGTCCTTTGGTTCTTTTATTTTTCTCTTTCATGAATGCCATGTTCTTTGGAAGCTTGTTTAAGCCAAGTTAATGGTCTTTTAGGCTTCCTCCAGGTGAATAGGAGTTCACTTTTTGAATAATAAGAATTATATATCACCACAGGGGGCATCAGGATTTTAGAGGTGATTAGGTGGGGCATGGCCAAAAAAAGGTTGGGAACCACTGGCCTAGACCATAAAGTGGAAGAGCATTACACATACCAACATAGTTATACTGCCCAAAAACAAAAGAACAAGGAATACATATGCATTTATAATACTATTTAATCAAGATAACCCATGGTAAAAGCAAACCTTTCCACAGGCAGTGTCCACAAACCTTTCCTTTCTCCGATTGTTGGAATACTGATTTCGTATTAGAACCTCAGCTGCAAATGAAACATTCTTGAAGTCACCTTTGTCAATCTTGATAACGTACTACTGCTTCAATACTGAAGTAAAATAATTGAGTTCTATTTCTGTCCTTTGTTGTTCCAAGAAGGTTCTCAAATAGAGATTTGAAGCTTTTTCACTGGCATACATGAAGAAAAATAAATCAAAACTGTGCACAACTGAGTACAGGTTGATAGTACGCATCTCCTTTAGTCAATCCATAATATCATTTGCAAGGATCTGCGTTATATCACATGCCAATTCTCTCTAATAGATTTAACAAGCAGAAGGAATGTATAAAGGAATAATTTTCAAACTATACAGGGGAACAGGTACAAAATAAACCTGACTTATAATTTCTCAGAAACTGGCCATTAGTGAATGACATCAGCTGCTACAGTGGCTATGCAGTTTATACTTAAATTGCATCCTGGTACCTGACAGTTTAGAGGGTATTAATCTACTTAAGTAAGCAGTAAGTGAAAGCAATTTAACAAGAACATTGTGAAGTCAAAAATAAATTAAGGTTCCCTTGTATTCTTTTTAAAAAGTCAAGACCTTTTAAGCACTTACTGCGCTTGTTAATTTTTGATGAGGCTTTTCAGTATGTCCTTGGACAAACTGAAAGCTAACAGTTTATTTTACTTCAAATTTCCACCCAACAATACAAACTATCACACTATCAAAAAAAAAACAGATGGTAAGTAAAAGACACAAGCCCTGACTGCAATGGCTGGCCAGGCATTTGGTTACTTGGGTTTTGATCTGAGACCTTGGTGGAGAAAAGGAAAGTAGAAAGGTTTCAGAAAGGGACTGCAGAACATTGAATCCTTGGCAAAACAGCTGCATGTAGAAAGTCATGAATAGCAATTTTAAAGTTAAAGCATAGCAACCCGATTTACAATGTCATCTAGAAATTAAACATTCTAGGATAGGATACAAGCAACTTCTGACATCAGAAGCCAACCAAAAACACTGTTAGCTCTGAAAGTAATAAAACATGAAGATTTCAGCAAACAGTGGAGACACACGATATTAGGGAGGTTTTTAAACAAAAAGCACTGAAAGGGATGGGCAATATTATTTCTAACACAACCTGGAAGGGAAAGTAGTGGCTCTTCTTTGTTCAACCAATGGAATATTTTTACCATTATAATCATTAGTTAAGGTTCAAGTGGGTCATGTGCATGTGAAAGGAGAATCTCCATCAACAAAAGGACATTAAGCAAGCCAGTTTGTTTTTTTTCCAAACAACAATCTGAAAACAGTAACACCTTGAAGCATATTGACCTATGAAGGGGCAGGTGTTGGCAGTCTTGAAATAAAAGTAGATAATCCCCAGGGCCTGATCAGGTGTATGCTGGAAAATTGTGGGAAACATAGACGGTGATTGCTGAGGACCTGGCAGAGATTTTTGTACCTTCACTGTCTATGGGTGAGGAACTAGAAGGCTGAAGGATAAATAATGTTGAATTTATTTATGAAAGGCTGCAAGAAGTCAGAGAACTACAAGCCTTTAAAACCCTTTCATCAATGGTAAGAAGTTACTGGAAGGGACTCTAAGACACAGGATTTATTTGCATTTTGCAAAGGCAATGAGTAATTACATATAGTTTCATGCGACTGAGTTTTCTTTTGAGAAGCAGGACAAGAAGATTGATTGAAGAAGCAACACACACACACACACACCCATACCCACCCAACCCCTGGAGGAACTCAGCAGGTCAGGCAGCATCAATGGAACTGAGTAAACATTTTTGGGCCAAGACCCTCTTCAGGACTGGAAGCAAGGGGGGAGATGACAGAATAAAAAGCTGGGAGGAGGGGAAAAAGGAAAGATGACAGGTGAAGCTAGGTGGGTAGGAAAGATAAAGGGCTGGATAGGAAGGAGTCAGATTGGAGAGGAGGGTGGACCATAGGAGAAAGGGAAGGAGGAGGGGCACTAGGGAGAAAGGATAGATAGGTGAGAAGAGTCAAGAGGTCAGAATGGAGAACAGAAGCGGGGTGGGGAAGAGAGGAGAGGGAAATTTTTTTTAATAAACGGGGGGAAAAAATTGATATTCAAGATATCAGATTGGAGGCTACCCAGACAGACAAAATACAAGGTGCTGCTCCTCCACTCTGATGGTGGCACGTGTCAGAATAGAAATTAAAATGTTTGCCACTTAAGGAGGTGGCCAACAAGATGGATGCTATATGGAGTATAACAAGGCCTTTGACATGATTCTCTATAATAAACTAGTTTAGGTTAGAATATATGGAATCCAGGGTGAGTTAACGAAATGGATATAAAATTAGCTTGGTGGTAAGAGGCAGATGTTGGTAGTTGGGAGTTGTTTTTCCAATCTGAGGTCAGTAACCAGTGGTGCGCTGAAGAATTATGGCTGGGTCTTTTAATGTTTGTTATGGATATCAATGATTTGGAAGAGAATACACAATCAACAAATTAAAAATGACACCAAAATTGGTGGTATTGTGGACACTAGAGACGGTTGTCTGCCTAAGGTTATGACAAGGTATAGATTAATTTGAAATGTGAGCATGGGAATGGCAGATGGAAATTTATTCAGAAAAATATGAAGAGATGTATTTTGGGAAATTAAACCAGGTCAGGACAGATACAGTGCTTGATAGGGCTCTGTGGAGTATTATTAAACAGTTATATCGGGGGGGGGGGGGGGGGGGGGGAGAGACAGGAAATACATTGTTTGCCAGAACTGGCATCATGGATAGACGAAGTGATGGAGTATATACTATGGATCTTCTCTCTGGACAAGGTATTGAGTACAGTATAGGATTGAGGTCTCATGTTACAGTTGTACAATTATTGGTTAGATTGCACTTGGAGCACACTATGTGAAAGATGTGATCTATCTAGAGAGGGTGCATAAAATATTCACAGAAATATTGCTGGACTGGAAGCTTTGAGTTATAAAAACATATTGAATAGGTTTGGACTGTTTTCCCTGGAACATGAGGCTGAGGGATGATGTTATAAAGAACAAAGAACAATACAGCACAGTACAGGCCATTCGGTCCACAATGTTGTGCCAACCCTTAAACCCTGCCTCCCATATAACCCTCCACCTTAAATTCCTCCATATACCTGCCCAGTAGTCTCTTAAGGTTTATAACATTATGGCGCACATAGAGATTTTACACGGTCATGATCTTTTTCACAGGTTAGGGTAGTCTAAAGATAGACACCATACACTGAAGATGTGATGGGGATAATTTAAAGGGGATCTAAGGAGCAGATTTTTCAAATAGAGGGTGGAGGCCGTTTGAAACAAAATGTTACAGGAGGTGGTAGAGACAAGATCATTTACGATTATAGTTAAACAGGTACATAAATAAGGGAGGTTTAAAGGGAGAAGGACAAGTTAAACCAAACTTTGTTTCTATGCAGTGTAACTCTGAATTTATGAAGAATTATTTTTAGTGAAGCAAATAGTCTAATAAAAAAATTATTAGTCAACAAGCTCATTGACAAAGAAAATGAACATTTACAAATCTTAAATCTTAATTCTTCAACACTGAAGAACAAATCAAAGAACATAATTAAAATATTTTCTTTTGAACTTTCTCCCTAGTTTCTGTGCTGATCAGCCATTGAAATTTTACTTATAGATTCAGACTCTATACTTCTCATTAATGTGGTTCCACAGATCAAAGTACATTTATTGTCAAGTTACGTATACTATATGCAACCTTGAGATTTGCCTCCCTACAGGCAACCACAAAGCAAAGAAAGAAACCCAAGTTACCTGGCTCAGGTTAAGCTTGTGCCAGCATGATATCCAGTGTGAAGACCTACCGCAAATGTGCAGGAAATTACTAATACAGTAAAACGTACAGCATCATTCAGTACAAGTACATGATCTGTATATCTGGTTTAAACAAAAAGACAACACGAAACATTTATCGGCAGCAATTATGCACATGAATTTAACAGAGGAAAAAGTACAAAGCACAAAGACTAAGGAGCTGATTATTGACTTCAGAAGTAAACCAGAGGTCCATGAGACAATCAGAAGGGGAGAGGATCAGCAACTTTAAATTCCTAGGCGTTATTACTTCGGAGGACCTACCCTGGGCCTAGCTGCAATTACAAAGAGAGCACCTCTACTTCCTAGTTTGTGGAGATTTGGCATGACATCTAAAACTGACAACTTCTATAGATGTGCTGTGGAGAGTATATTGACTGGCTGCATCATAGTCTGGTGTGGAAACTCCATTGTCCTGGAATGGAAAGCCCTACAAAATGTAGTGGATATGGCCCAGTCCATCATGGGTTATGCCTACCCCCCAGCCATTGAGCACATCTACACAAAATGCCTTAACAGGAAATTAGCATCTATCAGGGACCCCTACCATTTAGAACATGATTTCTTTTGCTGATGTCATCAGGAAAAAGATGCAGGAGCCTCAGGATTCACCACCAGGTTCAGGAACAGTCATTACCTCTCAACTATCAGGCTCTTGAACCAAAGGGGATAACTTCACTCACCCCATCATTGAAACGTTCCCACAACCAATGGACTCACTTTCAAGGTCTCTTCATCTTATGTTCTTCATATTTATTGCTTATTATTTTATCATGATTTTGTTCTTTTTGTATTTGCAGTTTGTTTTCTTCTACACATTGGTTGAACACCCTAGTTGAGCAGTCCTTCATTGCTTTTGTTATGGTTATTATTCTACGGATTTGAGTATGCCCACGAGAAAATGAATCGCAGCGTTGCATACAGTGACAAATATGAACGCATAATATTTTTAAACACATATTCTTTAACTAAAGCTGTTCAAAATACTCAATCACAAAACAGAGCAGCAAACATTTGGCTTCTCAGAATCTAGAACGCAAAACAGAATACAGAAACAGGCTCTTTGACCCAAGAAGTTGTGCAGATCTAATTAAACTAATAACACTTAATCCTTTCTGACCAGAAATGGTAAATATCCACCATTCTCTGTATATTCAGATGCCTATCTAAAAGTCCCACGTACACCCCTATCATATCTCCCTCCACTGCTACCCCTGCCCATGCTATACAGCCACATTCTGTGTGTTTAAAAAAAGAACTGTCCTGCACATCTCTTTTGAACATTCCCCCACTCGCATTAAATGCATGCCCTCTAATATTAGGCATTTCTTACCAGAGAAAAAGATACAAACTTTGATCAAGTCATGCCTTTGCCTCCAATACTTCAGAGAAAACAAAGTTTGTCTAACTTCTTAGAGCTAAAAATCTCCAGTCTAGGCAACATCCCATTGAAGCTCTTCTGCACCTTCTTGAAAGCTTCTACATCCTTCCTATACCTGGACAACTGGAACTGCACACAAAACTCTAAATGAGACATAAAAAAGATTATAGAAGAGTAACTTGGAGGCAAGCTTGGTTTTTAAAGAATTAGTCAGGAAACACTTCCAAGATGCAAAAGGTAGTCAAAATTTGACAGCAGCAAAAGATACTGGATAAATATCTTTAGTTGTGTAGATTTTTCTTAAAAGCGAATGAGGTAGGTTGGGTTTAAAGTTTCAGAAGATGGAGCGACCATGCCTATTTCCGATTAATGGTTGGCTGGAAAGGAATATTACATAGTTTAAAAATAAAGAAATCAATTTGTTCTAGGACATATCAAAAATGCAATAAATATTTTAAGGATATTTTACAAAATGTTGCCAACTATCAACAATATCAAAACAATAATGTAATTAGAATGGCTTCAGCTCATTCCCAACTAAGATCTTTTAATATGCAATAGTATATTTGCAGTTCTGATGAACATGTTGTTCAAGCATCTGTCGGATTAGTTGACCATAAGTCTGTTTTCTTGTTCATTAATTTTGCTTTTCTAGATTTTCATTGCTTGCAATTTTTAATTACCTGATATAAATATTATACTGTTTGACTTCAAAGTGACTATGATGAAGCATTATTAACTTTTTTATTGTAAGTGGTTTTAACATTCAAGAGAGTGGCATTTGTTCAAAAATTATGACAAACTATATTTCTCCCTACAGTCATACAGTCAGAATCTTAGAAAAGTACAGCAGAGAAAACAGGTTCTTCTGCCCATCTAGTCCATGCCAAGACCATTTAAACTGCCTTCATAACTATGTAGTTAAGAACAACTTAAACATCATCTATAAATTTGCAGATAACACCACTGTTGTTGAGTAGTACAGGAGTGAGATAGATTGCCTGTTTGACTGATGTCGAAAAAAACAATCCAAATTTCGTGCCAGCACATCCAAGGAATTGACTGTGGACTTCGGGAAAGGGAAGTTAGTAGAACTTGTTCACTGAGGGGTCAGCAGTGGAAAGGCTTTAAGTTCCTGGGTGTCAATATCTCAAAAGGTTTTCGCCTGGGCCTAACATATTGATACAAGCAGATCAGCGGCTCTACTTCATGAAGAGTTTGAGAAGATTTGATGCATAACCAAAAACTCATACAAAATCTATATATGTTCATTGGAGAGCATTCTGATCACTTGCATCACAGCTTGGTATGGAGGTAGCACTGCAAAGGATCAAAAGAGACTGCACAGAGTTGTTGACTCTGGCAGCTCCATCACAAGCACAACCCTTCTCATCGAGGACATCATCAAGAGGCAGTCCTCAAGCGGTGACATCCATCGGTAAGGACCATTGCCATCCAAGACATGCCTCCTTCTTGTCAGTACCACGGGCGAAGAGGTATTGGAGCCTGAAGAACCACTCTCAATGATTCAGGAACAGCTTCTTCCCCTCTTCCTCATTCATGAGGAAAGGATCTATTTTAAGTTCCATCATTGAGTTAACATAATTCTGCAGATTTTAAAAAAAATTCCTTCCAATTTTAAAGCTTCCACTGATAGGTTTTGAGATGTAGACAAAGATCAGGACACGAAAGTTTGAGTACAGGAATTTTCTGAACCTTAAGACTCCAAGTAAAAATAAGGAGAATTATTTGACAAGTATACAGAATGCCAGATGCACCCCTTCCAAAAGCAAGGAAAAGAAAATAAATTGAACTAAGAGACAGAACCAACCATAAATACTTGCAGAAAAAGTATGTTAATTTAATCATTTACAAATACAAATAGGTTTATATTGGCACAATTTATCCAAGCTTCTTAACAAGAAATTGTCTGTTGGAAAAGAGGCTACAAATGATCAGAGATAGATGGGCGATTAGTCAGTTGGGTCATAAATATGGAGAAATACTAAGTGACAAGTATTATGTTACACAGAATGATAGTGGAGTCTTTATGAACCAATCACAGAAGATAACAAGCATTTACAAAATCAACTGAAGGCTGAATTACTAAGGCAAAAAAAAAGCAAGTTTTTAAGAAAATCTTGCTACATTAAGTTGACTTTGGTGATATCATAGCTGGAATACTCTGCAGTTTGGCCTCCTTTCACAAGGATGAATATGCTTGGTTGCCGTGGAAACAGCATTCTATTAAGATTTGCAGTATCAATACAGTACCAAAAATGAGAAGTTCATTGCATGAAAAATTATTGCCACCTACATTTTGCTCCAGAGTTTCTGAATTTACCAAAACATTTTAAGAAAGAAAAGATACCATGAGATAAAGTAATATACACAAAATGCTGGAGGAACTCAGGTCAGGCAGTATCTACAGAAATGAATGTGAACAGTCAACGTTTCAAGCCAAGACTCTTCTTCAGGGTTGAAAAGGAAGGGGGAAGATACCAGAATAGGAAGGTGGGGCAGGGCAGATTAGGAGGATACCCAGAAGGTGAAGGCGATAGGAGAAGCCAGGTGGGTGGGAAAGGTAAAGGCCTGGAGAGGAAAGGATCTGATAGGAGAGGAGAGTGGACCATATGAGAAAGGGAAGCAGGAGGGGACACAGGGGGAGGTAATAGGCAGATGAGAAGAGGAAAGAAGCCAGAGTGCGGAATAGAAGGGGGGGGATTTTTTTTAATATGCAAAGGAGAAATAGATATTTATACCATCAGGTTGGAGGCTACCCAGACAGAATATAAGGTGTTGCTCCTCCAAGGGCAGCCTCATCTTGGCACAAGTATGGGGCCATGGACCAAAAATCGGTTCAGGAATAGGAATTTAAATGTTTTACCACCAGGAAGTTTCACTTTGGGGGGGATGGTGCAGAGGTGCATCCAAGTTTAGAGTTCATCTCTGAAGTGAACAGCCAACATATAATCTGACACATCACTGTGATCTCAGTCAGTGCTAAACTGGCAGGTGCTAGTTTTTGGTAATACTGTACATTAAAACTTGCATTTGTACTCACAAAATGCCAAGAGATGTTTTTGAATAAGTGAGTTCCTTCTATATGGACCAACATTAACATCTGAACCCATATAATCAAAACAAAGCAATTTCTGAATTTATATTTGTTTTCAGGACCTTGTATCAGGCAAAGTAACTTCTGCATAGCTTATATAAAGTTTTGGTTAGAAATGATTTTCCAACATCTTTTGGAAATGCAGATTCTTTCATCATTAACATTTGCACTTGAAGGGAAATAGAAAACATCACATGGGCTGAAATATGAATAATTGTTTTTATATAAATGGAATATACCAGGTCACTACACCCAACACTGGGACATTCACATTCAGGCTCTTTTGTAAGGGAGACAGCTTTGATCAGCAAAAATCTAGAACTCCTCTTACAATACAAAGCAGGTTAAGAAAAGGGCAATTGTAAACTGATCTTTGCCATCGGATGAAAGAGAAAAATAGGGCTTTACCCAGACGGTTCCACATATTGCACCATCAATATTCCTAGCCTCGCAAATTTACAGGTAATGTATTTATTTACTTTGCAGATGTGACCTTCTGGCCAATGTACAATCATCGCAGAGCAAGATAGAAGACCTAAGAGCAAGATTGCTTTATCAGAGGGAAACAAGAGACTACTGTATAGTTTGTTCCACAGAGACATGGCTCACTCTCCTGATGCAATGCTTGCGCCTGAGGGCTTTTTGATCCACCGGATGGACTGGATGGCAACATCAGGTAAGCGAAAGGCAATAGTGAAGTCTGGTTTATAATAAACTCATCGTGGTGCACAAACTTAACTGTCTTGTCTCATTCCTGCTCCCCAATCTGGAACACCTGGCAGTGAAGTGCTGACCATTCGACCTACCAAGATAGATCACCACCACCATCCTGACGGCAGCCTATAGCTCATCTCTGACAAGGAGACAGACCTCAGTAAGTCTGGCTTGAAGAAACCTCTGCCTAGCTAATATCAACACATCATTGGCATCACAAGAGGACTCAATACACTTAATCACTGCTCCACCACCATCAAGAATGCTTACTGCTCCATCCCTCAAGTGCCCTTCGGTAAATTCAACCACCAGGCTCTGCTTCTTCTGCCTGCATACATAGACACTGAAGAGCTTGGCACTAATATAGAGTATTTTAAAATATTTCAGTAATATTGTAAATATATTGTTTGATTAAGCATCCATTTTTTTGTTTACATAATTCATTGCTGGTATGTATAATAAATACATGAACGGTATATAATATACCGGCACTTCATAGGTGTGTGCCTCACTAAAAGAAAAGCTAAGCATGCACATTCTCTTGGGCTCCCAAGTTTTTCTTTGTAATTAGTTTCTGGAGATACAAAATATAACAGTAGCTACGAGTTAGTTTTAAAACGAACCCGAGATGAATACCTATCTATTGAAGGGCAGTGAGACGGTCGAGTTATTAAAAAAAAGGTAGAAAATGGACGAAAATCACGGGTTCATAAACAGTGAGCACTGGGTGATATATTAATAAATAGCTAATAAATAAAGCAGAAATGACTGCCTACATTAGAAAGAAAGACACGTTCAATTGCACAGCCGATAACTGGCTTACGTATACTGAACAAATTGAAAAGTATTTTGCAGCAAATGAAATAGCCAATGAAAACACAGTGCCATTTTGCTAAGTGCAACTTGCTCCAACTAAACTAGCAAAAATGCATTTTGATGATTTTGTGAAACTAATACAGGACATTTAGAACAGAAACTCTTAATGAACACAGAATGTTTTAGGTTTGATAAGCGGAATCAAAAAAAAAGGGGAGTCCATTTCAGCTTATGTGTCTGAATTGAAGAAATTGTCTCAGTATTGCCAGTTCAGTAACGGGTTTAATCATGCACTGAGAGATTGTTTAGTTTGTGGAATCTTGCAAGAAAGCATTCAAAACAGCTCATGTTTAAAACAATTGAAATTGCTGTATGCATGGAAAGGGCAGACAGACACAATTGAGTAGAAGTCAGGAATGAAAGTGAGCATGAATAACATGGCAACATCTAAACATAAACCTGCCAGGCGAAACAAATTGTGTTACTGTTGTGATAAAGGCTCATGCACACCAGACCAATGCATGTTTAAAGTCAAAACTTGCAGAAAATGTAACAAAATAGGACACATACAAAGAGCATGTCAAGCAGGCAAAAATAAATTGGCTGCACAGGGAAGAGAAAAAGATAAAAAGTCAAGTTACAGTTTCAAAAAGAGCACTAATCTGCATGCTATTGATGAAAAATCTGATAATGATAAAAGTGACACAGGTCTGGACAGCCTTGAGTTCTACAATGCAAAATCTAACAAGAGACAAGCAATATGGCTTACACCAGAAGTGAACAACAAAGTAATTAAATGGAATTGGTCACTGACTCAGCTGTTTCAGTCATTCTACAAAATGAGTTTGAATGGCAAGTCAAAGGTACTGAAATGAAGCCTGAAGAGGAAGAATTCCAATGGCAGGGTGACACAACTGTGGCTATCAAGGGAAGTCCAAGCCAACAGAAAAATAGAATTAGAAGGAAATTAGAGGATTGGGAATTTTTTTTAAAACAGAAGCAACTCAAAAAAAAAAGGGCAGAAAAGATGAACTATGAAGGTAAGCTAGCCAATAATATCAAAAATGATACCAAAAGTGAGTAAAAGAGAGGCAAGAATAGATATTGATCCAGTGGAAAATGACACTAGCTAGTAATGGGGTACAAGGAAATGGTAGACAAACAGATTAAGAATTTTCTATCAGACTTCATTGTGGAAGAGACTGGTAGTATGCCAGGAGCTGGAGAGTGTCGGGGGCAGAAGTAAGTGCAGTTGCTATTACTAATGAGATGGTGCTTGGGAAACAAAGATCTGAAGGTAGATAAGTCACCTGGACCCGATAGACTATATCCCAGGTTACTACTAAAGGTAGCTGAAGAGACTATGGAGACATTACAAATGATCTTTCAAGAATCAATAGATTCTGGCATGGTTCCAGAGGAAAGGAAAATTGCAAATGTCACTCCACTCTTCAAGAAGGGAAAGGAGGCAGTAGGAAGGAAACTATAGGCCAGTTAGTTTCTGAAGATGTTGGAGTCAACTGTAAAGGATGTGGTTTCAGGGTACTTAGAGGTACATGACAAAGTAGGCCAAAGTTAGCATAGTTTCCTCAAGAAAAAATCTTGCCTGACAAATGTTAGAATTCTTTGAAGAAATAATAAGCAGGATAGACAAAGGAGAATCAGTGGATGTTGTGTAGTTAGATTTTCAGAAGGCCTTTGACAAGGTGCTACACTTGAAGATGCTAAACAAGATAAGAGCCCATAGAAATACAGGAAAAAAATACTAGCATGAATAGAGCATTGGCTGATTGGCAGGAGATATAGTGGGAATAAAGGGATCCTTGTCCGATTGTCTGCATTTTTAAAATGATGTATGTCAATGATTTCAGTGTTGAAAGTGATGGCTTTACAGCCAGGTTTGTGGAGATTACAAATATGGGCGCAGGGGCAGGTAGTGTTGAGGAAGCAGTGAGGCTGGAGAAGGACTTAGATTAGGAGAATGGGCAAAGAGGTGGCAGATGGAATACAGTGTCAGTAAGTGTATGGTCATGCACCTTGGTAGAAGGAATAAAAGAATAAACTCTTTTTTAAATGGGAAGAAAATTCTAAAATCTGAGGTGCAAAGGAATTTGGAAGCCCTTGTGCAGGATTCCCTAAAGATTAATTTGCAAGTTGAATTGGTGGTGAGAAAGGAGAATACATTGTTAGCATTCATTTCAAGAGGATGAGAACATAAAAGCAAGATGTAATGCTGAGGCTGTACAAGACACTAGTGAGGCCTCACTTGGTACTGTGAGCAGTTCTAGGCTCCTTATTTAAGAAAGGATGTGCTGACATTGGAAAGGGTTCAGAGGAGGCTCACAAGAATGGTTCCAGGAATGAAAGAAACGACTGAAGGTGCTGGCTTGTATTTACTGGAATTTAAAACAATGAGTGGAGATCTCATTGAAACCTAGCAGATGTTGAATGGCCTAGATACAGTGACTGTGAAGAGAATTATTCCATTGGTGGGTGAATGTCGATTTAGAAAAGGGGCTGGTGAATCTGTGGAATTCGTTGCCACAGGTGGCTGTGAAGGCCAGGTGACTAGGTGTATTTTCTGGCAGAGGTTCACAGTTTCTTGAATAGTCACTAGACACTAGAATACTACAGCACAGTACAGGCCCTTCAGCCCTCGATGATGTGCCGACCCATATATTCCTTAAAAAAAGTACTAAACCCATTCTACCCCGTAACCCTCTATTTTTCTTTCATCCATGTGCCACAGCACAAAAGGTGATGGGGAGAAGACAGAAGAATGGGGTTGAGAGGGAAATTAATCAGCCATGACGAAATGACAGAGTAGACGCAATGGGCCAAATGGCTTAATTCTGCTCCAGTATCTTATGGTCTTATATTCAACTAAGAATTTATACTGGAGAAAAGAGAACTCATGTCGGAATGATGTTTATAACACTAAAATACAGCAACCAACAAGCTACGTTGGGCCTGTATGTGGTAAAAATAGGAGGGCCAGCATTGAGTGGCTGTGATTGGAGATCCAGCCACCATTTACATGCCACATCCCCTGCAAGAGTCAACTGAAAGTGAATTAAGAAAGGTACAGGAAGATTCCTCAGCTATATTCAAGGATGGCATTGGAAAATTCAAACACATTGAGGGTAAAATAGTACTATAACAGAAAATATCATACCCAAGTTTTGCAAAGCCGTCCAGTTCCTTAAAACGCTCATGATAAAGTAGGCAGTAAGCCAGATTGCATGGAGGCTGAAGGAATTCTTTCCAAGGTTGAGTGAAGCCCATGGGCAACATCAGTGGTCCCAGTCGTCAAGAAGAATGGGTCTTTCAGGATCTGTGATGATTTGAAGGTCACCATCAACCCAGTACTGAAAGTAGATCAATATCATCTGCCCAGGATAGGGGTTATCTTCACAAACCTTTCTGGAGGAAAACACTTCAGCAAAGTGGACTTAGCTGAAGCCTATCTACAGATGGAGATTGAAGAAGAGTCCAAAGTGTTTCTCATTATAAACATTCTCACTCTTATTATTGTTATAATAAGCTTATTTTTGGAGTAGCATCTCCACTCCAGTGGAAAAGGAACATTTCTAAAATCTCTTGGATACCCCAAGGCTAAAGGATGAGTCACAGTTGCTTTCTTTTTTTTTGGATTTATCTATTGGTATAACAGGTTCCTGCTAAACCCGGCTAATGTGCTTCACCCCTTGAACTCATTACAAAAGATCAGGAAGAAATGGAAATGGACAAAGCAGTACAAGGTAGCTTTCCAAAAGACAAAGGAAATGGTGACATCAGACACTGTAGCCACACATTATGATCCACATATCCAGTGAAGCTTGCCTGTGATGCCTGTCCTTATTGGTAATAGTGCAGTCATGTCACATGCTATAAGTGATGGAAGTGAACACACCACCATAGCCTTCGCATCACAGTCCTTTACCACTAGAGAAAAATTATGCACAGATTGACAGAGAGGCCTTGAGTCTGGTTTGGTGTCTCAAACATTTCAACTAGTTCCCATACGGGAGAGAGTATACCTTTATTACTGATCATCAACCACTGCTGTCCATTTTCAATTCACAAAGAGTGTCCACTAACAGCAGCCGTACAAACACAGACGGGCTCTGCTTCTTGGAGGACACAAGTACAAAATTTAATTTAAAACAACAACTAATTATGCAAATGCTGACACCGATTGTTCCATTTACCCTAGGAAAAGGAAATTCCTGAAAAATTTACAAAAGAGGACACTCCTCTTAGCATATGCGAATTGAAACTGAATGTCTCAATTTAAAATTTACTGTGCTGTGGAATTGGAGTTTATAACTAAGCAGGGAGGAGTGTTGTGTATTTCAGTAATACTGAAAATATATTTGATTAAGCATTCTTTGTTTACATACTGTAATTCATTACGGGTTATATAAAGAAGTACCTAATGGCATGCGTCAGTAAGCCACCCTGTCATATGTGCACGCCCCACTAAAAGCAAAGCTAGGTGTACACATTCTCTCAGGCTCTAGTGTTTTTCTTTTGATTAGTTTCTGGAATTACAAAACATAACAGGGATGACAAAGAGCTGGACAGGCGAGGCAGAAGAGCAAATTCAGGATTGCTTCGTGCACTGGACTACCTTCAAGGTTTTGTCAATGAAGCTAAATGAATATGTTGTAGCGGTGTGCTACACGCAGCGCTGAAATAACGACAAGGAGTTGATAAACTGCAGCCAAAGAATCCGTTTATTTCAAATTCACAGTCTTGCTTTAAAGCCTGTCTCCCCCACCTGATACCTCGAGAGGCACGTACTGAAACCCCTTGAGGCTATTTTCCTTTGTGCCTGCGCTCTGGCTAATTGTCAGCCGGTTCGAGTGTGCTAGTAATTGGGTCGCCACAATGTCATAGTTGCCACTGACCATAACAATGAATGAGAGAATTACCTACCACCACAACAAGTCAACAGCAGATGCAGTTTCACTATCTCTTCACTCAGCTTTGGACAATTTGATCAACATGAACTCGTACATCATGGACAAGCGTGTACCCACAAAAACATTCCCAATCTTCCCTAACCAGAAGGCCTAGATGAACCCAGAGATTTATAATCTGCTGAAGGCTAGATCTGTGGATTTCAGGGCTAGTGACCCAAAGTGATAGAAGAAATCCAGGTATAATCTCTGGAGGGATATTGCAAGCTCAGAGGATTTTGGACTAAAGGGGAATTACGAATGGACACTCAACTACTATGCTTCCACGATTAAAGCAAGATCAGTTAGCACAAGTATCAATTACTGTCAGATGAGCTCAATAGGGAGAACTATGACAGACCCACACAAGTCCCCAAATATCTGGATGACCCTATGACTTGCGTCTGAGACTAATATCTACGCATCTTTCAAGAAGCTGAATTTACGAAAAGCATCCGGCTGAATACTAAAGATCTGTGTGGACCAGCTGTCTGGAATATTCAATGACATATGCAAACTCTCACTCCTTGGGTTTGGAGTTTCAAAAAGGCATCTGTTTTACTGATGCCAAAGAGCCTGGTGTCCTGCCTCAAATGACTACTGTCCAATTCTGCTTACATCAACCAGAATGAACAGCTTAGAGGTTGGTTTTAGTACAAATCAACTCCTGCCTCCATTGTGACTGGATGCAATTCAATTTGCCTGCCACCACAACAGAACATCAGCAGATTCGACTTCACTGGCTCACTGTGCTGTGGACCACATGAACAACAGAAGCTCATACATAAAGCTGTTCACTCACTACAGCTCAGTGTTCAATACAATTTTTGAAAACCAAAGTAAACTTTATTCATAATACTAAATGATTTAGAAGAATAAACTGCATTCCTTTTTTAATTCTTACATTTGTGGACAAGGCATCAAGTAGTGTTCAATTACATTTCTTAAAACCAATAGCACTGTTACCAGTCATGTGACTACCCCTCTCCCCCCCCCCCCCCCAGGGTGGTACTACTACAATAAATGAGGGGCTTCCTCAACCAACCAAGCCCCTCCCTGTCCAGTAATGGAAGAACTACCGAGACCTTGCATAGCTGCACCAAACTTCAGTCCGTCCCTCAGCACGTACACTGGCATCCAGACATCTTGATGTGCTGGCAAAACAAAGGGCATCTTTCAACCAGTTGATCTTTCAGTAGCACTTGATGTCCATCTCTCTGTGAACAGCATGTAGATCAGAGAGTCATCTATCATGATCTATCATGATCAGGATGAACATTGTCATAAGTTTTTGCATCTTCTTTCATAAGCTCTTCACAAACCCACAGTCCGCAAAGAGATGAGAGACCGACCCATCCCTACAACAGACCCTTCAGGGTCAGCGAATCATCTAGCTTCAAGACCTGTGTGTTCGCCACCTCCCTCTGCAAATGGATACTCAACTTCATCAATTAATGAGTAAACAACATCTCCTCCTTGCTAACCATCAACACAGGTAAACCCCAAGGCTGCACGCTTTGCCCACTGCTTTACTCCTGATACAGGCGTGACTGTGTTTCCAAGCAAAGCTTCGATGCTACATGCAAATTCACCAATGTTGTTGGACTAATCACTGGTGGTGACAAGTCAGCTAACAGGAGTGAGATAGGATTGGGCTGAGTGGGGCCACAACTGCCTCTCATTCAATAGTAAAACTATATAAGTGACTGTTGACTGCAGGAAAGGGGAGAGAAAATATGCAACAGTGCTGGAGAGGGCAAGCAGTTTTAAACATCTGGGCATTAACATACCAGATAACCTATCCTGAGCCTAGTACATAGAAGGAAGGCCCACCAGCACCTTTACTTCCTTAGATGGTTAAGGAGGTTCACAATTTGCCAAACAACCTTCTACAGATTATCAGGTGCTGTGTCATATCACATGGACAATCGTAATCTTTCCATGACCATGATTGTTCTTGGAAAATTCTTCTACAGAACTGGTTTGCCATTGCCTTCTGGGCAATGTCTTTACAAGGCGGGTGACACAAGTTATTATTAATACTCTTCAGAGGTTGTCTGCCTGGCGTCAGTGGTCACATAACCAGGACGTGATATGCACCAAATATTCATACAACCATCCACCACCTGCTCCCATGGCTCCATGTGACCTTTAATGGGGTGAGGAGGGAGCAAAGCAGGTGCTACACCTTGCCCAAGGGTGACCTGCAGGCTAATGGAGGGTTGGAGCATCTTATAACTCCCTTGGTAGAGATGCATCTTCAATCCGCCACTCATTCTCTACTGATATACTGTTGACTGGTTTCATCATGGTCTGGTACAGCAATTTATACGCAACAGGAACAAAAGCATTTGCAGAGAGAAGTGGACTTTGCCAAATACATCACATTCCTCCCGACCAGCAAGAGTATCTGCATGAGTCACTGCCAAGGCAATATCTATGATCACAGATCCCAACCATATGGACCATGTCATCTTCTTGCAACTAACATTGGGTGGGACTACAGAAGCCTGAAGGTTCAAGAATGGCTACTTCTGTTCAGCAATTCAATTTTTGAACCAAACTGCAAACCTTCATCACTATCTCAGTATAGCAATACTATGATCACTTTGGAATGTACTGACTTTGTTTTATGCATGTCCTTTCTTGTATAATTATATTTAATTTATGGTTTTTTCCTTGTGAATGCTATGCCTCAAATGCTACACTAAGTATCTGTGATACTGCTGCAAGCAAGTTTTTTTATTGTACAATAAACATGACTTTGACTTCCCCTGGATACCTATTAACATCAGTATTCTGATGTCACACTCAGTCAAATAATGCGACCTAATTCCGATGTAACTCAATTCTCAGCCTGAATTCATCATTTTGGCCAATGTTTGAAACAAATCTATAAGGAGCTCTGCAGCTGAGTGGTCCTGACCAAACCCAAGGTAAACATAGGTGAGCCGTTGTTGGAGTGTCAGTGCTGCTGGGCAGACCATTCAATGACTATTTTGATGACAGCTGAGAGCAGACAGATCAACTGGCAATCAGTGGGACTAGATTTGTCCATTTTTTCTCTAAAGGATACATATCCACGCAATTGTCACATCAGATTTCTTCTACTGAAACACAGTTTTGAAATAGTTAATAAAAAATTAAAATGCAAGATTTGACCTTTGACAGCTTCACCATCCACAGATAGTGCCTAACATCACAAACGTTTTATAGTCACAGCTATTTCTAAAGTGTGGATATTCAGAACTACACCAGGATGTTATCCCAACTATTGTTCTCAAATACCATCAGAAAGGTACAGGAGCTTCAAGGATTCACACCACCAGGTTCAGGAACAGTAATTACCCTTCAACTATCAGGCTCTTCATCCCATGGTCTCAATACTTAGTACTTATTATTATTATTACTTTTTTTCTTTTGTATACACACATTTTTTTGTCTTTTGCACATTGGTTATTTGTCTACCCTGTTGAGTGCAGATGTTCACTGATTCTGTTTTTCTTGGATTTATTGAGTATGGCTGCAAGAAAACAAATCTCAGGATTCTATACAGTGACAAATGTGTACTTTGGTAATAAATTTCTTGCTATCACATGAAGCAAACAGAATTGGCTAAAGAGTGGCTGTTGTCACAGTGAGGATTTCTGAAGGATAACAAGATGGATTATTCACTTGATATATTTGAACACAGTGCCAATCACTTCAGACATGTCTTTAACATTGACATGCGAAGCTCTGCCTTTGTTGAGAATGGATATCTTCTTAGTGCCTAAAACCATCCTGTGTTTAACCATCCACCACCATTTGTCACAAGATGCAACAAATCTCCAGGTGCTTTGATCTTCGCCTGGCAATGCTTGTTTAACATGCAGGCAGCTCCCTGTTGCAGCTAGAGTAGGTTGAAATCATTTGTAGATGGTGCCATTCCTAGCATGTCCTTCTTCAATCCCTGTTGAGGTATTTGTTTGCAATCCTGCATATATACATTTTGAATAAACACTACTGTGAGGTAAAATTGAAAAAAATGTTCTGTGCTAGACCAATGATCCATCTGATTTAGAAATACAAGTTCAAATCTCACCTTGGGAATGAAAAATTAATAACGAAGCAATCTGAATCATACTCAATAAATAGAAAAGTGGAAAAGTACAGAGCAGAAACAGGCCCTTCAGCCCATCTATGGAACATAGAATAAAAGTACAGTATTGTTAATGTTGCTCAAGTAACTACATTTATTGCAAAAACCTATAAAAACCCAAATAAAACCCAGCTGTTTTAAATGTCGATTAGAAAAGGAAATATTCTGCTTTTAACTAGCCTTAGCAAAAAAATAATTTCTTGGCTAAAAAAACTCATTATATAGTTATCATGTGATTTACTACTTCCAGCATATTGCTTCAACAAAACCTTTAGCACATGCAGTATCTTGGTTCTGCACAAATAAAACTAATTGGTACCAATTAAACCAAACATATAAGTAAAATAAAAACAGAAAATGCTTGATACAGTCAGTAGGTCAGACATCTGCAAATGGAAAACAGGGCTGACTCTTCCTGTTTGATTCTACTGTAAAAATTTTGTACCGAGCAATTGAAAAGAATTATTGTTAGTTTAGAAGATCAATTATCAATCAAAACATCAAATAGTGATCAAACTGCTATTTCTAATTCTGCTAATACTGTATCCTTCAATGCCTTAAATGTTGCAATAAAGCTCAAAATACTATCTAGACAGAACTCGCATTTGATAACCAACCGAAACACAGGACCAGAAAGTGAAAGAATTATAACCAGCAATAATACAGCTCCAAGTATTCTTGCCAGTCAGCGCAAGTTTCTGTCATTGAAGCAACAGCGATCTTGGAATAATACAATACACGCAATGGACGTTTCACGTCCTCGTTTTATCTTTGTCTTATGGAGGGTCGCTTCTCTCATTTCTCCTCATACCCGTTGCATTGACGGGCCCACCCTTTGCCAGCCATCAGGACATACCTATATTGCCATCCCCTTCCTCTTCCCACCGGTTTATGGACAGGCGCTTCAGCTTTCACATCGGGTTCAGGCACTTTCATGGAGGCTGAAGCTGCGACCGTCACGTCCCCTCCTTGCATCGTTAAGCGCCTGAAACTCCTCGGCAACGGCGGCTACTTGCCACTGGGGCTGACGGCGAGATGAGAAGGGGAGGGAGGAGGCCAGCAATGAGCCAGGCAACCAGCTGTCCGGACAGCTCCACAACTGGCCCTCAGGCAAACACTAGGGGAGACACACACACCCCCCACCCCACATTGTGGGGGCCGGCAAGTTGACCCGGAACTTGTCAAGGACACCCGCTTTTCCCCCAGGCAGCGGTCCCAACAACAACTTCGCAATTGCCGGGTCACGTGGAGTGCATCGCTTCCGGGTCGGAAGCGGGGCAATATCGGTTGCTATCGATTGCCACCATATTTGTGCGGGGCACCTGCCTCGCCGCCCTCTGCAGGAGGATTTACCCTGAGGACATCTGCGGTTATCGTTCGTATTGATGAATGCCGATTCTTCGTCGTTGTAGCTACTTAATGTCTTTGTTTCGTTTCTTCCAATCCACTATCTCCCCTTTCAGCTCAATTTTAAGCTGGTGATGGGTAAGCTGGCTTCTGCTGGATCCGAACTTTAAAGGCGTTCCTGAAAAAACTCTATGCGAGTCAGAATCAGATTTATTATGTGACATGGAACTTGTTTTGTGGCAACAGGGCAGTGCAAGGACATAAAATCACTGTAAGTTACAAAATAGACTGGAGAAAATGAATTATGAGGTAGTGTTCGTGGAGCATTCAGAAATCTGATGACAAAGTGGAAAGACACTATTCCTGAATAGTTGAATGTAGGTCTTCAGGCTCCTGTACCACCTCCTTGATGATAGTAATGAAAAGAGGGCATGTACCAGATGGTGAGAGTTCTTAATGATTGATACTGCCTTCTTAAGGCACAGCTTCTTGAAGTTTCAGATTCAGTTTATTGTCATTTAGAAACCACAAATGCAATGCAGTTAAAAAATGAGACAACGTTCTTCCAGAATGATATCACAAAAGCATATGACAAAACAGACTACACCAGATAGTCCACATAACATTTGGCAATCCCCAATCCAGAGTCCGGAGAGGCTGCTGCGTATTAATATTGCGCTACCATCTTAGCGCGTACCACGGAAAGGAGCTCCAAATCCACCAAACAAAACAAGACCAAAAACTAAAGCTACAAGACCTGCACAAAACCACATAGTTACAACAGTGCAAACAATAGCATAATTGATTAAAAAAAAACAGACCATGGGCACAGTAAAAATAGTCCAAAGATGTTAAAGGACTATAAATTCAAAACAAATCACCACACAGTTTCCACAAGCCCCCAGGGTCCCAACAGACTCGCCATCCCACGCCGGTGGCAGAAGGGAATACCCCCGCTATGGACTTCCACGGCGCCGCCCGACTCAGCCTCGCAGACACAGCACACAATGAAAGCTCTGTCGAACCCAGCCTCGCAGACACAGCACACACCGAAAGCGACCTGACCGCAGCGGACTCCGAGTCTGTCAAACTTCCGAGCCGATGACCATCCCCTCCGGCACAGCTTCTCCGAGCACCATCCTCTGCTGAGCGTATTAAGACGGCCCCGCCAACGACCATCAGCAACGCAACCCCGAGGACTGGGGGCCTGTTCTTCCCAGTAGAGTCCAGGACCTCAAGATGTCCTTGATTGTGGGGAGGGTAATGCCAGTGATGGAGCTGGCTGAGTCGATAACCATCTGGAACCTCCAGAACACCTGGGAATTGGAGACTCCATACCTGGTGGTGATGCAACTGGTCTGAATTCGCTTCACTGTGCATCTAAAGAAATTTATAAGTCTTTGATGACATACCAAAAACCTCAAATTCCTAAAAAATACATACAAAACAAATACAAATTCAATTTTTCTACTCCAAAAGAAAGTTATACGATTTGTAAATAAGACAAGTTATGAGCCAACTAATCCACTATTTATTCAACAACACACTTTAAAATTCAGAGATTTCGTAGATTTTTAAATAATACAAATTACGTACAAAGTAAAAAATGGACAGCTACCACAAAGTATCCAAAGGTTTAAAATGAGAGAAAGTCAACATAATTTGAGAGGAACATGTATATTTCAAAAACAAAGGATAAGAACAAATGTAAAAAATAATTGTATTTCAGTCAGAGGGGTGAATCTATGGAACAGTTGTAAGAATTTAAAAACATGCACCACACTTAAGTTTAAAAAATTATTTAATGAACAGATATAAAATACATGATTTAAAATGAATGGGAGTAATGTAAATAAATGATATTTGGAATTGGATTCTGTGTTAAAAGATTATGAAATTTTTTGTTTTTGATGTGATGATTGATGCCAAATATGTTGTTGTATAAGTAGGAGGGGTAGGCGTAATAATCTGTAGCTTCAGCCTACACCCTTTCGGTCTGTTTAAAAAAATATTTATGTTTTTGTTGTAATTTTGTCCTATGAAATCATTGTTGTAAATGATGCTTTTTGTTATGTTTGCACTGACTGAAATAAATTAATTTCATTAATTCATACATTCAAAAAAAGATCAGCTGGTAGCTCTATTGACTCCTTCCAAAGACAACAACTTCAACAGCGCAGCATTCTCTTAGTATCTGTGTATCAACCATACCCAGTTCACCCCTACTGGTACTACACAGTTAGTCAATTTTATCCAGTTCAACTAACATTGGTACTACACAGTGTATCAGCCATACCCAGTCCACCTCCCATTGGTACTACACAATGTATCAATTTTACCCAGTGCAGCCCTCCAGTGGCACTGCAGTGTATCAATTTTACCCAGTTCACTCCCACTGGTATTACTGAGAGGGAAATTTGATTGCTTTGCTAACATGAACAATACAGATAACAATATTGTAATTTGTTTATCCAAATCTAAAGTAAAGCAAATATTTATGATTATTATTTATAGAATTGTACAAATATATACAGTAAATTATGCTTCATAGAATAATGAGGTCGCCATCAGTCAGAGTTGACCACGCATGTTGTGTCCTAGCTGTCTAGGTATGCAAAGCCTGGGATGTGGAGAACAAGCATGTAGCAAGCTCCCTCTCTCCATGCATCAGATGAATCCTAAGGTATGGCAGAGACTGATACAGTTTGGCACCAGCATCACAGGATTTGCCAGTCAGCATTTAACTCAATGTAGGACTGCCTTAGAGACTCCACTCCCAATTGTTCCCTCAGGGTTTACTCCCAAACCCTTCCCCTTGAGAGAGTACAGCCACAAAGCAGCGCAGGTTTGAGATCAGAGTTTTCCTTCTTCTAAATGAGCTGCCAACCACGGCTGATAAGCCCCATCTGTCTGAAGCGACAGATTTTAAGGAGTCAGTAACATTCTTTTGCCCCTTCTCCTGTCAGTAGAAATGGTTCTGCCAGGCTTAGTAGCTGAGCCACATGTGAAGGCCAGGAACTGAACTTAGTTGTCAGAGGCTATTTGAGGCACACTCCACTGGGAGCATTTAATAGGTAGAAGGAGCTTGTCCCCATACCACCCCTGGCTATGACAACCTTAAGGAACCATTCATAGAATAGCACAAATATTATCATAGAAATATTATAATTCAAGAAACATTAAAAAATTCTTATATATAAATTGTTGTTTCATCTGCTTCTTTGTACAGAATTAATGTAGTTAAGCATCAGTCACTTGTAAAAATGTACAAATCAATTTAGCTGCAGAGAGTTGTAAATTATTCAGCTCCATCATGGGGACTAGCCTCTGTAGTGTCCAGGACTTCTTCAAGCAGTGATGCCTCAAAAAGACAGTATCCATCATTAAGGACCCCCACCACCCAGGTCATGCCTTGTTCTCATTGCTACCATCAGGTAGGAGGTACAGAAGCCTGAAGACACACACTCAATGATTCAGGAACAACGTCTTCCCCTCTGCCATCTTATTTCTGAATGGACACTGCCTCACCACTTTTTTTATTTATATTTTTGCACTACTTATTTAACTATTTTAATATAAATATACATACTGTACTTTGTGTTTTTTCTATTATTATGCTGCTGCAAAGACAACAAATTTCACAATGTACATTATGCTGGTGATATTTAACCTGAATCTGATTCTGAAATATCACTGGGATTCTTTTGCTTGTTAACATATCAACTCAGTACAATTTTTTACTCTACTAATTTTAAAATGATATCATGGAAAAAGTGATTGCACTAAAATATGTCTAAGGCACTATATGTTTCCACTGATACTAAAATTTAATCTTCTTGTGTTCATCCACCAATATCATTGATCTTTCTATGATGGGCTTGCAAGTTGTGTGGCCTAACTCCAAGAGGCTGACATCACAAGGAAGGCTTTTATGGTCTGCCTTTCAGCATGACAAATCTCAGGTATTGTAACATACCCTCTTCTCGTCATATTGTCTCTTGATAGCTGATGGCTCAAGGGTCTTCCAATGATCTTTTTCTCCTCTGTCCCTGCAAAAAGCTACTCGGTTGCCATTGCATTAGGCATTCTCTATTTGCCGTTTCCTTTCTCGTTCACTAGCTGCAGCTCTCCAGATAATTGGTAGTAGATGGCATGGTGAGGATAGATAAGTTGTCACACTTTGGCTGAAGGCATCTAGTGATGATTCAGCAATTGCCATTTGGAATCAGTTTGACCACTTTTGCCTTAGCAGAATATTCTCTATTAACAGGCAAACATATGTGTGCCCAAGTACCATACTACATGGATGGTTGTACCCCTTATTTTGACATTAAATGGTGACCACCCCTTCCCCACCCCATTAGCAAAAATACTTGTTTTGCAAATGTTTTCAGGACTGATGCCAACATGACATCTTACTAAATTTGTTACTGAAATTCTTTCACAATTTTTCTTCATAATTTCAATCCTAAGGCATCATTGTTGAGATAATTATGCCCTGAAGCCCAATTATTGAGGCTCGAGAACATCCCGGGACTAATGCAATTTCAAATTCTACAGATACATCTTTCCTATTATCATGTCATAGCCTAAAGAAAGTGAGACCAGAACTGAAGCTGATGGAAGGAACATAATTTCCTAATACAATTTGAAGGTTATGAATGATGACAAATGGTGCCTCCAGGAGGTCTCTCTACTGCCCAATACACCAATGATGTTTAGGGCAGCAACGAAGATTCTTTATCGCTGGTGGTGTTCAGGCCTTCCTTCATTGTGTCATAGCTTGGTTTTCAGTACGGACAATTATGCAAGTCCCAGGTAGAATTGTCAGCCCTGAGCTGAATCCCCAAAACTGACGGACTAGTGGATCACTCTTTGTCTGGCCTCTACCCTTTGACCTATTTGGTATGGGTGACCCTACCAAGAGCCAACGCGTAAAGCCCTGACTCCAGCCTGCATAGCTCTCCATGTCATGGAGACACCACAAGCCTCCAAACCATAACAAGGCTGTGGTCCTCTCAGAGGAGTACCATAGTTGTGCCCCTTATTTTGAATGAGCAAGCCCTTGAATTATGTTGTTTTGGGCTTTCATTTTCCATTATTTCAAGATGAACAGCAATTCAAGGCTCCGGGTCTGTTCCAACTGGAACTTAAAAGAATTGGGGGGGGGGGGGGGGGTGGATCTCATTGAAATCTATCGAATGTTGAAAAGCCTAGACAGAGTGCATGAGAAGAGATGTCTCCTTTGGTGGAGGTGTCTAGGACCAAAGGGCACAGCCTCAAAATAGAGGGATGTCTATTTAGAACAGAGATGAGGAGGAATTTTTCTAGCCAGCGGGTGGTGAATCTATGAAAAAACATTGCCACAGACAACTGTGGAGGCCAGGTCATGGGGTGCATTTAAGGCAGAGGTTAATAGATTTTTGACAAGTCAGGGCATGAAAGGTTATTTGGAGAGGAAAGAGGATGGGGATGAGAGGGAAATGGACCAGCAATGGTGGAACAGACTCAATGGGCCAAATGGCCCAATTCTGCTCCTGTCTTATGGTCTAGTATTGGGTCCATATTTACTGCTAACATTGAAGTAAGATATTGTGGTGAGAGAGCTGGGCTTGTCTCTTATACCTTATGGTCTGGTGGCTCGTTCTAAACAGCATGCATTCTATGATAATCCTTTGATAAAATAAGTGAAGTAAATGAGTTGTAGATTTGTATTCCCATTCCAACTGCATAGGTGCAGGAGGCTGTGATTCATATGCGTAGAGTTTAAGATAAGGACCAGCACAACAGTTAATCAGCGCGTTGAGTATAACTAGAGATACAACACAACCAATGAAGATTAAGAATTGGTAGAAATGTCAGCAGAGGCAAATAAGCTAAGCCCAATTCAGGACTTTATTTTTATCAGTCTTAGAAAGGGTGAGACAAGGGATCAGAAGTGGAAAGACTGAGCAATTTCAAGTTCCTGGTGTCAGTATCCCTCAGGATCGATCCTGGGTCCAGCATGTCGATGCAGTGGCAAAGAAGGTACAACAGCAGCTGTTACTCATTAGGAATTTGAGGAGATTTGGTATGTCACCAAAGACACTCATGAATTTCCACAGATATTCCCTGGAGAGCTTTCTAACTGGCTGCATCACCATCTGGTATGGGTGGAGGTGGGGGGGTGGGGCGGGTGGGGGGGTATTGCATGGGATCGAAAGAAGCTGCAGAAAGTTGTGAACTAAGTCAGCTCTATCATGGGTACTAGCCTCTGTGGTGGCCAAGACATCTTCAAGGAGCGATGCCTCAAAAAGGCAGCATCCATCATTAAGGACCCCCTTCACCTAGAACATGCCCTCTTCTCATTGTTACCATCAGGAAAGAGGTACAGAAGCTTGAAGGTACACTCTCAATGATTCAGGAACAGCTTCTTCCCCTCTGCCTCCCAATTTCTGATTGCACATTGAACCCATGAACACTGCCTCACTACTTTTTTTAAACTTTTGCACTAGTTATTTAACTATTTAATGTAGATATGCTTGCTGTAATTGTTTTTTCTCTCTGTTATTATATATTTTATTGTGCTGCTGCTGCAAAGACAACAAATTTCATGACATACATATTATGATATTACGATGATATTCAACCTGATTCTGATTCAGATCTCTTTTGGCACTGGAGTCTAGAAGAAGACTACAATACTGATCTCACCTTTCTCAGTGTTAGCAACACAGCAATAAGCTATTTGATTTTCTTGGTCTCATCTCACATTCTAAACATCACCCCATCAGGATCCAAGTCCATAAAGCTGGAACATCAAAAATACCATCTTTCCATTATCATTTCCATCTCAGGAAACTAATTGGTAGAATTTCAAAATATTCCAAACCAATGTAATTATAGACAATAAACCTCACCCAGAAAACTAAGAGCAGTCTAAAAACAATCCATAAGACCATAAGACAAAGGAGCAAAAGTGGGCCATTTGGCCTATCAAGTCTGCTCTACCATTCAATCTTGGGCTGATCTAATTCTTTCAATTATCCCCACTCCCCTGCCTTCTCCCCATATGCTTTGATGCCCTGGCTAATCAAGAACCTATCTACCTCTGCCTTAAATGCACCCAATGACTTGGCCTCCACAGCTGATTGTGGCAATGAATTTCACAGATTTACCACCCTCTGACTAAAGTAATTTCTCTGCATCTCTGTTCTAAATGGTCGTCCTTCAATCCTGAAGTTGTGCCCTCCTGTCCTAGATTCCCCTACCATGGAAAATAACTTTACCATATCTAATCTGTTCAGGCCTTTTTAACATTCAGAATGTTTCTATGAGATACCCCCTCAGTCTCCTGAACTCCAGGGAATACAACACAACAGCTGCCAGATGTTCCTCATACAGTAACCCTTTCATTCCTGGAATCATTCATGTGAATCTTCTCTGAACCCTCTCCATCAGTATATCCTTTTAAAAATAAGGAGACCAAAACTGCACACAGTACTCCAAGTGTTGTCTCATGAGCACCTTATAGAGCCTTAACATCGCATCCCTGCTGTTATATTCTATACCTCTAGAAATGAATACCAACATTTTATTCACCTTCTGCACCACCGACTCAACCTGGAGGTTAACTTTTAGGGTATCTTGCACAAGGACTCCTAAGTCCCTTTGCATTTCTGCATTTTGAATTCTCTCCTCATCTAAATAATAGTCTGCCCGTTTATTTCTTCCACCAAAGTGCATGACCATACACTTTCCAACATTGTATTTCATTTGCCACTTCTTTGCCCATTCCCCTGAACTATCTAAGTTTCTCTGCAGGCTCTCTGCTTCCTCAATACTACCCGCTCCTCCACCTATCTTTGTATCATCGGCAAATTTCGCCACAAATCCATTAATCCCATAGTCCAAATTATTGGCATACATCGTAAAAAGCAGTGGTCTCAACACCGACCCCTGTGGAACTCCACTGGTAACTGGTAGCCAGCCAGAGTAGTCTATATAACTGAGATGTGAGAACATATCAGTTACTGAAAGCAATACACACAAAATGCTGGAGGAACTCAGCAGGCTAGACAGCATCTATGCAAAAGAGCAAACAGTCAACATTTTGGGCTGAGACCCTTCATCAGGACTGAAGATGCTGCCACAGATGTTATATGCAACCATAGATGCTGCCATAGATGTTATATGCAACCATAGATGCTGCCTGGCCTGCTGTGTTCCTCTTGTTTGTGATATCTATTACTCTTTGTGTAGAGAGGCTGCATAACCTGAAGTAAATTATGAGCTGACAAAGACAACAGTTTCCAATTTTTATTTTAACAAGCTATATTGGGAAGAGGAAATAGATCTTTCATCTCAACTTCTACCCAGCATTCCCTGTTAGAAAGAAAAACACCTGAGCATTCCTTTGCTGTAGCAAGTTCTGGTTCAAAGATGATTTGTAGGCAGATTGAATAAGTGGCAATCATTTCTCCTCTGATATATGCCAACTGCCCCTGGTATTCAGACAGACTCCTCCCCGAGTGTGAATCAGATTTAATATCACTGGCAAATGTCATGAAATTTGTTAACGTTGTGACAGCAGTGCATAATAAGACAAAAAACTGTGAATTACAGTAAATATATTAAATAGTTAAACTAAATAAGTATTGCAAAAATAAAAATAAAAAACTAATGAAGTAGTATTCATTGGGCTCAATGTCCATTCAGAAATCAGATGTCAGAAGGGAAGAAGCTGTTTCTGAATCACTGAGTGTGTGCCTTCAGGCTTCTGTACCTCCTACGTGATGGCGGCAATGAGAACAAGGCATGACCTGGGTGATGGCAGTTCTTAATGATGGATGCCAACTTTTTGATGTCATGGATGGTATAGAGGCTAGTTCCCATGATGGATCTAACTCCCTGCAGCTTATTCTGATCATGTGTTGTAGCCCCCCACTAGCCCCAAGCAGATGGCGATGCTGCAAGTTAGAATGCTCTCATGGGATCACACAGGATCAGGCATTTTGAGATGAATACTAATTGACTTTAAGGAGCAGGTGAAGGCAAAATTTGGCTTAGCGTGAAAATTCTGCTGACCTTCACTCTCTGTTCAGGTGACAAAACCCAGTATGTCAGCATGGTAACAGACGGGGCAAATGTCTGAAGCATATATATATATAGTTAGGACACTTAAGACTTTTGCATAGTATTTGTCAACGTGGAGCAAAGAGCAAGTTTGTACATCTGGCAGGAACAAAGGATGTTGAGAATGGCGAAAATAGAGTGTCGAGGAAGCTGGAGGAGTGTGGGACAAGTGGCAGAGAATGAGTGCTGGGGCGGGAGGGGAGGGGGGTGGGGGTAGCGCAGATGCAGACACACCCAGCTCTGGGACACCAGGCAAGCTCATTTGATTCCAACAATAGGTTTATTGATCATTACAGAATGTCTGTCTGGTACTTCCTGCTTCCTTCCCTCTCACTTCTCCTTTTCCCAATAATGAATCCCCTCTCCCTGTCCCCTTCCCACTCACTATCCATAATCGATATCAGAATCTGGTTTATCATCACTCACAAAAGTCATGAAATGTATTTTATTTTGAGCCAGCAGTACAGTGCAATACATAAAATTACTACAATACTGTGCAAAAGTCTTAGGCACACTAGCTATATATATGTACCTGAGACTTTTGCACAGTTCTGTAAGTATCCTTCAAACTGTGCTTCAGGAGAGACTGAGTGAAAATTTGGAGAATCTTGTTCTGTATGTGCAACCATTTATCGATGAACTAAAACACGCACACAGGAGATGGCTTTAGCTGGTATAATCACGAGAGAGAGAGAGAGAGAGAGAGAGAGAGAGAGGGAAGTGAATGTGCATGGGTAGACAACAGATCAGTATGAATGTATGGTACTAAGGGGAGTCATTGTTCTAAAAGAAATAGCTCCATACATTATACTTCCTCCCCTTTAGATTCATGCAGCATAAAACTGTACATGTACAAAGCATTCAATTTCCCTTTCACAGGTCATATTCTACATAAGCATGTTGTCACAATAACAGTCCATAACTAATTTCACTACATTAAAGGTTCAATCTTTTAGGTGGCGTTCTGTTCCCCCCGTTGGACCTGTGGAGTGTTATCTGGTTTGGCAAGTGTCTTGTCAAAGACAACATTCTCGGTTTCCGGTGTCACATTGCTGTTCATTGACATGATCATCACTGAGTCCGGTAGCTGTAATGTGCCTGTCTTGTTGGATGCAGTTGACTCAGTTGTTTTCTTTGGCTGAACATGCAGTAACTGGTCCACATGATCTGATCTCCAACATCCACTGTTTACATCAGTGGTTCACTTCTTGTAGCTACCCTGCCAGGTGTCCACTTATCTTCTCAGTAATTATGCACTAGGCATTCCCATCCTATCTTGAAGCTCCTTGCTGCTTCACTTGGCAACTGGTTGAACTGTACTTTCCTCCGTAGGTCTGGTTTCAGGAGGTCTATGTGAGATCTCAGATTCCTGCTCACCTTGTGTGTGTGTGTGTGTGTGTGTGTGTGTGTGTGTGTGTGTGTGTGTGTGTGTGTGTGTGTGTGTGTGTGTGTGTGTGTGTGTGTGTGTGTGTGTGTGTGTGTGTGTGTGTGTGTGTGAGAGAGAGAGAGAGAGAGAGAAACAAAATGCATGTGTAGACACCAGATCAATGTGCATGTGCAATGCTAAGGGGAGCCATTGTTCTAAGGAAATAAATTCATACGTGACAAATAGAAAGGACAACAGTGAGCAAGACCAATTCTTTGTAGTTTATTGCTTGATGTACAAAATCTATTTTAAAAATTTACATCCAAACAGGTAGTGTTCTTTTATTATCTTATCAATGTAAATCATAGCATTATTTTTATAGATGTACCTTACAATATACCAAGTCTACATCAGGGAAATGGGCCTCTCCATCCACCACATAATAAACAGGAAACACACAAAATGCTTGAGGAACTCGGGAAACCAGGCAGTTTCTAAGGAAAAGTGTAAACAGTCGATGTTTCAGGTCGATAGGAGTTATATGGAGAAAGGTTTCTGGAAAATGGAAAAATAAGTAGCTGATTAAGGATTGTAGTGGTTTATCATCCAGTAAACAGTATTTAGATAAAAGGAAAGAAGTGTTGAAGGTTTTGTGGAGTTTTGAATGTGGACCTGAATGACAGTGGCTTTAGAGAGTAATCTCCAGAGTGCCTCCAGATGTGTACATGGACCGAGATAAAAATTATTTTGTTGTGGGAAAAGTTCTTGACACTACAGATTTAAAGGGGTTTCTTGGTGGAGTTGGTGTGGTGTGGTAGCTGTGATAAAGAACATGATTATTGCAATTGTGGCAAAGGCATTAGATTAAGTTGTAGCAACTGTGAGAGAGAACCTAGCTCTGCTTGTGCAGGGTGTCCTGTAAATAAGAAAGCTGTGGAAGTACAGTGTGTTTGGGTGAAAATGGGTATATCATATACCATTTAGCATTAACAGTTTGTTTGGATATCTTTGCCATCATAATGTATATTCAGTAATTGCATATTTGACTCTCTGAAAAGTTATTTGATTTCATTTGAGTTTTTTGAGGTGTGGGGTAATATAGTGGGTACACTTCCAATCTCTTTGCTCCACACTCCAACTCAGTAGGTGGCAGTAATGCACCTTATGTTGGTCTGCCAATCATCATTAAACTTTACTAGAAGAAGAAAAAGATCCTTTTATACCATAACAGACTGTCTGGGTGATGGTGGAAGTAGATATGATGGAGGTGGTTACGAGGCTGTTAGACAGACACACTGATTTGCAGGAAATTGAGAGATATGGATCATGCACTGATAGAAGGGATTTACTTTAATTGTGTTCAGTGCAGAAATTGTGGCCTCTTCCTGTTCCTGTAACAATTCAGAGTCTCACTCCTTTTAGTAATAATTTGCTCTTTTATTCTTCCTACCAAAGTAGGAAACCAGTTTCCCACATTACATCATTAGAACTCTCGTCTACTTATTTAACCTATCTATATCCCCTTTCAAAGTTCAAAGTAAATTTATTACCAAAGTGCATATATGTCACCATATACATCCTGAGGTTCATTTTCTTAGGGCATATCGATAAATCTATAGAATAATAACCATAACAGAATCAATGAAAGACACCCAACTTGGGCATTCACCCAGAGTGTAGAAGACAACAAACTGTGTAAATACAAAAATAAATAAATAAATAAATAAATATTGAGAAGATGAGATGAAGACTTCTTGAAAGTGAATCCATTGGGCTAGTGAAGTGGAACAAAGTTATCACTTTGATTCAAGAGCCTGATGGTTGAGGTAGCAACTGTACTTTTGCTAACTCAGCTATATTTATACTGTCACAACAACACACACAAAATGCTGGTAGAACACAGCAGGCCAGGCAGAAACGTCGACAGCACTTCTCCCTATAGATGCTGCCTGCCCTGCTGTGTTCCACCAGCATTTTGTGTGTGTTGTTGTTAGAATTTCCAGCATCTGCAGATTTCCTCGTGTATATTTATACTGTACTGTGGCCAAACCTGACAAATTCAATCTCCTCATCAGGTCAGTACTGTATTATTGTGTTGCTCTTTTTGTAACTCCAGAAAGAGCAACACTGGAGCCGGGATATATTTAATCTACAGTACCTCGGTTTTCCATTTCTCACGTATGACGCAAAGACGTAATGACGTACGCCTTTCATGTACTTACTACATATAACCCATAAAATTATGTAAACAAAGAATGCTTGATCAAACAATAGATTTACAACTTTGCTCAAATATTGATGAAATACTAAGTACACTACAGCCATCAAATGCTGATTGACGATACTAAAATGACTCAATCTGATTTCTCTTAGTCAATTAGCTATCCTTTCCAATAGACTTGCACCTTTAACCTTTTACAAGGCAACTTGTTGAATGCCTTCAGGAAATTTAAACACCCTGTATCCACTGGTTCCCCGGTATCCAGTCCGTTACAACTTCAAAGAGCTGCAAGCAATTTTGGAACAGAACTATAGGAGACTTCCTAGCAAATTTGTCGATAAGTCTTCTGATTTTTCTAAATGTCCTGCGGTTTCCTACTTATCATTAATGATCTATTATTAAACTGCAACAGTTTCCATTGAGAAGAGCTCCGTGATTTTCTGTTGTTCCTTCCGAATCCAACAATAGATCGAAAATTAAAAAACAGCGAAGGAGAACTAGACTCTATAGAAACAGTTTCCACTTTTATATTTTAAACCTCTCTTTATTGGAAAATAAAAGCTATCTTCCAATTTCAATCATTGTAGTTCGGTAAACTCCTGCCTTTACGCTCGAGTTGATTTTCCACGTTTGCTCCAGGGAAGAAGTGACGTTTATTATTTAATTTGTTATTCGATAGAATACATTAGAAGCTCGGACAATAATTTATTGTTAGAGACAATAGTTGAGTTAACGACCCAGGGAAACGTTCCCTCTTCTGGATAGTCACTGTTCTGCAACGTGAAAAACGATGCATGATTGACAGAGACAGCAGCCAATCACGGGTTACGGGAAAGGTAGTAAGGAAGTTACACCAATTCCAAACCTAGAGCTAGAAACACTTCCAAAGGCAGCTAAGTTCACCACTCCTAACTCGTCTGATATAACAACTCTGCACCATGTCTGAATGCAAGAAGGTTTGCATCGTTGGATCCGGCAACTGGTATGTGGGACGTTACTGTGTTTAATTTGTGCCGGGTTGCATGACGTGTCCCTGGAAGGGTCGTTTTTCACTGGTGGACCTGCGACTCCAAATTGCAGAATGTAATTCAGAACCGCTCCCTGTTTGCTCCATGCTGCTAGCTCGGAATGTGATATTGCTATCATTGTCGCCAAGAGGATTCGATTAAGAACATGAAACTGTAAAGAACTATAAGTCTGGTGTCTGGTAGTGATAGTCATATGGATTATCATGGTGATTCTTCATTGTGTGAAGATTATCCAGTTGTTGAACCCTAATCCCCATTTTCTAATTCATTCTTCATCCAGAAATGATTGTTAAAGGGTATCATTATTTCTTTATGATTTCTGCTTGTTGGTAAGATTAAGGTAATCCTACCCTTAACAACTTTCTTCAGTTACTGGCTCTCACAATTCCATCCTGCATTTAGTCCTCTACCTGTTAAATCAAGGTACTTTATCTGGTTAGTAAATTGATCCGGAAGCCATTTCACCAATTTTCTGAAACAAAAGGACACACCTGAATTTGGTAATTATAATTGGTTTCTAAGACCTGGTACACCTGATTATAAGGACTTTCAGATATTATACATACATAATACTAGGATTAAGTTAAAAAGAAAACATAAGGCATACCTGTTGCCAGGATACCTGTAGTTGAAGAGATCTTTTAAACCTAAAGACTGCTGAGGGTTTGCATGCTCGTTATTGCAGCCAAATTATTTCAGCCCTGATGAAGGGTCTCAGCCTGAAATGTCAACTGTTTATTCATTTCTATGGATGCTGCCTTACCTGCTGAGTTCCTCCAGCATTTAGTGTGTGTTGCTCTGGATTTTCAACATCTGCAGGATCAGTTGTTTTTATAATTATTTCATTATTCAGTTAAGACAGCAGCCCTCCCTCAGTGTCAGCAAAACATGAGCTGATCATTGATTACAAGAACTGGAATGGACTACACTTTGTTGTTTGTATTAATGGTGTTGAGGTGGAGTTGGTTGAGAGCTTCAAGTTCCTGGGTACAAGTATCACCAACAATTTGTCATGGTCCACCATGTGGACATTATGACCAAGCAAGTACATCAGCATCTCTCCAACCTCAGAAAGCTAGGGAAATTCGAATATATTCCCAATTACATCCCAGGTGGCACGGTGGAGATGCATCTGTACCAAAGGAGGTGTAAGGTGCTCTTTCCCTCCAGTAGACATGGCACATAATGATAGTGATGCCCCAATGACCTTTACCAACTTATTTCAGAAGCACCATAGAAAACATTCTATTCTGGCAACTGCTCAGCCCAAAACTCTGAGAAATTGCAAAGACTTGTGAACACTTCCCAGCCAATCACATAAACCACGTTCTCCTCTATTGACTTTCTCCACAATTCCTATTGCCTCAGGAAAGCAGCCAACAAAATTAAGGCCCTTTTTCTCTAGTCATTCTCTCTTCTTCTCTCTCTAGTAGGACAGAAAATACAAAAGCTTGAAAGCACCTACCAAAAGACACAAGGACAGCTTCTACCTCACTGTTATCAAACTCTTGAATGGACCTTTTAGACCAGGGGTTAACAACCTTTTTCATGCCTTGAATGCCTACAGTTAACAGAGGTGTCTGTGGAACCAGGTTGGGAACCCCTGCTTTAAACTAAAGACCTCTTGACACACCATCATGGCTCACCCACTTGCTACTTCTGCTGCACTTTTTATGTGACTGCAACACCATATCCTGTTTTCAATTTTTCTTTTTGCTACTTTAATAATGGCATCATCTGCCTCAGTCACACGCAAAACAAAAGCTTTTCAATATATCTTGGTACTTGTGACAATATTAATCCTGTCACCAGTACCTTTTATTGGACCCACACACAGTTGCAGTTGTCGCACCTTATCTGTAGGATTATGAAGATGTGGCAATCTTTCCATAGGAGCTTCTTGGGTGATGGTGTGAGATTCTCTTTCAACAGAGCACATCAGAAAACTATAAAGGCAAATGTTGATGTGACTTTAAGAATAATCCTCTCCCCTTAAATATAATGGCGTGTATTTTTCAGAACTCCATTTAGTTATAAAACGCAGAAGCTGTTAGTGATGGGAAATCTGGAGTACTTTTCAGTCTTCCTCATTCTTCCGCCAAAAAATTGAGTTACCCAAGTATACAAATGTTTACTTTTCACCGACTGTCCTGTATCCACTTACTGTATTGATTCCTGGTTAAATAATATTTTAAAGTTAATTCTGAAATGGTTTCAAACCACAACAACACATTGAACTATAATTATAATTCCTTCTAATTTATCTGCATTTATTAAAATTTGGATTTTTCTTCACCTCTTCAATTGTTCTATCATTGATAACCACACTTTCTACTGCCTGGGCCTTTAACTCTCTCCAAGCCTCTCTGTACTTTACCACTTTCTCCTCTTCTAGGACTGTTTCAAAAGCTAGTTGTTTGAGCAATTCTGTGGGCTAATTGCTCCTTGTTTGTGGCCTCATGACAAATGTTCTTCAATACACACACATGAAAAAACTTGGATATTTTTCTACTTTACACACCTTACCCCTGTTCTACTGCTTAGACTGAAATGTGGTTGTGGAAAGTTAAATTAGTATTTACTGACTCTGTTATAACTGTCACGTGCTTCATAATTTTGCAACAAGTATAGAACTGACATTGCCACAAAAATGAGGGGAGAACTGTTTAAAGTAAGTTTATTATCAGATTACATATATGTCACTGTATACTTCCCAGAGATTCATTTTCTTGTGGGCATTCTCAATAAATCTATAGAATACTAGCCATAATAGAGTCAATGAAAGGGAGCCCAACTTGGGTGATCCCCCAGAGTGCAGAAGTCAGCAAATAGTGCAATACAAAAAGAAAGAAATGCTAATAATAATAAATGAATAAGCAATAAATATTGGGAACGTGAGATGAAGAGTCCTTGAAAGTGAGCTCATTGGTTGTGGGAACCAATGGGTGGTGCGCATCAATAAGTAGTTACAAAGTTTTATCTTAAGAGGTTAATCATCCTTTTCATTTCAGTGTCCATGGTATCTTAGTGCCAATACATCAAAGCCTTCTCTCCTGTTGCTTTTGGAAAATTGGGGAAAATGTACACATTCCATATGTTCCAGCTGGCACCACAAATTATGTTGTGGCACATCAATATCAAAAATGTCAAAATTACTTCATTCCCAGAGCTATCTTTGGTGGTGCATAATGATGGAGAGATTGATGAGGTTAATTTTGACCTGTTATATTTGATGTATATGTTGCAAGTGTAACAAACTTTTCTCTGACTCTTTCAGGGGATCTGTTATTGCCATAATTATTGGCAAAAATATTGTAAATTTGAAGCAGTTCAACCCTACTGTTAAAATGTGGGTTTATGAAGAGATGATAAATGGAAGAAAACTCACAGAAATAATAAACACAGAGCATGAGAATGTTAAGTATTTGCCAGGTCACAAGATTCCAGAAAATGTGGTAAGTCACAGAGCTGCATTGATGAAATACTTCATCGAACCTAAGATAGTTTACCAATTGTTCCTCAGACCAGGTGTAACTCTGGCATAGCTAACCTGATTCAAAGTAAATTTACTAACAAAATGCATTGTCAGCATATGTTACCCGAGATTCATCTTCTTGGGGGTATTCACAGTAAATACAAAGAAACATGATGGGGTCAATGAAAAGTTGCACACAAACCAAGATGGATAAGCAGCCAATATGCAAATAATAACAAATTGTCAAAATATAAAAATATCCAAAATAATAATAATAATATTGAGAACAAGTTGCAGAGTCCTTGAAAATGAATCCACCAGTTGTAGAATTAGTTCAGTGTTGTGGCGAGTGAAGTTATCCATTGTGGCTTATTGGTCATTAATAAGGTGGTTAAAAAGGGGTATGATATGCTTTCCTTTGCTAGCTAAGCATAGGATGTATAAGCAAGGAGCCATCGCTGCCTGTAAGAAGTCTGTACATTCTCCCTGTGACCACACAGGTTTCCTCTGGTTGCTCCAGTTTCCTCCCACAGACCAAAGATGAGCCAGTTGGTATGTTAATTGGTCATTATAAATTGTCCTGTGAATTAGGCCAGGATTAAACCAGAGGTTGCTGGGCGTGCGGCTCAAAAGGTCTGGAAAGGCCTATTCCACACTGTATCTCAATAAATAAATGTACCTCATGATGACAGTACTCTTCAAGGACCTTTTAAAAGCATGTATTTGTATAGATTTTCCACAAATAAATGAGAGGAGTGTTATGTTTAATGAAACTGTAACACACATTATTGAACTCCAAAACCTGCACACAAAAGTGCACTAAAACTTGTTAATAAAAATGTCATCACATTAGGCCAGCCTCTTAAACTGAAACCCAACTCAAAGTCGGTGGTTGTGAATTATGTACATTTCTCCCAGTTATGTTACCCTTCACAGGACCCAGAGAATTCACTAAAATCAGCATTAGCTTGGACGAGCTGCCTGGCTGGGGCCCAGTTTTTCATGGGTGGAGGAACCGTAGGTGCCTCTAGCTCATCCAGAGTGTGTTGACATGCTCGTAGTCATGACTTTGTGCCAGGAACATGGTCGTGGAGTACTCCAAATCTTGGTGGGCCGGTTTAAGGCAATCTACTGAAATATGCTCATGTTTACCTCTCATCTATGATAAAAGTCTTTTTTCCCCCGGTCCAGAATGTGGAATGGGTCATTGTAAGGGGGCCTCAGTGGATGTCCGTGTGCATCATGGTGGATGAAACCAAACAAGGCAGAATGTAGGTCAAAGGAACCAAAGAGTAACGTACACCATGATGGGAGGTAGGAATAGCTGAAAAGTTATTAAATTTACTGAGGAGGGTGGAAAGGTGTGGAGAGGCTGACCAGGTGGTCATGGGACCAGGAATGAAATCACCCGGCACTCTTAATGCCTGCCGTCTATCATCTCTGCAACAGAATACTGCAGATCCTCTTTTGAAGCTGTTCTGAGCCCCAGCAGAACCCACGGGAGACGATCATGCCAACACTCATCCATCAGGGAAGCCCTCAGAACAGCCCTTAAGGAGCCATGAAACTGCTCTCAGAGGCCATTGGACTCTTGGTAATACGCTGTGGTGTGATATAACCTAACGCCGAGGTTCTAGGCCATCATAGCCCAGAGGTCTGAAATGAATTGGGTACTGTGGTCAGAGGAAATATTAGATGGTGTTGCAAACTGAGCAACCCTGAAGCTGATGAACGCCCAAGCCATGTCTGTCTCTCCGCTGTGGATGTCCTTATGTTAGGGGCCTTGCTGAGTGGGCTTATTGAGGTAGAGAAAGGAGGAGGAATGATGCCCCACTGTGTAGTTGAGTGTAGACTATCAGCAAGCTCCCTATCATCCATCACGGGTGCATTAGTGAGGGCTATGCGAACCTGATCAGGCAGTTGCTCCATGAAGAGCTCTTTAAAAATAAAACAAGAATGCTGATTTCCCAGGAGAGGGAGTATGTGAACTGTTGGCTCCGAAGGCCTAATATCGCCAGACCGGGTAAGGAGAACAACTCAGATCCTGGTCCGCTCAGACCCTGATAGTCCAAAAGTCTGTTAGAGGCGAGTTTACGGGGATCGTTATTTGTCATGTTCAGGTGTGTGTTCAAGCAGACTCACCACTCTCACAGTTGTGGAGTTGCTGAGCAACGCTACCACATAGTAGAATTTGGTGTCGTCGGTGATGATTTCTCACAGAACGAACTGGGCCTCAGCTTGTACAAACCAAGGAACGGCATTTTGCTCCCAAAGCTCTGGCAGTTTCAAAGCGACTGCGTTGGCCAACCTGTTCAATAACTCTGGAATCGTCCTAGAGCATCGGGCTCAGCAATACATGTTTTTGCAAATGAAACGAGGTGAGGCATCTTATGAAACCCGTAACGCATTTTATCGAACTCCAAAACCTACGCGTACAAATGTGCTAAAACTCCTTGTGTAACATTGGCGATCTTTCAAGAATCACTTGATTCTGACATGAACATGGAGGACTGGAAAATTGCAAATGTCACTCCATTCTTTAAGAAGGGAGGAAGGCAAAAGAATTGTTGGAGTGTATTATTAAGGATGAGGTTTTGGGTACTTGAAGTCTAATGATAAAATAAGTCAAAGCATGGTTTCTGTAAAAGGAATTCTTGCCTGACAAATCTGTTAGAGTTCTTCCAGGAAGTAACAAGCAGGGTGGACAAAGGAGAGGCAGTGGATGTCATTTACTTGGATTTTCAGAAGGCATTTGATAAGGTGCCACACATGAGGCTACTTAACAAGATAAAATCCTGTGCGTACAGGAAAGATACCGGCATGGATAGAAGAATGGCTGAAAGGCAGGAGGCTGGATATGGGAATAAAGGGGCCTTTTCTGGTTGGCTGCCAGTGACTAGTGGTGTTCCTCAGGGGACTGGGACTGCTTTCACATTGTTTATCAGTGCTTTAGATAATGGAATTGATGGCTTTGTGGCAAGTTTGCGGATGATCTGAAGATGGGTGGAGGGGTAGGAAGTGCTGAGGAGGTAATGTGATTGCAGCAGGACTTAAACAAATTGGGAGAATGGGCAAAAAAAAAAGTGGCAGATGGAATACACTGTTGGGAAACGTATGATAATGCATTTTGATAAAAGGAGCAATAGTGCAGGCTGTTATCTAACTGGGGAGAAAATTCAAATCTCGGAGGTACGGAGGGACTTGGGAGTCCTCATGTAAGACTCCCAGAAGTTTAGTTTACAGGTTGAGTCTGTGGTAAAGAAGACAAATGCAAAATTGGCATTTATTTCAAGGGGAAGAGAATATAAAAGCAAGGAGATTATGCTGAGCCTTTATAAGACACTAGACATACTGCACTTGGAGTATTGTCAACAGTTTTGGGCCCTATATCTCAGAAAGGATGTTTTGTCATTGGAGAGAGTCCACAGGAGGTTCACGAGGATGGTTCCTGGAATGAAGGGGTTAACATATGAGGGGCATTTGGCAGCTTTGAGCCTGTACCACTGGAATTCAGAAGAATGTGGGGTGATCTCATTGAAACTTACCAAATGTTGAAAGGACTAGATGAGTTGGATGTGGAGAGGATGTTTCCTAAGGTAGGGGTATTTAGAACTAGAGGGCACAGCCTCAAAGTTGAGGGATGACCTTTTAGAACAGAGGTAAGGAGAAATTTTTTAGCCAGAGGGAAGTGAATCTATGGAATGCTTTGCCACAGATTCCTGTGGAGTCTAAGTCCATGGGTTTATTTAAAGCAGGTTGATAGTTTCCTGATTGGTCAGGGCTTCAAAGGATATAGTGAGAAGGCAGATGTTTGGGGTTGAGTGGTATCTGGGATCAGCCATGATGGAATGATGGAGCAGACCCAATGAGCCAAATGGCCCAGTTCTGCTCATGTTTTATAGTCAAATATTGGGTCCATGTTTACTGATAAATTAAGGTAAGATATTGTGGAGAGAGAGCTGAACTTGTCTCCCTGAGATGAATTCATATAAAGTAATGTTTTATGATGACAGTACACATTAAGATCGTGGAGGAATAAATTGATATCCCTAAGTACAGGCTGATGAAGCAGCCCTAGTTAATAAGAGCAGATTAAGTCAAGACAATAGATGACAGGTGGTGTAGTGGCACCCGGGGTTCAAATTTGGCCAGATCCTTGCACATTTTCATTTGTGTTGGGTAGAGCGTTGAGTTAGCAACTCAGTCTCATAAAAACAGACAAAAATGCTAAAGAAACAGCAGGATTGCCACTTGATGCACCACAAGGCGCGGGAAGGAACAGTAATAAGTCAAGACAGTATCTGCCTTTGGGGTGTCCACAACAGCAGGACAATTGGGAGTTTCAAATGCATGTAGAGTGAGTTGCATTTTACTAAATGTTAATTAAATTTAAACATTTACTTCTAGATTAAGAGTGTACTTTCAGATTCTCCTTGCTATAGTCTGACCTGTATGAAAATTATTTCTTGTTTTACAGGTGGCCGTGCCAAATATTGTGGAAGCATCAGATGGAGCAGATGTATTTGTCTTTGTTTTACCCCATCAGTTTATTGGAAAGGTTTGTGATGAAATAAAAAATAATATGAAGCCTGGTGCGATTGGAATCTCACTGATAAAGGTAAAGGAGTCCTGTAAAGTGTATGAACAATGACTATTTTCGAACGATTGTTTACTTATTTTTCCTTCCATTGTCTTATTCAACCGTAATTTAGTACAGCTTATTTTTGCACTTCCTGACAGACCTTCTGATACTTTGATGTCATCTTTTTGAGTTTTAAGATGCAATCCAGTTTCTTTCTGCTTTAATCATTGAGATCGATACAATGATCGTAAGAGGAATAGGGTTTCAGGTAGCTGATGCGTAGAGGGGAGTATTCTTGTTCCCGAGTCAGATGTTTGCAGTTTAATTTCTCATTCCAGTGCTGAGTAGGGCCTTCAAGCATGCCTCTCCAGCAACCCCTGACAAACCCAATTAACCCTAACCTAATCATGAGACAATTTACACTGCGCAATTAACCTACCCCCATATGTCTTTGTACTGTGGGAGGAAACCGATGGACCTGGAGAAAACTTCTGCGTTCCACAGATAGGACATAGAGACAAAATGGCACTGGAATTGAACTCCAAGCTCTATAGGGTCGTGATAACCGCTACACTATTACAGCACCACGACTAGTATATCAAGGCTAGCGTGCTGGTAAGGCACTGAGGAACTGCATTTTTCAAATTAAGTTCCTGTTTACCTTCCAAGATCTGTATAAGAGAATTGATGGCAATATGTAAAGTTTAGAGAAATAATCCCAAGTGCCCTGGTTTGACCCTTGACTCTGTGACAGGTTTGCCTGGAAACTGATGTCAGAAAGAAGTGTTATTGTGCAGTACCTTTTGGGGAAAATGGCAACAATTCTTTGTCCATTCTATTCTGTTAAAGCTGAAAGACTGGGGAGCAAATTCAGAAATTGGAGGTGCAAAGGGACTTGGGAGTCCTAATGCAGGATTCCCTAAAGTACGGGTTCCCAATCTGATGCCCATGGATGCCTTGCTGAATGATATCGGTCCATGGCATAAAAAGGTTGGGAGCCCCTGCCCTTAAGGTTAACTTGCAGGTTGAGTTGGTAGTGAGGAAGGCAAATGCAATGTTAGCATTCATTTTGACAGCACTAGAATACAAAAGCAAGGATGTAATGTTGAGGCTTTATAAGGCATTGATCAGAACACACTTCAAGTATTGTGAGCAATTTTTAGATCCTTATCTGAGAAAGGATATGTTGGCATTAAGGAAGAGCCAGAAGAGGTTTTCTAGAGCGATCCTGAAAATGAAAGGGTTGACGGATGAGAAGTGTTTGATGGCTTTGGGCCTGTACTTGCTGGAGTTTAGAAGAATGAGGGAGAGGTCTCATTGAAACCTACTGAATATTGAAAAGCCTAGGCAGAGTGGATGTGAAGAGGTTTTTTCTATACTGGGGGAGTCTAGGACCAGATGGCGCAGCTGCAGAAAAGAGGGATATCTCTTGCAAGAGAAGCAATTTCTTTAGCCGTGAGTGGTGAAACTTGTGGTTTTCCTTGCCACAGAGAGCTCTGGAGGCCAAGTCATTGGATCTATTTAAAGCAGAAGTTGATAGGTTCTTGATTAGTAAGGGCATCAAAGGTTACAGGGAGAAGGCAGGTGGATGGGGTTGAGAGGGAAAGTAAATCAGCTATGATGGAATGGTGGAGAGCTTCAACTAGCCAAGTGGCCTAATTCTATTCCTATGGTATTATTTCCCACCTGATTCTAGGGGTTGGGGGACAGTATTTACGGAGAAAGTGATGCTCAGAAACGTGGAAGACATTGGGTGTTATTGGGACAGATGGTGTTGAGTACCTGAATATTATGGATCTTAATGGTCCATTGCCTTCATGTGGAAAGATTGCTGATTTGAAATTATTGCCTTGTAGAGACATTAAGATGTGAGATCATAAGGTTGGAGGTGAATGTGTTTGGGAGTTGGGGCCTGGGGTGAAGGGATTTGGGAAGACATTGCAGGGGTGGAATAAGATTGTACTGTGGTTGGCGAGAGTTGTGATAGACAAAGGAATGTATGTCTGCATTGGGATTTAACTTGAGTAACAGCTGAAAATCATTATTAAAGTTTGGGAGTATTAAGTATGACCAATGATGGGTGGTGGTAGGAAAATTTAATCCAATTTCTGGATTTAAATTCTATCAGTCACACAAAGTATAATCTTGACAATAAGAATGTGGTAGCAATATAATTCAACACAAATATTCACCAACATGTTCCGCTCAGAAACAAAAACAGTTTATTGAAAGCGAAGCATTCATTTTTCTCAGCTAGTATCTGTCATTTACAAATTACTATTTGTGATTTCATATTTTGTAATGTAAAAGCTATACTTCAATAGCAATTTATCAGCAGAAAATGTTTATTTTGTGGTTTTTAGATGGTTAAGGCAGTGTGAACCGCTGTCTTTAATTACATTTTGTTTTTTTAAATGTGTTACATAAAGCATTACCTTAGTACTTTGAAACAGTGTAAGATTATTTGAATCCTATTCTTCCTCGGACTTCGAAAGACTACTACTACTATTCTTAATATAATAGCCTGCTTGCAATTCCACCATTGTTTCTGATAATGTGTTATTGTTGGTGTACAATCTTCCTGTATATCTCCTAAGGAATGGCTTCCTTTTTCCTGCTGAATCAATTATTTCCAAAAGTTATTTGTAAGTGTAGAAAACTGAACTACCAAAAACTCCACAGGATCTTGTGAATTGTGACTTTTTGAACAGTGGATGCCATGTTGTTGGCAATGATTTCCATTATTAGATAATCCTTATTTATCACTCTGCCTCTAAACTGCATGGAGAAAGTTTTAGGTGAATATTGGTAGCTCAGTTTGAGGCGTTTGATGTTGCAGCGTTCGCAGAGCTTGGCAATTAGCTTGCAGACGTTTCATCACCAGGCAAGGTGACATCCTCAGTGCAGAGTTATTGGTGTTTCTCTCTGGGAGTGCATGTTGTCATGTTGTTCACACTCGTACCACCCTCTGACTCAAAAAGTTCCCCTCCTTAGGGGTTCGTAGGTGCCATCTATTTTGATATATTTGTTTACAGAGTTTTCAGAAGAGAACCATGCTTCAACAATTTCTCGTGCCTGCTTCACGTTTGCCTATGCCAGAACCTCCGTGGTGTCCCAGCTAAAGTGGTGTCCTTTTCAGTCTTCGTGTGCCAAGGTCTACGGCAGTGCCTCATGTCTCCGTACCGCCACTTTGTGTTTCCATTGAGAGTTTACATCCTGTCTCTGAAGGCCAACAGAAGTGGTAGCTACCTGGACTGAGGCAAGCGAATGGGGGCCTATATAAACGCAAGAATTCCCAGAGAGAAAAACCAACAACTGCGCACTGAGGACGTCACTTCGACTGGTGATGAAATGTCTACAAGCTAATCGCCAAGTTCGGCAAACACCACAATATCAAATGCATGGAAGAAATGCTCCAAGAAATGCTTAGAGTTTCTGATGAAACAACTTAATTTTCTCAAGCACTTCCTTCAACAGTATCTTTTATATCAAGTAATCAGAACTGTCCCTCTATCCTTTTAAAAATATATTTCAGTCTTTAGAATTAAAATTTCACCATCTAGGATTTGGAGATATTTCTACACTCGTAGCTTGGAATCTTTTTCAGTTCTCTCAGAGAATGAGAATGTACCTTCATGTGGAAATGTCAAAGTGTATGATAGATTTGGATTCCATGGGAATTGAGGAATATAGGGTATAGAGTGAGAAAGTGGAGTTAAGAGTTAAAAATTAAACTGGAAAGGCTAATAATGTTACAATACATAAGCTTTTGACAATTTTTAATAGAAAAGTCAATTTAGCTTAACTGTACAAAACTTCATTAAATGTATTTAATTTTACAGGGTATTGATGAAGATTTGAATGGTCTGAAGTTGATATCCCACATAATTCATGAGAAACTTGGTATTGAAATATCTGTATTGATGGGGGCCAACATTGCTAATGAAGTGGCTGATGAAAAATTTTGTGAGACGACAATTGGTAGGAAATATGATATCATTGTTCTTGCATTCCAATTCTGACCTTATAAACTCTTTTTTTTGTGTAATTTAGTCACATTGCATAGTAAAGTCTTAAATGAATTCTAATTCATCGGTTGAACTCGAGATGACAATTGTATCAGAGTATTCTGCCTTGAAGTATCAGAGAGGCTGGCTACAGTTGCAGTCAACATGGTTTCTCAGGAAAATCTTGACTGACAAATCTGTTACAATTCTTTAAAGAAATACTGTAACAAGCAGAATAGATAAAGGAGATGTACTGCAGTGCACTTTGTTATAGATAAAGGAGAATTGGTTGATGTTGTAAACAGGATTTTCAGAAGGCCTTTGACAATTTGCCACACATGAGGCTGCTTACCAAGTTACAGGAAAGATTCTAGCATGGATAAAGCAGTGGCTGATTGGCAGAAGGCAAAGAGTGGGAACAAAGGGAGCCTTCACTGACTGGCTGTTGGTGACATTACATTTGCTGTATTCATGTCTGTAAACTTTCATTCTTGTCTTTTTCTAACTGTTTTTTGATTAGGTAGCAAGTATATCATTACAACATCCTGAATGTTACATAATTCTGTCACAATGTGAACATTGTAAATCCTTATGTTGAAACATTTAAAAAGCTTTCTCAAGTGGTTGTTGAGTGGGATCTGATGCTTGTACATTTTTATCTGTTTCTTCAGGATCCAAAAATAAAACTCATGGGAAGATCTTTAAGGAGCTGATGCAGACTCCAAATTTCAGAATTACTGTGGTGGAAGAATGTGATACGGTGGAAATATGCGGTGCGCTAAAGGTAGCTGATCCATTATTTTTAATCGGTACTTGAAAATAAATGAAGAGAACTGGAAATCTGAGGTAAAAACCAGCAGATGCTGGTGACCCTGTCGTGGTTACTTGAAATGACCAGGAGATGCAGATGATCCTTCGAGAAGTTTAAACCTTTATTTGCAAACAAAGGCTGAGGCAATCAATGAACTTGTCACCGAAAGCCCACCGAGCTCCGGTGTACAGCATTCTTTATAGTAATTTCTTATCTCAGTTACATTTCGGTTTCATCAGCATACCCAATCAATTTTTAGTTGCATATCATCTATACATTAACTAATCAATCGCTTTTGACTAACTCTCGATACGCCACCAGTATTTCTTTCCAGTTCACATCTTGGGCCTCATTCCTGGCCACGGTTGTTTCTCAGTCAGCCTCCCTTAACCTCCCTCACATTACAGTTCCTGTTCATAGCATCCTGTCCGCCACCATTATCTCTTCATAAGCCATTCTATTGTATAATATATGAAGTACATTTCAGCTAATTAGTGCTGCTAAGGATAAACAGATGTTCTTTAACTGCCATAGTATGTAGCTAAGAGAATACAAGGTATCTAGTAAAACAATACATAGTAAAATGTGTCTAATAAAATAATACATAGTAATATTCAGTACATAGGAGTGATTACATAGTATCACTATGTAAATAGCTGGTACATAGTGATTACATTGTATAGTAAATAGCTGGTACATAGTGATTACATTTCAGGTACATATTTCTCAATAACCCTCATCACATCTGGCAACATTTTTGTATATATGAGAGAAACAAGGTTAATGTGCTAGGTATTAGGTCTCTCATCAGACCTGGGGAACATTTTCAGTTTATAGTGTAATCAATAATTCATTGCCAAAGAACAGGAATTCTCTTTAGAGAGTTTTAATCGACTTGGTTCACTTTAGAGATCTTTGATGCAAGGATACTTAGAAGCTCAAATCATATCCATTTGCGTGATTCTGCACTGTTCATGTATAGAAATACAGGAAATGGGCGGCACGGTAGCATAGTAGTTAGCACGATACTTTACAGAGCCAGTGACCTGGGTTCAACTCCCACCATTGCCTGTAAGGAGTTTTTACGTTCTCCCCATGGCTGTGTGGGTTTTCTCTGGGTGATCCGATTTTCTCCCACAGTCCAAAGACGTGCCTGTTTGTAGGTTGATTTGTTATAGTAAATTGTCCTATGATAAGGCTAGGGTTAAATCGGGGGATTGCTGGGCAGCAAGGCTCAAAAGGCTGGAAGGGCCTATTCTATGCTGTATTTCAATAAATAAAAATTACAAATATTATGATAAGACATACATTTTGAAATCTGAAAATGTATCCTACTTGTAATTTGAATTACAAAAAATATAAATCATAATATTTGTTAGACTTGGAACTAATTTGTGAATATCTATTTTCAAAGATGTCTCCTCTTCCCTCTGCCATAACAGAGAAAGAGTTCCTCTTGTCCTTCCCTACCACCCCATCAGTCTCCACATCCACCAAGTACATCTTTACCTCCCCACACTCTCCACTTTCTGCAGGGATTGCTTCTTCCATGATTCCCCTTTACATCTGTCCCTCCTCACTAATCTCCCTCCTGGCACTTACCCTTGCAAGTGACCAAAGTGCTACACCTGCCCATTCACCACCTCTCTCACCTCCATTCTGAACTCCAAACACTTCAGCTGCAAACTTGCTGTGCTCATTTATTGCACGCAGTGTTCCTGCTGCAGCCTCCTCTAGATTGGTGAGACCCGTCATAAATTGGGGGACCACTCTGCTCCATCCACCAAAAGTGGGACTTCCTGGTGGCCCACCATTCCTATTCCTGTTCCAACATGATGGTCCATGGCCGCCACTTGTGGCACATTGAGGCCACCCTCAGAGTGGAGGAGCAACACTTTATATTCTGTCTGGATAGCCTCCAACCTGATGGCATGAGTATTGATTTCTCCTGGTTAAAAAATATTCTTCCCTCCTCTTCCCTCTTCGATTCCCCACTCTGGCTGATTGCACATCAGCTTAGTTCTGCTTGATCTGACTAACCTCACCAGTTTGTGTTCATTGATGGTGTCTATCAGCGGAACACGAATTTCCTGAAAAGCTAATGGTTAGCAAATATTATTTAAAGTTAACCTGATTATTTTGTTGGGAGTTGAGATTGCAGGAAACTTGATTTTAGAAGGAATGAGAAATGGTGTAACATGGGAGTATGACTGAAGGTTATAGCACAGAAATAGACCTCTGGCCATCTAGTCCATGCTGAACTATTATTCTGCCTAGTCACATTTACACCCACCTGAACCATAGCCCTCCATTCCCCTCCTATCCATGTACCTATCCATAGATATCTTAAGTTTTGAAATCAAACCTGCACCTGCCACTTCTGCTGGCAACTTGTTCCACACTTGCACTACCCCCTGAGTCAAGAATTTCCCCTTCTTAGGGGTTCGTAGGTGGCATCTATTTTGATATGTTTGTTTATGGAGTTATCAGAAGAGAACCATGCTTCAAAAATTTCTCGTGCCTGCTTCACGTTTGTCTGTGCCAGAACCTCCACAGTGTCCCAGTTAAAGTGTTGTCCTTCTTGGACCTCGCGTACTGAGAGCAGTGGCAGTGGATTGTGTCTCCGTACCGCCAGTTTGTGTTCCCGTAAACGAGTTGAGAGAAAATGTCCTTTCTCCACAGGAAACCCTACACACCACGCTGCTTTAGTCAGTGGTCTGTACTGGTACCTTAGTTTTTGAGACAAGCTTCTTTAACATTGCCATTGGCTTGTGAGTGATTGTGATGCCATGAGATTCGAGCAGTTGAGTTGTCATTCCTGATGGTCTTGATGTAGGTCAAGGCCGTGCATTAAGTAAGGTCTGCGTGATTTTCTTTCCTTAGTAAGCATCTTCTGATGAAATTCAGTGGGTAACCATTGTTCTGGAGCATTTGAATAAGTGCTTCTCTTCCCTGGCTCAAACCCAGCTACCAATATTCACCACCGTCATAGACTTGAAAGCTATCAACATAATTCAGGTGTTTGTCCTCCAGTAACTTGTGGGATTGTTGAGGTGGTGTTGTTAGGGAGTGCCAGTTGCGATAAATCATGACCTTTGTGCTCACATGCTCTTTGCTCCTTTAGTGCTCTTGCTTTCAGTCACATGTCTGTCTGGTGCAGACTGCAGCAGGGTTTTCGAGAGAATGCTAATTAGTGCATCCACTGGTTTGAATTTGGGAACTAGTACTTCAGCTGCCACACAACACGCATGAAATGCTGGAGGACCTCAGCAGGTCGGGCAGTATCTACAGAAAGAGATGAACGTTCAGTGTTTCAGGCCAAGACTCCAAAATGTGGATAGTTCCTTTACCTCTGTAAATGCTGTCTGACTTGCCGAGTTCCTCAAGCATTTTGTGTGTGTCAGTCAAGATTACCAGCAGCTGCAGAATCTCTTGTGTCTTCAATTGTCACGCCAGTTCTGTGCAGCCAGAAGCAAAGCATAGAACCAAACTCTTGGAGGCTTTGACAGATTGAACTCAGTCCCCCTCTCGGGTGGTTTGACAGTAGAACCACTTCATTGTACTGCCCAAGGCTTAGTTACCACCTGGACCATGCTGCTTAACCTAAGAATGCAGCGGACCAGTGAGCTCAACTTCACTGCCAGGCTTAAAAAAAGCAGAGACTGTAGTCCCGAGTCTCTGGCAAGAGGCTGGTTCTGACCATTCTGGAATGACTCTCCTAGTCACACTCAGCCTTCCCTGAACTTTAGTTTCTGTATTCGGCCCAGTACTACCTCCTTTTCCAGCATCAGTCTTCCCTGCTTTTTACCCATCTCAAAGCTCCAAGCAAACTTATTATCAAAGTACATGTATACAACTCTGAGATTCAATTTCCTGGGGGCGTACTCAATAAATCCATTATAGAATCAGTGAAAGATAGTACCATCTGGGCATTCAACCTGTGTGTAAATGCAAAGACGAAGACAATAATAATAAATAAGCAATAAATGTCAAGTACATAAATGAATAGTCTTTGGAAGTGACTCCATAGGTTATGGAACCATTTCAGTGATGGGGTGAGTGAACTTGTCCACTTTGGTTCAAGAGCCTGACTGTTCCCGAACCTGTGGAATGAGTCCTGAGGCTCCTGTACCCACCTTCCTGATGGCAGCAGCAAGAAGAAGTTGAAGTTTGAAATGAACTAATTTAATTAAGTATAAAAACAAGGAAAATGGGTTGGGAGGAAAGAATAGTAAGGAAGGCGAGATAGAAACAGGAATAAGCTTCGAAGTAAATTTATGATCAAAGTACACAGTATACAATCCTGAGATTCATTTCCCTGTGGACGGACTCAATAAACCCTTAGAATAATAACCATAACAGAGTCAATGAAAGGCCATACTAACTTGGGTGTCCAGCCAGTGTGCAAAAGACGATAAACTGCAAATGCAGAAAGAAAGAAGTAATAAATAAGCAATAAATATCATGAACATAGGAAAGTACTCTGCACCCTGCTTATCACAGGTATTTTTATGGATAGCACATAGCCACTCTGCAAGTTGTTTGGTGTGATATGTTCAGCCTGAAAAGATAGTGGAAGTAGAAGCTGTCAGCGTGTTTATAAAGTGTCTGAACGGACATTTGAAGAGCCTGTAGTCATGCGCAACGCGCTACTAAAGAAACACACGGAGGCAGAGAGAGCTGAACTCAAAATGCCTTTACTGATTCAAAATTGTGTGCTTAAGTGTCCCCTCCCATGGGCCCCTGCAACCCGCGGGGCGGACGTGACGTCAGACTGACCCCGGAAGGTCCGCTCTGAGCGGGTAGTTACAAACGCGCTACTGCGTGTCTGCCCGCGGCTCCCGATGGCGGTTCGAGTCCCGCGTGTGCAGGCTGCCACCCCCCCACCCCCCCCAGAAACGTCCATCAGGAGAGTGGAGCCCCCAGTCTGTGCGGCTTGCCTGGATGGACGGACTCGCCGGCGCGGTGCGGGTACTCTCACTGGTTGCTCAATGTCCACGTGTGCTGGTTTGAGGCGGTCCACTGTAAAAGTCTCTTCCCGGCCAACGTGGTTCCGTTGTGCCGGATCACCTTGAAGGGTCCCTCGTACGGCCGCTGTAGAGGTGACCTGTGCATGCCCCTGTGAATAAAAACATACTCACAGTCTCGGAGGTCTTTAGGGGTGAAGGACGGTGTGGGACCATGCCTGGAGGTTGGGACCGGTGCCAGGGTCCCTACCTTGTCCTGCAGCCTCGTTAGCACTGCTGCTGGAGTTTCTTCTGAACCTTGGGCCTCAGGTACGAACTCGCCTGGGACCCTCAGGGGAGCGCCGTAGACCAATTCCGCCAAGGAGGTGCCCAGATCCTCCTTGGGGGGCCATGCAGATGGCCAGTAGGACCCAGGGAAGCTCGTCTGTCCAGTTGGAGCCCCTGAGGCGCGCCATCAGGGCCGACTTGAGATGCCGGTGGAATCGCTCTACCAAACCGTTGGACTGGGGATGGTACGCTGTGGTGTGATGCAGCTGGGTGTCCGGGAGCTGTACCAGTGTTGTCCACAAACCAGACGTGAACTGCGCCCCTCTGTCGGAGGTGATGTCCGTTGGGAGGCCGAAGCTGGTGATCCAGTTGGCAATGAGCGTCCTGGCGCAGGACTCAGTGGACGTGTCTGCGAGTGGTACGGCTTCTGGCCATCTGGTGAACCTGTCTACCATGGTAAAGATATACCTGGCGCCCCGGGAGACTGGCAGGGGCCGACAATGTCCACGTGGATGTGTTGGAATCTCCTGTGCGTCGGCTGGAACTGCTGGAGGGGAGCCTTCACGTGTCGCTGGACTTTGGCGGTCTGGCAGTGTACGCAGGTCCTGGCCCAGTGTCTGACCTGTTGGTGCAAACTGTGCCAGACGAATCTGTCCGCTACCAGCTTGATGGACACCAGGACGGACGGGTGGGCCGGGTCGTGCAGCGTGTCGAACACCCGGATGGATGGGTGGGCCGGGTCGTGCAGCGTGTCGAACACCCGAACGGACGGGTGGGCCGGGTCGTGCAGCGTGTCGAACACCCGAACGGACGGGTGGGCCGGGTCGTGTCGAACACCCGGACGGACGGGTGGGCCGGGTCGTGTCGAACACCCGGACGGACGGGTGGGCCGGGTCGTGTCGAACACCCGGACGGACGGGTGGGCCGGGTCGTGTCGAACACCCGGACGGACGGGTGGGTCGGGTCGTGCAGCGTGTCGAACACCCGGACGGACGGGTGGGTCGGGTCGTGCAGCGTGTCGAACACCCGGACGGACGGGTGGGTCGGGTCGTGCAGCGTGTCGAACACCCGGACGGACGGGTGGGTCGGGTCGTGCAGCGTGTCGAACACCCGGACGGACGGGTGGGTCGGGTCGTGCAGCGTGTCGAACACCCGGACGGACGGGTGGGCCGGGTCGTGTCGAACACCCGGACGGACGGGTGGGCCGGGTCGTGCAGCGTGTCGAACACCCGGACGGACGGGTGGGCCGGGTCGTGTCGAACACCCGGACGGACGGGTGGGCCGGGTCGTGTCGAACACCCGGACGGACGGGTGGGCCGGGTCGTGTCGAACACCCGGACGGACGGGTGGGCCGGGTCGTGTCGAACACCCGGACGGACGGGTGGGCCGGGTCGTGTCGAACACCCGGACGGACGGGTGGGCCGGGTCGTGTCGAACACCCGGACGGACGGGTGGGCCGGGTCGTGTCGAACACCCGGACGGACGGGTGGGCCAGGCCGTGCAGCGTGTCGAACACCCGGACGGACGGGTGGGCCAGGCCGTGCAGCGTGTCGAACACCCGGACGGACGGGTGGGCCGGGTCGTGTCGAACACCCGGACGGACGGGTGGGCCGGGTCGTGTCGAACACCCGGACGGACGGGTGGGTCGGGTCGTGCAGCGTGTCGAACACCCGGACGGACGGGTGGGTCGGGTCGTGTCGAACACCCGGACGGACGGGTGGGCCGGGTCGTGCAGCGTGTCGAACACCCGGACGGACGGGTGGGCCGGGTCGTGTCGAACACCCGGACGGACGGGTGGGCCGGGTCGTGTCGAACACCCGGACGGACGGGTGGGCCGGGTCGTGTCGAACACCCGGACGGACGGGTGGGCCGGGTCGTGTCGAACACCCGGACGGACGGGTGGGCCGGGTCGTGTCGAACACCCGGACGGACGGGTGGGCCGGGTCGTGTCGAACACCCGGACGGACGGGTGGGCCAGGCCGTGCAGCGTGTCGAACACCCGGACGGACGGGTGAGCCAGGCCGTGCAGCATGTCGAACACCCGGACGGACGGGTGGGCCGGGTCGTGTCGAACACCCGGACGGACGGGTGGGCCGGGTCGTGTCGAACACCCGGACGGACGGGTGGGCCGGGTCGTGTCGAACACCCGGACGGACGGGTGGGTCGGGTCGTGCAGCGTGTCGAACACCCGGACGGACGGGTGGGTCGGGTCGTGCAGCGTGTCGAACACCCGGACGGACGGGTGGGCCGGGTCGTGTCGAACACCCGGACGGACGGGTGGGCCGGGTCGTGTCGAACACCCGGACGGACGGGTGGGCCGGGTCGTGCAGCGTGTCGAACACCCGGACGGACGGGTGGGCCGGGTCGTGTCGAACACCCGGACGGACGGGTGGGCCGGGTCGTGTCGAACACCCGGACGGACGGGTGGGCCGGGTCGTGTCGAACACCCGGACGGACGGGTGGGCCAGGCCGTGCAGCGTGTCGAACACCCGGACGGACGGGTGGGCCGGGTCGTGTCGAACACCCGGACGGACGGGTGGGCCAGGCCATGCAGCGTGTCGAACACCCGGACGGACGGGTGGGCCAGGCCGGGTCGTGTCGAACACCCGGACGGACGGGTGGGCCGGGTCGTGTCGAACACCCGGACGGACGGGTGGGCCGGGTCGTGTCGAACACCCGGACGGACGGGTGGGCCGGGTCGTGTCGAACACCCGGACGGACGGGTGGGCCGGGTCGTGCAGCGTGTCGAACACCTGGCGCCTCCACGCTGCTGGAACCACAGGTCGGAGTTTGCCGGTAGACATGTCACACAGGAGTCGATCTGCTGCTGGGCCGAAGGAGACGTCCTCCAACTGGAGCCCCGAAACGGCGTTGTGGTAAGCCGGGATCTCGGTGTCCGACCGTTGTGCTTCTGCCAGTGCTGCGTAGTCTATTCCTGAGGACGATATGCCTCTGAGTGGAGGCAGGGGCGAGACAGTGTGTTGGCAATGACGTTGTTCTTCCCTGCGATGTGGTGGACATCCGTGGTGAACTCTGAAATAAAGGACAGGTGTCTCTGCTGCTGAGCCGACCATGGGTCTGATACCTTGGCCAGTGTGAAGGTGAGGGGCTTGTGGTCCGTATACACGGTGAACTCCCTTCCCTCGAGGAAGTACCGGAAATGCCGGACAGCCAGGTAGAGCGCTAGCAACTCTCTGTCGAAGGCGCTGTACTTCACCTCTGGTGGCCGTAGGTGCCGGCTGAAGAAAGCTAGTGGTCGCCACTGGTCCTCGACGAGCTGCTCCAGTACTCCGCCGACTGCCGTGTCAGAAGCGTCGACTGTGAGTGCCATGGTTACATTGACTCTCGGGTGCACTAGGAGGGCCGCCTTTGCCAGCGTCTCCTCAGCCTGCTCGAACACCTCCGTGGACTCTGCGTCCTGTGCCACTTCCTTGGCCTTGCCGGCCATCAGGCTGAACAAGGGTCTCATGATGCGTGCCGCCGCCAGCATGAACCGATGATAAAGGTTGACCATCCCTACGAACTCCTGCAGGCCCTTGACCGTGCTGGGCTTGGGGAACTGGCGGATGGCCTGGACCTTGTCTGCTAGAGGAACTGCGCCATGTTGGTTGACTCTGTGGCCCAAAAAGTCGATCTCCGTCAGCCCGAACTGGCACTTCACCGGATTGATTGCCAGTCCGTGGTCGCTCAGGCATTGGCAGAGCTGGCGCAAATGTGCCATGTGCTCTTGGTGCGAACTGCTGGCCACCAGGATATCGTCCAAGTAAATGAAAACAAAATCCAGACCACGTCCCACCGAGTCTATGAGCCTTTGGAAAGTATGGGCTGCATTCTTGAGACCGAAAGGCATCCTCAGGAATTCGAACAAGCCGAACGGGGTGATGAGGGCTGTCTTGGGCAAGTTGTCGGGGTGCACTGGGATCTGATGGTATCCCCTGACCTGGTCGATTTTCAAGAAGATGGTCGCTCCGTGCAGATTCGCTGTGAAGTCCTGGATGTGAGGTACCGGGTATCTGTCGGCAGTTGTGGCGTCATTGAGCCTTCTGTATTCTCCGCAGGGCCTCCATCCTCCTACGGACTTGGGCACCATGTGCAGCGGGGATGTCCACGGGCTGTCTGAGCGGCGAATGATTCCCATCTCTTCCATCGTACGGAACTCCTCCTTGGCGAGTTGGAGCTTGTCGGGTGGGAGCCTGCGAGCTCGGGCGTGCAGTGGCGGCCCTTGCTGTGCATGGGGGGTGGGGGGGTCGGCCGTGGAGAACTGCGGGGTGACTATGGAGGGGAATTCTGCCAACACCCTGGCGAATTCGTTACCCGAGAGGGTCACGGAATCCAGGTTGAGGGCTAGTAGCTTGGCTTCTCCGAGCTGGGAAGTCTGGAATGTCTCGGCGTGGACTAAACGCCGGCCTTTTAGGTCGACCAGGAGGCAGTTGGCTCGTAGGAAATCTGCCCCTAGTAGTGGCTGTGACACCGCTGCCAACGTGAAAGTCCAGGTGAAATGGCTGGACCCGAAATGCAGTGAGATAGTTCGCGGCCATACATCCGAATACTGGTGCCATTTGCAGCGGTGAGTTCGGGGCCTGGGACCCCGTTACAAGTGTCCATATTCGAGGGGGGGAGTACGCTGACTTTGGCCCCGGTGTCAGAGCTAAAGTGTTACGAGCAATGTTTCCCTAATGCTTTTTTTTTAAAGCTGCAGAGGCCAACCATTGCTCTGAGCCAAAAAATTTTAACATGGCATGAAAACTGCGGCACTTCAAATGTTAATGTTTTTAGATGCCATCGGCTGACTGTTTTTTAGCAATGAGCTTAAAATTTGTTTGTTACAATTTGCAACAGTGTTATAACTTGAAACACTGACAATGTAAATACATTGTTGCTCTAAAATGTTTCAAAATAAAGTGTGGTATGTTTAGTATTTTGAAAATTTATGGATTGTATCAATTAACAATTACAAGGTATTTCGAAATTATGTTGGTGTAATTTCAAAATTATATTATAATTTCAAACTTATAAAGTCAAAATTACATTAAAATAATTTCAAAATGTTATTAGCATTATATAAAATTCCAGCTGCATGTCAACAACAGCTCTGTGTGCGGGAGCATTTCAGTTACACATGTTGGAGAGAACGCTGGTCATGAGCTAAAATCGACTTTAAGGGATCTGCTTTCTATGCTCAATACTGCAAGTATCAGCTCATGAAAATAGAGTTCCTACAAGCTGCAGAATAATTGCATCAAAAGGCTACCTTAAAGTGATGTAAAACATTGAGGTAGGGGTTGGGCTTGATTCAGTTGTCACTCCCATGTAATGATTGTTCCTGATTTGAATTTCTAATTTTTCTGAACTTTTTATAGAGAACTACCCACATATTTTTACTGGTGTATAATACTACTTTTAAAACCTTTCTGTCTGGGAGTCCCTTACAAATATTTACAGTAGGTGTACCGAATGGCTGTGTGGTAGTGTAGTGGTTAACACAACAGCTTCACAGTACCCGCAACATGGTTTCAATTCCTATTGCTATCTGTAAGGGGTTTGTACGTTCTCCTCATGACTGTGATTCCTCTGGGTGCTCCAGTTTCCTCCTACAGTCAAAAGGTGTACTGGTTGGTAGATTACTTAGTCATTGTAAATTGTCCCGTGATTAGGCAAGGGTTAGACTTGTTGTTGTTAGGTGGTGCCGTCGAAGGATCTATTCTGCATTGTATCTGAATAAAATAAACTAAAATAAAGATTCCCTGGAAGTTCTGACACATTCCTGGGGTCCTCTGTACTTAAAATCTTCCATAGTAAAATGTACTTTTAATATCCAGAGTTTATATTTCACTTGGAGGTTGAGGGGATTTGCTGTGTCACCAAAGACTCCAACAGATTTCTACATGTGCACCCTGGAGAGGTTCCAATGTACAGGATCAGAAGAAAGTTCCGGAGGGTTGTAGACTCAGCCAGGTCTATCATGGGCACCAGCCTCCCCACTGTCGAGGACGTTTTCAAAAGCTGGTGCCTCAAGAAGGTGGCATCCATCATTAAGGGTGTTCATGATCCAGGACGTGCCCGCTTCACATTACTACCATTAGAGAGGAGGTGTAAGCCTGAAGAGAGACACTGATTGTTTTAGGAACAGCTTCCTCCCTTTCCATCAGATTTCTGAGTGGGCCATGAACCAATGAATACTGCCTCATTATTTTGCTGTTTTTGCACTTTTAAAAATATTTCTAATTATAACTTGTAATTTTTTGTTACACTACTGCTGCCATCAAACAACAAATTTCATGACATACTGAATGTCAGTGACAAAAAATCTGATTCTGAAATTGGTAAATAGAAATAGTTCATTTTTGCTCTAAAATTCTATATTTTTTGCAAGATACTTGGTGATGTAGTCTGCAAATGTTAAATTTGATTTGGTCTTTTTCAAACTTCATTAGTATGTACATATACTTGAATTATGTTGCCTCATGGGTAAATGATTCCATGTGCAAGGCAAATTTTTGAAGTTAGATAATTTCTGTTTACATTCTTTCCAGAATATCGTGGCTGTTGGTGCTGGCTTCTGTGATGGGCTTGGCTGTGGTGATAACACTAAAGCTGCTGTTATTCGTTTGGGATTGATGGAAATGTTAGCATTTGCCAAGTTGTTTTGTGAAGGATCAGTTACATCACCCACTTTTCTGGAGAGCTGTGGAGTAGCAGATCTTGTTACAACTTGTTATGGAGGCCGCAACAGAAGAGTAGCGGAAGCCTTTGTGAAAACTGGCAAGGTATGAATTAGTTTTTGGTACTGTGTTTTATTTTGTCTTTGTGTACTTTTACATATTTGAGAAATTTTCTTGTTATAATAACTGATTCATTCACTTTATTCATGTGAAAATGTAAACCAGGTTTTGTGTTTTGCTGGAGAAAATTGTGACGTTTTATTGATAATGTTGTATCTGGAGTTGCACTACTTCCAACTTAGCTGCATAGTATATTTGAGGATATTTACTTCCTGAGTAATATTGGACATGTACATTTTACAATGTTTCCCTGTATCTGACCCAGTCTATTGAAGTACTGGAGAGGGAGATGCTGAATGGGCAGAAGTTGCAAGGTCCTCAGACTTCTGAAGCTGTTTACAAAGTGCTCAAGCAGAAGAACTTGGTCAACAAGTAAGTACTTAAGCAAACTTTTATTACAGTGTAAGAAACAATGAGAAGGATAGGCTGCTTGGCCTGTTTTCTGCCTGCATTTCAATATAATCATGACTGATCTCTCTAGGCCTCATCCCCTGCGCTGATTCTCCTTAACCTTCAATTCCCTGAATTTTCAAAAATGCATCTACTTCCTCTTTAAATATAGCCCCCGCAACCCTCTGAGATAATAAATTGGTTAATGAATCTGTGATTAAAAGCAACTTCCATTCATATTGCATCTTTAACATGGTAATTCATCCCAGTAAAAATAATCAAATTTTGCACCATGCTACACATTGAAAAATTTTGAGAGATGGCTCAAAGTTTGATCATAGAAATAAAATACCAGGTGAGACACTGAAACTAGTGGATATAGAAGTGTTTTATTTAACAGGCATCATGTTGAGACACTTTGAAACAGAGACCTCCTTGATCCAATATTACATGATATTTTATATGCTAAAGATTAAGTTAACAGCAGGACAATTCTATTCTTACAATGTATCTACAATGCCTCCTTAGAATTAAATATAATTTTCAAACACTTCCACCTACACAACAACACTCCAGACAAACAAAATGTTAATCAGTATTGTCTGGTTCAACTCCAGGGATACTATTATTCAGGGCGGAATTTAAAATTCAACTACAATCCATGTTCAGGTCTGAAGATTGGTTGCTGGGGAAATTAATATTTGCTATATTCCACATCTCTAGAATACATCCTAATAGAAATGGAAATTATCTATGCACGGATTTCAGACTGCACATGTAAATAACATGCTGACTGTTACCAAAGATCTGTACAAACACTTAAAGAAGAATGATCCTGTCTCTGGAGAACGACATAGTGATTGTGATGTCTGTGCAATACCAAAAATGCCATTTACAGTACTGACAGTATGCTAGATTGTCAGATGCCATCTTTCATCGATGTTAAACTGAAACTCTGTTCTCTTGGGAAGATGCTATATGATTCTGTAACATTAGTTCAAGAAGCAAGATCTATTGCATTTCCTGCTTTATAACAGGGACTAAATTTCAAAATCCTGGTTGGGCACTTGGTGGTTGTGAAAAGTCTAAATATATTTTTTAAACTATGGATGAGCAAAAAACATTAGGTTTGCCAGTAATGCTGTCTATCTGGCATTGGAAAAATCAAGCAGAGAGCCTTTTCAGTCATGTCCATAGCCTGAGAATTCATTTAAAAAAAAAAAGTTTTTCAGTACTGTACCATGAAATCTCTGCAAGAGGTCGGAAAGATGTGTTGTAACAATCCTTTGTGGTATACAGTTAATAAGCTTCTAACCTTTGGATATTACAGATCCTTTTTGCTTGCTGTTTCAGTCTCAACTATTTCACTGACTTTTGTATTTTTACAGATTTCCACTCTTTGTTGCTGTTTACCAAATCTGTTATGAAGGCAGGCCAATCAGGGACTTCATCACATGCCTACAGAATCACCCAGAACATATGTAACTTAAGTGGATACCTGCAAATGCATGTGTATTCAAACAATATTTCATTTTTATAGGTAAAGTACATACACTGCTGAATAAGTCCTCTTAATGAACTAACCTTTAACAGTATGTTTTTAATATTGAAAATTATCAATTAAAATTTACCACCATTATCTGCCTTTTTAACCAGTCAAATTTAGCTTTTTGGTTATTTCAGAAAACCGTATCCCTAAAAATCTTCTTTAATTATTCCCTACTTTTTCCAGTATAACTTGATAGCGAACTATTTCTGTTAGCTTGAATGTTTTCCTATTAGCAAGTTGTAGACCAGGTAGAAAATGTCGGTTAATCTAAGATTCCAGTCTGTTTCATTTAGAAGGATTTACTTAATATCTGAGAAAAGTCCTGAAACATTATTCACATCATTTGCTGATTAATACTAATGTTTACATATAAAATGCTGATTTCTATATTCAGAAGCAAGTATAATTATGGCAAAAATTACACTTGTTTTCACATAAATGAGAACAATATTTTAAAAGCATTGTTGTAACTACAGTTTTTGAAAGAAACTCTTGTTTTTAAATAAGTTACCTTTGTGCTTTAATACAACAATCCAGTATGAGCTGGGAATCAATAACACATCAGATTTGTTATTTCAATTAATAAAATGTGTAATAATAATAATAATAATGGCTTTGCAGTGTTCCTTGGGTATAACTTGTACTGGATGTAAAATAATTTGAGATTCTGCAATGGCAAGTGTATTGGGGAACAGAAAATGTATAAAGAATTAGTATATATAAAATTATTTTGTATATACATTTTATACATTTATAAAATGTTTGTATAATATATAACATTTGGATTCTATGCTTTTGTTCTTCCATGGGATGGTAGCACTATAAGTAAGGCCAATGTTTGTTGCCCATGATTAATTGTCCTTCTTGAAAACAAACCTGAACTGCCAAGACACTGATGGAGGGACTGTATGAAGCACTTCCAAATAATTGAGTTCCAAGTTGGAAAAAAATGTTTGATTCTTTATTACAAAACCAGCAATGATGAACGATCTTATATAGTGATTTAACAAAACTAGTGCAGTGTTAGTAAAATAAGCAAAGTTAGTGTAACCAAATTTGTAATAGTGAAGTTAATTATCCAAGTGGAATGAGTAATTAGCAAGCACCCCTCAGCTGAACAAGGACAAAGGGTGACTACATAACTAGACTCACTCACTTTTACCATGCCGAAACCAACCTTTCGTATTATCGTAACCCATAATAAGAGCATGCAACACAAAATACAATAAGGACAACAGATAGATACATGGCTCTTACAGAGATGATGCCTGTAGAATCAGATTTAACATAGACTTGGATGTCATGAAATATGTTTTGATTCATTAATTGGCCATATAAACCTAGACTGTAGGTGAAGTGGCAGAATCTGTGTCGACTTAATGGGATGTGGGAAGAAATAAAAAGGAATTTGTGTGGGATTCAGTAGATGGTAAATGCATACTACACACTTAGTTTGTGCCTTTTGTGTTACTGTTGGGCAATTCACCTTTTCAAATATTTATCTACATCTCAATCATCTGATTTTATAAATGATTTGTGACAATTGTCTATATCATTACAACTGATGTTCCAGCCTTTAGGCAATGCAGTAACTCATGAACTCTAGAGCATCGAAAATTTAAAATTGTACTGAAAAATTTGAGTTGTAGATTAGGAAAGGTTGAAATTGCATGTGCAAACATTAGTGGTGGTTGTGCCCATATGTCCTACTTGTTCATGGTCTTCTAAATTCTCACCTCCAGGAGCACTCAACGGGTATTTTAATATGGTAATCATTAATTGGAGTCTAAATGCCTATTGATTGTAAAATGGTCATTTCCTGAAAATCCCCACTGAAACCAAACCAAGATGACAGAACAGGAAAATCCTAGCAATGTATGCTGTGGGCTTCATAATGCATCTTTGGGTGATTCATTTTTTAAAAAAGTTGTCAAAAGGTGGATTAAAAAAGAGTGGAGAAAGTCATTTTGGAATCCAAGCTAAATGTGTAAATTAGTGTCTTTCTTGTGCTGTAATACTAATAGGATCTGGAGGAAGACCATATTGATAGCAAGAGTCGCAGCAACAGCAGAAACTTCCAAATACTTATGTTTGCACAAAGTAATGTCAGTAGTTCCACTTTAGTTTGTACCTGACATATGATATGTTAGGTTGGAAGGGTATTGGGTTAGCTGTCAATCTTCACAGCCTTCTGGCCGTACTGACCAGGTAGCCACATTTCACTCATAGCTGTCCAACTAATCATGATTCTAAACTATACTTATTCCTTCCACATACACTTCTGGAAATGGGATCTTAAAAACCATCTTGTATAAATGCCCAAGGGAGAAACCAATACCTATTTTCCAGTGAGTTTCATTATCAAACCAGAATGAAGTGATAGGTTGGCAGATTTTGCAGTGGTCCATGTATCAATGAAGGTACTCATCACCCAAGAATGTTCTGTCAACCAGAAGACCCTCCACTCCATCTGCATGCAGTTTTCTGCAAAAAAAAAAGTGACTTCTGCATATTGCACGACCACGACCATGATGGGGGCCCCAACCTCAGGTCCATAGGCCCCTCAGTTAATGGTAGGGACCCGTAGCATAAAAAAACCTTAGGAACTCCTGTTCTATAAGATCTTCCCATCTCCAAGCAAATCTGATAGTCAGCTCAGTGATTAAACTACCCCTTAAAACATGGTTTGTACTTAACTGAATCTTAGGTATTGCAGTCTGGTAGCTGAAAAACAAAAAGAACTTGTATTCTGGAAACACTTACTATTTTATCTTTTTAAAGTACACTGTAAATCAGACAACTGCCAATACATCACTGCTCCAAAAGCATTGTATACATTCACAACTTTGGCTATGCATCACACAAGCAGAGCTTAGACCATGCTGAATCTCTGAAGGAGTTGTTACTGTTACTCACTGGGAACGTTGTTTGCACAATGAGTGCTTTGCACATCTTATAGGAATTGTAAGTTAGCTTTTGAACTGATGCTTGTTTGGATGATCATTACCACTTGCAGAATTTGGGTCTGTGAGAGTTGTATTTCCCCATCAGCTACCCAGGCTAATTGATTTGGAAATGTGTTCCTGCTGCTGTCACTAAAACCACTCCTTCAAGATGTTCATTTCCCCTTTTGTCAAGAAATTCAAATTCAAGCCAATATTTTTTTAAAGCCATTATTCAGTACGGCATTTCAACCCTGAAAAAAACGTCTTCAAATTGTCTACTGCTGGAACGCAAGCTCCATTAAGGGAAACAAATCTTCATCCTTCCCTAAAGGGAGGAATAATTAATATGCAAATTAAATTCATAAATTATCATACAACCAGATAGACAACATAACACTTAACATTAATGTAAAAAGACAAAGTTTATAAAATTTCTGTCTACCCTCCCATCAATTATTTTGTAGGATGGCAAGAATGTAGAATTAGTCCTTGCAAATAAATGCAAGCTGACAAAGGATGAACTTTGCAGTTTTCAAATGAAACTCCTTTTAAACTATTTTGGCAATCAATTATAAATAACTATGAACCTTATTTTTATTATCTTGATGTCAGCCTTTCATTTACTGCAGTGTTGGAAAGAAAACTGGTCACAACTATATAATCAAAAATATTGGTTTAATATCTTATTTCATGGAAGTGAAAAATGTAAACTATCCATTCTAATATCATGTGCATTGCAATGCCTATTCATTCATTTTTCATGATATAACAGTTTCAAAAAAACATATCTGTTTATTCTGAGACGTTTCCACATTTGACTCAGCTGGGATGGTCAATGTACTTGTGGATCTGGTTGCTGAAAGCATAAACGGAAAAACCTCCAATATCAATTCAAAATATAAAAAAGCTAAAATACATGTAGCCATATCTTCACAAACCAAATGCAACAGTTGTTAATTACAACTTTCTTATTTATATTTATTGAGAAAAAATCTGAAAAAGATCTGATACATTGCACATTGTTTGTCCCCAGAGAAGCTTTGTCCAATAAAATGACATTTTATTACACAGAAACTTAAGTTATCAACAACACAATATAAAGAGCAGAGAAAGTGTTTACTTGATCTGGAATGTTGATATGTATTAATTATATATGAATGTAGCTGATGTTCAATATTCATAACCTGAGCTATGCCGATCACACTCTGAAGAACTACATTCAAAAAGTGCAAAACAAAGTTTAATATAATTCAAGTAACTTGAAAAAATATTAGTATATTTGCTTTTTGAATGCAACAGTGTCATTAGTGTCCACCAAATTGGTACAACAAATTCATGAACCATTTTTGAGAAAATCATGTACTAGATCAGTGGCAAGTCAAAGTCTATTTTATGTGTCATTTAAAATTACTTGTTTTCATTATTAGCTTGAGGCCTGATGCCAAATAGACCACAGACAATTCAAAATGATTACAAATGGCTTTTTTTTTTGTGTCTGAGCATCATTTTTGATTGTTTTGGTACTACAGTCAAACATGAAAATTGACATTTGAAGTGATTTCAACATAAATGATTTTTAGAAGTAAAATATACCATGCAATGATACTGGGTGTTTTATGCTACAAACAAATTAAATTACTACTCAATGTTGCAGATAGATCAACCTAGCCATCCAAAGGATTACTTATCTGAGAGAATTACTGCTACTTCAAGGAATATTTTCATTGAAATCAACAGAATTGAACTTTGAAGAAGGGTACCAATAGCAGCCATTTCTATATCATGCTTCCAGCACCAGCAAACAAGGACAAATTTCTTCCCAATAGATTTTTAAAAAAATCTTCTTTGTAATATCACTACAAAATTGTTGACTTATAAACAAGAAACTGAAAATAACTTCAAGTGCTTTCAAAATATATTGCACTATCATAATCTGGCCAACATAGAACAAAGGTAACACAAATCAAAAGTATATGGATGTTAGCTAAGTGTAAACTTAGTTATGGTTAAACTTTATGATTTTGGGTAATGGTAATTATGAATTTTTATGGACCACTTAGGTGGTGCCATGTAAAAGGTTATATTAAATAAGGTCTTTAAAAAATTGATAAAAATACATCTTCCCACCAGTTTTTCCTCCTTTGAACCTTAAAGTGCTAATTTCTTGTTGAGCATAGTTAAGGGGAGTGGGGCAGCACCATTACAAATAATGGCTTATAAGTATTCATACAGGGGACCAAGATATTTGGACCCAAGTCATCTCAAATTATTTACATAATGATTCAGTGTCTGAATTCACTGAGCAACTAAGGGTCTGAAGAAGAGAAAGCTTTGATGCAGCTGCGTTCAACATTTTAATCTACCCCTTAGATTTTTTGTTAAATAAAGTCCAACATAATCTTAATGAGAGGCTCCACTATCTTCCATGGTAACCAAGATTATAGACATTAATAATACTGAGTGACTGTGCAGTATAAGAAATAACAGAAGAGGTTACACATGAGAAGAGTATTATTACATCAAAACAAAAACATTTAAAGGTAGGCTTTTTCTTAGACTAGGACAACAATCCAAATGCATTTGCAGCGCTAGCAAAATTGTTCCATTTTAAACAGGATTACTTATATAGGATTGTTTTGAAGTAACCGAGACAATATACCAAAAAAAACAAGTGACACTTGTGCAAATAGTAACAGTAGGATAGATCATGAGTAAAAATCTGTGCAATTCAATACCATATATACAAGAGGTTCAAAATGAATATGATTTACAATAAATAATTGGGTGTGTTCAATTGTAGAAGAGATTACATCTTCAATCATTTTTGTACTGCAGAGGTAGTTCAGCTTTGTTTGATACAGTACAGTAGTAGCACCCTTTTCATAAGAGTCATGGTTTCTTGTAGCAGTTCAGCAAAATTTGCACTTTTTCTTCATATCCTTCATGAACAAAATTCAGTCACGTGGGAAAAGCAAATAATGCATTTTTGAAGATTAGTGCCTTGCTGTAGCAGTGTTCTGATCTACACAGAATAGCTTTAATTAGATCCTTTAATGGAAAGTGTGGTTGAATTTAGTTCCATACACAAAGGAGGAATCCTACCATGAGGGGCAGAAAGTTAGTCAGCACTAGCCAAAGAGTGATGACTAAACCCGACGAGCTGGAGCACGGATCTGGGAGAGATAACAAAAACAAAGAGCAATAACTTAAAAATCATTGCAATCTTTTTCACTTCTATGTACAACTGAAAATGTTTTGAATCCATGATAATTCGTATACTTTAATCATGCCCACTCTGCGAATGTTACACTTCACACAAATTTATTAATTTTTCAGTAAATTTCCTTTGACGCTGAACCTTCCTTAGCTCTCGTATCACTAGAAAATTTACTCGCAAGCATATGAACAATTTTGGGGTCACATTTAACTGAGAGGCTCCAGATTGCTTGTGTGATTTTTGTAGTGCAGCACACGCACACTGTACTACACATTGAACAAGCATCTTGTCACACCAAATACAAACTACACACAAATATTTAAATGTACTGGTTCATCTGATTTACCAGTCAAAAACTGGGTCAAAAGGTATCCCTAAAACACTTAGATCACAGCAGGGGAAGAAACCCCTAATATCTGGATGGTACCAATATACCTAGAGATGAAATACTTAGGACTAAAGTTAGAATCCTGGATTAACAATTCTTGCTGGGGCCTAGAAAAGAAATATACCATTTTAAATTTCCATTTATTTCATGTAAGAACAAAACTTACTTCATTTGAACTTGTGCTTGTTACAAGAATATTGGTTCTATTGCCTCACTTATTGGTTCTATACAGTACTATACAGAATTGTGCAAAAGTCATAGGGACTTCTATATACAGTGGTTTAGGGTGCATAAAAATTTTGCACAGTAGTGTAGTAATTTTATGTAATGCACTATACTATTGCTGCAGCATAAGACAAATAAATTTCATGACTTATGTGAATGATGACAAACCTGATTCTGATATGGGTCACTATTGTGGACTGTGAGTGGGAATAATGCAAGAAGAGGGGATATCACAGTTGGGGAATGGGAAAGGGAGAGGGGAGGGAACGGAAAGCATCAGAGAGACATTCTGTAATGATCAATAAACCAATTGTTTGGAACCAAATGACCTTGCCTGGTGTCTCAGGGCTGGGCGTGCCTGTATTCACACCACCCCTTGCCCCGGCACTCTTTCTCTGCCACCTGTCCCACAGCACTCCACCATCACCATTCCCAACATCCTTTGCTCCCATCAGTTTGATAAATTTCCTCTCTGCTCCATGTTGATAAATGCACTACTGTGCAGAAGTCTTGGGCACCGTAGCTATATACAGTGCCTATAACCCCCTGGGAAGTTCCATGTTTCATTGTTTTACAACATTGAATCATAATGGATTTTAATTTGGCTTTTTTGACACTGATCAATAGAAAATGACACTTTTGTGTCAAAGTGGAAACAGATCTCTACTAAGTGATCAAAATTAATTACAAGTATAAAATGCAAACTACGTAATTGATTGCCGAAGTATTCACCCCCTTTAATATGAAACACCAAATCATCGCTGGTGCAGGTTGTCCTCAAACACTGAGTGACCGTGCAAGAAGGGGATTAGTGAGGGAGGCCACCAAGAGACCAATGCCAACTGTGGAGGGGTTACAAGCTTCTGTGGCTGAGATGGGAGAGACTGCAGATACAACTGTTGTCCGGGTGCTTCACCAGTTGCAGCTTTATGGGAGAGTTTTAAACAGTTTAAAAAACCTCACATGAACTCTCAGCTAGAGTTCACCAGAAGACATGTGGGAGACTCTGAAGGCAGCTGGAAGAAGGTTCTGATGAAACCAAAAATGAGCTTTTTGGCCATCAGACTACCGGGTAAATGCATTGTTTAGAGTAACCCACACACCGCACATCATCAAAAACACACCATCCCCTCTGTGAAGCATGGTGCTGGCTGCATCATGCTGAGGGGATGCTTCACTGCAGCAGGCCCTGGAAGGCTTGTGAAGGTAGAGGATAAAATGAATGCAGCAAAATACAGGGAAATCCTGGAGGAAATCCTGATGCAGTCTGAAAGAGAACTGAGACTTGGGAGAAGTTGTTTTCCAGCAAGACAATGATCCCACGCATAAAGCCACACAGGAATGGCTTAAAAGCAACAAAGTTAATGTTCCGGAGTGGCCAAGTCAGAGTCTGGACCTCAATCCAACTGAGACTTTGTGGCTAGACTTGAAAAGAGCTGTTCACTCATGATCCGCATATAATCTGATAGAGCTTGCGAGTTTTGTAAAGAATGGGGAAAAACTGCAGTGTCCAGATGTACAAAGCTTATAGAGACCTATCCACACAAACTCAAGACTGAAATTGCTGCCAAAGGTCCATCTACTGACTTGAAGGGGGTGAATCCTTATTCAATAAATTATTTTGTGTTTTATATTTATAATTCAGACCACTTTGTAGAGATCTGTTTTCACTTTGACAGAAAAGAGTCTTTTTCTCTTGATCAGTGTCAAATTAGGAGAATGGGCAAGAGGGTGACAAATGAAATATGTTGGAAAATGGATGGTCATGCAGTTTGGTAGAAGAACTAAGTGTGCAGACTATTTTCTAAATGGGGAGAAAATCCAAAAAATTGAGACGCAAAGGGACTTGGGAGTCAGTGGTGAGGAAGGCAAATGCAATGTTAGCATTCGCTTCAATAGTTCAAGAATACAAGAGCAGGGATATGATGCTGAGGCTTTATAAGGCACTGGTGAGGCCTCACTGGTGAACAGCTTTGGGCTCCTCAGCTAAAAGATGTGCAGCATTGGAGAGGGTTCAGAGGAGGGTCACAAGGATGATTCTGGGAATGAAAGAGTTATCATATGAGGAACGTTTGATAGCTCTGGGTCTGTACTCGCTGGAATTTAGAAGGATAAGGTGGGATCTCATTGAAACCTTTCGAATGTTGAAAGGCCCAGAGAGAGTACATGTGGAAAGGATGTTTCCCATGGTGGGGAAGTTTAGCACAAGAGGGCACAGCCTCAGGATAGAGGGCATCTTTTTAAATCAGAGATGTGGATAAACTTCTTTAGCCTGAGGGTGGTGAATTTGTGGAATTTGTTACCACAGGCAGCTGTGGAGGCTAGGTTGTTGGGTGTATTTAAGGTAGAGATTGATAGGTTCTTGATTGGACATGGCATCAAAGGTTACAGGGAGAAGGCTGGGGAGTGGGGCTGAAGAGGGCAACAAAAGATCAGCCATGATTGAATGGCAAGAACAGACCTGATGGTCCAAATGGCCTAATTCTACTATGTCTTATGAAAACTTCCAGGGGGGTTGGGTGAGAAAATACTTTTTATAGGCACTGTCCAGTATATATGCCAAGGATTTTTGCACAGTTCTGTATGTATACCTTAAATATCCATGAAAAAAATATACTCTAAAATTATTAAAGACCAGTGAGCATTACATAGTGCTCGCAATCAGGAGAAAATCTGCAGATGCGAGAAATTCAAGCAACACACGCAAGATGCTGGTGGAACACAATAGGCCAGGCAGCATCTATAGGAAGAAGTACAGTCGACGTTTTAGGTCAAGACCCGAGGTGTCCTGACGAAGGGTCTTGGCCCGAAACATCGACTGTACTTCTTCTTATAGATGCTGCCTGGCCTGCTGCGTTCCACCAGCATTTTGTGTGTGTTGGTTACATAGTGCTCTGTGGATTAATTTAGTATTTTTAGCCCAGATGACATTTAATAAAGCATCTTAATTTTAATTAAAATACTACAAGAAAAGAAATGCATTACCTATAAGAGTCATCTTTGTGAAATTACTTAGCGGTGGATCACGTTCTGGTGGACAAGCAGTGCAGAAGTCAGAACAAGATGGACATACTAAACTTCCTGTGTACACCCAGTCATTCAACTTCACGTTAACAGAGAGCACCTGTCCTGTTCGACTGCATAAGAAAGACTTATTTGAAACCCAAACGATCAGCCCATCAGTAGAACAGGAAATCTGAAGGACAAATAGTAGAAAATATTTAGTATTTATAACTTGGAGAATAAATTTATAAGTTTATTTTGCAAATTCATTCTAAGTTTGCTTCCCTTTATATTCTGTTTCTGAAAGTATATTCCTATTAGTTAGGTACTTTTCTGTGCAATATACTGTATTAATGAAGTTAAAGTACAAATTCAGCATCTTGAAGCTATACTTTATTGACCTTCCAGGAAATGGAAATGGGAATAGAACTTCATTGTCATTGCTCAAGGCAACAAGATTGCGGTGCTACTCCAGTCGGTTTACAAAGAAATTCCCACATTTTAATGCAATAAGAGACTTTGATTGTTCATAACACTCAAAGCCATCGGCAAGCTGGGGTGTGGCATTATTCAGCTGCACAACAACCCTCAGGAAGAAGCTGTTTTTCAGTTTTTGTATTCAGTTTTTTCAGTTTCTGTATCTTCTACCAGATAGCAGGAGATTGACCAGACAGTGTCCAGGATGGAATGGGTCTTTAATGAGGTTATGAGCATGCCATGGGCATCGAGAGTTGTAGATTGACTCCAGGTCTCAACGATGTGCTAAACTGTCCTAATCACCTGTTGAAATCACAAACATGAGAAAATCTGCAAATGCTGGAAATCCAAAACAAACCACACAAGATGCCACAGGAACTCAGCAAGCCAGGCAGCATCTGTGGAAAAGAGTAAACAGTCGACGTTTGGGGCTGAGACATTTCATCATGACGGGAGAGAAAGAGAAGTCAGAGTAAGGTGGTAGGGGAAAGTGGAAGAAGGTTAAGGTGGTAGGTCATATGTGAAACTGGGAGGGGGGTTGGCGGTGAAGTAAAGAGCTGCAAAGTTGATTGGCGAAAGAGACAGAGGGCTGGAGAAGGCGGAATCTGATAGGAGAGCATAGAAGACCATTGAAGAAAGGGGAGGAGGAGCACTAGAGGGAGGTGATGGGTGTGCATGGAGACAAGGTGAGAGAGGGAAACAGGCAGGGTGGGGGGCAATTACCATGTTAGAGATATTGATATTCATGGCACCAGGTTGGAGGCTACCCAGGTGGAATACAAGGCGTTGCTCCTCCAACCTGAATGTGGCCTCGTTGCTGTGGCAGGGAAGGCCATGGATTGCCATGTCAGAATGGGACTGGGAAGTAGAATTGAAATGGGTGGCTACCAGGAGATCCCGCTTTTTCAGGCCCTCCTGATGGGGGATGGAGGTGTATAGGGACTGGACATGCCCCATACACGTCCTCCCTCACTAACATTCAGGGACCCAAACAGTTTTTCCAGGTGAGGCAACACTCCACCTGTGAGTCCTTTGGGGTCATCTACTGTATTCGGTGTTCCCAGTGTGGTCTCCTATATATCAGTGAGACCCGACATAGATTGGGGGACCATTTTGCCGAGTACCTACACTCCATCCAACAGAAAAAGCGGGATCTCCCGGTAGCCACCCATTTCAATTCTACTTCCCATTCCCATTCCGACATGTCAATCCATGACCTTCTTTAGTGCAACGATGAGGCTACGCTCAGGTTGGAGGAATAACACTTTATATTCCATCTGGTAGCCTCCAACCTGACAGCATGAACATCCAGTAATGCACTCCACCCACTTCACCTTTCCCCATTCTCATTCCCCTCTCTCTCCAATATTTCCTCACCTGGTCATCACCTCCCTCTGTTGCTGCTCCTCCTTTCCTTTCTACCATGACCGTTTGTCCTTTCCTATTGCCTGCCACCTTGTACTTCTTCCTTCTCCTGTTTCTTTCCAGTCCTGAAGAAGGGTCTCGACCTGAAATGTCGACTGTTTATTCATTTCCATAGATGCTGCCTGGCCAGCTGAGTTCCCCCAGAATTTTGTGTGTGTTGTACCTGTTGGAAGTACTCTGTGGTTGGTATGCTCTCTATCGCACATCAATAAAAGCTGGCCAGCAATTTTTGGGGCAGATGAGGTCTCCTTAAGCACTCACGTAGCATATTCATTGTGAGTGACATTGTGCAGTCAGACATGCCTAACTGCTCCTTTAAAGCCATGGTATTTCAACCCTTTCAGAGAAATTCCCTTCGTTTCCCCAAATGCCCTCTACCAAGACTAATTTACTTTTCTCAGTTTCGATCATAGAACATAACCCAAAGCATCAGCTGTTTCTTTTTGACAGATGCTGCCTGCCACTGACTTTTTCCTGCATTTTCTGTTTTTATTTCAGATTTCCAGTGTCTATAGGTTTTTTTGTTATCATGGAAGCTATTCTACTCAAACAAGATGTGATAAAAATTATTTAAGTTTCAGTGGTGTCGTCAGTTTATATTGCTCTTGCATTATGCTTCACTGAAATGAATCAGATCCAGTTTTAATATCAGCAGCATACGTCATGAAATTTACTAACTTTGCGGCAACATTACAATGCAATGTGTAATAGAGAAAAAATTGTGAATTGCAAGAAGTGTAAATATATTAAATAGATAAATTAAATAAGTGGTGCACAAACAGAAATGAAAAAGTAGTGAGGTAGTGTTTTTGGGTTCAATGTCCATTCAGAAATTGGTTGGCAGAGGGGAAGAATCCAATCCCTAATTGTTGAGTGTGTGCCTTCAAGTTTCTGTCCCTCCTTCCTGATGATAGCAGTAAGAGGGAATGTTTTAATAATGGATGCTGTAGCGGTGTGCTACACGCAGCGCTGAAATTACGACACGGAGTCGGTGAACTGCAGTTACAAAAAGATTTTATTCAAACTTTGCGGCCTCGCTTTAAAGCCTTCCTGATCCCGCCCTCCCCGCGCGCGGATGCTGTAGGGGTCACATATTCACAGTCCTGTCCCGCGCGCGGATGCTGTAGGGGGCACGTATTCACAGTCCCATGCGGACTTTTCCCCTTGCTGGTGAAGCAGATTTGGCGCCCTTTTGGGACTGGCCTTTATGCCGGCGCGCTGGCTATTTGTGAGCCGGTTCGAGTGCGCTAGGAAGTGGGTCGCCACATAACCCCCCCCCCCGAACCGATGATACACCCCCCAATGTCCACAGTTTGGGCCAGACCCTGTTTGGGAGGTCGGCCTCTGCGCCGTGGTGCCGGAAACTCGACCGGTTGCACCAAGTCCACATGGGCCGGTTTGAGTCGGTCCACCATGAAAACCTCCTCTCTCCCCCCAACGTCCAGCAGGAACGTGGACCTGTTGTTCCTGATCACCGCAAACGGCCCCTCGTAGGGCCGTTGTAGCGGTGGCCGATGCCCAACCCTTCGTACAAACACAAACTTACAGTTCTGCAGGTCTTTGGGTACGCAGGTCGGGTTCTGCCCATGCTGCGAAGTGGGTATGGGGGCCAGGTTGCCGAGCCTCTCGCGTAGTCTGCCCAGGACTGCTGCGGGTTCTTCCTCGTGCCCCCTTGGGGCTGGTATGAACTCCCCGGGGACGACCAGGGGTGCGCCGTACACCAACTCGGCCGACAAGGTGTGCAGATCGTCTTTGGGCGCCGTGCGGATGCCGAGCAGGACCCAGGGAAGCTCGTCCACCCAATTAGATCCTCTCAGGACTTTAGGAGCCGACTTTAGGTGACGGTGGAAATGCTCCACCAGGCCGTTTGACTGTGGGTGGTAGGCAGTTGTGTGGTGCAGCTGTGTCCCCAAAAGGCTGGCCATAGCTGACCACAGGCTGGAGGTGAACTGGGCGCCTCTGTCGGAGGTAATGTGGGCTGGTACACCAAAGCGGGATACCCAGGTGGCGATCAGTGCCCGGGCGCAAGATTCGGAGGTGGTGTCGGTGAGCAGGATCGCCTCTGGCCATCTTGTGAACCGGTCCACGATAGTGAGGAGGTGCCACACTCCTCGCGACACTGGCAAGGGGCCCACGATATCCACATGAATGTGGTCGAAACGCCGGTGGGTGGGGTGGAACTACTGCGGCAGAGCTTTGGTGTGCCGCTGCACCTTGGCAGTTTGGCAGTGCATGCACGTTCTGGCCCATTCACTGACCTGCTTGCGGAGTCCGTGCCAAACGAACCTGTTGGAGACCATCCGGACGGTTGTCCTGATGGAGGGGTGCGCTAAGTTATGAATGGAGTCGAAAATGCACCGCTGCCAGGCTGCCGGGACAACGGGACAGGGTTGGCCGGTGGTGACGTCACAGAGTAGGGTCCTCTCACCTGGACCTACGGGGAGGTCCTGGAGCTGCAAACCAGAGACTGCGGTTCTGTAACTTGGGATCGCCTCGTCTGCCTGCTGCACCTCTGCCAGCGCCTCAAAGTCTACCCCTTGGGAAAGGGCGTGAATGTTAGGGCGAAAGAGCGCATCCGCCACGACATTGTCCTTACCCGAGACGTGCCAGACGTCCGTCGTGTATTCAGAGATGTAGGACAGATGGCGCTGCTGGCGGGACGACCAGGGATCGGACACCTTCGTGAACATAAAGGTAAGCGGTTTGTGGTCCGTGAACGCGGTGAAGGGCCTACCTTCTAAGAAGTACCTGAAATGCCGGATTGCCAGGTATAGTGCCAACAGTTCCCAGTCGAAAGCACTGTATTTGAGCTCGGGTGGTTGCAGGTGTTTGCTGAAAAACGCCAGGGGTTGCCAGCAACCCTCGATGAGTTGCTCCAGTACCCCACCGACTGCCGTGTTAGATGCGTCCACTGTGAGGGCGGTAGGGACGTCCATTCTGGGGTGCACTAGCATCGCGGCGTTCGCCAAGGCTTCTTTCGTTTTAATGAAAGCGGCGGCGGACTCCTCGTCCCAGGTAATGTCCTTGCCCGGACCGGACAGCAGGGTGAACAGGGGGCACATGATCCAGGCAGCTGAAGGGAGGAAGCGGTGGTAGAAATTTACCATACCCACAAATTCCTGAAGGCCTTTGATTGTGGTGGATCGGGGGAAATGGCGGACTGCGTCTACCTTGGCAGGCAGAGGGGTTGCCCCGTCTGTAGTGATCCTGTGGCCCAGGAAGTCGATGGAATCGAGCCCGAACTGGCATTTGGCCGGGTTGATTGTCAGGCTGTATTCACTCAGTCGGGCGTAGAGTTGACGGAGGTGGGACAGATACTCTTGACGACTGCTGCTGGCTATGAGGATGTCGTCCAAATAGATGAAAGCGAAGTCCAGGTCGTGTCCCACCGCATCCATTAACCGCTGAAACATCTGTGCGGCATTCTTCAGGCCGAACGGCATGCAGAGGAACTCGAAAAGGCCGAACGGGGTGATGAGTGCCATTTTGGGGACGTCGTCCGGATGCATCGGGATTTGATGGTATCCCCGGACGAGGTCTACCTTGGAGAAGATCCGTGCGCCGTGCAGGTTTGCTGCAAAGTCCTGAATGTGCGGCACAGGGTAGCGGTCCAGTGTTATAACCTCATTCAGCCTGCGGTAGTCGCCGCATGGTCTCCAGCCCCCGTTGCTTTGGGCACCATTGCAGGGGGGAGGCCCATGGGCTGTCGGACCGCTGTATGATCCCCAATTCCTCCAACCTCTTGAACTCCTCCTTCGCCAGTTGGAGCTTGTCCAGGGGAAGCCTTCGAGCACGGGCGTGGAGGGGTGGTCCTTGTGTCGGGATGTGGTGCCGTGAACTGCGGTGCCAGAACCGATGGGAAATCCGCCAGGACTCTCGTGAAGTCGTTGTCGGACAGCGTGATGGAGTCGAGGTGTGGGGCTGGCAACTGGGCTTTACCCAGGGAGAACATTTGAAAGGTCTCGGCGTGACCAGTCTCTGCCTCGGTAGGTCGACCAGTAGGCTGTGAGACCGCAAAAAATCCGCACCCAGAAGTGGTTGGGCTACGGTGGCCAGTGTGAAGTCCCACGTGAACCGGCTGGAGCCGAACTGTGACCGCACCGTATGGGTGCCGTAGGTCCTTACTGTGCTGCCGTTCGCAGCCCTCAGGGTGGGACCCGGTGCCCTGTTGCGGGTGTCATAACTCGTCGGAGGTAAGACGCTGATCTTGGCACCGGTGTCGAACAAAAAACGGCGTCTCGACCGCTTGTCCCACACATACAGGAGGCTATCCCGATGGCCAGCCGCCGTAGCAATCAGCGGCGGCTGGCCCTGGCGTTTCCCGGGAACTTGCAGGGCGGGCGACAGTGGCGGGCTTCTGTGCCCCACCGCTGGTGGTAGAAGCACCATTGTTTGTTGGTCTCCTCACCCCTCCCTCTGGGGCTAGCGGGCTCTGCTGCCGGGCCTGGTCTGGTCTGCTGCTGGGAGCGTGGCCTGGTGATCTGTGTGACGGACGCCCCACTCTCCTTCTTGGCGTTCCACAGCAAGTCCGCCCGGGCCGCCACCTTCCGGGGGTCGCTGAAATCCGCGTCGGACAGCAGCAGGCGTGTGTCCTCAGGCAGCTGCTCCAGGAATGCCTGCTCAAACATGAGGCAGGGCTTATGTCCTCCAGCCAGAAACAACATCTCATTCATTAAAGCTGATGAAGGTCTGTCTCCCAACCCATCCAGGTGCAGTAAGCAGGCAGCCCGCTCGCGCCGTGAGAGTCCGAAAGTCCTTATGAGCAGGGCTTTGAATTCCGTGTATTTGCCATCCGCTGGGGGAGACTGTATGAACTCCTCAACCTGGGCCGCTGTTTCCTGGTCGAGGGAGCTCACCACGTAGTAGTAACGTGTGTCCTCCGAGGTTATCTGCCGAATGTGGAATTGGGCTTCTGCTTGCTGGAACCATAGATGAGGTCGCAGCGTCCAGAAGCTTGGCAGTTTCAACGAAACTGCATGAACAGATGTGGCGTCGGTCATCTTCGGCCCAAATGTCGTTTGGGCCGTCAGGGTCACCAATTGTAGCGGTGTGCTACACGCAGCGCTGAAATTACGACACGGAGTCGGTGAACTGCAGTTACAAAAAGATTTTATTCGAACTTCGCGGCCTCGCTTTAAAGCCTTCCTGATCCTGCCCTCCCTGGGCGCGGATGCTGTAGGGGGCACGTATTCACAGTCCTGTCCCACGCGCGGAGGCTGTAGGGGGCACATATTCACAGTCCTGTCCCGCGCGCGGATGCTGTAGGGGGCACGTATTCACAGTCCCGCGCGGGCTTTTCCCCTTGCTGGTGAAGCAGACTTGGCGCCCTTTTGGGACTGGCCTTTATGCCGGCGCGCTGGCTATTTGTGAGCAGGTTCGAGTGCACTAGGAAGTGGGTCGGCACAATGCCTCCTTTTTGAGGCAGCACTCCTTGAAGATGTCCTGGTTACTATGGAGGCAAATGCTCATGCTGGAGGACTGGCCTTTGTAGTAACCAGGACATCTTCATAAGATCATAAGATATAGGAATAGAAGTAGGCCATTCGATCCCATTGAGTCTGCTCCACCATTCAATCATGGGCTGATTTAATTCTTCCAGTCATCCCCATTCCCCTGCCTTCTCCCCATACCCTTTGATGCCCTGGCTAATCAATAACCTATCTATCTCTGCCTTAATTACACCTAATGAGTTGGCCTCCACAGCTACCTCTGGCAACAAATCCCCCAAATTTACCACCCTCTGACTGAAGAAATTACTCTGCATTTCTGTTCTAAATGGACGTCCTTTAATTTTGAAGTCATGCCCTCTTGTCCTAAAATCCTCTACCATGGGAAATAACTTTGCCATATCTAATCTGTTCAGGCCTTTTAACATTTGGAATGCTTTTATGAGATCCCCCCTCATTCTCCTGAACTCCAGGGAATACAGCCCAAGAGCTGTCGGACGTTCCTCATACAGTAACCCTTCCATTCATGGAATTATTCTCGTAAATCTTCTCTAAACCCTCTCCAATGTCAGTATATCCTTTCTAAAATAAGGAACCTAGAACTGCACACAATACTTAAGTGTGGTCTCACGAGTGCCTTATAGAGCCTCAGCATCACATCTTTGCTCTTATATTCTATACCTCTAGAAATGAATGCCAACATTGCATTCACCCTCTTCACAACCAACTCAACCTGGAGGTTAACCTTTAGGGTATCCTGCACAAGGACTCCCAAGTCCCTTTACATCTCTGCATTTTGAGTTCACTCCCTATCTAAATAGTCTACCTATTTATTTCTTCCATTGAAGTGCATGAACATACACTTTCCAACATTGTACTTCATGTGCCACTTCTTTGCCCATTCCCCTAAACTATCTATGTCTCTTTGCAGGCTCTCTGTTTCCTCAACACTACCAGCTCCTCCAACTATTTTTGTATCATCCCAATATTAGCCACAAGTCCATTAATCCCATAGTCCAAATCATTGATATAAATCATAAAAAGCAGCGGTCCCAACACTGACCCTTGTGGAACTCCACTCGTAATCTGCAGCCAGCCAGAATAGGATCCCTTTATTCCCACTCTCTGTTTTCTGCTGATCAGCTAATGCTTCACCCACGCTAGTAATTTCCCTGTAATTTCATGGGCTCTTATCTTGCTAAGCAGCCTCAAATGCGACATCTTGTCAAAGGCCTTCTGAAAATCTGGGTACACCACACCTACTGCATCTTTGTCTATCCTGCTTGCAATTTCCTCAAAAAATTTAAGTAGCTTAGTCAGGCAGGATTTTCCTTTCAGGAAACCATGCTGGCTTTGGCCTATCATGTCGTGTACCTCCAGGAACTCCGTAATCTCATCCCTAACAATGGATTCCAACAACTTCTCAACCACTGATGTCAGGCTAACAGGTCTATAGTTTCCTTTCTGCTGCCTCCCACCATTCTTAAACAGCGGAGTAACATTTGCAATTTTCCAGTCATCCGGTACAATGCCAGAATCTATCGATTCTTGAAAGACCATCGTTAACGCCTCCGCAATCTCTCCAGCTACTTCTTTCAGAACCTGAGGGCGCATTCCATCAGGTCCAGGAGATTTATCCACCCTCAGACCATTAAGCTACCTGAGCACCTTCTCAGTTGTAATTTTCACTACACATACCTCATTTCCCTGACCCTCTTGAATGTCCAGTATACTGATGTCTTCCACTGTGAAGACCGATGCAAAGTTCGCATCCAGTTCCTCTGCCATCTCTGCGTCTCTCATTACAATATTCCCAGCATCATTTTCTATTGGTCTTACATCTACGCTCGACTCCCTTTTACTCTTTATGTACTTAAAAAAGCTTTTATTATCTTCTTTGACATTAGTCACCAGCTTCCTTTCATAATTCATCTTTTCCTTCCTAATGACCTTCTTAGTTTCCTTCTGCAAGTTTTTAAAAGCTTCCGAATCCTCTTATCTTCCCACTAGCTTTGGCTTCCTTGTACGCCCTCTCTTTTGCTTTTACTTTGGCTCTGACTTCACTTGTCAGCCACGATAAGTGTCCTCCTTTCATTTGAAAATTTCTTCTTATTTGGAATAAGAAATTGTTATTCTTGCACTTCCCTCATTTTTCGCAGAAACTCCAGCCACTGCTGCTCTGCTGTCCTTCCTGCTAGTGTCTTTTTCCAGTTAACTTTGGCCAGTTTCCCTCTCATGCCATTGTGATTTCCTTTTTTCCCCACTGAAATACTGACACATTGGATTTTAGTTTCTCCTTCTCAAATTTCAAAGTGAACTCGATCATATTGTGATCACTGTTCCCTAAGGATTCCTTAACCTTGAGCTTTCTTATCACCCCCGGATCATTGCACAACACCCAATCCAGCAAAGCCAATCCCCCTGTGGATTTAACAACAAGCTGTTCTAAAAAGCCATCCCTTAGTCATTCTCCAAATTCTCTCACGAAGTCCAGAACTGGCCTGGTTTTCCCAATCCACTTTCATGTTAAAATCCCCAACAATTGTCATGACATTGATCTTTGGACCCACTTTTTCTATCTCCTGCTCTAATATGTAATCCACATCCCAGCTGCTGTTTGGAGGCCTGTATACAATTGCCATTAGGGTCCTTTTACCTTTGCCATTTCTAAACACAACCCATAGAGACTCTACGCTTTTTGATCCTACATCATAACTTTCTAATGATTTAATATTTTTTTTTATACACAGGGCTACAACACCCCCTCTATCTACTAACCTATCTTTCCAATACACCATATATCCTTGGACGTTCAGCCCCCAATGACAGCCATCCTTTAGCCAAGTTTGCACTATGTTGCGCTATTTATCTTGCACTATTTTGTCAACCAATGAGCACTTCTATTGGGTTTTGAAGGCCACTATATCTTTGAAGGAACATTTTACAAGAACATACACACCAGGGATCTTCATTTAAGTGATATTACAATAATGCATAATTGTATGATTGCTAATTAAGAATTAGATATGAACTCACCCTATAGCACCCACTCCCCCAGTCTGGAGATCTTGGCATTTTGTTGCACTGTTGCATGATAAAATACGATTGCTGAATTAGGCAGATGGATTCTGGTCCGTATTCTTCAGCTCCATAGTTACGAGAAGGCTCTGAAATGCAGCACCAATAACATTTTAATGTCAATACAGGTAATAAGGTTAGAAATTCATAATAAAATATAAAATAAGTTGATATTGAAAGAAATTCTTTTTAAATTCATCTTCTATTTAACAACTGACATCAGCTTTTGGAGCAAAATGTAATTCAGTTAGTTTGGTTCAATTGATAAATACAATACACAATTAATGAATGGATTCCTCTCCTAGTTTATTTGATTACTCCTCAAAAATGTTTCTTTATGACATTTATGCAATAGCATCAGTTGTTCAATCTTCTAGACACATCTTCCAGAATAATTCTGGGCCTCATTTGCCATGATATAGGAACAAGCAAGTTGGTGAAGGAACTTGGTGGGTCAGGCAACAGCTGTTGAGGGAACACACACAAAATGCGGGAGGAACTCAGCAGGTCAGGCAGCATCTATGGAAAAGAGTAAACAGCCGATGTTTCCGGCAGAGACGCTTCTTTAGGACTGGACAGGAAGGGGGAAGACAACAGAAAAAAGTGGGGGTAGGGTAGGAGGATAGCTCAAAGGTGGAAGGTGAAGCCAGGTGAGTGGGAAAGGTAAAGGGCTGGAGAAGAATGAATCCAATAGGAGAGGAGAGAGGACCATAGGAGAAAGGGAAGGAGATGGGGATATGGAGAGGTGATATACAGGTGAGAAGAGGCAAGAAGGCAAAGTGGGGAACAGAAGAGGGGAAGGGGAGGATTTGTTTTTAAACCAGAAGGAGAAATCGATATTCATGCCATCAGGTTGGAGGTTACCCTGTCCGGATACAAGGTGTTGCTCTCACCTTGAGAGTGGCTTTATCTAGGCATAGGAGCAGGCCATGGACCGCCATGTCAGAATGGGTTGGAATTATAATGTTTGGCCACTGGGAAGTTCCAAGGGAAATGGACAGTTGACATTCGGGGTCAAGACCCTTCAACTTACCTTTGCCATGACATAACTGAGCAATATACCTCAATATATTGAGATTTTACCCTCTTTAATAGAGTGAACAACCACAACAACAGATTTTAAAAAAAGAGGTTCCAATTAGTTACTTAAGATCAGAATGAAAATGAGAAAAGGTCAGTATCTGATGGATTAAAATGTAATGAATGTTCTTGTAAAGGAAAAACATTATTTCTTACACGTTTGAACCAGCAGCAGCAAATTCAAAATACCATGAATCTATCCTGCTGAATGCAATATACTGACGTAGGTAAAAACTACCTAGTGTTCAAGGCCATTGTAAAGTTCTGAATATGCAGATGTACAGTGTTGGTTATTTTATCGAAATCATTTCATCCCTTATGCACAGTTTTCATAAATTAGTATATTGAGAAACAGGAATTGGGATGTTATGTTGAAGACCTTGGTGAAGCCTAATTTGGAGTATTGTGTGCAGTTCTAGTCACCAACCAACAGGAAAGTTATCCATAAGCTTGAAGGAGTGCAAATTTGGGTAAAATTGAATAGATTAGGACTTTACACTCTGGAGTGTGTGAAAACTGTGGGAGACCTCAAGTCAAGTCAAGTCAAGTCAACTTTTATTGTCATTTCGACCATAACTGCTGGTACAGTGCACAGTAAAAATGAGACAACGTTTTTCAGGACCATGGTGTTACATGACACAGTACAAAAAACTAGACTGAACTACGTAATAAAAAAAACAGAGAAAGCTACACTAGACTACAGACCTACACTGGACTGCGTAAAGTGCACAAAAACAGTACCGGCATGACAATAAATAATAAACAGGACAGTAGAGCAAGGTGTCAGTCCAGGCTTCAGGTATTGAGGAGTCTGATAGCTTGGGGGAAGAAACTGTTACATAGTCTGGTTGTGAGAGCCCGAATGCTTCGGAGCCTTTTCCCAGATGGCAGGAGGGAGAAGAGATTGTATGAGGGGTGCATGGGGTCCTTCATAATGCTGTTTCTTTTGCGGATGCAGCGTGTAGTATAAATGTCCGTGATGGCCGGAAGAGAGACCCCGATGATCTTCTCAGCTGACCTCACTATCCGCTGCAGGGTCTCGCGATCCGAGATGGTGCAATTTCCGAACCAGGTAGTGATGCAGCTGCTCAGGATGCTCTCAATACAACCCCTGTAGAATGTGATGAGGATGGGGGGTGGGAGATGGACTTTCCTCAGCCTTTGCAAAAAGTAGAGACGCTGCTGGGCTTTCTTTGCTATGGAGCTGGTGTCGAGGGACCAGGCGAGATTCTCCGTCAGATGAACACCAAGAAATTTGGTGCTGTTTACGATCTCTACCAAGGAGCCGTCGATGTTCAGCGGGGAGTGGTTGCTCCGTGCCCTCCTGAAGTCAACAACCATCTCTTTTGTTCACATTAAGAGACAGGTTGTTGGCTCTGCACCTTATAGAGGATATGGAATTATAACGGTATAGAGTGAATGCATTCAGGCTTTCTCCCCTTAGACTAGGTGACCAGAGGATGTAGGTTTAGGGTGAAAAGTGAAACATTTAAGGAGGGATCCGAAGGGGAACTTCACTCAGAGATGCTGTAAACGCAGAACAAACTGCCGGCGGAAAAGAAGTGTGTATAAGTTCATGGATGAGAGGGGTATGGAGGGCTATGGTCTGGGTGCAGGTACATGGGACTAGGCAGAAGACCAGGCTGGCACAGACTAGATGGGCCCAAGGGTCTGTTTCTATGATGTAGCGCTCTATGAATCTATATTTAAAAAACTGCTTCCACATCACTGCACACATACAAAATACTGCAGCCTGACAAAAAATATTTACAATAATCTGTCTATGGATCAATGATTACTGGACGAATTCTAATAACTAACCTGGCTGATTTTGAGAAATCCTGCAATCAGAACCACGTTGGAATTCCCCACTGATGTACCAGCTGAATTCTTGGGTGAAAGGACAGTAATCAGCTATCTCCACTGATCCACCATAGTACTGCAACTCTTTCTTCGGAATACCATCAAGATGGTCAAAATACTACAAGAAAGCAAATATATACCTTTAGTACAAATCATGACAGTTTGCTTTCATGATGGAACAAATATATAAAGCTAGATTGGTTATACCAAAGGTGAAATATGACAAAACAAAATTTAAAAACTGCAAGTCTGAAAATCTGGAATACAAGTCAAAAACATGTTAGTAGAAAGAGAAACAGGTCAAATGCTTTGGGTCAAAGAATCTTCATGGGAACAGGAAAAGAGAGATTATTTTTAAAAATGTCTTAAATTGCAGATGAGTGGAAAGAGAGGCAGAGTTTGTGTTTTAGTTAAGATTCTACAGATGTACAGTAGCAAATACAGATAAAGGAGTGGAAAGAACCAAGGTTAGATATGTATAAAGATAGAAGTGAAGAATGAAAAATGAGAATCTTGCAAACCCAAGGAAATGTATAGTGGACAAGAACATCGAGATGATGTCAAGGAGCAGTAAGTAGCAACAGCAGAAACACTACTTGTGCCATTGTCTGAAGAAATATGCGCAGTGGTTATGGTCCAAACTGAGGATGAATAAAAAGTATAAGTTAATATTCTGCTCTAACAGTGTTTCAAATACATCTAACCTTTGAAAGATCGCATTTTAAAATTAGGATTCAGATTTGTTCTGAATAAGAACTGAGCTACTATCTAGGCAAGAAGAATATTATATTGCATCCCAGACATGCCTGCTGGATGGTTGAACAACTTCGCTTCTGGTTGTTCTTGTAGGCACAGTAATCAAATGGCTGGTCCAGGTAAGTTTCTAGTCAACAGTTTCCTCCCCACACCAGAATGTATATTGTTTGTGGTGCTTTGGTAATCATAATGCCTTTGAAAGCCATCAGGGAACTGTTAAGTTTATTCTTCATTGATGGCATTTGTTTGGCAGCAATATTCGCTACATATTGTGACCTCACCTGGTCCCTCAATATCACCTCCTAAATAAGAAAGCTCAGCAGCACCTCCACTTCTTTAACGAGATGGAGGCAAGTGAAGCTTCTCCCTCCATCTTAACTGAATTTTTCAGGAACACCATTGAGTGTCCTGACAAGCTACATCCCCATCTGGTAACGGGAGCACCCGAGCATCGGACCGGAGGTCCCAACAAGTCTGTAAGAATAGCTGAAAGGACCATAGGGGTCTCCCTACCATCAATTGGGGACATTTATCAGGAGTTCTGTGTATGCAGGGCCTTTAGTATTATTAAAAGTCCCACCCATCCATCCAGCATTCTCTTTGACCTTCTACCATCCGGCAGGAGACTCCGATGCATAAAAACAAGAACGGTCAGGAAGGGAAACAGTCTCTTCCCTCAGACCATTAGGCTTCTGAACTCTCTAATGCTACTGTACTGTACCCTACAATATTTAATTTATGCACTTTGTTTATTTATGTGTAATTCATTTATAGATTTAATTCTTAATTTCCACATTTGTTTTATGTTATATGTGTGCTATGTGTACTACTGTGTTTTACACCCTGGTTCGGAGAAACATTGTCTCGTTTGATGGTGTACATGTATATAGTTAAATGACAATAAACTTGACTTGATATAATAATAACTACAGACTGCTTCATTATCCGAGGGACTGCGAAGAAAAGTAAGAGCTGGCCATCTTCAGTGTACAGCTCACTTTGAACTTATCAACACAAAGAAATATTTAGTTTCCATTTTGGCTTTCATGACATCCCAAGGGACTTTGCAATGAATCATTTTAAAAGGCAGTTTTGTAATGTAATGAAGTAAAAAAGACAGGCAAATTTTTGCAGAAATAGTTCCTATAAAGATTATATCATTATTTATTATGAAAAAGGCTAGTTAATCTGTTTGTAAGGAAAAATAAATCAAACTGCTATCTTAGGGTTTGATTCTGTTCAGGTCACCAGGAATAAATTTTCTGTTCTGCTTTGAAATAGCATGAAATACCATAGATATTTTGGGAGCATTCACATCCTCCTGAGAGAACAAACATCAGTTTAATATCTCATCCAAAATCTGCTGCTCCAGAAATGAAGCAGTTTCTCAGTCCGACATTGAAATATTAGTGCACTTATAAGACTACTCGGTCCACCTTGTGGAATGCATGGGAATACTAAAGTCTTTAAAGTGGGACCTCTGTCCATAACCTTCTGACTTAAGAGTGTTACCAACTACGTCAATGTTGATAAGTCATTGATGAAGCAGATGAAGGTAATGTGAACTCAGGACCTGCACCAAGCGATTCCTGCAGCCATGTCTGGGAGTTAAGTTGACTGACTCAAATATCTATTTTCAGAAGAAGATAACACCAGCAAGTAATGCTATCAAGGCAACATCCTCCAGACGGTTCATGAAGCTGTTCCTTTTATATCTTGTTGTTCTTTCAAATGTGGTTTTACTGCTGTTGGAGCCTGTGATCTACATTTTGGTGGCATGTTTTTGGGCCAGCTAAGAGATGTGGTGCTTTGCTGTCTCCAAGAGGGTTCCACGAGGCTGCACGTTTCACAGATCTCACTGATTAAAACACCAGGCAAGATTGAAATCATCCAGGTGACTGCGGAAGGCAAGCAATCAGCGTTGCCTACCAGTCTCTTATTCGCTACCGCCAAAGGAAGGTGTTTGCATGTGAGTCTCTCTCTCCCTCTCGTCAGTTGCTCCCAAAGGAAGGTGCTGGCTGGAACAAGGTTTAATCAACACAATTTGTGGATTACATTCTGTATTTCATAGCATATGTTTCCAGTTTCTGATCATTCCTTCTTTGTAGCTATTTTGGGTGATTTTTATTTGGTGTGGTCTGCAGATAATGAACACTGAGCTGAACTGAAATATGTCTGGAGTCTCAATTTTGTGTTTTATTTTCTGTGTTTTTTGCTCTTTTTTGTTGCTGTTCGTGCAGTTTCTTTGCATGCAAGCAGAGGTTGATGTTTTTCTTTATACAGGTTCCATGCTTTTTCCTTTCTTTTGTGACTGCGGGGAAGATGAATCTCAGGGTTGTATACTGCATGCATACTTTGATGATAAATGTACTTTGAATCTTTGGATTTATTTTACTTATTTATTGATACAGTGCAGAGTAGGCCCTTCTGGCCCTTTGAGCTGCGCCGCCCCAACAACCCCACAATCCCGATTAACCCTAGCCTAATCAGAAGACAATTTACAATGATCAATTAATGTACCTTGTATGTTTTTGGACTATGAGAGGAAATCAAGCACACAGACAAAACTCACACATTCCATGGATGTACAGAGGTTCCTTAACGGAATGGCGCCAGAATTGAACTCCGAACTCCGGAACACCCCAACTTGTAATGGTGTTGTGCTAACCGCTACAATTAATTTTCCTTTGGATACAGTATGATTCCAGCTGGTATAGAGTTTTCCCATGTTTTATTTTTGGTTCTTTGATTAAATAACAACTCTCATTCTCTCATCACCTCTGTAATTATCTTCTTTTAGTTAATGTTGAACCAAAGTTGTACTGAGGTCGGGGTCTGAATGGTCCTTGCAGAACTATTATTGATGATCAGTGTTTACTTTTAATACCCTTTCATCAATTTGCCAATGATTGAGTGGAAGCTTGTGGCAGAGTAAACTTGTCTGTTTTTTGACACGAGACCAAAACATGAAAATATATGGTGCTTGTGAAGATACTTGTTTTCCACTGATTCAAACTACCTAGATAGCAATGTGGCTGGCTCGTTTTTGCTTCAACATTTACAGTCAAGTTGCTTTCGGACACTTGAAACAATGATATTATACCATTTTACATTTATATTTATTGTCATGAATAGGCACATTGAGAAGAGATCAGGAAAGAAAATGATCATACAAGCTACTTGTAGCTGTGATGAACAGAAGTAGCTCAAGAGTCTACTAAGATTCACGTGAAAGGTCTGAAAATATTTCTAGATGCCAACAGAAAATGATTGGAAGACATTTTTTAAATCTACCATTACTTAAGTATACCCCACAAATATTTCTATTTGGCAAAATAAAAATTAAAAAGTGATTTTTGTAATTTACACCCAATATATACAAAGATACAGTACAAGCTAACTTCAGCTATGGAAGCAGGAAGAGTTATCATTATAGTGGTGCTTTCTGAAAGCTTTAAGGGATGGTAAAAGGATGCAAGGCAAGAAATGATCCGTAATACCTGGTATTCTTCTGGCACAGGAACTGGGTACTTTTCTAAGTTACAAACTGCCACAGCCCTTTGGTCCTGCCGGCACATCAACCGTAACGGCGAGGTCCTCAGTGTGTCACAATATGGAGTCACATTCTTATTCCTGAATATTGAAATAATCATCATGGTAAAACGGTCAGTAATAAACAACTCACACACTCGTCTGGTAGCTTTCAAATCATTTCAATGACAGGAAAAACATCCCACTACAAATAATTTTAACTCCTGAATTACGCACACTTGCTCCTTTGCTATTTGTAGTCTGAACCAAAATCTTTAATAAGGAGCAAAGCTGAATAGTAAAAAATCCAGCAAATTTACATTGCAAGTACTGACATATGCACAAAATGGTTTTACTAAACAGAAAAAGACAAACTTAAATATAACAAACATTACAAGGATCTCAGAAGTTTTCAGAAATGTATTGTGTGACAGAGTAGAAATCCATTTTGTTTCAGTTTGTTAGAATGCTGCAGCTTGTTAGCATCTTATACTAATTTACCCGAAGTCTCAAAACTCCCAGCTTCTCACATCATTCCCAATCCAACCATCTTTCACCTCCCCTAACTTCACCTATCACCTGCCAGCTTGTACTCCTTCCTCTCCCCTCACTTTCTCATATTGGCTTCATTCCCCTTCCTGTCTCCACCTGAAACGTCCACTGTTCATTCTGCTGCCTGACCTGCCGAGTTCCTCCAGCATTGTATGCATTACTTTGAATTTCCAGCAAATGCAGAAACTCCTGTGTTTAAGTTTTAAATCTTGAATAGTTCTGCTTAAACAATGCAAGAGGTGGAATATACAGTTTATTGGGATACAGCACAGAATGTCTTATGGTCTAATAGGCCCTTCTGGCCCTTTGAGTGACACTGCCCAGCAATTCTCCCCTTTTAATCCTAGCTTAATTAAGGGAAATTTACAACAACCAATCAACCTACCAACTAATACGTATGTGGACTGTGGGAGAAACTGGAGCACCCAGGGAAACCCACACAGTTATGGGGAGAACGTACAAACTTCTTAAGGACAACGGGCAGGAATTGAACCTGGGTCGCCTGTATTGTAATGCACTGCGCTAACCACTACACTACCATATAGATAAATACTACAAAGTGGTGTTAGTTCACTCCAATTGTAACAAAATATAAAAACAATATTAACAATACTAAAGTTAAGCATGGCAATATCCAAACAATGCTGATCATCATTCCAAGCACTGATCCTTCAATACACACTCCTCTGACTGCTGTGTATTAGAGGTACTTCTGTGTGCAACTAAGTACTCACCTCTTCCGTTGTTGGTCAATCCAGAACTTGCAGCTATTCATTACAAAATCACAGCCCAGGCCTTCACCCCATTCCAATTTCTCTGCCATGCTGTAATTGGCTTTGTACCAACTGGTAAATGAGAGGAAAAACTATTACATTATCTCTGATCTGTTGAATATTTGAAGAAACAAATCACATTTTATATCATTTAAGAATTAAGTCAATTTAAAATAGTCAAGATCTTAGCATGAACAGATTACAGTCCTCTTCATTCAATGTTTTTTTTTGAGTATTTGGAGCATAGACGAAGTTAATTTGAAAATTGTAATGCAAGGCCAAAGTTCAAAGTAAATTTACTATCAAAGTACATATATGTGATCATATATAGCCGAGATTCATTTTGTTGTGAGAATCCTCAATAAATCTATGGAATAATAACCATAACTGAATCAGTGAAAGACCGCATCAACAGAGCATTCAACCAATGTGCAGATGACAACAAACTGTGCAAATTCAAAAAGAAAGAAATTATAATAGTAAACAAATAAGAAACAAATATCCAGAACACGAAATGAAGAATCCTTTAAGATGAGTCCATTGGATGTGGGACCTTCTGAATGATGGGGCAAGTGAAGTTATCTGGTTCTAGAGCCTGATGATTGAGGGGTAATAACTGTTCCTGAACCTGGTGGCGCGAGTCCCAATGCTCTTGTACCTCCTTCCTGATGGCAGCAGTGAGCAGACAGCATGTCCTGGTTGGTGGGGGCTCCTGATGATGGATGCTACTCTCCTGCAAGTGTTTCATGTAGATGTGTTCAATGGTTGGGAGCATGTTACATATTAATTAATACCTGCCAAGCTGACAGAGACGCATGGGCACCATGAAAGCAGAGCAGTCAGCGCAATGCTATTACAGCTCAGGGCATTTTTGGAGTTCAGAGTTCAACTCCAGTATCCTTTCTACATCCTCCCTGTTAAGATTGCATGCTAACAGCCTCTCCCATCAGCCTTTGTACTGCAATGACAAGGCACACTCAGATTGGAGGAGCAACACCTTCTATTCCGTTTGGGTAGCCTCCAACCTGATGGCATGAACACCAATTTCTTGAAATTGCCTATTCTTCCCCCCTTCACCATTCCTTATTCTCGTTTTCATCTTTCACCTTTTTCTTCACTTGCCCATCACACCCCCTCTGCTCCTCCTCCTCCCCTTTCTTCCATGGTCTTCTACCCTCTCCTATCAGATTTCCACCTCCTCCAACCCTTTATCCCTTTCACCAATCGACTTGCCAGCTCTTTACTTCACCCCTCCCCGTTTCACCTATCACCTTGTACCTCTTTCTCCCCTCCCACCACCTTCTTTATTCTTTCCCATAGCTGCTGCCTCGCCTGCTGAGTTCCTCCAGGATACTGTGTGTGTAGCCTCTGTAATGTCCCCCAATTGAGGACTTCAACTTGTGGAACATCTTCACATCTTTAATAGAATTATGGTCACTGGTCCCCAAGTGTACTTCCACTGACACATCAGTTACTTGCTCATCCTCATTAACTATATTACTAAACACGAGGAAATCTGCAGATGCTGGAAATTCAAAAAACACACACAAAATGCTGGTGGAACACAGCAGGCCAGGCAGCATCAATAAGGAGAAGCAATGTCGACGTTTCGGGCCGAGACCCTTCGTCGGGACTAACTGAGAGGAAAGATAGTAAGAGATTTGAAAGTAGGAGGGGGAGGGGGAAATGCGAAATGTTAGGAGAAGACCGGAGGGGGCGGGATGAAGCTAAGAGCTGGAAAGGTGATTGGCGAAAGTGATACAGAGCTGGAGAAGGGACAGGATCATGGGACGGGAGGCCTCGGGAGAAAGAAGTGGGGGGAGCACCAGAGGGAGATGGAGAACAGGCAAGCAACTAAATAGGTCAGGGATGGGGTAAGAAGGGGAGGGACATTAATAGAAGTTAGAGAAGTCAATGTTCATGCCATCAGGTTGGAGGCTACCCAGCCAGTATATAAGGTGTTGTTCCTCCAACCAGAGTTTGGATTCATTTTGACAGTAGAGGAGGCCATGGATAGACATATCAGAATGGGAATGGGACATGGAATTAAAATGTGTGGCCACTGGGAGATCCTGCTTCCTCTGGCAGACCAAGCGTAGGTGTTCAGCGAAACGGTCTCCCAGTCTGCGTCCGGTCTCACCAATATATAAAAGGCCACACCGGGAGCACCAGACGCAGTATACCACACCAGCCGACTCACAGGTGAAGTGTCGCCTCACCTGAAAGGACTGTCTGGGGCCCTGAATGGTGGTGAGGGAGGAAGTGTAAGGGCAGGTGTAGCACTTGTTCCGCTTACAAGGATAAGTGCCGGGAGTGAGATTGGTGGGAAGGGATGGGGGGGGGAACAAGTGGACAAGGGAGTCGCGTAGGGAATGGGGGGGAAGGGGAAGATAGGCTTGGTAGTGGGATCCCGTTGGAGGTGGCGGAAGTTACGGAGAATTATACGTTGGACCTGGAGGCTGGTGGGGTGGTAGGTGAGGACAAGGGGAACCCTATCCCAAGTGGGGTGGCGGGTGGATGGGGTGAGGGCAGATGTGCGGGAAATGGGAGAGATGTGATTGAGAGCAGAGTTGATGGTGGAAGAAGGGAAGCCCCTTTGTTTAAAAAAGGAAGACATTTCCTTTGTTCTGGAATGAAAAGCCCCATCCTTAGAGCAGATGTGGCAGAGACGGAGGAATTGTGAGAAGAGGATAGCATTTTTGCAAGAGACAGGGTGGGAAGAGGAATAGTCCAGGTAGCTGTGAGAGTCTGTAGGCTTATAGTAGATATCAGTAGATAAGCCGTCTCCAGAGATGGAGACAGAAAGATCAAGAAAGGGGAGGGAGGTATATTACTATACCTCACTTACTACTTATACTTTATAATAAAATATTTATACTTTATCATACTTTTTCTAGTAAACGATCACCGCAATCAATAGCATATGACTTCCCTTTCAGGGTTGAGCTTTTGAACCACCTGTACAACTTGTAATTTCTACAGTGTAGACTGAAGTCTCAAAGGAGCAGGATGGTTGCAACATGACAGGTACCAGCTATGTCGAGGTGGCTTGGCCCAGGCACGAATGCAATGAATGAGATAAGGTTTGGCCATTGTTAGAATGGACCTGGGAGCGATTCGATTTGGTAGAACCAAGTCGAGGCAGATTTGAGATGGAGCACTGGCCCGAGAGCAAGGAAAGACCTGAGATTTGATTAACTTAAGCACCAGGCTAAACTGGAAAGGTCGCCTACAGGCCTAGTCAAGGCAGCAGGGCCTTGGCTCGAGAGTGAGAATGACCTGAGGTTTGGACAATTTTAAGCACCAGGCAAGGTCAGGGTGTTGGGGCTGGAGGCAAAAGACAGGCCAGTTCATCTCACTACTCCACAAGGCTTACTCATCTCCGCGCTGAACACAGGCTGTGGCCTGCAACTGACGAGCTACTGGATCACGTCGGTGAACTCACTTTTGTAAACTTTATTTCTGAATGTTATTTGCTTACTTCTATTGTTCGCACATTAGATGTCGGAGGTTCTTTGGTGTTTCTTTGTTTCATGCCTGCCTGTAAGGTTCTATACAGCATACATATTTTGATAATAAATGTTCTTTGAACTCATTTCCAAAGATGTAGCCCCTCTATAGTAGGGCCACCTACATACTGCTTCAGAAAACGTCTTTGGACATGTTTAAATCCTGCTTCACAAAATCCCTTGGCATTAAGACAGTTCAAGTCAATATTGAGGAAGTTAATGTATTAAAGCTGTCCGGTTTTGAATATTTTGAGAACTTAAATTCTAGATGGTGATGAGAAAATGACAGTTCCAAATTCATTTATTTGGAGGTATGAACTCTGTAGACTCACCCAAGCAGAATCAAGGCAGTTGCCTTCCATTTATCATTCACTGAGAACATCACTGTGCCACTCAAATTCCAGACAAGAGATTACAAGACAATCACTGTCTTGAATTCAGAAGTGACAAAAAAAGTCGTTCAAAACTCTCAATAATTCATAAAGGTTATGAAATTGCAGATTTATACATTTCAGAATGAGTTAAATTGCACTTTATTTCCTAGTTTTCAGTTAGAACCTATATGGTCAGTACTGAATCATATTTTTTCAAAAAACGACAATAAATTTTCAGCACATATACTCAAGGCATATCAGAGACATACTTTGCAACTGTTTTTGTTATCTCTCTAACCGAAGACTTGATGTATTACCCAATACTTGGAAACCACGTCTTTGTTATTTGCAGACAGGCAATAAAAGCTTCAAAGGACAATTAAATTCTCTAAAGTTTACACAATTTTATTTGCAATCACTAAATTTTGAACACTGAATAGATTATCTATAAAACAACTAAGTTAGTGTACCATATAAATATTCATTTACACATTATTTAACTTACCCAGTATCCTCTAATGCTGCCAAGGTTAATCTGGAGAATACCCTGTTCTGTGTATGAGACCCCGTCATTGCTTCATTCTAGGGAGTGAAATGGGATCCATCATAACTAAAAAGCTTAAATGATTTTTTAATTATTTCAATTTTTGTTCAGTGTCCACAGTGATACCAGAAAAACCATGAGAGGAGCTTCCCTAATTCAATAAATCACTCTTAATTTAAGATTGTGAGTGGGATTCTTTGAACAAAGGTTTCCATCCGTATATCATAGTTAGGTCTCCAGAAGATCGTTTCTTTTCCAATATTTCTGTGCTATTGAGCTTTCAGTGTACAAGTCTCTAAGTGTAAATTTTGGAAGTACCTGTTGTACTAATGGTTGGTCAGGTCTCGTGCCTCAAGTTAGGGTGCTGTTTACTTCCTCCCGATGACTCACATAACCACCCCTGTTGGGAATCTATAAATAAGCACTTCCTCATTTTTTATGAGAAGCAGCGATTATTTAGCCACTACCTCATGTTATTATATATAGGGCATTCTTGCATTATTTTATAAAGCTAATCTCTTGTTAAAACCTACAGACCGGAATTAAAATCCACAGCAATAGACTTCTGATGAAAAGCCAGTGAATTCTATTTTTCTCTCCACAGATGCTGCTTGACTTGCAAAGCATCCCCAGCATTTTTTTACAACATATTTACTTCTGATTTACAGCATCTCTGTATTTCCCCTCTCTGCCAACGATGTCACAAAAATAAAGTAACCCCTCTGATCCAGGACTAACTTCTGTGAAAAGGTGGGACATATTCAAATTCCAGCTCCTTCCATTGCTTACAATCACCTTCTCGCACAGATGTAACAGAAGTGATTCTATTAACTACAAATTTCACTGATATCCAAGATTGTTTTACATTCTGGGTTTAAGCAGAGGAAAAGAAAGTTTAAAAGCGTGTCCCAGATTCACACTTCACAGAACTGTGCATTTTTTTCAGTTACTCATATCGAACGTAATAAGCTCATGCCATTGAACTAGAAAATAAAACAAAAGCATGACCAAATAATCATTATTTTAATGTCATTGTTAAAAATCCTTTACATTTCTTTATCCTGATACCTTTATTCTCAACAAATGACAAATTATACCTGGTATTATTTCCAAAATTCAGAGCATGAAATGATGTAGAGATATGCACTGGACTGTGTACATCCAAGACTCTTGGTGTGTTGAAGGACCTCAGAATAAAAATCATTGACTGTGCAAACTACATGGTAAATCCCTGATTTCTAAAGTATATACACGTTCAGCATGACATTATGGGCCAAAGGGCCTGCATTTTGCTGTAGGTTTTCTTTGTTTCTATGTTTCCAACATTAATTCACAGGAATTCAAGCACCTAAAATGCATAACTGTAGAACAACTCAATCCAACTTCTACCACCACATGAGATGAAAACTTGCTTTACACAAGTTTCATTCAATCTTACCTCTAATAATCTCTTTTCCCAATGATTCAGTTCTGTACCAACTCCACCCTGATTCTCAAGTTCCATTCCTTCAAGCACTGAACAATTAAAGTGTTGCTGGGCTTCCTTCTGCTCAATAAGCAATCAGTTGTAATTAGTAGAGTAAAAATTGGATCTTCATTATAATATTGTTTAAATAGTATGATGCAATTAAATGCTGGATCTTAGAGAGATCGAGATGTCCTCACACAAAAATATAAAATTAGCTTGTTGACACTTCATCAACTCAATCCTTCATTTTTATAATTAATAATAATTTGTAAACAGCTGAGGTCAAAGTATGATCCCTGAGTCTCTCCAATGCCACACCTTGTCAATCTAAATATAACTAGTTTATTCATATTTTCTATCCATTAACTAATCCTCTATCACTGTGAATATATTTCCTTCAAAGTCCTTGGGTATTTAAACAGTGCAGGGTTTCATTGTAGTTTTCCAGTACACTGAGACTCTCTAGAGCAGTGGTTCCCAACCATTTTAATGCCATGGACCAATATTATTAAAGCAAGGGGTCCACAGATCTCAGCTTAGGAACCACTGCTCTACAGATACAACATTATTTCTGTAATAAGGAGACAACAATTTTATGTGATATTCTAGTTGTGTAAGATTTTGTATCGTATAGCTTTCCCTATTTGTTTGTACTCAATGTCTGTCAAAAACATAAAAGTATCTTCTTAACCATGTTAGACACCTAACCTACACCTTTTCAGGGACCCACAGAGATGTTCTCTATTAGATACTTGGGATATAACCGAAGAAAAAATGGCTAGAGATGTTTAACATCTTCATGTGTTTATTAAGTGCATTAAAAATCAAACTTGCAAAAATGAGCAAAAATAGTGAAAAGAAAACTAATACTTACAAAAAGTTAACTACCAGAAAACAATAATAATGGCATACTATTTTCATCCAGTGTGAACTTCTGGCAGTCTCAATCCCTCTCCCCTACTAACATCCCTGTTTATTAGGCACCAGGACATACCATCTTTAATTACCCACAAAATTAACAAGACTAAACATGAATTGAATATGATGCACCCCACAATGTAGTTACAAGCATATCACAAATTAAACTTAAGTATCTACTTTAATACAGTATACAAACACATGCACATCCCCATTACTAAAGAAATGAAATATTCCACCATGGATGGCAGGAAAGGCACCACAAAGCCAACCCTTTAGGACCCATTATGAGAACATACCGAAGACATTGAAGAGTGTACACTCAGTGCCATGACAACAGAAGGACAAGGCTGTGTGTGCACATGCGCATGTACGTAAGGAGTGCATTTACCGAGAGTTCTCCATGTCATTCTCTTAGATCCCCATTCCTCTATATATTTCAATATTCTATAATTTAAACCATATTCCCTCGCCTTGTTTACCCTCCCAAGATCTAAAGTTGATTTTATTATCATATGCATAAGAACATGTATGCACAATATAGCCCTTATCCAAACTCTGAATCATATCCTCTATTTCAGTGTTCAGTTCCCTTAATTTTTTTTATAAAATTTTTTTGGTTAAGCTTAAGTTAACTACAGGAGGCCCTAATGTCACTCAGGACACTCCACTGGAGCCAGGAGTGCGATACATTTCTGATCCCAGATCAAATATGTTTGGACAAGGGGTAAACATGAATAAAAACGGTATGCAACTTTATCAATCTAGTGATATCAATGAAGTCCATTCAAATATAATCTGGCCCATAGTAATAGAAAAGCAAATGCAACAACCTTTGTAAAATACTCATTATTTTCTAACAAAGAACAACTTGGTAACTAAAGTTATGTAATATATTTCAGCAGTCATTCATTCTCTTTAACTCTCTTAGGAAGTTATTTGGCAATTAAAAACTAACAAAATTGTATTTAATTTTTCTTTGCAAGCCAGCCATGTAACACATGATCACAAGATAAAGCCAGTGGAGTAAATATATTGAATAGTTTAAGTTGTTTGCTTTTTGAGAAATCTGCAGTTGTAATTGAAAACACTGCCTGGTACAAAGTCAGGGATCATTCATGAAGAACACAGACACAAGAGTAACAGCAGAAGCTGGAAATCTAGAGCAATACACACTGTGCTGGAGGAACTCAGGAGGTCAAGCAATATCTACGGATTGGAACACATAGTTGATGTTCCAGGAAGAGTCGTCCTGGTGACGTATGTCCTGAAGAAGGTTGCCCGAAAAGTTGACTGTTTATTCCCATCCATTGATGCTGCCTAACCTGCTGAGCTCCTCAATAATGAGAAAATTCTGAATTAAAGAAAAAAAATTATGAGATACAAAATGAATATTCAAAAATGTAACACTCTGGCCAGAAAATCTAAACCTTTTGTAGGTTGCTATTCTTACAATAAATTATCATCACCATTATCGTTATGTCATAATATGATGGGCAATCATGGTCTTTCCATCTCCAAGGCAAATTTTTCTACAGAAGTGGTTTGCCATTGCCTTCTTCTGGACAGTGTCTTTACAAGATAGATGACCCCAGCCATTATCAATACTCTTCAGAGATAGTCTGTTTGGCATTAGTGGTCACATCACTAAGATTTGTGATATACAGGAGCTGCTCGTACGACCATCCACCACCTAATCCCATGGCTTCATATGACCCTGATTGGGGTGGTGGGAGTCTAGGCAGGTGCTACACCTTACCCAAGGGTGATCTGCAGGTTAGTGGAGGGAAGGAGCACCTTAACCTCCTTTGGTAGAGACGCATCTCCATCCCGCCACCCACTACAATGGATAATACACAGATTAGCATATTGCCATATTTTGATTTCACCTATTCTACCATGCGAAGTCAGCACTGGTGAACTGGGCGGATGAGTCTTACAGTGAAATCCAACAGCCAGGAAGGGGGGGATTGCAAAGCTCCGTAGAGAGTGAAGGGCATATCAAGGCACAGAAGGTCTCATGGTCCACTACAACTTAGCTTGTGACACTTGTTCGTACAACTGGACCCAGACTTCTGAGATTGAGAGAGGGGAACTGCCCCAGCGCAACGGCTTTTCCACCTTAAAAACTCTCTCACGCAGGTTTCCTGTCATCATCGGACATGACTGACAACGACCCATCATGACTTAAGGGCATGACGAGTGATCATTGTAAACAGCGTCACCTTGCCAGTCATTTCTTCCATTCATTTTACTGGTTTAATTTTGGTTTGTCACCTTTTCAAATACTTAGATACTGACCTATTTTGATCTTACAGTTTTCATCAATAAAATTATAAAGAAATACAAGGCACTTATGTTGATACTCACAACAACTCGAGGAGTTACAAGAAGAAGAACTTCATGATTAAGCTGTTTGTTTCCTCGAACATTCCATAACCTCTTTGCCCTGCGTGCAACTTTTTCACTCCATTGATATAATCCAAGTCTATTTAAACACAAGTGACAATATTTAATCATAATATGGATCCAGGAAATAAAAACAAAATAGCCAACAAGTAATAGTACTTATGAGATGCAGTGTAACAGTTAAGTGACTGAACTAGCAACAACTGTGGTGGAACATTTATCAAATACTGCACCATGCCAACTCATTAACTTAAATTCATGTAACACAATAAATTTGGAATTAAAGGTAGTTACAATAATTCACAATCATCATGTGCCCTGTTATGTGACAGAGGCGATCATGGTCTCTGATCAAGGCGAACACGATTGTTCCTGGCAAATTTTTCTGCAGAAGTGGTTTGCCATTGATTGCCTTCTTCTAGGCAGTGTCTTTACAAGATGGGTGACCTTAGCCATTATCAATACTCTTCAGAGACAATCTGCCTGGCATCAGTGGTTGCATAACGAGGACTTGTGATACACACCACCTGCTCCCATGGCTTCATGTGAGCCTGATTCCGGGGGGGGGGGGGGGGGGGGGGGGGAGGGGAGAAGGGGGTTAATCAGGGGCTACACCTTGCCCAAGGTGATCTGTAGGCTAGCAGAAGGAAGAAGTACCTTACACTTCCTTTGGTAGAGACACATCTCCATCCCACCACCAAACAATAATTACCAGTTTGTTATTTAAACTCTCTTTGGGGAAGGAAATATTGCATCCTTACCTGTTCTGACCAATGTCTAATGCCAGACCCACCCATGATTTACTCTCAAACTGCTTTCTCAGTTATGGGACAAATAAATTTGGTTAATTTTGGCAGAACCATCCACACTCCATGAAGACATCTTTAAAACTTTTTTCAAGAACAAGCAATAAAAAGAAAAAATTTATAAAAATTGCATCGGCAGTAGCCAAAAAAAGCTATTGCAGTTACTTGGAAATCAGACTCGTATTTAACTATGGATCGTTGGAATAATGAAATATACAGCTGCATTCCACTTGAAAAAATTACTTATAATTTAAGAAATGAATATGATATATTTTTGAAAATTTGGCACCCCTATCTACAAAAGATAGGATTAAATATATAGGTCCTTTGAAGATAAAATTATAAAGTAATTGGGGAAAATTAAAATTAAAATTATTTTGAACTCCATGGAGCATGTGGGGATCCTCCGATATCCAGGCAATCTTCTTTTTCCCTCCTCTTTTCTTCCTTTCTTTTGTTTTTTTTTTATATAAGGGTTTAAGGGGGGGGAGGGTTAAGGGGAGGGGGGAGGGCTAGTACTAATTTTTTTCACATTTTTCACTTTTTTTCACTATTCTAACACTATTCATTCTATGTAATTCTCTTAAGAATGTAATAAATAAAAAGCACAAGCAATAAAACATAAGTTTTCTTTCATCTTTTCTGATGAAGTATTTTGTACAAACTAATGAAAATGTATAAATATTAACTAAACTTACGACTCATTGAAAGGTGGAAGCCCATTTGCCTTTCGCACAGTTAGAGGTTTCCCCTCATCATCACGGTAGAATGCAAAAAGTCCTGCAGAAAAACCCTAATTTGGAACAGAAAAACGAACAAATGTTATTTGCCGCTGCATGTACACTGGGACAATAAAGAGTGGCTCAAGGGGCACACTTCACCTCTCCTGATATGAGGTGTGCAGTCGCAATCCAATTACTTTTCTGAAAAGGGCAAAGAGGCATGAGGCTACTTTCATAAAACAGACTCCATCAGTTATTTCTTATTACAAAAAAGTCTGTCTCTCCCCATTTAAAAAATACAGTACAGAAACAATCCCTTCAGCCCACCTAGCTGTGCCGAACCATTTAAACTGCCCACTCCCATTGATCTGCACCAGGACCATTGCTCTCCCTACCCCCATCATCCATGTACCTATACAAAATTCTCATAAACATCGAAATCGAGTTTGCATGCACCACTTATGCCGGCAGCTCATTCCACACTCTCACCACCCTCTGAGTGCAGAAGTTTCCCTCATGTTCCCCTTAAACTTTTCACCTTTCACCCTTAACCCAAGATCTCTGGCTGCAGTCTCACCCAAGCTCAGTGGTAAAGACCTGCTTGCATTTACCCTATCAGTATCCCTCACAATTTTGTATAACGCTATCAAATTTCCTCTCAACCTTCGACATTTCTAGGAATAAAGGCTTAATGTAATTGATCTTTCCTTATAACTCTGATCCTCCAGACCCAGAAACATCTGTGTAAGTTTTTTCTGTACTTCAGAACCATGAGAAATCAAAAAACAAATTGCCTCATTTGATAAGTGAAATGAAGATAAGGCACAGAACCCAAAATTGTGTATCATTGGTTGCTGGAATAATTTATGCCCAGTCACTGTAATAGTGCCATCCTAATGCTGAGAAATAACACATTAATCTCTAAAAATTTTCTTGAGTTGCAATGTAAAATAGGCCCTTGCAGGCCTTCAAGCCACACCGCCCAGCAATCCCGCAATTTAACCCTAGCCTAATCACTGGACGGTTCCTTTTTGCACCTAGTGGTGCATTGAGTGGCATTTTCTGCCATTTCAGTAACATTTTTGACTGTCTTTTTTTGAACAAGGACAAGTTGCTAGCTCAATGCTCAACCCAGCATGGATGGAAAGCGTGCAAGGACTGGCTGGATTGAAACTTGGGACCACCTGCCGCTAGTCCAATGCTGATGCCACTACATCAGCAGCCGGTTACAGGACAATTTATGATGATCAATTAACATACCTTTTGATATGTCTTTAGACTGTGGGAGGAAACCGGAGCACCCGGAGGAAACCCACACGGTCACGGGGAGAACGTACAAACTTCTTATAGGCAGTAGCAGGAATTGAACCTGGGCCATCTGTACTGTAAAGTGCTGTGCTAGCCACCACCCTACTATGCTGTCCAAGAAATTTTCACAGTGTTAACTAATAAAATCACTGTCATTACGTTATTTATTTTCTATTTAAGAAAAGATGTTCTGAAAAAAAATTCACAAGGAAAATATGTCATTTCTTATACGTTATACAATATTTAGCCTGGCTGGGTTGCCTGGACAAGGGGGTCCGATGTGGAAATACCTGATGACTCCAGGTTACATCACTGATGATGTATCTCAGTGCATCCTAGGATGCATTTCAGCATCATAACATAGCACAGGGTACAACAGCAAAGCACCAGAGGCACTGGATATACTCAGCTAACCAAGCATTATCAGTGGAAAGGGAAATGTTTTGTTGCATCATGCTCCAAGCAGCTTTGAAAAGGAGTCACGTACCACTATTAACGGCAAACTTTAATGACATTAAATGCTTTCTATAATCACAGGTTCTCAATTTTCATATTTTGCATTATTTGCTTAAACCAGGATTACTTGCTTAATAATTTGTCATTTGATTGAACAGACTAAGGCCATGTTTTCTATACATATCTCTTCCATACTCATTTATCTACCCAGATTCCTTGGCTCATAGCCAAAGAGATGAGGCAAAAAAAATGTCATTGACATAATCTAGATTTTGTTAAATGAAACCCAAGAGATACTTGGTTAAACATCTGAACTAGGAAAACAACTAGTTTGGAACACCAATAGGGAAGGATAAACCCAAAGGAAAAATCAGCTGTGACGTAAGCAATAGAGATTAGGAAAAGCTGAACTCAAATGATATACATTCCACATGCTGCTGAAAGTCAAAATTACAAGAGAGAGGGCAGTATTAGTTCAGATCTAACTATTTTACACAAAGGCCATATACTCCATAGATTATAAATCCCACATAGCTCTTTGTGATTGTAGTAGCAGTAGTAGTAGGCATCCATTAGTCTCGTGAGACGATGGATTTGCGCCTTGGAAGGTTTCCAGGGCGCAGGCCTGGGCAGGGTTGTATGGGAGACCAGCAGTTGCCCAAGCTGCAAGCCTTCCCCTCTCCACACCACCGATGTTGTCCAAGGGAAGGGACTAGGACCCGAGCAGCTTGGCACCGGTGACGTTAAGCGCCTTGCTCAAGGACACAAACACATTGCCTCAGCTGAGGCTCAAACCAGTGACCTTCAGATCACTAGACCAATGACTTATCCACTAGGCCACGCACCAACAATTGCCAATTATTCACTTTATGAACTGGCCGGATTAATAATTAAGAATTCTTCAGTCACTTATTTTCCCATGCATCCTTGGAGAACAGAAGTGCAGTCAAAAAAACTGAACAAAAAAAAAAAATAAATCCACCTCTTAAATTTCCTAAAAGTAATGACTGCAGGTAATTACCAATGCATGGACAATTTCGTGTTTAACAGTGGACAGCATGCCTTGAAACTCCTGTGGCTCAGTGGGGATCATACTTGGGCATAAGTTTGCATAACCTGCAATAGGCCTGCGAAGTTGAGAGAAATACAAGTTAGGATTGCATTTGATTTTCATTATTGTTTCTATGAACACTTTTTAAACCTAAAAATAAACATTTTTTAAAATTAAATACATTTATTTAACACCTTGACCACTTTTGATTTAACATTCTGTACTCTAAAACGATTAAAAATTATAAAAGAGTTTACAATTAGATGCATACTGGTACAGAAGGGAAAATAACATGCTCAAAAGAATGTCATCTTTTGTCCTTTTCACCAAATTGTTGAAATAGAATATAGAATAGTACAGCACACATTACAGGCCCTTCAGCCTACAATGTTGTGTCGATCCTCAAACCCTGCCTCCCATATAACCCCCCACCTTAAATTCCTCCATATACCTGTCCTGTAGTCTCTTAAACTTCACTAGTGTATCTGCCTCCACCACTGACTCAGGCAGTGCATTCCACGCACCAACCACTCTCTGAGTGAAAAACCTTCCTCTAATATCCCCCTTGAACTTCCCTGCCCTTACCTTAAAGCTATGTCCTCTTGTACTGAGCAGTGGTGCCCTAGGGAAGAGGTGCTGGCTATCCACTCTATCTATTCCTCTGAATATCTTGTACACCTCTATCATGTCTCCTCTCTTCCTTCTTCTCTCCAAAGAATAAAGCCCTAGCTCCCTTAATCTCTGATCATAATCCATACTCTCTAAACCAGGCAGCATCCTGGTAAATCTCCTCTGTATCCTTTCCAATGCTTCCACATCCTTCCTATAGTGAGGTGACCAGAACTGGACACAGTACTCCAAGTGTGGCCTAACCAGAGTTTTATAGAGCTGCATCATTACATCGTGATTCTTAAACTCTATCCCTCAACTTATGAAAGATAACACCCCATAAGCTTTCTTAACTATCCTATCTACCTGTGAGGCAACTTTCAGGGATCTGTGGACATGTACCCCTAGATCCCTCTGCTCCTCCACACTACCAAGTATCCTGCCATTTACTTTGTAAATAATAATGAAAAGAATTTCAAAATTGTGTTTTGAATAAAATGAAAAAATGAAAACAGAAGGATTTTATTTTCACATATTGCATCAACAAAGAGTAACAGCTATATTTATAGGCAATCAGGTGCAAAGGTCTTAGGCCTAAGACCACAATAATGTTATGTATTGCACCGTACAGCTGTCGCAAAAAAACCAAATTTCATGACATGTATGAGGGATGATAAAGCCGATTCTGGTAAGAGTCTCTATAGTAGACTGAGAGTGGGAAGAGGCAGGAAGAGGAACATCATAGTTGGGGAAAAAGGGAGGTGAGAGGAGAGGAGAGGACAGGGAGAGGGAAGCACCAGAGAGATTCTGAAATGATCAGCAAACCAATTCTTCAAAATCAAATGATCTTGCCAGGTGACTCATATCTAAGTGTGTCTACACCCATGTCAGCCCCACCCCAGCATTCCTCTGCCACCTGTCTCACACCCCTCCGGTGGCATTCCACCCTCACCATTCCCAGCATCCTTTGCTCCCACCAGATTTACAAACTCTCTCTCTGCTCCAGACTGACAAATACAGTATTGTGCAGAGGTCTCAGGCACCCCCTAAGATAGATAGGACTGTACTCTGCCTTGACAACATCATCTGCAAGGACATCAATCTGTATGCCATGAATATGCAGTTGACCACACAGTGGTGATCCCTCTTGTCTCACATTCAGGAAACAATCAGTAGAAATTATTTTCAATTATGCAACCAATGATGTAATCTTTGATCCAAGTCACAGACACTGTTTCAGCGAACAATAAGAAAATGTAATAACGCTTTATTAATTTTTGCCTTATTTTGCTATCTAGTTGATATTAATAAATTTTACATCAGAGAAAGAAACTATGAATAGTCATCTACAACAAAATCATGTATTCTTGAGCCAGCTGACTATACAAACAGAATTCCCCAACTTCAGGTAAACTGCTTCGCCACTATTCCGTTTCTCCCTCTCCTGACTTATCCAGTTCCTCCTTCACGTACCACACCTTCATCACCCTGTTTCTTTACCCTCTTCCATCCATGCATCACCCACACACTCCTTACATTGAGTCTCTTCCTGCTACGGTTCCCATCCACCCATCCCAACTCCTTACCAATTACCTTCTACCTTCCTTTCTAATTGTATTTCATCATCTGCAGCCCTTTGTTGCCATTATCACTTCCCGGCCTCTACACTATTTCTACTCTTCCCTCCTCACCTGTATCCATCCATTGCTTGCCAGCTCTTTCTACCGTCCCCTTACTTCTTTTACACTCACATCTCCCCTCTATCTTTCAGTCCAGATGAAGGGTCTCGATCTGAAATGTTGATCGTCCATTTCCTTCCACAGATGCTACGTGTCACGCTGAGTTCTTCCAGCATCTTGTGCATTGCTCCAGACTCCAGCATCTGCAGTTACATGTCACCCCTTGAACTAGGTGGATTCTCTCTAACACATTATTGTTAATTTCTACATTTTTCTTAAGTGTTAGAAATTATTTTTCAATCTTCTGATCACAGACGAAACTGTAAAAGCAACTCAGCCAACTCTTTATGGTCTGTATCAGAAATCATTTGATAAAAGTTAACCAAGTTTAATATTGGATGTCCAGTCCCTATACATTTCTATCCCCCATCAAGAAGGCTTTAAAGCTCTCTGCTTCCTTCTCAATAAAATCAACCAGTTCCCATCCACTACCACAATCCTCTAACTGTTGGAACTAGTCCTCACTCTCAACAATTTTTCCGTCAGCTCCTTTCACTTTCTCCAGACTAGAGGGATAGCCATGGGCACCTACATGGGCCAGAGCTATGCCTGTCCTTTCATTGGCTTCATAGAACACTCCCTGTTCCAAGCCTTCCCTGTCATGTTGGTCCATGGCCTCCCCAGGGTGGAGGAGCAATATCTGGGTCGCCTCCAACCTGATGGCATGAATATTGATTTCTCCTTCCAGTTAACAAAAAAAAATTAATTTTTATTCCCCTCCCTTCTCCAATTACCCTCTCTGGCCTCTTACCTCTTCTCACCTGCCCATCACCTCTACCTGGGCTCCCTTCTTTTTCCCTTTCTCCTATGGTCCGCTCTCCTTCCTCTTCAGCCTTTTACCCTTCCAAACCACCTGGCATCAAATATCACTTTCTAGCTATCAACCTTTACTTTACCCCGCCTTTTTATTCCGTCGTCTTACCCCTTCCTTTCCAGTCCTGAAGAAGGGTCTTGGCCCAAAACATTGACTTTATTTATTTGCATAGATGCTTCTTGACCTGGTGTGCTCCTCCTGCATTCTGTGTGAGTTGCTTTAATATTGGAATATGTTTCAAAATATTAACTTAATAATTGTTTCAATATTGGAATTGGAATTAGAATTGGTTTATTCTTGTCACATGCACCAAGATACAGTGAAAAGCTTGTCTTGCACTGTTCATACAGATCAATTCATTATTTGTTCTGCATATCTGAGTGTCAAGCAAGAGTTTCACATAGCGTTTTAAAAAGAGTGCCTAGAACTTTGAAATATAACACTCCCAAATTAACTTTCATTGTTGATGTGGCAAGGATGTGCTGTAACAGTATTTACCGGTCCAATTCTGCTTCCAGTTGACAATATGCCGCATAGGCGACTATATCCTCTTGTCCACAGCGTTCTGTTGTTAGTGCACTCACATACAGTAAAAAATCAGCATCCTTGACCCCTGCACCATCAGTCAACCCTGCAGATCCACAAGAGTTTCCATTTTCACTGCACATCCTACATCGCTGGAAAGATCATATGAACGTTAACAGATAGAACACAATTCTGAGGCAAATAGGAACTGTGTCTAAGTGCAATCCACAAAAATATTCTAAACAAAATTGTGGTTCCTGCATTTTAAAACTTGTGTGACAAACAAAATGTACAACTTGAAAAGCACAAGAAAACATTATATTTGAAGCCTGCACTACAGTTGTGGACACAAGTCACTTTCATGAATTTGGAAGGGTTTGGTTAAACTTTACTTTACATGCAAAAGTTACAAAAAATTAATTCAGACCATTTCAAAAAGTGGTTTGATGATATCAGCATTGATTTGGATGTTAACTGCCTCTACACAAGACTACAACTTACAAAGCCATAAATTAATTCCTCTATTCAGATAGTGGTCATGCATACATTACATCTTGTATAATGATATGGTTTTAATGCTAATTGTCATGCATTGGGTGCTGTCAAAAAGATTAATAATTAGAGTTAACATCTAGAAAACTGGAAATTATATTCTAGAATTATATTGAGAGATGATATATTCAAAAGCATCAAACAGAAAACAATATAATTCCCATTTTAAAAAAAGAGATAGGCTAGTAATTATGAGTCAAGTAATAAAGAAAATTTGGAATCTGTAAAATTAAAATTATGAAATATGCAGCCAAATAAAAAATAATTTGAGCCAGCTAATAACTATTTATTCAAACTTCTTTTAACTAACCAACATCTTTTTGTCCTTTTTTATATTTATTTTTATATTTTATTTTATTTTATTTTCATGTTTGCACTTTATCCCATTGTAGTTCAAGTGTTTTACATTGGCTGTATGAAAAGTACTCTCTAATTAAGTTATTATTAAGACCAAAAATTGACTGTGGACCTCAGAAAGGGTAAGATGAGGGAACACACACCAGTCCTGATAGAGGGATCAGAAGTAGAGGGAGTAGGCAATTTCAAGTTCCTGAGTGTCCATGTGTCTGAGGATCTATCCTAGATCTAACATATCAATGCAAATACAAAGAAGGCATGACAGCGGCTATATTTCGTTAGGACTTTAAGGAGAGTTACCAAAGCCGCTCACAAATTTCTAGATATGTTGTGGAGAGCATTCTACCTGGCTGCATCACTGCATGGTATTGTGGGGGGGCTACTGCACAGAATCGAAGTAATATGCAGAGAATTGTAAATTCAGTCATCTCCATCATGGGCACAAGCCTCTGTAGCATCCATGGCATCTTCAAAGAGTGATGCCTTAAAAAGGCAGCATCCATCATTAAGGACCCGCATCACCCAGGTTATGCCTCGTTGTCACTGCTACCATCATATGTACACACACACACTTACTGTAATTCACATTTTTCTCTATGATTATGTCTTGCATTGTACAACTGCTGTAAAGGCAACAAATTTCATGACATATACCGGTGATATCAAACCTGATTCTAAATGCTGTATGAATACAGATTTAGAAACAAAAATCCTCCAAGACACAACAAATGAAACTATATGGGGAAATAGCAATAGATGTAAATACACACACGAATGCACAGAAAGACAATAAAATGAACAACACAGGAATCAACTGAAAAAGATTAACAACCATAGAAAGGGTAACAATTAGATTAAAAACTATTGGAATTCAGAAACCAGAAATTCAACAAACAGTTTTTCAAAGTAATTTGCATTCAGTAAGATTGTTTCAAGAACACTGTTTGCTATGTGCTTCAGTGATTTGAATACAGATAGTACTCCCTGATAGTAACACTGAGAGGAAGGCATGCCGTGGGTGATGGGGTCCTTAATGATGGACGCCAACTTTTAGAGCCGTCGTTCCTTGAATATGTCCTGGATGCTGGGAAGGCTAGTGATTGTGATAGAGCTGACTGAGTTCACAACTTTCTGCAGTTTCCATTACTTTACTGCCCTCGCATTTCCCTGAAATTACCCTCTCTTCCCTCATGATACCTCCTTTTCCTCACCACCCTTCAACACATTCCTGTCTTCCTTGCTACCTATTTTCTCCTTTCCTTTCTACCCTGGTTTGCTCTCATTATATTCTGCCCCACCCACCCACTACCCACTTATGTGTACTTCTTCAAACTTAACTCCGTCCTACCTTATTGGCATATAGATTACTTCCCAAAATAAAGCAGTGATTTCTTGGCCGTTATTTAACTAGCTGATTAGGTATGCACTGTGTGGGATAGGTTCAGTGTCAGGGGAATGGGTGGTATTAATTTTAAACCAATTTAACCACTCTCATTTTATTTTCCTTCACCCTTCACTGTTTCTCCCAAAACCAGGCCCCCTTCAAGTTCTTCAATACTTAGATATGGTATGTCCACATACCATATTAGATCTCTTGACTATACGAGACCAACTTGGACATCATTAGGCTATATCATCTAACTTCTCAATTCACTTTACCTGTCTCATTTTGGTGATGGAAATGCTCATCTACAATGCAAGGCCAAAGTTTTCAGCTTGAGGGAGTAAATGACAACAGTGAACACAAGGAGGTAACCTGCACATCGCCGAATGCCATAATCCTCAGAGGTTAATTTATAAACTACCTTTAAAGTATAGAAGGATTATTCCTGATCAATGATGCTGTACAGGAATTTCACAGCATACACAAATGAGAAGGAACATTCCCTATGCAGTACTGTACTTGTCAATGTGGAGCAGAGAGCAAGTTTGTAAATACAGGCAGTCCCTGGGTTACGAATGAGTTCCGTCCTGAGTCTGTCTTTAAGTCGGATTTGTATGTAAGTCGGAACAAGTACATCCGGTATTGTTTAATGTCAGTTAGTCAAACATTTGTCTTAGTGTACAGTATATATTTTACCTTTCTATGCATATAAAACACTTAAGAAACATATGTATTCCAATAATTAAACCACTGCGTTGCTTAGTAATAATTGTAGTTTTCATCGGGGCAGGGCTTTTCACATGCTCCATTATTCTCACTTTATCCTTTGAAATTGTTTCGATCAATGACTGACTGTAGCCTAACGCTTTTCCAATAACTGATGGTGTTTCATCTCTTTCCAAACGCTTTATTATTTCCACTTTATTTTCAATCGCGACCACTTCCCATCAACAGAACAGAAACATTGCGGGTGGCAGATCCCGACCTCTGCCGGCTCCTGAGGTCTGCCGGGTCCTAAGGACCACCACACTGAATTCTCCAGGTCCTAAAGTCTACTGCACTGAGACAGGTTAAATGGGACAAGTGGGGGCTGTGCTGGGTTTGGGTATTTGATCCTCCACAATATTCCGTGTGGGAATTTAAACTGGAGGTGGCAGTGTTTTTTTTTTACAAGGTCGAGTTGCGAGCTTGACATCAACCTGGCACGGATGGTACGGGAGTCACTGGATCGACATCAACCCGACACGGGAGCGGTCTGTCACTGGATCGAACTCGGGAACCTCCGTTCTCAAGCCCGGCGCTGATCTCACTGCGCCACCAGCCAACCGGAACGGTGGGGGGGGGGGGGGGGCAGGGTCAGGGTGAATTTTGTTAAGAAAAATTTAAGCCAAATACAAAGTTGTCACAGTGTCAATGGCAATGACTTAAAATGGTGGATGGTGCTCTCCTTCCTCGGTTTGTAAGTATGAGTTGTCCATAAGTCCAACATTCATAACTCGGGGACTACCTGTATGGTCGGTGCAAAGGATTTTGGGAATGGTGAGGATGGAGCACTGCCGGAGTGGTGTGGGACAGGTGGCCAGGGCGGGATGTGGTGCAGGTATAGACACATCCAACCCTGAGACCCTGAGAAAGGTCATTTGATTCCAAACAATTTGTTTATTGATCATCACAGAATGTCTCTCTAGTGCTTCCCATTCCCTCTCCTCTCTTTTTGCCTTTTCCCAACCATGATTCCCCTCTCCCTGTCCCCTTTCCACTCTCGGTCCACAGTAAATACCCACATCAGAATCAGGTTTATCATCGCTCACATATGTCATGAATTTTGTTTTTATTTTGTGGCAGAAGTACAGTGCAAAGCATAAAAATGCTAAGTACTGTGCAAAAGTTTTGGCCACCCTAGATATATCTATGTGTCTAAGACTTTTGCACAGTACTCTACTTTCATTTTCATACATGAAGTTTTTAATCCTGCTGTCGTGGATCTTCCAACTTCTAACTCTGATCAGCATCTTTGCTGATCCTCACAAAAATCTCATTGTGCTATGTAGCTTCTTACTATTAAACAACTTGTCTTCCAAGTTGGTGCTTGTATTTATACTTAATCTTTCAAAGGACATGGTATCTCAGTCTTACTCCAAGTGTCCTGGACTCAAATAGCAACTGATCAAAAAACACCATATTAGTTCACCAATTCCCATTTTTAAAAGTTCAACAATGGTCATTATACAAAATCTCTATACTCACAAACAAAATATGGTTAGTCAAAATATTTAACAAAGAGATTTACTTTACAACTTAAGTATTTACCTGCAAATGCTCTTCTGGTACAATCACAGGGCCACATCTTGTGATGTTAGCACAGGCACCTTGGCAATACATATATGGATCATCTTTTTTTCTCAAATATTGATTTGTTGCACATGGTCTTCCAAAATAAAACAGATTAAGTGTTTAATTTAGCCAATGCTGCCAGAAGAAGATGCAAAGTACCATAACAGTCAGGACTCTTCAGTCAAGAAACTGACTATGTTCAAAGTTCAGTCACAAAACTATGAGAAACATGGAGTGACCGCAATAGTCAGTGCTACAAAACAGGACAGATGTAGCTAATCTGTTGAGCTCGTTACAAATGAAAGGGGAAATGACTGATATGAAGCTGAGGGTTAAAGTACAAGTTTGGGAGCTGAGAAACTGATAAAAGTTGTAAAGAAACTACACACATAGAATAAGAAACCAAACTTGTAGCCCTGTGGTTAGCTGTAGAGTATATGAAAGATTGTGGAAAAAGGAGACTTTGACTGCAACAACACCAGAGATGTGCTATCACAAGGAAGAAACAATTCCCCACTACTGAGACAGGGTGTCAAGAAAACCCATTATCATGAAACTAGCCAGTTCACAAGTGTGTGCTAATACACAAGCTTAGTAATGGGAAGTAAATATAACAGTGCTATAGAACCTCAACATATTTTCTCATTGATCAATATATGTTCATATTCATAAAGTAGACTGGAAAGAAAACTCTGATCATTTACCCGACAGTGTTGTCAGATAATGAAGGACAACACCACCTTAATAAAAAGCATTAAATAATTTCTAAACATTTAAACACTAACAGTTATTTGACTACAGTGTGCATGTGTTTCTGAAAGCCAAAAAAATTCAACAATGTTTTATAATACTTTTATCACTAAAATTCTTGAAATGCAATTATTGACTTTAACAAGTTGATCTCACATTAATACTGTATTTGGTGCTGTTACATAAAAAGGAAGTATTTTGCCGCAAAAATCTAGAGCTTAGATGTCTTAGTGCTAGGAAATAGAATGCTGTCTACTTCAGCTTTATGGTATCAGCATAAAAATAGGTTTAGCTTAGTTAAATTCAGAATGTCTTCTGTATTGAAGCCTCCAATCTACCTTCAGAACATCAACTGTACCAAATAATTTTACTGTTTCTATTTAGCACAGTATAAAATCCATGTTTCTGACTAACTCACAATTTAGAGCTTTAGACTTTTTTTTACCATGACATGACTGAACTGCTCAAAATCATTTGATGTCTGATTTTTAGAGCAATCATCATGAGATTTTTGAATATGTTATTAAAGGCTCAATTTGAACACAATTCCACAAGTTAACAAGAGACCCAACAGATGGCAGGGGTTGGAATCTGGAGCAAAAAGTAAACTGCTAGTGGAACTCCGCACTACGCAGCTACCGCGGAGGGAAATGATTAGTTAACATTTCGGATCAAGATGCTTTGCCTAGATCCGAACTTGACCACCAGTCAGGCTGGACAGCTAATTCACTTTAAAAGACTTCCTTGTTTAAATCAAGAACTTCATCACAGAATACACAGGCAACACAATGTTCACCATACCTGCTTAGCAGAATTGGACCAATTACTTTTCGAACCTGGAATGTGTTTTGTAAATAAGTAATTGCCTTTGGAAACAGTTTATTCTGAAATGGAAAAGAAACCAATGAAGATAAAGTTTGGGTAATTGGAATTAAATCTAATCAAGTTATGTAGCTGACCCGTAAAATAATAACATTGTACACATCAAATGTCCCTTGAGAAGTAGTCATAATTCATGCTTCCCCCACTTCTTCCACTTACAGGATGAGGAAATAGTTTACCATTAAATTTCTCTCCAACAGAAAAGGTTATTAACAACAAATCTTTTTCGCCCATATCCTCCTATCTTCAACACAAAATTTTAATACTACATAATAAAAGATATAATGATAATCAGGGTAATTACAGCAAAGTAACTTTGAAGTAATTATTTTCTGTGTTTGTATTGCAGCCATGTCTCAAGCACATTGTTCCCTTTCTGGGAAGATGGGAAGGCTAAGCATCCCATATTTCATTTCTTAATAAAAAGATTGTATTCATCTCCAACAGTTGCAGAAGGCCTGGATCCAGATAGTAACTTTTAAAGTGCATAATTCAATTGTTTACCCTAACATGTCATCATTGGCAAAAGAAAAAAAAATCAGGTCAGGACTCCCCAGGAATCTCTTTAGAATAATGCAAGCACAATAACATTATTACGTAACTTGATTAATTATAATTAGCATTACATTTAAAGATATATCAAAGTTTTTTTCCCGATTCAGATGCAACTTAAACTGCATTTACTGTATTTCACAGTAACAACACGATTTGAATATTCTACAAAACACATAGTAACATCAACATTTCCAAACAATATCGTTGAACTTATGAAGGACAAGATGTCTCCCTGAGCCAGTTCCTATTTCCTGCATTTGGTACATAAAAACATAATTTGGCTAAGTCTAATTGACATTGTATTTGCTATTTCTGTCACCACATAGCATACTCTGGTGAGATAGGGACATGCCTGTCCTAGCATGTGAAGTTCGCACCAGTGAACTGGGCAGATGAGATCTACAGTGAGATCAACGGCCAAAAAAGCAGTACTGCAACACTCCATGGAAAGCGAAGGGCAGAACAAGGCACAGAAGACGCCATGATCCATGGTCATCCACTGCCACCAAGGAAGACCCCAGCTTGTGATGCTTATTTGTACCACTGGACCAGGACTTCTGAGGTCAAGAGAGTGGATCTGCCCCAGTGTAACGGCTTTTCCACTTTAAAAGCCTCTCAAACAGGTTTTGTGTCATCATCAAACACACTGGACAACCACCATTTAACAGGCAAAACAATTCAACCAAAACTGAAACCAGGACCCACAATCATTTGAAAAGGATACAACTACAGTTTAAACATTTACATCAAAACTGACATACACATTTTTTGAATTAAATATTCATATATCTAAGCATATAACTAATATCCTTCCTGACTTGGGCAAATGTCTCAGCACAGAAGGGATTAGAAACTAGTTGAATGGAGATAAAGCAATTACAACAGAAGCAACAGGAAGATTCAAGATTAAAGATTGTTTTATGTCATTTCCAGTACAAATGTGTAAAGAATGAAATAATTGTTACTCCAGATCCAATGCAGCACAGCAAAAAAATACAGTAAGATAAGGAACACTATAATAAAAATCACAATATAAATACATATATACATAGATTGATGTAACTTATGTCCATAAAGTGACTCTAGGCAGAGGAGTGTCTGTATTTAAGGTGCCTCTGACAGGAAATAATAAAGTCGTGGTGGTAGGAGATATGGAGGGGTGGGTGTGTTGATAAGTCTTACTGCTTGGGGATATTAACTGTTTTTGAGTAGTGGCTCTGACGCAGATGCTACGTAGCGTCCTCCCTGATGACAGTGGGCCACCCTGTCTATAAGCAGGGATCCCTCATGCTTTTTCTAGCTCCTTTCTGTGTATGTGTCTATGTTGGTGTGTAGGCTGGTATCGGTGATGCACTGGGCAGTTTTGACTACCTGTTGTGAGGCCTCCCTATCCACCGCAGTGCAGTTTGTGAACATACAGTGACGCAACATGTTAGGATGCTCTACAGATGAGCAGTAAAGAAGGAAGTGAGCATAGGCGTGCACAGTCTAGCTCTCTTCAGCTTCACCAGAAAGAACAGGCATTGGCGAGCTTTCATTGCGTAGAATGAGTTCTGTGACCAGTCGTGTCATCGGCAAAATTGACAATGTGATCACTGGGCTATTTGGCCAAGGCATTTTAAAACTGGAAACAGAAATAAATTTCAATGGACTTTTCTTGTAGCAAAGTAGGATGACACACAGCCAAAGGCAAATTGGTAAGACCAATTGAAATCAGAGAGATTTTATTTGGATGCCAGATCTTACTAGCTATATAAAATTCATCCTAGCTTGCTTATTCACATAGCACTTTTTGCTGATCAGCCTCTATTCCCCAACAACAGAAAAATGTATAAAGATAGTTAATAAAAAGATAAAATACTCTGTAGTAATATTATTCACAATTTCAAATATAAATTTATTATCAAAGTATGTCATCATATACTACCCCGTGATTAATTTTCTTGTGAGCATTCACAATAGAACAAGGAAGCAAAATATAATCAATGAAAAACTGCAAACATTGACAAACGACCAACGTGCAAAAGACAAACTATGCAAATACAATTAAAAAGATAATAAATAGATAAATAATACCAAGAATGGAATGAAGAGTATTGAAAATGAGTCCATAAGTTGTGGAATCAGCTCATAAGTTGTGGAATGAGTGAAGTTATCTACACTGGTCCAAGAGCCAGCTGAAGGTTGGAGGTAATAACTGTTCCTGATGTGTAAATCACTTCCTTCCCAATGGCAGCAGCTAGAAGACAACATGGCCTGGATGGTGGCACTCCTTGATGATGGATGCTGCTCCCTTGAGGCAGTGCTCCTTGTAGACGTGCTCAATGGTGACGAGAGCTTTTATGTGATGAATCGTGCTGTATTCCATCACTTTCTGCAGGCTTGAATAATTCTCTCCCAGTTAAAATGTTTATTTTAATAATTCCTCCCATTTGCTCCATATTCCTTTTGTATTGCAAATCACTGCCTTGGGTGGAGATTACTTTCACAAGGATGTTGCTGAGGCTGGAAGGCCTTTGTTATAAAAGGAGACCAGACAGAATCTGGTGGTTTTCCCTGGACTGAAGGGTGGCATAAAAGATGCTAATAAAATCATGAGCGCCATAGATAATGTGCTTGATGGCTCTGTGCTTTTATTAGTTGGAATTCAGAAGAATGAGCTCAATGAAACTGCTTGAATGTTGAAAGGCCTTGATAGAGTGAAATAGGATATTTCCTATGTGGGAAGAATCTAAGACCAGAGGACACAACCTCAGAATAGTGGGGCATGCTTTTGGAATGGAGATGAGGAGGAATTACTTTTGCCAGAGAGTGGTGAATCTGAGGAATTCTTTGCCACACCCAGTTGTGGACCCCAAGTCTTAATGTATATTTAAGGTAGAGGTTGATAGATTCTTGATTGGTCAGGGTATGAAGAGAGTGGTCAGGGGAGAAGGCATGAGATTGGAGCTGAGAGGAAAATTGGATCAGCCTTGATGAGATGGCAGAGCAGACTAGATGGGCCAAATGGCCTAATTCTGCTTCTATATCTTATGACCTCATTTTAAGTCTTTTTTCCCAGGTCGTGGAGTCTAAAATCTACGGGCACAAGGCAGATCTTTCCACACAGAATGTGGAAGCTGTATGGAATGACTGGCAGAAGAAGTGGTAAAGGAAGTACAACTACAACATTCAAAACACATTCGTACAAGCACATAGACAAGAAAGGTTTTGTATGTGTTGCTTAGATTTCCAGTATCTCCAGATCTTCTTTTGTTTATGGTCAGACGAGCTCCACTAGCCAAACACCCTTCTCCCCATATTCATTTATGCCACTGGTATTTAGAAATATATCTACCTCTTCATCTCAAATACAAAATATGATCCCAAAAATTGGACTTAATTTTATTCTGAAACTGAGGCACCACCACTTACATCAAATGCCCTTGGAAATACATGGAAACATCAATGCCCTCAAAAAGTAGTGGATATGGCCAGATCATCACGGGTAAAGCCCTCCCCACATCTACACAGGAAATTGTTGCAGGAAAGCAGCATCCATCATCAAGGACCCCCATCACCCAGGCCATGTTTCCTTCTTGCTGCTGCCATAGGTAAGAAGGTGCAGGGGCCTCAGTACTTACCACCAGGTTGAATACACTACTTGCTGCGCGTGCTGGTGGTAGAATTGGTTGAAACAGGGCTGCGATGTGAACGTTTCTACCTTGGCCCCAATCTTGTTTTTTTTTTAGCCCCAACCAACACCCATCACTAGAGGAACCCTGTACTGTTGCAGATCTTGCCAAATTCAACAACAAGGTGCAAAAATGTGTCCAGTTCTGGCTGGGCCATGTATAGACTGTCTATGGAACAGTTATTACCCCGTAAACATCAGGCTCTTCAACCAGTGGGGATAACTTCACTTGTCCTATCACCGAAAGGTTCCCACAATCTATGGACTCACTTTCAAGAACTCTTCACATTTTGTTCTCAATGCCCAAAACTTTTGCACAGTTCTGTAAAGTACTGCTGCAGCCAAAAAAAATAATTTCATAACGTATGTGAGCGATGATAAGCCTGATTGTGATATGGGTTTCTATTATGGACTGAGAGTGGGAAGAAAGGGAATAGAGAAGACAGGGAGCAGGAAGCACCAGGGAGATATTCTACAATCAATAAACCAATTGTTTGGAATCAATTGACTCGCCTGGTATCTCAAGGTTGGGTTTATCTACACCTGCATCACCCCACCCCATCTCCCACCCCGGCACTCCTTCTCCACCAACTGTCTCACACCCATCCCATTCTGATCCACTCCTGCCATTCCCAACATCCTTTGCCCCTGCCAGATCTACAAACTCACTCTCTGCTCCACTTTGACAAATACAGGATTGTGCAAAAGTCTTAGACTCCCTAGTTGTATAAGTATGGCAAAGACTTTTGCTCAGTACTGTACATGTGTACTTTGAATTTTGAATGCAGGTAATTCTGCCATTGTTTAAACTACGATTGGCAGAGTAGGGAACACTATTTGCATTACATGGCCTGCATAGGTTACAGAGTAAAGATGATTAGAAAAACCTGTGTAAAACCATGTTTTGAAGACAACCACAGCTGTTCAACTGTGATGCAGCTTTTTCTAACATGAGGTTTCTTCGAACACATCAAGGATCAACTTTATTCACCATGTACTGTATATTTACACGCATTAGAAATCTACTGTTATGTGTTGGTCAGGGCACAATGTACAAAAAGTAAACATTCAACACTTACAAAGAATAAAGAATTACACCCTATCCTCGTTATATGCGTCTTCAGAAAATGTGGATTCACGGTTGTATGTCAAACCTATTTCTACCAATTTCTCCTTTTCTGCATCCGAAACTCAGTTATGTGAGGCGGTTGGGAGGGATGAGAAGCACCGTTTTCCCACCAATACAAGTCACGTGCGCACGCCTCACAGTCTCATTCTTGCCAGTCTCGCTTGGTTTTGGCAGCGTGTGAATGTGTGATCTTGCGCTCTTAGTGTCCTATGTCAAGTCCTAGGCCATCAGCCAAGTGGCAAAAAACCGCTTTAACACTTGAAAGAAAGTTGGAAATTTTAAACAGGGCCGCGTTAGGTGACGGTAACACAGCTCTGAGACCTGGGTAAGTCCACAATCAGAAACATAAAGAAAATAAAAAGTGCAGTGATTGATTCATCACAAGTGTCTTCAAAGATTGTCGCCAAAGTACGTAACCCGATTATGACAAAAATGGAGAAAATGTTGAGTTTGTACATTGAGCATGAAACAAAGAAAAAAACAACACTCTGTCCCGATCATCTTCATGTGAAAGCTTTGGAAATTTATGGTCGCTGTTGTTCTGAAGCTACTGAGGAAGTGTCAAGTTAAAATGTTAGCTTTAATGCAAGTAGGAGATGGTTTTCTAAAGTTTGTTAATTGTCACAGGCTTCACAACTTAGCTGTGCATGGTGAGCAAGCTAGTGCTGACCACAAAGCTGCTAAATGCTACCCTTTGTAGTTGTGGGCTATGATAGCGGAGTTAGGCATCACACCAAAGCAGGTGTTTAATGCAGACGAGACTGGGGTTTTTTGGAAGCATATGCCGAAACGCACTTACATAAGTAAGGATGAAAATACTGCATCAGGTTAAATTTCTATGATTTATTACATTGAATATTACCTTAAATTGATGAAATATAATACGAATGTTGCCTTTTGGTACTGCTTTTGTGTTGTATTGTTATGAAAATGTGAATAAATTACAGATAAAACATATTTGGGAAGCCCTCCAGAACGCACCCCGATTTTTCCCTTTTAAATAATTATTCGCATTATGTATTTTCCATACTATGCGTTGACTGCGAAGAATGTAACCCCCACATATAACAAGGATAGAGTGTACATAAAAATTAAGAATTTTATGAATAAAATAATACAATTTGTGGGTGGCAGGATGAAAATACATTTCCAATAAAGAAGGTGCAAGACACTCCTTCCCTCCACTAGCCTGCAGTTTACCCTTAGGCAAGGGGCAGTATCTGGTCAGCACCCCAATTATGGTCACATGAAGCAATAGAGCAGGTGCTCAATGGTCGTATGAGTAGCTGCTGCATATCACATCCTGGTTATGACACTGCTGATGCCAGGCAGACAATCTCTGAAGAGTATTGAAATGGTTAGGGTCACCTGTCTTGTAAAGACACTGCTGGGAAGAAGGCAATGGCAAACCACTTCTGTAGAAACATTTGCCAAAAACAATTATGATCATGAGACCATGATTGCCCGCATCATACGACACAGCACGTAATGACGATGAATGCACATAGGGGGTTAAAGGACATATATGGAATAAAATGTGCTTAAATAAACAGATAAATAAAGAAACAAAGCAAAACTTCCCTATATTATACCAAAATAAAAAAAAATACAAAATAGGTGTGTACAGAGGACAACTTGGTTAATATAGTACAATCCAACTCTGGAATAGCAACATTACACATTCTTAGGGAAGCTTCTGACTTCTTTGCACTTCATGTTTACATCTTTGAAAACATGTTTATTATTAACTATGTATATTTATGAATTTTGGGCATGCAATTTTGTTTCTTAGCAGCATATTATCAAACATTTGGGTACAAATTACAATTCTGTGGACATTTTCAATTAAATATTATAAGATAAATGTATTTATTACATACCTTTACTAAATTCTTTTTATCCAAGGGAAGACTGTAATTATAAACAAGCAGCAAGATTACACTCTGTATTCAACAAGGGGATTTTGTAATACTTGAGCAAGCTGACAAATTGTACTTACTGTTCAATGCTCAAATCATACACAATTTTTATTCTTAGATGCTGATCAACACTCCTCCTGGTAATTCGAGGTGGTTGTATATAAACTTGATAAATCACCTAGAAGGAAAGGTTACCATTAAAGCAGACATCAAAGTATTTTATGAAGGAAGACATGGCACACTCAGGACTTTGATGGTGCCAGAAGAGCCAGCTCTCTATACACTTGAATGGACAACCACCACTTTAATTTGACACATTTATTTTTACTTTTTATTTATTGAGCTAGGCCCCTCCAGCCTTTCGAGCCACATTGTCCGGCAACCCCCTAATTAACCCCAGCCTAATCACAAGACAATTTACAATGACCAATTAACAAACCAATGACCAATTACAAACCGGTATGTCTCAGGACTCTGTGCGCTTCCTCTGGGAAACCGGAGCACCCAGAGGAAGCGCACACAGTCACAGAGAGCACGTACAGACTCCTTACAGATGGAATTGAGTTCCAAACACTGACGCCCCAAGCTGTAAAAGTGTTGCGCTAACCTGCTATGTTACCAAGGCATCCTAACATACACTGTGTGGAAATGATTACCATCCTGAATGGAATGATGTGTTGGATGCTCTACATTACCTTGAGTTTGATGCCTTACTATTGAATTGTATCTAGGACTAGCGTAGCACTGTTAATATTCCAATGCAAGTTCTTGGCCCAGATTTAGTCAGTTGCACATTTTATATGCAAAGCTCATATTCAATTAACCTGGTTAGTTCAAATACCCAATGGCCCCAAACCTTAAGGATAACCTCATCCTTCACCAATACCAAGAGTCAGATGTATCTTCGTCAAGCAGTCCATTTCCACTTTAAACACAACTTCATCGCACACCTCAGTTCAAGCACTCCTCCAGCACACGCTATGTGGCCACTTTATTAGGTACACCTGCTCGTTAATGCGTATAACTAATCAGCCAATCATGTGGCAGCAACTGAATGCATAAAAGCATGCTGGCATGGTCAGCAGGTTCAGTTGTTGTTCAGACCCAACATCAGAATGTGGAACAACTGTGATCAAAGTGACTGTGCAATGATTGTTGATGCCACATGGGATGGTTTGAGTATTCCAGAAACTGCTGATTTCCTGGGATTTTCACGCACAAGAGCCTCTAAAGTTTACAGAGAATGGTGTAAAAAAAACAAAACATCCAGTGAGTGGCACTGGGTGAAATGGCCTTGCTAATGAGAGAGGTCAGAGGAGATTGGCCAACAGGAAGGTGCCAGTAATTCAAATAACCAGTGCTGTGTAGAAGGGCATTTCCAAACATATAACACATTGAACTCTGTAGTGGATGAGTTACAGACCAGGTAGCAGAAGACCATAAACATACAGTCATATCTCCTGAACCTAATAAAGTGACCACGGAGTGCATGTCCCACGATCAAACCAAACTTAACCACACTGAAGCATTTTCTCAATGTTTGATCGTCTGAAGTGTCTGACACTGATGCCCGAGTATAACATTTAGTGCCCAATACCTCTCAGTTCCATGTCATGCTTTGACAGAATCAGGTTTAATATTACTGGCATATATTGTGAAATTTATTGTGAAAATTCTCCATGGTACATCTGTAGAAATTTGCAAGTCTTTGGTGATATACCAAGTCTTCTCGAACTCCTAATGAAATATAACCACTGCAGTGTCTTCTTTGTAATTCCTTCAATAGGTTGGGCCCAAGACAGATATTCAGAGATGCTGATACGCAGGAACTTTAAACTGCTCACCCTTTCCACTGCTGATCCCTGAACGAGGACTGGTGTCTGTTTCCTTGACTTTGTCTTCCTTAAGTCCACAATCAACTCCTTGGTCTTACTGACGTTGAATGCAGGGTTGTTGTTATGATACCACTCAACCAGCTGATCCATTTCACTTCTGTACACCTTGTCACCATCAGAAATTATGCCAAAAGTAGTTGCATTGTTGGCAAATGTATAGATGGCATCCAAGCTACATAGTCATGGGTGTAGACAGAGCACTGGGCTAAACGTGCATCCTTGAGGTGTGCCAGTGTTAATCATCAGCGAGAAGGAGATGTCATTTCCAATCCACACTGACTTTGTTCTCCTGGTGAGGAAGTCAGAGATCCACTTGCAGGGTCCTGCATCTCCTTCAGTCAGCTGTGCCTTGGTCAGATACACTTCCTATTTGCGGTTATTTTGTAGAGCTATCTCTCTCAATGTACACTCCATGCTGAGTCAGGCTTTGCCTAACAATCTAGTTTTCCATTGTCTGTGATGTCTACATCATAGAATGCTCCTGCAAGTCAAAGCAGGATAAATCTACCTGGCTGTAGTGGCACTGAGCTATTTGTATTTAAATCCTGTGTTTATATTCTAGGATTGCACATTTGGGACGTTGGGATTGGGTGGGACCAAATCTTTCACTACCCTCCATCACTGAATTCTCTTAAGAATCCAATGGTGAGGCCCAGTGTTGCTGGGATCCCCTTTACGAATGGCTCTCCATCAGATCCAGAATCTAATAATCCACAATCAATTCAGAAATTCCAATGGTTCAGCATCTAGCTCACCAGATAACATTTTCTATCGAACTTGTCTGAGCATCACTTCCAGCGCTCAGTTTTATCACACTACCAGTTCCCATGGTAGTTTCTGAGTCCTCAGAGCCCTGGTTCCCACACAGAAAATCCTAAAAAAAAAGTAGTGGATATAGCCCAGTCCATCACAGGGAAAGACTTCCCCACCATTGAGCACATCTACACAAACATTATCGCAAAAAAGCAGCATCCATCGTCAGGGAGCCCCACCACCCAGGACATGCTCTCTTCCCACTGCTGCCATTAGGAAAAAGGTACAGGAGCATCAGGAGTCACACCACCAGGTTCAGGAACAGTTACCACCTAGTTAATGCAATCGTTTATTGATTCTATCATGGATTTATGTATTATGCCTGGAAGAAAATGTATCTCAGAGGTGTATATGGTGACAAATACTGTACATACTTCTATAATAAATTTACTTTGAACATTAAATTCCCCTTTAAATCATCTATGTGCCTGTCAAGATTCAGAATCATTCTCAATGTATGTTCATCAGAATCATTCACAACGCTCATTTCAGATCCTCTGTACTGCATAGTCTTCTGCACATCCTATGCAAAGTTCAGACTCCCGGCTCAACTCAGGGCTGTCTCTTTCTGCTCAGTTACATGGACACGATTCAGGCAGCGCCCAGGGAACAGTTCGGACCCAATACTTGGTTGGCTGATCAAACTCGCTCGTGCCTGAAATCGCTTCTTTTCACTCGGTTCCTCTGCTCTTTCCCGAACCCCTCACTCATTTACATTCGAGGAGTGTTGGTGCCAACTCCATTCAGACACGGACGCCCCCGACTCTGCTTACCTCTCTAAAGTCCGGGACTCGATGCTTACATGTGTAACAGGCACTGGGTTCAAGCACGGCGCAAATCACCCCCATTACAATGTAGAGTATCCCGGTCCGGACCCGACTCCAGCATCTCCACTGGGTCGCCATCATCGAACACTGACCAGCCAACCCATGCGGCATGACGTCACTTGGACGCTGAGGCGCACGCGCAGTCTGCTCCTCTGGAACGATGACGCAAATAGACAAGAGACTGAGGCAATCTTTGACAACTCGCTTAAATCGCGTTGCGATGGCAACGATTGGGATCCTTAACAGGTTTTGGATAGATAATGAATAATGTGTAATATAATCAGGTTCGTAAAAGTATTTTTACAACATTTTTTACGAAACACCGAGTGAGAATTTCAAGTACCTGGGTGTCAACATCTCTAAGGATCTAACCTGGGCTCAACATATCGATGCAGTTATAAAGAGATGACAGCGGCTGTACTTCATTAGGAGATTTGATATGGCACCAAAGACACTTGCAGATTTCTACACAGGTGCTGTGGAGGGCATTCAAACTGGCTGCATCGCCGTCTGGTATGGTGGGGGAGATACTGCACAGGATCGAAATAAACATACAGTTGTAAACTCAATCAGTTCCAGCATGGGCATTAGCCTCCCCAGCATCCAGGACATCTTCAAGGAGCGATGCCTCAGTAAGGTGGCGTCCGTCATTAAGGACCCTCATCACTCAGGTCATGCCTTGTTCTCATTGTTGCCATCAGGGACGAGGTACAGAAGCCTGAAGGTACACATACTTGCTGTAGTTCAGTTTTTTTCTCTATTATTATGTATTACATTGTACTACTGCCGCAAAGACAACTCATTTCGTGACATATGCCGGTGATATTAAACTTGATTCCGATTATGAGTTCTGGAAAGAGCTGTGCATTTTATCCTAATTACACACAGTCGGAGAGGACAGAAATTAAATGTCCAAAGACCGTGTACTCTAGATGACTAATTTCAGACATCCCACCTGCAGAAACTCATTTCAGGGAGGTAGCCCCATATTCCACCGCCCCCCCACCCCCCGTCGACCTCCAAGGATGTATGTATACAGGACAGTTGATTATGAAAGAACACAATAATTTATTTCATCACATATTGAAGCTATTTACACACACACACACACACACACACACATATATATATAAAATTTATAGGCATCTGTTAGTCTCAAGAGACCATGGATTTGCACCTTGGAAAGTTTTCAGGGTGCAGGCCTGGGCAGGGTTGTATGGAAGACTGGCAGTTGCCCATGCTGCAGGTCTCCCCTCTCCACACCACCGATGTTGTCCAAGGGAATGGCAAGGGCCGAAACAGCTTGGCACCAGTGTCATCACAGAGCAGTGTGTGGTTAAGTGCCTTGCTCAAAGACACAATGTGTTACCTTAGCTGAGGCTCGAAGTAGCGACCTTCAGATCACTAGACCAACGCTTTAACCACTTGGCCACACACCAACACACAAGGATTGGCGCGTGGCCAAGTGGTTAAGGCATTCTGTGACGACACCAGTGCCAAGTTGTATGGGTCCTAATGCCCTCTCCTTGGACAACATTGGTGGCGTGGAGAGGGAAGACTTGCAGCTTGGACAACTGCCAGTCTTCCACAAAAAAAATCCTTGCCCAGGCTTGCGCCCTGGAAACTTGCCAAAGGTGCAAATCCATGGTCTATCGAGACTAATGAAGGCTTACTACTACTATATTCCTTGAGTATTTTGTTGGCAGTCTCAATGCTAATAGCTAAATGCTAATGCAAATAGCTTTTCTATTTCTTTTACAAACTTTCCTTGTACTGTGATGTGGCTTGCTTGGCAGATTTGAGCATTTTGCTGGAAGTCTCAACCTCACAGCAGTCTGTGACAATGAATTTGTTAATTCTGCAAGACATCAGATTCACAAGTGTTTTGTGAGACAGCTGACTTCTGAATTCTGTCTTGATGTGACACACCATGCTGAATGCCCTTTCTACATCTCAATTAGAATTTGGCAGGACCAAAACCAGCTTCATCAACTGGCAGAGCTCTTTGCATCTCAACTGCCCTGTGCTCACAGATTTTACTTTGGACAGCTTCCCCCAGAACTCATCAACTGGCAAACTTTTGTAGTTTGACACCAGTCCTTCAAGATTTTAGTTGAGACATAATCCAGGACTTCCAATTGGAGCTTTTCCCTTGCATGTGCCTTGATCACATTTGGAAATCTCTCTGCCAAAGTCAAAATCTGCTCTGGATTCACCTCATCTTGGCTCTCTGTATTGACCACTGACACTCTTGAAACTGTTTTAGGTCTTCTCTTCATTTGGAACTTTTCTCAAAGTAGTAGTAGATGTCAATTCTTCAGGTGACATTGAGAGCTCCTTAGCAGCAGTTTTGGCACAAATGTTGACCAGGTGACTTGGACAGGTAACGCTGTAAATATTAGGGGCCTGTACTTCCACTCTTGATAAGACAGAGTTGTTTTTGCCAATTATCACATTGCAGGTGTCACTGTTAAATCATACACAATTAGACCATTCAAGGCCTTTGTCACGCATGGATGATGCAATGCAGTTGAATATGTTTTCAGCTTTGGTATCACTGCACACTGGCATGTCTACAAATCCAACTGTCACCTTATCCTGTGTTTCATTATAGTACCTGGTTGAAATGGCACATTCCTTCTCACACATGATATCGTTGCTTTCATCAACCAAAATACTGTATGGCCTTGTTTCAGTCCGGATGAACTTGTACAGATCCTCTGAACATTCAGGTTCCAGTAACATGTTCACAATAGCAGCTGTCTTGGTTGATAAGCAGGCGTAGTTTTTTGCTGTTTCTGAATCAGGGAACATTTTCCTGAATAGCTCGCCTGTGTGCTTACACACCTGGAATGGCAGGTTATGCTCAACGATGAAAGATGTAAAGTACACCTCAGCTCTAATGACCTTCTCTGTCAGACTTTGGTTTTCTGCTGAAAAGAACTGCGAAATACTTGAGCAGCCTTCCCTGTGCTTAGCCTCCCTAATATGTTGTGGTCCCTAAAAGAAATAAAAGCATAAGGTGTATCCTTATTATATTGTCTTATGCAGAAAATGTGACATTAAAATATGTATTTATATTATATTATATTACTATGGAGTCGTTTTCTTATTCCATTACAACTTTAAGCAAGTCTACAGGGAGTTTGGCCTCATCACGTAGGACACCAATGGAGTAGCTCCTTAGCAGCCAGCCAGCTAGTTTAAAAAATGTTAGCTATGCTAATGAACGAATGACACCTGTTAAACTCACCTCAACATGTCTTTTACAGTCATTTTACCCACCATGGGCAATAGAAAAGTCACTGTTGCGAACACTGCAGTGAGCAACACTGTCATTATTTTTGACCCCTATTAGGTAGTGGTACATTCCTGGGGTGAAGTACGTTTTATATTTTCTTTTTTTGGAACACTCTGCCATGGCGCTGCAGGACACTAAACTGCACTGATGGACGATGAAAGAGAGAGGGAGGTTGACTGTAAAGCCCGCCCACAGAGAAAACTGATAGGTCTACTTAGCACAAAGAGAGACACCTCTCTCTCTCTCTCTCTCTCTCTCTCTCTCTCTCTCTCTCTCTCTCTCTCTTTCCCCCCCCCCCCCCCCCCCACTTGCTTGCTCTCCAAAAAATTGATTTCCAGGATATTGTATATAATGTGCGGGCATCAGGAAGCCGCTATTAATATGCGGGAGACTCCTGGAACTTCTGTGAGAGGTAGGATGTCATCATTAGTAATTATAAACACGAGAAAATATGCTGAGGCTGGAAATCCAAACACACACAAAATGCTGGAGGAACTCAGCAGGCCAAGTAGCATCTATGGAAAAGAATAAACAGTCAACTTTTCGAGCTGAGACCCTTCATCAGGACTGAGAACCGGCGATGGAAAGCGTGAATCCGGCAGAGGATAACATACAGGACAGGCCCATTATAGGTGGCGGAGAGAGAATCCCAGAGTTGTAGAAGCGACTGGGATAGGGACACTAGGTACCTCCTCAAGATGGAAAGAATGGTGCGTAGGATGCATCAGGAGAAGCAGTCAATTGAATGTGAGAGCCTGGGGTCCTCAGAGGGTCCGATTTGAAAAACTTGAAAACGGATCTGGAAGCCATGTGACACAAGATGGCAGAGAAGAAATGTTGTCAGGAAGGATAGGTGGCTGATGAAGGGTCTTCGCCCGAAACATTGACTGTTTACTCTTTTCCATAGCTGCTGTCTGGAATGCTGAGTTCCTCCACCATTTTGTGTGGATTGCCTACATCTTAGTTATATTCTGAGGATGGGTCTCTTAACAGAAAGCTTTAACTGAGTTCTCTTTCCAATGATGCTGATTGTGGACTGGCTGAGCTGTTCCTGCATTTCTGTTTTAAATGTTTATAGCAGACTGTGGAGGCCTCATATGCCATTCCTGTGCGGAATGTATTCTGTACATTTGCCCATTTCCACATGTCAACCCCCTTGAGAATTAGTTAAATTTGATGTTGCATTAAAAGGCTGGAATATGTGGAATTGAGACGCAGATACATGAGCTTGCATTGGAATTTGTTGGAGCAGTTTTAATGTCTCAGGTCGAAGGTACTTCAACCAGGTTATAATTTAGAATTCTAATTCTTCAGCCCCCCCCCCCCCCCCCCAGGATCTTCACGTGCACTGGAAAACATGCAGCAAAAGGACCGTGATGACTTCTCAGAAGAGTTTGCTCACTCGGTGGATTTCGTACAATTCATGGCCAACATACTCTGGCATTAGCTGGCCAGTGGTGTAATGGCATCTGCACCGGACTTCGAGGAGAGTAGTATGTAATTGATTTACTTGTTTATTTATTATGTTTTATTTATTATTATTTTTTCTCTGTCTGCTAGATTATGTATTGCATTGAACTGCTGCTGCTAAGTTAACAAATTTCACGTCACATGCCGATGATAATAAGCCTGATTCTGATTCTGATGGAGCTAATCAAACAGCTATCCTTCTGAAGAAAATATAATTTTATTCATGAAACTAGAGATACAAAATACCATGCATTCATGTTGGACATCCCAGTACAAGACATACAGTATATCATCATTTTTGACACCACAAAGCCTGTAACTTTGAAGAACCTTAAGAATGCATCAAGAAACTTGGAGTGTGTCATTGGAAACCACTTTGCTTTTTAAATAAATGTAGATAAGATTTCTACTTTTTAACAACTTGTATTTTTCACAGTATGTGGTCATTTATCCCCACTTACTGGCAGAAATCAGTACAGCAGCTAAAGCCACAAACAAGAGAAAATCTGCAGATGCTGGAAATCTGAGCAACACACACAAAATGCTGGAGGAACTCAGTGGGCCAGGTAGCATTACAGTCAATGTTTCAGGCTGAAACCCTTTGGCAGGACTGAGTCCCTCCAGCATTTTGTGTGTGTTATAGTGGCTAAAGTAATGGTTTATCACCTTTCTCATTATTCATTGGCTAAGTATTAGCACATTACCTACGAGATATAATTGTTTTAATTATGTAGCCTATTAGTTAGTTAATCCCTATCTGAGGAATTCTTTTACCTTATCTATAAAAGTGATGGATTTTTCAAAGGCGCCATCTTGGCTTCTTTATTCCTTTGTCTTCATAGCATTGTTTCTCAGCTCTTTATTTAGTTTGGTTAGTACTGGTATGTTTGTTCGTTCTATAAGATAAACTGAAATTTGGAATTATGACTGCTCATCATTCCTGACCCCCGGAAGAACCCTTGGGATCAGAAAATAAACAGAGATCCAAAAACATCCACAGAAATTTGTGAACATGTTCTGAGGTTCACACCTGCAGTAGGTCCACACCAGGTTCAGTCTCAGTGTGGAGTGGTATCAGGTACGGCTGCATCACTGCCCAAACATTTTACTCAATCATTTCCCCTGCAGTTCTTGAGCTAATATACTGTAAGAGACAAACTGAAACTGCCCAAAATATGACTGCAGAATCAGGGTCACTTCAGCTTCAAAAATACAGTTGCAACATAAAGATGAAATATATACTGATTGTTCAAAGACCAAGCTCAAAGTCATAATCATTATGTTCATTATCAGTCCTGACGAAGGGTCTCCACCCAAAACGTTGACTGCTTCTTTCAACGGATGCTGCCTGACCTCCTCAGTTCATCCAGCTGAGGAGTTCATCCAGTTCATCAGTACAAAAAAGTACATCATTATGAAAGTGGTTGTAATTCAGTTAGATTTAGTGTGGTTATGGCAAAAGCAAAATCATGATATGGGAATACAAGATTCTAAATTGCAAATTTACCATGTTGAAATAGGTAGGCTGGAAATGGCCAATTAAAGGTAAATCAGACACTGGGAGATATTTAAGTTGTATATTGAAGAGGTTCAGGATGAATCTGTTCAGCAAAAGTAAAAGGTGGGACTGCCAAAATTAGAGTTTCTTGGATACCACATTGTTTAGAGGTTAAGATAAAATAAAACGAGGAGGTTTATTTAGATATTGACTACTTGGGTGGCAGGGTGGAGATACGTCTCTACCAAAGGAGGTGTAAGGCATTTCTTCCCTCCGCTGGCCTGAAGGTCACCCTTGAGCAAGGCGTAGCTCAAAGGATCAGCTGCACGCTATGTCACTAACCAAAGAATAAGGAAGGTGTAGTGGTGTGTTGTGGGGACAAAAAAGGTAAACCCTGTCAGGTAAATCATGTGGAAAAGTTTCTTATTAAATACTTTGTGACTGTTTACACTGAAGAGTAGGATGATCATGATGATGTTAAGGAAAATATTAAATAGGATTAACATAGAAAAAGAGGAATTATTCAAAGGTTGACCTTTATTGAAAAGAGATAAATCACCAGGTCTGGATGAACTACATCTGAAGCCATTAAAGGAGCAAGGAAGTGAATTGGGAGGCTCCAACCACAATCTCTTTTTTTGTGGCAGGAATGTTGCCTAAAGACGGGAGAAATGCTCACATTGTGGTGTTGTATAAACAGGGAGGGAGGGGGAAAAGCAAATAATTTACAGACCAGTTAGTTTTGAAAAACCATTGGAATTCATTCTGAGAGAGAATATAACCCTTCATGTAAAAATACACAGAATAGTGAAGGACAGTCATAATGAAATTGTTAGATCAGGTCAGATTAATCTGATTAAGCTATTTTGTGGAGGTATCAAGAATAGCAAGTTAAGAAGGTCACAAAGTCTAATATCAGTGGTAGGAAAGGCATTTGAAAAATTTCTGAGGGGCAGGATTAGCGTACATTTGGAAAGTCGGGGGTCGATCACGGATAGTCAGCATGGCTTTCTTGATGAATCTGGCTAACTGAGATTTTGAAGAGGTAACTAAATATCCTGGTGGTAGTGTGGCGATACGTCTCTTCCGAAGGATGCGTAAGGCACCAGCGCGCAGGTCACCCGTGAGCAATGTGTAACACCTGCTTAGCGACCCCCCCCCCCCCCACTCCGATGAAGGTCACGTGAAGCCATGGGATCAGGTGGTGGACAGTCATGAGCAGCTGGTGCATATCACAAGTCCTAGTTATGCGACCAATTATGCCGTGCAGTCAATTTCGGAAGAGTATTGATGATGGCTAGGGTCACCCATCTTGTTTAGACGCTGCCCACAAATAAGTAATGGCAAACTACTTCTGTAGAAAAATATGCCGAGAATAATCATGGTCAAATGACCATAATTGGCCGTATCATCTGACTCAGCACATAATCATGACGATGAACTAAGTATATTGATGAGGGCAGTGTGGGATAGGGTTTTCAGTGAGGCTTTTGATAAGGTCCCATATGGAAAGTGTGCAAAATTTGTAAACTGCACCCAAAAAAGTGATGTACCATAGGGATTGGGGTGAGGACATTTCAAGTCAAGTCAAGTCAAGTTACTTTTTATTGTCATTTCGACCATAACTGCTGGTACTGTACACAGTAAAAACAAGACAATGTTTTTCAGGACCACGGTGTTACATGAAATAATACAAAAACTACACTGAAACTATGTAAAACAACAGAAAAACTACACTAGACTACAGACCTACACAGGACCGCATAAAGTGCACAAGAGAGTGCAGGCAGTACAATAAATAATAGTACAATAAAGGCAATAGGCACAGTAGAGGGCAGTAGGTTGGTGTCAGTCTAGGCTCTGGGTATTGAGGAGTCTGATGGCTTGGGAGAAGAAACTGTTACACAGTCTGGTTGTGAGACCCCGAATGCTTCGGTGCCTTTTGTCAGATGGCAGGAGGGAGAAGAGTTTGTATGAGGGGTGCATGGGTCCTTCATAATGCTGTTTGCTTGGCAGATGCAAAGTGTGGTGTAAATGTCTGTAGAAGAGAGACCCCGTTGATCTTCTCAGCTGACCTCACTATCTGCTGCAGGGTCTTACGATCCAAGATGGTGCAATTTCCAAACCAGACAGTGATGCAGCTGCTCAGGATGCTCTCAATACAACCTCTGTAGAATGCGGTGAGGATGGGGGGGGGGGGGGGGTGGGAGATGGACTTTCCTCAGCCTTAGAACATAGAACATAGAATAGTACAGCACATTACAGGCCCTTCGGCCCACAATGTTGTGCCAACCCTCAAACCCTGCCTCCCATATAACCCTCCACCTTATATTCCTCCATATACCTGTCTAGTAGTCTTTTAAACTTCACTAGTGTATCTGCCTCCACCACTGACCCAGGCAGTACATTCCACGCACCAACCACTCTCTGAGTAAAAAAAACCTTCATCTAATATCCCCCTTGAACTTCCCACCCCTTACCTTAAAGCCATGTCCTCTTGTACTGAGCAGTGGTGGCCTGGGGAAGAGGCGCTGGCTATCCACTCTATCTATTCCTCTTAACATCTTGTACACCTCTATCATATCTCCTCTCATCTTCCTTCTCTCCAAAGAATAAACCCTAGCTCCCTTAATCTCTGACCATAATGCATACTCTCTAAGTCAGGCAGCATCCTGGTAAATCTCCTCTGTACCCTTTCCAATGCTTCCACATCCTTCCTATAGTGAGGTGACCAGAACTGGACACAGTACAGCCTTCACAGAAAGTAGAGACTCTTCTGGGCTTTCATTGCTATGGAGCTGGTGTGGAGGGACCAGGTGAGATTCTCTGCCAATTTGGTGCACTTAACGATCTCCACGGAGAAGCCGTTGATGTTCAGTGGAGAGTGGTCGCTCCCTGCATCCTGAAGTCAACCATCTCTTTTGTTTTGTTCACATTCAGAAACATGTTGTTGGCTTTGCACCAGTCTGTTAGCCACTGCACCTCCTCTCTGTAAGATGACTCGTCGTTCTTGCTGATGAGACCCACCACGGTCATGTCATCGGTGAACTTCATGATGTGGTTTGAGCTGTGTGTTGCAGCACAGTCGTGGGTCAGCAGAGTGAACAGCAGTTGACTGAGCACGCAGCCCTGGGGGGCCCCTGTGCTCAGTGTGATGGTGTTGGAGATGCTTCCGATCCAGACTGACTGAAGTCTCCCAGACAGGGAGTCTAGGATCCAGTTGAAGAGGGAGATGTTCAGGCTCAGTAGACTCAGCTTTCCAATCAGTTTCTGAGGAATGATTGTGTTGAATGCTGAACTGAAGTCTATGAACAGCATTCGAGTGTACGTGTCTTTTTTGTCCAGGTGGGTTAGAACCAGCTGGAGGGTGATTGCAATGGTGTGGTCTGTAAAACGGTTGGGACGGTACGCAAACTGCAGGGGGTCCAGTGAGGGGCACAGCAGGGTCTTGATATGCTTCATGACGAGCCTCTCAAAACATGATGATGAATGTGAGTGCAACAGGGCAGTAGTTATTGAGGCAGGACATTGAAGACTTCTTCAGCACGGGGACGATGGTGGTGGCCTTGAAGCATTTTGGAGTGACAGCGCTGTTCAGGGAGATGTTGAAGATGTCAGTGAGAACATCTGCCAGCTGGTCTGCACATCCTCTGAGCACTCTGCCAGGAATATCGTCTGGTCCAGCAGCCTTCCGTGGGTTGACCCTGCACAGGGTTCTCCTCACATCGGCCACGGTGAGACACAGCACCTGGTCATTTGGAGAATGGGTGGTCTTCCTTGCTGCCACGTCATTTTTGGCCTCAAAACGAGCATAGAAGTTGTTCAGCGCATCTGCGAGGGAGGCATCACCTGCACAGTCAGGTGATGTTGTCCTGTAGTTGGTGATGTGTTGAATGCCCTTCCACATACGCCGCGTGTCACCGCTGTCCTGGAAGTGGCTGTGGATTCACTGGGCGTGTGCACATTTTGCCATTCTGATGGCCTGGGACAGTTTGGCTCTCGCTGTTGTTAGGGCTGCCCTGTCACCTGCTCTGAAGGCAGAGTCAGGGGTTTGCTGTTTGTTATGTAAAGGCAGTCCACGGACTGCACTGCTGAGAGCTACCTGTAAGCCCATTTTTCTGTAAGCCAACTGCATCCATTTTTTATAGATACCCATATCATATCACTCTACATGCACTTGATGTAATGCTTTTTCATTTCATTGAACAATCACCCTGACACTACACGTAACTGCCTCTCAAAGTCCAATGCTATGTCCCCATCATGAAAGGTGAAAATGTGTAAGGAAGACCAACAGGGCTCTGGTGAATCTGTGCAGTGGATGCAATGGATTGCGGAAGTGTTGATGAACTCCAACCATACCATCGACTTCAGAGGACGATGGAGACAGGAGATCATCGATGGCCTATGCTCTACTGGGGGATAAGAGCCCACAAAAAAAGAAAAAGGCTACACATAATTAAATTAATGGAATATATATTCTATCCAATCATTAATAAATACACGAGACATGTTATTACTAGCTTGAAAAATACTTTAATGGCAGAGCTTATGTAAAGTTGGTTTTCTGTAAATCAGGTGATACTTAACCCAGGAAGCCCTGCACATTGATGATTCAGATATCAATAGCAGAGTTAGAAAGAATACATCTGCAGCTGATATGAAAATTGGTGATGTTGATATCATTGATGGCAATCTCAAACTACAGATTGACATTGATTGGCTGCTAAGCACAGCAATGGCACATTTACTTCTGACAGTTGTGAGGTGATGCATTTTGGGGAAGGGGGCAAATAAAATTATACCTTGAATGGCAGGGCCTAGGGAATATTCTGAAACAAAGGAACTTTGGTGTACCCGAAGGTGGTAGCAGATAGGCAGGGTGGTGGAGAAAGCACAACATTTGTCTGCTTATATAGAATATTAAAATATTACAACTTTATATGATATTAATTATGCCATACGATATAGGAGTGGAAGTAAGTCTGTTCCTCCAGTTCATCATGACTGAACCATTTTCCCTCAGCCCCAATCTCCTGCCTTCTCTATCTCCCAGTAATCGAGAATCTATCAACCTCTGTGTTAAATATATTGAAGACTGGCATTCACTTCCTGTGGCAACATATTCCATAGATTCACTACGCTCTGTCTAAAGAAATTCCTCCTCATCTCTGTTCTAAAAGGATGCCCCACTAATCTGAGGCTGTGTCCTCTGGTCTTAGACTCTCCCACCATAGGAAACATCCTCTCCACATCCACTCTATCAGAGCCTTTCAACATTCGATACATTTCAATTAGTTAACCCCTTATCCTTCAGAATTCCAGTGAGTACACACCCAGAGCCATCGAACACTCTTCAAGTGACAAGTCATTCAATCCTGGAATCTCCTTCTGAATCTCCTTTGAACCCTGTCCAATGTCATCATAACCTTTCTTAGATAAGGAACCCAAAATTGCACACAATACTCCAAGTGGGCCCTCACTAGTGCTTTATAAAGTCTCAGCATTACATCCTTGCTTTTATATTCTAGTCCTCTTGAAATGAATTCTTCCAGAAATTCCAGCCATTGCTGATCATCCTTGCCAGTGTTCTTAGGCTGCAACTGTAACATTGTGTGCTCTTCGGAATGACAAATTGGAGGGCAGCAAATCATTGCAATGCAAAGATTGCAGAGGGCCTTCACCAGAATCTTAAAGATTCAAAATTCAATATGTTGTCTAGGGTGGAATGTTTCTGTTATGGGGAGAGACTAGATAAGCTGAACTCATTTTCTTTGGATCAGAGAAGGCTGAGAGTGGACTTGATGTGGATGTTCAATTTCATGAGAGGGACAGATAGGGTAAAACATAGGCAAGAAAACATAGCAACAGAGAAGTAACACACACAGAATGCTGGAGGAACTCAGCAGGCCAGGCAGCATCTATGGAAAAATGTACAGTTGATGTTTCGGGCCGGGACCCTTCAGCTTGATTGGAGAAAAACATGAGGAGCCAGAGTAAAAGGGTTGGGGGAGGGGAGAGAGAAACCACAAGGTGAGAGGTGAAACCAGGAAGGGGGAGGGGTGAAGTAAAGAGCTAGGAAGTTGATTGGTGAAAGAGATACAGGGCCAGAGAATCTAATAGGAGAGGACAGAAGGCCATGGAAGAAAGGAAAAGAGGGGAGGAGCACCAAAGGAGGGCAATGGGCAGGCAAGGTAACAAGGTGAGAGAGGGAAATGGGAATGAGGAATGGAGGTGGGGTGGGCATGACCAGAAGTTCGAGAAATCAATGTTCATGCCATCAGGTTGGAGGCTACCCGGACGGAATATAAAGTGTTGCTCCTCCAGCCTGAGTGTGGCCTCATAGCGACAGTAGAGGAGGCCATGGATGGACATGTCAGAATGGGAATGAGAAGTGGAATTAAAATGGGTGGCCACTGGGAGATCCTGCTTTTTCTGAAGAGCGGAGCATAGGTGTTTGGAGAAGCGGTCTCCCAATCTATGTTGGGTCTCACTGATATACAAGAGGCCACACCAGGAGCACCAGATATCTCCCCAACAGACTCACAGGTGAAGTGTCGCCTCACCTGGAAGGAACGTTTGAGGCCCTAAATAGTAGTGAGGGTGGAGGTGTAGGGAGCAGGTGTAGCACTTGTTCCGCTTGCAAGGATAAGTGCCAGGAGGGACATCAGTTGGGAGGAATGAATGGACAAGGGAGTCAACTAGGGAGCGATCCTTGTGGGAAGCAGAAAGTGGGGGGGGGGGGTGGGGGGACAGAAAGATGTGCTTGGTGATGGGATCTCATTGGAGATGGCAAGAGAAGTGTTGAAGACCCAAGGGCATAGCTTTGAGATGAAGAATAGAGGTTTAGAGATATCTCTATTCAACAGCATCTGGATAAACCAGGGGTTCCCAGCCTTATATGCCAAGATCCCCTACATTATTTGAGGAGTCCATGGACCCCAGGTTGGGAACCCCTGCATATACCCCTTGAAATGATAAGGCTTTGTAAACTAGGGACTAAGTGCTGGTGAAAGAGATTAGTATAGGTAGGAACCTGATGTTCATCATTGATCATTGAAAACTACCTTAACTATCTCTGCACCAGTTGTGTTAAATGGTCTTTCCTGCTGTCCTTGTTCTGCATGTGACCATTCTGGTAATTGTTGATTGCTCATGGCTGTTTGCATTATTGTCCTGTAAATTGTTGGTTGCTGTTTGTAGTTTAGGTTTTCAGAAATAAAATGGTGGAGGTGTTTTTTGTTTCAGAAAAGCAATGTCAGCTCATTTATTGAACACCAGAAACTTAAAACAAAGTGTCCTGAAAGTTGTTTACATAATTACATCAAAGTCAAACCCACGTCTTAAAGTGAACCCCAACTGAAACTGACATTGTGAGCCTGTCTGGAGCTCGGACAAGCTGCCCAGCTCAGGTCCAAGTGGAAGAACAGCAAGCAGCTCTGGCTCGGCCAGAGGTGTGTTGACATGCTCATGGACACACCATGATGCCAGGAGGATGGTAGTGGAATCCTCCAAATCTTGGTGGGCTGGTTAAAGGCCATCTACAGAAAGACATTCAGGTTTACCCCTCTTATCGCTGTCTGGTGTGGGTGGGGCTGCTGCACAGGACAGAATGAAGCTACAGAAAGTTGTTAAAATTAGCACCATCTTGGGTACTAGCCTCCATGGTATCCAAGACATCTTAAAGGAGCAGTGATTCAGAAATGCGTGTGTGGGACTGGGTAACAAATGGGAGTGGTGGCCTCATTAAAACGTCAGTAATCACCACATGCGTGGCAACCACCATTGGGCAGGGATCGTATGGAGGGGCAAAGCCCAGACCAGCATACAATGCCAAAGCTTTCCTTGCTGGTGTTATGCCTGCAGCCCCCTCCTTTGTGAGAATCGCAAGATCACTGTTGGGTTGGGTCAAAGGGGCCCAGGAAATGAGGGATGGGCGTGCGGAATGCCTCGTTCCCCGGCGATGAAAAGCAACGAGACATGGCCATTGTCTCCTGGAGACAATGTTTGTGGATTGGGGACTATGCTACGTGCAAGCCCTTGGGCAAAGTGGGCTGGTTGAGAGAGAGATTGCATCACCCCCAACCTGATTGACATCTACTACCCTGCGAGTCAGGATAAAAGAGGGGCTGTAGGAACAGCCCTTCAGACACACCAGAAGAAACACTATCGCTCCCGTGATATTGGGAAGCCATTCGAAGGAGGCCACGTGCGTTCAGTTCCGTTAAAGAAAGGGGGACTGGTGGCTTGCAACACGGAGAACGGCTTCTATCAGTTACGGGGAAACCCACTCCCCGACTAAAATGATCGGCATCATAAAAGACCCGGGCAAGTTAACGTCTCTCTCTCTAACAACCAAAATGCTGCAGCTTGAACGATCTAACAGTGACTTTTATATTTCCATCGGACAATACATTATCCCCTAGACAACAACAGAGCTATTTCTTATTGGTTATTATGATACCCGCGTTTAAAATTTAGTATTGACTACGTATATTATCTGTGTGTGTTTGCATTGATATTCGTTTTGTGTATTTTTATCAATAAATACTGTTAAAAATAGTACCATCAGACTTCAACGGACCTCTCTATCTTTGCTGGTAAGTGACCCAGTTACGGGGTTCGTAACACTGGAAAAATCAGCCTTTGTGGTTTCTAGCTTTTCTGGGTCCCGTCTACATGCACGGGCCAGTTGTAGAAATGTGCTGCTCAATCTCATGTTTGTGACCGTAGTGGAGAATGTGAGCTTGGTGAGGTTTGGGAATTCGCCCAGTGTGGTGTACTACATATACCTGTCTCGACACGCCCCCTGCTGACTGTTCCTGTGGCCCCTCCCACTGACCGTGGCTCCTCCCACAGACCCCAGTATAAAGGCGATTGAGGCCTGAGCCCGGCCCTCAGTCTCCAGGATGTAGAATTGTGGTCAACTACTGCTTGATCTTTCTTCCAGTCAATAAAAGCCGATATCTCGCCTTCACGTCTCAGAGAGTTATTGATGGTGCATCACCCAGTAGTCGAGTAAACTCATACGCAGTGGTGCATGCGATTGACGGAGTCGTTGTGGAGAACTTACTGGGGGAGATGGGGAACAACTCATTGAACACCAAAAACTCAAAACAAAGCACACTATAAGTTATTTACATAATTACCTCATCACATCAGACCCGCCTCTTAATATAGAACATAGAATATAGAATAGTACAGCACAGTACAGGCTGTTCAGCCCACAATGTTGTGCCGACCCTTAAACCCTGCCTCCCATATAACCCCCAACTTAAATTCCTCCATATACCTGTCTAGTGGTCTCTTAAATTTCACTAGTGTATCTGCCTTCACCACTGACCCAGGCAGTGCATTCCACACACCAACCACTCTCTGAGTAAAAAAAACCTTCCTCTAATATCCCCCTTGAACTTCCCACCCCTTACCTTAAAGCCATGTCCTCTTGAATTGAGCAGTGGTGCCCTGGGGAAGAGGCACTGGCTGTCCACTCTATCTATTGCTGTTCATATCTTGTATACCTCTATCATGTCTCCTCTCATCCTCCTTCTCTCCAAAGAGTAAAGCCCTAGCTCCCTTAATCTCTGATCATAATGCATACTCTCTAAACCAGGCAGCATCCTGGTAAATTTCCTCTGTATCCTTTCCAATGCTTCCACATGCTTCCTATAGTGAGGCAACCAGAACTGGACACAGTACTCTGTGTGTCCTAATCAGAGTTTTATAGAACTGCATCATTACCTCGTAACTCTTAAACTCTATCCCTCGACTTATGAAAGCTAACACCCCATAAGCTTTCTTAACTACCCTATCTATCTGTGAGGCAACTTTCAGGGATCTGTGGACATGTACCCCCAGATCCCTCTGCTCCTCCACGCTACCAGATCCTAATCCTACCATTTACTTTGTACTCTGCCTTGGAGTTTGTCCTTCCAAAGTGCACCACCTCACACTTCTCCAGGTTGAACTCCATTGACCACTTCTCAGCCCACTTCTGCATCCTATCACTGTCTCTCTGCAATCTTCGGCAATCCTCTACACTATCCACACCACCACCGACCTTTGTGTCTTCTGCAAACTTGCCAATCCACCCTTCTACCCCTACATCCAGGTCATTAGATAGATAGATAGATAGATACTTTATTCATCCCCATGGGGAAATTCAACTTTTTTTTCCAATGTCCCATACACTTGTTGTAGCAAAACTAATTACATACAATACTTAACTCAGTAAAAAAATATGATATGCATCTAAATCACTATCTCAAAAAGCATTAATAATAGCTTTTAAAAAGTTCTTAAGTCCTGGCGGTTGAATTGTAAAGCCTAATGGCATTGGGGAGTATTGACCTCTTCATCCTGTCTGAGGAGCATTGCATCGATAGTAACCTGTCGCTGAAATTGCTTCTCTGTCTCTGGATGGTGCTATGTAGAGGATGTTCAGAGTTTTCCATAATTGACCATAGCCTACTCAGCGCCCTTCGCTCAGCTACTGATGTTAAACTCTCCAGTACTTTGCCCACGACAGAGCCCGCCTTCCTTACCAGCTTATTAAGACGTGAGGCGTCCCTCTTCTTAATGCTTTCTCCCCAACACGCCACCACAAAGAAGAGGGCACTCTCCACAACTGACCTATAGAACATCTTCAGCATCTCACTACAGACATTGAATGACGCCAACCTTCTAAGGAAGTACACACAATAAAAATAAAAATAAAAAATAAAAATCACAAAAAGTAGAGGTCCCAGAACAGATCCTTGTGGGACACCACTAGTCACAACCCTCCAATCTGAATGTACTCCCTCCACCATGACCCTCTGCCTTCTGCAGGCAAGCCAATTCTGAATCCACCTGGCCGAACTTCCCTGGATCCCATGCCTTCTGACTTTCTGAATAAGGTTACTGTGTGGAACCTTGTCAAATGCCTTACTAAAATCCATGTAGATCACATCCACTGCACTACCCTCATCTATATGCCTGGTCACCTCCTCAAAGAACTCTATCAATCTTGTTAGACATGATCTGCCCTTCACAAAGCTATGCTGACTGTTCCTGATCAGACAATGGTTCTCTAAATGCCCATAGATCCGATCTCTAAGAATCTTTTCCAACAGCTTTCCCACCACAGACATAAGGCTCACTGGTCTATAATTACCCGGACTATCCCTACTACCTTTTTTGAACAAGGGGACAACATTTGCCTCTCTCCATTCCTCTGGTACCATTCCCATGGGCAACGAGGACATAAAGATCCTAGCCAGAGAAGTGAACCCCAACCCAATGTCAGTGGTTGTGAATTCTGTACATTTCCACCAATTACATTACCCTACAGTAGTACTTGATGAAAGTGAGAATGCTGGAGAAACTAGCGGTTGACATGGTTCTGTCATGGTCCTGGTTGGCATTTCCCACCTTTTCCCTTTCCTCCCTAATTGGTCCTTAATCCCAACACTTGATTCCCAATCTTTCCCAATTCCTCTCAATCAGCAGCACCTGGTTTCCATTAACCACCAGAGGATAAGACCCCGACAGCTCCAGTCAGTCCTTATCAGGTTGTTGGTTGACTCTCAGAAAGAGAGGAACCTTGCTCCAAGTCTTCAACCCCGTATCTCTTTGTGAATCAAGCCTCCCTAGTCCTGACTCAGCCTGGTCTTGATTCTGCACTTGCTACGGAGATTCTGCTTCCCGATCCTGCCTCTGTGTCAGAGTCCTGCACTTGGGTTTGTTCTTCCTGCCATGTCCCTGTAACAGGCTCTGTGTTACATGAGGAAGGGAAATAGCTGATCACATCCTTCTGTTACTCCAGGAGTAGATAGTGTTGTTTCTTATTTTGGCAATGACTTGAGCAAAGTCCAAAGCAATAACTGGGTTACCATTTCTGCCTGATTTGACTGCTAGTCTGTGTGAGGGAGGAACCAAAAGCCCTAGAAAGTCACTCCAGCAATGGCACCGTGATGAAGTGTTGGTTCTTCTGCCTCTGTTGATATTTGTACAGATGAAGTAACCCACTGGGAAAATTGACCTCTCCCATCTCGATGGCTGCATCCATTGGAGCTACAGAGGGTGTTTGCTGATTTTCCACAGCTGTTCCAGGACTGACAAAGGTCCTGAATCATTCTGTCAGGATTAGACCTGACCTGGGTTCATTACACCAACACTGCTATAGAGGGTCAGAGCAACTTGTGGGGGCCATGAAGGATGAGATTCGGACCATGCTGGAGCTGTGAGTCATCGAGCCTTCAAATAGTGAGTGGAGCAGTCCTACTGTTGTCCCCAAGAAGGATGATACCAAGGTTATGCATTGATTTCCATAAGTTGAATGCCATTTCATTATTTGATGCTTATCCTATGCCCCATATTGACGGCCCACTGGAAAGGGAAAACTGTATTACTTCATTGGACCTTTGTAAAGGCAATTCAGCTGCATGACCAATCAAACCCCTCGTTGTCTTTCGCACACCCCTGGATCTATTTCAGTTCACAGTGACACCCTTTGGTCTTCATGGTGTACCAGCAACCTCCCAGCGGCTGATGGATTGAGTGCTCCAGGAATGGAGTGAGGAATGCAGTGCGGCCTACCTGGATGGCGAGCTTGAGATGGTCAGACCACTTGGACCATCTGCGCAGGGTCCTGGGGAATAATCGTGCTGCCAGTGTCACCCTCAATCTATGTTTATACAAAAATGTGAGTTGGCAAAAAGGTAAGCCAGATACCTTGGCTACCAGCTGGGATGTGGAGAGCTTCGACCACAGATGGACAAAGTGGAAGTGATCCACAACTGTCTTTAACCTCACGCCAAGAGGTAAGTGAAATCCTTCCCAGCTCTGGTAGTGTGGTATTGCAGGTTCAATCCCCAATTCACCACTGTGGCTGCACCTCTGACTAATCTTAAAGGGAAGTTTGTAAGCAGCCCAGTGATGTGGACCAGTGAGTGTGAGAACAGTTTTCAACACTCAAAGCTCAAATCTGTTCTTCTCCTATTCTCCAGAACTCAGATTTGACAAATAATTCCTTGTCCAAGGTGGATACCTCAGGAGTAGACACTGAAGCAGTGCTGGCCCAAAGAGAACCTGGAGAAGAGCGACCCGTCCTTTACCTGAGCCAAAAGCTCCTCCCAAGGGAAACCAGGTATTCCACCATTGAAAAGGAGTGTCTGGCCATTGAGTGGGCCCTTGTCAGTCTTCGGTACTACCTTCTTGGTGAGGGTTTGGCCGTTACACAGACCACAGAGCGTTGACATGGATACAGACAATGAAATACCTTAAAGCTGGAGTAACTCAGTGGTACCTGGAGCTCCAACCCCTCGAATTCTGTGTCCATCATTAAGACGGTTACTGCAAACTACCTCTCTTGGTTGCGGAACATTGTTGCCACCAGAGAGGAGGGTGGTAATGTGACAGAGGGCACCTGGTAAATGCACTCTGTACTTCTGTCATTCTGTTGTTACGCTGAGTGTGAGCACTTCAACATCTTCCCCGCTATATTCTCACAGTTGGTCCTAAACAGAGTTGATATATTTGGGTTGGCTTTATGTTGACTTTCCCACCATACACAGTGGAACCCTTCATTTCTTTAGTAATGGGGATCTGTAAATGTGTATGTGGTGAACTAGATATACCTGTCTGACTGCTCCTGTGGCTCCTCCCAAGACCCTGCTGACTACCCCTGTGGCTCCTCCCACAGACCCCTGTATAAAGGCGACTGTGGCCTGCTGCTCTCCCTCATTTTCCCCAGGATGTAGTGTTGTCCTTCAGTCAATAAAAGCCGATATCTCACTTCCTAAGTCTCGGCGTGAGTTATTGATGGTGCATCAGTGTATATATTATATGTTCACTGCATTTGAAGTAGATATTTCTACTTATTCTGTAATATGATTGTAACTACATTGTGCGGTACATCTTACCCCAATTCATGTGGAGTTTTAAGTTAACTGGATAATTAAAGTTGGTGTATTCTGGTGGCTAAAAGAGAGGGATGGAGGGAGAGAGAGGGAGATAGAGAGGGGGGGTGGGGAGAGAGAGAGAGACATCACACAGGCCAAGTATAAGTATAGATTTTCTTTCTGGTAGATAACTTTTTTGTAAATATTGGCAGTTTTTGCTATTTTCACTAATTTTTGTAAGTTGCATGTCTGACGCACTGAAAATACACCTTCGCGCAAAAGTGCTAAGCAACTCCTGTCATCTTTTCTTGGGCCAGACATTCCACTTATCATAACCAGCACAACTCGAGGATGCGCTGGGGGGCAGCCCACAAGTGCCACCAACATAGCATGCTCATCATGTTGACAGAACCACACATCAACAGCAAAACAAGTCCTGTTCTCCACACCCACACAAACCCCAGGACAAGCCATTTCTAGAACTTCAGCCCCAGAGGACTCGTGGTCATCGTGCCTTAAACTTCTCTGGTGAACTCGAAGATTCACAGACCTAGGGCTTCAGCCAGAAGACAAGGGGAGACCTTATAAAATTATGAGTCACAGACAGGGTAGACTGCCAGAACCTTTTCCCCAGGATAGACATATCAAATGTTGGAGGGCATAGGTTGAAGGTGAAAGGGAGTAAATTTCTTAGAGATTGGCATGTACCTGGAATGTGCTACCATGGTTGATAGTGAAAGCAGATAGCAAGGCACATGAAAACACAGTGAATGAAGAGATATGGATCAAGCAGAAAGGATCGCTTTAAATTGACATCATGCTCAGCACAAACATCATTGGGCAAAGGGCCTGTTCTGTTCTATGTTCTTCTTTGCAGTTAATACATGGATACGACAAGTGCGTTGAGCAGGAAAAGAGGGCTGGAGGAGTGAAGTGGCATTATTTTGTGGGTAGAAAAGACAGGCTTTCCAATGGACACTGTTGCAGTTGAGGGAGGTCCAATGTTTTTAATATCCAATATCAATACTCAAATAATTTATGTCAGTCTTCTGTGAGATTTTACACAATATAATGAATTTCCTAGTAAACCTAGGCAGTTTAAAGTGAGAAGGAAATGTAAAGAATTTGTACCCTGTTAGGGTGTGTTATGGAATATAGCAAATATTAATTTCAACAGCCACCAGTTCTCAGATTTGAATGTAGATTGAGTTTAAAATGCAGCTCAGAACAGTGGTGTTCTTGGAGCTGCAGACTGGGGTCGATTGTGAATCAATAAAAACACCCACAGACCTGACAAAAATGTCAACTGTACTTTATCCATAGATGTTGCCTGGCCTGCTGAGTTCCTCCAGCATTTTGTGTGTTACTCATTGATCTGAGATGTCTGCACATGCATGAATACAGTTCTGAGATAATGGTGATCACCCTTCATTTAGGGTGTCTGTGTTAGTGTGAAGATTGTGGTGTTTGAAAATTATATTTAACTCAAAGGAAGCATTGTAACTAGATAATTCTCCTGCTGTTACCTTTGATCTTTAGCAAATAAAATACCATGTAATATTGGATCAGGGAATCTCATCTTCCAAGAGTGTCTCCAGTTTAATATCTGCTTATTTTGCTGAATAAAGATTTCTATATCACCAGCTTGTGTCTCTCATGACTTTGTTCAGTCACAACAGAGCCCATCTCCAGCAGCACACACAGCCTTATCCCAGCTCTTTCCGAACATACACTCCACTTCACCTTTAGACATCCACCTTAAATTCTAGATTATTAAGTAAAACAGATGGCAAAGCATCACGATTTCTGATGAATTGCATGCCAGGTTATCAGTGTTTTGCTATAATTGTTCTTTACTGTACACCCAGAGCAGTACTTATCATCAATATACTGGTTGCTCCTGTCTTGTATCTGGACACTATAACCAGGATATTTGTTGGCGTGCATATTGGTAATGTTGCAAGCAGGTCAGTTACAGGCAATTTCTCATTTCAAGCTAGAATTCAGCTTGTTGCTGATGGGACATTCACAAGTGAATATGTTAGTGCACCTAGGTAAGATGCCATTGAAAATTAATCTGCATCTTAATGCTTTGCAAGGCAAAACTATAGGTACAATCAGAGGTGGAAATAGTGAAGAGACATTTGATTCAATGTGGCTTTGTGTTCAATTCATAAATACGAGAAAGTCTGCAGATGCTGGAAATCTAAAGCCACACACACAAAATGCTCAGCAGTTCAGGTAGCATCTAAGGAAATGAAAAAGCACTCGATGTTTCAGGCTGAGACCCTTCGTCAGGACTGGAAAGCGAGGGGGAAGACTTCAGAATGAAAAGGTGGGGGGAGGGGAAGGAGACAGTGTAAGGGGTGGTAAGTAAAGGAGGTGAAGCAAGATAGATAGAAGGTGACAGGTGAGTAGGAACGGTAAAGGGTTGCCATTGGAGAAAAGAGGAGGAGAAGTGGACCCGGGGGATGACAGGCAGGCAAACAGAAGTAAGAAGGCAGAATGGGGAAGAGAAGAGGTGAAGGGGAGGGATTTTTTTCTTAACTCGGAAGGAGAATTCAATATTCATGTCATCAGGCTGGAGGCTGCACTGACAGAATATAAAGAGTTACTCCTCCACCCTGAAGGTGGCCTCATCTCTGCACAAATTTGAGTTGCCTTTATTTCTAACATCCTTCACATACATGAGGAGTAAAAATCTTTACATCTACCTCTAAGTGCGCAATAGGCATAGTGATTTATAATAAGTAGAATAGTAAATGTAACATAGAAATACACTCAAATCAGCGTGAGTTAATCAGTCTGATGGTCTGGTGGAAGGAGCTGTTCCAGAGCCTGGTGTTGGGTTTTATGCTGCAGTACCGTTTCCCGGACGGTAGCAACTGGAACAGAATGTGGTTGGGGTGACTCGGGTCTCCAATGATCCTTTGGGCCCTTTTGTAAATGTCCTGAATTGTGAAGTTCACAACTACAGATGTGCCGGGCCATCAACTGACATGTGGGAATGGGAATTGGAATTAAAATGTTTAGCCATCAAGAAGTTGCTCTTTTGGTGGATGGAATGGAGGTGCTCGATGGGGCATTTCTCCACTTTATGACAGGTCTCGCCAATGTTGGACAGGCTACAATGGGAGCACTGGGCACAATTGCAATCAATTGCATACAGTACAAAATGTTTGTCCTAATCACACATTCCAATTAATTTTACTGCCTTCTATTATTTCCCAATTGTATATTCTGACTTGTGGGATGAATTTCACTGCTTCATAATGGAACCTTACTTATTCACACCTACTTAGATAATGATCAGGAGGATGTATTCATTTGACTGAAAGGTATATGACAGAGTACTTAGAGAGCACCAATAAACAAGATTATCTGGGAGAGAGAATGATGAAGCAACAACTGATGGTGTCCAGGGAAAACAGGAAACAATTAGCTGTGGAAACAAATGATCAAAATCTATTTCTCTGCTCTGGCAGTTTAAGCTCATATTTTGGTAGAGGCAATGCCACCTCTTTAAACATCATTACCTTCATAATTGATAAATTCTTTGACAATATATGTACTTTGATAATTCATCGTGTGTTACATGTGCTATGTGTTCTTCTGTGCTTTACACCCTCAGAGAAACATTGTCTTGATTCTACATACATTATATGGTTATATGTTATATACATATACTGCATATAGTTAAATTTCAATAAACCTTCCTTAGTAATAAATTATTACTAATGTAATTCAGAACATTTCCCCAACTAAGCTAGAGAATTTACTGTAGATGGCTGAGAAAAAAAAGAGAAGTGCCCAATTCAGTCCTTGCAGCCAAGAAGCATGAAGCCTTGGGCACTACTTTGAATAATTAAGACCAAAAATTTTTTGAAGCAAGTGGAACTTTTTTTTGCTCAGGATGAATCTGAAGCTTAACTGGGAAGCACAATTGTAATATTTAATAGAAATGATTATATTTGCACTGTTTCACTAAGTTTCTTGAAATTTATACACAGAAAGGCATGCACTCAAATAAATTGATTCAAGCATCCATCAAGAAGGATTAGTAATTGTTGTTTAAACAAAGTGCATGTAGTTATAAGAAAATACAGAGTTCTTTATTTTCTGGGTTAAGATAATAAATTAAAAAAATTACCTATTAATGAATCACTTAAATATTTGAAACAAATAAATGACATTTAGAGAATTTAGTATGATAAAAATTTCACCTTTTCATTTTTAGAATGCTATGGAAATGAACTGGTCAGTGGATAAATCTAAAAAAAACATTGAAGATGGGCAGACTGAAGCAACGGTTACAATAGGCTTGGCAATTTCCAAGTGTGAATTTTTATCAAGGACGAGAACAGAAAAGGAGCACAGACTGAGATTCAACACCCTCCTCTTAAAGATGCAAGGTTCTTTTTTTAAAGTTTCAAGTCAGCAGCAACTCAATCAACAGGTCTAATGTGACATAAGAATACTGTGCAGATGCTGGAGATCTGGAGCAACTCAGAAAATGCAGTAGGCACTGCAGGTCAGGCAGCATCTACAGATTCAGGACTGGGAAGGAACAGGGGAGAAGCCAGAACAGAAGGGTGGAGGGAGGGGGTGGACTGGGAGCTAGCACGTAATAGCAGTAGGTGAAGGGAGTGGGTATAATAAGTTTGGAAGTGATTGGTGGAAGTGACAAAGGGCTGAAGATGGAAAGGGTGGTGGACCATGGAACAAAGGGAAGGAAGTGAGCAAAGAACTGAAGGGAGGAATGTGTTATGTAATGGGAAATTGAAAAGGCAAGAGAAAGAGAAGCGGTAATGGGGCCAGTGGGAACGGGAAAACAAAAGGCTGAGACAGAAAGGAGTGGTTATCAGGAGCTGGAGAAATTGATGTTCATACCATCATTTGGAGATTACCAAGATGGAATATGAGGTGCTATTCCTCTAATTGACATCTGGCCTCACTTTGACAGTATATGAGGCCATAGACTGACAGGCTGTTGTGAGATGTGGGATTGATTCTCTGAAGAACTCTTGTTGTTTAGTGGAAAATCCAGATCTGCCTTTGCTTCCTCTATCCTCAATAAGACACCTTTCCATGTACTTTTTTAAATGAATCATAGCATGACAGTTGGTAAATTTCAATTCAAATGATTCAATATGTCTTTAATAAAAAGCTTCAATCAGAAACAGTTGCTGTGAAACTGACAGATTACATGTCAAAGTGTATCTGGTTTAATATGTACGTATATGACTCCAGGCCCATCCAAGTGGTTGGCTCGTTATTGTCTTCTCAGTTCTGCAGCAACTAGGGATGAGAAATTCTTTCCATCAGTGAAAAAAACTAGATCAACAGATTAGCATATGTGCTCTGAGCAATATACATGTTTGTCTAATTTAAGGTGTGCTTATCATTTACAACTTTTATTTCTAACATATATGTGCTTTCTATCTATGCAGAGAGATCAGAAGAAGTTAGCATTAGGGATAATGTAGTCAACTATCCACTCACTGTACCTCTCAATAGTATCTGGAATTCAAAGTGTATCTCAGACAAGAAACACTCAAGCTTTTCATTAGCTGTTCAACATTACGACCCCAAAATCAAAAGTTATGATTTCAACAGTGGAATTCAATGGAAGAATTATAGAAAAATTAAATTCCAATATGATGTTTTCATATCTGAAATAGTTTAGTTATTTGAAAGTAATTAAATATTCTGGGTAAGCTTGAATGTCATTGAAAATGATGAACATAGAAGGAGTTGTTGGGTTATCCACAACGCTGTCATACAAGTCTGTTGGATCATTTAAACTTTTTGAAGAGGGAGCGACCATTCCATTTCGTCCTTGACAGTACATTCCAGTTAGTACTCGAGCGCGATACACGTACTTCATTCCATTCGCGTCAGGTTTTGAGTAAGTGTCGTGAGCAGAATAGTTTGCATTTACGGCAAAATAGGTGCCATTCCCAAACGCTGTGGCTACAAAAGAAAGTTAAACATTGCTTAATTGAGCAATACTATTTCCACTTATCAAACAGAAAAACATGTTAAACATTTTAAGGAACAAACCAGAAACACTTGCTTCCAACATTCCAAGATTAAGTAATTGTAAAGACTTTTTAAAAATATAATTTGAAAAATGGAAACTGGAAGATTTGGAGCAGAGGGGCTGGTTTTCAATTTTCTGCGGTGATTAAGTGGTTTGTGCACATTGTGGTCCTATGCTGAGTGGAAGCAATATCATACTATTTTAAAATCAGGGTGATGTGCATCAGATGAAAAATATTTTGTATTTTACTCCTGCAATCTAGCTTACAAACCACTATTTTACAGCTTAAATAAAGCAATTATCTATAATTCAGCTAAAATTGTTTTAAAAGCTAATAACTAAAAGATAGCAACATTTTGCTGATTAAAATAATAACAAATATTTCAAAACTATAGAATAATACACTTCTGGTTAAATATAAACATCAGAACATACTTTCTTTTCCTTTTGACTATTTGTTGACCAATCCTCTCCATATTCCAATTTCCAGATTTGCAATTTGCCCCTTTGATTAAAATATTTCATTGCATACCATTCCTTCCAGCATAGCTCCGGTTGAATCCATGACAATTGATTAAACGGAGTGAATCTGATGCTGTTCCATGGAATAAATTCCTCTCATTATTAGTTCCAGGTGGATTTTTGTTATCAATCTGTTGTTTTTTAATCATATAATTCTTCCAAAGAGATGGGTTTTGAAGTCTTTCAATCTGTTAACACAATTTCCTTGGTCAATTGTACTTATAGTTTCAACAAAAACAATCTCAAACAAACTTACCTTCTATTACATAGGATGCTGTTATCATCACATGAAATGCTGATTTCCAGTACCTGCTTTTCTTAGAAACTTTTCAAATTCTCTTACAATCATTTATGTAGAAAGTATCTTAAATATAGATACTTTGCTTATCTGGTGGTTAGAATCTGTATTTAGTGCTTAGGGTATAAGGTTTGTGCTAGGATAGTCTGAATGCTTATTGATGTTGATATATGAGGATTAACCAAATACTGCATTTACACCAGGGTGAAGCAGTACCAGAGCTGTGCTCTGTCCACACTCTTGTACGAGTCCGAGTGCTGGGACATGACAGAGAGCGACCTTGCCATACCACATCATCGGCCTCTAGAAAACCCACTGTATTTTCTGGTCAAGAAATATCTCTGTTGGATCTCCATTTCCTTTCTGATCCTTCGGATTCTTTCAGGAGTCAGGAATGACGAGCATTCTTAATTATAAGATTTCAGTTTATTTTAGAGTACATACATAAAAATGCTAAACAAACTAAATAAAGAGCTGAGAATCAACGCTAAGATGTGTATTAATAAGGAGACAAAGGAATAAAGAAGAAGCCAAGGGGGCAAGATGGTGTCTCTGAAAAATCCATCTCTTTTAAAGAAAATTTGTTAGATAGGGAATAAACTAGTTAATAGGCTACATAATTAAAACAATTACATAACGTGGATAATGTGCTAATTCTTAGCCAATGAAAAATGAGAAAGGTGATAAACCGTGTTTAACTGCTATACTGTTTTCTGCCAATAGGTGATGAACCACCGCATACTGTGAAAAGTACATGAGTTTGTTAAAAAGTATGAATCTTGTAAAATGTTATTTAAAAAAAGTGATTTCCAACATCTCCAACCATGCCCTACTCCTTCAGTGTCATCAAGAGGTGGCACACAATCATTATCAGGAAATGTTGGAGATCGACTGGGCGTGTGATGAGAGGAGAGGCCAACTCCATCATCAAGACAGAACAGCGTTGGACCCCTGAATGGTGGTGGAAATGCAAGAGACCAAAGACAACTGGGCTCTGTACTTTAGAGGCAGAAAAGAGGATCTGAACCACACCTGGATTGTCAGGAGCTGTACCATCAATTTGCATGTCGCTCAGGGTCTTGGACTATACATACGTTTTCTTGTGCAACATTTCTTGTTTTCTTTTCTCTCGCTATTCTGAATGTATGTTATGCACCTTGGCCTCAGAGGAATGCTGTCTCATTTTGACTGTATCCATGTATGGTTTGAATGATAATTAAACCTGATTTGATTTGATAATGTAGAGGATTGTAGCTAGTACATGTCCAACTAAAATAAATGGTCACTATACTGTAACAAAGTGTGGATACTACCAAAGATTTCACATCAATGAGACAAAACAACAGGCATTATATGCTAATAATGAGTGAGGTCCTGATATGCACACATGCAGGGTAAGTATGAAACTAGAAGAAATAAGGCAGTGAAGGACAATTGGGAAACAGTATGTCTTTGTCCATGGTAGATCATATCTAAACAATCTTAAAGTATTTTGAGGAAGTTACCAGGAAAATGGATGAAAGTGAGGCAGTGGATATTGTATGGACTTTTTAAAAGGTATTTAACAAGGTCCCACATGGGAAGTTGGTCAAAAAGGTTCAGTTGCTTGGCATTCAAGATGAGGTAGTATGTTGGATTAGACATTGGCTTTGTGGGAGAAGCCAGAGACAGGTAGAAGATGGTTACCTCTCTGACTGGAGGCCTGTGACTAGTGGAGTGCTGCAGGGATTGGTGCTGGGTCTATTGTTGTTTGTCATCTATATCAATGATCTGGATGATGGTGTGGTTAACTGGATCAGCAAATTTGCTGATGACACCAAGATTGTGGGTGTAGTGGACAGTGAGGAAAACAATCATGGCTTGCAGAGGGATCTGGATCAGCTGGGAAAATGGGCTGAAAAATGGCAGATGGAATTAAGTGCAGACAAGTGTAAGGTGTTGGACTTCGGTAGGACCAATCAGGGTAGGTCTTACACAGTGAACAGTAGGACAAAGGAATCTGGAAATACAGGACTGTAATTCATTGAAAGTGCTGTCACAGGTAGGTAGGGTTGTCAAGAAAGCCTTTGGCACACTGGCTTTCATTTATCAATGTACTGAGTAGAGGAGATGAAAATGTTATGTTTAAGTTGTTTGTGATGTTTAAGATGTTTGTGACCATTAGTGAAGGGAACCTTGCATTTGGAGGGAAAGTTGAGCGACGGTTGTGTTTATTCCAGAGACCAGCTGATTGAGCTAAGCAAACCGATGCTAGTGCCCAGAGTGTGGTGTGAAATCGCACAGGAGCTTAGGAGGTTAAGCCAAGGCTGCAGGGCTGGAGAGAAGGTTAAGGCTGAGGAGGAAATATAAACCTTCTATCCCCGTGATCATCATGAGAAATGTGACATCCTTGGGAAATAAGATGGTGGAACTTGGTGCACTGATTAAGACCCAAAAGGAATACTGGGAGTGCAGTGTTTTGTTCTTAACTGAGACCTGACTACACACACATTTTCTGGACCATTGTGCTACCACACCCGGCTTAAAGACTGTCCGAGTGGACAGAGACGTTACACTGAGCAGTAAGGTGGCGAGAAGAAGGATTGCAGTGCTTGTGAATGAAAGGTGGTGTAATCGCAGACATGTTACTATAAAGGAACGTTTATGTAGACTGGACATTGAACTCTCAGCTGTTGGGATACGACCATATTATTTGCCTCGGGAATTCTCAACTACTGCTTTAGTTGTAGTTTACATTCAATCTTCGACTGACGTAAGTGTAGCGTGCGTTGCTATTCTTTCGACCGTTGCTGGAGTACAGACTCAATATCCCAATGCTGTTGTGGCTGTTACTGGGGATTTTAATTATGTTTCTCTCGTGGCAACAATACCAATGTTTTATCAATATGTCAGCTGCCCTACATAGGACAGTAGAATACTGGACCTTCTGTATACGAATGTGAAGGTCACAGACAGTGCCACCGCCCTTCTCAAGACAATATAACAGTGGACCTTCTGTATGTCAACATAAAGGACACAGACAGTGCCTCTGCCCTTCCCCCACTTGGCAGATCTGATTACAACCCGGTCCTGCTAACACCCAGGTACGTGCCTCTTGTCCAGCGGCAGCCTGAGCCGACAAGGATTGTAAGGAGGTGGTCTCAGGATGTTAATGAGGCACTGCAGGAATGCTTTAAGAGGACGGACTGGGATGTGTTATGTGAGCCACCCAGGGAGGATATTAACAAAATGACTGATTGTATCACAGACTATATCAGATTCTGTGAGAACATCATCGTGCCAGCCAGGACTGTACACTGCTTCCACCAGTGACTGGAAAGAACTTTTGAATATGAAGAAGAAAGCCTTCAGGTCTGAATATAGACAAGTACTGAGGCAAGTACAGAGTGAACTGAGGGCAAGGCTGAGGGAGTGCAAAGAATCCTACAAGAGGAAGCTGGAGTACAGGCTCCAACAGAATAGCATAAGGGACTTGTGGTCGGGCATGAAGCAGATCACTGGCTTCAAGGTTAAAGAAACAAAGATCGAGGGCTGCCTGGAATTGAATGGCCAATGAATTGAACTTGTTTTCCAACAGGTTCAGCATGGGACCTCCTGCTGTCCCCTCCCCCACTTGCCCAAACCACACACCCTCCCTGACCTCAGCCTTCTCCCTCCACCCCTCCCTCCCCTCTGGTGAGTGCTTGTGTTCCAAACCCCCCCCAACTTTGGAGTCTCCTGCCTCCATGGGGATGACTGACCTCCCCCACCTGACTGTGACTGCAGGTCAGGTTAAGAGACAGCTGGAGAGACTACATCAAGGCAAGGCTGCTGGACAGGACAGTATCAGTCCCAGGGTACTGAAGGCCTGTGCGAGCCAGCTGTCTGGTATTTTGCAACTTCTTTACAATCTGAGTCTAAGTCAGGAAAAGATATGTTGCTATGGAAGACTCACTGCTTGGTTCCTGGACCCAAGAAGGTGAATTTATCTGGACTTACTGACTACAGACCAACTGCCCTCACGTCATGTGATGAAGGTGCTGAAGAGGCTGGTCCTGACTGACCATAGACCGCAGGTGAGATCTTCATTGGACCCTGTACAGTTTGCCTACCAACCTCATGTGGGAGTGGATGATCCCATCATCTACCTGTTGCAGAGAGCTCACTCCCACCTGGATGATGCTGGTAGCATTGTGAGAATCACTTTTTTGATTTCTCTAGTGCCTTCAGTACAATCCAGCCACTTCCTCTGAGCAAGAAGTGAAATTGCAAACGATGGGTGTAGAGAAACCCACAATCCCCTGGCTTACTGACTACCTGACAGATAGACCCCAGTTTGTACAGCGGGGTAGTTCTCTGTCTGAGATGGTGGTGAGTGGCTCTGGAGCACCACCAGGGACTGTCTTGTCTCTGTTCCTGTTCACACTGCAAACCTCAGACTTGCAGTACAAATCTGAGTCTTGTCACTTGCAGAAGTTCTCTGATGACTCTGTAGTGGTTGCGTGTATCAGAGATGAGCAGGAGTCGGAGTACAGAGGACTGGTGGACAGGTTTGTGGAGTGGTGTGGGACGAATCACCTGCTCCTGAACGTGGCCAAAACCAGGGAAATGGTGATTGATTTTAGGAGTTAGAGGTCTGTGATGAGTCCTGTATCTATTCTGGGAGAAGTTGTTGCGGTGGTGGAGGAGTACAAATACTTGGGTGTTCACCTCGACAATAGACTCGACTGGAAAACCAACACCAAGGTTGTTTACAAGAAGGGGGTGAGCAGACTCTATTTTCTAAGGAAGCTGAGATCCTTCAATATGTGTAGAAGGATGTTGGACATCTTTTACCAGTCTGTTGTAGCGAGTGCAATCTTTTTTGCGGCTTTATGTTGGGGGAGCAGCATCAGTGCTGGTGATGCAAAAAGACTAAATAAACTCATCAAAATAGCTGGATCCATCCTCGGCTACAACCCGGACTCTTCTGAGTTAGTGGTGGAGAGAATGTCACTTAACAAGCTGGTATCCATTATGGACAATCAGGCAGATTCTCTCCATGACCTACAGAATAAGCAGCGGAGCACCCTTTCGGACAGACTCATTCAGTTCCACTGTCACAAGGATCGTTACAGAAAATCTTCCCTACCAAATGCAATAAGTACATACAACAGTCAATCTGTGTGTGACAGGAGAACACACATCATAGTACAATAGCCTCTACTTTGTTATTTTGTTCATTATTATTGCACATTCATAAATTGCGTATACAGGTGTCCCCCATTTTTCGAACGTTCACTTTACGACAATTCACTGTTACGAAAGACCTACATTAGTACCCGTTTTCGCTAACCAAAGAGGATTTTCACTTTTACGAAAAAAAGACGCCCGTTTTATACGTGTGTTTACCCTGAGAAAGACTACAATGACCATGAAACCTTGTGCAGGTAGTTGTTTGTGCATGCGTGTACATGCGTATGCGTGTACGTGCCAATTTTTTTTCTTCAGATCAACTTTGGTTTGCTGTCTCCCCAATTTTGATAAGTGAAACTACACCGTACATACAATATTTTTACTTTATATAGGGTGTATATTTATCATATCATTCCTGCTTTTACTATATGTTAGTGTTATTTTAGGTTTTATGTGTTATTTGGTATGATTTGGTAGGTTATTTTTTGGGTCAGGGAACGCTCAAATATTTTTCCCATATAAATTAATAGTAATTGCTTTTTCACTTTACGACATTTTGGTTTACAAACGATTTCATAGGAACGCTCTACCTTCGGATTGCGGGGGAAACCTGTATTATTATTCTGTACTTTATTGTTATTATATTTATTATTATTTATTATTGCTGCATTTTAAAATGTTGCTACTGTAACAAAATAATTTTCCACTTGGAATCAATAAATTACTTATTATTAATATGCTATGTTGAAGTTGCATAAGATGTTGGTGAGGCCTAATTTAGAGTACTGTGTGCAGTTTTGGTCAAATACCTACCAGAAAGATGTAAGTAAGGTTGAAAGAGTACAGAGAAAATTTGCAAGGATGTTGCCAGGACCTAAGTTATAAGGAAAGATTGAATCGGTGTGGACCTTATTCCTTGGAACTCAGAAGATCGAGGTATACAAAATTATGAGGAGTATAGATAGGTTAAATGCAAGCAGACTTTTTCCACTGAGGTTGGGTGGAGCTACAATCAGAGGGCATGGGTTAAGGGTAAAAGGTGAACAGTTTAAGGGGAAAATGAGAGGAAACTTCTTCTCTCAGAGGGTTGTGAGAGTGTGGTATAAGTTGCCAGCACAAGTGGTGCATGTGAGCTCAATTTCACTGTTCAAGCAAAGTGTGGATAGGTACATGGATGGTAGGGGTATGGTGGGCTGGTGGAAGGTCAATGGGAGTAGGCTGATTAAATTGTTTTGGGGAGTTGAAGGGCCTGTTTCTGTGCTGTGCCTTTCTATGACTCTGTCGGGACAGGCACCACAAATCAAAGAAACCCAATGAAGCCCATAAATAAAGGATCATCAAACACCCATTCTGCAGGAAAAAAATTTGTGCAAACAATAAAAGTAATGAAATAATCCCCAGAACTGAAGTTCACTAAAGTGAGTCCACAGCCATGAAGCCAGTCACAGCCGACCTAGGAGCCCGTTAGTTTCAGGCCACAGCCTCAGCTCAGCAGAGATGAGTAAACCTTGTGGAGTAGTGTGCGGAATACAAACTCATCCCTCACCCTCCAGCCCCAACACAATGACCTCTTCAATCTGGTCTGGTGCTTAAATCAGGCAAACCTTGGGTTGTTTCTCATTCTCAGACCCAAGCCCTACCACTTTGATACGCTGAAAACATTAGTTATGTTTATCCAAATCTCTCCTTGTTAAGTTACAAAGTTATGAAGTACAAATTGGCTCATGATAATTCATTTGACGTACCTTTACAATCTGAGACTGCACAGCAGTTGCTTTGAATGATTCTGCTACATCCTGATATTCTTTGGAATTCTGTTGCAGCTCCACAGATTTATTTTGTAAACTCTGCATGCCATCCCAATGTTTTGGTAGGCTATCAATTTGCATTCCTGTAGATATATCAAATAAATCATAATTATTTGTTCAAAGTTAATGTACTATCAACGTACATGTTACTTTACAGTCGAGATTCATTTCCTTGCAGACTTACTCAATAAATCTGTAAAATAATAATTATAAAACAATGAATGACTGTCCAACTAGGGTGTACAACCAGAGTGTGGAAGAAGAGAAAATGCAAATACAAAAAAAAATGAAATAATAATAAATAAATACACAATAAATATCGAGAACATGAGATGAAGAGTCCAATGTGCTGAAAGTGAGTCCAATGGTTGTGGGAACATTTCAAGGAGGTTGCGAGAAGTTATCCTTTTTGGTTTAAGAGCCTGAGGTTCATTTCCTTGTAGGCATTTACAGGAATAGAATGAAATTTTATAAAAACTAACTGAAAAAGTGTGCAAAAAAAGATAAACTGAGCAAATAAAAAATAATACAGAAAGCACGAGTTGTTTAAAAGACAGTTTGTAGGTCATAGCATCAGTTCAGAGTAATGCTTAATGAAGTTATTCACAATGGTTCAGGAGCCTGATTGATGCAGGGTAATAAATGTTCCTGAACTGTGTGGTGTGGGATCTAAGGCTTCTGTATACCTATATTGGCCGATGGTGGTAGTGAGAAGAGGTTGTTAGTCAAATGTAGGTTTTCGATGATCTGTGATAAACATTGTAGACCAAAGGTAATTTCCACTTTTTTCACTTTCCATTTGTGCGGCAGCAGTACAGTACAATACATAATAAAAACTAAATTACTGGAAAAAGTGTAAGTTAAATAGGTAGTGCAAAAAGAGGGAAAAAAAAGTGAGGTTGTGTTCATGGGTTAAATGTCCATTCAGAAAGCAGATAGCAGAGAGGAAGCTGTTCCTGAATCATTGAGTGTGTGCCTTCAGGCTTCTGTACCTCCTCCCTGATGGTCGCAGCAAGAAAAGGGCATGTCCTGGGTGATGGGGGTCCTTAATGATGGATGCTGCCTTTTTGAGTCATTTTTCCTTAAAGAACTCATCAGGTATAACAATCTGCACAAAATATTTCACAATTCAGGAACTGCCACTGAAAGTTACCCCGCATGAGTATTGCTAAATATGCCATAATTATGGTAGAATGTTGTATTCTACATCTGAAGTAATTCCATTGAAATACACAGAACAACATTTGGAGACAGAGGAAATATACTGACATAACTGATGCATGATTTCTTGCACAAGATCCAGAACAGCTGGAAAGATGGCAACTGGGATTTAATCCGGACAAATGTGTTGCATTTCGCAGGGCAAACCGATGAACGGTGAGAGGAATGAGGAGGGCGGTAGAAAAAATGGATCTGGGAATATAGAAACGGCATCAAAGGTAGGTAGGGTTGGAAAGAGAGCTTTGGGCAAATTGGCCTTCATAAATCAGAGCACTAGACCATAAAACATCGGAGCAGAATTAGACCATCTGGGAAATCGAGTCTGCTCCACCATTGAATCATGGCTGACCCTTTTTTCCCTCCTTAGCCGCACTCTCTGACTTCCTCCTCCTAACCTTTGATGCCATGGCCAATCAAGAACCTACCAATCTCTGCCTTAAGTACATCCAATGACCTGGCCTCACAGCTGCCTGTGGTAATAAATGTCACAAATTCACCACCCTCTGCCTGAAGAATTTTCTCTGCATCTCTGTTTTAAATGGGCACTCCTCTATCCTGAGGCAGTGCCCTCTTATCCTGGACTCTGCCACCATGGGAAACATCCTTTCCACATCTACTATGTCTAGGTCTTTCAACATTTGAAAGGTTTCAATGAGATCCCCCCTCACTCTTCTAAATACCAGTGAGTACAGGCCCAGAACCATCAAACATTCCTCATATGATAATCCTTTTATTCCCGGATTAATTCATATGAACCTACTCTGAACACTCTTCGATGCCAACACATCTTTTCTAAGATAAGGAGCCCAAAATTATTCACAATACTCAAGGAGAAGCCTCACCAGCATCATTTCCCTGCTCCTGTATTCTAGACCTCTTGAAATGAATGCTAATATTGCATTTGCCTTCCTCACCACTGACTCAACCTGCAAGTTTACCTTCAGGGTTATCAGCAAAAAGACTCCCAAGTCCTTACGTAACTCTGGATTTTCTCTCCGTTTAGAAAATAGTCTGTACATTTATTTCTTCTACCAAGGTATATAACAATGCATTTTCAAACACTGTTTTTCATTTACCACTTTCCTGCCTATTCTTCGAATCCAAGTCCTTCTGCAGCCTTCCTGTTTCCTCAACTCTACCTGCCCCTCCACCAATCTTTGTATCATCTACAAACTTGGCATTAAAGCCATCTATTCCATCACCTAACCATTGATATACAGCAGAAAAAGAAGCGATCCCAACATCGATCCCTATGGAACACCACTAGTCACTGGCAGCCAACCAGAAAAAGATCCTTTTATTCCCAATCGCTTCCTCCTACCAATCAGCCAATTCTACAACTATGCTAGCAACTTGCCAATAACAGTACAGGCTCTTAATTTGGTAAGCAGCCTCATGTGTGGCACTTTGTCAAAAGCCTTCTGCAAGTCCAAATATACAACATCTACTGCATCCCCTTTATCTATCCTACTTAAAATAATTCCTCAAACATCTATCTCCTCAAACAATTCCAACAGGGTTTTCAGGCAGATTTTCCCTTATGGAAACAATGCTGACTTTGTCCTATCTTGTCCTGTGTCACCAAGTACTCCATAATTTCATCCATAACAAATGACTCCAACATCTTCCCAAACACTGAGATCAGGCTATCTGGTCTATAATTTCCCATATGCTGCCTCTCTCCTTTCTTAAAAAAACATTTTTCCAGTCCTCCGGAATCTTGCCAGAGTTCAGTGATTCTTGAAAGATCATTATGAATCCCTCCACAATCTCCACTGCAACCTCTTTTAGAACCCTAGGGTGCAGTTCATCTGGTCTGGGTGACTTGTGTACCCTTAAGGTCTTTCACAACATGTTGAGCACCTTCTCCCTTCCCCCTCCACTCACTTTCTTCCTTCGCACCCTTCAATACCTGGCACACTGCTTGTTTCTCCACAGTGAAGACTGATGCAAGATACTCATTTAGTTCATCTGCCATCTCCTTGGCCCCCATTAATATTTCTTCAACTGATTTTTTTTTTAGCATTGAGTACAGAAGTTGGGATGTTATGTTGAAGTTGCACAAGACATTGGTGAGGCCAAATTTGGAGTACTGTGTGCGGTTTTGGTCACCTACCAACAGGAAAGATGCAAACGGTTGAAAGAATACAGAGAAGATATATGTTTCTGGGTATGGAAGAAAGATTAAATAGGTTAGGACTACGTATATTCCTTAGAACACATAAGGTTGAGAGGATATTTGAAAGAGGTCAACAAAATTATGAGAGGTATAAATAGGGTGAACGCAAGCAGGCTTTTTCTACTGAGGTTGTGCGGGACTATAACCAGAGGTCATAGGTTAAGGGTGAAAGGTGAAAAGTTTAAGGGGAACATGAGGAGAAACTTCTTCAGAGGGTTGTGACTGTGTGGAATGAGCTACCAGCACAAGTGGTGCGTGCAAGCTCAATTTTTCAATGTTTAAGAGAAGTTTGGATAGGTACATGGATGGTAGGGGTTCGTGTCAAGTTTGTCACCTGTGTGCCTTGTTGTATGACGTAGGCCAGTGGTCCCCAAGCACCGGGCCGCAAAGCATGTGCTACCGGGCCACGAGGAAACGATATGATTTGGCGGTATGAAGCTGCAGTGCAGCTGACTCATACTGCTTCATATCACCAAATCATATTGTTTCCTCGCGGCCTGGTAGCACATGCTTTGCAGCCTGATGGTTGGAGACCACTGATGTAGGTGGTCATGGTCTTTCCATAATCATAACTGTTCTTGGCATCTTGTTCCCTATAGAAGTGGTTTGCCATTGCCTTCCTTGGGGCAGTGTCTTTACAAGATGAATGACCCCAGCTATTTTTAATGTTCTTCAGAGATTGCCTGGCATCCGTGGTTGCATCAGGGCTCTGCAACCATCCACCACCTGCTCACATGGGTTCACATGACCCTGATTGGGGGGAGGGGAGCTAAGCAGGTGCTACACCTTGCCTAAGGGTGACTTGTAGGGTGGTGGAGGGAACAGTGTCTTATGCCTTCTTTGGTAGAGACTTATCTCCTCCCTGCCACATAATGAGGAGGATAGATAGGGTAAATGCTGGCAGGCTTTTAACACAGGTTAGTTGAGGCTGGGATAGAGGTAATAAGTTAAGGGTGGAAGTTGAAATATTTAAGGGAAACCTCTTCACTCAAAGATAATGTGAGTGTGGAATAAGCTGCTGGTGGAAATGGTAGATGTAGATTTTATTGTAACAGTTAAGAATACAACATGAAATGCTGTCGTAGGAAAGCAGCATCTATCAGAGATCCTCACCACCTACGTCATGCTCTTTTTGCACTATTGCCATCAGGTAGAAGGTACAAGAGCTCAGGATTCATACCACCAGGTTCAAGAACAGTTACTACCCCTCAGCCATCAGGCTCTTGAACAAAAGGGGATAACTACACTCACTGGCCCATCCACTGAGATGCTCCTACAACCAATGATCTCTCTTTAAGGAGATGTTATTTCAAGTTCTCATTATTTGTTGCTATTTATTTATATTTGCATCTGCAGTTTGTTATCTCTACATTCTGATTGATCTTTCATCGATTCTGTTATAGTTACTGTTCTACAGATTTGCTGAGTATGCCCGCAGGAATAAAAGAATCTCAGGGTGGTATGTGATGACATATGTATTCTGATGATGAAAGTTACTTTGAACTTTGGATAAGTACATGGATGGGAGGCGTATGGAGGGCTCTGGTCCAGGTATAGGATGATGGGATTTGGCAGAATAACAATTTGTCACAAATTGTCTCATTCTCAGCTGGGCATGTTATGACTCTATGAATGAAAAGAAGGGTACAAATTAAATACAATGAACAATTTACCTTCAGATTTCGAAATCCTTTTCAAATTCATCTCATGTCCATTGACCCTTGCAGTATTTTTGTTCAAATCCACAGCACAATGCTGGCCGCGAAATTTGAAAGTAAATTTAGCCTTTTGTTCAGTGAACGCCTTTTCCAGTATCAGGTTTGTAGCACTGTCAAATGCTGTGAATTGACTGCCATCTTCAAACTGCCATTCAACCAAATTTTTGACAAGTTCCTCATCTCTTTTTTCAGAGTCTTCTTTTCTGATGTAGTCAATCATTTCCTGAATTTTTGTAAAGGCATTCAGAACATCCTTTGTGATACCACAGATTTTTATCTGAGCTCCAGACTGGTTACGTTGTAGTTCCAAAGAGATTTGAAGACTTTTCTGAAGACGACGTAATTCTTCACATTCATTTTCAGAGAATTTAAATAAGAAATCATTAACAATAACTTCTTCACTCTGCTCTTTTGAAAGCTTACTTTTTATGAAGGATATAATATTTTCAATAGTTTGTACATTGTCTCCACAAATCTCAAAATCAGCTGTCTCTATCCCATCTTTGAATTCGATATTTTCTTCAATGAAGGAGGCTGCATTTTCTTTCTTCGGTTCCCCAAAAAACACTGATGTAATTGCATCTAATATTAGCAGGAAAAAAATTCACAAAATTACATAAAAGCATTGTATGCAGAGACACAGAACAGAAATGGGATGCATGGTGTAACTTGCCACATCAACATACGTTCCACTTGATCCTCCTCTCTCTTTTTGTATTTAAATTTATAAACTTTGTCTACTATTCCCTTTCCTTAAATGTGCTGTTTGCTTCAACCATTTGGTAGCTATTTTCACACTAGTCTCACCCTAACCATGGACTTTTTACTCTCCTCAAATCCGGTAGGCACTTCAGGAGCCTCCACTCCTGCACCAGCAGGCACAGGAAGAGCTTCCTCCCTGAGGCTGTGATCCAGCTGAACCTCACATCACAGCGCTAAGCAGTATTGCATTCGTATTGTACTGCTTCAGTACGTTTATATTTGTATGCTGTAGCACTTACTTTTCATTTGCAGTTATTTTGTAAATAATACTATTCTTTAATGTCTATCCATGGCCTCCTCTACTATCAAGATGAAGCCACACTCCGGTTGGAGGAACACCACCTTATATACCTCCAACCTGATGGCATGAACATTGACTTCTCTAACTTCCGTTAATGCCCCTCCTCCCCTTCTTACACCATCCCTGACATATTTAATTGTTTTTTTTTCTCTCTCTGCCCATCACTCTGCCTGTTCTCCATCTCCCTCTGGTGCTCCCCCCCTTTCTTTCTTTCTTTCCCCCGAGGCCTCCCGTCCCATGATCCTTTCCCTTCTCCAGCTCTGTATTACTTTTGCCAATCACCTTTCCAGCTCTTAGCTTCATCCCACCCCCTCCGGTCTTCTCCTATCACTTCGCATTTCCCCTCCCCCCACTACTTTCAAATCTCTTAGGATTTTTCTTTTCAGTTAGTCCTGACGAAGGGTCTCGGCCCGAAACGTCAACAGTACTTCTCCTTATAGATACTGCCTGGCCTGCTGTGTTCCACCAGCATTTTGTGAGAGTTGTTTCTATTCTTTTTCACTTCTGGTTGGATGGTAACTGCATTTCATTGGCTTTGTATCTGTACTCAGCACAATTACAATAAAGTTGAATCTAATCTAATCTAATCCTCACCAATATTTGCATGAAAATCATTGTAACATCTACACTCATCATGGACAAAATCCCTCCATGTTCACTCCATCAAAACACTTGGTAATTTTAATAAAGGAGTCTGTTAGTCTGCTATGGTCATCAACTGTATCCAGTGCTCCCGGTGTGGCCTCCTGTATATCAGTGAAATCTGACGTTGGTTGCCAGACAGCCTCGCTGAGCACCTACACTCCGTCTGCAAAAAAAGCACACGATTTCCCAGTGGTCACCCAATTTAATTCCACTTCCCATTCCCATATGTCAGTCCATGGCCTTCTCTGCTGCTGCCATGAGGCCACACACAGTTTGGAGGAGCAACGCCTTATATTCTGCCTGAGTAGCCTCCAACCTGATGGCATGAACATCGATTTCTAGTAATGCACCCTCCTCTTCACCATTTCCATGTCCCTATTTCACCTTATCTCCTTACCTGCCCATCACCTCCCTATGGTGCTCCTCCCCCTTTCCTTTCTTCCATAGCTTTCTGTCCTCTCCTATCAGATTCCCCCATTCTCCAGCCCTTTAACTCTTTGAACGATTGACTTCCCAGTTCTTTACTTCATCCCTCCTCCCCTTCCTCCACCTTCTTACTCTGACTTCTCATCTTTTTTTCTCCAGCCCTGATGAAGGGTTTTGGCCTGAAACATCAAATGTAAACTCTAAGCAGTTATTATTGCAATACTGCTTTTAGGAAATGTCACAAGCCATCTTCTTGGCTTTGAAGAATTGCCCATTACACCCACTATTGCTTTCCCTCATGACACCAGAAAATGTTTATTTTCCTTAATCCCCGAATCTCCATTCCCTGACCTCGGGCACTAGGCATTGTTAGCAGCACCTTATCAAAGGGTTCTAAAAATTTAGACAAAATATATCTACAATGTAACTATTGTTAGTGCCTTGTTTACCCTTTTAAGCAAGATTTTACTTTTGAACTCTACTTTGAGAATTCTTGTTTCTAAAGTTTTGTCCATTAACCTCTCTTAACGGGAATCCATTATTTTACCTACATTTAATATTGAACTGACTGGTCCACAATTCTCTGTACCTTGAATACAGATAATACACTAGATTTCACTATGTTTTTGACAATGTCTTGTATATAGTACATCATTGACCTGAACTGAACTAAACTGAATATTCCTGGACTTCGATGGCTTTGTGGTTTGATGATTTACATTCTGTGCTTTTCACTAGTTTTTTTTTACCATTTGAGTAATTTGTTTTTCTCCCCCCATGTCAGGGGTTTGATGTTTTTCTTTGAATGGGTTTACAGACAGTCCCTGAGTTACGAACATCCGACTTACAAACAACTCGTACTTACGAATGGAGTGAGGAGAACACCATCGTCATTTTTAAGCTGGATCACAATGCTGTCCAACATTTTAATTCGGATCACGACGCCGTTCACCATTTTAAGTTGTTGCCATTAACACTGTGTTGAGTGTGTAACTTTATATTTGGCTTAAATATTTCTTAGCAAGATTCACCCTGACACCCCCTCCCTCTTTTCCAGTCAGCATCGCCCCTATTTGTCCCATTTAACCTGGCTCAGTATGGGTGGAATTTAGGACCCGGGGGAAGCAGAGGACCTGCCGCCCGCAGCTGCTGCTGAATCTGCAGTTTTCTGTTCCCTTGACAGAAAACGATCGTGACTGAATATAAAGTGGAAATAATAAAGCGATTGGACAGAGGTGAAACGCCATCAGTCATTGGAAAAGCGTTAGGCTACAGTCGGTCAACAATCGGAACAATTTTAAAGGATAAAGTGAGAATAATGAAGCATGTCAAAGGCCCTTCCCGATGAAAGCTACAATTATTACTAAGCATTGCAGTTGTTTAATTATTGAAATACATACATTTCTTAAGTGTTTTATATGCATAGAAAGGTAAAATATATACTATATACTAAGACAAACGTTTGACTAACTGATATTAAATTATACCGGTTGTACCTGTTCTGACTTATGTACAAACTCGACTTAAAGACGGACTCAGGAAGGAACTCGTTTGTAACCCGGGGACTGCCTGTACTTTGTTTCATGGCTGTCTGGGGGAAGACTAATCTCAGTGTTGTATACTACATACATACTTTGATGACAAATGTACTCCGAATCTTGAATCTTTGAAGGTCTTTTGTATCTAAACATCCTTTTAAAATGCATGATGCAAACCTGTGTTATTTTCTTTGAGTTTTAGTTTATGTAATAAATCCTACTTTTATATTACTCATTCCAATACAAAATAAATTCTTCCTTTTATAATATCTGATACTTACTTGTAATCTTTTTCATTATAGATTCATTAACTGGAATATTAGATCCTGCACGCATTTTCATCCTTTCGTGAAATTCACTTAACATTTGAGGTTGAAAAATTACGATGCGAATCTTCTGTAAAGAAGCCGGAGGTTTCTTCTGTATAAATTCCACAACTGAATCAATCATTGCATCAGCAACTTGGGAAGGGTTGACATTTCCTTGTCCTAGTGATTGGCATATAAACATTTTAAATTTACACGTGATTTAACTTTCTAGCCACAATTAACACAAAGTGCCAGGCAGAAACACAGAAACTTAGGAGAACAGGCCATTTGTCCTTTCAACTTTGGAGAACCCATCTAGTGAGGTGTTGTGGGTGGAAATGAGGAATAAGAAATGCCTGATCACGTTAATGGGGCTATACTGGAAACCACCCAACAGTCCAAGGATTTAGAGGAACAAATTTGTAGAGAGACCTCAGGTTGTTATAGTAGGTGATTTTAACTTTCAACACATTGACTGGGACTCCCTTATTTTAAACGGACTAAATGGGAAAGAGTTTGTCAAATGTGTTCAAGAAAGTTTCCTTAATAAGTACGTAGAAGTCTCAACAAGAGAGTGTGCTATTAGGGAACGAGATAGGACAGAAGTTTGTGTAGGGGAGCACTTTGCGTCTAATGAAGATAATGGCATTAGTTTCAAAGTAAATATAGAAAAAGATAGGTCTGGTCCATGGGTTGAGATTTCTAAATTGGATAAAGGCCAATAATGATGGCGTCATGAAGGATCTGGGAAGTGTGGATTGGGACAGGCTGTTTTCAGGCAAAGGTGTACTTGGTAGGTGGGAGGCCTTCAAAAGTGGAATTTTGAGTGTACAAAACTTGTATGTGCCTGTCAGAATAAAAGGTAAAGATAACAGCTTCAGGAAACCTTAGTTTTCAAGAGATAATGAGACCATAATTAACAGAGGTATAGGCAGGTAATTTTTCTGTTCATCCGGTTATGGCAACCCGTTTCTTGGTTTCATGGTAAATCATTTGATTGGCAGCAAAGAATCTGACTCTAATTTTTTAAAATTCAAACCTTATCAGTTCATGGCCAATGAAATCAGCACATTTCATATTACATTCACACATACTAATTTGAAGCAGTTACTTTTTCTGCATTATTTTTCTTTTATGTTTCTTTTATTTTCTATTTTAACCATTTTCTTATGTTATTAAATATTTCAAATGTAAGGATAAAAGATAATCAGTTAAGATTAAAAGTTCATTTCATACTTTATAATATTAATATCTTCAGCTGCCTTAATGACTAGCACTTAGGAACAATCACATAGAGAACTACAGATCAGAAAGAATTTTCGGCCCATCCGGTCCATGTTGAATTATTAATCTGCCTAGTCCCATCTACCTGCCCCTGGACAAAAGCCCTTCACACCCCTCCCATCCATGTACATATCCAAACTTCTGTTAAATGTTGAAATCAAACTCAAAACCATCACTTCCACAGGCAGCTCATTGTGCACTCTCACCAACCTCAGTGAAAAGGATCCCACCCCCCCAAAGTTCCTCTTACATATTTCACCTTTAACCCATAAGCTCTGGTTCTAGTCTCTCCCAACCTTAGTGCAAACCCCCATATATACCCTTCATAATTTGTATACCTTTATCAAATCTCCTCTCAATCTTCTATGTTCCAAGGAATAAAATCCTAATTTATTCAACCTTTCCCTAAAGCTCAGGTTCTCAATTCCCAGTAATGTCCTTGTAAATTTTCCGTTATCTTTCCTGGAGATAGGTGACCAAAACAGTACACAATACTCCAGATTCGGACATCTGGAATATAACATCCCAACTCCTGGACTCAGTACTTCAATTTATGGAGGTGATTGTGCGAAAAGCTTTCTTTACAACTCTCTCTGCCTATAAGGCCACTTTCAAGAAATTATGGATCTGTATTCCCAGATCCCTTTGCTCTACCGCACACCTCGGTGCCCAACCGCTCACCATGCAAGTCTTACCCTGGTTTGTCTTGCCAAAGTGCAATACCTCACACTTGTCTGCATTAAATTCAATATGCCATTTTCAGCCCATTTTTCACACTGCAAGTTTTGATAGCCTTTCTCACTATCCCATGCCTCCAATCTTGGTGTCATCCATAATTTTGATGATCCAGTTTACATTATCACCCAGATTGTTAATGTAGATGACAAGAAACAGACACAGCACTGATCCCTGCGGCATACTACTAGTCAAAGGCCTCCAGTCAGAGAGATATCTTTCTACTCTTTGATTTTTCCCCATGAAGCTATTTGTCAAATCTTACTTAATATCTCATCCTGAATACCAAGTGACTGAACCTGCTTTACTCATCTCCCATGTGGGACCTTGTCAAGGGCCTTGTAAACAGCATCAACTTTCCTGGTAACCTCCTTGAAAAACTGTAAGATAGATTAGACACAACTTATCATGCACACAGCCGTGTTGACTATCCCTAGTCAGTCCCAGTCTGTCCAAATGCTTATATATCCAGTCTCTTAGAATACAATCCAATAAATTTCCCACTGCTGATGTCGGGTTCACCAGCCTATAATTTCCTGGCTGATTCTTACAGCCTTTCTTAAGCAGTGGAAGAACATTTGCTGTCCTCCAGTTCTCCAACACATCACCCTTAGCTATGAAAGTTTTAAATTCCTTTGTTAGGGCCCCTGCAATATCTGCACAAGGTCTGAGGGAACACCTTATCAGCGCTTGGAGTATTATCCACCCTAATTTGCCTCAAGACAATAAGCACCTCCTCTTCTGAAATCCATATACAGTCCATGAGCTCATTGCTGTTTCGCCTCACTTCTATAAACCCTGGGCCTGAAGTCCGAAGATGTGCTGGGGCAGCCCGCAAGTGGCACCATGCTTCCAACACCAACATAGTGAGCCCACAGCTATTAATCCTAACCTGTAGGTCCTTGACAGCTTGGGAGGAAATGGAGACCCCAAAAGAAGCCCATGTGATCACAGGGAGAGAAAGGAAAAGAATGGTAAACTAAGGGAATCTCAGATAAGAGAGCTGTTCAATTTAATCAAGAATGAAAAGCATGCACATGTAAGGTTCAGACAATAGACAGTAGGTGCAGGAGTAGGCCATTCAGCCCTTCTAGCCAGCACCGTCATTCATTGTGATCATGGCTGATCACACACAATCAGTACCCCGTTCCTGCCCTCTCCCCATATCCCTTGACTCCACTATCTACAAGAGCTCTATCTAACTCTCTCTTGAAAGCATCCAGAGACTTGGCCTCCACTGCCTTCTGGGGCTGAGCATTCCACACGTCCACCACTCTCTGGGTGAAAAAGTTTTTCCGCATCTCTGTTCTAAGTGGCCTACCCCTTATTCTTAAACTGTGGCCTCTAGTTCTGGACTCACCCATCAGCGGGAACACATGCTTCCTGCCTCCAGCGTGTCCAATCACTTAATAATCTTATATGTTTCAATCAGATCCCCTCTCATCCTTCTAAATTCCGGTGTATACAAGCCCAGTCGCTCCCATCTTTCAACATCTGACAGTCGCGCCATTCCGGGAATTAACCTTGTGAACCTACGCTGCACTCCCTCAATAGCAAGAATGTCCTTCCTCAAATTTGGAGACCAAAACTGTACACAATACTCCAGGTGGGGTCTCACCAGGGCCCTGTACAGCTACAGAAGGACCTCTTTACTCCTATACTCAATTCCTCTTGTTATAAAGGCCAGCATGCCATTAGCTTTCTTCAATGCCTGCTGTACCTGCATGCTTGCTTTCATTGACTGATGTACAAGAACACCTAGATCTCGTTGTGCTTCCCCTTTTCCTAACTTGATTCCATTGAGATAGTAATCTGCCTTCCTTTTCTTGCCATCAAAGTGGATAACCTCACATTTATCCACATTAAACTGCATCTGCCATACATTCGCCCACTCACCTAGCCTGTCCAAGTCACCTTGCATTTTCATAACATCCTCCTGACATTTCACACTGCCACACAGCTTTGTGTCATCGGCAAATTTGCTAATGTTACTTTTAATCCCTTCATCTAAATCATTAATGTATATTGTAAACAGCTGCGGTCCCAGCACCGAACCTTGCGGTACCCCAATGGTCACTGCCTGCCATTCCGAAAGGGGCCCGTTAATCGCTACTCTGTTTCCTGTTAGCCAGTCAATTTTCAATCCATGTCAGTACTCTGCCCCCAATGAGGGGGCAGAGATGCCCCCTAATGTGCCCTAATTTTGCACACTAATATCCTATGCGGGACCTTGTCAAAAGTCTTTTGAAAATCTAAATATACCACATCCACTGGCTCTCCCCTATCCACTCTACTAGTTACATCTTCAAAAAATTCTATAAGATTTGTCAGACATGATTTTCCTTTCACAATTCCATGCTGACTTTGTCCGATGATTTCACTTCTTTCCAAATGTGCTGTTATCACATCTTTGATAACTGACTCTAGCATTTTCCCTACCACTGATGTCAGACTCACCGGTCTATAATTCCCAGGTTTTTCTCTCCCTCTTTTTTTAAAAAGTGGGGTTACATTAGCCACCCTCCAATCCTCAGGAACTAATCCAGAATCTAAGGACTTGAAAAATTATCACTAATGCATCCACTATTTCTTGGGCTACTTCCTTAAGCACTCTGGGATGCAGTCCATCTGGCCCGGGGGATTTATCTGCCTTTAATCCCTTCAATTTACCTAACACCACTTCCCTACTAACATGTATTTCCCTCAGTTCCTCCATCTCACTAGACCCTCAGTCCCTTACTATTTCCAGAAGATTATTTATGTCCTCCTTAGTGAAGACAGAACCAAAGTAGTTATTCAATTGGTCTGCCATGTCTTTGTTCCCAATGATCAATTCACCTGATTCTGACTGTAAGGGACCTACATTTGTCTTGACCAATCTTTTTCTTTTCACATATCTATAAAAGCTTTTACAGTCAGTTTTTATGTTCCCTGCCAGCTTTCTCTCATAATCTTTTTTCCCTTTCCTAATTAAGCCCTTTGTCCTCCTCTGCTGGTCTCTGAATTTCTGCCAGTCCGCAGGAGTGCTGCTTATTTTTTGCTAATTTACATGTTTCTTCTTTGGACTTGATACTATCCCTAATTTCCCTTGTCAGCCATGGGTGCACTACCTTCCCTGGTTTATTCTTCTGCCAAACTGGGATGAACAATTGTTGTAGTTCATCCATGCGATCTTTAAATGCTTGCCATTGCATATCTACTGTTAACCCTTTAAGTATCATTTGCCAGTCTATCTTAGCTAATTCACGTCTCATACCTTCAAAGTTACCCTTCTTTATGTTCAGAACCTTTGTTTCTGAATTAACTATGTCACTCTCCATCTTAATGAAGAATTCCACCATATTATGGTCACTCTTACCCAAGGGGCCTCGCACCACAAGATTGCTAACTAACCCCTCCTCATTGCTCAATACCCAATCTAGAATGGCCTGCTCTCTAGTTGGTTCCTCGACATGTTGGTTCAGAAAACCATCCCGCATACATTCCAAGAAATCCTCTTCCTCAGCAGCCTTACCAATTTGGTTCTCCCAATCTATATGTAGATTGAAGTCACCCATTATAACTACTGTTCCTTTATTGCACGCATTTCTAATTTCCTGTTTAATGCCATCCCCAACCTCACTGCTACTGTTAGGTGGCCTGTACACAACTCCCACCAGCGTTTTCTGCCCCTTAGTGTTATGCAGCTCTATCCATATCAATTCCACATCCTCCAGGCTAATGTCCTTCCTTTCTATTGCGTTAATCTCCTCTCTAACCAGCAATGCTACCCAACCTCCTTTTCTTTCCTGTCTATCCCTCCTGAATATTGAATATCCCTGGATGTTGAGCTCCCATTCTTGGTCATCCTGGAGCCATGTGTCTGTGATCCCAACTATATCATATTCATTAATAATTATCTGCACATTCAATTCATCTACCTTGTTACGAATGCCCCTCGCATTGACACACAAAGCCTTCAGGCTTGTTTTTACAACACGCTTAGCCCTTATACAATTATGTTGAAAAGTGGCCCTTTTTGCTTTTTGCCCTGGATTTGCCTGCCTGTCACTTTTACTTTTCACCTTACTACATTTTGCTTCTACCCTCATTTTACACCCCTCTGTCTCTCTGCACTTGTTCCTATCCCCCTGCCACATTAGTTTAAAGCCTCTTGAACAGTAGCAGCAAACGCTCCCCCTAGGACATTGGTTCCAGTCCAGCCCAGGTGCAGACCGTCCTGTTTATACCGGTCCCACCTCCCCCAGAACTGGTTCTAATGCCTCAGAAATTTGAATCCCTCCCCCTTGCACCATTTTTCAAGCCACGCATTCATCTGAAATATCCTCCCATTTCTACTCTGACTAGCACGTGGCACTGGTAGTAATCCAGAGATTATTACCTTTGTGTTCCTACTTTTTAAGTTTATCTCCTAACTCCCTAAATTCACCTTGTAGGACCTCATCCAGTTTTTTTACCTATATCGTTGGTACCTACGTGCATCACGACCACTGGCTGTTCACCATCCCATTCCAGAATGTCCTGCAACCGCTCAGAGACATCCTTGACCCTTGCACCAGGGAGGCAACATACCATCCTGGAGTCTCGTTTGCGGCCGCAGAAACGCCTATCTATTCCCCTTACAATCGAATCCCCTATCACTATAGCTCTCCCACTCTTTTTCCCTCCCTCCTGTGCTGCAGAGCCACCCATGGTGCAGTGAACTCAGCTGCTGCTGCCTTCCCCTAATGAGACATCTCCCCCAACAGTATCCAAAACAGTATATCTGTTTAGGAGGGAGATGACCTCAGGGGACTCCTGCACTACCTGCCTACTGCTACGCTGTCTAGTGGCCACCCCTTCCCTTTCTGCCTCCACTGGCTCTCCCTTGTCCATTTTCAGGATAGGATTCTGAACATTTGAAAAACCATGGCCTAATTAGAGTTTGTAAGCATGGCTTTGTGTGGGGCAAGGCATGTCTTTAGATCTTGACTATGATTCTCAAGGTGATGAAGGTGATTGATGAAGAGCGCTGGTTATTGGAGCTTAGTAAGGTATTTGACAAGATCCCTCATGGTAGGCTCATCTGGGAGATCAAAATGCATGGGATCCATAATGATCTGTCCATTTGGATTCAAAATGGACATGCCCATAGAAGGCGTAGACTACCTTCTAAATGGGAAGTAAATTCAGTAGGATTCCTCATGTAGGATTTTCCCTAAAGGTTAATTTGCAAGTTAAGTTGGTAGTAAGGAAAGCAAATGCAATGTTAGCAGTCATTTCTAAAGAACTAGAATATTGTATTTATATTTAGAGATCCAGTGCAGAAGAGGCCATTCCAGCTCAATGAGGTGAACTGCTGAGCAACCCAACTATTTAACACTACCCTAATCATAGGACAATTTACAGTGACCAATTAACCTAGTAACCAGTACGTTTTTGGACTGTGCAAGAAAATTGGAGCATCCGGGAGGATATCCACATGGTTCACGGGAGAACTCCTTACAGACAGTGCCGGAATTGAACTCCAAACTCTGAATTGCCCCAAACTGTAACAGCTTCACACTAACTGCTGCACTACTGTGTCACCCTTTTTAAAAGCAAGCATGCAGTGCTGAGGCTTTACAATGCATTTGCCAGAACACATCTGGAGTATTTCAAACAGTTTTGGGTCTCATATCTAAGAAAGGATATGCTGCGTGGTGAATCTGGAATTCATTTCCACAGACAGCTGTGGAGGTTAAGTCATTGGGTACATTTAAAGCAGTGGTTTTTGATTAGTAAGGTGATAAAAGTTATGAAAAGGAAGAACAATGGGGTTGAGAGGGATAATAAATCAGCCATGAGCAAACCCAAAGAGCCAAGTGGCCCTAATTCTCCTCCCATGTCCTATTGTCTTACAGAAGACAGAGAATAGTGGTCAACAGGACTTATTCTGGCTTGAGGTCTGTAACTAAAGGTGTCCTGCAGGAATCTGCTGGCTAGAAAGAATTAACATCTGTAAATCAGCTAACATGAACAAGCTAAGGGTAAGAGAAGTTGAAAAAACAAATGTTTTTGTTCCTGCCATGTGGTCAAAGGAATGAAAGCTGCCATTTTGTGAGACTGTTCTTGCAGCCACCATTTTGTAATCTGTTTAGGGATGGCTCAACAAGAGCCAAACCTGAAACCATTTATTACATTATGTAAAAATAGCAAGCTTGTAGAAAGAATGCCCTGCGATCTGAAATAGCCTGAGCCCAGTGTTTGATGGGCCTGACTAAACAGGATTGAACCAGTCTGAAGCAAGTTACCTGTGGCACAAGTCTACTGCTTGTAGCCCCGAGTCAGATCCAACGAGAAGCTCACACAGGTCAGTCAGATGAGCCCAAGCCAACGAAGTCAACATGTAACAAATTGATCTGATCAGGACAAGGACAAGAATGGGGCACTTTGGGAGTATGGGCAGTATGAAACCAACCATTGCAGAAGTGGATGGTCCCACTGTGGAAACGTAGAGATTACATCAGGATCAAGATTCTACCTTGTCATCCTCTTTAGATTTTGGTAATCGCAAAATCATAGCATCTCTCACACAAATTATCAGATTAAGTTCTCCAGTTGTAGCATGCATCGTGGAAGTAAGCACTACGGTATGCACTTTCATCTAAACTGTACCCAAGGTACCCAAGGTTATGACTGCTTGCCTGTTTAATCTCAAGCTCATTTTCAGACCAACTGCCTTCCTATTATCATAATCCACTAATGACATTCCCACATCTTACTGCATAATTCTTCTGATATACAATAGTTGAACTAGAACACAATTTATGTATATAGTTCCTGTCTTGACCTGGATATTAGTATCTTGGCTCTTCTCAGTATATAAGGAAACTCCAAAAGGAGTGGGGAATAAAAAACGTTAAGAGAAATAAAAAGTGTTGAGGAATAAAAAACATTAACAGGAATACCAACCTGTACCAATGGCAGGGAAAGCAACTGAGGAGAATTTCAGTTGTTCACAGAGCTGAAGAACTTCACCAACTGTAGCTTTGATTTTAGTTGGATCTGTTTGTCCAACCATATGAATTATAGCTTGACACCGCAGTTTTCCTGCACTTGTTATTACTATTGCACTGTTTGCCTGTGAGCCTATGAATTAAAGAAAGAATCATTTAAGTTCTGCAGTCATTACATCAATAACAATTAAATTTTCCTGTCCACTAATAGCTAAACCATAAGACACAGGAGAATTAGGTTTTTCAGCCCATTGAGTCTACTCTACTATTCCATCATTGTTGATCCATATTTTTCTCCCAGCCTCAAACACCTGCCTTCCCCCATATACACTCCTGCCCTGACAAATCAAGAATCTAACAACCTACTTCTATCAATGGTTCCAGTCCTCAGGAACCCTTCCAGTATCTAGTGATTCTTGAAAGATCATTACTAATGCCTCCACAACCTCTTCAACCACCTCCTTCAGAACCTTTGGGTGTAGATCATCTGGTCCAGATTACTTTACTTCAGATCTTTCAGCTTCTCTTAGTAATAGAAATGACACTCGCTTCTGCACCCTCCACCCCCTATACTCTCGTATTTCTGGTATACTGCTGGTGTCTATTTGAATAGAGATTGTTAAATTCTTAAAATATTTTTAGAGATAAAACATGGAACAGGCCCCCCTTCTGGCCCAATGACCCACCTATTTAACCCTAGCCTAATGACAGGACAATTTACAATCACCAATTAACCTGCTAACTGCTACGTCTTTGCACTGTTGGAGGAAAAAACACACACACACAAACTTCTTTACAGTGGACACCGGAATTAAATTCCAACCCCCCACCCCGCCCCCACCCAAGCTGCAATTGTGTCACACTTACCACCATGCTGCCATGAATTTAAAAAAAAATTGACTTGTGGCACTATACAATATCTCACCTTACATTCCTATCGCTCACTGATTTGCTAAACAACACAAGCTACCTCTTCCACAATGTGTTGATTTAAACCTTTTATTTGATTGTATAAAATCTTGCATGACTTCACCCCTCCAGCTTTGTAATGTTCTCGAAGTTCAGCATTCTTTCACCTTGTCAACCACGCACATGATTGACCCATCCACTGTTGGGTGGCGGGGTGGAGACACAGTACGTCCCTACCAAAGAAGGTGTAGGACGCTCCTTCCCTCCGCTAGTCTGCAAAGTACCCTTGGGCAAGTTGTAGCCCCCGGACCAGGGTCACATGATGCCATGGGAGTAGATGGTGGACGGTCATATGAGCAGCTGGTGCACATCACAAACCAAAATGGCTGGGGTCACATGTCTTGTAAAAGACACTGCCCGGAGGAAGGCAATGGCAAACCACTTCTGCAGAAAAAATTTCCAAGAACAATCATAGTCATGGATAGACGATGATCACCCACTTCATACGATGTGGCATATAACGTGGAATTCCTTCTCTAAATCCTCCTGCAGATTTTCCTGTAATTCATTTAAAAAACCTGCTCATATCCTTCTTTGGACTCTGTCCATTCAGCATCTTTGTTAAACATTTGTTGTAGCACTGAGGAATGAGGAAGCTGGTACATCAGGAAACAGACACATTTCTGAGATCGGGGTAGAGCCCACACAAAGTACACTGCAGATGCTGTGGTCAAATCAAGACATACAAACAAGGGTAGACTCAAGGAGCCTTGAAATATTTTGCATGTGTCGTCATGTCTGGGAGCATTAGCCACCCTAGAATAAGATAACTTTGATATTCTGCACTTAATATGAATAATGAGAAAAATTTGGTGAGGGCAGTGGAATGAAATGTTTGCCTGAGGACATCTGAGATCTAGAGATTGAAATATTAAAAAAAACAAAGTCAGAGGGTAAGTTGGCAAAAAGTGCATGGAGAATAGTCTTGGAAAAAAGTTTTATGTCAAGCATTAGGCCTCTGTGGTTCTGCTTTCTATTTCTGTTGTTCTACCTTCTGACCTGCATAGAGGTGTTTTGGCAGCTCTATTGATACCTCTTCCATAATTAGAGAGGCACTGATTCTGTCTCATTACATTTCTTGATAATCTTACATAAAATCCTTGCCTTTGATTTAGTATACAGTACCTTGTAAAAGTATTCAGCCCCTAACACTTTGTTCACATAAATGAGTACTACAACCAGGATTTTTGATCAATTTCACCGAGATATTTTATTTCTGAATCACAGGTTCCTTTTTTCATAGAACAGCCCCCCTCACCAAAAAAAAAACTGAGAATTGTAAAGCATGATAAACTAAAAATTCAAAAACTAAAATGTCAACAGTGTAAAGCTATTCATTCTCCTTTGATCATTACTGAGTTGAACCACCTCTCACAGCTACTATAGCCAGTAGTCTTTTGGGATATCAGATTTACGCCCCACATTCTGCTTAGGGTTGAGGCCAAAAGGTTCCTCTTCAGAATCATCCGACCACAAGACCTTCCTCCACATGTTTATATTATCTTCTAAGTGACACTTTGCGGGCAAGAATATGTTTTTTCTTTGGCTAGGGCTTCTTGCTTGCCACTGTTCCATAAATACCCATTTTGTACAAGCCCTTAGAAATTGTGGAACCATGAACATCATCTCCAGTTGCAGCCAGTGACTTCTGCAGCTCACTCAGAGTGGCTGTTGGCATCACAGTGGCCTCTCTTACAAGTGCCATTCTTCTCCAGCAGCTAAGTTTAGAGGGGCAACCTGACCTAGGCAGCATGGCTCTGGTTTCCGATTTTTTCCCCACTTTTTTACAATGGACCTCATTGAGCTCCGAGAGATGTTCAGTGTCTTTGAGATAGTCTTGTACCCTTCTCCAGATTTGTGCTTCTTTAATATAATTTCCCTGACTTGACTTGAATGCACTTTTGTCTTTGGTTTGGTTTGGTCTGTTGAAAATCTACCATACAGTTGTTCCTTACAGAGAACTGTATGAATTCATTGAAAACAAATGATTCACTAATTCTCTAAATCAACAAATTGCATGAGTTGGTAAGGTAATATAAAGTATTGGATAGTAATTAAAAAAGTGATGAATACATTTTCAGCCTCACAATTTTTGTTTTTAATTTTTAGTAAATTGTTGACGTTTTGGAGTTTTTCTTTTGATTTGACATGATGCACAATATTTTATAGATTAGCTCAACAAAAATCCAACTTCAATATATTTTAAATTTAGGAAACGAGACAATAAAATGTGAACATCATCGTGGGGGCTGAATACTTTTCCAAGGCACCATAATATTTTGCCCATTGGAAGCTTAAGTTTAATACTAAAATATTAAAATCCTATTGTACATTATAGGCAGAAAGGCAAAGAGATTGTTGAGCTGGAAGCTGCTTGGGTCTGTAAAAGAAAACAAATTCCAAACCTTTCTGATGACACTCAGCTTCCACAGTTGGACCAGCAGCATCAAAAATCGCCTTGGAGACACCTGAAATTTAATCGCAAATGAAATTTAATAGGAAAACTAGATTATTCTTAAGCAGAGAAACACACACAAAATGCTGGAGGAACTCAGTTCTTAACCAACAACTGCCTTTTTATTGATCATATTTGATACTTTAAAAGCAACTGTGCATGAATTGACAGAGATCTACACTTGACAGTATTCCTGGTGGATTAATTCTAATTACAAACAACTATGTCTTTGCATCACAAATCCAAGCATCTCTTTTTATTGTCTCCATTTTTAGTTTTCCTTTTGGCAAAATGAAATGTGATTAAGTATGACACGAGGAAATCTGCAGATACTGGAAATTCAAGCAACACAGAAAATGCTGGTGGAACACAGCAGGCCAGGCAGCATCTATAGGGAGAAGCGCTGTCGACGTTTCGGGCCAAGACCCTTCGTCAGGACTAACTGAAAGGAAAGATAGTAAGAGATTTGAAAGTAGGAGGGGGAGGGGAAAATGAGAAATGATAGGAGAAGACCGGAGGGAGTGGGGTGAAGCTGAGAGCTGGAAAGGTGATTGGCAAAAGGGATACAGAGCTAGAGAAGGGACAGGATCATGGGACGGGAGGTCTAGGGAGAAAGAAAGGATGAGGGGAGCACCAGAGGGAGTTGGAGAACAGGCGGTGATGGGCGGAAAGAGAGAATAAGAGGGGAAAAAAGCTAAATATATCAGGGATGAGGTAAGAAGTGGAGGAGGGGCATTAACGGAAGTTAGAGAAGTCAATGGGAGAAGACTCCTCCGCTTCTTACCCCATCCCTGATACACTGAGTTCTCTAACTTCCGTTAATGCCCCTCCTCCCCTTCTTACCCCATCCCTGATGTATTTAGCTTTTTTTCCCCCTCCCCTGCTGTAAATTCCCATAGTACATTGGGCACCACATCATGATGGTGGTTAGCACGATGCTATTACAGTTCAAGGTGCTCCAGGGTTCAATTCCGTTCCGTAAGGAGTCTCTGAACAGCCTCCCCATGGAATGTAAAAGTTTTCTGTGGGTTTGCTGGTTTCCTTCTACAGTCCAAAGACGTACCAGGTAGGTTACCGTAATTATTTTCCCGTGATTAGGCTAGGGTTAATCAGGCTTGTCAGGGGTTGCCGGGGCAGCGTGACTCATAGGGCCAAAAGGGCACTGCGTCACTAAATAAAATAAATACTGGTAAGTGGTAGATTCTGGGGTGAGCTGATGGGAATGTACAGAGAATAAACTGGGTCAGGATAATATTAGTGTGTTCGAAAAGGGGTACTTGAAGGACGGTGGACTGAAGCCCCATTTCTATGCAGTGTCTATGATTCATTGAATGAGGCACAGCACAATCCACAACATACAAAATCAAACTGAAGCCGACTTTAAATCTTATACAGAAAATATACTATGGCTAGGGAAATAAAGATAGGATCATAAAAGTGAGAAATGAGACAGACTACACTTGCTTTAAAAACCTGCTGGGTATTTACTTTTTCCTAAGTAAATGAGATGATATCTACATAAAATTCATACCCAACATTTGAGAGTTTCTTCAGCAGTAATTGTCATTCATTAAAATAAATCCTTTGATCCCATATGTGTTAGACTTAACTTTTTAAGTTATCTTCAACAGAGAAGGTTAGCAATTCAAAGTAAATTTATGATCAAAGTTCTTGTTTGTCACCATATACAACCCTGAGATTAATTTTCTTGCAGGTATACTCAACAAATCCGTAATAGAATTACTCAATTTTTGCAATGCTGAATCTGTTAATGTCTATCTGTACTGACTGAATATGGGACCTACAGAGCAGCAGGCATACTTGGCAGATTCCTGACTGTGTGGCCGAATGCTTCACGATCTCAGGATCTGCCTGGAAGATGCACACCTTTGGGGCTGGGAGATCGGAAGTCATGGGTGAACTGATTCCTTGCGAATTTCACTAAGTGAAGACTGAAACATCAAGAAAGCAGGCCGCATATTTGCTAATCACCGTCTGCTCTTGGAGAAAGGCCCCTGTGCTCAAGCAATCCCTCTCTCTCTTCTTTGACGGAGACAATGCACCTGTTTGTCCCTGAGAAAGGGGGAACAGCGAGTTACTGGTCTCCACTCTCGTTTTTGCAAGAGAGAGAGAGAGTCAGACAGGCAGGAGACCGGGGGGGGGGGGGGAGAGTGGGGAGAAGGGGGGATGGGAGAGACTGCGGGGGGGAGAGTATGGGGGGGAATGTGTGGGGGAGAGTGTGGGATGGAGACTCAGCGCCTTGAACTGTAGGTGGGGAGTCAGTGCTTCTCCTGGCATGGGGGAGGGTCAATACTTTTGCTACTGCTTGTGCAAAGGGGGTCAGGGTTTTCAATGTTTCTATCATTCTATGGGGTTTCTTTGTTTCATGGATGTCTGTGAAGGGAACAAATTTTAGGTTGTATACCTTATAGCTACTCCAATATTAAATGTACTTTAAAGAGCAAACACGAGGAAATCTGCAGATGCTGGAAATTCAAACAACACACACAAAATGCTGATGGAATACAGCAGGCCAGGCAGCATCTATAGGAAGAAGCACTGTCGACGTTTCTGGCCGAGACCCTACTTTGAAACCTTCGAGACCTGGATTTTCCAATTTAATCACATCTGCAAGGTTAAAAGTTGCAATAACAGCAAGGCACCCTTGTACAATTGCAGTAAAATGCAGTCAATTCTTAGCCAATAAAATCAATATGAAAATTAAGGGAATTGGGTTCTTTTTCAAGTTATCTTAGAACAATGTGTTAAAATACCTGCTTTTAGTGTAAAATTGGCATTTGATGAGTTGACAATGACATCTGTGCTCTCCTTTGTTATATCTCCTGATACCACTTGTAGTAAGATTGGTCCTACTGGCATTTCAGCCTGACCAGGTGCCGTCTCAGATAGGTTTCCAATGAAAAGACCTGTAAAATGGTTCCAAGATATCTCAATTATACATTTCTTCATAGACCATTTTATTTTACTAATCAGATAGTCTTTAGAAACAGGATAATACATTGCTTATGCAGTCCTCATTTGTTTTTGTTTTTTGCAATCAGGCATGGGAAGGTCAACACTTAAAAGGTGACTAGAGGGAATAAATCATCAAGATCTAGACAGACAAGAGAAAATCTGCAGATGCTGGAAATCTAAGCAACACACACAAAATGCTGGAGGAACTCAGCTGGCCAGGCAACATATATGGAAAACAGTACAATCGACATTTCCGGCCAAAACCCTTCAGTAAGACTGGAGAAAAAAAGCTGAGGAGTAGATTTAAAAGGTGGGGGAGGGGATAGGTGGAAGGATGAAGTAAAGCTGGAGGGAGAGGGATGAAGTGAAGAGCTGGGAAGTTAATTGGTGAAAGAGATAGAAGACAATGGAGAAAGAAAAAGGCAGGAGCACCAGAGGGAGGTGATGGGCGGGCAAGGAGATAAGGTGGGGGCTGGGGGATAAGGGGATGGGAAACAGTTGGGAGCAAGACCAGAAGTTTGAGAAACTGATGCTCGTGCCGACAAATGGAATATAAGATGTTGTTCTTCCAACGTTAACCGTAACCTCATCACAACAGTGGACAAGGCCACTGATGGACATATCGGAATAGGAATGGGAAATGGAATTAAAACGGGCGGCTACTGGGAGATCCCACTTGTTCTGGAGGACGGAGTGTAGATGCTCAGCGAAGTGGTCTCCCAAACTACGTTGGGTCTCACCAATATACAGGAGGCCACATCCGGAGCACCAAACACAGCATATGACCACAACAGACTCACAGGTAAAGTGTCGCTTCACTTGGTAGGACTGTTTAGGGCCCTGATTGTGAGGGAGGAAGTATAGGGGTAAGTGTAGCACTTGTTACACTTGGAAGGATAACTGCCAGGAGGGATGAATGGACAAGGGAGTCGCGTAGGGAGCGATGAGGGCAAGATGTGCTTTGTAGTGGGATTCTGTTGGAGGTGGCGGAGGTTTCAGAGAATTATGTGCTGGACGTGGAAGCCGGTGGAGCGGTAGTTGAGGAAAAGAGGAACCCTATCCCTGATAGGGTGGCAGGAGGATGGGGTAAGAGCAGATGTGCAAGAAATGGAAGAAACACGTTCGAGGGCAGCGTTGATGGTGGAAGAAGGGAAGCCCCTTTCTTTGAAAAAAGGACATCTCCTTTGCTTTAGAATGAAAAACTTCATTCTGAGAGCAGATGCAGTGGAGACGGTGGGATTGAGAGAAGGGGATGGCATTTTTACAAGTAGCAGCATGGGATGAGGTGTAGTCCAGGTAGCTGTGAGAGTCCATGGGTTTGTATTAGACATTGGTAGATAAGCTGAGTTCAGAGAGAGACACAGTGAGATTGAGAAAGGGAAGCGGGGGGGTGTCAGAAATGGGCTCAATTTGAGGGTAGGGTGGAAGCTGGAGGCAAAATGGATGAAGTTGATGAGTTCAGCATGGGTGCATCATCAATGCTGTCATCGATGTAGCATAGAAAAAGTGTGGGATGGTCACCAGTGTAGGCTTGGAACACAGACTGTTTCATATAGCCGACAGACGAGCAGAGCTGGGACCCATTGAGTGCCCTTTTGTTTGAAGGAAGTGGGAGGAGCCAAAGGAGAAATGATTTAGAGTGAGGACAAGTTCCACTGGGCAGAGGAGGGTGGTGGTGGAGGGGAACTCGTTAGCTCTGGTGTCCAGGAAAAAAAACAAGAGAGCTTTGAGGCCTTCCTGGTGGGAATGGAGGTGTATAGGGACTGGACTTCCATGGTAAAAATAAGATGATGGAGGCCAGGGAACCTGAAATTATTGAAAAGATCAAGAGTGTACGAGGTGTCACAGATGTAGTTTGGAAGGGGCAAAACTAGATAGACTGATTTCTCCTGAGTTTCTTTGAGTTGCCTGCATGTTGTGTAAACTGTAGCCTTCTAGGGAGCTAGATATCATTCCAACATGCATAGTAAGTGATGAAAAGGACCGTGAGCAAGCAGAAAATGCATTTCTCACTGTAGAATGCACATCATCAATTTTCAGTGGCCCAAGGATGAAGATATTACATTTTCCCAGTGTCAGTAACCTCAAAACTTGTTACTAAACACATCCAGTAATTTTACTGCTCAGCTCATTTTCACTTCCTGAAGCAAGCCTGAAAAAGGACTCACAAATTTCCTTCAAAAGATTTAGTGGAGTATTTACGTTAAAAAATCTTCAGAGAGAGTGAAGAAGGAGAAGCAAAGTTTTTTATTGAAGTTTTAAATACTTGCAATCTGACAAAGATGAAGAAACTTTGCACTTGGCAACAAAGTATATTTTTTTATCTGTTTGTGATCTGGGAAAATAAACAAGATCTAATCAGCATTTGCAATAAACTGACCTACCCGTGGATTTCGGCTGATCAATAGGAACTGCAGTTTTTGGCTGCTTTGTAAAAACCTTTTGGAATTCCTGAGACATTGCCTACACAACAAAACACTGTTAGTATTCCAAGAAACACACTGAATCACCATCTTAATAATAAACTAGTCAGTTATACATCAGCGAGAATTCAGTGGTGCTCATTTTATCTTGTTGCAGTTTGCACAATTTTTTTGCGTGGGGAGGGGGGGTTTGATGTTCTTGTTGCTATTTGTGCAATTTGTGGGGGGGGGGTGGTTGATGTTTTTCTTTGAACAGCTTCCATGGTTTTCTTTGTCTCGTGGAACATGAATCTCAGAGTTGTATACTGCATACATACTTTGATAATAAATGTACCTTTGAACCTTATGGGGAAATTATTAGAGAAGATTCTTAGAGACAGGATTTGTGAGCATCTGGATTAGGGTTAGCCAGCATGACTTTTGTGAGGAGCAGCTCATGACTCATGAGTATTCAGATTGAATACTTTGAAGATGTGATAAAGCATATTTATGAAGTTAGAGCAGTGCATGTGGTGCATATAGATTTCAGTAAGGCATTTGATAAGGTTCCCCATGGTAAGCTGATTCAGAAGATTAGGAGGCATGGGATCCAGGAAAACTTGGCTGTGTGGCTTCAGAATTGGCTTTCACATAGAAGGAAGAGTGTAGTTTGAGGTGGAATGTATTCTATCTTCAGGTTGGTGACCAGTTGATGCACCATCAATAACTCACGCTGAGACTTAGGAAACGAGATATCGGCTTTTATTGACTGGAAGAATAAACAACACTACATCCTGGGGAAAATGAGGGAGAGCAGCAGCCCACAGTCGCCTTTATACAGGAGTCTGTGGGAGGAGCCACAGGAGCAGTCAGACAGGTATATCTAGTTCACCACACCAGTGATGTTCTGAAGGAATCTGTTCTGGGACCCTTGCTCTTCGTGAGTTTTATAAATGAGGAAGAGAAAGAGTTGGTGACCTGAAGGTTTATGGTTGATGTGGATGGTGTAGAAAGTTGTCGAGGGTTACAAAGGGACATTGATGGGACGCAGAGCTGAGTTGAGAAGTGACAGTGTTCAACCTACAGAAGTGTGAGGTGATCCACACTGGATGGTTGAATTTGTCACAGACTACAGGGTTACTGGCCATATTCTTAACAGGGTGGGGGAACAAAGAGATACAACATAGAACATAGAATAGTACAGCACAGTACAGGCCCTTTGGCCCACAATTTTGTGCCGACCCTTAAACACTGCCTCCAATATATCCCCCCACTTTAAATTCATCCATATAACTGATTTTGGGGTCTATGTCCATAGGCCCCTCAAAGACGCTGTGCAAGTTGATAGGGTTGTTGAGCAGGTGTATGGTCTATTGTCCTTCATCAATCACTGAATTGTGTTCAAGAGTCACATGGTAATCTCAGCACTTAATACCATCATTCCCACAATCCTGATTGAGAAGTTGCAGAACCTGGGCCTCTGTACCTCCCTCTGCAATTGGATCCCTGACTTCCTAACTGGAAGACCACTATCCGCACAGATTGTCAAGAAAAACATTTGAGGATGTATTTTGTATACATTTCTCTGACATTAAACTTAATCTTTGAACCTTAACATATCCTCCTCGCTGACAATCAACACTGGCGCACCTCAGGGGTGTGTGCTTAGCCCACTGCTGTACTGTCTGTATGCACATGACTGCGTGGCTAGGCATAGCTCAAATGCCATCTATAAATTTGCTGATGATACAACCATTGTTGGTAGAAACTCAGGTGGTGACCAGAGGGCATACAGGAGTGAGATATGCCAACTAGTGGAATGGTGCCGCAGTAACAACCTGGTACTCAATGTCAGTAAAACGGAAGAGCTGATTGTGGACTTCAGGAAGAGTAAAATGAAGGAACACATACCAATCCTCATAGAGGGATTAGAAGTGGAGAGAGTGAGCAGTTTCAAGTTCCTGGGTGTCAAGATCTCTGAGGGTCTAACCTGGTCCAACAGGTTATCAAGGAAGTTATAAAGGAAGAAAGACAGGAGCTATACTTTATTAGGAGTTTGAAGAGATTTGGCATGTCAACAAGTACACTCAAAAACTACTATAGTTGTACCGTGGAGAGCATTCTGACAGGCTGCATCACTGTCTGGTATGGAGAGACTATTGTACAGGACCGAAAGAAGCTGTATAAGGTTGTAAATCTAGTCAGCTCCATGATGGGTACTAGCCTACATAGTACCCAGGGCATCTTCAAGGAGAGGAGTCTCAGAAAGGCAGTGTCCATTATTAAGGATCCCCAGCACCAAGGGCAGACCCTTTTCTCACTGTTACCATCAGGTAGGAGGTACAGGTCCTGAAGGCACACACTCAGCCATTCAGGAACAGCTTCTTCCCCTCTACCATCTGATTCCTAAATGGACATTGAATCTTTGGACACCATCTTTTTTAAAATACAATAGTTCTGCAGCAGCCTGGCTTACTGCGTTCCACTAGCATCTTGTGTGTGTTGCTTGAATTTCCAGCATCTGCAGATTTCCTTGTGTTTGCCTGTCAATAATTCTGTCTTTGCACTTCTTAAAAAATCTGTTCAATATACGTAGTGTAATTTATTTACTTGTTTATTCATTATTATTATTTTAATTATTTTTTTTCTCTGCTAGATTATGTATTGCATTGAACTGCTGCTACTAAGTTAACAAATTTCACATCACATGCTGGTGATAATAAACCTGATTCTGATTCTATCACAACTCTATAAAACCCTAGTTAGATCACACTTGGAATATTGTATTCAGTTCTGGTTGCCTCATTATAGGAAGTATGTGGAAGCTTTAGAGAGGGTGCAGAGGAGATTTACTATGTTGCTGCCTGAATTAGAGAACAGGTTATGAGGATAGATTGAACGATCTCGGGGTTTTCTCTGAAGCTAAAGAAGAGGAGAAGGTACTTGGATAAAGGTGTACAAGATGGCTTTTTTCCAAGATGGAAATGGCTAATACAAGGGGGCATAATTTTAAGGTGATTGGAGCAAAGTATAGAACTGATGTCAGTGGTAAGCTGTTTTTTTAAATACACGGAGAGTCGTGGGTGTAAAGAATGAAACGCCAAGGGTGGTGGTAGAGGCAGATACATTAGGGACATTTATGAGATTGTTGGATAGGTATATTGATGTAAGAAAAAAAAATGGAGAGCTTTATGGGAGGGAAGAGTTAGACTGACCTTAGAGTAGAATCATAGAAAACCTACAGCACAATACAGGCCCTTCGGCCCACAAAGCTGTGCTGAACATGTCCTTACCTTAGAACTACCTAGGCTTACACATAGCTCTCTATTTTTCTAAGCTCCATGTAGTCATCCAGGAGTCTCTTAAAAGACCCTATCATCTCCGCCTCCACCACCGTCGCCAGCAGCCAATTCCACGCACTCACCACAATCTGCGTAAAAAAGTTACCCGACATCTCCTCTGTACCTACTTCCAAGCACCTTAAAACTGTGACCTTTCGTGCTAGCCATTTCAGCCCTGGGAAAAACCCTCTGACTATCCACAAGATCAATGCCTCTCATTATCTTATACACCTCCATCAGGTCATCTCTCATCCTCCGTCGTTCCAGGGAGAAAAGGCCGAGTTCACTCAACCTATTCTCATAAGGCATGCTGCCCAATCCAGGCAACATCCTTGTAAATCAAAACACAAAATGCTGGCAGAACTCAGCAGGCCAGACAGCATCTATGGGAGGAGGTAGTGACGACGTTTTGGGCCGAAACCCTTCATCAGCAGTTACCTACCTCCTCCCATAGATGCTGTCTGGCCTGCTGAGTTCTGCCAGCATTTTGTGTTTTTATTTATTTCCAGCATCTGTAGATTCACTTGTGTTATCCTTGTAAATCAGTAGGTTAAAAGGTTGACACAACATTGTGGGTAGTTATATTCTATGTTCAAAGTTCCATAATGTTGGGTAAAAATAAAGGAAACCTAAACAAGAACAAAGTATAAAAATGAGATTTGGTAAATCTGGAACAATGCATACAAAACGCTGGAGGAACTTGCCCTCCTCTGTTGCCATGATGAGGCTAAACTTAGGATGAAGGAGCAACACTGGGTATCCATCTGGGTAGTCTCCAACCTGATGCACGAACATCGATTTCTCTAATGTCCAGTAATTACTCACAACACCCTTTTCTCCTTTTCCATTCTCCATCTGGTAAACCTCTCACACCTTCCCATCACCTCCCTTAACTGTTGTTGGCGAAACTTCAGACGGTGATGAGGAGGCTACAGGACTGAGATAGATCAGCTGGTTGAGTGGTGTCACCACAACAACCTTGCGCTCAGCATCAGTAAGGCCAAGGAACTGATTGTCGACTTCAGGAAGGGGAAGTTGAGGGATCACACACCAGAGCTCACTGAGGGATCAGTAGTGGAAAGTTTTTATTTGCTGGGTGTTAACATCTTTGAAGACCTATCACCTCCTGGCTTCTCACTCCATCCCTACTTCCCCACCCACACACCTTCTCCCCCTTTCCTGGTCTCACCCGTCACCTGCCGGTTTGCAATCCTTCTCCTCCCTGCACCTTCCGATTCTGGTTTCAGCTCACTTCCTTCCCAGTCCCCATGAAGGGTCTCAGCCCAAAGTGCCAATTGTTTATTTCCCTCCAGAGATTCTGCCTGACTTGCTGAGTTCCTCCAGCATTTTGTGTGTTGCTGAACAAAGATAGCTACTGGTATCAGGTCTATAGTAGAGTCATAGAAAAGTACAACACTGAAACAGGCCCTTTGGGCCATCTGGTCCATGCAGAGTCATTGAAACTGCCCACTCCCATTGACCTGCAACGTGACCATAGCCCTCCATATCCCTCTCATCCATGTATCTGTCCAAGCTTCTCTTAAAACACTGAAATCGAGCTTGCATGCACCACCTGTGCTGGCAGCTCGTTCCACACTCTCACCACACTCTGAGTGAAGAATTTTTCCCTCATGTTCTCCGTTAAACCAGACCTCTAGTTGCAGTCCCACCCAACCTCAGATGAAAAAGCCTGCTTGTATTTACTAAATCTAAACTCCTCTTAATTTTGTATTCCTCTATCAAATCTCCTCTCAATCTTCTATGTTCTAAGGAATACAGTCCGAACCTATTCAATCTTTCCTTGTAACTCAGGTCCTCCAGACCCAGCAACATCCTTGTAAACTTTCTCTGCACTCTTTCAACCTTGTTTACATCTTTCCTGTAGGTCAGTGACCAAAACTGTACACATTATTCAAACTTTGGTCTCACCAATATCTTATACAACTGCAACATAACATCCCATCTCCTGTACTCAATCATGCTTAATGGACCAGATGGCCTATTCCTGCTCCTATTTCTTATGTTCTTAATATCTACAACTGGTATCATCTCAAAGTCACTGCACAATCCCATTAAACAATAGGACTACACAGCTATATCTACTTAGATCTACAGGAAGCCACAATACCAAATACCACTAAAATAGTCCAAAAGATCCTAGCAATTGAGACAAGAGTATGCTGAACTATACCCGCACCTCAAGTTTTACCAGCTTGATCTGAGAAAAAGTATTTTAAATACAACAATTATAATATTAAAAACACCAGAAAAATGTTGAATTAAAAGAGGAAACTGAAAGACTATGGAACATGAACTGGTATCATCCCAACATCATTGCACAGTAGCATTAAACAATTAGACTTACACAGTAATATTTATGTAAAACTCCAGAAAGCCACAATACTAAACACCATGGAATAGTCCAAACATTTCCAGGAATTGAGAAATGAGTGCACTTGGCTATGCCTGTACATCAGGTTTTACCAGCTTGAGTTGAGAAAAAAAAAGTTCAAGGTATGTTTATTATCAAAGTATGTATGCAGCATACAACTGAGATTCATCTTCTCCAGACAGCTACATAACAAAGAAAACCATGGGCACAGTTCAAAGAAAAACATCAACTCCCAAGTGCAAAATAACACTAATCGCAGTTCATGTAGGAGGAATACTCATCACCATATAACTAGCTAAGGCCAAGAACGGTATCACTGCTGTTGAAATGAAACAAATCTGTAAAAGAGTTGTGAGAATTGTTGATTTGGTGAACCAAAGCAGTTAATTAAAGGAAAGGAAATTAGCTTTGAAGGTGCATTGCTTTGGAAGGATTTGAAGTTGTCAACAAGATGGAAAATGAATCAACAATTATTCAGAGTTCCAGAAACACATTCCATATAGAACCTGAAAATACTTTATCAAATTTCTATAGAAAATACAAAGCAGAATCAAGGAAAAAATGCTCAATATATCAAAAAAAGTTATAGCTAAAAACATTCAGTACGAGGTATGTAATTTTCTTCTAATCCCCACCTGAATAACAAGATGATCTTCAGGATGTAGCACAAAGTAAACTTTCTTAAGATGAGCTGACCGTCTCTCAGAACTGAACTTCAGAACTGCTTTAAGCATAACATTTGCAACAACATCCTTTGGGAAACATAGCTTGCCACTACCAACTGCCGGGAATGCAATGGAATCCTGCCACGATCCTTCAGTGTTCTTCAGGCAATCTTTGATTATGTCTTTCAAGACCTGAATTGCAATTTTACATTTAATCTTCAAGTCAATACACGATTTTCAAAAGAAATGATTTGCTCCACAAGTAGTAACTATAAAATGTGTTACCTTTTCTGAATTCCTTTCTTTCCAATGAGGAACAACAGCATGATACACTTCATTACAGTCAAGATTACATCCTTGAGTTTCATATACCATTCCTACGAAAGGCTGTTTTCTCTGCCCTTCCTTCCACAGTAATTGTTGGAGGCTTGGGCCGGCTTTCTCTAATATTGCTCTGGAAACTGCGCCTGAAGAAAGGTTTAGATCCTTTCCAGTGACGTTGACAATGACACCAGCCTAAAAACAGGAAGTTAAATTTAAAAATAAAGGTAAAATACAATTTCTGGAATTACTACCAATGTCAAATAAATAAGTTACACTGAAGCCTTACCGTCGTATCTTGAATATTTCCTTTGACGACAAGGATGTTTAGACCTTCTTTAGTTTGGGCTTCATGGAGACATTGAACACTTCTCTTTCTTATGTTGCCTGAGGCAATCCTGACCTGCTGTGAAGCTGAATGACTTATCAGGTCACCAAATATTTTCTGAACAGCATCAGAAACAGCATGGACAGATTTAGCATCATTATTTACCAAGTGGATCTCACTGAGTGTACTCCCTCCTTGTAAGTTTGCAAAGTATTCCCTGACTGTTATGGCAATTATTTCAGCACATAAATCCAGAGGAAATCCAAATATTCCAGAACTAATAGCAGGGATCGCTATAGATTTAAAGTTATAAGCTTCTGCTAGATGTAGACTCTTCTCCACGGCACTTCTTAATCTCTTTTTCGCTGTGTTTGGATCGGTGTCTGACCACCTTGGACCAACTGCATGGATCACTGCGGAACACGGTAGTCTGCCAGATTCAGTAAGAACGACCTCACCAGGCGTAAGAGATCCTCGACGGTCAGTAATCCGATCACACTCTTTTTGCAACACTGTTCCAGCTGCATCTGACAGAGCTTTTGCAAGACCTCCAATATGCTTCAGATCTTCATTTGAGGCATTGACAACCACATCAACGCGAGTCTTACATAGGTCTCCTTTATAAACAGTAATGACAGGTCCATTAGGCATCTGAAATTTACAGGAAGTTGGGCTTAAGTCACCATTACCTTCCATGTGCTCAATAAGTCGTACAATACAATGAAACTTTCTCTTTGCTGTGGAAACAAAATATTCTTCATTTTCTTTGTAAGACTGCTTTACTCCCGGTGTGTTCATTTGGAACATCTTACTAACTATTTCGGAAGCTTGATTCGTAAGTATACGCTCTGCCTGACAGACATTCTCCTCAGGACCAATGACAGAAACACTTGCATGATTTTCCTCGTCATACACTTCTATTTGAACACCTGGAACATTCATTTTCTCAAAGGCCATCAAAAAGTGCAGCACTCCACAAGATTTAAAAGGAATGTTTCTTTGAATGATTGTGTTCTTTTTGACAAATTCACTGAGCTTTTCAAATGCTTTGCAGACAGCATCCGAGTAGCCAGAGATAATAATCTGCGCATGCCTGTCTAGGGCTTTCTCTTCAATTTCAAGCTGTCTACTTTGGGAATTCAATGCTTTATCTAATTTTCCCTTTGTATCTGTCCATTCATTCTTTCTAATGACACTTATGTCTTGTATCTCAATACATTTGAAAGTGAGATGTCTTTTGATTTGCTTTTCTGCTTCACACACAGCGTCTTCACTGCCTATAACCACAACAGAGTTGCCCTGAATGTCAAATGCAGCATTGATTCCATTCAATGTAAAAAGGTGGGAGGAAACTTCTTTGTAGTGTACTTTTCGTAGAAAGTCAACAAGACAAGGGTCCAGATTAATCTGTTTTTCCTTCATTGCAATGACTTCTTCTAATATCTTGCTTTTGGCACAATAAACATCCGAAGATAAACCATGTAATATTAGATGGCATGCAGCTGGGCTGTACTTCATGTTAAGATTTGGAAATTGTTTGGTAAAACGGCTTTCAAGACCATTGTTTAATAATAAATCATATTTAGCTGGAGAAATTGCCACTACCTCATTCATACTTTGTTTTTCCCTTTCTAATTTTTTAATGGCATCATTCACAATCGATACAAATGTTTGTTGTAGAATGTCTACACTCTCAGCTATGCCAGTGATGATTACTTTTCCCTTTGAAGTGTCTGGAATAACAACAACATTTTGGTTCAAATGTTGATGCAAATCATTCTGAATTATTTCCCAAACTGATTTATTTATGTCATTTGTATTAGTCTTGTACTTTGACAGAACAGAAGCTAAATGATCTGAAGCCTCCTTTTTCCAGTTCTTTGCAAGATTCTCAAATGAACTCGTATGCTTGGAAAGTGCCGGGGAAACACTGACCAAGTTTGATTGGCCTGATTCTGGGAATGCAATATTGCAGTGGCATGAGGACATTCTGTCCATGATTTCTGCAATTCGCTTTTTATCTTGTTTAAGAAACTGTAGAATGTAGGAATCAATTTTAAACATAAAGGGATCAGGCATTTTCACCACTGGTCTTTTGTTCCCATATAAAGCTGATCCAATAGATTCATAATAAGGATAGACATAAATTGGGGTTTCAGAAATCTTGTGTTCTTTAGACAGAATGACATCCAGAACTGCAAGTAAAACAAAAAAAATGTTAGAGACCAATAGGTGAAATGAACTCAATTTAAATGTTCATAAATTTCTAACCCATCATTATTTTCCAAAATACATTACCTTCAGAATCTTCAAAAGAGATCACAGCTGCATTATGCTCCAGTGTCATTCCTACGGAGCTTACTATTCCATTTCCAGATTTAGGACTTTCAAAGTATAGTTTTAGAAGATCTTCACTGATGCTAGAAGGCAGGTTCTCCACTCGTAAACTCCTAGTTTTTTCCAGCAACTTGGCTCCAATTTTTTGCTTCTTCAGCAAACTGTTAGAACATTTTTGAATAAATTCAGAGAGATCTAAAAATAAAGTTGGGGAAAAAATAAATCTGTTAAAGGAATTTCAATTTTATTGAAAAAAATATAATTTAGTGATTAAAGATTTCAATTACAAAGCATGTCCAACACAGAAACCACTCATTCAACTTGACGAAGTCCAGTTTATTGTCATTTCAACCATAAACTGCTGGTACAATATACAGCAAAAAAAGAACAATGTTCCTCCAGGACCCTGGTGCTATATGAAACAATACAAAACTACACTAGACTTCGTGAGACAACAATAGGCTACACAAGACAATGTAAAACATAAAAACTGCACTGGACTACAGACCTGCACAGGACTACATAAAGTGCACAAGACAGTGCAGGGCAGTACAATAATTAATAAACAAAACAATAGGCAGAGTAGAGGACAAATTAAAATATAATAAATGGTGCAGATGTCAGTCTAGACTCTGAGTATTGATGAGTCTGATGGCTTGGGGGATGAAACTGTTGCACAGTCTGGTCATGAGAGCCCAAATGCTTTGGTACCTTTTGCCAGACGGCAGGAGGGAGAAGAGTTTGTGTGAGGGGTGCGTGGGGTGCTTCACAATGCTATTAGCTTTGCGGGTGCAGTGTGTGGTGTGAGAGTCTGTAACAGCGGGAAGAGAGACCCTGATGTTCTTCTCATCTGACTGCTCTGTAGATTGTGGTGAGGATGCAGGGTGGGAGATGGACTTTTCTCAGCCTTCGCAGAAAGTAGTGATGCTGCTGGGCTTTCTTTGCTATGGAGCTGGTGTTGAGGGACTAGGTGAGATTCTCCGCCAGGAATTTGGTGCTCTTAACGATCTCAACGGAAGAGCTGTCAATGTTCAGCAGAGAGTGGTTGCCCCGTGCCCTCCTGGAGTCAACAACCATCTCTTTTGTTTTGTTCACATTCCAAGACAGGTTGTTGGTTCTGCACCAGTCTGTTAGCCGCTGCACTGCCTCTGTGTATGCTGACTCGTCGTTCTTGCTGATGAGACCCACCACGGTCATGTCATCAGCGAATTTGATGATGTGATTCGAGTTGAGTATTACTGCACAGTCATGGGTCAGCAGAGTGAACAGCAGTGGACTGAGCACACAGCCCTGGGGGTCCCTGTATATAATGATTAAGCTTATGTAAATCTAAGGACATTATTCTCCATTCCTTTCTTTCCAATAGAATTGTCCGGAATGTATCGCTATTTTCAACCACTCTGTTGTAGAAAGTTCCTCATTCTCCCCAGCCTTTTGGTAAAACTGTTTTAGATTTCCTTTCTGGATTTCTTGCTGATTCTTCCTAAGAAACAGAAACATTCTCTGTACAATTTTCCGTGTTGCACTACCACTGCGCTACCGTTGCACCCCAATGATACTGCAATACAGGATACATTTTGAAGATAAACCTTTAATATCTGGATATTTCACATTTATTTCTTGGCTAACCTTCAATCACTGCAATGGAAAGTTGTTGACCTGAAACACTGCACACAACTGTAGTACAGCAGAAATGTAGAGCAATGGACTTGCTTAAAACTAATGTAGAATTCCATTCAAGAATTATTTCTATAAATCCTAAGAATTTAATTCTGGTGCCTTTTTTGTGCACTGACCCAGCTTTTAGATTCTTTTGGCAGGCAAGGAGCAACAGGAATAAATTATCCTTGATAAAAACAAGGCTAGACAGACTGCAAAAATAAAGGATTAAAATGTAATTTTAATTACATCTTCCTCTATTTTACTGTGCATAATTTTAAATAAATGGGAAGCAATAACCTATATAATACACCTACATATTAAGAAAGCAGCATCAATGAGAGAACCAGAATAATGGTAGAATATCTACATACGCGTCCCCATCGAAGTGAATTCAGAGCACAAAGCAAAGGTGTTGCAGAATAATCTCATAAGGGCTCATCTTCCCACTCAGTGAAGTTATGTGATTGTCCGACCTTCTATTCATTCCACTTGCTGAAATGTTTGTCAACCTCACAAGCAGTCAATTAACTTGAGTAAAATTGTCAGAGAAAAATTGAGATTTCACGTTTGATTCCTTGATTAGAGCCTCCGCGGAGTGATACAATTCACCTACTTGTTATAAACAGAAATGAAAATCATCTAAATTAGCCTGTTTACATTATGATATTAGATTAAAGCTTCTAATATTGCTTGTGAGTGGAACTATTGAGAAAGAGCAAAGGGATGGGGATACATAGTGGAAAGCACATTTGCAAAAATAATTCAGAACTCTCCGATTCCCATGAAATTGGTTAAAATGCCAACCATTTACAATGGTAAATTGGGACCCACATCATAATGCACGAAACAGATAAATGGATTGAGTGCAGTATTGTGGCTGTCCATCCTGTCTGACGATGACAGGAACTTGTGTGGGAGAGTTTTTAAAGGGGAAAAGCCGTTGTACCAGGCAGATCCACTCTTTCAACCTTGGAAGTCCAGGTCCAGTGGTATAAACAAGTATCACAAACTGGGGTCTCCTTGGTTACAGAGGATGGCCATGACGTATTCTGTGCCTTGTCATGCCCTTCGCTTTCCACAGAGCATTACGGTACAGCTTTCCTGGCCATAGGATCTCACTATGGATCTCATTCGTCCAGGCCACTGGAGCTGACTTCGCAGGCTGGGATAGGCACATCACTAACTCTCTGGTGTACGAGGCAGAAGACTACCCTGGAGCCCAGTGAAAGGCCACTTTAAAACTGGTACCTTAGTTTCAGGTCATTCCAGTGACAACACCAAGAGGAAAATAACTTCCTCGTCTCCAATCTGGCTAGTGTGTTAATAAAAACAATGAAGATACACCGGTGGTAATTGATGCTTGTTTGCAGGTCAGTAATATCACTGCTGCTTTTAAGTTTATTGTCATTTAACTATATACCGGTATACCATCAAATGAAACAACACTTCTCCAGACCAGGGTATAAAGTACTGTAGTACATAAATCACATAATGACATATGAAAGCAAGGATGAAATCTACAGATAGATTACACACAAATAAGCAAGCTAAAGTGTGTAAATTAAATATTGTAAGGTACAGAACAGATTTACCAGTGATACTTCGAATGCAATGTGGCAGGGAGTTCAGAAACCTAACAGCTTGAGGGAAGGAACTGTTTCCCATCCTGACCATTCTTAATGCATTGAAGTCTCCCACCTGATGGTAAAAAAGTCAAAGAGGATGCTGGATTGGGGTGGGATCCTTATGCAATGATCTGATAAATGTCCCCAATGGCTGGTGAGGAGACCCCCATGATCCTCTCAGCCATTTCTCTGAAGTAGCAACTTCTGCTCCGATGCTCAGCTGCTCCCATAGCAAATGGTGATGAAACTTGTCAGAGAATTATTCTTCCTCTTTTTTGTTGTTTTTTTTTTAAAATGCACGGATCACAGGAGTACTTGGAATTAATCCATTACTTGCTATGTACATGTTGCCCTTGCATAAAATACAGGAGCAGAATGAGGTCATTTGGCCCATTGAGTCTGCTTTACCATTTCATCATGGCTGACCCATTTTCCTCTCAATCCCAATCTCTGGATACCATGCATCTCTGATGACTGTTGGAGCCTTCTTCAGAAATGAAATGTTCTTCCTTCAAAATTCATACAACCCCTGGACTATCCAGAAAAACAATTTGTACAAGTTCTCGCTGCTGTCTCTCCAACAGGTTGGGTAAGAAAATATTCTTTGAGATAAAGAAGGAGTGCCCAGTCTGTACTCAGAACCTGCTTCTGTAGTTGTAGTCTATACAGTTTGCAAACCTCATCAGAAAATTGCAGGAGTCACATAAGTGACGTGTTGCATGAAGACTGATATCACTTCACATTTCCACTGACTTCCATAGAGTCATAGAAAAGTACAGAGCAGAAACAGTCCCTTCAGCCCATCTAGTCTGTTCCAAACCATTTAAGCTGCCTACTCTCACTGACCTGCACTGGGTCCATAGCCCTCCAGTTCTCCAGAATCCATGTACTTAAACAAACTTTGCTTAAAGCACTGAAATCGAGTTTGCATCCACCACTTGTGCTGGCAGCTCATTCCACATTCTCACCACCCTCTGAGTGAAGAAGCTCCCCCTCACGTTCTCCTTAAACTTATAAAGCTTGTTATTTGCATAACAGCTTATAGAAGTGCATAATCCTCACTTAGCAATTCAGTTTTCCAATGTGTAGTGAATGATAACTTCATGCTACACACAAGAATATCGAGGACATTATTTGGTATTTACATTAAAAACCCCTATATTGGCTCCTTAAGGTTGTCACAGCCAGAGGAGTCAATGGGGTAAGCTGTCACTACCTATTAAATGCTTTGGATTCATCAGCTGTGTGGAGAGGCCGACAGCTTGCTCTCCATATCGTACTGCTCTAGCTTGCGTATCATGTAAACAGCTGGGATACAACATCCATGCTCGACCCTGAGTAACATAGGGCCTCAGATAAAAGAGGAACTCAAGTTTCATACCACGAAACTAAAAGACTGAGCAAGATAAAAGACATTATGGTCTCCAGAAACAACTGCCATGCAGGGTCTACTTATATGTGAATGATTAACGTACTGACACCTATTACACATTTCCATCTCTTATTACTTCTGTCATTATTTGTTGTGTCTAAAATAATCATATGTTTGCTGTATTTCAGTGGATGAACAAAGATAACTTAACACATTAAGCTAGAAATTGATGAATTTTAACCCTTACCAATGTCAGTTTTGAAGGTGATGACAGCTGTGTCCATATCAGTTATTATTTCCAAACTGAAGTCACCAAATACTTCTTCCAAATTAGTCAATCTTTCAACAAACAGAGATAAAAATTCACACGTAACACCTTTAGGAAGATTATATAGCAGAACAGCCGAGGATTGTGAAAAATTCCTTTTAGGATGAAAACTCTTCACCATTAACTCAGTATTCTCCACAGAATGGATTCTTTGTTTCAGCACTGCTTGGGTATCTATAAAAGAACATCAACACTAAAAGTCTTGATTTTACTAACATTTAAACTCTTCCCACTCCCATCAGACTATTACTTACAAAGAAAAGTACAGCACAGGGCAGGCCCTTTGGCCCATGATGCTGTGCCAACACTTTAACTAATCATGCATCAATCTGACCCTTCCCTCACACACAGCCCTCCATTTTCTTTCAACCACATACCTATCTAGGAGTCTCTTAAATGACCTTCATGTATTTGCCTCTGCCAACAACTTCACAGTAAACTTTATTATCAAAGTACAGGTGTCCCCCGTTTTTCGGACGTTTTCTTTACGACAACTCACTGTTACAAAAGACCTACATTAGTTACCTGTTTTCGCTAACAGAACGTGTTTTCACTGTTACGAAAAAAGGCAGCGCGCGCCAAGCAGACTAGCTCCTCCCTCGGAACTGCCTTCTAGCCGGCATTGCTTAAACACATGCCTGTGAGCATCTGTGCTTTATGTCAATTTATTTTGGGCATCTGTTAGCAAGATGAGTTCTAAGGTATCAGAAAAGCCTAAAAGAGCACGTAAGGGTATTATACTTAGCGTAAAACTAGACATAATAAATAGTTTTGATCGTGGTGAACGAAGTAAGGATATAGTGAGTTTGGCTAAGGGTTTGTGGAAGTTGACGAAGATGATGTTGAAGAGGTTTTGGCATCCCATGACCAAGAACTGACAGATAAAGAGCTGATGAAGAGGAAAGGATAACAATTGAAGCCGAACACAGTAGTTAATGGCCCGAAAGTGAAGACGTCCAGGAACTGAACGTGAAGCAATTGCGTGAGATTTTCGCTGCGATTGACAATGCTGCAATGATTGCAGAAAAGTATGACTTTAATTTTGAAAGGGTACGTAGGCTTAGGGCAGGTTTGCAGGATGGTTTGAGTGCTTACAAAGAACTGTATGATAGAAAAATGTGCGAGGCTAAGCAGTCAAGCATACTGCATTTTTCAAGCCTTCCACATCAGTCACAGTAGACAACAAAACTCGACCTTCGACATTGAGGCAGGCAGACAGAGAAGAAGGTGACCTGCCTGCCCTGATAGAAACAAGACAACGAGATGACACCCCAGTGTCCCACCATCCCAACCTCCGACGACTCAGCCTAACACACCATCATCAGTGTCCTCACTGTCCTCCCAATTCCGGTAAGTGAAATTACACTGGGCGTACATTATTTCTACTTTATATAGGCTGTGTATTTTTATGTGTTATTTGGTAGCTTCATAGCTTAAAGGGTACTGGAAAAAGTGTTTCTGCCAGGAGCACTTTGTGCCGTGTGTTTCTGCCGGGAGCGCTTGTGCCGTGTGTTTCTGCCGGGAGCGCTTGTGCCGTGTGTTTCTGCTGCGAGTGCTGCTGACAGCGCTTGCGTGAAATTTTCGCTGCAGTGGACAGTGCTGCAATAATTGTAGAGAAGTATTCCTACATTATATAGGCTGTGTATTTATCAGATCATTCCTGCTTTTACTATATGTTACTGTTATTTTAGGTTTAATGTGTTATTTGGCATGATTTGGTAGGTTATTTTTTGGGTCTGCGAACGCTCACGAACTTTTCCCATATAAATAAATGGTAATTGCTTCTTCACTTTACGACATTCCGGCTTACGAACCGTTTCATAGCAACGCTCTACCTTTGAATAGCAGGGGAAACCTGTATTATTATTCTGTACTTTATTGTTATTATATTTATTATTGCTGCATTTTTAGATGTTGCTACTGTAACAAAATAATTTTTCTTTTGTCCAATATATCTGGGTAAAGCCTTTTAGACAAGACCATAATCCCTAGGAGCAGAATTAGGCCATTCAGCTGATTGAGTCTGCTCTGCCTCGCATCATAGCTTTATTATTGTCCTTCTCAACCCCATTCTTCTGCCTTTTCCCCATAACCTCCAACACCTTGATTAATCTATAACTTATCAACCTCTGCCTTAAATATATCCACTGACTTGGCCTGCACAGCCATCTGTGACAAAGAATTCCACAGATTTACCATCCTATTTAAAGAAAAGTTTCCTTCTCTCTGTTGTAGACAAACTTCCCTCTATTCTGAGGTTATGGTCCCTGGTCCTAGACTCCCCCAATATAAAAAAATTCTCTCCACATCCACTCTATTCAGACTTTCAATGCTCAATAGGTCTCAATGAGATTCCCTCTCATTCTTCTAAACTCCATCAAGTACAGCCCCAAAGTCATCAAATGCTCCTCATACATTAACACTTTCGCTCCTGGGGTCATTCCCATGAATCTCCTTTGGACCCTCTCCAATGCCAGAACAACTCTTCTTAGATAAGGGGCCCAGGACTGCTCACAATATTCTAAGTACTGTCTGAGCAGTGCCTTATAAAGCCACAGCATTAGATCCTTGCTTTTATATTCTAGTCCTCTTGAAATGAATGCTAATATTGCATTTGCCTTCCTCCCCACAGACTCAACCTGGAAGTTACCGTTTAGGGAATCCTGCATGCGGACTCCCAAGTCCTCTCCACCTCTGACTGATGAATCTTCTACCCATTTACAAAATAGTCCACACCTTTATTTCCAAATTTTACTTTTATATCTAGGCTTATAAATTGTAAATTGTATATATATTAATCATTAAAATTGGATTAATTCTAAACAGAGACAATGAAATGAAATAAAAACTAAGAAAGCACAACATTGGTTATATTTACTTCTCCATTTTATATTTGAAAATATTTGTAACTCTACTTGCCTTCAATACTTTCAAAGGACACTGTTACATTTCTGCCCTCTCGGCTGAAGAATGTGAGGGACTCACCACCGGTAATGAAATTTTCAAAGTGTTTTCGGAGACTGTTATCTCTTACGTTGTCACTGGACAATATTCCACTAATTGTTCTCTTTTCATCCGGAAGATGTTGCTCAGTCAGTTTTTCTAGACGAAAAGCATACAGATATACTGTCACAAGTTGAGGAGCCCATGTAACAGATAGATAACATTTTGAAAATCATTTAACTAATTGGTCACCAAATTACTGGAAGGATATTAATAAGGTTGAAAGAGTGCAGAGAAGGATGTTACAAGGATGTTGCCGGGACTTGAGAAACTGAGTTACAGAGGAAAGTTGAATAGGTTAGGACTTTATTCCCTGGAGCATATAAGAATGAGGGGAGATTTGATAGAGGTATATAAAATTATGATGGATATAAATAGAGTGAATGCAAGTAGGCTTTTTCCACTGAGGCTAGGGAAGAAAAAAAACCAGAGAGAGGACATGGGTTAAGGGTGAAGGGGGAAAAGTTTAAAGGGAACATTAGGGGGGGGGCTTCTTCACACATAGAGTGGTGGGAGTGTGGAATGAGCTGCCAGATGAAGTTGTAGATGCGGGCTCACTTTTAACATTAAAAAAAAAACTCAGACAGGTACATGGATGAGAGGCATATGGAGGGATATGGGCCAGGTGCAGGTCAGTGGGACTAGGCAGAAAAATGGTTTGGCACAGCCAAGAAGGGCCAAAAGGCCTGTTTCTGTGTTGTAATATTCTATGGTTCTAATTAATTAGTTTAAAATACAAATACACAAATATTGACAAAATGAATCATACAAAGATAAGAATGCAGTATATGAATTAGAAACAGGGGTAGGCGTCTTGGTCTGAGTCTGTCTGCCATTTGATAACATCATGGCTGATCTGATTGGAACTTTAACACCGCCTTCCAGTCTACTAATTTATCCTATTCACTTTTTAAAAAAATAAAATATTTTTCAGAATTCCGATGACTGACGAACCTCAGAGAAGTAATTTCATCTCATCCCTTTTTTAAAATCAACCATTAGCTCTGGATTTTTCTACAAGGAGCATCCCCTCTGGTAAATCGCCTACCAGATATTAGACTTCCTACTCTGCAATTCTCAGGTTTTGCTTTGTAGTCCTTCCTAAAAAATGCACATTAATCACACTCAAGACTTCTGGCACTTCATCCATCCCATTGCAAATACCTCAGCCAGGAATCCCAGAAATTTTACTCTAGCTTTCCATGAGGATAATAGTTGGTTCTTCACTTGTGAAGATCAGGAGAGAACTCCATCGCTGCAGGGCATTTCTTCCCACCTGCACTGTATAGGTTTATAGTGAAGATCGGTGTGCACAGACCGATTCCACTTTTTAGGCCGGGGTACGTTCCACAATGACATCGCGAGCTGCAATGACTGCGATGACCGCAAGGCTGCAGATTGAGTATTGGAGGATGAATCTGTCCTTGGCTACAATCCAGACTCTTGAGTAAGTGGTGGAGAGGAGGTCACTAAACAAACTTATCTATTACGGATAATCAGGCACATCCTCTCCGTGACCTACTGAATAAGCAGCGGAGCACCCTTTTGAACAGATTCATTCAGCTCCGCTGTCACAAGGATCGTTACAGAAATTCTTTCCTACCAAATGCAATAAGCATATAGAACAGTTCATCTCTGTGCAACAGAACACACATCATAGTACAATAGTCTCCGTTCCATTATTCCGTAGATCATTATTGCACATTGCTAAATTATTATTGTGTACATTATTCTGTATATTATTTACTAATATTATAATATTTATTATTATCACCAAGTGTGTTTTTAAATGTTGCTGCTGTAACAAAGTAATTTCCCACTCGGGATCAATAAGTACTTATTAATTATTATTATTTGGACAGATTGCCTGGCCTGGCTAACGAGTCCCATCAACCCGGGTTTGGAATTGGAATTGCCCTTCTCCTAGGCTAGCTGCCAGCCTGGGCTGATGAGCCCAGCCTGCCCGCCCAGTTATAGTGCCGGACACTTGGTCATGCCAAGACATTGCAAACTCAGTAAGAACAGGGATGCCACAGTTGTGTAGAAGAGGCCCTATGCGAATGATCTCCTGCATGGAAAAGCCAAACAGTGGTCCTGCACCGATCACTACGCCTGGATTATGGAAGACGCTTCACTTTCCTTTAGTGAGCAGGATGTCCAGCCCAGCACTCATGGGACAGGTGAGTTATGGGGTCGATGTCCTGCTCACTTATGGAAGCTTCTCATGGTGTTTCTGGAGGCACCTGATCAGGCCCTGAATACGTATCTGCCTTCCTCCAATACCTCCTCTGCCATAATGCATTCTATCCCCAAGACTTCCCATTGAAAACAGGGGTGGTCAGGGTGAATCTTGCTCAGAAAAATTTAAGCCAAATACAAAGTTACACACTCAACACAGTGTCAACAGCAACAACTTAAAATAGCTGACACCGTCCTGATCCAACTTAAAATAGCGGACAGCGTTCTCCTTCCTTGGTTTGTAAGTAAGAGATGTTCGTAAGTCGGACGTTTGTATCTCAGGGACTGCCTGTACTTTGTTTCACTGGCCTCCAACAAGAGATTGCTAAACTTCACCAGTGCCATTTTAACTGGACATTACACCCTATCCTTGTTATATGCATCTTCGGACTATGCTGATTCTCAGTTATGCGAGGAGCACTGCTTTCCCGCCAATACAAGTCACGTGTGCACGCCTCACAGTCTCACTGTTGGGACGAGAAGCACCGCTTTCCTGCCAATGCAAGTCAGGTGCGCACTCCTCAGTCTCACTGTTGGGACGAGAAGCACCACTTTCCCGCCAATGCAAGTCAGGTGCGGACGCCTCAGTCTCACTCCCGCCAGTCTCGCACTGGTTTTGGCAAGGTGTGGATGTGTGATCTTGCACTCTTAAACTTTTGTTGGTTTTTACCTACGGTGCAGTGATTTTGAGCTAGAAATATTTAACTATGCCTCCTAAGCATCCGATGTCATATCCTGGGCCATCAGCCGAGTGGCAGAGAACCGCTTTAACACTTGAAAAAAAGTTGGAAATTATAAACAGCGTGTCATCAGGTGAAGCTAACACCCCTCTGGGACGCTACTGCCGGGAACAGAATCTTGCCTTTAAAGTTCGTTTGTTGCTTGACAATGCGCCAGCCCACTCTAAACATTTGGACAGCATTCATCCTAACAGTGCATTTCCTGCCACTTAACACAACATAGCTGATTCAACCACTCGAACAAGGTGTGATCCACATTCAAGGTGTATTTTTTTTTACGGCGAACTATCTCTTAGATGCTGCAAGCAACAGAAGAATTTGAAAATCCCGGGATTTTACCAACAGTGAGGGAATGGTGGAAGTTGGAACACTTAGCGCAAATGGGATGGACATGAACCCAATTTTAGAATGGAGTCAGCATTTCAGTCGTTCCCTGCTGTCAACCCTTCTTCCCTACAAGCAAATTTATACTGAAAAACAAAATGCTGCTAAGCAAACAACCCGCATCACTTTCTTCAAACCAGTGTCATCTCCTGCTGCTGGCAGTTCTGAGAGTTCTGTGAGTCTCCCTTGCTGTGCTTGATATGATCCTGATGACCACAACCACCCATCTTATCCATGTAAAGCTGCCCAACACCATAACCATTCATCTCCCGGAGCCAACACACCTGCCACTGTGGGTGAGTACTGTACACCCTAGTATGTTAACTTTCAATGATTTATTGCATTGAATATTACCTTAAATTGATTAAATATAATACGAATGTTGCCTTGTGGTACTGCTTTTGTGTTGTATTGGTCTGAAAATGTGAATAAATGACAGATAAAACACATTTAGGAAGCCCTCTGGAACGCATCCCTATTTTTTCCATTTAAACAATTATTCACATTATGCGTTGACTGCTAGGAACACCCCGCAAAGAAAGAGGATAGGGTGTATTTGTATATTTTCCTGCATTATGCTTCATTTATCAAATCTTTATCCAATCACTTCACCTGCTTTAGAAACATAGAAAATAGGTGCAGCAGTAGGCCATTTGGCCCTTCAAGCCTGCACCGCCATTCAGTATGATCATGGCTGATCATCCAACTCAGAACCCTGTACCTGCTTTCTCTCCATACCCCCTGATCCCTTTAGCCACAAGGGCCATATCTAACTCCCTCTTAAATACAGCCAATGAACCGGCCTCAACTGTTTCCTGTGGCAGAGAATTCCACAGATTCACCACTCTCTGTGTGAAGAAGTTTTTCCTCATCTCGGTCCTAAAAGGCTTCCCCTTTATCCTTAAACTGTGACCCCTCGTTCTAGACTTCCCCAACATTGGAAACAATCTTCCTGCATCTAGCCTGTCCAATCCCTTTAGAATTTTATACGTTTCAATAAGATCCCCCCTCAATCTTCTAAATTCCAGTGAGTATAAGCCTAATCGATCCAGTCTTTCTTCATATGAAAGTCCTGCCATCCCAGGAATCAATCTGGTGAACCTTCTCTGTATTCCCTCTATGGCAAGAATGTCTTTCCTCAGATTAGGGGCCAAAAACCAAAACTATCCCTTGTTAGCCTCTATGTTTTGCTTTCTTAACTATAGACAAATATATAAGGAGACTTCTGTATTGTTTTACCATGGACTATCATAAAACTTATGAAACCTTTTGCAGAGCACGCTACATTATTGGGTATCTAGCAGCAGACTAGAGCCTTGATGCACCGGGACCGTGTTTGGCTTTAGTCCTCAAGTATGTCTAAAACTAGATCTGCTATATTTAACATACACAGTACATGTGAGTGGTGGGGTGGGAATAATGTTACTCCTCGCACTTCTCAAATCTTACCACCTTTTTCAATTTCAGGTAACCTACTCCTCTGGTCCTGACAAAGGGTCTTGGCCCGAAACGTTGACAGTGCTTCTCCTTATAGATGCTGCCTGGCCTGCTGTGTTCCACCAGCATTTTGTGTGTGTTGTTTGAATTTCCAGCATCTGCAGATTTCTTCACGTTTCCTCTGGTACTCTCTCTTCCTCCCTACACCCCCTCCCCCCACACACTCACACTCTCTTACTTGCCCACCTGGTTCACCTCTCCCATCTTCTCTCCCTACTTGGTTCTATCTACTCATCATTCACACCCCCTCAGGTTCCACCCATCACTTACAGGCCCCGGTTGACCCCAGACTCCCATACACACTGCTGCACACCGTGCACAGTAACGTAGTGGTTAGCACATCGCTTCACAGAACGGGTGACCAGGATTCAGTTCCTGCTGCTTCCTGTAAGGAGTTTGTACCTTCTCCCCGTGACTGCATAGGTTTCTTCCAGGCACTCTAATTTCCTCCCACAGTCGAAAGATGTACTGGTTGGTAGGTTAATTGTAAATTGCCCTTTTATTAGGCTAGGGTTAAACTGGGGGGGGGCACAAAGGGCCAGAAGGGCCTATCCTGTACCTCAATAATACCTGGATTTCAACATCTGCAGGCTCTTTAGTCTCCTGGCTTTATCCTCCAAAGTAACATCAAGCCCTTATGAAGATAACCAAAAGCCACTATAAACATGTTTAATAGTCAGGCATCATTTTGAAGCAATCTCCTTCAGTGCTTTACTTGGGAATAGAGATCTCTATGACCAAACTACAAGATGAATGGAGTATACAAGAGAAGGAACATTGTACAACATTACTATTCAGTCATTCAAAGAGAAGCCACTGTCTGTGATTATGGTCAATGAACAAAAAGTGGGGCTGAAATATTCAGCTATTTCAAGACATTTTATATTAAAAATGGTAGATCATACAGAGATTCATATGTGTCAAAATTCTGATCTATTTTGGTGGATACACCTTTGAATATTCAAACAGCAGTCCTTCACATTGAGAATGCTTGGCTCGGAGAGAACTTCTAAGTTGGTAAATAGCTAAGTGAAGGTAGTTTGGTAGGTTTACTGTTATGCTAGTTGATGGAAGTTTAGCACAGATGCTTACATTCCTGACATGTTATGATAGTGATTTTTCCTGCTTGACTAGATAGTGGCAAGAGTCTTCTCCCAATGGAAAGTGGGAGGTGGAATGATCCTGCTCCATGTGGCTATTTTACACCAATGACATTGGCCTTGACCAGACTTACAACATTATGGCAGTAAGCAATATTTATCATCTAGCTAATCATAATTAGGATCAACAGTTAATATATTTTCAGCCCCAATATTCTGTATACCATTGAGAAATATGAGAATGTAAAGCCATTTTTTTTACCTAACCCAACCAGAAGGACCACAACCTTCTCATGGTTTGGAGGCCTGCGTGCCTCAATGACCTGGGACAGCCATGTTGGCTGGAATCAGGGCCTTGAGATTTAGCTCTTGGTAGAGTCACCCATGCCAGACAGATCAAAGGGTAGAGGACAAAAAAGGGGTGATCCACTGGTCCTCCAGGTTTGGGTGTTTGGCTCAGGGTTAACAACCCTGACTGGTAAAGCAAATCTGTTAAGAAAACAGCAATGAAGACTCTAAGATGGTATTCCCAAGTCTCCATCTGGAAGGTGCAGATTACTGTCCAGATTTTCTATCTACTTGATAGGATTGGTCATATTCAAAACATGTTCAATTTGCTGAAGAATGCTAAAAATCTGTAGAAAGGAGACACTACATTGGGACTTATTTCCAGAATTGTGCAGTTTGAAGAGGTGGTTGCATGAGAGTATTAATGTAATCTTCCAATATCCCCTAGTTTAACATCGGTAGCTGAGCGAAGGGTGCTGAGTAGGCTACAGTCAATTATGGATAACTCTGAACATCCTCTACATAGCACCATCCAGAGACAGAGAAGCAGTTTCAGCGACAGATTACTATCGATGCAATGCTCCTCAGACAGGATGAAGAGGTCAATACTCCCCAATGCCATTAGGCTTTACAATTCTACCGCCAGGACTTAAGAACTTTTTAAAAGCTATTATTAATGCTTTTTGAGATAGTGATTTAGATGCATATCATATTTTTTACTGATATCATATTTTTTACTGAGTTAAGTATTGTATGTAATTAGTTTTGCTACAACAAGTGTATGGGACATTGGAAAAAAGTTGAATTTCCCCATGGGGATGAATAAAGTATCTATCTATCTATCCAAATTGAAGAACCCTGAGGGGTTGCTAGAGAGGGCTTCAGGACCTAGGATTTCTTAGGATTGAAAAGAGGTTCAAGACTTATGGCTCTCATCATTAAGGAGATGGAGATTTGGGGGTAATTGGATTAAAATGGATACCCAGAGTGTTAAGGGTATCGGGGAGCAGTGATACCCTTTTCTGTGATCACATTGGAGTCTGGCTCAGAAGGAAAAGGAGATTTGGCAAAGACATCAGGCTGATGGCTGGGAAAGGCCAAACCAGTTCTCTGGAACGGGGCATCCAGAGAACATCAGCAGTGAGGTTGGAAGCATTGTGAAAAAGGCAAATATTAAAAATACGAGAAAAATGGACTTGTTTTCTCAAGGTAGCCCAGATTGTTACACATTTTAACTAACTCCAAACCCAGTTAATCAGATGAATCCATCCAAATTGCCATTAGATTTTAGAAACATGGCCAAGATATTTTAGTTTGATTAACTCTGAAGTATTTATTTCTGCATTCTGCCTCTGTCACTCAATTCCACATAGAAAAGTGGAGCAAAGAAACAGACCTATCTAGTCCACGCCTAAACCATTTAAAAGCCGATCTGCAGAGGGACCATCATGCTCAATACCCCTACCATTACCTACCCAAACTTTGCTTAAATATTGAAATCGAGTTCACATCCACACTCTCACAACCCTCTGAGTGAAGAAGTTTTCCCTCATGTTCCCCTTAAACTTCTCACCTTTGACTCTTAACACATGACCTCCAGCTGTAGTCCCACCCAACTTCTTCGGCAAAAGCCTGCTTGCATTTACCCTATCAAAACCCCTCATAAGTTGGTATACCTCTATCAAATGTCCTCTCACTATTCTAAGTTCTAAGCAATAAAGTCTGAACCTATTCAATCTTTCCTTATAAACCCGGCAACATCCTTGTAACTTTTCTCCATTTACTTTCAACCTTGTTTACATCCTTCCTCTAGGCAGATGGCCAGATCTGCACACAGTACTCAAATTAGACCTTACCAACATCTTATACTACTTCAACATAACATCTCATCTCTTGTACTCAGTACTTTGATTTATGAAGGCCAGTGTGTCAAAAGCACATTCTAACCATTTTAGATGCGGGGTTTCAAGTCAACATATAAACATTATTCTGTTGTTAAACCTGTTTTACAAGCCCCTGTAATATCAAAATTTGTCAGTATCCTCACTTTCAGAGAATCAATTCTGTAGCATTTTAAAGGAAACACAAGTACCTTTTCCTGGAGTGGGTTGGTTTCCTCTGCAAACCACAATCTGTCAAAGCATAAGAATAATGTCAAAATTGAAAAAAATCATAATATTGCTTTATGATTACCATTTACATAATGTACATATAACTTACATTTTGTTCTGGAGTCTGTGTTGCTCCTGCCTCATCCTTGCCCACAGCTGTCTCAGATGGAAGTCTGACAGTAAGATTGATAATCCCTTTCCCTTGCAGATCAACCTGGTGAGTTTTCTTATCCAATACAAGGGACCTTACTAAATAAAGTATTAGAAGCAATTAAAGATATTAAATTTTGCTTTAAGTCACCATGTATTTCAAACAAATAACTGAATATTTTGGACTGTACCACTGAACAGTAAAAATTAATGTGTTTATTTTCTTCAAAGTCAAACGCTGTATGTCAACATATTATTCTGCCAATGTTCATTAAAAGGAAGTCTCATTGTACAAATTAGCGCAGGTTTAACAACAACACTGTCTGAAATGTTGTACATACATTCACCTGTTTCCATGAAGTAAGAATGTAACTAACTATATATATAACTAGATAATTCAAAAGAAATGGCAGCTGTAGTAACATACACAAAATGCTGGAGGAACTCAACAGGTTGGGTAGCATCCATGGAAATGTTTTGGGCCGAGACCTTTCTTCAGGACTGAAAAGGGGCTGAAGCCAGAATAAGAAGGTGGGGGGAGGTGAAGGGAGCAAGCCAGAAGGTCAAAGGTGAAGCTAGGTTGGTGGGAAAGGTCAAGGGCTGGAGAAGGAGGAATCTGACAGGAGAGAGGTCTGTAGGAGAAAGGGAAGGAGGAGGGGACCCAGAGGAAGTGATAAGCAGGAGAGAAAAGGTAAGAGGCTAGAGTGGGGAATAGAGGAAGAGGAGAGGGGAGAATTTTTTTAAAGCATAAGGAGGAATCTAATAGGATTTTAAATGGAAGAAAGAAAAAGGGGAGGAGCACAAGAGGGAGATGATGGGCAGGCAAGGAGATAAGGTGAGAGAGAGAAAAGGGGATGGGGAATGGTGAAGGGGGGGGGGGGAGATATAGGCCTGGAGATTAAAGAAATATTGGGGAGGGGTGAGAATCACGTATAACTGGAATAACCAGTACTGATCAGCAGTAATAGTATCTCTGCCGATTAACTGGATTCTGAAAACTCACACTCACATTCCACCTCACAAACTACACATCTGCCAGTCAGGCACCTCCTACCCCATACGTAGAAGAGTCTGCAGTCCCCACATCCACTAGCCACCTCAAATTCCCAAAACCTCAGTCCTGAAAGACTGCTTCAGGTAAGATCACCAACAAGTGAGCTGTTGTCAAAGGAATTATCAGTAATTTAAATAGTAGTAATTAGCAAATTACTAATTTTGATTATTATTCCTCTACCTTGGACAAACTAGGCAAGTGAAGTGATGGAAATAACACTTGAGTCATTGATGTGCTGCCAAGGCTCTCTGATAGACATCTTGGACTAAAGCATACTGCATGGACAGCTCTGCAAAAGGAGTATGATGTTGTCCCTCATGGCAAGAGATCAGTATACTGCGAGAAGAAATAAAAGTGTAGACTATCTTCTAAATGGAGAGAAATTTCACAATCTGAGGTGCAAAGGGATTTGGAAGTCCTCATGCAGGAATCCCTAAAGGTTAAAGCCGAAGGTGAGGAAGGCAAGTGTGATATTAGCATTCATTTTGAGAAGACTAGGATATAAAAGCAAGGGTGCAATGTTGAGGCTTTATAAAGCACTGGTGAGGCCTCACTTGAGAGTATTGTGAGCAGCTTTGGGCCCCTGATCTAAGAAATGTTCTGAAATTGGGGAGGGTTGAAAGGAGCTTCACAAAAATAATTCCAGGATTGAAAGGCGTGTCATATGTGGAGCATCTGAAGGCTCTGGGTCTCTACTCACTGGAATTCAGAAGAATGAGGGACGAGCTCATTGAAACCTATCTACTGCTCTGACTTTTTCCTGTTGTTCCTCTCACCCTTGAAACCTATTGAATATTGAAAAGCCTTGAGATGATGGATGTGGAGCGGATGCTTCCTATGGTAGGGGAGTCTAAGGCTATAAGACACAGCCTCATAATAAAGGGACTTCTACTTAGAACAGAGATTAGGAATTTCTTTAGCCAGAAGGCAGTGAATCTGTGGAAATTGTTGCCTCAGGCAGCTGTGGAGGACAGGTCATTGAGTATATTGAAGGTAGAATTAATTCTTGATTGTTCAGGGCATGAGGGGATATAGTGAGAAGGCAAGCAATTGGGGCTGAGAGGGAAATGATGTAATGGTGGAACAGACTCAATGGGCCAAATGGCTTAATTCTGCTCCTATATCTTATAGTTTAATGCTTCCTTGACATAACCATAAAGGAAATTTGGATTAGAATTATTTCTCTTTTTCAATATATCGCACAGATTCATTTTAAATTTGGCAATAACACTATGTATTTATAATAGGATTTCTTACCTTAGGACATAGAAAACCCTACAGCACAATATGCCCTTCAGCCCACAAACCTGTGCCGAACATGTCCTTACTTTAGAAATTACCTAGGGTTAACCATAAGCCCTCTTTTATTCTGAGCTCCATGTACCTGTCCTGGAGTCTCTTAAAAGACGCTATCGTATCCACCTCCACCACCATCGCTGGCAACCCATTCTACGTACTCACCACACTCTGCATAAAAAACTTACCCCTGACATCTCCCGTGTACTTATTTCCAAGCACCTTAAAACTGTGCCTTGTCATGCTAGCCATTTCAGCCCTGGGAAAAACCTCTGACTATTCACGCAATCAATGCCTCTCATCATCTTATACACCTCTATCAGGTCATCTCTCATCCTCCGTCACTCCAAGGAGAAAAGGCCAAGTTCACTCAACCTATTCTCATAAGGCATGCTCCCCTATCCAGGCAACATCCTTGTAAATCTCCTCTGTACCCTTTCTAAGGTTTCCACATCCTTCCTGTAGTGAGGGGACCAGGACTGAGCACAGTACTCCAAGTGGGGTCTGACCAAGGTCCTATATAGCTGCAACTTCACCTCTCGGCTCCTAAACACAATCCCACGATTGATGAAGGCCAGTGCATCGTATGCTTTCTTAACCACAGTCAACCTACGCAGTCACTTTGAGCGTCCTATGGACTTGGACCCCAAGATCCCTCTGATCTTCCACACTGCCAAAAGTCTTACCATTAATATTATATTCTGCCATCATATTTGACCCATCAAAATGAACCTCACACTTATCTGGGTTGAACTCCATCTACCACTTCTCAGCCCAGTTTTGCATCATATCAATGTCCCACTGTAACTTCTGACAGCCCTCCACACTATCCACACCTCCAACCTTTGTGTCATCAGCAAATTTACTAACACATCCCTCCACTTCTTTATCCATGTCGTTTATAAAATTCATGAAGAGTAAGGGTCCCAGAACAGATCCCTGAGGCACTCCACTGGTGACCGACCTCCATGCAGAACATGACCTGTCTACAGCCATTCTTTGCCTTCTGTAGGCAAGCCAGTTCTGGATCCACAAAGCAATGTTCCCTTGGATCCCATGCCTGCTTACTTTCTCAATAAACCTTGGATGGGGTACCTTGTCAAATGCCTTGCTGAAATCCATATACGGTACATCTACTGCTCCACCTTCATCAATGTGTTTAGTCACATCCTCAAAAAATTCAATCGGGCTCATAAGGCATGACCTGCCTTTCACAAAGCCATGTTGACTATTCCTAATCATATTATGCCTCTACAAATGTTCATAAATTCTGCCTCTCAGGATCTTCTCCATCAACTTAGCAATCACTGAAGATTCACCGGTCTATAATTTCCTGGATTATCTCTACTCCCTTTCTTGAATAATGGAACAACATCTGCAACCCTCCAATCCTCCCGTCCCCATTGATGATGAGGCTCAGCAATCTCCTCCCTCGCCTCCCACAGGAGCCTGGGGTACATCTCATCTGGTCCCGATGACTTCATCCAACTTGACGCTTTCCAAAAGCTCCAGCACATCCTCTTTCTTAATATTTACATGCTCTAGCTTTCAGTCTGCTGTAAGTCATTCCTACAATCGCTAAGATCCTTTTCGGTTGTGAATACTAAAGCAAAGTATTCATTAAGTGCCTCTGCCATCTCCTCTGGTTCCATACACACTTTTCCACCGTCACACTTGATTGGTCCTATTCTCTCATGTCTTATCCACGTAGTGTCAAGAAATCTTCCTAAACACACCTAACAAACTCCACTCCATCTAAACCCCTTGCTCTAGGGACATGCCTGCCAATCGATATTTGGGAAATTAAAATCTCCCGCCACGACAACCCTGTCATTATTACAACTTTCCAAAACCTGTCTCCAAGCTTTCTGTATTTGCGAGCCAACCGCCTCTTCCTCCGTCTCTTCAGTTTGCTTCCTACCCCCAGCAATTCTAGTTTAAACTCTCTCCCAGAGCCTTAGCAAACCACCCTGGAAAAAAAAAACCCGGAAAAGGACATAGTATACAATTGCAAAAAATAAAATAACTTCATTTCCAGAAGCACATAACGTTTTGACAAGATTTGATATTTTGTTTGATTATAAACGGATTTCCTCATAACAATTGGACCGACATACGTAATCATATTGACAACAGCAATGAAGTATTTGTGGGGCGTAGCGACAACTTATTTTCATCACGGGTTTGCAGCTTACCAGTGCGGACATGAATACGAAACTTTCTAAAAGCAAGCAAGCGATAGCACAAAGTTTCCTTTCCTTTCGCCGGGCAATAAACCCGGCCAGCTTTTCAATCTGTGAACATTAAAGATATTACAAATACTAATCTTACAAATATTAATGTCGCAAAATACAAGAGCTTCAAGATCTGTTGGGCTAAATTCTTCTCCCTCCCTCATTACCGAGTCTTCCTCCTCGCCGTTTTCTTAACTGACACTGCACTATCAAAAACCAAACAAATGTGCTTCTGAAATTACTATAATCTCATATGAAATGAATTCTAACGATTTGTGAGCTGGTCAGAAACTCACGCACTTTCGTCACTAACGAAGCGCACCACTGCTTGCTTTGAGGCAGGATCGTTATATTCCACGATACATTCTCCGCCGTTCGATTTCTTCTTGCTTTGGAAATAAATCTGCAGTTTATTTCTTAAAAACTTAGCGTCGTCCAGATCCCATTCGCCCTCGACTATCAGAGGATAGTCGAAAGCACCCTCTGCCGCCATCTTCCACAAGCGAATGGAAACTATTGCCGTCCTCTCCGGTATTTTGCTATCAGTTTCACTTTCGTTTTCTGTGAAACGAACTTTTTTTTAAGCTTGTATAAAATAGGAAATAACCTTGCACTGTTACTTCCTTTACTAACGTAAACACTCAAAATTCGCCTTTGAATATGCCCAAAATGCACTTTGTACCAGGAAATCAAGGTATTACTGATATTAATTGGATACATTTCCTCGAGGCATAAAACGGCATGTGACATATTGGCCCTATTAATCGAAACTTGGGCCATAACCAAAATCGGCCTAATCCCCTCGGGGGAGTATGTTGTTTACTCAAACAGCGCTCTTCACTGATGTACACATAGCAAACAGGTTTGAATCTTGAAAAGCTGGGTGAAAGAATTGGAAGTCAACTGTACTTTGAATCAGCTAATCCCAGAAATGAGAAGGGGGTGGTTGAGAAGTTTAACGGCAGGCTGAAGGAGGGAGGATGATCTGAGTGGGTGAGTGGAGAATAGACCATAAGACAAAGGAGAGGCCATTTGGCCCATCCCAGTCTGCTCCATTATTCAATCATGTCCGATCCTTCTTTTCCCATCCTCAGCCCCACTCCCCAGCCTTTTCTCCGTAACCTTTGATGCTGTGGCCAATCAAGAATATGTCAATTTCTGCCTTAAACACACCCAGTGATCTGGCCTACACAGCTGTCTGTGGAAACAAATTCACCCCCTTCTGGCTAAGAAATTTCTCCACATCTCTGTTTTAAATAGACGCCCCTCAATCTTGAGGCTGTGCCTTCTTGTCCTAGACCTCCCCACCATGGGAAATATACTTTCCTCATGAAGCAGTGGAGGCTACCTCAGTAAGTATATTTAACACAAGGTTGGATTGATCTTTGCATTGTAGGGGAATTAAGGGGTATGAGGAAAATGCAGGTAGGTGGAGGTGAGGCCATGGTCAGATCAGCCACGGTCTTATTGAATGGCGAAGCAGGCTTGATGGGCCAGACGGCCTATTCCTGCTCCTATTTCTTATGTACTCGATCTAGGCCTTTCAACATTCAAAAGGTTTCATTTAGATTTAGATTTAGATTGAGATTGTGAGGACACTCAGTCCTCGTTTATTGTCATTTAGTAATGCATGCATTAAGAAATGATACAATGTTCCTCCAGTATGATATCACAAAAACACAAAGACCAAGACTAACTTACAAAAACCACTTAATTATAACATATAGTTACAACAGTGCAAAGCAATGCCGTAATTTGATAAGGGGAGACCATGGACACGGTAAAAAGTCTCAAAGTCCTCGATAGCCCATCATCTCACGTAGACGGTAGAAGGAAGAAAAACTCTTCCTGCCATGAACCTCCAGCGCCACAAAGTTTCCCTATTCAGCCTCTGGAAGCATCCGACCACAGCCAACTCTGAGTCCGTCCGAAAAAACTTCGACCCTCCGACACCGAGCACCATCTCTGCCGAGCACTTCGACCCCGGCCCCAGCCGCCGAGCAACAGGCAAAGCCAAGGATTCAGGGCCTTCCTCTCTGGAGATTTTTCGATCGCACAGTAGCAGCGGCAGCGAAACAGGCATTTCAGAAGTTTCACCAGATGTTCCTCCGTGCTTCTCACATCCGTCCCCATCAAATCAGGATTGTGGATGGCCCCTACTTACAGATAACAGATGTTCATTCCTGGAGTGGCCGTGCGCGCTGCCGTCGCGCCGCCATTTTCTTTTTCCCACCCACGTTTCTAAACTCCAGCGAGTACAGGCCCAGAGCCATCAAATGTTCTTCATATGATAACCCTTTCATTCACAGAATCTTCCTTGTGTACCTCCTCTCCAATACCAGGACAGCTTTTCTTAAATAAGGAGCCCAAAACTGTTCACAATCCTGAAGGTGAGGCCTCAGCATCATACCCCTGCTCTTACATTCTTGACTACTTGAAATGAATGCTAACATTGCATTTGCCTTCCTCACCACCAACTCAACCTGCAAGTTAACCTTTAGGGCATTCTGCACAAGGACTCCAAAGTCCCCCCACCTTTGCATATCAGGCTTTTAGATTTTCTCCCCATTTAGAAAATAGTTTGCACATTTATTTCTTCTACCGAAGTGCATGACCATTGCATTTCCAACATTGTCAAGTCACTTTTCATTGTCATTTCGACCATAACTGTTGGTATACAATACAATATCTCAATACAACCCCTGTAGAATGTGATGAGGATGGGGGTGGAAGATGGACTTTTCTCAGCCTTCGCAGAAAGTAGAGAAGCTGCTAGGCTTTCTTTGCTATGGAGCTGGTGTTGAGGGACCAGGTGAGATTCTCCGCCAGGTGAACACCAAGAAATTTGGTGCTCTTAATGATCTCTACCCAGGAGCCGTCAATGTTCAGTGGGGAGTGATCGCTCCATGCCCTCCTGAAGTCAACAACCATCTCTTTTGTTCACATTCAGAGACAGGTTGTTCTGCATGTTCTCCGTTAGCCGCTGCACCTCCTCTTTGTAAGCTGACTCATCGTTCTTGCCGATGAGACCCACTACGGTCATGTCATCGGTGAACCTGATGATGTGGTTCGAGCTGTGTGTTGCAGCACAGTCGTGGGTCAGCAGAGTGAACAGCAGTGGATTGAGCACACAGCCCTGGGGGGGCCCCGTGCTCAGTGTGATGGTGTTAGAGATGCTGCCTCCAATCCGGACTGACTGAGGTCTCCCAGTCAGGAAGACTAGTATCCAGTGCAGAGGGAGGTGTTCAGGCCCAGTAGGCTCAGCTTTCTAATCAGTTTCTGAGGGATGAATGTGTTGAATGCTGAACTGAAGTCTATGAACAGTATTTAAAAATACGTGTCTTTTTTGTCTAGGTGGGTTAGGGCCAGGTTGAGGGTGTTGGCAATGGCGTTATCTGTTGAGCGGTTGGGACAGTATGCAGACTGCAGGGGGTCCAGTGAGGGGGGCAGCAGGGTCTTGATATGCCTCATGACAAACCTCTGAAAACACTTCATGATGATGGATGTGAGTGCAACGGGACGGTATTTCATTTGCCAATTTCTTGTCCATTCTCCGAATCTGTCTAAGTCCTTCGCTGTTTCCTCAACAATACTTGCTCCTCCACCAACATCGTATCATCTGCAAACTTGGCAATAAAGCCATCTATTCCATCATCTAAATTATTGATATACAGCAATACACGGAGTGGTTCCAACACCGACCACTAATAAGCATAACACCGACCTCTGCTCAATAGTCACCGGCAGCCAACCTGAAAAGGATCCTTTCATTCCCACTAGCTGCCTCCTACCAATCAGCCAATGCTCTAACCATGCTAGTAACTTTACCGTAAATACCATCATCTCTTAACTGGATAAGCAGCTTCATGTGTGGCACTTTATCAAAGGCCTTCTGGAAATCCAAATATACAACATCCACTGCATCCTCTTTATCTATCCTACTTGTAATTTGTTCAAAGAATTCCAACAGGTTTATCAGGCAAGATTTTCCCTTAAAACCAAGCTGAATTGAACTATCTTGTCCTGTATCAACAAGTACTTCATAACTTCATCCTTAACAATTGTCTGCAATATCTTCCCAACCACTGAGGTTAGGCTAACTGGTCCTTTCTGCTGCGTCCCTCCTTCCTTAAAGAGTGGAGTGATATTTGCAATCTTCAAGTCCTTTGGAACCATTCCAGAGACCAATGAGTCTTGAAAGATCATTATTAATGCCTTCATAATCTCTACCACTACCTCTTTCAGAACACTAGGGTGCAGTTCATTAGGTCCAGTGACTCGTATCTTCAGGTCTTTCAGCTTTTGGAGCACTTTCTCCCTTGTAATAGAAATTTCACTTCTCTTCCTCACACTTTTCTTCACTGGCACACTGCTAGTGTCTTCCACAGTGAAGACTGATGCAAAATACTCATTTAGTTCATCTGCCATCTCCTTGTCCTACATTATTATTTCTCTGGCCTCATTTTCTAGCAGTCTTATATCCACTCTCATCTCTCTTTTATTTTTTATATACTTGAAACGGCTTTTTTCTATCCACCTTGATATTGTTTGCTAGCTGGCTTTCATATTTCATCTATTCCCTCTTAATGATCCTTTTAATCGCTTTCTGTGGGTTTTTAAAAGCTTCCCAATCCTGCATCATCCTGCTATTTTTTGCTTTGTTGTAAAGGGCTCCTTTAGCTTAAGCTCTCTAATCACCTGCAGTTCATTCCCAGGGCGAGTACTCAGGATTTGTGCAGCAGAACTGGAAAGTGTGTTTACTGACATTTTTAATCTCTCCCTCTCCCAGTGTAGAGTCCCTCCTGCTTCAAATTATTCACCATTGTACCTGTACCAAAAAAGACCAAGGCAACATGCCTGAACGACTGGTGTCCTGCAGCACTCACCTCAATAATAAGCAAATGCTTTGAGAGGCTGGTCAAGAATTACACCTGAGGCTTGCTACCACCCAAACTAGACCCCCTTCAATTTGCCTACGGACGCAGCCGATCGACGGACAACACAATAGCCACTGCTCTACAAACTGTCCTTACACATTTGGAGAAGAAGAATGCTTATGTGAGAATGCTGTTCTTGGACTACAGTTCAGCATTCAACGCTATAATTACCTCTATGCTCAACGAGAAGTTCAGAGACCTTGGCCTTGACCCTGCCTCGTACAGCTGGATCCTGAACTTCCTGTCAGATCACCAGCAGGTGGTAAGAGTGGGCTCCCTTGCCTCCAACACCCTGACTCTCAATACAGGAGCCCCTAAGGCTGTGTACTAAGTTCCCCTCCTTTACTCCCTGTACACCCATGACTATGTTGTCACCCGCAGCTCTAATCTGTTAATTAAATTTGCAGATGACACTACATTGATTAGCCTAATCTCAAACAATAAGGAGGTGGCCTACAGGGAAGAAGTCATCTCTCTGACACAGTGGTGTCAAGAAAACAACCTTTCCCTCAATGTCACAAAAACAAAGGAGCTGGTTGTGGATTACAGGAGGAATGCAGAGAGGCTAACCCCTATTGACATCAATGGATCTGGATTTGAGAGGGTAAACAGCTTCAAGTTCCTCGGCATCCACATCACTGAGGACCTCACGTGGTCTGTACACACCAGCTGAGTGGTGAAAAGGGCACAACAGTGCCTCTTTCACTTCAGACGGTTGAGGAAGTTTGGTATGGGCTCCTAGAACCTGAAATCTTTCTACAGGGGCACAATTGAGAGCATCCTGACTGGCTGCATCACTGCCTTGTATGGAAACTCTACCTCCCTTAATTGCAGGACTCTGCAGACAGTGGTGCAGACAGCCCAGGGCATCTATAGTTGTGAACTTCCCATGATTCAGGACATTTACAAAGACAGGTGTGTAAAAAGGGCCTGTAGGATCATTGGGGACTTGAGTCACCCAACCACAATCCATTCCAGTTGCTACCATCCGGGAAACGGTACTGCAGCATAAAATCCAGGACAGCTTCTTCCACCAGCCCATCAGACTGATGAACTCACACTGATTTGAGTGTATTTCTATGTTACATTGACTGTTATATTTATTATAAATTACTATGAATAGATATTGCACATTTAGACAGAAATGTAACTTGACTTTTATTCCTCATGTATGTGAAGGATGTAAGGAATATAGTCAATTCAATTACATAACACTTGATCCAATTTAGCTGATCCCCTAGTAGGCTCAATGACAAACTGCTCTAAAAAGCCATCTCGTAGGTATTCACTTGGGATGCATTACCAACCTTATTTTCCCAATCTACCTGCAAGTTTAAAATCTCCCATGACTATAATAACATTGCCCTTTTTACACACCATTTCTATTTCCCATTGTAATCTGTAGTCCACACCCCAGCTACTGTTTGGAGGCCTGTATATAACTGCCATCAGGGTCTTTTAACCCTTGCAGTTTCTTAACTCAACCCACAAGGATTCAACATCTTCCAATTCTATATCAAATCTCTCTAATTATTTGATTTCATTCTTTACCAGCAGAGCCGTGGCACCCCCTCTGCATACCTTCCTATTCTTCTGATACAATGTGTAACCTTGTAGGAGTGATTTCAATGATAGCTGGTGTATGTTCATCTTGGTCAGTACAGGGCTGCAAATTGTCCTGTATTGAACAAGACACCCAGTGAACGTCTTCCCGATGAGAATCTGGGACTGGGCACAGTACTTCCCTTATGATATTATTTTTTTCCAGCCCTGGGCACATGCACTACAAGTTCTAATGGGCAAATTAATAACCGCAATTTAACAGGAAACATTAAGTATAAACATGGTTATACTTAAGGCAGAGGTTGATAGATTGTTGATTAGTCAGGGCATGACAGGATATGGGGAGAAGACAGGAGATTGGGGCTGAGAGGGAAATGGATCAGCCATGATGAGATGGTGGAGGAGATTCGATGGACCAAATGGCCTAATTCTGATCCTGTATCTTATGGTCTAATTTTTGTTTTGTTTCCCTCTCCTCTTAGAATCATAGCCAAAGAGCTAGTTTGCCAACAGTAGAGAAAAATAAATAAATTTAAACTAACTGCGATGATGTAAATATGGTGGCAGGTGCTCCTAGTGAAACAATATTGTCAGCCAGTAAAATTATCTAATCTTTCTCCATACCAGAGAAAGAGCCACTGGGTAGAAAAATTGATTTCCAGCTCGTTTCTTATTCGTTGACTTGTGCCTTAATTGGAAAACTTGCTACTTTGAAGAAAAAAATCCTGTTCTTGATTATATTTCTCCTCAGACAAAATGCGTGCGAAACCAGGTCCTCGAGGAGGAATTGGTCACACACTTTCCATGACACAATAATCGCCCGCTTGTGACAGTTACCGAGAATAGATTCAGACCTGCAGCGTCGGTCAACTGTCAACGGTAACGAGAGCTGTTTATGTGCGTTATATTAAAATTTTCACTGTCGATCAGAATAAGAAAACGCATACTGCAAAGAAGTGACAGAGAAAGGGGGCACCAGAGTCATCATCCTCGTGTTAAAAATTCTCCTAATTCGTGTGAAGATTCAAGCTGTCGGATTTCCAGCATCAGAAGATCTCGCGTTGGTTTTGGAATTACAAGGTGTTGATAGAAGTTCCACTTTTCCTTTCGAGAAGACGGCTGCAGGAATCCCGTGTGCAGACTTCCAAGAAGATGGCGGTTTCATTTCCAGACGGCAGATCGTTTCTAATTGTGAGCTGGGAGGAAAATGTTCACATTAGGCACGTGGAACGGATTCTGGACAATCACTTCCACAAGCTGGCGCACCAGTTACACACCAAATGTGAACTGCGGAGTCTCGGCTTCCGGCAGGTCCTCGTTCTCCTGACGAAGACAACAGCAGACGGTGAATATTAATCTTGTCATCTCGATTTACACAATGCCATCTGTTCGTTGTATTTATTAAAATATACATATCAAAAGGTTACTTTAGTAACTAAATTCGATCTAATTATACGTTCACCGTAGGAACGCAGAAAGTTGGAGTGAGAAAGTTGTTGGGTTGTGATTTATTATATTGTCACAAATGTCGAGATACAGTGAGAAGTTTGTTTTGCACTCTGTTCATGCATGTCAATTCATTACCCCGTGATTTGAGGTAGAAAATAACAATGAAGAATAAAGTAGCAGCTACAGACATGCATGTTAAGTATCCTATTGAGTAGACAGTCCAGAAATTTATAAAATGTTCAAAAGATCCTCTCTTCTTGCCCAAATCCCAACAATGATTCCCTGATTGAAAGGCTTATCATATGAGGAATGTTTGTTGGCCCTGGGCCTCTACCCACTGGAATGCAGAAGAATGAACTAGTTCAGACCTATTCAATGTTGAAAGGCCTCCATGGAGTGGATGTGGAGAGGATGTTTCCTGTGGTGCGGGAGTCTAAAACCGGAGAACACTGCCTCAGAATAGAGGGACGTCCATTTAGAATGGAGATTAGGAGGAAGTTCTTTAGCCAGAGAGAGGTGACTGTGGAATTAGTTGCCACAGGTAGCTGTGGAGGTATATTTAAGGCAGAGGTTGATAGATTCTTGATTAGTCAGGGCATGAAGGGATACAGAGAGAAGGCAGGAGATTGGGGTTGAGAGGGAAATGGATCAGCCATGATGAAATGGTGGAGCAGACCAGATGGGCCAAATGGCCTAATTCTGCTCCTGTATCTTAGGGTCTGATTTTTTTTTTGGTTTGCTGTGATCCTAGAATCATAGAGCAACACAATGTGTACACATGCCCTTCGGCTATCAAGTGCATGCCAACTTAGCTAGTCCCAATTTCCTGCATTTGACCCAAGTTCTGATGGAAAATTACCACAGTTTCTATCACGTACACATACAAATCCCAGTAAGTTTAAGCAGGATCCAGCCATGTCCATTCCAAACAGTAATATGAGCTGGCACATCTGCTAATTTGCTCTAGTGCTTGTCTCTTAAATCAGCCACTGATATGATGAGATTTCTTGAACACACAGAGGAACATTCGGAACTAAACTTAACATTCCTGAATTAAAGGGAACATTCCTAGACTGTTTCAAGGACCCCGTGATTTGATGTTGGATATTATTTGCTCATTTTTCACTGTTTGTGTGACTTGTTCATTTTTTACATGTTGGGTGTTTGATATTTTCGTTGAAGGGGTTGCATGGTATTTCTTAGTTTCATGGCTGTCTGTGGGAAGATGAATCTCAGGGATTTATACATACAAGAACTTTGCCTTGGACTTTGCATCTGCTCCTTGGTCATCTACTTCATTAGATCTGGTACAGCACTGGTGACACCCTCAGTTCGATGCAGGGACTTAAACAACTCTATCAGATGAGGGGGAGATTCAGATGCGCCTCTTCCAACCTGGTTTGTAGCATTTGGTGCTCTCAGTGTGACTTCCTCAACATTGAGAAGATAAAGCATTGATCGGCTGTCTATTCTGCAGATCCTTGTATTCCCTCTGAAGCAGCCGTTTCTCACTCCCCTTTGCAACTCCCCATTCTCACGCCGACTTCTGCTAGGATGAAGCCAAATGCTAAGTAGAAAAATAGCACCTCATATTCCACTTTGGAAGCCTTTAGCCCAAAGGTATGAAAACTAAATTTTCTTATTTCATGTGACCAATGTCCCCGTGTCCCTTTTCCACATCCATCACTCCACCCAGGTTCTTTTCCTTTGCTTACCTTTTTAATCCCCCTCCCCCTTCATTACTTAAACTCATCACCCACCCCACTTTGTTTGGATTGCATGACACCCATGTACCTATCTAACTGGGTTTCTTCTACTTTGGCTTACCTTTCTTAAATCCACCTCCCACTGTCATGGTGGAATCTATTTCTCATTGAGCAATGACATGCCCCCCCCCCCCCCTTAGCACTGTGCATTGATCTGCTGTCTGTGCATGCACATTGTTCTCCTTCTCTCTCTCTCCCCCTTCCACCCCATGTACATGCTTTTATTTATTAAATTAATTGACATGTAGTTCTGCACAGCCACAACTGATTAGTGATGAGTACAAACCTGAATTTCAGAAAATATCACGAATTGCACTGACAGCTAGCTAAGAAAGGTGTGAATACAGCGTAGCACACGCTGAAAGATGTGCTGAATTTAATAGCGCTAATGAAGGCTGGGAGTTGGATATCGAGGGAGTGGAACTGTATTGTAAAGTGAACGACGTGGAGGAGCAAATGGAAGCCCTTACACTTCTTAGCTTAAAGACCCCAACAATGGACAGTCTCTTATGCATCGTAGTAACCCCTGAAAAGCCAGCAAGCAAGACTTTCAAAGAAATTGTTACAATCACCAGTATACAAAACACTTGAGCCCTAACTGTTGGTAATAGATGAGAGATTCAGATTTTCAAAAGGAGCCAGTCAAAAGATGAAAGCATTTCTGAATACATTGCAGAACTGTGCAAACCTTCCCATACTGTGACTTTAGATAAGGACTTTCTTATGCATTAAAGGACAGGTTTTTATGTGACATGCATAGTCAAAGCACTCAAAAGAGGCTACTGTCCAAAAGAGACTTAACCTAAGAATGTGCAGTGTTGTTGGAGGCTGCAGCAAAGGATGCAATGGAGCTACAGAAAAGCAGGTTAGAATGTCAAATGCACAAGATATCCCTGAATGGTGCAAAAACCCCAAAATGTATTCAATGTTGCAAATCCTCCCACAATGCAAATAACTGTTGGTTCAGGGAAGAAGAGTGCAGAAAGTGTCACAGACAAGGTCACACAGAGAGAGTGTGCAAGTCAGACAGAAGCACAACCAAAGAAAAAAATCCACACTGAAGTTTCACACCCAAAACGAAACAAATCCATAAAGTGACCGAATGTGAAACAGACAACGTAGAGTCTGACAAAGGTGAGCAGTCGTGCCTAGAATTGCATAGTATTACTGAAGCAGATTACAACAGATATATATGGAGTAAAACTGAAAATGGAACCTGACACAGGGTCAGTTTTGTCTATAATTTGAAAGGCTGACTACAACGGACTGCTTCTAAGATACTATCAGAGAAGACTTTAGTGATGCTAAAGACCTACACAGGCAAAAAAGTATCTCCCAAAAGCAGCTGAAGGTAAATGTCATGTATGGAGGCCAAAAACAGCAGTTACAGCTTTAGGTATTGAAAACTGGAGGGCTGTTGTTTTTTGGACGTGAATGGTTGAGAAAAATCCAACTACACTGGCATGCAAAGGTCTCCATGTGGCATCAACAGGCAACTGCAGCCTAAGTGGTAGCACTAAGCAGAGGCCGTCAGAGCAGCTTGATCTAATCAGAAGGTGTTTGAGAAGGGAATAGATAAACAGATCGAAAACTTGACCAAAAGCTGTTCCAGATACTAAAAAGTTCAAACTGCAGCCCCACAGGCACCGTTACACCCATGGGAGTGGCCTTTAGCACCATATCAAAGAGTACATATTGGCTTTGCTGGGCTCCATGTTTCTGTTTACTGTGGATGCTCAGCCAAAGTGGCCGGAGGTTGTACCAAAGAAGACGACCACATCAGAAAAGACTGTTTGTGCTCTGAGGACTATCTTCGCCAGAAACAGCTTACTAAAACAAATTGTGAGTGGCAACGAACTACAATACAAGTCAGAAGAATTCCGACTGTTCATGAAGAAAAATGGCATCAGACATTTCAAGTCAGCTGCTGACGAATGGGTCAGCTGAAAGGGTTATCCAAACCTTCAAGAAGTCCATTAAAGCGACTGACAAGGAGGACATTTCTCTACAGCACAAGATGGACAACTTCATTTTTATGCATCAGATTCTGTTCATGTGATGACATCAAACACCTGCAATGCTGTTCATGAGCTGGAATCTGAGATCTCACGTAGACCTTCTGAAACCAGATCTACGGAGGGAAGTACAGAATAAACAGTTCAACCAGTTGCCAAATAAAGCAGCAAGGAGCTTCGAGATTGGACGGGAAACCCTCACATGTGGTTACTGAGAAGACAAGTGGACACCTGGTAGGATAGCTACAAGAACTGGACCACTGATGTGCACAGTGGATGTTGGAGATCAGATATGGAGACATCATGTAGACCAGATACTAGATGCTCAACCGAAGAACACACCTGAGTTGACTGCATCTAACAAGATGGACACATTACAGTCACCCAACTTACCTCTCAGTGATGATGTCATTGACAGCAATGTGACACCGAAAATCAAGAACATTGTCTTAGTCAAGACACCTACCAAACCTGACGCCAGTCCACAGGTCCAGCGACATGTCAAGAACGTTATCGTTGACAAGACACTTGCCAAACCTGATGCCAGTCCACAGGTCCAGAGACACTATCCTGAAAGAAACAAATGCCACCCAAAAGACTAAATCCTTAGAACTGTGAAAGCTAGTTATGGACCATTATTGTGAAAGCATGTTTATTTGAAATATGGGTTTATGAAAGGGAAATTGAATGTTTTGAACATATACAGTTTTATGTTCCATTAATTTAAAGGGGGAAGAAGTGTAATGTATGGATCTATTTCTTTTAGAGCGATAACACCCCCCCCCCCCTTAGCACTATGTATTGATCTGTTGTCAGCACATGCGCTGTTGGTGACACATGTATTTGTGTTTTTTTTCTCTCTCTCACATTTCGCTGCAATGTGAATAGACCAGTTAAAGCCATCTCCCGGGTGCATGTTTTTATTTAATTGCTATGTAGTTTTGCACAGACACAACACCCCCAACCTGGTTTCATCATCCTGTCATTTCTCCCTTATCAGGTTCTACCGTTGCCTACCAACCTCTGTCTCACCACCCACCCCTCTCATTTCCATCCACTGGCTTTCTCTCCTCTGTACTGCAGGGGTTCAATCCCAAATTTCAACCATCACTTTTACTTCACAGTTACTTTCTGCACCTGTTGAGTTCTTCCAACAGTTTTATTTGCTCCAAATTCTGAATTTGTGTTCTTATAACACTCCAGAGAAATTTGTTAGTTTGGGGTTTTTTTTGAGAGTTGCAATAGATCTATACACTTAATTTGTAAAAGTGGAAATGATTGGATAGACAAAATGGATTTTCCTTGTTCCTTTACTCTTTTTAAAAATTCAACCCACCTGTAACAGAATTAAAAATGCACATAATAAATTTGGCTTTTACTACTGATCAAAAATGTTTTCAAACTGGTAAGGAGGATATAATTGATACAAGTCATAACACAGACCTAAAGAGGTAGTCTACTTTTTGTAAAAGTATGAGATATTGTTGGAATTCCCAAATTAATACTAATAGCAGTATGATAATGGGTTTTCTCTTCTACCTAGTGTTAAAAACAATTGCTGCAAATACAAGAGTTCCATACAAAAATGAAGAAATTAAACTTAACATCAAAATCCCTTCAGAAGAATCCTTTACTTTGGATCCAAAGAATTTGGTTGGAATAACAGAAAAGGTAATACTTGGAATAAGATTATTTTATAATTTCTAAATAGTTCTATTTAGAAAGGTTGTTTGAAGTTAAGTCAATTTCAGGCCAATGAGACTCATACAGAGACAGTTTGCCTGTTCGTAATGTGCCATGTCGTATGACGTGGGCGATCATTCTCTTTCCATGACCATGATTGTTCTTGGCAAATTTTTCTACAGAAGTAGTTTGCCATTGCCTTCTTCTGGGCAGTGTCCTTACAAGACGGGTGACCCCAGACTCTTCAGAGATTGTCTGCCTGACATCAGTGCTCGCATAACCAGGATATGTGATATGCACCAGCTACTCCCATGGCTTCATGTGACCCTGATCGGGGGGCTAAGCAGGTGCTACACCTTGCCCAAGGGTGACCTGCAGGCAAGTGGAGGGAAGGAGCTCCTTGTACCTCCTGTGGTAGAGACGTATCTCCACCCTGCCCTGCAGAGACAGTGGAGGGTCCAAAGCAGGTATGTTCTCACAAAAAATAGGTGGAGATTTCAAAATGTAACCACCCTTTCCTAACAACCACTGGCTATTGAGGAGCATTCAACACAGGAATAATTTCAAAAAAGGAAATTTATGTCAGTTGATCAGATCTTGGTCCTGCAAAGACCAAGACAAATATAGAACCTGATAATATAAAGCAAATTAGCAGAGAAAAGAGACTATTTGAAAACATTATTGGCAATTAAAACTGAAACAATGCAGTGCCTTGAAAAAGTATTCAGCCAGCCCCCACCCCCCCCCCCCCCACAAATAGTTTCACATTTTACGGTCTTAATTTCTAGCTTTAAAATATATTGAAATGGAATTCTTTTGAGCTAATAAACAAAATATGGTGCACCATGTCAAGTCAAAACAATTCCATTACTTGTCAACAATTTACCAAAAATTAAAATCCAAAATTGTTAGGCTGCAAGAAGTGTTAATCCCTTTTGTAATTGCTTAGGTCAGGCCTCCCCTCTGAACTCAGTCGTCAGAGAAGAATGGCACTTGTAAGAGAGGCCACTATGATGTCAGGTCACTCTGAGTGAGCTGCAGGTGTCAGTGGCTGTAACTGGAGATGATGTTCATGGCTTCACCGTCTCTAAGGCCTTGCACAAAAGGGGTATTTATGGAAGAGGGGCAAGGAAGAAGCCCTGGCTAAAAGAAAAAGCATATACTTGTCTGTGAAGAGTTTACAAAGTGTCACTTTAAATATACTGTAGAGATGTGGAAGAAGGTCTTGTGGTCAGATGAGATTAAAGTGGAATTTTTTGGCCTCAACATTAAGTGGTGCATGTGGCATAAATCTAATACTGCACATTAGCCAAGTAACACCATCCCTACTGTAAAGTATGGTGGTGATAGCATCATGCTATGGGATGCTTTTCAGCAGCAGGGACTGGAAATCTGCTCAGGATTGACGGAAAGATGAATGCTGCTAAATACAGAGAGATCCTGGATAAAAACCTGCTAGCCTCTGCCAGAAAGCTTAAACTGGGGAGGAAGTTTGCATTTTAGCAGGACAACGACCAAAGCACACTGACCGAGCAACCTTGGAGTTGCTTCAAATTTTGAAAATTGATGTCCCTGAGTGGTCTGGTCGGAGTCCTGACCTTAACCTGATCCAACATCTCTGGCAAGACCTCAAAATTGGTGTCCATTGCCACTCTCCAACTAACTTGGCATGGGTTGAGGAATTTTGCAAGGAGGAATGGGCTGATCTTGCTCCAGCATGTTGTGCAAAGCTGATAGAGACCTATCCAAAAAGACTACTGGCAGTAATAGCTGTTTGATATGGTTCAACTAAATACTGAGCAAAGGGGGATCACTGAGGAAGACATCAGCAATATACCAGACATTCAAGAGTGTCAGGGAAGAGAAATATGCGCAGTCACAATTACAACAGAGAAAGTACTCAGGAAGCTGAATAGTCTAAGGGTAGATAAATCTCCTGGACCAGATGGAAAGCACCCTCGTGTTCTGAAGGAAGTAGCAGTGGAGATTGTGGAGGCATTAGCAACGATCTTTCAAAAGTCGATAGATTCTGGCCTGGTTCCAGAGGACTGGAAGATTGCAAATGTCACTCTGCTATTTCAGAAGGGGGCAAGGAAGCAAAAAGGAAATTATAAACCTTTTAGCTTGACATCGGTGGTTAGGAAGTTGTTGGAGTCGATTGTCAAGGATGAGGTTACGGAGTATCTGGAGGCATATGACAAGATAGGCAGAACTCAGCATGGGTTCCTTAAAGGAAAATCCTGCCTGACAAACCTAGTGCAATTTTTTGAGGGAATTACAAGTAGGCTAGACAAGGGAGATGCAGTGGATGTTGTGTATTTGGATTTTCAGAAGGCCTTTGACAAGGTGCCACACATGACGCTGCTAAATAAGATAAGAGCCCATGGAATTACAGGAAAGTTACATACGTGGATAGAGCGTTGGTTAATTGGCAGGAAACAGAGAGTGTTAATAAAGGGATCCCATTCTGGTTGGCTGCCGGTTACCAGTGGTGTTCCACAGGGGACCATGTTGGGGCCGCTTCTTTTTATGTTGAATATCAACGATTTGGATTATGGAATAGATGGCTTTGTGGCTAAGTTTGCTGATGATACAAAGATAGGTGGAGGGGCTGGTAGTGCTGAGGAGTCAGAGAGTCTGCAGAGAGACTTGGATAGATTGGGGGAATGGCAAAGAAGTGGCAAATGCATCACAATGTCGGAAAGTATACAGTCATGCACTTTGGTAGAAGAAATAAACGGGCAGACTATTATTTAAATGGGGAGAGAATTCAAAGTTCTGAGATGCAATGGGACTTGGGAGTCCTCATGCAGGTCCTCTTAAGGTTAATCTCCAGGTTGAGTCGGTGGTGAAGAAGGCGAATGCAATGTTGGCATTCATTTCTAGAGGAATAGAGTATAGGAGCAGGGATGTGATGTTGAGGCTTTATAAGGCACTGGTAAGACCTCACTTGGAATACTGTGTGCAGTTTTGGGCTGCAAAAGGCTGCAAAAGAAAGGATGTGCTGACATTGGAGAGGATTCAGAGAAGATTCACTAGAATGATTCCGGGAACGAGAAGGTTAACATATGAGGAACTGCTCTTGGACTGTACTCCTTGGAGTTTAGAAGAATGGGGGGGGGGGGGGGGGACCTCATAGAAACATTTCGAATGTTGAAAGGCATGGACAGAGTGGATGTGGCAAAGTTATTTCCCATGGTGGGGGAGTCTAGTACGAGAGGACATGACTTGAGGATTGCAGGGCACCCATTCAGAACAATGATGCGAAAACATGCTTTTAGCCAGATGGTGGTGAATCTATGGAATTTGTTGCCATGGGCGGCAGTGGAGGCCAAGTCATTGGATGTATTTAAGGCAGAGATTGTTAGGTATCTAGTAGTCAGGGCATCAAAGGTTATGGGGAGAAGGTGGGGAATGGGTCTAAAGGGGAGATTGGATCAGTTCATGATGAAATGGCGGAGCAGACTTGATGGGCTGAATGGCCGACTACTGCTCCTTTGTCTTATGGTCTAATACTTTTGAACTCCTGACATTTTAGTTTTTGAATTTTTGGCTTTTCATGTTTGACTATTTTCCTTATTTTTTGGGCTGTACTGTGGGGGAAAAAAAGGAGCTTGTAACTTACAAATTAAAATTCTCAGTTAAATTGATCTAAATCCCTGGTTGTAGTACTCATTGTTATGAGCAAAGAGTTGAGGGATGAATATTTGTCATAAGGCACTGTACTTGTAATCAGTTTACAAAGGACAAGATAATTCTATTGGAGCATAAAGTGGTGCTCTGTTTGAGGAAGGAGAAGGCAAGGGCATTGTCCTATGTTAATGACTGGTATTGACTTTATCAAAAGAGGAGCATAACAATAACATTTATAAATGATGAATGTGAAATATCATCATAGATCATGTGTACCCTAAGATGCTTAGAGAAACAAGAAAGGAAACAGTAGTTTCAGGCCATCTCTTTACGTGGGCATGCCGATATATTACTGGGAATTGAGGACAGCAAAAGATGCTTCCAAGAAGATTAATAATTAGGAGGCATGCATTTAATCTATTAGGAGAAGGATTTGAAGGGTATTGAGGAAATAATTTCACCCACAATAGTGGGGAACTGGAATATTACCTGAAAAGGCAAGAAACCTCCAACACATTTAGTAAAAATCTAAAGCAGCACTTTATGTCATTAGACTATAACCCAACAGTTGGGAAGTAAGTTTAGTTGTAATGTCTCTTCTTCAGTGGACATTGTCTGATTAACCAAATGTCCTCCTATTGTAATTTGAACTTTTGCATGCTTGTGATTCAACGACAAGTTAACCTTTTTAGATGACACCACTGAATTCTCTCTTGCTATTGACCTTTCCTCTGATTTTACTGTTCCTATCTCGACAGCTATAGTGGCTTTACATATCGAATTCCATGTGCTGTAAAATTAGGGGAGTATATGTCTGAGAGGCCATGTTCTAGTAATAGCAATGGGTTGACAAAATTGTCAACAGAGTTTCGTTATGAATTTTAATGAGATTGAGATGGGTTCCTGAAGGAGTTTCACATTTCCAAGATTTATTGAGTTCCCGTTCTGGTTATTATCAGGACTTTGGAATCCACCACATTGTTGGCCACTAGAGGCCTTCAGTGTGCTTCTGGTTTCTAAACTTTGAGCCTTGCTGTGTGACTTGTGTGGTAATTGACTACACCTGTGCCTAGTATTTGTGAACACTTAAGCTGTGTGAATGGTGTTGTTCTTTGCTCATTCTTTGAGTTAACGCTTGATCGCGTGCCTGTCTTATAATCCAGTGCCGTATACCGTTTGAGTGTTTTTTGCCCTTGTCTTGCTATTTTTGTATTTTGGACATGTTTTATTTTAGAACTTTGGATTCTATCTGTTGTGGTTTTTTTCAATTGCACACCTGCTCCATTTTGACTCCTGTTTTTGTTATAGAGTCATAGAAAAGTACAGCACTGAACCAGGCCCTTTGGCCCATCTAGTCTGTGCTGAAACATTTAAACTGCCCACTCCCATTGACCTGCCCCCAGACCATAGCCCTCCATACCCTGACTATCATGAACCTATCCAAACTTCTCATGAACATTGAAATCGAGTTTGCACGCACCACTTACACTGGCAGCTCATTCCACACTCTCACAGCCCTCTGAGTAAAGAAGTTTCCCCTCATGTTCCCCTATTGAACCACTGCCTGGCCTTCCGATTTGGGTTATTGAATTTATGGTGTATTTGTGCTGGAAAGTTAAAATATCTAGTAAAGTACCTGTCTGAATATTCATTCTGGCCTGCTGGGTGATATCTGCACCTGGCTTCATTTCTCTCATAGCCCCTTGGGTACCGTGTTGAGTTCCGGATTGCCTTGATGGAGACCCGGGTTCAACCCAGACAGGCCTGGCAGTAATGTCCTAACTGAGAATTATACTGTTGTTTATGGATCCTACAACATTTATACTGAATTTAGGGGATTTATGAGATCAGAAACATAGAAATATAGAAAACCTACAGCACAATACAGGCCCTTCAGCCCACAATGCTGTGCCAAACCTGTACTTACTTCAGAAATTACCTCAGGTTACCCATCGCCCTCTTTTTTTAAGTTCCATGTACAAACGTTTGTACTTGTCCAGGAGACTCTTAAAAGACTCTATTGTATCCGCATCCCCCACTGTTGCCGGCAGCCCATTCCACACATTCACCACTCTCTGCGTTTAAAAAAAAACCTACTCCTGACATCTCCTCTGTACCACCTTCCAAGCACCTTAAAACTGTGTCCTCTCGTGTTACTCATTTCAACCCTGGGAAAAAACCTCTGACTATCCACATGATCAATGTCTCTCATCATCTTATACACCTCTATCAGGTCACATCTCATCCTATGTTGTTCCAAGGAGAAGAGGCCAAGTTCACTCAACCTATTCTCATAAAGTGTGCTCGCCAATCCAGGCAACGTCCTTGTAAATCTCCTCTGCACTCTTGACAGTTTCCACATCCTTCCGATAGTGAGGTGACCAGAACTGAGCACAGTACTTGAAGTGGGGTCTGACCAGGGTCCTATATAGCTGCAACATTACCTCTCGGCTCTTGAACTCAATCCCACGATTGATGAAGGCCAATACACCGTAGGCCCTCTTAACCAAACAGTCAACCTGCACAGTAGTTTTGAGTGTCCTATGGACTTGGACCCCAAGATCCCTCTCATCCTTCACACTGCCAAGAGTCTTCCCATTAATACTATATTCTGCATCATATCTGACCTCCCAAAATGAACCACCTCACACTTATCTGGGTTGAACTCCATCTGCCACTTCTCAGCCCAGTTTTGCATTGTATCAATGTCCCGTTGTAACCTCTGACAGCCCTCCACACTATCCACAACACACTCAGCCTTTGTGTCATCAGCAAGTTTACTAATCCATCACTCCACTTCCTTATCCAGGTTATTTATAAAAATCATGAAGAGATGGGGTCCCATAACAGATCTCTGAGGCACACCACTGGTCACCGACCTTCATGCAGAATATGACCCGTCTACAACCACTCTGCCTTTTGTGGGAGCCAATTCTGGATCCACAAAGCAATGTCCCTTTGGATCCCATGCCTCCTTGCAGATTGCAGCAAGGAAGAAGTTAAACAAAGAAATGCATTCCTCTTGAAGCAAGAGATTGGAGCTCTGCATTTTAGTGACAATTTACAACTAGACTGGGTGCATGTTGACTTGACATTGAGAGTGGATGCAAACAAATGGGTGGAGTCAAACTAAACAAGAGGATGTTGTTGATATTGTCTGTTACATATCATTGAATGGTGACTAATAGACTGTGCTTTATGGATTACAACTGCAAAAATATTAATCAGGGGCCAGAGCTAAAGCTCCTGAAAACGGTGTTAGCAAATGCACAATTTTTGAAGGTAATGTATATTTTAAACAATTTTCTGAAAATACATTTCTAGTATAGAAATAGATAGCATGTGTGATATCCCTCATTCCTGACCTTGAATGGAGATGCTCTTCATTTAAAATAAGAAAATTTACATAAAATCACTCTACTTAATTACTATTGAATCATGATAAGCCCATCAATTAGGCCAAGCACAAAAGCTATGGAAATAATTTTTTGGAGAAAATAGAAAATCAACACCCCGTCCTAAACCAAAAGTCACTCCTATGAATAGTTAACAGCCTGATTTTCAATTAGTGAGAGCATTCTCCTGACTGGCTGCATCACTGCCTGTTATGGAAACTGTACTTCCCTCAGTCGCAGGACTCTGCAGAGAGTGGTGCGGACAGCCCAGCACATCTGTAGATGTGAACTTCACTATTCAGGACATTTACAGAGACAGGTGCATAAAAAAGGCCTGAAGGATCACTGGGGACCCAAGTCACCCCAATCACAAACTGTGCCAGCTACTACCATCTGAGAAACAGAACCACAGCATTAAAGCCAGGACCAACAGGCTCCGGGACAGCTTCTTCCACCAGGCCATCAGACTGATTAATTCACACTGACAGAATTGTATTTCTATGCGATATTGACTGTTCTGTTGTACATCTTACTGTAATACTATTGTACAGTGCACATTCAGATGGAGATGGAACATAAAGATTTTTACTCATGTATGTGAAGGATGTAAGAAATTAAGTCAATTCAATTTAATACATGGTAGGTGCTGGCAGTTTAGCAATTAATTATCTGCTTGTATTTTAAGTAGTTCTTGTATGCACATAACAGTTTAAAATGCCTCATAATGGTCACAGATTGTATATATAGCTATTACTTACTGGTCCCCAGTGGTCATATTTGTATAGCACAGTTATGACTCTGGAAGATTCTCTTGGTGCTGCACAATTTGGATAAGTGCTTTCTTATTGGTTAACTCTTATCTCCAAATTTAAATGGAATTTTTCTCATTCTATATGGGTATAAAAATAGCTGGCTACAAGGCATCACTATCTTAGTTCTTTTGTCTCTCTCTTCATTTTGTAGACCTCTATCACTGTTTATTTCAATTTTTCTTTGTTCCATTAATGCTTAATAAACTGATCTTGAAGTAACAAGCTTTGTCCCTCTTTCCTGAGTTTTGAAAAACCTTGGATTAAAACCTCAGAATCCAACAGAGGGGTACAGGACGTTTGATTTGGCATTGCCTTGTTAACCCAGAGATGTAATTGTACTCGTAAATGATTTCCTCGATGAATTGTTAAATTGATAACAAATCCTCACTGAAGTTAAACTAGAGGGCCTGGGTTCCCTGCAGTTTTTTCTCCCGTCCTCATTTTTAAAAAGTATTTCATTAAGTTAAAACATGGAAATTGGACATCAGAGATAAAATAGAAAATGCTGGAAATATTCAGCAGGTCAGGTAGCACCTTTTGAGAGAGTTTTATCAGAAATATTATAGCTAAAGCGATGGATCAGCTCAGGGAAATGGCAGTAGATATTCCAAGAAGTCCACATGTGGGAAGAAGGCTGTTATTGAAGATGCTGCCTTCTGATCTTCAGTGTCATCTTTGATTATTAAAGACTCTTCTTGCTGTTCTAGTTCATCTGTCTTCACAATGGCAGCTACCTTTTGACAGAAATCCATGAGAGGTAGATTCAAGTTTTGCAGAATTTATTTGCTTGAGGTAGAAGATGCTTCAATCAGTGTCTCTGGTATTGACTGCTTCTTTACTGAGATCTAATCTAAGAAATACAGAATGTTGATAACTACCCTGTGTGTATTTTGTGATGTTGAAATTCTTTTATGTTAGAACTGTTTAATATTTAAAATGTTTCTTATTCTAATTTTCATTCTTAGGTTCCGGAGAAACATGATGGAGAGAATATTAGTAAGTGATTCCTAGTTTCATGAGAATTTAGAAGTACTTTTATTTTCTAATGCTGAAGGGACTTCTAATGTCGGGGGGGGGGAGATGTTGGGGGGAGTAGGATATTGAATTAAAATGACAAGCAGTTGAATGTTCAGAGTCACCTTGACTGCTGAGGCAGAGAAGATGGGTTGTAACTGCTATCACTCAGTGTATTTCAATGCTTGAACTTCAGAAGAAGGACAGTCACCAAAAGTGATCAGTAATTTGGGAAATTATAGCAGTGAGCTTCTGTACATTTGCAGTAGGCCTTCCCCAATGTGAGCCTCTGCCAGGGATTCCAGCAGCAAACAGTGAAGCAACTGTGGTCCTTACGTCAGTCACAACATCACCAGTCATCACTCAGATTTGTCTTCCTTAACTCCTGCTGGGAATACATTGTGCAGGGCCTATCAGCGGTAGCATCTAAGCTGGACGAAGTGCTTCTCACAGGTCAGAGGCGGTTATTTAAAATGAGAGCTTCGCTGGCGTTAGTCCATTGTGCAGGGCCTATCAGCTGCGGCAATTAAGCTCAATGAACTAAATAAAAGATAAGCTAAGTGGCCATTGTCGGGAGTAGGCCAGGGGCGACAGTAGAAGCGACAGGCTTTGGCGAAAGCGGGCTACGGCGAGGTAAGTGGGTAGGTGGACTTCGTTTTCATTTTTTCTTTGCACTTTTTTGAGGAATAGAGAGCATGTCGGTAGGGTTAGAATTTTGCTCTGGGTGTCCGGATCTGGGAATCCTGGGAATCTTCCAGTCTCCCAGATGGCCACATCTACGCCAGGTGCACCGAGATGCAGCTCCTGAGGGACCGTGTTAGGGATCTGGAGCAGTGGCTTGATGACCTACAGTTTATTAGGGAGAGTAAACAGGAGATAGAGAGGAGCTACAGGGAGTTAGTCACCCTGAGGCTACAGGAGTTAGGTAAGAGGGAAGTGAAGGGAAGAGCTCAGACAGTAGAGAGCACCCTGGCTTTCTGATCTGCAATGTGGTAGTAATTGATGCTTGTCTGTCGGATCATAGTGCTGTTATGTTCGATGCATTTCTGCCTTTTTCCTCTATTAAATCTCATCTTCCTGTACGTTGTTCTCGCTATATTAACTCTTCGACTGCTAATAAGTTCTCTGAGGCTCTCAGAGATGCTCCCAACATTTGCCTATTGAGGCCTCTCCTCCCCATCTCAGCACTGAGGAACTCTCTTCCTTATTTAATACCACCTGCTCTTCTATTCTGAATACTGTTGCTTCCCTTAAATTGAAAATGTCTAAGCCTAAAGGTTTGCCTTGGCTTAATGACACCACCAGAGCCCTGAGAAGGGAGTGCAGAATATTTTGAAATTTTGAGAAACAATTTTCACAAATATCAGGAAGCATTTAAATTTGCAAGAGCAAAACACATTTCTGACCTAATTTCTAACAACTCTCATAATCTCAAGGTCTTATTCAGTACCATAAATTCTGTCATTTGTCCCGTCCCTAGCATCAGCTTAGAAGTGTCCCCTGCTAAGTGTGAAGAATTTTTAAAATTCTTCATTAGCAAAGTCGAGGACATTAGAATGAACATTTCCACTCCACCCGTGACCTAGCTGTTTCACTGGTTTGTTCATCTAAACTGGACTGCTTCCAACCCATCACGCTTCCCTTCCTTACAAAGATTGTGTCCACCATGAAACCTACAACCTGCCCCCTTGACATTGTCCCCACTGCCCTCCTGAAGGATGTCTTTGACATAGCTGGTCCCAGCATCCTCTCTGTTATCAACAGCTCCCTGGCCACTGGTACCATTCCAACCTGCTTCAAACGTGCTGTGGTCCAGCCCCTCCTGAAAAAACCCAACTTAGATCCTACCTTACCTAGTAACTACAGACCTATTTCTAAACTTCCATTCTTGTCAAAGGTTCTCAAAAAGGTTATTCTCAGTCAATTGCTGCCCCACCTATACCAAAACAACATCTTGGAAAGATTTAAATCAGGTTTTACGGCTTATTGTAGCACAGAGTCTACCATGCTCCTCCCTACCGACTCGGGTAACTCTGCCATCCTAATTCTTCTTGACCTCAGCGCTGCATTCGATACTGTGGATCATGCTATTTTAATAGACCATCTCCAATATGGGGTTGGTGTTGATGGCACTGCCTTGAACTCGTCATCATCGTCATGGCTATCCCTCGAGGTCGAGGATGATGGTCTTCGTTCCGTTGATCTATCACAGAGCGAAGATGCCTGTGCATGTATTTGTTTAACGTGTACTTGATGTTGCACTCCAAGAAGCACACGGTACTTCACAAATCAACCAACTGATTCCAGTGGCATGGAAACCACGACGATTGGAGCTGATGGATTTTATGCAGCCTTCATCCGCCTTCACAGCCGTTGAATGCGAAGTAACTTTGTCCACCTGTTCCACCATTGAGGTCTTGGTTGGATTGTTCTTTGTCAGGGACCTCACCCTCGACCTTACCGCCAAGGGTGACCCTACCAGGAGCATAGCTCCAGACGGCATCGCTCTTGGGATCTCAGGACCACACAAGCTTCTCCACCACAGCAAGGTGACAATCCAGGGAGAAGGCCTTGGACTGGTTTATATCCTACCTCAAAAACAGAAGCTTTTCTGTCAACATAGACAAATTTTCTTCTACCCCAGTTAGTCTGTCCTGCGAGGTCCCACAAGGTTCCATCCTAGGTCCCATTCTTTTCTCTATGCAACATTTCTTTCCACTGTTATGCCGACGACACACAGCTTTATCTTCCCCTGAAACCAAACGACCAGTCAAATCTAGCCAGCCTCATGCACTGCCTTGACGACATGAAGTGTTGGATGGCACAAAACTTCTTACAGCTGAATGAAAGCAAGTCTGAAGTTGTCCTATTTGGCCCCCCGACTCCAAAGTGATTACCAACAGTCTTGGTAACCTGTCCACCCTTGTCAAACCCCATATTAAATCCCTTGGTGTGATATTTGATTCCACCTTTAAGTTTGACAAGCAAGTTAATGCAGTAGTAAAAGCCAGTTGTTTTCCAGCTTCGTACAATTGCCAAAATCAGGCAGTTTCTCTCTTTCAAAGATCTCGAGAAAGTCATCCACGCCCTTATATCCTCCCGCTTGGACTACTCTAACTCCCTGTATACTGGGATTAGTTAGTCATCCCTGTCCTGTCTGCGCTGGTTCAGAATGCCGTAGCCAGGCTTCTGACAGGTGCCCAGAAGAGGGACCATATTACTCCTATCCTGGCCTCCCTTCACTGGCTGCCAGTATGGTTCATAATTGATTTTAAGGTTCTCCTGTTTGTTTATAAAGCCCTAAATGGGCTGCCCCCCCCCCCATATCACAGACCTTCTAACCCCTTATTCTACTCCCAGGTCCCTCAGGTCAGCTGACTTGGGGCTCCTGGCTGTCTCGCGATCTAAACTTAAGCTCAGGGGTGACCGCGCCTTTGCTATTGTAGCCTCTAGACTGTGGAACGGCATTCCCCTCCCTATCAGATCTGTCCCCTCCATCGACTCTTTTAAATCCAGGCTCAAAACTTACTTTTATTCACTAGCGTTTGAACCCTCCTGATGAGGCTGATTTTTGGTTTGTGCCTAGGCCCTTGTGTTTCTTTTGTGTCTATAAGCCATTTGTCTTGTTGGTTATGTCTGTGTTTCTTGTATTTGTGATTTTAGCTATCTGCTCTGATCTGTACAGCACTTTGGTCAACGTGGGTTGTTTTTAAATGTGCTATATAAATAAATTTGACTTGACCCCTGTGGCCAACTCCCTCAGTAATCGTTATCTCGTTTTGGATGCAGTTGAGGGAGATGACCTGACAGAGGACGACCACGGCGACCGGGTCTCTGGCACTGAGCCTGGTTCTGTGGTGCAGAAGGGAAAGAGGAAGATGAGGAATGTGGTAGTCATAGAGGATTCCATAGTGAGGGGAACAGAGAGGAGATTCTTTCAGCCTGATAGAGATACCCACATGGTGTGTTGCCTCCCAGTTTCCAGGGTATGGGATGTCTCAGATCGGGTGCAGAGTATTCTGAAGGGAGAGGGTGAACAGCCAAAGGTCTTGGTACACGTTGGTACCAAGGACATAGGTAGAAAAAGGGAGGAGGTCCTGAAGAGAGAATTCAGGGAGTTAGGTAGGAAGCTGAAAAGCAGGAGCTCTAGGGTAGTAATCTCAGGGGAAAACAGAAATCCATCAAAGATAGTGTGCAACAGAGATTTTAGAAAGAACAGGCAGGTGAAGAGGCTTAATCACAGCCAGTGGCATGAGTAATAGGGTAATAGAGGCATGGTGCAGTTAAAACAGAAAGCAGCAAATACTGGACTGGAAGTGTTATTTTTGAATGCATGCAGCATAAGGAATAAAATGGATTATTTTTAAATTCAGCTACAGATCAGCGAGTATGACATTGTGGCCATCTCTGAAACTTGGCTAACGGATGGCTGCCACTGGGAGCTGAATGTTCAAGGATTTCCAGTGTATCAGAAAGATGGGTTAGTTGGCAGAGGGGGTGGTGTGGCTCTGTGTATAAGAAATTATATTAAATCATTAGAAAGGGATGACATAGGATCGGAAGGTGTAGAGTCTCTATGGGTTGAGTTAAGAAATGGCAAGGGTAAAAGGATCCTAATGGCAGTTGTTTATGGGCCTCCAAACAGCAGCTGGGATGTAGATTACAAATTGCAGCAGGAGATAGAAAAGGTGTGTCAGAAAGGTAATGTCATGATAATCGTTGGGGATTTTAACATGAAAGTGGATTAGGAAAACCAGGCCAGTACTGGACCTCAAGAGAAAGATTTGTAAAATTTCTTAGGGATGGCTTTTTAGAACAGTTTGTTGTTGAGCCCACTAGGGGATCGGCTGTGCTGGATTGGGTGTTGTGCAATGATCTGGAGGTGATAAGAGAGCTTAAGGTTAAGGAACCCTTAGGGAACAGTGATCACAATATGATCGAGTTCACATTGAAATTTGAGATGGAAAAAATAAAATCCAATCTGTCGGTATTTCAGTGCAATAAAGGAAATTACAATGGCATGTGAGGGGAACTGGCCAAAGTTGACTGGAAAGGGACATTTGCAGGAAGGACAGCAGAGCAGCAATGGCTGGAATTTCTGCAAAAAATGGGGGAAGTTCCAAATACGAAGAAATTGTCAAAGGGAAGAAGGACACTACCATGGCTGACAAGTGGTCAGAGCCAAAGTAAAAGCAAAAGAGAGGGCATACAAGGAAGCCAGAGTTAGTGGGAAGTTAGAGGATTGGGAAGCTTTTAAAAATGTGCCGAAGGAAACGAAGAAGGTCATTGGGAAGAATTATGAGGGGAAGCTAGTGACTAATATCAAAGAAGATACTAAAAGCTTTTTTTAAGTATATAAAAGGTAAAAGAGAGGCGAGGGTAGATATAGAACCAATACAAAATGACACTGGGGATATTGTAATGAGAGATGCAGAGATGGCAGAGGAACTCAATGTGTATTTTGCATCAGTCTTCACAGTGGAAGACTTCTACAGTACATCGGATATTCAAGAGTGTCAGGGAAGTGAAGTATGTGCAGTGAAAATTACGACTGAGAAGGTGCTCAGGAAGCTTAATGGTCTGAGGGTGGATAAATCCCCTGGACCTGCTGGAATGCACCCTCAGGTTCTGAAAAAAATAGCTGGAGAGATTACGGAGGCATTAACGATGATCTTTCAAGAATCAATAGATATTTATAATGGCCATCTAATCCACCAACCTGCATGTCTCCGGGAGCTGAGAGAAATTGGAGCAGCCCAGAGGAAGCACATGTGATCACAGGGAAGACGTGCAAACTCCACACGGACACTACTTGAGGTTACATTTGAACATGGTTTCTGCCATAGTGAGGCAGTGAGTCTGTATGGCATGCTGTTGTACTATCCGGTAAACTCTGGCAAAGCGTGAAGAAACAAAATTACCTCTGTATACTTGTGACAAAAAATAATTGACAAATTATTTCTGTCAGAAAATATTTGGTAACCGTTTGTTAAATTCTTTTTCACCCTGTATATTAACATCAATACTAATGTGTTTAATAATATGTAGCTGTTTTTCACTATTTCTTCTGAATTCTTTGATTGCTGTTTTTTCTGTGCACTTTCACACGAGGAGCTGACGTTAATTTGCAAGAGGATCAGAAGTTTTACAGAGAGCAGATGAGTGAAATTGGAAGTCTGCTGTCGGAAGTGGAGGGTAAAGTTATTGTTTCTATCCATTGACTCTTTTTTCTAGTTTAGTGATCAGGTTCAGAATAGGCCCTTCCAGCTCTTGAGCCCAGCAAGCCTACAACACTGGGTAACCCTAAGTTCATCATAGAACAATTTACAAAGACCGATTCACCTACCTGGGCACGTCTTTGGATTGTGGAAGGAAACCAGAGAACCCACGGAAAACCTATGGATTCCACTGGGAGCACACACAGAAACTCCCTACAGATTGGCACCAAAATTGATCTCTGAAGTCCAGAATGCCCCCCCCCCCCACCAAAACTGTCACCATGTCATACTATTAAAATTTTCATGTATTTCCCAACAAATTAAGAAATGGTATCCAATTGTTGACCATAAGGCCATAAAACATAGGTGCAGAGTTAGCAGCATTAGCGGAGGACTAATCAATTCACAGAGAGAGAGAGAGAGAGAGATAGAGAGACAGAGAGCTTCACACAGGTCGGGGAGAAGAGTTTAGAAAAGGAGCATTTCAGGGGGCATGGCGCATTAGCAGTGGACCAATTGATTCACAGAGAGAGAGAAAGAGCTTCACACAGGTCGGGGAGAAGGGTTTAAAAAAGGAGTGTTTCATGGGGCTCAGCACATTAGTGGTGGACCAACTAATTTGTGATTCATTAGCAGGAGCAAATAAATGTAAAGCGGGGTCAAAGCAGAGAGGCCATTGTATGAGTGGACCAGTGTGTGAGTGGGAACTTTGGCTTCGGCATTGAGGCACAGGTAAGTAGTAGGTGAAGCTTATGTAGTGGTTGACTAAGAAGTGATTAAATTACAGCTAATTAAATAAAGGGATGATGCAGGATCAGGTGATGACCTGTTGCTGCATGATGTGGGAGCTGATGGACCCCATTGAGGTTCCTGGTGACCACATCTGAAACAAGAGAAGACTCACTAGAATGATTCTGGGAATGAGAGGGTTAACATATGAGGAACGTTTGACCGCTCTTGGACTGTACTCCTTGGAGTTTAGAAGAATGAGGGGGGACCTCATAGAAACATTTCGAATGTTGAAAGGCATGGACACAGTGGATGTGGCAAAGTTGTTTCCCATGGTGAGGGAGACTAGTACAAGAGTGCATGACTTAAGGATTAAAGAGCGCCCATTCAGAACAGAGATGCAAAGAAATTTTTTTAGCCAGAGGGTGGTGAATCTGTGGAATTCATTGCCATGAGCGGCAGTGAAGACCAAATCATTGGGTGTATTTAAGGCAGGGATTGATAGGTATCTGAGTAGCCAGGGCATCAAAGGTTATGGTGAGAAGGCAGGGGAGTGGGACTAAATGGGAGATTGGATCAGCTCATGATGAAATGGCGGAGCAGACTCGATGAGCCGAATAGCCGACTTCTGCTCCTTTGTCTTATGGTCTAATTGTTGGCTGCTCGAGGAACTCGGACTCAAAGTTGATCAACTGGAATCTGAGCTTCAAGCACTGCGGCACATCAGGGAGGGGGAGAGTCAACTGGATTCTCTGTTTCAGCAGGTAGTCACACCCATTAGATTAGCTGCCTCAGATTCGGTTTCTAGTCAGGAACAAGAGGGTGTGACTGCGAGTGAGGTGGGTAGTGGGATCCAAGAGACAGTGCTGGAGGCGCCTCAGCCCTTGAGCTTGTCCAACAGGTCTGAGATCCTTGTTCCCTGTGTGGGTGAGAGTGGAGGCTGTAGGAAGGATGGGCAACCTAACTGTGGCACAGTAGATCAGGGAGCCATTCAAGAGGGGAGAGGAGGGAATTATAGTGGTTATTGGGGATAGTATAGTCAGGAGAATAGACAGAGTTCTCTATGGTAAAGATAGAGCGTACTGGGGAACAAAGGTTTAACTGAAAAGGAAAAGATTTAAAGAAGATTTTTTGCATGCAGAGTAGATCAAGATGGCACCAGTGAACAACTGTTCCTCGGGCAACATCTTCCAGATAGCCAATGTCTTCACTTCTACTATGCCTTCTGCTTGCTCATTTTGTCTTGGCTGCATTACAGAAACTGTTGGAGCCCGTGAAGTGCAGTTTGGAACTGATTGAATGATCTAGTGGTCCGCTGTGTCTGGAGAGCTGCCTTGTGGAGAAGATCAGAGGTGGGATCCCAAAAGGGACCGAGAACACGAGCTGTCTCATGGAAAAGACCAGAGAGCGCGGGGTCATGAACGACTCCATTTAGAAGCATCGAGGATGATTGTAGCATTAAGGCAAATGCGGAGGGGGTCAGTGATCACCCCCAATGGATGCTACTGGAACAACGACGGTCAGCAGCTAGGTCGGTGGTGTTTTGACCTGGCATGGCGGTTGCTCTTCAAGGAAGGACTGAGTTTGTGCAGCCACTCTCCTTAAATGCTGATTGGAAGATGCTTTCGACACTCTGAGAATTACATGATGATTGAACTGTATTTTATATTGGTCTCCTTCAGTTATTCAGTGTTTATTTTCTTGTGGCCGGTTGGCGGGTGGGTGATCTGTTATTTTTGTGTGCGTGGGGGGAGGGAATTGTGTGTTTTGTTGTGGCTCTTTTTTGTGAGTGAGAGGGTTGGGGATTTGATGTTACTGCCACTGGATTTTTCTCTACGGGGGAGAGGGTTGGGGATTTGATACTACTGTCACTGTGTTTTTCTGTGAGGGAGGGTGGGAGGTTTTGGGTGTTGTTAGTTTTGTTTCCTTTTCTTTTTCATGTTGAAGGGAGGGGTGTTGATATCTTCTCTTAAAACAATTCCCTTGATCTCTCTGTATTTCATGGCTATCTGGAGAAGATTAATATCAGAGTCGTACATGCATACTTTGACGATAAAATGACCCCTTGATGGATATACAGTAGATATTCTAGCATGGAGTCTCAGCTATTCTATAGACTGGACTGCATGCATTACTATTTGTAGGATTTTCTAGTCAAGGGCATTAGTGTTTTCATGCCAGGCCATGATGCAGCCAGTCAATATACGCGCCATCTACACATTTGTAGGAGTTTGTCAACATTTTAGATGTCATGCCAAATCTTCACTAACTTCTAAGGAAGTAAAGGTGATGCTGTGCTTTCTTCATAATTGCACGTACGTGTTGGGCCCGGGACAGATCCTCTGATATGACAACACCGAGGAATTTGCTGTCCCTCTCCACCTCTGATCCCTTGATGAGGACTGGCTCATGGATCTCTGGTTTCCTTCTCTTGAAGTCAATAATCATATCCTTGGTCTTGCTGACAACGAATGAGAGGTTGTTGTTCAACCAGATTTTCAGCCTTCCTCCTATATGCTGATTCGTCACCACCTTTGTATCGCCCAATAGCAGTGGTGTTGTCAGTAAACTTCAATATGGCATTGGAGCTGTGCTTAGCCTCACATTTATAAATATAAAACGAGTAGAGCAGGGGGCTAAGCGCACAGCCTTGTGATGCATCTGGGTTGAGGGAAGTTGTGGAGGAAATGTTGTTGCCAATCCAAGCTGACTGGGTTCTATCAGTGAGGAAGTTGAGGATCCAGTTGTACAACAAGGTATTAATGCCAAGATTCTGTAGTTTATTGATTAGTTCTGAGGCAGTTATAGTATTGAATGTTGAGCTGTAGTCAATGAAGAACATCCTGATGTATACATCGTTGCTGTTCGGATGTCCAAGTTTGATTGAAGAGCCAATGAAATGGCATCTGCTGTGGATCTTTTGTGATTTTGGTTTTCATGGTTCATTCACGGCTTCTAGTTGGGGAGGACTGAATGAGCCGAACCAAGTCACTTCTTTAGACAGGAGTTGATATATTTCAACACCAGCCTCTCAAAACACTTCATCACTGTGGATATAAGTGCTACTGGATGAAGGTCATTGAGGCAGGCTACCATGTTCTTTTTTAAGCATTGGTATAATTGAAGCCTGCTAGAAGCAGAAAGGTACCTCAGACTGCCCAAGCATGAGGTTAAAGGTACTGGTGAACACCCTAGCTAGCTGATCAGCACAGGTGTCTAGTACTTGGCCATGTACCCCATCTGGGCCGGATGCTTCCTGTTCCTCCATGTTCTGGTGGTCAAAGTGAACATAGAAGGCTTTGAGCTCATCTGGGAGCCATGCCTTTTTATCACCCATGTTGCCTGGTTTCACTTTGTACGAGGCAATAGCATTGAATCCCTGGCAGAGCTGTTGATCATCCTTCAGTGACTCAGGTTTGGTCCACAATTGTCACTTCACATGTGACATGGTTTTTTGGATGATCCTGTGCTTTACTTGATTGCCAGACCTGAATCACTCTGATCTGAACATCAACGTATTGTGGATTTCATGGTTCATCCAGGGCTTCTGGTTGGTGAAGACAATGATTTTATGAGGATGCAGTTGTCTATGACTGTTTTTATATAGTCTGTGACAACTGTGGTGTATTCAATTAGATCCTCCGATGAGTCCCTGAACATGGCCCAGTCCAACAACTCAAAGCAATCCCATAGCTGCTGTGCTGCCTCCTCACACTACCTCTTTGTTTGTCCTTTAGCCTTTGCCTGTATGTAGACAGGACAGTGATCAGATATCTCAAAATTCAAAGTGCAGTCTAGGCATGGAGGTAGGCCTTCCTGACCATAGTATAGCAATGGTCTAGTGTGTTGGGACCTCTGGTGCTGCAGGTTTTATGTTGATGATCATTGTGCAGAGATTTCTTCAAACAAACCTGATTGATGCCCTGAACAATGATTTGAAAGTTGCCAGGATAGGCTGTTCCTTGTTTGCTAATGGCAGCATTCAATCTATTGAGTGCCTGTTTAACATAGGCCTTTGGGATGATTTGTAATCTGTGGTCAGAATCGTGGAGAACTCTCTTGGTAAGTATAATGGTCTTGATTGAGGGCATAATAAGACAAATTGAAATTAAATTAATTGGAAGAGAAAATTCAATTTCCTTTGTATAAAACAGGCCTCTGAAATTAAAAAATGGGTTCAGCAACAGACATCACATCATTGCTGCAGAATAGTAACATAGCAGTTAGCATAACCCTACTATAGCGCTTGTGTCCCGAGTTCAATTCCAATGTCATCTAAAAGCAATTTGTCTATTCTCCCTTGACTGTGTGAGTTTCCCTTAGTGCTCTGGTTTCCTCCCACTTTCCAGAGATTTATGGCTTAGTAGGTTAATCGGTCAAATTGGTGGAATTGCTTGGCACAGGGCTTTTGGGCCAGAAGGGCCTGTTACCGTATACTGAATCTAAATAAAAGTATAAAGATAAGATCATTTTTGGGTGGCAGGGTGAAGATATGTCTTTAACAAAGGAGGTGTAGGGCACTCCTTCTCTCTGCTAGCCTGCAGGTCATCCTTGGGCTAGGTGTAGCGCCTGCTTAGCTCTCCCCCCTCCCCGATCAGGGTCAAGTGAAGCCACAGGAGCAGGTGGAGCACAAGTCCTGGTTCTGTGACCACTGACACCAGGCAGACAATCTCTGAAGAGTATTGATAGTGGCTGGGGTCACCCGTCTTGTAAAGACACTGGCCAGAAGAAGGCAATGGCAAACCACTTCTGTAGAGAAACATACAACATGGTACATAATGAAAGAATGAATGAAAATCATTTATTTCCACCAAGGTTGTTTTTAATTACTGTTTTCTAAGTAGGTGAACACCAGATTGAAGACACGAGCCAACAAGAAATGTGTATAGAGATCCCACTTGAAAATGACTTTGTCACTTTTGTGGAGGACCACAGAGATCTGTTGCATGAAGTCATTAAAATGAAGTTTGACTGCTCTATTACCATTTGTATAAAGGATAATATACAAACTGCTGCTACAAAAAAATCAATGACTTTCAATTCAGTTCCCGTTATCAAATCATTGTCCAGAATAACTGCTTTGCCTACTGGAGTCAGATACATGAAGATTCTACCAGAAGGAATTCACGTTTTTGTCTGCTTGGATCATTTGGCAAAACATAAAGTAGATGCAATAGTGAACAGTGCCAACGAATATCTGAAACATGATCATGGTGTTGCCCGTGCTTTGGCATTGCAAGCTGGCCATGAATTTGAAATGGAGAGTAACAGCCTGGTGCAAGTGTATGGTGCAGTACCAGTTGGTACAGCAGTTGTCACAGGAGGTGGACATCTTCCATGTAAAAAGGTCATTCACACAGTGGGGCCTGTTTGGAATCAATATCCAGATTCAGAATGTGATCGTCTACTGTTGTACTCCATCAAAAATAGCCTTCTGTTGGCGAATGAGCTCGGAATGACTTCTGTTGCCATTCCAGCAGTGAGTTCTGAAAATGGTTTCCCACTACAAAGATGTGCAGAGCTGATAGTAAATGCAGTTGCTCTTTTTTATTCAATCTGGCAGGTGACAGATCCTTTGAAACAGATCCATTTTGTGAGCTCCAGTGAGATAGAGACTGCAGCAATAGAAAATGCGTGCAACAATATTTTTGCACATACAGACCAAAAACATTTGCCAAGCAATGATTTTGTTTCAAACAGTATACGTGACATATTTAAATTCCAGAATCTACATTTAGAAATCAAGAGAGAAAATATTGAAGAACAGAACGTACGTATAGTTTAATTACATATATATAAAAACTTTAAAGTCATAAATATATCTTTATGTAATCCATTGATTTATTCCAATAGAATAAAGCAAATCCTGAAGGGTCTCGGCCCGTCGACTGTACTCTTTTCCATAGATGCTGCCTGGCCTGCTGAGTTCCTCCAGCATTTTGTGTGTGTTGCTTGGATTTCCAGCATTTGCAGATTTTCTCTTGGTTGAACTCATATTTGTTATTGAATAGAATTTAAGTATTTGTATAAAGTATCATGGTTCAAGATACTTCTCCGTATGATCACAGAGGGATAATATTGAGGCCCTCCACTGGTCGGGGTCAACCGTGGATAATGTGTCTGAGTTGTCTACATGATATGCAAGCTAGGGCAAGCTGTTGCAGGCCTCCCCTCTCCACATAGTTGATGAATCCAAAGGAACTGCAGAGATTGATAAAATTTGGCACCAGTGATGTCACAGGAATTGCCAGACAGCATTGAACTCAACATACAATAAGACTGCCTTAGTGACTACATCTCCAGACTTTTCCTCAGGGTTACTCCCAAAGCCTTCATCATGAGTGGGTATAGCTGCAAACCAGTGGAGGCTTGAGATGAGAGTTTTCCTTCTCCGAGATAAGCTGCTAACTACGACTGATGAGCCCAGTCTGCCTGAAGTCACCTTTGCCCCTTCTGTCAGCAGAAGCAGTTCTGCAAGACTACAGCATGAAGGTCAGGAACTGAACTTGGTTGTTGGAGGCTATTTGACATGTATGTCATTGGGAGTATTTAATAGGTAGTGGGAGCTTATCTAAGGAGATATGTGAGTAGGTCCCAGGTCGATGGGAGAAGGCAGTTTAAATGCTTCATGGACTACATATGCTAAAGGGCCTGTTTCTCTGATGTACTCTATGATGGAATGGTTGAGAAGACTTGATGGGCCAAATGGTCCAATTCTGATCCTATTTCTTATGGTTCATATGGTGATCACTTGAATATGTGGCCTGAAGGGATCCTGGCCATCTGAAGGAGATACGATTTGTGGAAATTTGCAACATTAGAATTTTCTTGCTAAGGGGAGTACTTGTCTACTATAGAGTTTTCTTGTCAGTAAGACCTAATTCAACAACAAGGTTTCCTCCATTCTATGAAAAACATAATGTAGATTATTAATTGTAAACATTCTCACAAAATTAAATTCTGGTGGCCCAAGAAGATAATCCCAGTTATTTTAAGACATATTTTTATTTTTGAAGTTGTAAGTTAGAACTTTGTGCAAGTATGTGACATGGAGTTAATTGGATCTGCAGTTATCTTAGGGGCTGGACAGCTTCCACGTACAAAGCCCAATCATATTATGGAATCTATTGGGAATAATTAACCTGTATATGTGAACAAGTTAGAAACAAACAAACTACTATATCTGCAATGAGTTATGAAAATAATTTCCTATTACAAAGATGAGTACAGCTAGCAGAACCTTTAGGAATTCATTTTAGAAATTAAACCCTCATTTACATATGAATGAGGCTATCATACAAGTTGTATAATAGGTCATTGATGTAGAAGGATGGAGTTCTGTGAGCTTATTATTGTTCACTTTCGCCCAGTGGAGCCTCTTGTAGGTTGGTGTTCCTAATTACAGAGTAATAACTTGTGGTGTGAACTGGGGTTCTTCACCTGGTTTCTCTAAGCTATAACTAATGAACTTTGTTAACCAGGATTGGACTTACAATTCTAAGAAAAGTTATCTGGCACAGTGGTATGATGGTGCGGAATTGTGGACACAAAATACCTATTTTCCAGATGGCTTTGTGTTTATTGAGAGCATACCATGTCAAGCTGGGTGGTAGGATGCAGATATGTCTCTACTAAAGGGGGTGTATGGTGCTTCTTCCCTCTGCTGGACAGCAGGGCACCCTTGGGCAAGGTGTAGCACCTGCTTAGCCCCCAAATCAGGGTCACATGCAGCCATGGGAGCAGGTGGTGGATGGTCGTATGAGCAGCTGGTAAAGATCACAAGTCCTGGTTATGTGACCACTTACACCAGACAGACAATCTCTGAAGAGTATTGGTAGTGCCTGGAGTTACCTGTCATGTAAAGGCACTGCCCAGAGGAGGGCAATGGTAAACCACTTCTGTGGAAAAATTTGCTAAGAACAATCATGGTAAAAGACAATGACTACCCATGTCATACGATATGCCACATAATGATGGTGATGATGATGTCAAGCAGGAAGTGTGTACTGAACTGCCCTGCTTTCTAAGTTAGAGAATATAGATACATTGGTTGCAAGTAAATACCTGAAGTAAAATAACAACCTGCATTTGTATGGCACAAGTAAATTCATTACTTTTTTATATTACTTGTCATAGTATGTCCAAGACTTACAGAGTTAGTAGTAGCATCTATTCTAACAAACTAGTGCTGCTGTTGGTGACTACACGGGTAATCCTTGTATGGTGCGCCCTCCGATCAATCCAGTAATAATGTTCCACAAAGTTGAAGAACTGTATTTGATCCTTTATTAGTCATGAGAAAAACTTTGCAATGTAATGTAATTAAGCGGTCAACAAAAGATATGACACCTTGCGGTTCCTGGAACCAAACTGTGATGAACAAAGCATGAATATATGACTTATTCCCTTTGCTTTTACAATGTCCCCCCCCCCCCCCCCCGATGTGACTAGTTACCATAATAAACATTATCCATGTGCAGCACAGAATACAATGCAGATAGAAAACAGAGGCGTGGCTCCTACTCTAGTAGTAATTGCCCATTCTTTTGCAGCTGCTATAGAACCACCATTTTAAAAAGCTGCAAAATTACTTTCCGAGAGCCCCTGCGGAAAAAACAATTCATGATTTTAATCTGGCAATCATAACGAAATCATCATCTTTGTGTGCCATGTCATATGACATGGTGATCATGGTCTATGGCCATAATTTTTCTGCAGAAATGGTTTGCCATTGCCTTCTTCTGGGCAGTGTCTTTACAAGACAGGTGACCTAAGACATTATCAACACTCTTCAGAGATTATCTGCCTGGCGTCAGTGGTCACATAACCAGCATTTGTAATATGCACCAGTCATTCATACGACCATCCCCCACCTACTCCCATGGCTGCACGTGACCCTGATCAGGGTGCTAAGCTGGTGCTACACCTTGCCTAAGGGTGACCTGCAGGCTAGCAGAGGGAAGGAACACTTTACACCTCCTTTGGTAGGGACATATCTCCACCCTAGCACCCTCATAAAAGACCAATAAATATATTTTCACTTCAGATGATGTGATTTGGAGGGGATTCTGCTGTTCCTATGCACCTGCTGTCCATGCCTTCTAGGAGATAGATGCTGTAGTTTTGAGATATGCTCTTAGATCCCTGATAACAGCACATCAGCTGATACATGATAATTAACTGGCTTTGCCCTCCAAGGGTGTGTACCAAATTACTTACACAGGGAACAATGAGGGTTCTCAATAAGGATAAGGAAGAACAACTACTGCAAGATACTTGAATTAGTTCCATACCACTTCTGTTTCTCAGACTCTTGTGGGAGGTCTAACTGCAATTGCAATTGGGTAGTAAGTTCTAGTCTTTTTTATTGAAATATTTTAGAGTGTTTATAGGAAGATGATCTAGTTAGTATCAAGAATCTGAAGAGATTAAAGAGATGACTTCTTGAATCATTTTGCCTTAAAACAGACTGATGTGATTGTGAATGCCATTTCAAGGGATCTAAATCTGGATGTGATCAGAGTTTCTAAAGCTATTGGAGAAAAAGCTGGCCCTGAGCTTCAAAAGGAGCTTCGTAGAATTACAAAAATGGAATTATTGCCTTTAGGAGAAGTGTTAAAAACTTCAGGATTTCTTTTGAATTGCAAATATGTGTACCATGTTGTGTTTTCTCCAAATACAAATCTCGAATCAGAAAAGGTAAAATGTTGTCATAGTATATTTTATCCATAAATTTATCATTTTATTTAATGTTTTTGTACTGAGATACTTTTTTTCTTTAAAGTTTTTAAAGAAGGTTATTTGTAGATGCTTGGAGCTTGCGGAAGAAGATGAAATTTGTTCAATTGCAGTTCCTGTAACAAATGATACTAAATTATCGCTTCACCCAAGCAAAATGGCTAAACTTTTCACTGAAACATTGATGAACTTCATAGAATTGAACCAACAAAGCAAACTTACTTCTGTTTATTTTGTGCTTCATCCAGAAGAAACAGAAATTTATGAGGTAATGTAGTATTAAGCAAATCTAATAATATGTTTCATATTGTTAATTTCTATAATTGCTAACACTCACACTACAAAGCTCAAGCTTTTGTTTATTTCACTTCGAGGTTTGTAATTGAATTTATATATTTAGAAATATCACCAGCAGATTCAAGAACAGTTACTACCGCTCAATCATCAGCTCTTGAACAAAAGGGGATACCTACACTCACTGGCCCATCCACTGAGATGTTCCCACAAACACTGATCTTACTTTAAGGACTCTTTGTCTTGCTATTTCATGTTCTTGTTATTTATTGGTATTTATTTATATTTGCTTTTGATTAGTTTGTTGTCTTCTGGACTCTGGTTGATCTTTCATTGATCCTGTTCAAGTTACAATTCTATAGATTGCTGAGTATGTCCACAGGAAAATTAATTTAGGGGTTGTATGTGGTGGCATATACGTACTCTGATAGTAAAATTTACTTTATAATTTGATACTCAAATAATGTGTTGTGCATGCTTCCCACATGTGTGGATAACAAGTGTGTTTCCAATTTGACAGACAATGTAGATTGTAAAAAAAAAATTATGTGCAAGCAACTTGCATGGTTCCAGAATAAATGGTGAAATGGAGCAAACTCTTACTGCCCTGAGGGGCATTTAAAGTTCAAAGTACATCTATTATCGGAGTGTATAGATTTTACAAGCTTGAGATTCATCTGCTAAAAGGCAGCCACAAAACAAAGAAACCCAAAAGAACCCATAAGAAAAAAGAAGTTTCTTTCCCCCTGCCATCCAATTTCTAAATGGACATTGAACACATGAACACTGTCTTACTACTTCTTAAGTTTCTGGTTTTGCCCTACTTATTGTAACATAATTATTTAATATACAAACATATTATTACTGTAATTCAGTTTTTTCTATATTTATCACATATTGCATTGTACTTTTGCCACAAAGTTCATAAACTTCACGACATGCTATTTGCCAATGATATTAAACCTGATTGAATTGACTTTATTACTTACATCCCTCATATACATGAGGGGTAAAAATATTTGTTACATCTTTATCTTAATGTGCAATTTATAGTACTTTATAATAAATAATATATTAAAAGGGATAATCAGTATAACATGGAAATACAATTGTATCAGCATGAATTAATCAGTCTGTTAGCCTGGTGGAAGAAGCTGTCCCAGAGCCTGTTGGTCCTGGCTTTTATTCAATGGTACTGTTTCCTGGATGGTAGCAGCTGGAACAGTTTGTGGTTGGGGTCCCAATGATCCTTTGGGACCTTTTAACACACCTGTCTTTGAAAATGACCTGAATTGTGGGATGTACACATCTACAGATGCACTGGGCTGTCTGCACCACTCTCTGCAGGGTCTTGAGATTGAGGGAAGTACTGTTCCCATACCAGGCAGTGATGCAGCTAGTCAGGATGCTCTCAATTGTGCCCCTGTAGAAAGTCCTTAGTATTTGGGGGCCCATACCAAACTTCTTCAACCAAATGAGGTAAAAGAGGCACTGTTGTGTCTTTTTCACCAGATAGCTGGTGTGTACAGACCACGTGAGGTCCTCAGTGATGTGGATGCCAAGGAACTTAAAGCTGTTCACTCTCTCAACCCAGATCCATTTATGTCAATAGGGGTTAGCCTCCCTCCATTCCTCCTGTAGTCCACAACCAGCTCCTTTGTTTTTGCAACATTGAGGAAGAGGTTGTTTTCTTGACACCACTGTATCAGGGTGATGACTTCTTCTCTGTAGGCTGCCTCGTTATTATTTGAGATTAGGCCAATCAGTGTAGTATCTTCATCAAATTTAGCAGTTTGGAGCTGTGGGTGGTGACACAGTCATGGGTATACAGAGAGTAAATGAGGGGGCTTAGCCACAGCCCTGTGGGGAACCTGTGTTGAGGGTCAGAGGGGCAAAGGTGATGGAGCCCACTCTTACCACCTGCCGGTGATCTGACAGGAAGACAAGGATCCAGTTACGCAAGGCAGGGTGAAGGCTGAGGTCTCTGAGCTTCCTGTCGAGCCTGGATGGAATTATGGTGCTGAATACTGAACTATAGTCCAAGAACAACATTCTCACATAAGCATCCTTTTTCTCCAGATGTGTAAGGACGGTATGTAGAGCTGTTGATCAGTTGTGTTGGTAGGCGAATTATAGGGGGTTCAGTGTGATTCTGATTCTGATTCTATGCCTTGTGTTTAGGCATTTCTGCAGACATTTGCCAGACACAAACAACAATCTCAAGAAAGTCCAAAACTTCCATCGATAATTGGTAAGTTAACAAAATTAGAAAAAATATTCATATAGGAATTGGATACATTTTGCATTCTGAACAAAAGACAAACATGTGATGAAGCAAATTTTTATTTCCTTTGATATCCAATAAGAAAAGGAAGCTGATAGTAAATGGTAGACAAGATGAAGAAAATGGTTTATAGCATGCCCGTCTTCATCGGACAGGGCATTGAGTATAATTTGGGTGGCAGGTTGGAGATACATCTCTACCAAAGGAGCTGTAAGACATTCCTTCCCTCCACTCACCTGCAGATCACCTTTGGGCAAGGCTTAGCACTTGCCCCTACCCCACCAATCATCATCATGTGACACTGTGGGAGCAGGTGATGGATGCTGCATATCACAAATCAGTTATGTGACCTCTGGCGCCAGGCAGACAATCTCTGAAGAGTATTGATAATGGCTGGGGTCACCCGTCTTGTAAAGACACTGCCCAGAAGAAGGCAATGGCAAACCATTTCTGTAGAAAAAATTGCCAAGAACATTTGTAGTCATGGAAAGACAATGATTGTCCACATCATACAGCATAGCATGTAATGATGATGACTAGTGAAAGTGTTGTTAAATTATGAAGCTAAGTATTTGGGATAACATGTTGGCGCGTGGCCAAGTGGTTAAGGCGTTGGTTTAGTGATCTGAAGGTCGCTAGTTCAAGCCACAGCTAAGGCAGCATGTTGTGTCCTTGAGCAAGGCACTTAACCACACACTGCTCTGTGACGACACCGGTGCCAAGCTGTATCGGCCCTTGCCCTTCCCTTGGACAACATAGGTGGCGTGGAGAGGGGGGACCTGCAGCACGGGCAACTGTTGGTCTCCCATACAATGCTGCCCAGGCCTGCACCCTGGAAACTTTCCAAGGCACAAATCCATGGTCTCTCAAGACTAACGGATGCCTATGTATTTGGGATAATAACAGCAGATAAGACTGGTGATCTTCAGTCTTGTCTATTTTGTTCTGAATTTGTATACATCATTTAAATAGCACTCAGTAATAAATTTCTGTCCTATATATAGGGAAAGTAGAAGAGTTAGCAATTTTCTTCCTCATTTCTTCTATTATGGAATCAGAGTGTTGAGATAGGAATGACAGTTTTATTGGCTTAATTAAATTTAAGTTGAATTTTCCATGTCTACATCTGAGGTGCCTTTTATCATTGAATCAGAATCAGGTTTCGTATCACTGGCATATGTTGTGAAATTTGTTGTCTTTGTGGCAGCAGTACAATGAAATACATAATAATAGAAAAACACATGAATCATAGTAAGTGTGTATGTGTGTGTATGTGTATGCATATATATGTGTGTGTGTAAATAGTTGAATTAAATATGTAGTGAAAAATAGAAATAAAAAAGTAGGGAGGTATAGTGTTCATGGGTTCAATGTCCATTTGGAAATCAGATGGCAGAGGGGGAGAAGCTGTTTCTGAATCATTGAATGTGTGCCTTCAGACTCCTGTACCTCCTTCCTGGTGGTAGCAATGAGAAGATGGCATGTCCTGGGTGATGCGGGTCCTTACTGACGGGGCCCCATTACCCAGGTTAAACTAAGAAGCCTTAGAATAAAAATGTTTTTCCAGTTTAACCTGATCATAAGCTTTACTATTTTGTGATGTATTTTTTTATATAGATTCAATGCCTTTTCTTGAACGGGATGGAAGGACTGAACGAAGCATTAAACTTTGTGGTAAAGATGAACCTTTACTAGAATGTGCACAGTATTGGATCAATTGTACCATTCTATCAGACCAAGACTATCTCATCATAGAAAATAGAAACCTCATTTATTTCTCAGAATATGAACGTCAAGTCTTATCTGCCCTTGGGATCAAAGAAGAGATAATGATGGAAGAGACAATAAATGAAATGAATGCATTCATTGAACTAAGCGGACCTCACTTTGAGATTGTGTATGTGGCACTGCATATAGAACTCTTACTTTGCAAACTGCAGGAGAACGTGGTACAATTGATAGAAACTCAGCTGCTGCAGTCTGTAGTACAGTGGATTTATTCAACAGAAGATGAGATAAATCAGTATAATGCCACTGAAAACTTCCTTCTAGAAAAAGCCTTTGTAGATAATAAAACTTTATTAATGATTAAGGTGAACAATACTGAACAGACAATATATTTACAAAGACTTATAGCGTTGAATGATCAAAGAGATCAATTTAAAGTTGAAAGACTTGGTGAGTAAACTAGCTCCTTATCGAAGTGTAAACATCTGTTTAACAACTTGAAGTGAATACATCACTTCAGTTTATTAGTTTCATGCACAAACCTTCATGCAAATTAATATGATCATTGAGTGATACTGTCATGAGTCCTGTGGGGCTGTGCAGTGAGCACTGGACTCGCAAGTTTCTAGAGCACCTGTATTTGTCAATTGTTCTCTTAATGAGGGCCATTAAACCCTTAGCTTTCTGTTTAATGTTGTCAAGTTTATTTTGACTTGCATGGATTTTCCACACACTGTAACTATTTAAAGCAGCCTCCTGATTAATGCTTTTCATGGGGTCCTTGTGTTTTGAGAATGATTTGTCTTGTGGTGTTGCTTGGTCGAGTCACTGATGTTCTGTTGGAATCCCTGTTTTGTTTCTGTCTCTGCATGGGAGTGGGAGGGGAAAGATCCAGTTGTCGTAGTCTGTGTTAGTACCAGTGATGTAGGAGGAACACAGAAAGAGGTTCTGCTGAAGGAATTTGAGCAACTATGGCCTAAATTAGAACACAGAGCCAAAAAGCTAATAATCTCTGGATTGTTACCTGAGCCACATGCAAATTGCTATCAAATTAATAAGATCAAAGACCTAAATGCATGGCTCAAAGTTTGGTGTAGGAGAAGTGGGTTTGAATTCATGGGACATGGGCAATGGAGGAGCTGCTCAAAGTTGATTGGAAGAGTTCACTCGCAGAAATGATGGTTACCCCAGCACGAATTGCTGGAGTATTGCAGAAGAAGGGAGCTGTTCTGATAGAATGGGTTCCACCTAACCATACTGAGTCCATATCTTTACAAATCACATAAGCAGGACTGTGGATAGGGTGTTAAAGTTAAATAGTGGGAAAGTATTTAGAATACTTAGAAAAGTATTGATAAAGTAAAAGGGAAGGAGAGCCTCCAGAATAAAGAATAAGATAAAAAGTCTAGAAAGGGATAAGAATTTAACATTGGGCAACATGGAGACAAAATTGATGCAGGACTGAAGGTTTTCTACTCGATTGCACACAGTAAACAAGATAAGGTAGATGATGTTGCAGCCAGTTAGAAATTGGCAGGTATAATGTTGCTGTTAATGGAAGATCACAGCTGGGAACTTAACATCCAAGTAAAAACATTGTATCAAAATGACAGGCAGGTGGGCAGAGAGAGATGGGGTGGCTTTTTGGTAATAAAATGAAATTAAATCCTTTGAAATAAGTGACAATGGATCAGAAGATGTAGAATCCATGTGGGTAGAGTTGAGAAAATGCAAGGGTAAAAAGACCCTGATGGGAGTTGTATAAAGGCAGGCAAACAGTAGCCAGGACTTGAGTTCCAAATTACAACGGGAGATGGAAAAGGCATGTGAAAAAGGCATTATGCGATAACCAGGGGGATTTAAGTTTGCAAGTAGATTGGAAAAATCATTTTGGTGCTGGATCCCAAGAGAAGGAATTGGTGGAATGCCTATGAGATAGCTTTTTAAAGAAGCTTCTGGTCAAATCCACTAGAGAAAAGGCAATTCTGGATTGGCTGGTGTGCAATAAGCCAGATTTGTTTAGCGAGTTTAAGATTAAGGAACTCTCAGGAAACAGTGATTATAATATGATAGAATTCAGTGTGCAGTTTGAGACAAAGTTAAAATCGAATATGTCAGTATTACAGTTGAGCAAAGGTAACTACAGAGACATGAGGGAAGAGCTGTCTAAAGTTGATTGGAAGAGTTCATTCGCAGAGATGATGGTTAAGCACCAATTGCTGGAGTTTCTGGGAGTAATTCGGAAGATGCAAGATTGCTTCATCCCAAAGATGCCATTCCAAAGGGAGGCTGAGGCAAGCATGGCTGACAAGGGAAATTAAAGTCAAAGGAAGTCAAAAAACAAAAGAGAGAGCATATAATACAGCAAAAATTAGTGGAAAGCAAGAGGATTGGAAAGCTTTTAAAAACAATGGGCAACTGTAAAAACAATAAGGAGAGAAAAGATGCAGAAGTGAGTGTAGGTGCTATTACTAAGGAGAAGGTGTTTGGAAAACTGAAAAGTCTTAAGGTATGTAGGTAAGTCACCTGCATCAGATAGCCTAAACTTGAGGGTTTTGAAAGAGGTGGCTGAAGAGACTGGGGAAGCAATAGTAGTGATCTCTCAGGAATTACTAGATTCTGGAATGGTTCCCGAGGAATGGAAATTTGCAAATGTCACTCCACTCCTTAAGAAGGGAGAGAAGCAGAAGAAAGGAAATTATAGGCCAGTTAGCCTGACTTCAGTGATTGGCAAGATGTTAGAGTCCATTATTAAGGATCAGGTTTCAGGTTACTTGAAATCTTGCCTGATAAATTTGCCTGTTAGAATTCTTAGAGGGAATAACAGGCAGGATAGACAAAAGTACACGTTGGTTACTTGGGTTTTCTAAAGGTCTTTGACAAGGTGCCACACATGAGGCTGCTAAACAATACAAGAGCCCGTGGTATTACTGGAAAGATACTCGCGTGGATAGAAGATTGGCTGATTGATAGAAGGCAAATCAAAGAGGCTTTTTCTGGTTGGCTGCCAGTGACTAGTAGCCTTTAGATGCATCCATAAATGGAACTTTCTGAAGTTTAAATATAGATTTAAAAGTAGATTATGTGGTTAAAAATTACCTCTTGAATATGCTTAGTTTTGGATCTATTATACTATATCATACACTGTGTATTCTATCATATCAAAAACAACGTGTCATATAAAATGGCACAATTGTTCCTAACATGATAGTATAGCATAACAGATTGAAAACTAATGAGTTGAATTTCCACTGGTTGTAAACTGAAGTATATGACAGTGGCTAATTTTCTTCTCATCATGTATCAATAGTGCTGAGTGAAGCTTATTATTTGACTTGAGAATAACTGGTGCATTTCTGCACATCAATCATTCTTGTCGAAAAAAATTTCCAAACTCATGAAGTGTTGAGGAAGCAGGGAATCTGTAGAAGAATTTAGACATTTTAAGGGAATGGGCCAGGAAGTGGTAGTAGGGAAGTGTGTGGTCATACACTTTGGTAGAAGGAAGAAAAGCACACACTTTTTTCTAAATGGGGAGAAAATTCAGAAATCAGAGGCAGCAGCTGGAATTTCTGGGACATGTGCTGAGGACAGAGAAGCTGGAAAAATTTGCAGTGATGGGAAAGATTGATGGAAGAAAAAGTTGCGGTCGACAGCCCATGACATTCAAGACTTGCATCAAGGGATAGGCAGGCAAAAGTTTTGAAGAGCTTATTAGAACTTCTTAGAATAAAGACAGATAGATGACCATGTATACCCACATCATAAGACAAGGCACATAAAGATGATGCTTTCTCTTGGTTTTCACTACTGTCAGTCATGCAAGTCCTGGTTGGAGACTCAGGAATAGTTGCACTCAGGTGTGGAAGAATCTTTCGCTGCTGTTTCTATAACAATTTTGTTTTACCACTCAGGGTTGTTAACCCTACTGGACCCCCTGAACCTGGAGGACAGGGTTAACTACTCCTTGTCTGTCCTCTACCCTTTGAGCTGTTTGGCATGGGGGATCCTACCAGGAGCCAAAGCATAAAGCCTTGACTTCAGCCAACATAACTCTCCAGGTCATTGAGGCACAATAAGGTTGTGGTCCTCTTGGAGGATTTGATCAGATGCTTCCCCTTGAAGTCCCCCAACAATTCCATGCACGTTCAAAAACATTGTATGCAGCGACTGTATTTCCAGTGGTTCTCTAGTGATCACTTCATTCCTCTGTGATCACCCAGTGCAATAAGTAGATTGGTAAAAGTTAAATAAGTAAACAAACTTTGTTGTGGTTCAGTCACCACTAGGAATGCAGTGATATAATGAGTCCTTTCTAGGGCAGTTTAAGTTTGCAAGGGGAGCTGTATTGGGAGTCTGTCAAATTGACAGAATATACCAAATATTATACACAATTAGAGACAGAAAATGACTGGCACTTTCCAGATGCTGACTTACTTTTATTAAAGGATTGATCTTTCTTCCCAAACCACTCAATGTTTGTGATGGTTGCCTTATTCATCACCATGCCCAAGACAGAAAGACCTCACTCATCTCAACATCGTCAGGTTACCACATTTTGCATATCTGGTGACTTATAGTTTTTTAACCTTGCTGTCTGATTCAATTTCACTGTTATCCACGGTCCTGGCTCGAATGTTTCTACACAATAAAAGTTGTTAATATGGCCTCTCTTACTGGATTGATGTTCTTCTGCCAATAGATGCATTTTTAAACAGCCACTACTGAACAAGTGAACCTCTTAGATCATTTTCTATTCTGCCTTAAGGTTAGGTTACATTGAGACCTTATTAATCATGCATAGTACCTAATTAAATCTGTAAGCCACACAATTAGTAGTTCTAAGTGTACAATATACAGTATTCTAAGCAGGTCTAATTCATACGGAATAACATGGGGTGTGTTTATGATTTGTACATCCCTATGGTGTGCTTCTCTGTGCCTCCCATGATAAACTATATCTAAAAACTAAGAACTTGCAATATCTTATTTCATACTTCATTTACTGAACTGTATTGGATTATTGTAGTTTGTCAGTGTATTTGTATTAAAAAGCCTCAGCGATACATGCCCTGTTACACCACTCTCCTGTACCTTGCCCATAAGAAGACTGTCAATACATGTGATTCTGTCTGTAAAGACAGTGCCTATATAAAGTATTCACCCCCCCCCCCCCCGGACATTTTCATGTTCTGTTGTTTTACAACATTGAATCACAGTGGATTTAATTTGGCCTTTTTGACACTGATCAACAGAAAAAAATGAAATGAAAATCAGATCTCTACAAAGTGATCAAAATTAATTACAAATATAAAACACAAAATAATTGATTGCATAAGTATTCACCCAACCCCCCCCCCCCCCCACACTTTTAATATGACACACTGAATCATCACTGGTGCAGCCAAGTCACATAATTAGTTAAATGGAAATCTGCTTTAGGAGACCTGTGTGCAGTGTTTCAATTGATTCTAGTAAAAATACACCTGTATCTGGAAGGTCCAACTGCTGGTGAGTCAGTATTCTGGCAAAAACTACACCATGACAAAAAAAAACTCTGAGCAACTCTGCAAAAAAGGTTATTGAAAAGCACATTCCAGGAGATGATTACAAGAAAATTTCCAAGTCACTGAATATCCGTTGAAGTACAGTTAAGTCAATCATCAAGAAATTATGGTGCAGCCTTAAATCTTCATGAAGCTGGTCATCCTCAAAAACGGAGTGACCGTGCAAGAAGGGGACTAGTGAGGGAGGTCACCAAGAGACCTATGACAACTCTGGAGGAGATACAAGTTTCAGTGGCTGAGATGGGAAAGGGTCCATATACAGTTGTTGCCTGGGTGCTTCACCAGTCACAGCTTTACGGGAGAGTGGCAAAGAGAAAGCCACTGTTGAAAAAAACTCACATGAAATCTCAGCTAGAGTTTGCTAGAAGGCATGTGGAAGATGCTGAAGTAAGCTGGAAGAAGGTTCTATGGTCTGATGAAACCAAAATTCAGTGTTTTTGGCCATCGGACGAAATGCAAGTCAAACACCACACATCATCAAAAACACACCACCCCTACCATGGAGAATGGTCATGGCTGCATCATGCTATGGGGATGCTTCACTGCAGCAGGCACTGGAAGGCTTGTGAAGGTAGGATGCAGCAAAATATAGGGTTATCCTGGAGGTAAACCTAATGCCATCTGCAAGAGAACTGTGACTTAGTAGAAGATTTGTTTTCCAGCAAGACAATGACCCCAAGCAAAAAGCCAAAGCTACACAGGAATGGCTTAAAAACAACAAAGTTAATGTCCTGGAGTGGCCAAGACAGAATCCAGACCTCAATCCAATTGAGAATTTGTAGCTGAACTTGAAAAGGGCTGTTTGCTCATGATCCCCATGCATTCTGACAGAGCTTGAGCTTTTGTAAGGAAGAGTGGGGAAACATTGCAGTGTCCAGATGTGCAAAGCTGATAGAGATCTATCCACACAGGCTATAATTGCTGCCAAAAGTGCATCTACTAAATACTGACTTGAAGGGGATGAATACTTATGCAATCAATTATTTTGTGTTTTATAATTAATTTAGATCACTTTGTAGAGATCTGTTTCACTTTGACACAAGAGTTTTTTTCTTCTGTTGATCAGTGTCAAAAAAGCCAAATTAAATCCATAGTTATAAAACAAAACAAGAAAACTTCCTTTTATAGGCACTTTCACTTTTTCCTTTTACATCAAATTACACAGACATTTTTGGGAAGTTAACAGAAGAATTGTACAATCATGTTTTCTTAAACAAGAATACAGTGACATATATCAAAAGAGCTTTTTTTTATTCCTTTTCTTAGTTCAGGGAGTTGATTACTTGAAGAACTTAAGTAATTGGGGCCCAACGGTTAGTTCAGTTTTCCAGAAAATACCAATGGAAATTACTAGTGATGAATTTAAAAAAAGAACCAAGGCATTTGAAGATGCAGGCCTCACCATTCTGAAGGTAAGTATAGTTGGGCTTCAAAAGCATTTTAAAATTTTACATAGTTTGATCAACAATACATTCAGTTTGACTTTATTATCTGGAATACTAGCATTTCTGTTTTTTAAAATAATTTAACATTTGTCTCCTAAGTTCAGCATTCTGGCCCCAGTTACACCCTTAGGAGTCAGTTCATTCTGATGATCACCTTCCTTTACTAAGTACTTCCTGTAAAAATAGTTCTCTTCCTGGCCTTTGAGTTGTGCTCTTATGCCTTCTTATTTAAAAGTATTATTGTTAGTTTATCCATTCCTCTCTGTACATCGAAAAATACTTTATTCTTCATGATTCTGCTTGAAATCAGTTGGGATAAAGGGCAGTATTTTGGGAAAGAGACTGTACCTTCAATACCAGAATGTGAATTTTCATAACTTGCTAGTTAGTCCTGTTGGGTAAGAGATTGAAGAGGAATAAAGCTTAGGAAATCCAGCAGTCTTTCATACAACTTGAAAGTGGCTTTTGGTCCCAGATCATGGTCAAAACCCCAAATGGAGTATGATCTACCAGTTCCATCCCATTGTTACCACTTTATTTCCTTCCGCACTCTTCCTCCCACCACCCCCACACACACCATCCCAAAGTATACGTGGCTAATTGAAATTACATTCATGTTCCATCCCATTAAATACATCAGAAGATTATGTTCACTTAGTGGAAATCCTTCTGTGCATGTTCAACTCCAGGATGGGATTTTTGAAGACATTTGTAAGAACTACCTAAAACTAATTTAAAAACTCATTTAGATTGTGAGATTTTGCAGTATGATTAAAGTTATTCTGATTTAAAATTGTATAGCATGGAGAGAGGTTATTTTGCTCAACTTGGCCATGATGGCACCCGTCCATATTGATTTCATTTCTCACCACTTGGTCTGTAGTATTTTATGCCTAAATTTGTAAATGCCCATCTAGAAACTTCTGTAAAGCTGTCAGCAACCTAGCTTCAAACACCCTCTAAGTATTGCATTGAGGTACATACCACACACTGTGTGAAGAAGATCCTCCTCATATTCCCTCTCAATCTCTTTCCCCAATCTTACTTCTGTATCTTTTACTGAATTTCTCAGTCCAAGGCAACATCCTATTGTGTGGTGTTACACACTCTGATGTTGTAACTGTGGTACCTTCTCAACGTAATTGCATCTTCCTATAGCATTTGTTTGTTCATTATTTGTCCATTCTTTCCATGACCACAATTCTTATGGGTAACCTTTTCTATAAAAAAGTGGTTTGTGATTGCTTTCTTCTCGGCAGTGACTTTACAAGAAGGGTGTCCCCAGCCATAATCAATACTCTTCAGAGATTGCCTCCCTGACGTCAATGGTCACATAGCCAGGACTTGTGATATGCACCACCAGATCATTCAACCATCTACCACCTGCTCTCCTGGCTTCAGAGATTCTGATCGGGGGGCTAAGCAGGTGCTACACCTTACCAAAGGGTGACCTGCAGGCTAGCGAAGAGAAAGAACACCTTACACCTCCTTTGGTAGAGATTTGTCTCCACCCTGTAGTGATCAGAAATGCACGGTACTCCTAAAGTGGACCAAAGTCTTATTATGTTGGAGCATAACATCCTACTTTAGTTTCCAATGACCTAATGATTATCAGTTTATGTATCTTTCTATCCATTATATGTACCTGTGTTGCTACTTTCAAGAAACTATGGCTTGTACTTCAAGAATTTATAATGTTAAGTGTTGATCTGATTGAAAATTTCCAAGATATTATGTGAAATTGATTGGTTTGATCAGGGGTCCCCAACCCTTTTTCAGGCCATGGATCAATACCATTAAACAAGAGGTCTGTGCACACCAGGCTGGGATGGAAATAATTCTGCTGGTTATGGAAACTAGAACAAGGAATATAGTCTGAAATTTAAAGCAAGTCTGTCACAATTGATTGAAAAGCTACTTGTTCATGCAGAGCACAGAACCATTGGCAAATGATACAAAGTTGATTTCAAATTTTAAATCTGAGATTTAAGTAAAGGTTTTAAACAGATGACGAAAATGCAGATGTAGAGAATTAAGCATAAAATAACAAATGCATGTAATCTAGAAGTAGAAAATGCTGGAAACATCTAGTAACTCAGGCATTATCTATTGGTAAAGTGGACTGTATTTAGTGCTCTCTGTGTGGTCTCCTCTACTGAAGAAACCAAAGACAGAAAGGTGGCTTTGTGGAGTGCCTGCATATAAACTGGATTGGTGATTCTAAGATAATTGAAATCTGTCTGCCAATTAAATTCCATATTCCACTCCCATTCATACCTATCTGTGTTGTAAAAATGAGCGTGAAGAATGGGACCTCATCTTCCATCTGAGCACACTGCAGCCTTTCAGATTCAATACTGAATTCAACATTTTGGGTTACTCTATTTCTCTATATCAGCACTGGCCCAATCTGCTGGAGGCCAGACTCCTCTAATATTAAATCAGTTTTTCCATCTTTCCCAAACCCTGTTCTTTCTCTCACTGTAATATCAGCCAGATAACCTCTTCAGCACCTGCCTAATTTGCTAAATCTAGCATTTTCTGTCCCTATCTCAGTGCATCTATTATGTCATTACAAGCCAGAACAGGATCAAGAGGATAAATCAACCACTCCTATTCCAAAATTCCTTCAGGAATAATTTCTGGAAGCATTTTAGAGCGATCCTTACTAGATTTTGGTTTTTTTAATGTTAAGTTAGTATATCAAGTTGTCGAGTTTCTTGTCATGTGCCACAGGTACAATGAGGTACAGGTACAGTGAGAAATTTGCTGCAGTATCACAGAAATTCAGATGACAACACATGGAATATGAGTTATAGTATACAAAGCAGTGAATGGAAAAAATAGATTCTGCTAAAGTAAACACAAATGCAAGAAAACAATGAGAATCGAGTCCATGGCCATGCACGAGGTACTGCATAGTGTTCTATTTATTTATTTATTTATTTATTGAGATACAGTGTGGAATAGGCCCTTCTGGCCCTTTAAGCCCTGCTGCCCAGAAACCCCTGACTTAATGCTTGCCTAATCATGGGACAATTTACAATGACCAATTAATGTACCAACCAGCACATCTTTGAACTTCGGGAGGAAACTGGAGCACCCAGAGGAAACCCTTCAAACTCCTTACAGGCAGCGGCCAGAATTTAACCCAGGGCACTGGTACTGTAAAGCATTGTGCTAATCATTATGCTACCATACCTCCCATTGTTGAGGTAGAATTAGGATTGTACAGATTGGTTGAGGAACCTAATGGTTGTAGGAAAGTAATGGTTCCGGAACCTGAAGGCATGAGATTTCACGCTTCTGAACTTGCAGAGAAAGACATGACATGGATGGCAAGAATCCGATGATAGTTGCTGTCTTCTTGCAGAAACTTTCAATGGTGGGGAGAATTTTGTCTGTGATAGACCAAGTATTGTACGAGTCCAATAAATGATTGCATTTGTGAACCCTTATCTAAACAAACCTACATTTTCATGAATAACATTTATGAGATTCAAGAGTTTCAAAGTTTTACAGATCCTTCTGATTTTTTTTGGGACACACTCATTGCTTTAAGCTATATTAACTTGATATCCATAAGACATAGGAGCAGAATTAAGCCATTCAGCCGAACCGAATCTGCCGCAATTTTGATCCTTAATGATAATTCCATCAAAAAGGACTATGGTAGTTTCTTAGAATTAAAGAGTATAAAGAATATATGAAGTATTTTTATTGCTATTTTGTGTGGATTTTCATTAGGGTGCTTCAATGTGGCTGAATTGAACTGAACTGGACATTCTGAGACTGTTTCAAGGACTCTGCGGCTCTGTGACTGTTATTTGCTCGTTTTTTGCCCTTTGCACGATTTGTTCTTTTTTCACGCATCGGGTTTTTGATATTTTCTTTGAATGGGTTCCAGTGTTTCTTTGTTTCACGGCTGCCTGTGGGAAGAAGAATCTCAGGGTTGTATGCTACTTACATACTTTGATAATAAACGTACCTTGAATCTTTGAAGCAAGGAGCCATGCGATTAACATGGCGTTTACTGACCACAGTGATCTTTGAATTTCTAACTTGAAATGGATCCACATTTGGAGAATATTATGTTTTAATAAGAATATTGCTTTAATACAGATTGAACAAATACAGAATCCCGTCTTGTGGGCTTGCTACTTAAATACGAAAGAAAAGAATAAAGAGTTTATACAAACTGATGGAAGTGTTACCACCTTGTATCATGCTGTTCCCAGCTACTTCTGCAACTTCGTCTGTAGAATTGGATTTCAGGAAACATATTCATATGAACATGGTAATTATATTTTATTCCATCATTAAACTAAATAATATCAAATGTAGTACTCAAGCACTGTAATTGCTTTTCACTTAATACTTAAGATTCAAGGTGGTTTATTATCATTGTTCAGTACATAAGTGTAAAGGAGAACAAAATGATTATCACTCCTGAACTGATGCAGCATAGGAACAACACAATAAATACATAAGATTAGCATTAATTGTATCTACATAAAGTGACGCTAGGCACAGGAGTATTTGAACATAAGGTGACTGACAGGAAATTATAAAACAGTAGTGGTGTGAAGGGGTGCTAACGGGTGGAGGTGCTGACCAGCCTGACAACCTGGGGGATATGTAACTGTTTGGTGGTCCAGGCCTGGATGCTGTGTAGCCTTCCTGATGTGGGTGGGGCACCTTTCTATATAGAAAGATAGAAAACTACAGCACAATGCAGGCCCTTCGGCCCACAAAGCTGTGCCGAACATGTCCTTACTTTAGAACTACCTAGGCTTTACCCATAACATTCTAATTTTCTAAGCTCCATGTACCCATATTTGGGCAATATATACAGTACTGTGCAAAAATCTTAGGTACATATAGGGTGCCTAAGACCCTCCAGTGTTGTATTTGACTATGTGGAGTGGAAAGTGAGTTAGTAAATTTGGCAGATGTTGGGAATGGCAGGGGTGGGAGGCCTGTAGGACAGGTGGCAGTGAAGGATGCCAGGGGCTGGGTTGGTGCGGTGCAGACACACGTAGCCCTGAGTCAGCAGACAAGGTAATTTGATTCCAAAATAATTGGTTTATTGATTCTTACAGAATGTCTCTCTGGTGCTTCTCACCGTCTCCCCTCTCTCAACTAAAATTAACCTCTCCCTGCCCCTTTTCCACTCTCAATCAACAGTAGAGAACCTGATCAGAATCAGGTTTATCATCTCTCACGAATGTCATGAAATTTGTTTTTATTTTGCAGCAGCAGTACAGTGTATAAAAGTACTACAATACTGTGCAGAAGTTTTAGCCACCCTAGCTATAAATACATGCCTAAGACTTTTGCATAGTACTGTACTTAATGGTTGAAGCATTTTTTCTGAGAAAAGCCTGTGAGGGAAGGTAGCCCTGTCCTACTACCAGCCCATTCTAAAGTGAAGAATATTACAAGTCAAAATTGTGCACACAGTCCTTCCCTAAATAAGTTTGGTGAAAATTATATATAATGGGTGGTAGGACTACAAATTATTCACGATTAATTTATATGTGTTTTAAATTTATAGATAAGGAATATGGTGATGGAATCTACTTTAGAAACAACTTGAAAAATCTCATGAAAAGAATTAATGTCGTTGGGAAAATAATTCACATCTTTGAAGCTGAAGTATTCATTGGCAATTGTAACACAGAGCCCACATTTCATATTTCACAGCAACTAAAAGATTGTGATTGCTGTGAGTACAAAGACAGTATTGAAGGGAGTACATCCAAAGCCTTTGTTATTTTGAACAGTTCTCGAGCTTATCCACATTATTTGATTACATGCAGATTGTAAGCACAAAATTTACCTCTGAAATGTGGAAAATCATGCTGCATTGTACCAATTATTTGTAATTTCTACTTGGTAAACTGGTTAATATCTATGGCTGTCTGCTCAAAGTTCCTTCAAAGGAGAGAAGGAAGGATGCGTCACTTTGAGTGTGCATGGGACAATTCGCAGCTGCAAATTGGTGTAAAATCCTACAGTGCAATAAATTTTCACATCAAGAACTTCTATCCAAATGCACACCAGAAAATATATTTCCAATGAAAGGTGGCATTCAGGACCAGTGGCAAGTCATAATTAAGCAAGAATGTTGAGTGGTAATTAGCAGCATCTCTGGTGGATATTCCTTTGGGACTGAATCATGTAGCACGTCCACCCAAAAGGTGTCTCTGAATTTTTAAGCAAGATTCTCAGGCTCTGCCCATCCACAGTTTTACTGAAAAGATGCTGGTTGGCTTTTTCTCTTTCCACTGCACTTCTTGTGGTGGCAATGCAACAAGAATGGTTTATGGTAGAAGGTCATTCACACCATGAGTTAAACTCCATCTTCATTTTCCCTTGCCTAGATTCCAATTGCTAATCAAAGTTCAAAGTGAATTTATTATCAAAGTACATATACAACCCTGAGATTTGGTTTCTTGCAGGCATACTCAATAAATCGAAGAACCCAGATAATAGAGTCAATGAAAGACTGCACACAACAGGGTGGATAAACAACAAAAGTGCAAAATACAACAACCTGCAAATACAATAGAAAAAAAGAAATAACAATAATAGATAAATAAGCAATAAATAGAGAACATGAGATGCAGAGTCCTTGAAAGTGAGTCCATGGTTTTGGGAACAGTTCTGTAATGATTCAATTAGAAATATGGGTAACAAAAAGGCAGGAGTTGTTTAATCATGAAGTGTGAAGCATTGCTTCTTGAGTGGTCAAATATACTGTATGAGAAACTTGTACAGTAAATGGCAGGATCCTTTGGAAGCATTGATACACAGAGGATTCTTGAGGTACAGGTCTATAACTCCCTGGAAGTGGCAACACAAGTAATAGAATGAAGACGACATATGGCAGACTTTCTTAGTTGGGGTATTGAGTACAAGTTAGGAAGCACATTGCTATTGTGTATAACTTTGCTTAGACCACATTTTGGATTTGCGTGCAGTTCTCTTCCCCATACTACAGGCAGGATGTGCTGGCTTTGGCATGTGTGCAGAAAAAACTTCAAGGGGCCAGAACATTTTTTTCCCCAGGGTGGAAAATGTCAAATATTACAGATCATAGATTTATGGTGAGAGGGTGTTGATCTTAACATGACCTTCTATACCTCTCTGAACAGGATTGATCTGCTGGGATAATTTGACTGGTGAAGTGAAGAGTTTGCTTGGTCATGAGATCACAGTTTCATGATGTACTCTTCCATTGCTGTTGATGGCCTACACTCATGGATGCTCAGTTTTGAGTTGTTAAACCTGTTCTTTACCTATCTTACTTTGCAGAACTGTAGTGCCAGAGAACAGTGGAGTGTTCTCAGGGTGAAGATGGGAGTTAATACGAGGAAATCTGAAGATGCTGGAAATTCAAACAACACACACAAAATGCTGGTGGAACACAGCAGGCCAGGCAGCATCTATAGTGAGAAGTGCTGTCAACGTTTTGGGTCGAGACCCTTCGTCAGGACTAACCGAAAGGAAAGATAGTAAGAGATTTGAAAGTAGTGGGGGGAGGGGGAAATGCGAAATGATAGGAGAAGACCGGAGGGGGTGGGATGAAGCTAACAGCTGGAAAGGCGATTGGCGAAAGTGATAGAGCTGGAGAAGGGAAAGGATCATGGGACGGGAGGCCTCAGGTGAAAGAAAGGAGGTGGGGGAGCACCAGAGGGAGATGGAGAACAGGCAGAGTGATGGGCAGAGAGAGAAAAATAAAAAAAAGAGGGGGGAAAAAAGTGAAATATGTCAGGGATGGGGTAAGAAGGGGAGGAGGGGCATTAACTGAAGTTAGAGAAGTCAATGTTCATGCCATCAGGTTGGAGGCTACCCAGCCGGTATATAAGGTGTTGTTCCTCCAACCTGAGTTTGGATTCATTTTGACAATAGAGGAGGCCATAGATAGACATATCAGAATGGGAATGGGACGTGGAATTAAAATGTGTGGCCACTGGGAGATTCTGCTTTCTCTGGCGGACCGAGTGTAGGTGTTTAGCGAAACGGTCTCCCAGTCTGCGTCTGGTCTCACCAATATATAAAAGGCCACACCAGGAGCACTGGATGCAGTATACCACACCAGCTGACTCACAGGTGAAGTGTCACCTCACCTGGAAGGACTGTCTGGGGCTCTGAATGGTGGTGAGGGAGGAAGTGTAAGGGCAGGTGTAGCACTTGTTCCGTTTACAAGGATAAATGCCAGGAGGGAGATCGGTAGGAAGGAATTGGGGGGGGGGGGGGGGGAAACAAGTGGACAAGGGAGTCGCATAGGGTAAAAAAAAATTCTTTTAAAAATTTTTTTATTTTATTCTTTATCTTTCCTTTTGGTTAGTCCTGACGAAGGGTCTCGGCCCGAAACGTTGACAGCGTTTCTCACTATAGATGCTGCTGCCTGGCCTGCTGTGTTCCACCAGCATTTTGTGTGTGTTGTTTTTTGAAGATGGGAGTTTGTTGCTTAGAAGGCTGGGGAGACTCAAGTATTGATTGCACAAGAAACTGATTAATTTCCTCAATATTAAAGGATTAAGGGGCATCCCAGTAACACAGGACTAAGGCGTTGAGGCAGAAAATCAGCCAAGATAGTTTTGAATGCCAGAACAGGCTTGGGGGGGTTGATGGCCAATTCATCCCATTTAAGTTTTTATGTGGGGAATAAAGAGATAGAATAGCATCTTGTATTAAAACAATTACCTCAGAAGACAAGGGTAATAGAACAGACATCAGGTTAAGAGGTAGCCAGCTGAAGATGAGCATGTAATCATTAGAAGAAAAGTCACAGCAATGCAGGGTTGGGTTGGAGGAAGAAGAGAGTTAATATGTAGAAAGCTAATGGTCCCAAGAGGCTGGCCTTCAGGTAAAGAAATACATGAACCAAGTATGAGGGCAATAATGTGGCCCATAAAGTACAACAAAGTTTCAAAGTAACACATTTCCTATATTTTTCTACATTACAATCAGAATACAATCTTGCAGCTTTAAGAACCAAAGGAAGATGAAAATAGCAGCAAAGTAATTACAAAGTCAGATTAATTCTGTTTTAATGCTCAGATAAAAATCAGACAACTACAATATAAAATTATTTATTTGTATTAAATAGTCTATATAAAAGAAATCTATATCAAAGTCTTCTGCAAAAAAATTGTAGGAATATAATATGCATCCTTAGGTCAATATTGCTCGGTGTAAAATGACAAAGAAGATTCTAACCTAAAAACTTTTCAAAAATTTATTAGTTCCTCTTTAGAGTCCAATTTGTGCCGTCCATTGTTGTAGCAGTAAAGACATTTTCTCTGAACTTCCACATGAAGTCAAAATGCCATTTATTACACAAAATTCTTTCCTTATCCACGTTTCTGCCTTATTAATAACATTCATTACCATTAATATATACAATTACACAAGAGACAGAAGGAAATCTAATTTTATCTGTGGTTCTTTATCAAAGTGTATAGTAAACACAAGAGATTCTGCAGTTGCTGGAAATTCAGAGCAACGTGCACACAAAATGCTGGAGAAGCACGGCAGGTCAGGCAGTGTCAATGGAAATGAATAAACAGTCAACAAGACCCTTTATTAGGACTGTAAAGGAAAGGGGAAGATGCCAGAATAAAAGGGTGGGGTGAGGGAATGAAGGACAAGCTAGAATGTGATGGGTGATACCAGGTGGGTGGGAAAGGTAAAGGGGCAGGAGAAGAAGGAAAATGGTAGGAGAGGAGAGTGAACCTTGGGAGAAAGGGAAGAAGCAGTGGAATCAAGGAGAAGAGTGAGGAGAAGAGGTAAGAGGCCAGAATGGGGAACAGAAGAGGGAAACAGAAGGGGTAAAAGAGAGAAAAAGGTTCCCTGAAGGAGAAACCTATGACCCTGGGCTGGTAGGTGAGGACAAGAAGAACAGTTTCACTGTATACACACATACAACAGATTGGAAATAGCATTTTTAGAAGTGACAGGGAGGAAAGAAGTACAAGTCAAGAAAACCATGGAAATTACTAAGTTTATAATAGATGTCTGTTGACAGTATATCTCCAGAGATGGAGAAAGGGGAGAGTTGTTAGAAATGGACCAAGTGAATTTAAGGGCAGGGTGGAAGCTGGAGACAGAGTTGATGAAACTGATGAGCTCAGCATGGGTATATGAAGCGGCAGCAATGCAGTTGTCAATGTAGCAAGAAAGAGTTGCAGAGTATTTATAGGGAAGGCATGGAACTTGAACTATTTAACATAGCCAATGAAAAAGGCAGGAAATGTATAGTGCAATGTAGAAAATTAAATTAATGATATTTTATTTAGTTTCAATTTAAAAAAATGGAATGTGCCTAGTAAGACCAAATATAGTGAGACAGATAGGCAGACACTCACACACCTTAGAGACCATAAAATATTTTACATGTAACAAGGGATGTTTTCTGCATCACTTTGCTGCAGAGATAAATCAATTTAATGGATACCTCAGCTCCTTTACTGAATGGCCAGGACATGAAGAAGCACAGAGTCATACAACAAGAATCATGCAAATAACAAAATCATTGTAATAAATCTACCAGTCTTCCAAATATTAGGCTTTTCTCTCACTGGTACAGTGTCATCCTACAACATGTAGCACCCAAGGCATGGAGACTACAATGTGGTAAATTCTGTGTAATGTGGCTAATCAAAGACAGCAGCTAGTGCGGGAGAACAAACTGCAAGGTCCTGGATATTGAAGCCAAACCAGAAGAGTGGCAGCAACAGGGAAGAAATGAGCTATTAGGAGAGGTGTTCTGGCTAAAACACAGCTTTATCTACCAATTAAGTAGAGAAAGCAAGTATTCTATGCAGATGAATCTTTCTTGTAAGGAGTATGCAAAACCATAGCTCCCAAAGCAAATCAAATAACCTTCTCCATGTTTTGATAGATCCCAAAAATATAGTTCACCAATAATCAGGTGGGATTGGGGTGGAGTGGGTGCAGATAACACTTAATAATCCCTCATATGCTGTCTTCAACATACATCTTCACTGATTACATGACATAAATATTTTATTGAGATATAGTGTGGAGTTGGTCCTCTTGGCCTTCGAAACATGCTGCACAGCAACCCACCAATTTAACACTAGCCTAACAACAATTTACAATGACCAATTAACCTACCAACTGGTCTGTCTTTGGAATGCTGGAGGAAACCAGCACACCCGGAAGAAACCTAGATGTCATGGAGAGAACATACAAACTCCTAAGAGACAGCAGTAGGAATTGAACCCAGATAGTCTGTATGGTAAAGTTTTGAGCTAATCACTCTGCCACTGTGCCGCCCTGTCAAATGGATACCGCAGCAGCTGGGAGTCTGAAACAGAAGTAGAAAATGCTCTAAACACTTAAATAGGTCAGGCTGTGGAAAGAGACAGTAAGGTCAAGATCACTGGTCAGAGCAATCTGACCTGAAACATTAACTTCTTTTCTCCTTCATCAATAAAGGCATCTCTGCTGTGCTCAACTGACAGTTATCCCATCAGAAATTGTTCATGTCCTGTTTTAGTGCATGTTCCTGGGTATAAAACCAAGTCTTAAGAAGTCTTTCAGGCTGATTTCACTTTTTTTTTTTAGGGAGGACCAAAACTAATCCAAGCACAGTGACATTTCAGCTCAGCACAACTAAAAGATGAAACCCAATGTCCAGATAAATGTGTTGAATCTTTTGAATTCACAATTATACCTGCGGTTTTTTTTTTATTCAACTTGCACCTATATCAAAAGCATATCTTGCCCACTTGGTATCATAGGAGCAAAAACTGTATTGTTCAATACAAATGCTTGTTTTAAATGCTTTTGACAGTAAGAGTAATTTAAAATCGAAAATTCATTTCCTACTGCAACTAGAGGGTGATCATGCACAAAAACACAAATTTCCCCAACTGATCAGAAATAGAATTGTTTCATTATCATGTCTTATATATTATGACAACTGATTTACCAATAAAGTCAAGGATATTTGTTCTTAGCACAGCTGCCATTCAGGAAATTATTCAACAATTTCTGGGATTTCTTGGCCATCCATAATAAGAGTGTGGATAATTCCTTCTCTTCGTTTCCCACTGCTCACAGCCTTGATACAGCAGTCATGATTGCCAATAGAAAAGTGAGTCTCAGTACCATCTTCAACAAATTCTCCCTACAATTAACAGTAAAATGTTTTAAGCAAAGGAATTGCACTTCATCCCATCCTCAAAATATTCTACAGTGCATTAGAAGTGTAGTCAATATTCAGGCACGATTTGTACAGACTCCAACCATTTAATAATTAATGAAATGACTAACAGCAAATCAGATTTCATTATGATAGACGAGGGAAGAATGCAGACAGAACACCAAAAGATGTCAGTTGAAATATAGTGTTACTGATAAATGTAATACCTAAAGTATAAGTGCAAATGTGCTCATCCTGGAATAGTTGTAACTCAATCGTGTAACCTGGTAGTGAAAGGGCATCAAAAAGTGCCAGGCTGCAATTACTATCAGAAATAATGTCAATTAATTTCATAGCAAAATCAGCAAGTAAGAAAAGCAATTACATCAAAATGATATTTTAATTCAAATATTTAGAGTTCAAAAATTAGCAAAGTATAAATAAGCACATTATACCAAAACCTATCTTCAAGTATCATGAGATAGTGATAAAATTAAGAGGATTCATTTAAAAAAAAGCCCACATAAATGACTGCCAAAACTAACAAATAATTTATAGATTACAAGTTACCAGGGATACATTGACTTTTGGCAGTCAAAGAGCTTTGACAAGTGGCCGATCCAGACTTTGGAAGTTTGGGGAAGAGCAAACTTCAATCAGGTTCACTGCCCAAGGACAAGGATAGCAGGTCACAGCAGTGAAAAAGAGCTTTGAAAAGCGAAGGTTTGTTAATGCTGCATGGTGGGATTTAAACTAGAGTTGAAGGGGGATGGGAACCAGCGTGCCAGAACAGTTAATGGAGAGGTTGTGGAGGCATAGGTTGTTAGGAATCAAAAAAATTAAGTATGGTGCCATAAGGCCTTAAGACATAGGAGCAGAATTAGGCCATCTGGCCCATCAAGTCTGCTCCACCATTCAATCATGGCTGATACTTCTTTTTCTCCTCCTCAACCCTAGTTCCTGGCCTTCTCCCTGTAACCTTTGATGCCATGTCCAATCAAGACCTTAACAATCTCTGCCTTAAATACACCCAATGTCCTAGTCTCCACAGCAGCATGTGGCAACAAATTCACCACCCTTTGGCTAAAGAAATTTCTCCACATCTCTGTTTTGAAAGGGCCCCCCTCTATCCTGAGGCTGTGCCCTCTTGTGGAAGACTTTCCCACCATGGGAAACATTCTTTCCACATCTACTCCGTCAAGGTCTTTCAATATTCAAAAGGTTTCAATGAGATACCCCTTATCCTTCTGAGTTCCAGCAAGTACAGACTGAGAGCCATCAAATGTTCTTCTCATGACAACCCTTTCATTCCTGGAATCATCCTTGTGAACCTCCTCTGGACCCTCTCCAATGCCAGCACATCTTTTCCAAGATGAGGGGCCCAAAACTGTTCACAATACTCAAGGTGAGGCCTCACCAGTGCCTTATAAAGCCTCAGGCTCACATCCTGGCTCTTGTATTCTAGACCACTTGAAATGAATGCTAAAATGGCATTTGCCTTCCTCACCACTAAGTCGACCTGCAAGTTAACATTTAGGGTGTTCTGCACAAGGACTCCCAAGTCCCTTTACATCTCCTATTTTTGGATTTTCTCCCCGTTTTCAAAATAGTCTGTACAATTATTTCTACTACCAAAGTGCATGACCATGCATTTTCCAATATTGTATTTCATTTGCCACTTTCTTGCCCATTCTCCTAATCTGTCCAAGTCCTTCTGCATCCTACCTATTTCCTTAACTCTACCTGCCCTTCCACCAATCTTCATATCATCTGCAAACTTGGCAACAAAGCCATCTATTTCATCTAAATCATTTATATACAGCATTAAAAGAAGTTGTCCTAACACCGACCCCTGCAGAACACCACTAGTCACTGGCAGCCAACCAGAAAAGGATCATTTTATTCCCACTCACTGTCTCCTACCAATCAGCCAATGCTCTAACCATGTTTGTAACTTTCTTGCAATACCTTGGGCTCTTAACTTGGTAAGCAGCCTCTTGTGTGGCACCTTGTCAAAGGCCTTCTGAAAGTCCAAATATACAACATCCACTGCATCGCCTTTATCTATCCTATATGTAATCTCCTCAAAGAATTTCAACAGGTTCGTCAGGCAGGATTATCCCTGAAAGAAACCATGCTGACTTTGTCCTAACTTGTCCTGTGTTACCAAGTACTCTATCACCTCATCCTTAACAATTGACTTCAACATCTTTCCAACCACTGAGGCCAGGCTAACTGGTCTATAATTTCCTTTCTGCTGCCTTCCTCCTTTCTTAAAGAGTGGAGTGACATCTGAAATTTTCCAGTCCTCTAGCATCATCCCAGAGTCCAATGATATTTGAAAGATCATTTCTAATATCACCACAATCTCTAACACTACCTCTTTAAGAACCCTAGGGTGCAGTTCATCTGGTCCGGGTGACTTATGTACCTTGAGGTCTTTCAGCTTTTTGAGCACCTTCTCTCTTGTAATAGTAACTGCACCCACTTCTCTTCCTTCACACACTACAACATCAGGCATACTGCTAGTATCTTCCACAGTGAGGACTGATACAAAATACTCATTTAGTTCATTGGCCTTCTCCTTGTCTCCTGTTATTATTTTTCCTGCCTCATTTTCTAGCGGTCCTACATCCACTTGCATTTCTCTTTTGTTTTTAATATACTTGAAAAAACTTTTACTATCCACTTTGATATTATTTGCTAGCTTGCTTTCATATTTCATCTTTTCCATTCTAATAATTTTTTTTTAAGTTGCTCTCCGTAGGTTTTTAAAGACTTCCCAACCCTCTACCTTCCCACTAATTTTTGCTTTGTTGTACGCTCTTTCTTTTGCTCTTACAATAGCTTTGACTTCTCTTATCAGCCATGGTTGTATTGCTTTACCATTTGAGTATTTCTTCATTTTTGGAATACGCATGTCCTGCACCTTCCTCATTTTTCCCGGAAACGCACGCCACTGTTGCTCTGCTGACATCCGATATTCCTGCCAGCAACTCCTTTCCACTTACTTCGACCACCTCCTCTCTCATATCACTGTAATTTTCCTTACTCCACTGAAATACCGCTACATCAGACTTTAATTTATCCCTATCAAATTTCAAGTTGAATTCAATCATATTCACAGGTTCCCAAAGTTTCTTTTACGTTAAGCTCCCTATTCGCCTCCGGTTCATTACAAACACCCAATCCGGTATAGCTGATCCCGAGCTGCCTGTATTTCAATGCAAGAAGAATTGCAGGAAAGGCAGATAGTGCTGAAGATGAGGTAGCTGGTTTACAGAGGGAATGTGTAGTGAGGAGAGGCTGTTGATAGGGCAAAATTGCTGTCAACAGGATGAGCTATAACGTAAAAGGTGGAAACAAATTGAACAGAGTGAATACAGGACTGAAGGTGATCTATTTCAATGCATGCAGTATATACAGTAGATGAACTTGCAGCATGGTTGCAGATTGGCAGGTATGATATTGTAAGCATCACTGAAAGATTATAGTTGAGAGCTTAATATCCAAAGATACACATTGTATCAAAAGGATAGGCAGGAAGGCAGAGGGGTGGCAATGTTACTCTGTCGATAAAAACAATTAAATCAAATCATCAGAAGGAGGTGATATAAGGTCAGAAGGTTGTGGATCAGATCATTGTGGATAGAGCTAAGGAACTGCAAAGGTAAAGGGCCCTTGTTGGGAGTTGTATAAAGACCCCCAGTAGTAAAGATGTGGCCTACAAATTACAACGGGAGACAGAAAATGCATACCAAAAGGGCAGTGTTACAATAGTTATGGGGGACTTCAATATGCAAGTAGATTGGGAAAACCAGGTTGGTACTGGATTCCAGGAGGGGAAATTTCTAGCGTGCCTACAAGATGCTTTTTAAGAGTAGCTCGTGGTTGAGCCCACCAGAGCATCAGCTATTTTGGTTTGGGTGTTGTGCAATGAACCAGAATTGATTAGAGAGCTTAAGATAAATGAACCTTTAGAAAAGTGATCATAATATGATAGAATTCACCCTGAAATTCGAGAAGGGGAAGCTTAAGTCAGATGTATCAGATTACGGTGGAGTAAAGGGAATTACAGAGGCATGAGGAGTTGGCAAGTATTGATTAGAAAAGAACATTGGCATGGATTGGCAGAGCAGCAATGGAAGTTCTGGAAGCAATTCAGAAGACACAGGATATATACATCCTAACGAGGAAGAAGTATTCTAAAGGAAAGATGACACAACTGAGGCTAACAAGGGAAGTCAAAGCCAACATAAAACCAAACAGACAGCCAATAGTAGAGCAAAAATTAGTGGGAAGTTAGAGGATTGGGAAGCTTTTAAAAACTAAGAGAAGGCAACTTAAAAAAAAAAGTCACTAAGGTAAAGATGCAATAAGAAAGTAAGCTAGCCAATAATATTAAAAGTGATATCAAAAGTTTCTTCAGATACATAAAGTGTAAAGAGAGGAGAGAGTGGGTAGCGGACTGCTGGAAAACTATGCAGTAGAGGTGGTAATGAGGGACAACAAAATTACGGACGAACTGAATAAGTATTTTGCATCAGTCTTCGCTGTAAAAGGTTCTTGGGAAACAGGAAGGTCTGAAGCTAGATATGTCACCTGGACAGATGGTGTACACCCCAGTGTTCTGAAAGAGGTGGCTGAAGAGATCATGGAAGCATTAATAATGATCTTTCAAGAATCACTAGATTCTGGAATGGTTCCAGAAGACTGGAAAATTACAAATATCACTCCACTCTTCAAGAAAGGAGAGAGGCAGAAGAAAGGAAACGCTAGGCCAGTTTGTCTGACCTCAATCATCGGGAAGAAGTTGGAATGAGTATTAAAGAATGAGGTCTTGGGACTTGGAGGCACATGATAAAATAGGCCATAGTCAGCAGTTTCCTCAACGGAAAATCTTGCCTGACAAATCTGTTGGAATTTTTTGAAGAAATAACAAGCAGAATAGACAAAGGAGAATCAGTTGATGTTGTTGTGTACTGGGATTTACAGAAGGCCTTTGACAAGGTGCCACACATGAAGCCGCTTAACAAGCTACAAGCCCAGGTAAGATATTAGCATGGATAAAGCTGTGGCTGATTGGCAGGAGGCAAAGGGACCCTTTTCCAGCTGGCTACTGCTGACTCATGTTCCGCAGGGGTCTGTGATGGAACCAATTCTTTTTACATTCTATGGCTTTGTTGCAAAGTTTGCTGATGATGTGAAGATAGGTGGAGGGGCAGGTAGTTTTGAGGAAGTAGAGAGGCCACAGAAGATTAGGAGAACAGGCAAAGAAATGACAGATGGAATACAGTATCAGGAAGTGTATGGTCATGCACTTTGGTAAAAGAAATGAAAGGGTGAACTGTTTTCTATATAGTGAGCAAATACAAAAAACTGAGGTGCTAAGGGACTTTGTGCAGAATGTGCAGAATCCCCGAAAGATTAAGATGCAGGTTTTGTCTGTGTTGAAGGAGGCAAATGCAATGTTAGCATTCATTTCAAGAGGACTAGAATATAAAAGCAAGGGTGTAATGTTGAAACTTTATAAAGCACTGGTGAGGCCTCACTTGGAGTAATATGAGCAAGTCTGGGCCCCCATCTTAGAAAGGATGTGCTTAAACTGAAGGATGCTTCAAAGGAGGTACACTGAAATGATTCCAGGATTGAATGGTTTGTCACCTGAATAGCATTTGATGACTCTGGGCTTGTATTCACTTGAATTCAGAAGGATGAGGGGTGACTTCATTGTAGCCTATCAAATGGTAAAAGCTTTTGATAGAGTGGATATGGAGAGGATATTTCCAAAGGGGAGAGAGTCTAAGAGCAGAGGACACAGCCTCAGAATAGATGTGTGTCCTTTAAAAATTGAGATAAGGAGGAATTTCTTTAGCCAGAGCGTGGTGAATCTGTGGAATTTTTGCCACAGGCACTGTGGAGGCTAAGTTTTTATGTAAATTTAAGGCAGAGATCGATAGATTCTTGGTTGGTCAGGACATGAAGGGATACTGGGAGAAGGCAGGAGATTGGGGCTGAGAGGAAATTTGGATCAGCCATGATGAAATGGTGGAACAGACTCAATGGGCCAAATGGCCTAATTCTGTTCCTATATCGTATGGTCTTTACGAGAGGTGAATGATAAGTTTGTGGCTTAAGGTAGAAGCAGTCAATTTTAGAAAACCTAGCACATTTATTTTTCAACATAGTCCCCTCCTACACGTACACACTTAGTCCAGCTGTCATGGAGCATACAGATCCCTTCTTTGTAGAAGTGGACCACAGCAGGGTTGATTAATAAGTTCATAGCCTAAGGTAGAAGGAGATGAGTTATACAGCTCTTGTCACATGCACGTGTAGTTCAACTGAGTGAAAATGCAGAAAGTTTGAAGTTAATAACTCATCTCCTTCTACCTTAGGCCACAAACTTATCAATCAACCCATGCTGGGGACCACTTCTGGAGGTCTAAGATGATCACTTCTAAAAAGAAGGGATCCGTATGCCTCACGACTGCTGGGCCAAGTGTGTAAATGTAGGAAAAATAAAAGTGCTAGGTTTTCTAAAATTGACTCCTTCTAACCTTAGGCCACGAAGTAGTCAATCACCCCTCGTATATAAGTGGCAAGTTGAGGAACTGATGCAAATACAAATTAAATGATCAAAATTACTATACATTAAATCTTTAATGTGTAATTATTTATAAATGTTCTTTGCCAGCAAATAGTGTCTTCCTGACGAGATTAAGATGTTGCCAGGAATCAGTGCTGTGAGATCTCACCCAATTTGCTTGGGTGACCCAGAATTGCAGATGTTAGCTAGGGTAGTTAAGTGCTGGAATTTAATTGAATGCAGAACTCAATTGGATAATAAGATACTTGATCCAAATTTTGTCCATGCTCAATATCCACATATGCATACTTCCTGCAATGGTGATGAGAACTGGGAAATTAGTGTTTCCCCATATTCATCCAGAGCTTTTTAGAACAAGTTACATTTCTACAACTACCAAAAGAGATGGGAACTGTTTTGATAAGAAATGCAGCTATTCTGGGGTTGCACGGTAGCGCAGTGGTTATCTCAATACTTTATAGTACCTGGGTTCAATTCCCAATGCTGCCTGTAAGGAGTTTGTACGTTCTCCCCATGATCATGTGGTTTTCCTCCAGGTGCTCTAGTTTCTACCCACATTCCAAAGACGTACTGATTAGTTGGTCTTTGTAAATTGTTACATGATTAGGCTATGATTACATTAGAAGATTGCTGGGCGGCATGGCTCAAAGGGCTGGAAGGGGCTACACCACGCTGCATCTCAAAACAAAATATATTACAAAGAGAAAAGTAATAAATACTGCAATAATGCAGAGAAAATGCTGGAGGAACTCAATTCCTTCAGAATCTCTTTTCTTTTAAAGATAAGCGTTTTCTCCGTAAGTCTGAATTTTTCATACCTGATGAAAGGTAATAGACTGAAATTAATTAGATTCCTACTTCTACAGATTCTGCCAGTCGCTATAATCTCAAATAGATGAATCATTTTATTTGTATTAAATGTGAAGTAAGAACACAATAGGCACAATATAATGTTTTTTCTAAACTGCCCTATAGGTGGAGTATCAAAACATCAACCTTCTTTAATTAAAAACTTAAATGTTAAAGTTTTCAGTTAATTCAAACACTTCAAACAATTTGTTCAAAAAAATGGAAACTCTGAATTAAAAAAACTACAAAATTTTGTGAGCACGCCAGCCTCAAGATACAAAGAAAAGATATCCATAAATTACAAAACCTTACCGCCGTCTCCATCTTCTTTCCATTGCACCAAACATCCATAGTGTCTTTCTCTGTAATGATAATTTGGTCATTTTGTAATTCTAATCAGAGTAATTTACAACTTGCGGATGTTTTCATTAGATTTCCATTTCTCTTAGCCAAACTACCACCATCATTAGATTCATTTGACATCAAGCAACAATAGTTTCATTAATTTTATTAACGAGACAGGTCATTTATGTTCTACATTATTTCTGTGGGTAACTACAGTACAGAACTTTAAATGGGGCATCACCAGAATTTGTCTTAAGGTAAAACATGTTTTTGTCACTTTGTGTATCAGTTGGGCTGAGTTAAGAATTTTAATATTATATATGGATTAAGATTTCTTGAATGTGGTCTAATCATATGTCATTAAGAGTGAAAGTGAAGTCCATGATTATGGATGACCTTGCAACATCAAAATGAAGAGAAGCAGCAGAAGAGGGGTGTTACATACAGTGCAGCTAGCTTTCTCATCTCCAGAATCTCCTGTACTCTTGCTACAGAATTAGTACTCTTTCCATATGACTGTATCCCAGTATCCTCAAAATATCCCAAAAACATGTAATTAGTAGATAAATTGGCTGTGAAAATAACTGCAGTACCGGTGGGTGGTGGGAGAATCAGAATGTCTGCATCTACAATACGTAGCTTTGAAGCTGCTGCAAGTTTTTGATTAGACCTGTAACACTCTGTACTTGTGCACGACATTAAGGTTCACTTGACTTGGATTGCTACCAGGGCCCATCTAAGCATGATGGGCCAGAGACAGAGAGATCAAAACAGTCTTCATAGGTGAAGCAGCACTTCAGTTGCACCTTCCACTCTAGGGTACTGCATTTAGTGTTCCAAAAGTGGCCTCCTCTACACTGGAGAAACCAAACATAGACTGGAGGATTACTTAGCCTGTTTTTTAATCCCACATTAGCAACACACAATAAAGACAAAGGAGCATAATCTGCTTCTACCTATGTCATTTCTACCACTGTAGAAATATTCCCATTGTTCTTTCCATTCCTCCCCTTTATGTGATTGAAATTTATTTTGTCTCCAATTCAGATTATGTGCTTGGCTAAAAGTGGTAACTATTTCTTTCCACAGATGATGCCCGAGATATTGAGCATTTCCAGTATTCTATACTTTTCAAGTGTTGGATAGGATGGATAATTTGTGAATAGTTTATGGAAAGGTGATAACAATGAATTAAGGCCTTAAATAGAAAAAGAAGTGTTCGTGACCAGGACTAGGAGTTGTGTGTGTTGCTTAGTAACCATTAGATGTAGATAATTACAATTCACCATCAGTAAGCAATTTAAAGTATAGCATTTTCATGAAGGAAATAACCAGTTACGCCAGGAAATGCAAACTAGAATAAGCGCAAGCAAAGCCTTGAAGCTGTGTCTTTTTTATGATAATTTAAATATACACTCTTGTGAACAAGTAAAAATTACCACTATAATGTACACTTACCCAGCACAATTCGAGAATCTGTTCCATCTAGATTTAGTAGCCACGTATTTGTAGTCTTAGACCTGTTCTCCAAATACTTCTTTAGGCTTTTCCCATTGATCTCCAAAGTATATTCATACGCAAAGCCACTAATTGCATCGATGTTGATTGTTGCTTTTGTTTTAGTTGCCCCAACTACAAAGGTTTCCTTCCCAACCAGCTTGAACATCCAGTCCCTTCTTATGACTTCCTGATAACAAAATACTGCTCGTTACACACAAAAAAACTTCAATTATTGTTACACCAAACTAAGTTACGATAGTTAATTCATACTGCATGGCAATGGCTAATAGGAGAATTGTAACCAGTCATAATAAGTTATGAAGCATAATAAAGCAGAATAAAAAGGTGCACAATCCACATACTAAAATTCAAACTATGGAGAGCAAGCACAATAATATAGCTATAACAACTTTCAATCATGACGCCCTACTCGTGCTACCAGTGGATAATTGAAGAAGGAGTTTCATGCTTCAGTACAGTCGGCCCTCCTTAACCACGGGTTCTGCATGCGCGGATTCAACCAACCGCTGATTGGGAAAACCCAGAAGTTCTCTCCCCAGCACTTGTTGTTTGAGCATGTACAGACTTTTTTTTCTTGTCATTATTCCCTAAACAATACAGTATAACAAATATTTACATGGCATTTACATTGTATTAGGTATTATAAGTAATCTAGAGATGATTTAAAGTATACGGGACGATGTGCATAAGTTACCGTGGATCAGGAATCGAAAACAAAACCCGTAAGTTCTCTAAGTTGGAACAGGTACATCCGGTATTATTTAGTGTCAGTTAGTCAAACGTTTGTCTTAGTATATAGAATCTATTTTACCTTTCTATGCATATAAAACACAAGAAACGTATGTATTTCAATAATTAAACCACTGCATTGCTTAGTAATAATTGTAGCTTTCATCAGGGCAGGGCCTTTCACATGCTCCATTATTCTCGCTGTATCCTTTAAAATTCTTCTGATCGTTGACCGACTGTAGCCTAACGCTTTTCCACTGACCGATGGCATTTCACCTCTTTCTGATCGCTTTATTATTTCCACTTAATTTCCAATCGTGATTGTTTTCCTGAACAGAAACGCTGCAGACAGCGGGTCCTGAGCTCCACCAGGTTCTAAAGTCCACCGCACTGAGACAGGTTAAATAAGCTCCAGAGCTCTGCCCGGTCAAAAGTCCACCAACTTGAGCATCCACATTTTTTGGTATCCAGTGGGTTGGGGGGGGGGGGGGGGTGTCCCGGAACCAATCCCCCACAGATAAGGAGGGCCAACTGTATTCAAAATTCAGAAGTACTCTGTTTTATAATAACCCTGATTTGGCTATGAAGGGCAACAACAACAAAAATAACGGACTAAATCTTGCAGGCAAATGGGTGTTCTGTAGAAAACTGCTGACATTTATTCCCAAAAATACAAGCCCATTTGGAGTTTGACTCTGTTTACATTCAAGTATGAAAGTCTCAACCCAGGCAAGACTCTCATCAGTAAATGACAACACATTGATTTCTGATGCAGACTTTGCAAGCTCACTCATTTACGTGGAGATTTTTTAGTTGGGAGTTAAAAAAGTAAGATTAAAGTAAGTTAAATTATTTTAAAGTATTTAAGCTTGCAGCAAAGTTTTTAATTAAAAGTGACATTTTTTTCAGTAATTTTGTTTTAGAAAATATTGTAATAATATTTAAGATTAAATTGCACAATTCATTTTTCAAGAAGTCTTTGAATGCTTCTGAATGTCAGGCAGTCAGAAATATTCCAAATGTCATACAGATGGCAATGCAGGGTCTTGGCTTTGCCCTCCCACAAATGTGTGTGCAATTTTGTACATGTGACTCGTTGTTCACCAATGTGACCCAATTACTTCATGCAAGATCCTGGCTCTCTACTAGCATTGCTCACAGGACTCAATGCACTGGGCAGATCAATCTGGGATTCTCTTGTCAGTGGGTTTAGCCTTCTGGACCTTAGCCAGGTTAGTATTGTGACAAACGGCGAATCTGATGAAGGAGGCAGTGAATATCACTCATCAAAAAGTAGTCCGTTATTTAGAAAATTCCCACTCTAGGAATAGTGGAAATGGGAAGCAATGCTCCTGAAACAGATTAAACACTGTATTAGCAAGTAAGAACAAAATTAACAAATTCCATTTCCAATATTAAAAATGTAAGCCGGCACATTTTAACATTGGGACAGTCAGTGAGAATTAAAAGTCTGTATTGATCCTTAATTGGTACTGATAGCTTTTCTTTTACTTGAAAATCATATCAAAGTTTTACTGATATTTAATTTTTATTTTTGCGATAACCTTCCTCTCCGCTTAGTTATTTTAAAGCAGCAATAATAGACCTGAAGCAACACACACAAAATTCTGGATGAACTCAGCAAGTTCTATGGAAATAAATAGTCAACTTTTCAAAATCAGAATCAGGTTTATTATCACTGGCATGTGTCCTGAAATAATAACAATTTAATAAATCAATTACAGTATACATATTGAATAGGCTAAAACTGGTGCAAAAACAGAAATAATGTACAAACCCCATTTCCAGAAAAGTTGGGATATTTTCCAAAATGCAATAAAAACAAAAATCTGTGATATGTTAATTCACGTGAACCTTTATTTCACTGACAAAAGTACAAAGAAAAGATTTTCAATAGTTTTACTGACCAATTTAATTGTATTTTGTAAATGTACACAAATTTAGAATTTGATGGCTGCAACACACTCAACAAAAGTTGGGACAGAGGCATGTTTACCATTGTGTTACATCACCTTTCCTTTTAATAACACTTTTTAATCGTTTTGGAACTGAGGATACTAATTGTAGTAGATTTGCAATTGGAAATTTTGTCCATTCTTGCTTGATATAAGACTTCAGCTGCTCAACAGTCCGTGGTCTCCATTGTCTGATTCTCCTCTTCATGATGCGCCATACATTTTCAATAGGAGATAGATCTGGACTGGCAGCAGGCCAGTCAAGCACATGCACTCTGTGTCTACAAAGTCACGCTGTTGTAGCCCGTGCAGAATGTGGTCTGGCATTGTCCTGCTGAAATAAGCATGGATGTCCCGGGAAGAGACGTTGCCTTGATGGCAACATATGTCTCTCTAAAATCCTAATATACGTCTCAGAGTCAACGGTACCTTCACATACATGCAACTCACCCATGCCGTGGACACTGATGCACCCCCATACCATCACAGATGCTGGCTTTTGCACTTTTCGCTGATAACAATCAGGATGGTCATTTTTATCTTTGGCACGGAGAACTCGACGCCCGTTTTTTTCCGAAAACTAGCTGAAATGTGGACTTATCTGACCACAGCACACAGTTTCACAGTCTTTCGGTCCATCTGAGATGAGCTCGGGCCCAGAGAACTCGCCGGCGTTTCTGCATAGAGTTGATGTATGGCTTCCTCCTTGCGTAATAGTTTCAAGTTGCATTTCTGGATGCAGCGACGGACTGTGTTAAGTGACAACGATTTTCCGAAGTACTCCCGAGCCCAGGTGGCTAGAATTGTCACAGTAGCATGATGGTTTCTTAGGCAGTGCCGCCTGAGGGCTCGAAGATCACGCGCATTCAACAGTGGTTTCCGACCTTGCACTTTACGCACTGAGATGTCTCTGAATTCTCTGAATTGTTTCACAATATTATGTACTGTAGATGTTGAAAGACCCAAATTCTCTGCAATCTTGCGTTGGGAAATGCTCCTTTTGAACTGATTAACAATTCTCTCACGAATTTTGGCACAAAGGGGTGAGCCACCACCCATCCTTGCTTGCAAAGACTGAGCCTTTGATGGACGCTATTTTTATACCCAGTCATGATACCTCACCTGCTACCAATTAGCCTGCTTAATGTGGAGTCTTCCAAACCGGTGTTACTTGAATATTCTGTGCACTATTCTGGGAGTACAGTTAGACAAGAAGCTAGACTGGACTGCCAACACAGATGCCTTGTGCAGGAAGGCACAGAGTCGACTGTACTTCCTTAGAAGGTTGGCGTCATTCAATGTTTGTAGTGAGATGCTGAAGATGTTCTATAGGTCAGTTGTGGAGAGCGCCCTCTTCTTTGTGGTGGCGTGTTGGGGAGGCAGCATTAAGAAGAGGGACGCCTCACGTCTTAATAAGCTGGTAAGGAAGGCGGGCTCTGTTGTGGGCAAAGTACTGGAGAGTATAACATCGGTAGCAGAGCGAAGGGCGCTGAGTAGGCTACGGTCAATTATGGAAAACCCTGAACATCCTCTACATAGCACCATCCAGAGACAGAGAAGCAGTTTCAGTGACAGGTTGCTATTAATGCTCCTCAGACAGGATGAAGAGATCAATACTCCCCAATGCCATTCGGCTTTACAATTCAACCGCCAGGAGTAAGATATGTTAAAGTGCCGGGGTTAGGACTCAATGTATTTAAGTAAACTACTTAAGAACTTTTTAAAAGCTATTTATTAATGCTTTTTGAGAGGGTGATTTTAGATGCATATCATATTTTACTGAGTTAAGTATTGTATGTAATTAGTTTTGCTACAATAAGTGTATGGGACATTGGAAAAAATGTTGAATTTCCCCATGGGGATGAATAAAGTATCTATCTATCTATCTTTTCAATCTTATTTTAACTCTGTCCCAACTTTTGTTGTGTGTGTTGCAGCCATCAAATTCTAAATTTGTGTATATTTACAAAATACAATTAAGTTGGTCAGTAATACTATTGAAAATCTTTTCTTTGTACTTTTGTCAGTTAAACAAGGGTTCACGTGAATTAACATATCACAGATTTTTGTTTTTATTGCATTTTGGAAAATATCCCAACTTTTCTGGAAATGGGGTTTGTATATTAAAGTAGTAAGGTTGTGTTCAAGGGTTCAATGTCCATTTAGGAATCGGATGGCAGAGGGGAAGAAGCTGGTCCTGAGTCATTGGCAACCAGACAGAAAAGGATCTTTCTATTCCCACTCGCTGCCTCCTACCGATCAGCCAAATCTCTAACTATGCCAATAATTTTCCTGTAATGCTATGGGCTGTTAACTTGGTAGGCAGCCCATTGTGTGGCACCTTGACAAAGGCTCTCTGAAAGCCAAATATACAACATCTACGCATCCCTTTATCTATACTACATGCATTCTCCTCAAATAATTTCAACAGGTTCGTCAGGCAAGATTTTCCCTGAAGTAACTTTGTTCCATCTTGTCCTGTGTCACCAAGTACTCCATAACCTCATCCTTAACAACTGACTCCACATCTTCCCAACCACTGAAATCAGGCTAACTGGTCTATAATATCCTTTCTGCTGCCTTTCTCCCTTCTTAAAGAGTGGAGTGACATTTGCAAATTTCCAGTCCTCTGTCACCATGCCAGAGTCCAATGACTTTTGAAAGATCATTACTAATGCCTCCAGAATCTCTAACACTACCTCTTTCAGAACCCTAGGGTGCAGTTCATCTGGTCCAGTTGAGTTGTGTACCCTGAGGTCTTTCAGCTTTTTCAGCACCTTCTCTCTTGTAATAGTAACTGCACTCACTTCTCTTCTGTCACACTCTTCAATACCTGGCACACGCTAGTGTTTTCCACAGTGAAGACTGATACAAAATACTCATTTAGCTCCTCTGCCATCTTCTTGGCTCCCATTATTATTTCGCCGGCTTCATTTTCTAGTCATCCTGTATCATATAACCATATAACAATTATAGCACGGAAACAGGCCATCTCGGCCCTTCTAGTACGTGCCGACGCTTACTCTCACCCAGTCCCAGTGGCCCGCACTCAGCCCATAACCCTCCATTCCTTTCCTGTCCATATACCTATTCAATTTTACTTTAAATGACAATACCGAACCTGCCTCTACCACTTCTACTGGAAGCTCATTCCACACAGATACCACTCTCTGAGTAAAGAAATTCCCCCTCGTGCTACCCTTAAACTTTTTCCCCTAACTATCAACTCATGTCCTCTTGTTTGAATCTCCCCTACTCTCAATGGAAAAAGCCTATCCATGTTAACCTGATCTATCCCCCTCATTATTTTAAATACCTCTATCAAGTCCCCCCTCAACCTTCTACGCTCCAAAAAATAAAGACCTAACTTGTTCAGCCTTTCCCTGTAACTTAGGTGCTAAAACCCAGGTAACATTCTGGTAAGTCTTTTCTGTACTCTCTCTATTTTGTTGATAGCTTTCCTGTAATTCGGTGACCAGAACTGTACACAATACTCCAAATTTGGCCTTACCAATGCCTTGTACAATTTTAACATTACATCCCAACTCCTATACTCAATGAGCATACACGAGGAAATCTGCAGATGCTGGAAATTCAAACAAAAACACACACAAAATGCTGGTAGAACACAGCAGGCTAGGCAGCCCGAAACGTCGACAGCGCTTCTCCCTATAGATGCTACCAAGCCTGCTGTGTTCTACCAGCATTTTGTGTGTGTTGTTGTTCCTATACTCAATGCTCTGATTTATAAAGGCAAACATACCAAAAGCTTTCTTCATCATCCTGTCCACATGAGATTCCACCTTCAGGGAAATGTGCACCATTATTCCTAGATCACTCTGTTCTACTGCATTCTTCAATGCCCTACCATTTAACATGTATGTCCTATTTGGATTATTCCTACCAAAATGTAGCACCTCACACTTATCAGCATTAAACTCCATCTGCCATCGTTCAGCCCACTCTTCTAACTGGCCTAAATCTCTCTGCAAGCTTTGAAAACCTACTTCATTATCCACAATGCCATCTACCTTAGTATCATCTGCATACTTACTAATCCAATTTGCCACCCCATCATCCAAATCATTAATGTATATGACAAACAACATTGGACCCAATACAGATCCCTGAGGCACACTACTAGTCACTGGCCTCCAACCTGATGAACAGTTATCCACCACTACTCTCTGGCATCTCCCATCCATCCACTGTTGAATCCATTTTACTACTTCAATATTAATACCTAACGATTGAACCTTCCTAATTAAACTTCCATGCGGAACCTTGTCAAAGGCCTTACTGAAGTCCATATAGACAACATCCACTGCCTTACCCTCGTCAACTTTCCTTGTAACCTCTTCGAAAAATTCAATAAGATTTGTCAAACATGACCTTCCATGCACAAATCCATGCTGACTTTTCCTAATCAGACCCTGTCTATCCAGATAATTATATATACCATCTCTAAGAATACTTTCCATTAATTTACCCACCACTAACGTCAAACTGACAGGCCTATAATTGCTAGGTTTACTCTTAGGACCCTTTTTAAACAATGGAACCACATGAGCAATATGCCAATCCTCCGGCACCATCCCCGTTTCTAATGACATTTGAAATTTTTCTGTCAGAGCCCTGCTATTTCTACACCAACTTCCCTCAAGGTCCTGGGGAATATCCTGTCAGGACCCGGAGACTTATCCGCTTTTATAATCCTTAAAAGTGCCAGTACTTCCTCCTCTTTAATTGTCATAGTTTCCATAACTTCCCTACTTGTTTCCCTTACCTTACACAATTCAATATCCTTCTCTTTACTGAATACCGAAGAAAAGAAATTGTTCAAAATCTCCCCCATCTGTTTCAGCTCCACACATAGCTGTCCACTCTGATTCTCTAAGGGACCAATTTTATCCCTCACTATCCTTTTGCTATTAATATAACTGTAGAAACCCTTCGGATTTATTTTCACCTTACTCGCCAAAGCAACCTCGTATCTTCTTTTAGCTTTTCTAATTTCTTTCTTAAGATTCTTTTTACATTCTTTACATTCCTCGAGCACCTCATTTACTCCATGCTGCCTACATTTATTATAGATCTCCCTCTTTTTCCTAACCAAGTTTCCAATATCCCTTGAAAACCATGGCTCTCTCAAACTTATAACCTTCGCTTTCAAACTAACAGGAACATAAAGATTCTGTACCCTCAAAATTTCACCTTTAAATGACCCCCATTTCTCTATTACATCCTTCCCAAAAAACAAATTGTCCCAATCCACTCCTTTTAAGTCCTTTCGCATCTCCTCAAAGTTAGCCTTTCTCAAATTGAAAAATCTACTCTCATCTTTTATTTTTATGTAATTAAAAAAACTTTTCATATCCACCTTGATATTGTTTGCTAACTTCCCTTCATGTTTCATCTTTCCCTTCAAATGAAATACTGCTGCGTCATATTTTACTTTTTCCCTATCAAATCTCAATCATATTGTGATCCCTGCCTCCTAAATGTTCTTTTACTTTAAGTTCCCTAATCACCTCTGGTTCATTACTCCTCACCCAATTCAGTATAGCTGATCCCTCAGTAGGTTCAATGACAAAGTGCTCTAAAGAGCCATAAGAGCATAAGATATAGGAACAGAAGCAGGCCATTTGGCCCATCGAGACTGCTCCGCCATTCAAGCCATCTCATAGGCATTCAACAAACTCACTCTCGAGATCCATTTCCAACCTAGTTTTCCCCAATCAACCAGCATCTTGAAATCTCCCATGACTATTGCCCTTTTGAGACGCCTTTTGTATTTCCTGTTATAATCTGTGGTTCACATCTCAGCTACTGTTAGGAGGCCTGTATATAACTGTGGCGGAACTGTTCCTATCAACGGGAGAAGGCGCAAAGGCAGGTCTCTGGCGCCTCAAAACCAGATGCTTCTGTCAGGTGGGGCTCATTAGACCTGGTCGAGTGCCCACTTAGGAAAAGAAAAACTCTGATTTAAAAACCTCTGCTGCCTTGCGGCCACACCCAATGATAGAAAAGGCTACGGGAGTAAACCCTGAGAAGAAATCCGGAGCCGGAGTCCCGTAGGCGGTCAATAGGGAGGACTTCATCAATCTATTGTCCGGCAACTCCTGCAGCCGCAGAAGTCACCATGTGTAACGATCTTCGTGCCAGTGGGCCGAGAGAGTGAGACTGTCTCACTATAATATCTTTCACACACAGGTCCTTGTGTTGTGCATCTTCATCTTCTTTCTCTCTTCAAAAGTCCTATGGCGATGGGAGAGCAGCGAACCAACAGGTGGAGGTGACCACTGAGTTGCAGTTGCAAACCTGCACGTAGGCAGCCCTTGGACAGATGGTCGTTCTCCTCTGAACCCAGGGCAGTAGGGGAGTCCGGCAGCATCCAGGGTGACTGGGCAGCCCTTTTTAGGACAGCGCTGCCCACCCTGTAATCAGGGAGGGGCCTAGAAAAGGTGGCCCAAACATCGCCTGCCATAGATCATCCAGCCAGTTAGCCGCAACTGACAGATCACCCAATCATTGCGGTCAAAATCAAAAGAAAAAGATTCTCTGTCTAGGAGCATGGAACGTTTGCACCTTAATGGATAAGGAAAACACTGCAAGACCTGAAAGGAGAACAGCTCTCATTGGTAAAGAGCTTGCTCACCACAACATTGACATCGCAGCGCTGAGCACAACCAGGGTTGCAGAATGAAGACAGGATCCACGGAGTGGGCTTTGCCATAAGGAGTACCCCGATGAAACAGCTCCCCAACCTGCCTGTTGGCATCAGCGAAAGACTGATGAAGCTATGTCTGCCCCTCAGCCAAAATCGACATGCAACTATTATTAGTGCCTATGCCCCCACCCTGATCAGCCCTACTGAAACCATAGAACAGTTTTACGCTGACCTTAACTCCATCCTGCTTTCAGTACCGGCCAGTGATAAGCTGATCTTGCTGGGAGATTTTAATGCCAGACCAGTCAGTACTCGACCAGATGCCCCAGAGCCCAGTCCATGAGCACCTCAACAACCCCCCCTCCCTGACCAAGGTCAGTACAGCCATCAAACAGATGAGCTGTGGCAAAGCACCAGGCAAGGATGGCATTCCCGCAGAACTGTTCAAAGCTCTCAACCAGGAGTCACTCGCAGCATTCCAGGACGTCCTGGTCAGTATCTGGGAAGAGGAAGTAATGCCACCCGACCTTTGGGATGCTGCAATAGTCGCCCTATACAAAAACAAAGGCCCGCGCACAGACTGTGGGAACTACCGGGGCATCTCCCTACTTTCCATCGCCGGCAAAATCCTGGCTCGCATCATCCTCAATAGACTTATTTCAACAGTATCCAAAGGAAACCTCCCAGAATCGCAATGCAGCTTTCAGCCTAAACACAGTACTGTGGATATGATCTTCACTGTTAGACAAATGCAGGAGAAATGCCTGGAGCAGAACATGAACTTGTACTTTGTCTTCATTGATCTGACTAAAGCATTTGATACTGTCAACAGAGAAACCTTGTGGATCATCCTCAGGAAACTTGGCTGTCCTCCAAAGTTCATCAACCTCATATGCCTCTTCCATGACAACATGACTGGAGAGATTCTCTCAGCTGACGAACCTAGCAAGAAATTTGACATCTTCAACAGCATTAAACAGGGCTCTGTGCTTGCACTGGTACTTTTCAACCTTTTCTTCACTCAAGTACTAATGCATGCCATCAAAGACCTAAACCTGGGCATTTATATCAAATACCGCCTGGACGGGTCACTCTTTGACCTACGTCGCCTTGCAGCACACACAAAGACCCTCCGAAAGCTGTTCATAGAAGTGCTCTTTGCAGATGACTGCGCACTCATGGCACACCAAGAGGACCACCTACAAACAATGGTCAGCAGATTCTCCGCTGCATCTAAATTGTTCGGCTTGACAATCAGCCTCGGTAAAACAGAGGTCCTCCTGCAGCCTGCACCTAACAGCGCCCCGCCACAGCCATGCATCACCATCGATGACACACAACTATGGAACGTTGACAACTTCAAATACCTGGGGAGTAACCATCTCCAGCGACGGTGCCCTTGATAAAGAAATCACATCAAGGATCCAGAAAGCAAGCCAGGCACTCGGAAGGCTCCGGGTCAAGGTTCTGCAGCACAAAGACATTCACCTCTCCACTAAACTGAAGGTTCACAATGCTGTTCTAGTCTCATCACTTCTATATGGCTGTGAAACCTGCACACTGTATCGCAGACATGTCAAACAGCTTGAACAATTCCACAATCGTGCTCTGTGATCAATCATCCAAATCCGCTGGCAAGACCGTATCTCCAACCTGACAGTCCTGGACCGAGCCAATTCCACAAGCATTGAAGCCAAGGTTTTGAAGGCTCAGCTCAGATGGACCGGCCATGTGATCTGCATGGATGAGTCCAGAATGCCGCGTCAGTTGTTCTACGGAGAACTGGAGCAGGGCAACTGTGCCCAAGGTCGCCCAAGGAAGAGGTACAAGGACAACCTCAAGTCAAACCTTAAGTGGGCCAAACTCCAGCCCCGTGATCTCAAACACACTGCTGCCGATCAGTCCAAGTGGCGCAATCTATGCTCTAAGGCAGCAAACAACTTCCAAGCCAACTGGCACATGCAGCGCCTCAAGGCGAGTCAAGAAAGACACAGGAAGGCGTCCGCTCCTGCCCCAACAGGTGGTGCACCTTGCCCCATCTGCGACCATATCTGCGTTTCGGACTTCGACCTCAGAAGTCATATGCGTGTCCACAGACGTTGACTGCACAACACATTCATCTTCCTCGGATTTCGAGAGACTACTACTATAAAACTGCCATCAAGATCCTTTAGTCCTTGCAGTTTCTTAACTCAACCTACAAGCATTCAACATCTTCCGATCCTATGACACATCCTTCTACTGATTTTTTGACATTCTTTACCAGCAGAGCCATGCCACTCTCTCTGCCTGTCTTCCTATCCCTCTGATACAACATCATACCCAACAATCTGTAATAATGCAACAAGATCACTACCTTATTTCTTATACTCTGTGGATTGGGATAGAACACATTGAATATTGTATTTTCTACCCTTTTTGATTCTGCATCCCTAATTCACAGATACTCACCCTGCTGGCTGCAATTATGAGGAGTGATTGATAAGTTCATGGCTTAAGGTAGAAGGAGTCAATTTTAGAAAACCTAGCACATATATTTTTCAATATAGTCCCCTCTTAATTTACACACTTAGTCTAGTGCTCGTGGAGCATATGGATCTTGCACCTCCAGAAAGTGTCTATAGATGGGTGATTGATAAGTTTGTGGCCTAATGCAGACGGAAATGAGTTATACAGCTCTCATTACATGCACATGCAGGTCAATTCTTTGAGTGATTCTGCAAAAAGTTTGAAGTTTGTGATGAGCAAACCAAGCTGAGGTGGGGTCCAGAGTTGACCCCCCCCCCTGTGAACTATGCCACTAATGAGAGAGAGAGAAGAGGGGGGAGACATCCCATGCAGATGAGAGAGAGAGAGAGAGAGAGAGAGAGAGACATGATTTAATATTATAGTTCCTTGTTTATCTTTGCTCCAAGGACACTTTTGCCTGCTGGTAAGATTCTTGCAGAGACAGCAAGGCTAGACCAGGTTGATGGACAGCTGGTGCCCTGAAAGGGGAGATGAAAAGCAGGTCTGCTAAGACACAAGCAGACACGCCATGGGACACTGAAGCACCCACGTGAAGGTGGGGGTTTGGAGGATCGATTCAGGGAATCGATTAGTGGCTCACAGTGTGTGAAGGTGTGACCGGTGGGGACTTGTTTCTGGGTCCACCCTTGCCTGGGTGACAGGTCCATCACTGAAGAACGGTTGTACAGGGTCAAAGTCGGTGACTATAACAGGACAGGAAGACTACGGAAGGTTCGACGGCAACTGGATCACCTCTCGCTCTCTCTCCCCCCAACGGTACACCAGCAACTACCTCGATCTAAGCTGAACTGAACTCTTCATCGTAAGACTATCCATTTACCCTTAGACTTTGAAAGAGCTTGGTTTTGATTCCTATTTCATATACTTGCATTTTATGGTACTGTATTAGTTAGTTTACTAATAAACACTATTAGTTACAGTAATAGCATACTCCAACGTGTATTCCATTTCTGCTGGTTCAGTAACCCGGTCACGGGGTACGTGACAAGTTAATAACTCATCTCCCTCTACCTTAGGCCACAACTTATCAATCACCCCCGATGAGATATTAACTTCAAACTTTCTGCATAATCACTCAAAGAGTTGAACTTCATGTGCATGTAAAGAGAGCTGTTTAACTCATTTCTTTCTACCTTAGGCCACAAACTTATCAATCACTTGGAGGTCCAAGATCCGTATGCTCCACAACCTAAGTGTGCAAATGTAGGAGGGGACTATGTTGAAAAATAAACGTGCTAGGTTTTGTAACATTGACTCCTTCTACCTTAGGCCACAACTTATCAATTGCCCCTCGTATGTCCTATCATCTGCCTGCCCTTCCTAACAGTCTGACTACACACCATCTTTGCTCTTATACCATCCATCCCATCCTGAGTTCCCACCCCCTGCCAAATTAGATTAAACCCTCCCCAACAGCTCTAACAAATCTGCCTGTGAAGATACCAGTTCCCCTCAGGCTCACGTGTAACCTGTCACTTTCAGACAGGTCATACCTCTCCCAGAAGAGCTCTCAATGAACCAAGAAACTGAAGCCCTGCCCACGACACCAGATTCTCAGTCACTCATTAGTCTGCTGAATCATTCTGCTTCTACCCTCAGTGGTGCATGCGACAGGCAGCAATCCAGAAATCACTACCCGGGAGGTCCTGCTTCTCAGCTTTCTCCCTAGCTCTCTAAATTCCCTTCTCAGGATGACTTTGCTTTTCTTTTAATGTCATTGGCACCAATATGTACCAAGACATCTGTTTGCTCTCCCTCCCTCTCCAAAATGCTGTGGACTTGATCCGAGATGTTCTTGACCATGGCACCTGGGAGGCAACAAACTATTCAGGTGACCTGTTCACATCCACAGAATCTCCTGTCAGTTCCCCAAACTATTGAGTCCACTATCCCTACCGATGCCCTCTTCTCCCTCATTCCCTTCTGCACCACTGACCTATGTTGAGTGCCAGTAACCCAGTCTCTGTGGCATTCCCCTGGGAGATCATCCCCCACAACAGTATCCAAAGCTGAATACTTATTGTTGAGGGAAATGGCCACAGGGGTGCTCTGCACTAACTGCTTATTCACATTTCCATTTCTTCTGACAGTCACCTAGCTACTTGTCTCCTGCAACTTCTGGGTGACTACTTCCGTGTAACTCTGATTGATTATCTCCTCACTCTCCCATACAAGACAAAGATCATCCAGCTGCTGCTCCAGATCCCCAACATGGTCTTCAAGGAGCTGCAGCCGGATGCACTTCACACAGACTTAGTTCCCTGGGAGACTCTGGATCTCTCAGGACTCCAACATCCAGCATGAAGAACACACAACAGCCATTTACTATAGGTACAGCAAAAGAAAAAAAGCAAACCTTTACAAAAGCTTACCCAGAGCAAATGCCTCTTTTGAGCCAAAGCCTGACGCTCCTACTCTCACCACTGGCCTACTCCCAATCACAGTTGCACTGCTGGTCCCTTATGAACTTTTAATCAAGTGTCACCAACCTGCAAGAAATCTCATCACTGTGGCCTGCTCCTGCCACTGATTTGGCCACCAGAAAGAGCCTGAGCTCCCGTGAAACTCATTACATCCCTTGATCTTCTTTGAACAAAGTTCCATAGGATATTTCATCATCAATCCAATAGAGCAGAAATGGCCCCAGTTTAAAAATATCATCTGTTTCATCTCTTGGATCAAATTGCTGTACCTGTGTCCTACTGCTTCTGTTTTAACTAATTTTCAGAAATCCCAGGTATTTAATCTCAAATGTGGCACCCGTCAGGGATGCCCCTTAAGTCCCTTTCTCTTTGATTTGGCTATAGAACCTTTGGCGATAGCATTTTGAAATTGTCCTGAATTGACCGGGATTTGGAGAGGGGATGTTGAGCATAAAGTTTCTCTTTATGCTGATGACTTATTACTCTTTCTCTCAAATCCGTCTACATCCTTACCTCTAATGTTTTCACTTCTTGACCAGTTTAGCCAGATCTCTGGCTATAAACTTAATTTACATAAGAGTGAACTTTTCCCAATTAATAAAGAAGCACAAGAACTAACATTTCGTGATCTCCCTTTTAAAGTAGTCCATAATCAATTTACTTATCTTGGAATTACAGTCACAAGGAAGTTTAAAGATCTCTTTCGTGAAAACTTTGCCAATCTTTCATATACTATAAAACAGAGTCTGGTACAATGGTCACCTCTATCTATGTCTTTGGTAGGTTGTATTAATGTTGTTAAAATGTATGTTCTCCCCAAATTCTTATACTTATTTCAATCTATCCCAATTTTTATTCCTAAATCTTTTTTTGATTCCTTAGACTCTATTATTTTGTCATATCTGTGGAAGAATAAGCGCTCTAGAATTAATAAAATCCATCTCCAAAAATCTAAAAAAGAGGGTGGCATGGCTTTACCTAACTTTCGTTTATATTATTGGGCAGCTAATATACGTTGTGCTACCTTTTGGTCTTTCTTCCACGGCCAACCCGAGTGCCCTAATTGGGTGGCAATGGAGTTGAGCTCCACTAAAGAATTATCTATCTCTGCACTTCTTGGCTCTGCACTCCTTAGTAGTCTGTCCAGATTAATAGCTAATCCTCTTGTTAGACACACTTTGCGTATATGGGCTCAGTTTAGGAAATGCTATGGTTTCCATGGTTTTTCCGTTTCCAGCCCTGTCGTACATAGTCACCTTTTTTTACCTACTACGTACGATTCAGCATTCCATGTTTGGTATAGGAAGGGCATTAGACATTTTGAAGATCTTTTCATTGATAATCGCTTCGCTTCCTTTCAGCAGCTCTCTGTTAAGTTCAATCTGCCCAATGCTCACTTTTTTAGATATCTCCAAATTAGACACTTTATTGCTCCTTTAATTCCTAACTTTCCTGAAATGCCTGCGAAAAATGCTACAGACTTATTTCTTTCCATTAATCCACTAGGTAAAGGTTTAATATCAATTACTCGAGATAAATTAGCAGCCTTACCACGGGCCCCTGTGGATAAAATTAAAATGGCCTGGGAGCAGGATTTAAATACCTCCTTATCTGATGAGAGCTGGGACTCGATTCTCAAATCGGCTAACTCAACCTCTCTTTGTGGTCGCCATTGCCTTTTACAGTTTAAGATTGTTCATAGAGCCCATATGTCTAAATCTAAACTATCTCGATTCTACCCTAACATTAGTCCGCTCTGTGATAAATGCAAGAGGGGCGTGGCCTCTCTCATTCATATGTACTGGTTCTGTCTTAGCTTGGAGAAATTTTGGAAAGATGTCTTCACTACGTTATCGTATATTCTGAATCAGCACCTAGAACCAAACCTCTTAATTGCTTTGTTCGGTTTCTGGGGCGAGACAGATTTATGTCTGGGTCCGACCAAATGCCGAATATTATCCTTTGCCTCTCTCCTGGCTAGACGCTTGATCCTTCTTAGATGGAGAGATGTTGCCCCGCCCACCCATGCTCAATGGCTTAACGACATTATGGCCTGCTTGGACCTCGAAAAAATTCATTATTCAGTTCTTAATTCGGATCTAAAGTTCCATAAGGTCTGGGGACCTTTTATCGAGTACTTTCATGACCTTCCTCTTGACTAGGGTTTTTTTTTTCTTTTCAGTCCCTTGCTTTCAGCTCCCATTTTTTTTCTGGTAGTAGGCATTATTATCCTCTGTTGCTAAGTGTATTCACAGTCTGGGAGTTTGATTGTCCTGATTTATATTCTCTATATTGTGATGTGGTTGGTCTGGAGTTTTTTTTTTTGTGTTGTGGGGCTTGGGGAGGATACTAAGTTTACTTGTCTTTAATTTAGGTGCTTTTTTGTTAAATTATCTTCCTTTGTAGCATATTGTCATTGTATGCATAATTTTGCACTGTATTAATGTTCCTTATTGAGATTTGGGGTTTTTTTAATTTGTAAAATGTATAGAAAAAACAAACAAACAAATAAACAAACAAATAAATAAAAATATCATCTAATCCTCTAACCGCATGGCCTCTCTGCTGTATTTTGATGGAATACATGCCAACATTTTTTAAATACTCGTTTGCAAACTGGGATTTGAATGCACACACTTCTGATTCAGAGGCAAAAGTGCTTGTACTAGACCCAAGATTACTTGGGAAACTCTGCAGCAATGAAAGATCGTTTCCAACTATCAACACAGATGTCGGCATTTTGAACTCAAGTTGTCCAATAGAATTTTTCTTATTTCCGGTTTGCCTACTGGTAAAATCAATTCATGGTCCAATAATGCAGGGGTTCTCAACCTGTTGCCAACAGACCCCTTGCTTAATGGTATTGGCCCATGCGATGTGAGGTTGGGAAGCCCTGCAATAAAGGATCCAGGTCTTGAGTGTGTTACTGTTACATCATTAAGTTCACTCATTCATTAAAATACCAGGGAAGCAGGCACATATAAAAATTAACATGGAAAAATGTGTGACAGACATTATAATTTTTAAAATCATACCTTTCCATCAACATACACCACTCGCTTTCCTGAGGTGGTACCATGCTCAAATTCTATTTTATGAACACCATCGCTGAGAGCTACTTCCCACAATGCCACCAGGTCAGCCATTATTTCTCAACGTGGCTGTATGTATCAAGATCTAAATGAAACAAAGTAATTACTTTTTAATACACAAAAGGCATTAATTAGTTATGACCAAGTTTTGTGGATAGTTTTAATTGCACATGTAGTTTGGTGACTGCAGTCCTGTAAACAGTGGGTTCTGCAAAGCTTAGAAGTTGGCCTTTTGGTTTCCATTGTATTTGTAAATAATTTGAAGTTTACAGCAGTTTGCCAATGTCAGAACAGACACTTGTGTGTTAACAAATCCTTTATCTTTGCTATATACATAAACCCTCACCCTATAAAACCTTACATAATGTATTATGTACATGGCATCTCCAGGTCTTTTGGAAATTCAGATTCTACCTCCTGTCAGTGGCAGAAGAGCCTAAACTTCCCAGTATGAGGTTCAACATGATTTTCAACATACACTCTAAGATACATAGCTATTCTGATCTTAAACAAGCTTTTAAAATTTTACCCAATATAGATGACAAAGAACCCACATCAACATTGACTGCCTCTGAAGTTTATCCATAATCTGCATTTGCTTGACATGGTTTGAAGGCTTGTGTGTCTCAATGACCTGCAGGGCTATGTTGACTGGAGTCAGGGCTTCAGGCTTTGGGTCTTGGTAGGGTCACCCATGCCAAAAAAGTCAAAAAGTAGAGGTCAGACTAAGAGTGGTCCACTGGTCCTCCAGGATCAGGGTTTCAGCTCAAAACTAACAACCCTGACTGGTGAAACAAAATTGTTATAGAAACAGTAATGCAGAATCTTTCTAAAATGAATGCAATGACATTGCTGAGTATCTACTCAGGACTTGCATGGCTGACAGTAGTGAAAACAGAGGAAGCTACTGACACGATAGAGGCCCTGAAAATTGCCAGAGATGGAACACCTTCACTGCTGCCTTTAACGCCAGTGGTGTAATGGGCAGTAAGTAAGCAAGCATTTGCTAAATGATGACATGCAAGCTATGATTCTAACCTTGACTAATTACAATGCAGACCAGTGTCGAGGTTGGGTCAACAACCCTTTTCTCATTTTTTCTTGCTCTAACAATGCACATTACTTCAAATAAATTGCCTGCATTCAAGACAAAAGCCACCCCTATTTCACTCACTGAATTGGTATTTGTAGATGATGATTGTGTATGTGCCAAATTGCAAGTCATTGATGAGTCCTTTGAAGTGGATGACGTAATAGGTCATAAACATCAGCAAAAAAATCCCTTACCATAACTCTGCCTCTTAGCAATAAAAATCTTTGGCAAGACACTGAAAAATATGAATCACTCCTCTGGCTGTCTCTTGGAGAAGGCAGACAAGGCTGGTGAAACTCAGTAGTTTCAACTGCACTAGCACATACCCCTGGAGTCTACCAGGCAGGAATGATCCACCTTGGAGACAGTGACAACATATTGCAGAGACAACAAAACACAGTACTGATGAAACATTTATAAGTCTTTGCACATTCCTCGAACTTCACTGGCAAGATAAGCGATGTCTGCACCCTTTACCAAACTAACACACTGAATGTCAAATCTATTGGACTCAGCCAGCTCCAATGGATGGGCCAAAATGGCAATTCCATGCCACATCACACAAATAGAAACAAACAAAAGGAAATACTGTCAGGGTAGAGTCTAAGCCTCTTTAAAAAAAATTGCACACTTACTGATCTGTGGGGTTGTTTGGATTGTAACAAATCAAAATGCTAGGATGGCACTGAGCACCTACAATTTCGTTGTCATCATATATTACAGCCTAGCAGAACTGCTGAAAGACTCATAACACTTGCCATACTGCTCAATAAATAGCCCCCATTAAGCACCCACTGCCCTACCCACATCAAAGTATGCACATTCTGCGTGGACCTCATCAGCCACCTCAAAACCCACAGAACTAGAATGGAAGCAAACTATCTTTAAAATCAAGGGATCACACAATAGGCCGTTGCTTCTACATTTCTCTGTATATTATACAAAAATATATGTTGCTAATTCCTATATGCCCTTTCAAGATCACAATACCTACATCCAAATGTTGTCATACAGCCCAAACAGAATCAGATTTAATATCACCAGCACACTAATGTTGTCAAATGTGTTAATTTTATGGCTGCAGTACAATGAAATACTTGATAAATATAGAGAAAAAAACTGAGTTACATTAAGTATATATGTGTTTATTAAATAGTTAAAATAAGTAATGCAAAAAAAAAACCCCAAAAAGTTATCAGGCAGTGTTCATGGGTTCAACATCCATTTAGAAATAAGATGGCAGAGGGGAAGAAGCTATTCCTGAATCGTTGAATGTGTGCCTTCAGGCTTCTGAATCTCCATACCAACGGTAACAGTGTGAAGCAGGCATGTCCTGAGTGATGGGGATCCTTAATAATGAACACCACCTTCCTAAAGCACTGCTCCTTGAAGATGTCTTGGATACTATAGAGCCTAGTACCCATGATGGAGCTGACAAATTTACAAGTTTCTGCAACTTATTTTGATCTTGAGCAGAAGTCTCCTCCATACCAGATGGTGATGCAGCCAGTCAGAATGCTCTCTGTGGTACATTTGTAGAAGATTGAGTGCTTTAGTTAACAAGTTACATCTCCTCAAACTCCTAATAAATGACCTGGATGAAGAAGTGGAGGGATGGGTTAGTAAATTTGCTGATGACACAAAGGTTGGAGGTGTTGTGGATAGTGTGGAGCGCTGTCAGAGGTTGCAGCGGGACATTGATAGGATGCAAAAATGGGCTGAGAAGTGGCAGTGGAGTTCAACCCAGATAATGTGAGGTGGTTTATTTTGGTAGGTCAAATACGATGACCAATGACAGAATATAGAATTAACCGTAAGACTCTTGACAGTGTGGAGGATCAGAGGGATCTTGGGATCTGAGTCCATAGGACACTCAAGGCTGCCGTGCAGGTTGACTCTGTGGTTAAAAAGGCGTATGGTGGATTGGCCTTCATCAATCGTGGGATTGAGTTTTGGAGCTGAGGAAATGTTGCAGCGAGATAGGAACCAGGTCAGACCCCACTTGGATTACTGTGCTCAGTTCTGCTCGCCTCATTACAGGAAGGATGTGGAAACTATAGAAAGGGTGCAGAGGAGATTTACAAGGATGTTGCCTGGATTGGGGGGGCGTGCCTTATGAGAATAGGTTGAGTTAACTCGGCCTTTTCTCCTTGGAGGGACAGAAGATGAGAGGTGACCTGATAGAGGTGTACAAGATAATGATAGGTATTGATTGTGTGGATAGTCAGAGGCTTTTTCCCAGGGCTGCAATGGCTAACACAAGAGGTGCTTGGAAGTATGTATAGAGGAGATGTCAGGGATAAGTGTTCTGTTGTTTTTAAAAAAAAACACAGAGAGCGGTGAGTGCGTGGAATGGGCTGCTGGCGACGGCAGAAATGATAGGGTCTTTTAAGAGACTCCTGGATATGTACATGGAGCTTAGAAAAATAGAGGGCTCTGGGTAACCCTAGGTAATTTGTCAGGTAAGGACATGTTCCAAACAGCTTTGTAGGCCAAACGGCCTGTATTGTGCTGTAGGTTTTCTATATTTCTAATGAAATATAGCCACTATCTTGCTTTCTTTATAACTGCATCAAATGTTGCATCCAGATTAGGGTCCACAAAGATAATGACCCCTCCCCCCCCACCCGGAACTTTAAATTGCTTATTCTCTCCACTTTACATCTCTCTGCAGGGATTGGATTGTGTTCCCTTGTTTTACCTTCCTTGAAGTCCATAAATCAGTTCTTTGGTCTTGCTGATGTTGAGTGCAAGGATATTACTTTGACACCACTCCACTAACTAGTATATCTTGCTCCTGTATGCTCTTTTGTCAACATCTGAGATTCTGGCAACAATGACTGTACCTGATAAATCAGTTCCTGTCAGAGTGTGACATACAGTAATAACCAAAAAGAGGAAATTTTATACCCAACATGAATGGAGTTGAATTTATCATTTGGAAGTCACAAGTTGCTGATTAATACAAGGCTAGTTTATTCAAAATTAGCTTGATTTATTGCAGTATTGAGTTTTTTTTAAGTTGGCAATTGTACACATCTCAAGACCTTATGAAAAGGTTTCTCTTGGCAACTAATAATTTCTTGCCTTAATTTTCTGACAGATTCCTGGTAATAATCTCTGCAAACAGAGTGAACTCCAAGCATATCAAAACAAGTGTTTTAACCATCTATTGCAAATTAAATGTATCAATATGTGAAGAACTAGATATTGAGAAAAGTTTCCTGTGTTCATAGAATCTGAGATATATGACACATTGCCTTCTGAAAATTTGTCTGATTTCAGTTTTGAATTGTGATCCAGATTTTAATAATTCTCATGTAGAAATAACATATTCCCCCTCTAGTTTTGACATTTTTAAAACTATGACTTTGCATTAATTTGATAGATTTCCTGCACTTGCTCCATTGAAAATTCAGTTTGGTTTTGGAATACTTCAAGTTTTTCCTTAATCTACTCTGTTCTAATGTGAACCCCTGTAGAAACTCACTTTATATTTCTCCCAGTCAGGAATAAATGCTTTTCTCAAAGCAATTATGTACTTGAAGTCTTTTCTTTTTTAATAGTTGACCTTCACTAATCCGACTAACTGTAATCCGGTTCCTTCGATAATCCGGCACTGATTTCAAACTTTCCGTGCAACTGTAATTTCAAGTTTCCTGGGCCACCATACCAATCTGCTGCGCATTGTTTTGTTTGTACTAGATGTGCACGTGCTGGCGTCCTCTTGTTAGCACACAGGCGATTCCTACATGTTTTCCTGCATTTATTAATATCATTTGCATGAGGCGAGGCTGCCCGGCAGCAGCCCGTCTCACCCACCAGCAGCGGGGGAGCTGGCGTGCATAGGATCAATCCGCCTGCCAGCAGTCGCACATTGCCCTCCGGCGTCTCCCGGCTAGCACTCCATTCTCTTCTGCCTATGATCTCAGATCAGACGTGGCGACCCGCTGAATTTAAGCATATTACTAAGCGGAAGAAAAGAAACTAACGAGGATTCTCTCAGAAACTGCAAGTTAAGAGGGAAGAGCCCAATTCCCGGCCACCTGGCGGTCGCATGAGATGTGCCGTATAGAAGACCTCCTTTCTCCGACTTCTGCTCCTGCTCACCCAGATGTGCTGACACCAACATCAACAGTTTTTGAAGAAATTGATGTGCCAGTTTCAGCACCAGTTCCTGACACTTCACTCCTTTTTCAAGATGAAGATGTTGATGATCCTGACAACCCCACACTTGCAAACATGTAACTTTTCCTGAAGGTATATTAAACATCTCACTTTAGAAGTGGAACTGCTCAACTGTTCAGTATAAGTTAATTCCTGTACATTTACTTATACCCTTTATTTTACCTGTGCCTGTACAGTATATTACTTTATTCAAATTTCACTTGCTACTCATTTAATAATTCTGTTTCATTATTATCTAACTTGTACTGATTTACATGATATTTTAAAGGTATGATGAGGCGGTTAGCTATTGCTTAATGTGATCCTTCTGTTATTCGGCATTTTCACTAATCCGGCACTCAGCAGGTCCCCGTGGTGCTGGATTAGTGAAGGTCATCTGTACCTAATTTTCTAATGCTTAGATTCCAGAATTTTCTTCAGCTAGTCAAAAACTGAGAAATAAGTTTATTTCTGAACTTACTTTCAATCTCTATCCATTTCCAAATACAGTTAAATAGTGAATTACAGAATTTTGAACACATCTCAAATTCAAAAATAAGTCAGTTTCCAAGAGATAAATGATTAAATGTTACAACTCATTTCATGACATGTGGTAGCTGTGACTTCTACTAATTAGTGCCCTCCTGGCACTTATCCTTGCAAGTGGAACAAGTGCTACACCTGCCCCAACACCTCCTTCCTCAATACCATGCAGGGCCCTAAACAGTCCTTCCATGTCAGTCAACACTTCATCTGTGAGTATGTTGAGGTCATATACTGTGACCAGTGCTCCCATTGTGGAATCCTGTATATTGGAGTCACCTGACATAGATTGGGAGACTGCTTCACTGAGCACCTACACTGTCTGCCAGAAAAAGCAGGATCTCCCAGTGGCCACCCATTTTAATTCCACTTCCCATTTCACAATGTCTATCCATGGCTTCCTCTCGTGATGAGGCCACACTCAGGATGGAGGAACAGCACCTTATATGGTCCAACCTGATGGCACGAACTTCAATTTCTTGAACTTCTGGTAGTGCGCCCCCCCCCCCCATCTTCAGCATTTCCCTCTCTCACCTCATCTCTTTGTCTGCCCATCACCCCTCTCTGGTGCTCCTCACCACCCCCACCCCACCCCCCGTTTTCTTTCTTCCATGGCCTTCTGTCTCTTTCAGCATCAACTTCCCAGCTCTTTACTTCACCCCTCCCACTTCAGGTTTCACCTATCACTTTGTGTTTCTCTCTCCCCTCCCCCACCTTTTAAATCTACTCATCTTTTTTCTCCCCAGTCCTGCTGAAGGGTTTTAGCCCAAAGCATCGACTGTACACTTTACAATAGATGCTGCCTGGCCTGCTGAGTTCCTCCAGCCTTTTGTGGGAGTTGCTAATGAAGTTTTGCCAGGTTAGTATTAAGAACATATAACAAAGTCCTTCAGCCCACAATGTAATCATATCTGTAATTAAACAAATCCCTTCTGCCTACACAATGTCTATTTCCTTCCACGACCTAGACATTCATGTGCCCAGTTAAAAGCTCTTGAACACCTTCATCATATTTACTTCTAGTGTCACCCCAGCAACATATTCCAGGCACCCACTACTCTGTGTAAAATAAAAACTTTCTCCTCATACCGCCTTTGAATTTTCCTCTTCATCTTAAATAAAACATTAGACATTTCAACCCTGGGTAAAATATACTGGCTGTTCCATCTAAACCTCTTGTAGTAAGGAGATGCCAGTTTGTATTTTGGAAGTTGAAGTCACTCAGTACAATAACCCTGTTGTTTTTAAACACCCTTCCCTCATCTGTTTGCATATCTTTTCCTCAATGTCCCAGTGGATATTGGGTCATGTAAGCATAATCCCAGAGTGATTGCACTTTTTTTGTTATAATTTTGAGTTCTACCCACATTAACACAGAGGATCAATCTTCCATTATGTCCCCTCTGAGTGCAGCTGTGATATTTTTCCTGATTAATAATGCAACTACTCCCCCAGCACCCACCTTCACCTCCTTGTCTTTTCTAAAAGATCAAAAACCTGGAACATTAAGGATTCATTTTTGCCCCTCCCTCAACCAAGTCTCTGTTAAGGCCACAACATCACAATTCCATGTACTGATCTATTCTAAATTCATCACCTTACCCTAACCTATAAAGCCCTCATCTTTCTAGATGATCCCATGTATTTTCAGATCCAGCTCCTTGATATAGTCTGTCAGGAGCTGTATCTGAGTATGCTTCTGGCAGACGTAGCCATGAGGTTCACTGACTTGCCATAACTTGGAGGAGAAGCAATCCACTGCCCAACAACAAGTCTTCCTACATTGATTCAAAGAGATTTACAGGAAGAGGTTTCCTACTTGGCATTGCTGCCTCCCGCACATCCAACAATGCCCATAGGCCAGCTGCAGGGTCATCAGCCAGGTCCACTATTCATTGATGTTTCACTCCCTCAGCCCTGGTTCTTCTCCTGGTGGCTAAGCTGTGGCAGGAATGTCTCCCTATCACGTCCTTCAGGTTTCAATAGGGTTAACACGAGGAATAGGGTTAGTTGCTCCCCAATTTCTGTCCTTCCTCCTCAGCCACAGCCAAAAGCTGCCTTTATCGGCCTCTTCAGCCAATTCTCTGGTAGCTCTCCTGAGCCTTGCTCCAGTCACTGCCATATTGCAGAGTAACCTATCATCAGTGTGCTGACGAAGGCCCAGCATCCTACCTCATGGGATAGGTGATGGTCCTCCAGCCAACTTCCTTACACTCAGCTAACAGTACTTCAACCTCTTATGCTCGTGGGCAGCCTCCACTCCTTCCTCCCATGGGATTGTTAACTCAACGAGGACTGTCTTGGTGGCCATGGACCACAGTGCTATGACTGGACAGAGATCTGGTGATTTCCTTGGGGAACTGTAGCTGCCTGCTGAGATCTGCCCTCATGTTCCACTCCTTGCCTGTGGAGAAGTGTCCTGAGGTAGCTGTTGGACAGGTGCATTCAACGCTCTTGACAGCCTTAACAAAAGGTATGAGTTGGCATCCCATTGGGGAAAGGCTGATTCTCACATCATCTCTGCCAGCTTCTTTAGAACTTGGTCGTGCCACTAACTGCTGCATCCTCGGGACAGCACAGTCTTGCAGCCTGCCAGGGTGTGTTGAAGGTTAGTATCAGTGATGTTACAGAGGGAGCATCGAACCTCACTGCCAAAACACTGGTGAAGATTTTAGGGGTAGGGCTAGGTATCATAGGTTGCCCTGATGAGAGAGCCAAGACTGGCTTGTGGGACCTTCAAGAGGTAAAACCAGCTGAATGACCTGTTGATAGTGCCCTTCCATGTTCTCCAGCTTCCCTGACGGCTCTCTGTCACTGCCTTCACCCTGTAGTACTCCTGCTCTATCCCTTGTCACCTACTCCAGTTGCATGGCTTTCCTTTCTTTGAGGCTTTGGACTAGAAATGTGCTGTCTTCCCTGAGCCTCGTCCTGCATGCCCAGCCTAGATTCTGCTGACAATCTCTTAGTGCTGCAGTCTGCTGGTTGCTTACTCTACTTCAGTTTGAGCTCTCCATTTACAGCCAACATGGACTGGGGCATTGGCACCCCTCTCCAGCGGGTCAGCAGACCCCCTCAGCTCAACAGCCAATCAGGGTTTCTCATGCTTGTACCCCAGGCTGATGGATCTCAGTGGCAGCTACAACATCTTCTTTCTGAAGAGGCCATTGAATGAAAAACCCTGAGGCAGTCCCAGCTATTTCTGGACGTTCAAGTTGGCTTTCCCGTGCCTTCTCACTGAAGTTTTTTTTTGTTAATAACTGCTGCTCTCATTCCCTATGTATGGGATACTTACTCGGCTTCTTCGTGCCGAAGCCTCAGCGACTCGTCTTCTTGTTCTGCTATTGCTTTCTATTGGCAGTTGGTAGACTTGGAGTGTAAGGAAGGTTCAGGAGTGTGATCGCAACACCTACCACCAGCCCTCAAGAAGAAATGATACCAATAAGTAAATAAATATATCAACATCCAATGCTCTTGACTTAAATTGTACTAAACAATCCAAATAGCTTCATGAATTTAAATATGTGTTTATGCCTCTCTCGTGCTTCTTGGCTAAACCACCCCCCCACCCCCGATCAAAGGTAACAATATTGCAGTCCAGTGTCTGCTTCCTATCCCACTCATATGTCCTACATTCTAATAACACATGTGAGACTGTCCTCTGGAAGATGATGCTGTCTACATTTACCTGAAGTATATTCACCAACTCTATACAATGTGGTATTTAAACCAGTATGAGCAAATAATTATAACTTCCTTCCTCTCCTCCAAAGTGAAGTAACCCTTTTTTTTTAAAAGAAGAAATCCATATAAATGTCTCCTTTTTTAATTATGCCCCAAAGTCCCTGTGAGATTGAGAAAATATGGTCATTAATCAAAACCTTTGCCTCTCCATTACTTAGTGGAATGTCAACATCAATAACACTGACCTTCATAGATTGTTTAGCCAGCCTATCGTCTACTTCATTTCCTTCCACCCCTGCATGAGCTGGAATCCACAAAAAAATAGACATACAATTCTAAATACTGCAACCATGCTAATGTTTGTCCAACTTCCAGTAGTCCCCTAGACATTTTGTTGGACACACCCACCACTACACAATCCAGAGAAGGAATCAGAAATGACGGCATCCACTGCAATAAGGATTGCCACCATTTCAATAGTATAAACTGAAAGTTTATTAGACAATCCTTTTCTAACTGGCAGCTGAAAGTCTGGAACCCAGATTGCTGCACCATTGTTATGAGACACTGGGTCTTTAGAGCCACCCGTAAAACTGGAACCATTCTGTAATATTGATGATGCATATATAAGAGTTACCAATGACTCTTCAGATACACACCGAGCACATTCTGACAGCATCTCCCGAAGTGTCAAAACTGCCTTAGGTAAAGGAAATAGTAAGGGAGGAATAATAGATAAAGCTAAACCAGGAGCATAGGTCATATCAGACAGAGCTATGTTCTCTGCCTGATCATTTCCTTCCCACCCAAAACTGCAAATCTTGTGATCTTGATGTTCTCAACAACCTTTCAATATATTCTTTGTTGGATGATCATCCTCATAACCATTAGGATGTACCCAGTAATTCATAGCCATCGGCAATCTTCTCAACTACAATGGCATCTTACTCATTTCAACCCGCAGAGCAGAGAAAAGAGAAGATCTAATAGCACCACAACCCAGATGTAAAACCTGGGCTGGAATAATGTGCAGCGATTTCAAAAGTGGGGAGGAAGAGGACTCAGAGACAACTCAAACATAACTGAAGACAGCTCTAATCAGCTCCCAGTCTTACACTGGCCCACTGTCATAATGGTCACTCCACTGGACCCTAACTTCTGTTTATTGGCTGTTGTTTATTATCTAATCAACTATTACCTTACAATTTGTCTTTCACTCTAAGTCCCTATTCCTATTAAGAGAAACTCACAGTGATGTCATGTGTCCTACTCTTTTGCACGCTTGTGCCTCTTGCTCCAAGTCCCCACTCTTAAGGAAAACTCACTAGCAAGTACAGAGAACTACCTCTTTTGAACCCCTGCTCCTCTCACTCCCAAGTCCCAGATCCTGTTAAGGTCCAGTGAACAGTTAATAATTGTCAGATTACTCATCCTGATCTTGAATGAACAGAATATAAATTTTAAAAACATTTGCACTTAAGCATCATTTTCACAGCTTTTAAATGCCCTGATAGTGATTTATTACTTAGGTGTCATTGTGGTGATTGTAGAGGGAATCTGACAATCATGATAATGGTGATTGGGTCATAAACTGTACGTATTTCACAAAAAATGTTCTTTATTTTTCATTACTGGACACAAAGACAAGAAAGAATCAATCTACCATTTGAAATGACACACAGCGAATCGCACAATGTTAAGAATTTTTAAAAAATCTAGCTCTTTTACCTGAGTATTGAAATCAAAATATTTTCTTAATATAGAAATATTACAATATCACAATGTTTCAGCAAATAAGGTTAAGTAGTTTCATCAAGATTTGTAAACCAAGAAGTAGTACGAAATTCCAAAGTATAGAAATTTCTCCTCATCTCCTTCCTAAATGGCCTAGCTCCTAGTCTGAGACTTCCCTTGGTTATTAGATTACTCAGCCAGGGAAAAGAAAAGCATCTGCTCAACATTCACCCGGTCAAGCTCTGTTAAAGTTCATGTTTCAAACAGATTATTAATCAGTTATTCTTCTGAACTCCAGATGTAATCTACTCAATCTCTCTTCACACACTAAACCAGGATCCAGGCTGATGAATATATTCAGTAAACCCTTTGCCGTCCTAACTACTCTTAAAAAAAATGACCGAACTTGATTAGCCAACCTATTCTACAGGATTCACGGCAGTGAATCAAATTGATAATTACAGACAATAAAAAAAAGATAATCAAACAACAATGCAATGGCTTGGCGCCTATAATGAAACAATTTCTATTAATAACATCCAAATTCTGTGACAAGCCCCTACATTGATAAAGGTGGGGTTTTCATTTTCCTCCCAGAGATTTTGACTCCTTTACAATTAGAGTAATATCATTGTTTTGCGGGAAACGACGCAGTCAAAATTGCCCGCAACTCCCACAAAGTGCAACATGACAAGGGCCAAGTAAACCACCTTATCAGGATGCGATCTGAGAGGCAAAATCCTATTAGCATAAATCTTATATGGCAGATATAATTCAACCCGTGCGATGCCGTGATGAAGAACGTTAATGAGCGAGGAGGAAATGCGTACACATGCACAACGAGGTTTAATCCCGGCGAGCTGCCCGCCGATGTTTACTACCTTGGCGCACCACTCGGTAACTATGGCAACTTGCAGCGGCCAGCTCCTCTGCGGAAATACCCCTGTTCTTCACATCAAAGCAACAGCGAGATTCAACGCGTATCTGATCAGAACTGCCATCCACCTACGGCAGACCCACACAAATTGCCATCGTCTCCTTTCCTCCCGGATCGCGAGTTAACTGTGTGTGAAGGGAAAATAAATCCCGAAACTAAACCCTCGCGAGAGCCGCAACTCCCGTCCGATCGATACGATTGGCTCATTTGTCCTGATGGGCGGCTGCTATTGGTGGAGAACAGGCCAATGCTTGAATGGGACATTAGCAACCGGTGCAAAGTAGGGTTGAAGGTGAAAGAGGGGATAGGGCACCGAGCACCGACAAAGCTTTAATGTACCTACTAGTTTAAGCCTATTGGGCACAGAATGTTTAATTATTCCTTATATCTTGTTGGAAAATATCATCTGGTTTGGGTAGGTTTTGTCACATTATGAAACAGTTGAACATATTACGGTGTGAAGCATATAAAGTTGACAGAAATCAAATGCAGACTTCATTAGAATCTTTGGGGGTCGATGCTTTCATTTTAAAGACTTTGTCAAGTCACGGGAGTGACTATAACTTAATTCAGAATACTGACAATCTATAGGGCTTTTTGGGGTTTCATTTGAAAGAGAAGTGGGAAGGGTTTTTCTCCCTGCTCCCAATTCTTTACACCACACTCCAGTCCAGTTGATGGCGGTAATGCACCTTTACGTTAGATTGCCAACTGTCAGAAAAGTCAGAAGTTGAGTACACATAGTTCCGCCTATTCACAACTTTAATGTACTTATTTGTTTATTACATTGAAGATTCTAGCATGGATAAAGCAGTAGTTGATTGGCAGGAGGAAGAGTAGGAATAAAGTGAACCTTTCCCGACTGGCTACTGGTCCACAGGAGTCTGTGTTGGGACCGATTCTTCTTATGTTATATGTCAATGATTTGGATGATGGAATTGTTGGTTTTGTTGTAAAGTTTGCAGATGATATGAAGATAGGTGGACAGGCAGATAGTTTTGAATAAATAGGCTACAGAAGGACTTAGACATATTAGGAGTACTGTATGGTCAAAGAAATGGAAAATGGAATACAATCTTGGGAAGTGTGTGGTCATGTACTTTGGGAGAAGAAATGAAAGGTTTGACAACTTTCTAAATGGAGAGAAAATACAAAAAACTGAGACACAAAGGGACTTGGGAGTCCTTGTGCAGGATTCCCTAAATTTGCAGGTTGAGTTTGTGGTGAGGAAGACAAATGTATTGTTAACATTCATTTCAAGAGGACTAGAATATAAAAGTAAGATAATTTGTAAAGGAATGGTGAGGCCTCACTTGGAGTAATGGAAGCAGGTTTGGGCCCCCTGTCTTAGAAAGGATGTACTGAAATTGGAGAGGAGGTGGTTCCAGGATTGAATGCCTAATATGTTCAGTGCTAATCTATTTCTTCTCAAGTCTTTATAAGTTAAACATGTGGATGTTGCTTTTTAATATTATTGATGGTACTTTTGAAACAAATTAAATCATTATCTTTGTAGGAATGACTTATTTCAGTGACAGAGCAGAACCCTGAGAAAACAGTATACGTTAGACTTGGAGTGAGTCCATGACTCTGCTAAGTCAGAGATTCAGGGGGTACAGGGTGACAGCTTTGTGAAGTGTCAACATCAAAGTCAAATTGAATAACTGAAACAGTACAATCAAGATTTATAGGCAATAGTTTGATTGTAACGTACCGTGTCATATGCTGTGTGTGAAAATGGTCTTTCCATAACAATGATTGTCCTTTGTAAATTTTTCTACAGAAGTGGTTTGCCATTGCCTTCTTCTGGGCAGTGCCTTTACAAGATGGGTGACCCCAGCCATCATCAATACACTTCAGAGATTGTCTGCCTGACATCAGTGGTCGTATAACCAGGATTGGTGATATGCACCAGCTGCTCATATGACCATCCACCACTGTCTCCCATGGCTTCAAATGATTCTGATTGGGTGCTAAACAAGTGCTACACCTTACCCAAGGGTAACCTGCAGGCTGTCAGAGTGAAGGAGTGCCTTACATCTCCTATGATAGAGACGTATCTCCACCCCACAACTCAACAGGTAATAGTTTGAACCCAGAGTGGTAATTTTTATTTTTTCAAAAATTATGCTGCTCTTGCTTGGATCACGGAGTTATGTGGTACACATATTTACTAACAATACCTTTCATGGTCCTGTGATAATTTTAGAAGACAATAGTTGTTGATGTTACTTTATGGAAATAATAAAATTGAGGAACTGCTCTTCTGATTAAGAAGCAAACACAGCTACTTTACCTTTGCAACATCGAGAGGTGGGCAGTGTGTCTGCTCACTTAGTTCTGGTTTCTTACATTTCTGAACAGTGGAAACAAGAAGTAACTGTCAAGTAGAAATCTGGATAGATATGCTGTGGAACCAAAGTAGCTTTGGCAGCACCTGGGGTGGGGAGAGGAACACGAAATATTCTGAAGAGCTTTAGATCTGAAATGTTATTCTTTTTAGTCATAGGATCTTCTGGCAATTTTAAAGATAAAGTCTAGTGGTTAGGCAGACAGACAAACATACTTTATTGATCCCGAGGGAAATTGGGTTTCGTTACAGTCGCACCAACCAAGAATAGTGTAGAAATATAGCAATGTAAAACCATAAATAATTAAATAATAATAAGTAAATTATTCCAAGTGGAAATAAGTCCAGGACCAGCCTATTGGCTCAGGGTGTCTGACACTCTGAGGGAGGAGCTGTAAAGTTTGTTGGCCACAGGCAGGAATGACTTCCTATGACGGTCAGTGTTGCATCTTGGTGGAATGAGTCTCTGGCTGAACGTACTCCTGTGCCTAACCAGTAATTATTGGAGTGGATGGGAGTCATTGTCCAAGATGGCATGCAACTTGGACAGCATCCTCTTTTCAGACACCACTGTAAGAGAGTCCAGTTCCATCCCCACAACGTCACTGGCCTTACGAATGATTTTGTTGATCCTGTTGGTGTCTGCTACCCTCAGCCTGCTGCCCCAGCACACAACAGCAAACATGACAGCACTGGCCACCACAGACTCGTAGAACATCCTCAGCATCGTCCCGCAGATGTTAAAGGACCTCAGTCTCCTCAGGAAGTAGAGACGGCTCTGACCCTTCTTGTAGACAGCTTCAGTCCAGTTTATTGTCAATATTGTGCATTGTATCCTAAATTGTTTAAAATACACTGCTTTCCAGACAAGATTGAAGGTAGCAATTTAAGTAACTAACTGAAAAAGGGTGGAGAATACAAGTTCATTATCTTGTTACATTATCTATAGTGAGGCTAATTGAATGGGTAAGTGATTGCAACCTTCAATTAATAGCAAAGTCTGTGGACCCCACAAACACTTGTGCTGCAGAGGCAGCTGTGCTTTTTGTCCAGGCTGCTTCACAATCTACCACGATGGAAAATTGCCAAGCTATACCCTTACCACAAAGCAGGGCAAAACTTGTCCAGTCAATTGTTTTCTGCCCAATCTTGTACCCCTGGAACCACCTTCTACCCAGTCCTTTGTCCTTGTCCTTCACAAACCCTGGGCAAAATCTCAATTACCAGCATTCTAGTAGAAAGTATTTGTCATCAACTGCAGTGTGAGTCGGAGAATCACAAAGAAAAAATATTTTGTCTTGACTATTGGTTGTTGTTGTAAGTTAGCTAGATTGAAAACTCACTGTATTTGTGAGAATGTATTAGTTTCAGCATTGTCTGGTGTTTCATATTCTGTAATTTTGCAGAAGCAATAAAAAAAATTCTTGTCCTGATGGTATTAAGTTTACTATTTTTCAAGTCAAGTCAACTTTTATTGTCATTTCGACCATACCTGCTGGTACAGTGCATAGTAAAAATGAGACAACGTTTTTCAGGACCATGGTGTTACATGACACAGTACAAAAACTAGACTGAACTACATAAAAAAAAACACAGAGAAAGCTACACCAGACTACAGACCTACACAGGACTGCATAAAGTGCACAAAACAGTGCAGGCATCACAATAAATAATAAACAGGACAATAGGGCAGTGTGGTGAACTACATATACCTGTCTGGACACGCCCCCCCCCCCCCCCCCCCCCCGCTGACTGCTCCTGTGGTTCCTCCTACAGACCCCTGTATAAAGGCGATTGGAGGCACTGCTCCTCCCTCAGGCTCCAGGATGTTGTATGGTGGTCTCTTGCTGCTGACTGCTCCCTTCCAGCAAATAAAAGCCTATATCTCGCCTCACGTCTCCGAGATTTATTGATGGTGCATCAGGCAGTAAGGTGTCAGTCCAGGCTTCAGGTATTGAGGAGTCTGATAGCTTGGGGGAAGAAACTGTTACATAGTCTGGTCGTGAGAGCCCGAATGCTTCGGAGCCTTTTCCCAGACGGCAGGAGGGAGAAGAGATTGTATGACGGGTGCATGGGATCCTTCATAATGCTGTTTCCTTTGCGGATGCAGCGTGTAGTGCAAATGTCCGTGATGGCTGGAAGAGAGACCCCGATGATCTTCTCAGCTGACCTCACTTTCCGCTGCAGGGTCTTGCGATCCGAGATGGTGCAATTTCCGAACCAGGCAGTGATGCAGCTGCTCAGGATGCTCTCAATACAACCCCTGTAGAATGTGATGAGGATGGGGGGGTTGGGAGATGGACTTTCCTCAGCCTTCGCAGAAAGTAGAGACGCTGCTAGGCTTTCTTTGCTATGGAGCTGGTGTTGAGGGACCAGGTGAGATTCTCCATCAGGTGAACACTACGAAATTTGGTGCTCTTTACGATCTCTACCAAGGATGTTCAGTGGGGAGTAGTCGCTCCGTGCCCTCCTGAAGTCAACAACCATCTCTTTTGTTTTGTTCACATTAGGAGACAGGTTGTTGGCTCTGCATCAGTCCGTTAACCGCTGCACCTCCTCTCTGTAAGCTGACTCGTCGTTCTTGCTGATGAGACCCACCACGGTCGTGTCATCGGCGAACTTGATGACATGGTTCGAGCTGAGTGTTGCAGCACAGTCGTGGGTCAGCAGAGTGAACAGCAGTGGACTGGGCACACAGCCCTGGGGAGCCCCTGTGCTCAGTGTGATGGTGTTGGAGATGCTGCTCCCGATCCGGACTGACTGAGGTCTCCCAGTCAGGAAGTCTAGGATCCAGTTGCAGAGGGAGGTGTTCAGGCCCAGTAGGCTCAGCTTTCCAATCAGTTTCTGAGGGATGATTGTGTTGAATGCTGAACTGAAGTCTATGAACAGCATCCAAACGTATGTGTCTTTTTTGTCCAGGTGGGTTAGGGCCAGGTGGAGGGTGGTGGCAATGGCGTCATCTGTTGAGCGGTTGGGACGGTACGCAAACTGCAGGGGGTCCAGTGAGGGGGGGGGCAGCAGGGTCCTGATATGCCTCATGATGAGCCTCTTGAAACACTTCATGATCATGGATGTAAATGCAACAGGATGGTAGTCATTTAGGCAGGACACTGAAGACTTCTTTGGCACAGGGACAATGGTGGTGGCCTTGAAGCACGTTGGAATAGTGGCGCTGCTCAGAGAGATGTTGAAGATATCAGTGAGAACATCTGCTGGCTGGTCTGCACATCCTCTGAGCACTCTACCACGGATGTTGTCTGGTCCAGCAGCCTTCCGTGGGTTGACCCTGCACAGGGTTCTTCTCACGTCGGCCATGGTGAGACTCAGCACCTGGTCATTTGGAGGAGGGGTGGACTTCCTCGCCGCCACATCATTTTCTGCCTCAAACCGGCCGTAGAAGTTATTCAGCGCATCTGGGAGGGAGGCATCACCTGCACAGTCAGGTGATGTTGTCCTGTAATTGTTGATGTCCTGGATGCCCTTCCACATGCGCCGCGTGTCACCGCTGTCCTGGAAGTGACTGTGGATTCGCTGGGCGTGTGCACGCTTTGCCCCTCAGATGGCCTGGGACAGTTTGGCCCTTGCTTACAGACTGGTGATTCAGAATTGAATTTTGTTCTGCAGTAAATGTTCAATTTGTATTTAATGTGTTATAAGGATTTTGTACCATTAAGTATACTGTTGTGGACTGGAAAAGTTGTTGTATGAGCAAGAGAAGACTATTATGCAATTACAAAAAAAAGTTGTACGTGGTTGTGATTGAACAAGAAAAATGCATTGAAAGATACAAGTTTCATCACCAAGCTTCTGGAATGTATACCAGGTCCAACAAAAAATAAGGTTCAATTCTTTGATATGGTGAGAAATGAATAAAGGTATTAGAATCATAGAAATAAACAGTCCTCTTGGCCTACCCCATCCATGCTGACTATGATGCCATTCCCATTTACCTGTATCAGGCCCCTATCCCTCTAAACCTTTCCTATCCATATACACTTTTAAATGTTTGTAATGATACTAACATCAGCCATTTCCTCTGACAGCTCATTCCATACACCCACTACTTTGTGTTTTTAAAAACTGGCTCCTCAGGCCATCTTTCAATTCTTTCCCACTCAGCTTAAACCTGCTCCCTTTAATTTTGTAATTCCTTGGCCTGGAGAAAAGACTGGGACAATCCATCTTCTCTAAGCTTGTAATTTTATGAAGCTCTGTAAGGACTTCCTTACCTTAAAACTACCTAGGGTTACCCATAGCCCTCTATTTTCCTAAACTCCACATATCCATCCCAGAGTCTCTTAAAATCCAGGCAACATCCTTGTAAATCTCCTCTGCATCCTTTCTATGGTTTCCATATCCTTCCTGTAGTGAGGCGACCAGAACTGAGCGCAGTACTCCAAGTGGGGTCTCACCAGGGTCCTATATAGCTGCAACATTACCTCTCGGTTCTTAAACTCAATCCCACAATAGATGAAGGCCAATGCACTGTATGCCCCCTTAACCACAGAGTCCCAGCTCCTCCCACATTACTATTTGCTCACCATTTCTCCCTTAATTGGTTCTGCTTCACCTTCCTTTCTTATCAAATTCCAAAATCTGCAGCCTTTTTTTTTTGCCTTCACATCCCAGTCTCTATCAGTAGCTCAACTCCTCCCTCCCCTGCCTGATTCCATCTGTCAATCAACCTTTCCTCACCAGGATCCACCTATTCCTTACCAGCTCTTGCCCCTATCCTCCCCCACTCATTGCTTTAATCTGGATATCCTCTGCCCTTTCAATCCAGTTATAGGGTCTTGACCTGAAACATTGATTGTCATTTTCCTTAGACAGGTGCTGCCTGAGCCACTGAGCTCATTCTTTGCATCTTTTCAGGTCCTGGAGATATAGCCACCCTAATATTTCTATTTCCTCCTTCTTGATTCAGATCTGCTTGAGAGTATCAATGTACTCCTCCTATAACTGCAGCCTCTACACATCCACTAGCTTCTCCCCGATGAATACAATTAGACGTATCAGTTTAGGATCTCAGCCATGTCTCCTGTCTCCACACATAAATTAGTCTTCTGATCTCTGAAAGAAACTGTTGTTTGTTTAGCTACCCTTTTGCTTCTATATGCTCTATAAAATGTTTTAGATTCTCCTTAATCCTATATGCCAAAGTAATTTCTTCAACACGAGACAATCTGCTGATGCTGGAAATCCAAAGCAACACACACAAAATGCTGGAGGAACTCATTAGGTCAGGAAGCATCTATGGAAAAGAGTAAACAGTCAACACAGGCCTAGACCCTTCATCAAGACTACTCTTTTCCGTAGATGCTGTCAGTAGCTGAGTCCTTCCAACATTTTGTGTTGTATTGTAAAGTAATTTCTTCAATCCCTTTGACCTCCTCATTTCTGAAGTTTCTTCATCCAGTGAAACCCAGGTGGCTCATTTTATCCCAATTTCCCACAACAGACACAGGCTTCCTCCTTTTCTCTGACCACACCTTAAAAATCTTCTGGTTAAACTCACTTCCAAACTTATCGTCTTTACCTCCTACCCTTGCTGCTCCATGTTTGCTTTGAATTTTTAATATCTTGTTTCTGAACTTCTCTGACTTGCCAAACGTTGTTCTGCTCTGAATCTACCTCTCCCAGCTCCTGTCTTGACACTGTCAAAATCAGTCTTCCTCTAGTTTAGGGCTCAAATTCAACATGGAACATAGAATAGTACAACACAGTACAGGCTCTTTGGGCCACAATGTTAGAACACTGCAGCACAGAAACAAGCCCTTCAGCTCAATCTCCCTCTGAGCAATCCAGTGTCTCATTGGGACTGTGGTGTGTAAAATGTGCTGACTGCCCTGCTCACTTCTTGTAAGCTCTCATATTTAACTCTCAGTAGATACATATTGTGCTGACCAACATAAACCATCAATGCAACCCTTCCTTCCTACACAGCCCATATCTCTCTATTTTTTTTACATCCATGTGCCTATCTAAGAGTCTTTTAAATGTCCCTATTGTATCAGCCTCTATCACCACAACTGGTAGTGGGTTTCAGACTATTCCCCATCAAACTAAAGCAAACTAATTCTGACATCTCCCCTAAACTTTCACTCACCTTAAATGGATATCCTCTGGTATTGGCCATTGCTACCATGGGAAAGCAGTACGCGCTGTCTACTCTGTCTATGCCTCTCAGAATCTTATATTGAATCCATAGGACCATAAGATATAGGAGCAGACTTTGGCCATTCAACCCATCGAGTCTGCAGGAATCCTGCACAAGGTCTCCCAAGTCCCTTTGCACCTCTGATTTTTGAATTTTCTCTGTTTAGAAAGTAGTCACCTTTATTCCTTCTACCAAAGTTCATGACCATACGCTTCCCTACACTATATTCCATCTGCCACTTCTTTGCTCATTTTCCCAATCTGTCTAAGTCCTTCTGCAGACTCCCTGCTTCCTCAAAACTACCTGCCTCTCTGCCTATCTTGATATCATCTGCAAGCTTGGCCACAAAACCATTAATTCATTCATCCAAATCATTGACACACCATGTGAAAATAAGTGGTCCCAACACTGACCTCTGCAGAACACCACTAGTTACTGACAGCCACGAAGAATAGGCTCCCATTATTCCCACTGTCCTGCCAGTCAGACAATCTTCTATCCATGTTAGTAAGAGTTAAGTTGTACCACAGAGGCAAAATTCATAAGGGTGAAGAATGCAGGACTGAAAGTGCTATATTTAAATGCACATAGCTTTCAGAATAAGGTGGATGAACTCATGGCACAATTAGAGATTGATTGGTGTGATGTTGTGGCCATCAGTGAGTTGTAGCTGAAAGAAGATCATAGTTGAGAGTTGAACATCAAAGGACAGACAGGAAGGTATAGGTGGTGGTGTGGCTCTATTGGTAAGAGATGGAATTACATCTTTAGAAGGAGGTGACATTTGGTCAGAGAATGTTGAATCTTTGTGGGTGGAGTTAAGAAACTGCAAGGGTTAAAGAAAACATTGTGGGAATTATAACACACTCAAAATGCTGGTAGAACACAGCAGGCCAGGCAGCATCTATAGGGAGAAGCGCTGTCAACGTATTGGGCTGAGACCCTTCGTCAGGACTAACCGAAAGGAAAGATAGTAAGAGATTTGAAAGTAGTGGGGGAGGGGGAAATGTAAAATGATAGGAGAAGACCGGAGAGGGTGGGATGAAGCTAAGAGCTGGAAAGGTGATTGGCGAAAGTGATACAGAGCTGGAGAAGGGAAAGGATCATGGGACGGGAGGCCTCAGGAGAAAGAAAGGGGGGGGGAGGCACCAGAGGGAGATGGAGAACAGGCAAACAACTAAATATGTCAAGGATGGGGTAAGAAGTGGAGGAGGGGCATTAACAGAAGTTAGAGAAGTCAATGTTATATATAGGCCTCCAAATAGTAGCCAAGACGTGGGGTTGAGATTGCAAAGGGAGATGGAAAGGGCATGTAATAAGGGTACTGTCACAATTGTAATGGGGGACTTCAATATGCTAGGAGATTGGGAAAATCAAGTTAGTGTTGAATTGCAAGACAGGGAATTTTTTGAATGCCTTCGAGACAGCTTTTTAGAGCAGCTTGTGTTTGAGCCTACTGGGGGAAAGGCTGTCTTAGATTGGGTGCTGTGTAATAACCCAGATCTTATTAGGGAACATAATGTAAAGGAACCCTTAGGAGACAGTGATCATATGATTCAATTCATACTGCAATTTGAGAGGGAGAAGCATAAGTCACAAGTATCAGTATTGCAATTGAATAAAGGGAATTACAGAGGCATAAGAGGGGAGCTTGCCTAGGTGGACTGGGGTGGGGGAGTGGGGAGGGACACTGGCAGGTGATGACAGACTAGATGTGGCTGAAGTTTTTGGGAATGGTTGACAAGGTGCAGGATAGATATGCCCCACAGAAGACAGAAGTTGTTCTCAAATGGCAGGGCTAGGCAACTGTGGCTGACAAGGGAAATTAACGACTGCATAAAAGCCAAGGAAAGTGCATATAAAGTAGCAAAAGTGAGTGGGAAGTTGTTTGATTGGGAAGCTTTTAAAATCCAACAAAGGGCAACTAAAAGAGCAATAAGAAGGGAAAATGTGAAATATGAGTGCAAGTGAGCCAATAACATAATGCAGGATACCAAAAGTTTTTTTCAGTTATTTAAAGAGTAAAAGGGAGCTGAGTGGGAAGTTGAATGATTGGATTTTAAAAACTTCCCAACAAAAGGCAACTATAAAAGTTATAAGAAGGGAAAGGATGAAATAAGAGAGCAAACTAGCCTGTTATATAAAGCATTATAGTATTTTTTTTCATTTCTATAAAGCATAAAAGGGAGGTGAGAATTGATATTGAACCACTGGAAAATGATGCTGGTGAGGTAGTAATGGGGGACTAAGAAATGGCTGATGAGCTTAATGGGTACTTTGCATCTGTCTTCACTGTGGAAGACACTAGCGGTGTGCCAGAGGCTCATGATTGTCAGGGAGCAGGAGTGAGCGCCATTGCTATTACAAAGGAGAAAAGTGCTAGGCAAAGTGAAAGGCCTTCAGGTGGATAAGTCACCTGAACCAGATGACTACATCCCAGAGTCCTGAAAGAAGTTGCTAAAGAGATAACAGATGCATTGGTCATGATCTTTTAAGAATCTCTTGACCTTGGCATGGTTCTGGAGGACTGAAAAATTGCAAATGTCGCTCTGCTCTTTAAGAAATGATAAAGACAAAAAAGAAGAAATTATGGGCCAGTTACCCTAACCTTAGTGGTTGGGAGAGTATTGGAGTCCATCATTAAGGACGAGGTATCTTTCTTGAAATACTTTGGGCTCTTATCTTGATAAACAGCCTCATGTGTGGCACCTTATTAAATCCAAGTAAACAACATCCACTGATTCTCATTTGCCTATCCTGCTTGTTCTTTCAAAGAATTACAACAGAATTGTCAGGCAAGATTTCCCCTTAAGGAAACTATGCTGACTTGAGCCTATTTTACCATGTGCCCTAAGTACCCAGAAACCATATCCTTAATAATGGACTCCAACATCTTCCCAACCACTGGGGTCGGGCTAACTCACCTTTCTTTCTTCTGTCTCCCTCCCTTCTTAAAGAGAGGAGTGACATTGTAATTTTACAGTTATTCTAGACATTGTACTTCCAGAATTTAGAGATTTTTGAAAGAACATTACTAATGCCTCCACAATCTCTTCAGCTACCTCTTCCAGAACCCTCTGGTGTACTCCATCTAGACCAGGTGATGTACTTACCTGCAGACCTTTCAGCTTCCAAAGCACCTTCTTCTTAATAATAGCAAATACACTAAAAATAAAAATGAGACAACTGATCCTTGGTCATATGGGCCCTATGGACCACTTTAAATTGTAGGAGAGAGTGGTGGGCACATAACGATGAAGTGTTGACCAATTTAAAAATTTGATTTCAAGTTTCCTCAGAAATTGAAATCTGAAAATCTTGTTCCCAAAGATTTTACATTTTATCTAAAGGAACACTTCTCATTCCCAACAACATATTATGAATATTAGATTTAGATCCATTATAAAATGGTTTCAAATTAAAAATTACATCTAGTAGATTCTTATCAGGACTTTTAGGAAATGTACTTATTTGAGACCGTAAAAATCTCTTATTTGTCGGTATCGAAAAAAATGAGATTTGGGTAAACTATATTTAGTTGACAATTGTTCAAATGAAAAGAGACTTCCCTGTACAAATAAGTCCGGAAAGCATTTAATACCTAATCTATCCCATTCTTTAAAAGCCACATCAATCATAGAGGGTTTAAAAAAATTAGAAAAAAATGGGACTTGAAAGAGAAAATCTCAATAAGTCAAAGTATTTTTGGAATTGTATCCAAATTCAAAATCCAAATTCTCATAGTGTGTTTAACTACCAGATTATCAGTTAACTTACTCAGAGACAAAGGAAGTGAGGATCCAAGAAGAGAAATAATAGAAAATTTATTCACAGAGTTAGCTTCTAAAAAAACCCACATTGGGCTATCCTCACGATTAATGTAATATAACCAAAATGTAAGATTTCTTATATTAACTGCCCAATAATAAAATCTAAAGTTTGGTAAGGCTAGTCCTCCATTCTTTTTATCTTTCTGAAGATGAATTTTATTTAATCTAGAATGCTTATTTTTTCATATATAAGAAGATTATTATATATAGTCAAGAGAATCAAAAACAGATTTAGAAATAAAAACAAGCAATGTCTGGAAAGAGATATATAAATTTAGGTAATATATTCATTTTGATGGAGTTAATTTGGCCAATCAGGGAAAACGAAAGAGGCGACCAATTTGATAGTATCCTTTTTACGTGATTCAATAGGGTAAGAAAATTTTCTTTAAATAGACACATAGTTTTTAGTGATTGTTACACATAAGTAGGTAAATTGGTTTCTTACAATTTTAAAAGGAAGGTTAGATTTGTTGGTATCAAATTATTTAAAGGGAAAAGTTCACTTTTATGTAGGTTTAATTTATAACCTGAGAACTGGCTAAAACAGGAGAGTAAAGAAAGCGCATGAGGTAACGAAGAAATAAATAGCAGCAGATCATCAGCGTACAGCGAGACTTTGTGAATAGTGTCTCCCCTTAAAGTACCGGTGATATCATTAGATTCTCAAAAGGTAATGGCTAAAGGTTCTAAAGCCAGATCAAAAAGCAAAGGGCTCAAAAGACAGTCTTGTCTAGTGCCACGCTGAAGCTTAAATGGTTTGGAATTAAGAGAATTAGTGATAACCCTAGCAGAAGGAGCTAAATAAAGTAATTTAATCCATTGAATGAAAACGGATCCAAAATTGAATTTTTCTAAAGTTTTAAATAAATAATGCCATTCAACTCAGTCGAAAGCTTTCTCAGCATCTAGGGATACCACACATTCCGATATCATGTTAGAAGGAGAATAAATAACATTTAATAACCGACAAATATTAAAGTGAGAATATTGATTTTTGATAAATCCAGTTTGGTTATCGGAAATGACAGATGGTAAAATATTTTCAATCCTATAGGCCAAAACTTTAGTTAGGATCTTAGTATCAACATTAAGTGAAGAAGTTGGTCTATAAGAAGAGCATTCAGTTGGATCTTTACTCTTTTTAAGAATAAGCGTATTAAATGTATGATGAGTGAGCATCAGGACCATGATATCACTTTTGTAATTAAATCTTTGTCAATGGAAAGGGTGGCAGCTTGTATGGAGCATCAGACAAGACAATCACATGAACACAGTATTAATGCAGTTTATTAATACTTAGTGCACAGTAACATGGGACAATAAACCAACTGACTGATTTTCTTGGCAATTCTGTACTCCAATGTGCTCAGCTGCTCACTGCTGACAACAACCTATGAAAAGATCATAACAGGGGAGGTTGGTGGCAGGAGATATGACAGTGGAGGAGTTGAGAAGCAATTCTTCCCCGTTTCACACTTTGTCTGTTCCTCAGCCACAACCCCAAAGGCTACGTCTGCCCTTACACCGGTTTGGTTGAAGCAATCCTCAGATACCGAAAACTGCAGTTGTCAACCAAGGGGATCTAGACTCTGGAACTTTCAGCTGATCAAACAACTCTCCTTCTGAAGAAAACAATTTTATTCATGAAACGAGAGATACAAAATATCGTGCATTCATGTTGGACATCCCAGTACAAGACATACAGTATATCATCATTTTTGACACCACAAAGCCTGTAACTTCGAAGAACCTTAAGAACGCAACAAGAAACTTGGAGTGCATTGTTCGAAACCACTTCGCTCTTTAAATAATTTTATATAAGATTTCCACTTTTTAACAACTTGTATTTTTCACGGTATGTGGTCATTTATCCCCACCTACTGGCAGAAAGCGGTACAACAGCTAAAACCACAAACAAGAGAAAATCTAAGTTGCTGGAAATCCAAGCAACAAACACAAAATGCTGTAGGAACTCAGTAGGCCAGGTAGCATCGCAGTCGATGTTTTGGGCTGAAACCCTTTGGTGAAACTGAGTCGCTCTAGCATTTTGTTTGTGTGGGATGAATGTGGTGAACTAGATATACCTGTCTGACTGCTCCTGTGGCTCCTCCCACAGACCCCTGTATAAAGGCGACTGTGGGCTGCTGCTCTCCCTCTTTTCCCCAGGATGTAGTGTTGTTTATTCTTCCAGTCAATAAAAGCCGATATCTCGCTTCCTACCTCTCAGCGTGAGTTATTGATGGTGCATCAATTTTATTGACTGGAAGTTAAAACATGGCAACCTTTTTACGCCCAGAACGTTTAGATTTGGACCCCCAGGACCCTGACGCAGCTCTTGCCTTTGAACACTGGCTTGTGTGCTTCCACTCATACTTGGAGGAGGTTCGTGCAACCGACCCTGCTGTTAGGCACAGACTTCTCCTCTCGAGGGTCGCCCCAAAAGTTTATTCATTCATCAGGGACCTCTCGACCTACGAGGGGGCGCTTGATGGCCTCAAAAGACAGTACCTGCGGCCGGTGAACGCAGTCTATGCCAGGCACCGGTTGGCAACCCGAAAACAGCGGCCTACGGAGTCGACTGCTGAATTTCTCCGAGCTCTACAGGCACTCGTGTGGACTTGTGATTGCAAAACGCTCACAGCGGAACAGCATGCGGAACTCTATCCGCTCCCTGTTGTGTACGTCCACTAATGCCACCCCTCACGAACGCCTATTCTCTTTTCCCAGGAAGTCTGTCACTGGGACCACCCTACCAGTTTGGCTGACGTCCCCGGGGCCAGTGCTGCTACGTAAACATGCGAGGAGTAATAAGTACTCCCCGCTGGTCGAGAGGGTTCACCTTCTGCATGCTAATCCCCAGTATGCCTACGTGGTCTTGCCTGATGGGCGGGAGGACGCGGTCTCTGTCCGCGACCTGGCGCCCGCCGGAGCAGCAGACCACTACCCCGTACACTCCACGGTAACTATGAACCCTGTACCCGAGGTGACACCGCACGCACCGTGCCACACCCAGACTCCTCACGACGCTCATGTACCGGGCATCTCGTACGCGTTTATTCCGGGGGCCTCGCACACACGCGAGGGATCTCTGACACCTCCAGTTGGGACAGAACCAACCCACTCTCCGCCTCCGGTGCAAACACCACCTCCGGCACCTGTGCCATCACCACCTCCGGCACCTGTGCCATCACCAGCTCCGGCACCTGTGCCATCACCACCTCCGGCACCTGTGCCATCACCACCTCCGGCACCTGTGCCATCACCAGCTCCGGCACCTATGCAATTGCAGCCGGAGCTACGTAGATCGCAGCGGACGATTCGACCACCTGATAGACTTAACCTGTAAATATACTTGGGGACTCTTTTAAAACAAAGGGGGGGTGAATGTGGTGAACTAGATATACCTGTCTGACTGCTCCTGTGGCTCCTCCCACAGACCCCTGCTGACTGCTCCTGTGGCTCCTCCCACAGACCCCTGCTGACTGCTCCTGTGGCTCCTCCCACAGACCCCCGCTGACTGCTCCTGTGGCTCCTCCCACAGACCCCCTGCTGACTGCTCCTGTGGCTCCTCCCACAGACCCCCACTGACTGCTCCTGTGGCTCCTCCCACAGACCCCCGCTGACTCCTCCCACAGACCCCTGCTGACTGCTCCTGTGGCTCCTCCCACTGACCCCTGCTGACTGCTCCTGTGGCTCCTCCCACAGACCCCTGCTGACTGCTCCTGTGGCTCCTCCCACAGACCCCCACTGACTCCTCCCACAGACCCCTGCTGACTGCTCCTGTGGCCCCTCCCACAGACCCCTGCTGACTGCTCCTGTGGCTCCTCCCACAGACCCCCTGCTGACTGCTCCTGTGGCTCCTCCCACAGACCCCCTGCTGACTGCTCCTGTGGCTCCTCCCACAGACCCCCTGCTGACTGCTCCTGTGGCTCCTCCCACAGATCCCCGCTGACTGCTCCTGTGGCTCCTCCCACAGACCCCCGCTGACTGCTCCTGTGGCTCCTCCCACAGACCCCCTGCTGACTGCTCCTGTGGCTCCTCCCACAGACCCCCGCTGACTGCTCCTGTGGCTCCTCCCACAGACCCCCTGCTGACAGCTCCTGTGGCTCCTCCCACAGACCCCTGCTGACTGCTCCTGTGGCTCCTCCCACAGACCCCTGTCTGACTGCTCCTGTGACTCCTCCCACAGACCCTGCTGACTGCTCCTGTGGCTCCTCCCACAGACCCCCCCGCTGACTGCTCCTGTGGCCCCTCCCACAGACCCCCTGCTCCTGTGGCTCCTCCCACAGACCCCTGCTGACTGCTCCTGTGGCTCCTCCCACAGACCCCTGCTGACTGCTCCTGTGGCTCCTCCCACAGACCCCCGCTGACTGCTCCTGTGGCTCCTCCCACAGACCCCCCGCTGACTGCTCCTGTGGCCCCTCCCACAGACCCCCTGCTCCTGTGGCTCCTCCCACAGACCCCTGCTGACTGCTCCTGTGGCTCCTCCCACAGACCCCTGCTGACTGCTCCTGTGGCTCCTCCCACAGACCCCCTGCTGACTGCTCCTGTGACTCCTCCCACAGACCCCCTGCTGACTGCTCCTGTGGCTCCTCCCACAGACCCCTGCTGACTGCTCCTGTTTTCTCCTCCCACAGACCCCCTGCTGACTGCTCCTGTGGCTCCTCCCACAGACCATGGCTCCTGTGGCTCCTCCCACAGACCATGGCTCCTGTGGCTCCTCCCACAGACCATGGCTCCTGTGGCTCCTCCCACAGACCCCCTGCTGACTGCTCCTGTGGCTCCTTCCACAGACCCCTGCTGACTGCTCCTGTGGCTCCTCCCACAGACCCCTGCTGACTCCTCCTGTGGCTCCTCCCACAGACCCCTGCTGACTCCTCCCACAGACCCCTGCTGACTGCTCCTGTGGCTCCTCCCACAGACCCCTGCTGACTCCTCCCACAGACCCCTGCTGACTGCTCCTGTGACTCCTCCCACAGACCCCCTGCTGACTGCTCCTGTGGCTGCTCCCACAGACCCCCTGCTGACTGCTCCTGTGGCTCCTCCCACAGACCCCTGCTGACTCCTCCCACAGACCCCTGCTGACTGCTCCTGTGACTCCTCCCACAGACCCCCTGCTGACTGCTCCTGTGACTCCTCCCACAGACCCCCTGCTGACTGCTCCTGTGGCTGCTCCCACAGACCCCTGCTGACTGCTCCTGTGACTCCTCCCACAGACCCCCTGCTGACAGCTCCTGTGGCTCCTCCCACAGACCCCTGCTGACTGCTCCTGTGGCTCCTCCCACTGACCCCTGCTGACTGCTCCTGTGGCTCCTCCCACAGACCCCTGCTGACTGCTCCTGTGGCTCCTCCCACAGACCCCCCCTGCTGACTGCTCCTGTGGCTCCTCCCACAGACCCCTGCTGAATGCTCCTGTGGCTCCTCCCACTGACCCCCTGCTGACTGCTCCTGTGGCCCCTCCCACAGACCCCCTGCTGACTGCTCCTGTGGCTCCTCCCACAGACCCCCCCGCTGACTGCTCCTGTGGCTCCTCCCACAGACCCACTGCTGACTGCTCCTGTGGCTCCTCCCACAGACCCCTGCTGACTGCTCCTGTGGCTCCTCCCACAGACCCCTGTATAAAGGCGACTGTGGCCTGTTGCCCTGCCTCATTCCCCAGGATGTAGTGTTGTTCATTCTTCCAGTCAATAAAAGCTGATACCTCGCTTCCTACCTCTCAGCGTGAGTTATTGATGGTGCATCAATGGTCACCAGTGTAGGCTTGGAACACAGACTGTTTCATATAGCCGACAGACGAGCAGAGCTGGGACCCATTGAGTGCCCTTTTGTTTGAGGGAAGTGGGAGGAGCCAAAGGAAAATTTATTTAGAGTGAGGACAAGTTCCACTGGGCAGAGGAGGGTGGTGGTGGAGGGGAACTGGTTAGCTCTGGTGTCCATGAAAAAAAAAGAGCTTTGGAGCCTTCCTGGTGGGGATGGAGCCTTCCTATAGGGACTGGACTTCCATGGTAAAAATAAGATGATGGGGGCCCGGGAACCGGAAATTATTGAAAAGATCAAGAGTGTACAAGGTGTCACAGATGTAGTTTGGAAGGGGCGAAACTAGATAGGCTGATTTCTCCTGCGTTTCAATGAGTTGCCTGCATGTTGTGTAAACTGTAGCCTTCTAGGGACCTAGATATTATTCCAACATGCATAGTAAGTGATGAAAAGGACTGTGGGCAAGCAGAAAATGCATTTCTCACTGTAGAATGCACATCATCAATTTTCAGTGGCCCAAGGATGAAGATATTACATTTTCCCGGTGTCAGTAACCTCAAAACTTGTTACTAATCATATCAGTAATTTTACTGCTCAGCTCATTTTCACTTCCTGAAGCAAGCCTGAAAAAGGACTCACAAATTTCCTTTAAAAGATTTAGTGGAGTATTTACGTAAAAAAATCTTCTGAGGCTGTTAAAAGCAAAGTTTTAAATACTTGCAATCTGACAAAGATGAAGAAACCTTGCACTTGGCAACAAAGTATATTTTTTAAAAAATCTGTTTGTGATCTGGGAAAATAAACAAGATCTAATCAGCATTTGCAATAAACAGTGACCTACCCATGGATTTCGGTTGATCAATAGGAACTACGGTTTTTAGCTGCTTTGTAAAATCCTTTTGGAATTCCTGAGACATTGCCTACACAACAAAACACTGTTAGTCTTTCAAGAAACACACTGAATCACCATCTTAATAATAAACTAGTGAGTTATACATCAGCGAGACTGCAGTGGTGCTCATTCTATCTTGTTGCAGTTTGCACAATTTGTTTTTTTTTGCGTGGGGAGGGAGGTTTGATGTTCTTGGTTCTATTTGTGCAATTTTTTTGCTTTTTGTGTGTGTGGGGGGGGGGGGGGGGTGATTGATGTTTTTCTTTGAACAGCTTCCATGGTTTTCTTTGTTTCGTGGAACATGAATCTCAGAGTTGTATACTGCATACATACTTTGATAATAAATGTACCTTTGAACCTTATGGGGAAATTATTAGAGAAGATTCTTAGAGACAGGATTTGTGAGCATTTGGATTAGGGTTAGCCAGCATGCCTTTTGTGAGGAGTAGCTCATGACTCATGAGTATTCAGATTGAATACTTTGAGGATGTGATAAAGCATATTTATGAAGTTAGAGCAGTGCATGTGGTGCATATAGATTTCAGTAAGGCATTTGGTAAGGTTCCCCATGGTAAGCCCATTCAGAAGATTAGGAGGCATGGGATCCAGGGAAATCTGGCTGTGTGGCTTCAGAATTGGCTTTCACATAGAAGGAAGAGTGTAGTTTGAGGTGGAACGTATTCTATCTTCAGGTTGGTGACCAGTGAAGTCCTGAAAAGATCTGTTCTGGGACCCCTGCTCTTCATGAGTTTTATAAATGAGGAAGAGCAAGGGTGGATTAGAAAGTTTGTGGGTGACATGAAGGTTTGTGGTTGATGTGGATGATGTAGAAAGTTGTCGAGGGTTACAATGGGACATTGTTGGGATGCAGAGCTAAGCTGAGAAGTGGCAGACAGTGTTCAACCTAGAGAAGTGTGAGGTGATCCACGTTGGATGGTTGAATCTGTCGCAGACTACAGGGTTACTGGCCATATTCTTAACAGGGTGGGGGAACAAAGAGATTTTGGAGTCCATGTCCATAAGCCCCTCAAAGACGCAAGTTGATAGGGTTGTTGAGAAGGTGTATGGTCTATTGTCCTTCATCAATCACTGAATTGTGTTCAGGAGTCACATGGTAATCTCAGCACTTAATACCATCATTCCCACAATCCTGATTGAGAAATTGCAGAACCTGGGCCTCTGTACCTCCCTCTGCAATTGGATCGAATTTCTAACCGGAAGACCACAGTCACTGCCGATTGCCAAGAAAATGCATGTTAGGGTGTATTTTGTATACATTTCTCTGACAAAAACTTGACCTTTAAACCTTAACATATACTCCTCGCTGATGATCAACACTGGCGGACCTCGGGTGTGTGCTTAGCCCACTGCTCTACTCTCTATATACCCATGACTGTGTGGCTAGGCATAGCTCAAGTACCATCTTAAATTTGCTGAGAATACAACCATTGTTGGTAGAATCTCAGGTGGTGACGAGAGGGCATACAGGAGTGACATATGCCAACTAGTGGAGTGGTGCCACAGCAATAACCTGGCACTCAATGTCAGTAAGTCAAAAGAGTTAATTGTGGACATCTGGATGGGTAAGACAAAGGAACACATATCAATCCTCATAGAGGGATCAGAAGTGGAGAGAGTGAGCAGTTTCAAGTTCCTCGGAGTCAAAATCTCTGAGGATCTAACCTGGTCCTAACATATCGATGTAGTCATAAAGAAGGCAAGACAGCAGCTATACTTTATTAGGTGTTTGAAGTGATTTGGCATGTGAACAAATACACTCAAAAACTTCTATAGTTGTACCGTGGAGAGCATTCTGACAGGCTGCATCACTGTCTGGAGGGGCTACTTCACAGGATCGAAGGAAGCTGCAGAAGGTTGTAAATCTAGTCAGCTCCAGGACATCTTCAGAGAGCAGTGCTCAGAAAGGTAGCATCCATTCTTAAGGACCTCCAGCACCCAGGGTATGTCCTTTTCTCACTGTTATGTTCAGGTAGGAGGTACAGGTCCTGAATGCACACAATCAGCGATTCAAAAACAGCTTCTCCTCTGCCATCTGATTCCTAAATAAACTTTGAAGCTTTGGACAGTACCTCACTTTTTTCTAACTATACAGTAATTCTGTTTTTGCACTTTTTAAAAAAAAAATCTGTTCAATGTACATATACTGTAATTGATTTACTTGTTCATTTTTTATTATTATTTTTATTTTTTTTCTCTCTGCTAGATTATGTATTGTATTGAACTGCTGCTACTAAGTTAACAAATTTCACGTCACATGCCGGTGATAATAAACCTGATTTGGATTCTATCACAACTCTATAAAACCCTGGTTAGATCACACTTGGAATATTGTGTTCAGTTCTGGTTGTCTCATTATAGGAAGTATGTGACAGCTTTAGAGAGGGTGCAGAGGAGATTTACCATATTGCTGCCTGGATTAGAGAACAGGTTTTATGAGGATAGACTGAACAACCTTGGGGTTTTCTCTTTGAAGCAAAGGAGGAGGAGAAATGTCTTGATAAAGGTGTACAAAATGACTTTTTTCCAGGATGGAAATGGCTAATACAAAGGGACAGAATTTTAAGGTGATTGGAGGAAAGTATAGAGCTGACGTCAGAGGTAAGCTGTTTTTTTAAATACACAGAGAGTGGTGAGTGCATGGAATGAAATGCCAAGGGTGGTAGTAGAGGCAGATACATTAGGGACGTTTATGAGACTCTTGGATCGGTATGTTGATGTAAGAAAAAAATGGAGAGCTACATTGGAGGAAAGAGTTAGATTGACCTTAGAGTGGAAACATAGGAAACCTACAGCACAATACAGGCCCTTCAGCCCACAAAATTGTGCCGAACATGTCCCTACCTTAGAAATTACTAGGCTTACCCATAGCCCTCTATTTTTCTGAGCTCCATGTACCTATCCAAAAGTCTCTTAAAAGACCCTATCGTATTCTTCTTCAGCAGTTTGAATGGGGCGACTGCGCAAGCACGTAAAGGTCGGCCTCCGAGATCAGCGGGAGAGTTTAAAAAGTGAGCAGACTGTCCAAGCTTCTCTTAAAGCATTGAATTTGAACTTGCATGCACCACTTGTGCTGGCAGCTCGTTCCACACTCCCACAACACTCTGAGTGAAGAAGCTCCCCCTCATGTTCTCCTTTAAACTTTTCACCTTTCACTCATAAACCATGATCTCCAGTTGCAGTCCCACCCAACCTCAGATGAAAAAGCCTGCTTGTATTTACCGAATCTAAACCTCTCAATTTTGTATACCTCTATCAAATCTCCTCTCAATCTTCTATGTTCTAAGGAATACAGTCCGAACCTATTCAATCTTTCCTTGTAACTCAGGTCCTCCAGACCCAGCAACATCCTTGTAAACTTTCTCTGCACTCTTTCAACCTTGTTTACATCTTTCCTGTAGGTCAGTGACCAAAACTGCACACAACATTCTAACTTTGGTGTCACCAAGGTCTTATACAACTGCAACATAACATCCCATCTCCTGTACTCAGTAATTTTATTTATGTACCCCAAAGTGCCAAAACCTTTCATTATGGCACAATTATCTAGCATTTACGTAATTTAAATGAATAGCAAATGATGAAATATCATCAACCTGTATTATTGACTCCGTTTCCCTCTAAAGCAGAGGTTCACAACTTTTTTTGTCATGGACCCCTACCTTTAACCAAGGGGTCCGTGAACCCTGGGTTGGGAACCCCTACTCTACAGACACTGCCTGACTGGCTGACTTATTTTCATAATTTACTGTTATTTGCTTTTTGGTCCTAATTACCATATATACAACCGTGCAGCAGAGGAACAGGCCCTTTGGTCTGTTGTTTCCATGCCAACCAAGGTGTAATAAAAAGAAAAGGTGTGACAAATTTGAATCAGTATTACATTTAAGCATACCCTAAATTTACAATTGCAATGTTAAATATCCCTCATTGCAAATACCAGAGGGCATATGTACAAAATTAAGGGAGGGAAGTTTAGGGGAGACATCAGGGGTAAGTTTTTTTACACAGAGGGTTGTGAGTGCCTGGAATGACTTGCCAGGGATGGTGGTGGAGGCTAAAACATTAGGGGGATTTAAGAGCCTCTTGGACAGGCACAGGGATGAAAGAAAAATGGAGGGTTATGGGGTAGTGTGGGTTTAGTACTTTTTTTTAAGGATTATATGGGTCAGCACAACATGGAGGGCTGAAGGGGCTGTACTGTGCTGTAGTGTTCTATGGAGTCAAAAATGCAACTTATATAAGTGGAATTAAGGATCCCCATCACTCACAACATGCCTCATTGTTACCATAAGGGAGGAGGTACAGAAGCCTGAAGGCACACACTCAATGATTCAGGACAGCTTCTTCCCTTCTGCCATCTGGTTCCTAAATGGACATTGAACCCATGGACACTACTTCAACACTTTTTTATTTCTATTTTCTTGAACTACTTATTTAATTTAGTGTGTGTGTGTGTATATATATATACACACACACACTCAGACTGTAATTCACAGTTTTCTCCCCCCTCTATTTTTAGGTACTGCACTATACTGCCGATGCAAAGTCAACAAATTTCACAACATATGCTGGTGGTTTCAAACCCGATTCTGATGTTCAGGACTAGGATAATAATAGAACATAGAACACAGAAAACTATACCTCTCCAAAAGTCTCTTAAAATACCCTATCGTATCCGCCTCCACCACCATTGCCGGCAGACCATTTCACGCACTCACCACTCTCTGTGTAAAATACTTACCCCTGACATCTCCTCTGTACCGACTCCCCAGCACCTTAAACCTGTGTCCTCTTGTGGCAACCATTTCACTCCTGGGAAGAAGCCTCTTGACTATCCACATGATCAATACCTCTCATCATCTTATACACCTCTATCAGGTCACCTCTCATCCTCTGTTGCTCCAAAGAGAAAAGGCCAAGTTCACTCAACCTATTCTCATAGGGCATGCTCCCCAGTCCAGGCACCATCCTTGTAAATCTCCTCTGCACACTTTCTATGGCTTCCATATCCTTCCTGTAGTGAGGTCCTTTCCTGTAGAAAGGGTGCAGAGGAGATCCTTCCTGTAGTGAGGCGACCAGAAATGAGCACAGTACTCTAAGTGGGGTCTCACCAGGATCCTATATAGCTGTAACATTACCTCTCGGCTCCTAAATTCAATTCCACGATTGATGAAGGCCAATACACTGTACGCCTTCTGAATCACAGAGTCAACCTGTGCAGCTGCTTTGAGTGCCCTATGGACTCGGACTCCAAGATCCCTCTGGTCCTTCACACTGCCAAGAGTCTTCCCATTCATATTATATTCTGCCATCATATTTGACCTACCAAAATGAACCACTTCACACTTATCTGGGCAGAACTCCATCTGCCACTTCTCAGCCCAGTTTGCAGCCTATCAATGTCCTGCTGTAACCTCTGACAGCCCTCCAAACTATCCACAACACCTCCAACCTTTGTGTCATCAGCAAACTTACTAACCCATCCCTCCACTTCCTCATCCAGATCATTTATAAAAATCACGAAGAGTAAGGGTCCCAGACCAGATCCCTGAGGCACCCCACTGGTGACCGACCTCCATGCAGAATATGACCCGTCTACAGCCACACTTTGCCTTCTGTGGGCAAGCCAGTTCTAGATCCACAAAGCAATGTCCCCTTGGATCCCATGCCTCCTTACTTTCTCAATAAGCCTTGCATGGGGTACCTTATCAAATGCCTTGCTGAAATCCATATACACTACATCTACTGCTCTTCCTTCATCAATGTGTTTAGTCACATCCTCAAAAAATTCAATCAGGCTCGTAAGGCACGACCTGCCCTTGACAAAGCTATGCTGACTATTCCTAATCATATTATACCTCTCCAAATGTTCATAAATCCTGCCTCTCAGGATCTTCTCCATCAACTTACCAACCGCTGAGGTAAGACTCACTGGTCTATAATTTCCTGGGCTATCTCTACTCCCTTTCTTGAATAAAGGGACAACATGCGCAACTCTCCAATCCTTCAGAACCTCTCCCGTCCCTATTGATGAATCAAAGATCATCGCCAGAGGCTCAGCAATCTCCTCCCTCACCTCCCACAGTAGCCTGGGGTACATTTTTTCTGGTCCTGGCGACTTAACCAACTTGATGCTTTCCAAAATCTCCAGCACATCCTCTTTCTTAATATCTACATGCTCAAGCTTTTCAGTCTGTTGCAAGTCATCACTACTATCACCAAGATCCTTTTCCATAGTGAATACTGAAGCAAAATATTCATTAAGTACATCTGCTATTTCCTCTGGTTTCATACACACTTCCCCACTGTCACACTTGATAGGTCCTATTCTTTCATGTCTTATCCTCTTGCTCTTCACATACTTGTAGAATGCCTTGGGGTTTTCCTTAATCCTGGCCGCCCAGGCCTTCTCATGGCCCCTTCTGGCTCTCCTAATTTCCTTCTTAAGCTCCCTCCCAGTAGCCTTATAATCCTCTGGATCTCTAAGATTACCTAGCTCTCTGAACATTTTGTAAGCTTTTGTTCTTGACTAGATTTATTACAGCCTTTGTACACCACGGTTCCTATACCTGCCATAACTTTCCCGTCTCATTGGAACGTACTGGAATTAGAGGAAGGTTTTTCACTCAGAGAGTGGTTATAGACAATAGACAATAGGTGCAGAAGTAGACCATTCGGCCCTTCGAGCCTGCACCACCATTCTGAGATCATGGCTGATCATCTACTATCAATACCCGGTTCCTGCCTTGTCCCCATATCTCTTGATTCCCCTATCCATAAGATACCTATCTAGCTCCTTCTTGAAAGCATCCAGAGAATTGACCTCCACTGCCTTCTGAGGCAGTGCATTCCAGACCCCCACAACTCTCTGGGAGAAGAAGTTTTTCCTTAACTCTGTCCTAAATGACCTACCCCTTATTCTCAAACCATGCCCTCTGGTACTGGACTCTCCCAGCATCTGGAACATATTTCGTGCCTCTATCTTGTCCAATCCCTTAATAATCTTATATGTTGCAATCAGATCCCCTCTCAATCTCCTTAATTCCAGCATGTACAAGCCCAGTCTCTCTAACCTCTCTGCGTAAGACAGTCCGGACATCCCAGGAATTAACCTTGTGAATCTACGCCACACTTCCTCTACAGCCAGGATGTCCTTCCTTAAGCCTGGAGACCAAAACTGTACACAATACTCCAGGTGTGGTCTCACCAGGGCTCTGTACAAATGCAAGAGGATTTCCTTGCTCTTGTACTCAATTCCCTTTGTAATAAAGGCCAACATTCCATTAGCCTTCTTCACTGCCTGCTGCACTTGCTCACTCACCTTCAGTGACTGATGAACAAGGACTCTGAGATCTCTTTGTATTACTCCCTTACCCAACTCTATACCATTCAGATAATAATCTGCCTTCCTGTTCTTACTCCCAAAGTGGATAACCTCACACTTATTCACATTTAATGTCATCTGCCAAGTATCTGGTTGGTGCGTGGAATGCATTGCCTGAGTCAGTGGTGGAGGTGGATACACTAGTGAAGTTTAAGAGACTACTAGACAGGTATATGGAGGAATTTAAGGTGGGGGGTTATAATGGGAGGCAGGGTTTGAGGGTCAGCACAACATTGTGGGCCAAAGGGCCTGTAATGTGCTGTACTATTCTATGTTCTATGTATGTATGCAGAACTCCACACAAATATCCCCTGAATATTTGCCACACTTCTTCCATACTTTTCCCTGAGAACATCTGTTTCCAATTTAAGCTTCCGATTTCCTGCCTGAAAGCCTCATACTCCAATTAAACCCATACTCTAATTAAATGCTTTTCCAACTTGTCTGTTCCCATCTCTCTCCAATGCTATTGTAAAGGAGATAGAATTATGATCACGGTCTCCAAAATGCTTTCCCACTGAGAGATCTGACACCTGGCCAGGTTCACTTCCCAATACCAAGTCATTTGTAAATTAGTAGATGTCATTGTCATTTGTAAATTAGTAGATGGTTAACAAGTTTGCAGATGACACCAAAACTGTTGGTATCATGGACAATGGAGAAGACTATTTAAGATTCCAACAGGACCCAGATGAATTGTAAATGTGGGCCAAGGAATGGTAGATGGAATTTAACTAAAACGTGAAGAATTGCATTTTAGTAAGTTAAACTAGGACCTAACACAGTGAATGATAGGGCTCTGGAGAATGTAGAATAGAGTGACCTCGAGACAGAAGTAGATAGCTCCCCAAAATTAGTGACTCAGGTACATGGGGCGGTGAAGGAGGAGCTTAGTACACTCACCTTCAATGGTCAGGACATTGATTACAGGAGTTGGGATATCATATTGTCATTGTACAAATTGTTGGTGAGAACACTCTTGGTATATTTTGCACAAATCTGGTCACACACCTATAGGAAGCATGCCATGAATCTGGAAAACGTGTTCGAAAAAACCATGAGGATGTTACTGATACAAGAGGGTTTGAATTATAAGGAGACATTGGAGACAGTGGGACTTTTATTCCTGAAGCAGAGGACTTAGGGGCAACTTTACAGATTTATAAAATCAATATACAACTCATTATACAAATTTATAAAATGGTTAAGAAAGTGTATGGTGTATTGGCCTTCATCAATCGTGGAAATGAATTTAGGAGCTGAGAGGTAATGTTGTAGCTATATAGGACCCTGGTCAGACCCCACTTGGAGTACTGTGCTCGGTTCTGGTCGCCTCACTACAGGAAGGACGTGGAAGCTATAGAAAGGGTGCAGAGGAGATTTACAAGGATGTTGCCTGTATTGGTGAGCATGCCTTATGAGAATAGGTTGAGTAAACTCGGCCTTTTCTCTTTACTTCAACAGAGGTTGAAGGGTGACCTGATAGTGGTGTATAAGATGATGAGAGGCATTGATCGTGTGGATAGTCAGAGGCTTTTTCCCAGGGCTGAAATGGTTGCCACAAGAGGACACAGGTTTAAGGTGCTGGGGAGTCGGTACAGAGGAGATGTCAGGGGTAAGTATTTTACTCAGAGAGTGGTGAGTGCGTGATGCACCATCAATAACTCACGCTGAGACGTAGGAAGCGAGGTATCAGCTTTTATTGACTGGAAGAATGAACACTACATCCTGGGGAATGAGGCAGAGCAACAGGCCACAGTCGCCTTTATACAGGGGTCTGTGGGAGGAGCCACAGGAGCAGCCAGTATATCTAGTTCACCACATTCACCCCCCCTTTGTTTTAAAAGAGTCCCCAAGTATATTTACAGGTTAAGTCCATCAGGTGGTCGAATCTTTCACTGCGATCTACATAGCTCCGGCTGCAATTGCACAGGTGCCGGAGGTGGTGATTGCACCGGAGACGGAGAGTGGGCTGGTTCTGTCCCAACTGGAGGTGTCAGGGATCCCTCGCGTGTGTGCGAGGCCCCCGGAATAGCCGCGTACGAGATGCCCGGTACATGAGCGTCGTGAGGAGTCTGGGTGTGGCACGGTGTGCGCGGTGTCACCTCGGGTACAGGGTTCATAGTTACCGTGGAGTGTACGGGGTAGTGGTCTGCTGCTCCGGCGGGCGCCAGGTCGCGGACAGAGACCGCGTCCTCCCGCCCATCAGGCAAGACCACGTAGGCATACTGGGGATTAGCATGCAGGAGGTGAACCCTCTCGACCAGCGGGGAGTATTTATTACTCCTCACATGTTTACGTAGCAGCACTGGCCCCGGGGACGTCAGCCAAACTGGTAGGGTGGTCCCAGTGACAGACTTCCTGGGAAAAGAGAATAGGCGTTCGTGAGGGGTGGCATTAGTGGACGTACACAACAGGGAGCGGATAGAGTGGAGTGCCTCAGGGAGGACCTCCTGCCATCGGGAGACCGGCAACCCTTTTGACTTAAGGGCTAAAAGTGTGGCCTTCCACACTGTGGCATTCTCCCTCTCCACCTGTCCATTCCCCCGGGGATTATAACTCGTGGTTCGACTAGTAGCAATGCCCCTAGCTAGCAGGAACCAGCACAACTCGTCACTCATAAAGGAGGACCCTCTAACACTGTGGATATAGCAGGGATATCCGAACAGAGTGAAGAGCTGGCGCAGGGCTTTTATGATAGACGTGGTAGTAGTGTCGGGGCAGGGAATGGCAAAGGGGAATCGCGAGTACTCGTCAATAATACTGAGAAAATAGACATTGCTGTCGGTGGAGGGAAGGGGGCCCTTAAAGTCAACACTCAGTCGCTCAAAAGGGCGGGTGGCCTTGACAAGCTGCGCAGTGTCAGGACGGTAGAAGTGCGGTTTGCACTCAGCGCAGATCTGGCAGTCCCTGGTCATCGTCCTGATGTCCTCCAGGGAGTACGGCAGGTTCCGGGCTTTAATGAAATGGTAAAATCGGGTGACCCCCGGATGGCAAAGATGTGCATGAAGGGCATATAGCTGGTCGAGCTGTGCGCTAGCACACGTTCCCCTGGATAGGGCATCAGAGGGTTCATTGAGTCTGCCAGGCCGGTACAGGATATCATAATTGTAGGTGGAGAGTTCTATTCTCCACCGCAAAATTTTATCATTTTTGATTTTGCCCCGCTGTTGGTTGCTGAACATGAACGCAACCGAGCGCTGGTCGGTCAGCAAGGTGAACCTTTTGCCGGCGAGATAGTGCCTCCAGTGCCTAATAGCTTCCACTATGGCCTGGGCTTCTTTCTCCACCGCGGAGTGCCGAAGTTCAGAGCCTTGAAGGGTATGAGAAAAAAATGCCACTGGTCTGCCTTCCTGATTGAGGGTAGCAGCCAGCGCGAAGTCAGAGGCGTCACTCTCTACTTGGAAGGGAATGGTCTCGTCCACCGCATGCAACGTTGCTTTGGCAATGTCCCCTTTAATGCAGCTGAAGGCCGTGCAGGCCTCGGCAGAGAGGGGAAAAGTGGTAGACTTGACCGGGGGCGGGCCTTGTCTGCGTAATGGGGACCCATTGGGTGTAATAGGAAAAAAAACCCAGGCACCGCCGGAGGGCCTTGAGAGTGGTGGGAAGAGGGAGTTCTAACAGGGGGCGCATACGGTCGGGATCAGGGCCAATGACCCCGTTCTCCACGACATACCCAAGGATAGCGAGTCGGGTGGTTCTGAACACACACTTGTCCCTGTTATAAGTAAGGTTCAAAGCTTCGGCCACTTGGAAAAATCGTTGTAGGTTGGCGTCGTGATCCGACCAGTCGTGACTACAGATGGTGATGTTATCTAGATAGGGAAATGTGGCCTTCAGTTTGTACTGGTCCACCATCCGGTCCATCTCCCTCTGGAAGACTGAGACACCATTTGTGACACCAAATGGGACGCGCAGGAAGTGATAGAGCCTGCCACCCGCCTCGAAGGCGGTGTAGGGGCGGTCCTCTAGGCGGATGGGGAGCTGGTGAGAAGCGGATTTCAGATTTATCGTCGAGTACACCTTGTACTGAGCTATCTGGTTGACCATATCCGCGATGCGGGGTAGGGGGTACGCGTCAAGCTGCGTGAACCTATTGATGGTCTGACTATAGTCCACAACCATCCTATTTTTCTGCCCAGTCCGAACAACAACCACCTGGGACCGCCAAGGGCTTGTGCTTGGCTCAATGATCCCCTCCCCGAGCAGCTGCTGCACCTCTGACTGAATGAAGGCCCTGTCCCCTGCGCTGTACCTCCTGCTTTTAGTCGCCACCGGTTTACAGTCGGGGGTCAGGTTGGCGAACAGCGATGGGGGAGGGATCTTGAGGGTGGAGAGGCTGCAAGTAGTGTCAGTAGCACAGCTATTGGCATGGTGCTGGGCGGGATGTGTGGTTCGGTGTGTATGTGCGTGTGGTAACGGAGTATATGGCGAAGTCCCACCAAACTGAGGATTCCTGACAGTGAGTGGTGGGAGGGGCCCGTCATATGCCATAGTCACACTTTCGAGATGGCTCTGGAAGTCGAGCCCCAACAGCACAGGGGCGCACAGTCGAGGCATGACCAGGAACTCAAAGTTCCGATATTCTGTGCCCTGCACCACCAATGTCGCTACACAACCCCCCCAGATGTCTGTGGAATGCGACCCAGAAGCCAAGGTGATCTTCTGACGTACCGGCCGTGTCACGAGTCCACAGCGTTGCACTGTGGCCGGGTCAAAAAAACTCTCAGTGCTGCCTGTGTCAAACAGGCAGCTAGTCCTGTGTCCCTGCACCAGGATGTCCATCATCGACCTTGCGAGCTGGTGCGGAGCGCTTTGGTCGAGGGTTACGGTGGCCAGAGTTGAATGGGGCGAGTTGGGGGGCAGGGCATGGTGACGCCGGCAAAGATGGTTGTTCACATCCGGGCATGCAAGATGGCGGCCCCCAGGTCTCAGACGTTGTGCTGCTCGACCCCGCGCGTGGTTTAGACTTACAGACCTTGGCGAAATGGCCCTTTTTCCTGCAGCTGGAGCAGGTCGCTTCGCGAGCTGGACAACTGTTTCTAGAATGTTTCTGAAGCCCACAAAAGTAACAAAGTTTACTGCCTGACGAAGTCGGGGAGTTCGTGATACTGCGACTGGCAGCAGCGTTGGCGAATTCGCTCGCAGGAACCGGGGAATTGCGTGGCTGGACCGCATCAGCGTAGAGCTGAGCAGCCTCCAGCGTATCAGCCGTCTCGATCGCTGAGCGTAAGGTCAGATCAGCTTTTTCCAGCAGCCGCTGGCGCACATACACTGACCTGATTCCGGTCACAAAGGCGTCTCGGACCAAGAGTTCCGCATGCTGTTCCGCTGTGAGTGTTTTGCAGTCACAAGTCCGCACGAGTGCCTGTAGAGCTCGGAGAAATTCAGCAGTCGACTTCGTAGGCCGCTGTTTTCGGGTGGCCAAGCGATGTCTTGCGTAGACGGCGTTCACTGGCCGCAGGTACTGTCTTTTGAGGGCGTCAAGCACCCCTTCGTAGGTCAAGAGGTACCTGATGAATGAATAAACTTTTGGGGCGACTCTCGAGAGGAGAAGTCTGTGCTTAACAGCGGGGTCAGTTGCACGAACCTGCTCCAAGTATGAGTGGAAGCATGCAAGCCAGAGTTCAAAGGCAAGAGCTGCTTCAGGGTCCTGGGGGTCCAACTCCAAACGTTCCAGGCGTAAAACGGTTTCCATGCTTTAACTTCCAGTCAATAAAATTGATGCACCATCAATAACTCACGCTGAGACGTAGGAAGCGAGGTATCGGCTTTTATTGACTGGAAGAATGAACAACACTACATCCTGGGGAATGAGGCTGAGCAACAGGCCACAGTCGCCTTTATACAGGGGTCTGTGGGAGGAGCCACAGGAGCAGTCAGTATATCTAGTTCACCACAGTGCGTGGAATGGGCTGCCGACAACGGTGGTGGAGGCGGATACGATAAGGTTTTTTAAGAGACTTTTGGATAGGTATGTGGAGCTTAGAAAAATAGAGGGCTATGGGTAAGCCTAGTAATTTCTAAGGTAGGGACATGTTCGGCAAAACTTTGAGGGCCAAAGGGCCTGTATTGTGCGTAGGTTTTCTACGTGTTTATGTTTCTATGAAGAGGGTGCAGAGAATCGATCTATCTATGCAGAGAGATCAGAAGAAGTTAGCATTAGGGATATTGCATTCACACCAAGCAATGTAGTCAACTATCCACTCACTGTACCTCTCAATAGTATCTGGAATTGAAAGTGTATCTCAGACAAGAAACACTCAAGCTTTTCATTAGCTGTTCAACATTAATACCCCAAAATCAAAAGTTATGATTTCAACAGTGGAATTCAATGGAAGAATTACAGAAAAATTAAATTCCAATGATGTTTTCATATCTGAAATAGTTTAGTTATTTGAAAGTAATTAAATATTCTGGGTAAGCTTGAATGTCATTGAAAATGATGAACATAGAAGGAGTTGTTAGGTTATCCACAACGCTGTCATACAAGTCTGTTGGATCATTTGAACTTTTTGAAGGGGGCACGACCATTCCATTTCGTCCTTGACAGTACATTCCAGTTAGTACTCGAGCGCGATACACGTACTTCATTCCATTCGCGTCAGGTTTTGAGTAAGTGTTGTGAGCAGAATACTTTGCATTTACGGCAAAATAGGTGCCATTCCCATACATTGTGGCTACAAAAGAAAGTTAAACATTGCTTAATTGAGCAATACTGTTTCCACCTAAAAACGGAAAGCATGTTAAACATTTTAAGGAACAAACCACAAACATTTGCTTCATTACATTACATCAATTACATTAATTGTAAAGGCTTTTTAAAAATATGATTTGAAAAATAGAAATTGGAAGATTTGGAGCAGAGGGGCGGGTTTTTAGTTTTCTGCAATGACTAAGTGGTTTGTGCTCATTGTGGTCCTATGCTGAGTGGAAACAAATCTTACTATTTTAAAATCAGGGTGATGTGCGTCAGATGAAAAGCATTTTGCATTTTATTCCTGCAATCTAGTTTACTAACCACTGTATTTTACAGCTTAAAGAAAGCAATTATCTATAATTCAGCTAAAATTGTTTTAAAAGTTAACAACTAAAAGATGGCAGAATTTTGCCGATTAAAATAATGACAAAATATTTAAAAACTGAAGAATAATACATTTCTGGTTAAATATAAACATCAGAACATATTTTGTTTTCCTTTTGACTATTTATTGACCAATACTCTCCATATTCCAATTTCCAGATTTGCAATTTGCCCTTTTGATTAAAATATTTCATTGCATACCATTCCTTCCAGCATAGCTCCGGTTGAATCCATGACGATTGATTAAACTGAGTGAATATGATCCTGTTCCATGGAATAAATTCCTCTCATTATTAGTTCCAGGTGGATTTTTGTTATCAAACTGTTGTTTTTTAATCATATAATTCTTCCAAAGAGATGGGTTTTGAAGTCTTTCAATCTGTTAACACAATTTCCTTGGTCAATTGTGCTTCTAGTTTCAACAAAAATAATCTCAAACAAGCTTACCTTCTTTTACAATAGGATGCTGTTCCTATCACATGAAATGCTGATTTCCAGTACCTGCTTTTCTTAGAAACTTTCCAAATTCTCTTCCAATCATTTATGTAGAAAGTATCTTAAGTATATATACTTTGCTTGACTGGTGGTTAGAATCTGTATTTAGGATTTAAGGTTTGTGCTAGGATAGTCTGAATGCTTATTGATGTTGATATATGAGGATTAACCAAATACTGCATCTATACCAGGGTGAAGCAGTACCAGAGCTGTGCTCCATCCACACTCTTGTATGAGTCAGAGCGCGAGAGCAACCTTGCCATACCACATCATCGGCCTCTAGAAAACCCGCTGTATTTTCTGGTCAAGAAATATCTCTGTTAGATCTCCATTTCTTTTCTGATCCTTCGGATTCTTTCAGGAGTCAGGAATGATGAGCATTCTTATTTATAAGATTTCAGTTTATTTTAGAGTACATACATACAAATACGATTGTACTAAACAAACTAAATAAAGAGCTGAGAATTGACGCTAAGAGGTGTATTAATAAGGAGACAAGGGAATGCCCAACTGTCCTGTTTATTATTTATTGTAATGCCTGCACTGTTTTTGTGCACATTATGCAGTCCAGTGTAGGTCTGTAGTCCAGTGTAGCTTTCTCTGTGTTGTTTTTTATTATTACGTAGTTCAGTCTAGTTTTTTGTACTATGTCATGTAACACCATGGTCCTGAAAATTGTTGTCTCATTTTTACTATGCACTGTACCAGCAGTTATGGTCGAAATGACAATGAAAGTTGACTTAACTTGACTTGAATAAAGAAGAAGCCAAGAGGCCAAGATGGTGCCTCCAAAAAATCCATCTCTTTTATAGAAAGAGAAATTTGTTAAGAGTATGAACTAGTTAATAGGCTACATAATTAAAACAATTACATAATGTGAATAATGTACTAAGTCAATGAAAATTGAGAAATGTGATAAACCATTAATTTTAGCTGCTATACTGTTTTCTGCCAAGTGGGGATGAACACCACATACAGTGAAAAGTACGAGTTTGTAAAAAAGTATGAATCTTGTAAAATGTTATTTAAAAAACAGTAATTTCCAACATCTCCAACCATGCCCTACTCCTTCAGTGTCATCAAGAGGTGGCACACAATCATTATCAGGAAATGTTGGAGATCGTCTGGGCGTGTGATGAGAGGAGAGGCCAACTCCATCATCAAGACAGAACAGCGTTGGACCCCTGAATGGTGGTGGAAATGCAAGAGACCAAAGACAACTGGGCTCTGTACTTTAGAGGCAGAAATGAGGATCTGAACCACACCTGGATTGTCAGGAGGTGTACCATCAGTTTGCATGTCGCTCAGGGTCTTGGACTATACATGTTTTTTCTTGTGCAACATTTTGTATTTTCTTTTCTCTCACTATTCTGAATGTATGTTATCCATCTTGGCCCCAGAGGAATGCTCTCTCATTTTGACTGTATCCATGTATGGTATGAATGATAATTAAACCTGATTTGATTTCATAATGTAGAGAACTGTAGCTAGTACATGTCCAACTAAAATAAATAGTCACTATATTGTAACAAAGTATGGGTATTACCAAAGATTTCACATAAATGAGACAAGAAAACAACAGGCATTATATGCTAATAATGAGTGAGGTCCTGATATGCACACACTCTGGATAAGTATGAACACTAGAAAAAATTAGGTAGTGAAGGGCAATTAGGGAACAGTATGTCTTTGTCCATGGTAGGTCATGTCTAAACAATCTTAAAAGTTTTTCGAAGTTACAAGGAAAATGGATGAAGGCAAGGCAGTGGATGTTGTCTGCATGGACTTTAAAAAGGTATTTAACAAGGTCCCACATGGGAAGTTAGTCAAAAAGGTTCAGTTGCTTGGCATTCAAGATGAGGTAGTATGTTGGATTAGACATTGGCTTTGTGGGAGAAGCCAGAGACAGGTAGAAGATGGTTACCTCTCTGACTGGAGGTCTGTGACTAGTGGAGTGCTGCAGGGATCGGTGCTGGGTCTATTGTTGTTTGTCATCTATATCAATGATCTGGATGATGGTGTGGTTAACTGGATCAGCAAATTTGCTGATGACACCAAGATTGTGGGTGTAGTGGACAGTGAGGAAAACAATCATGGCTTGTAGAGGGATCTGGATCAGCTGGGAAAATGGGTTGAAAAATGGAAGATGGAATTTAGGGCAGACAAGTGTAAGGTGTTGGACTTTGGTAGGACCAACCAAGGTAGGTCTTACACAGTGAACAGTATGACAAAGGGATCTGGGAATACAGGACTATAATTCATTGAAATTGGTGTCACAGGTAGTTAGGGTTGTCAAGAAAGCCTTTGGCAGATTAGCCTTCATTTATCAATGTACTGAGTAGAGATGAAAATGTTATGTTGAAGTTATTTGTGATGTTTAAGATGTTTGTGACCATTAGTGAAGGGAACCTTGCATTTGGAGGGAAAGTTGAGCGACGGTTGTGTTTATTCCAGAGACCAGCTGATTGAGCTAAGCAAACCGATGCTAGTGCCCAGAGTGTGGTGTGAAATCGCACAGGAACTTAGGAGGTTATGCCAAGGCTGCAGGGCTGGAGAGAAGGTTAAGGCTGAGGAGGAAATATAAACCTTCTATCCCCGTGATCATCATGAGAAATGTGAGGTCCTTGGGAAATAAGATGGTGGAACTTGATCCACTGATTAAGACCCAGATGGAATACTGGGAGTGCAGTGTTTTGTGCTTAACTGAGACCTGACTACACACACATTTTCCGGACCATTGTGCTACCACACCCGGCTTAAAGACTGTCCGAGTGGTCAGAGATGTTACACTGAGCAGTAGGAAGGCGAGAAGAGGGATTGCAGTGTGTGCGAATGAAAGGTGGTGTAATCACAGACATGTTACTATAAAGGAACATTTATGTAGACTGGACATCGAGCTCTTAGCAGTTGGGATACGACCATATTTGCCTCGGGAATTCTCAACTACCGCTTTAGTTGCAGTTTACATTCAATCTTCGACTGACGTAAGTGTAGCGTGCGTTGCTATTCTTTCGACCATTGCTGGAGTACAGACTCAATATCCCAATGCTGTTGTGGCTGTTACTGGGGATTTTAATTATGTTTCTCTCGTGGCAACAATACCAATGTTTTATCAATATGTCAGCTGCCCTACATAGGACAGTAGAATACTGGACCTTCTGTATACGAATGTGAAGGTCACAGACAGTGCCACCGCCCTTCTCAAGACAATATAACAGTGGACCTTCTGTATGTGAACATAAAGGACACAGACAGTGCCTCTGTCCTTCCCCCACTTGGCAGATCTGATCATAACCCGGTCCTGCTAACACCCAGGTACATGCCTCTTGTCCAGCGGCAGCCTGGGCCGACAAGGATTGTAAGGAGGTGGTCTCAGGATGTTAATGAGGCACTGCAGGAATGCTTTAAGAGGACGGACTGGGATATGTTATGTGAGCCACCCGGGGAGGATATCAACAAAATGACTGATTGTGTCACAGACTATATCAGATTCTGTGAGAACACCATTGTGCCAGCCAGGACTGTACACTGCTTCCCCAGCACCAAGCCCTGGATCACCAGTGACTGGAAAGAACTTTTGAATATGAAGAAGAAAGCCTTCGGGTCTGAATATAGACAAGTACTGAGGCAAGTACAGAGTGAACTGAGGGTAAGGCTGAGGGAGTGCAAAGAATCCTACAAGAGGAAGATGGAGTACAGGCTCCAACAGAATAGCATAAGGGACTTGTGGTCGGGCATGAAGCAGATCACTGGCTTCAAGGTTAAAGAAACGAAGATTGAGGGCTGCCTGGATAGGGCAAATGAATTGAAGCTGCTTTTCAACAGGTTCAGCATGGGACCTCCTGCTGTCCCCTCCCCCCACTTGCCCAAACCACACACCCTCCCTGACCTCAGCCTTCTCCCTCCACCCCTCCCTCCCCTCTGGTGAGTGCTTGTGTTCCAACTCCCCCCAACTTTGGAGTCTCCTGCCTCCATGGGGATGACTGACCTCCCCCACCTGACTGTGACTGCAGGTCAGGTTAAGAGACAGCTGGAGAGACTACATCAAGGCAAGGCTGCTGGACAGGACAGTATCAGCCCCAGGGTACTGAAGGCCTGTGCGAGCCAGCTGTCTGGTATTTTGCAACATCTTTACAATCTGAGTCTGAGTCAGGAAAAGATATGTTGCTATGGAAGACTTACTGCTTGGTTCCTGCACACAAGAAGGTGAATTCATCTGGACTTACTGACTACAGACCAATTGCCCTCATATTTCATGTAATCAAGGTACTGAAGCACCAAATTTCTTGGTGTTCACCTGACGGAGAATCTCACCTGGTCCCTCAACACCAGCTCCATAGCAAAGAAATCCCAGCAGCGTCTCTACTTTCTGCGAAGTCTAAGGGAAGTCCATCTCCCACCCCCCATCGTCATCACATTCTACAGGAGTTGTATTGAGAGCATCCTGAGCAGCTGCATCACTGCCTGGTTCGGAAATTGCACCATCTCGGATCGCAAGACCCTGCAATGTGTGAGGTCAGCTGAGAAGATCATCGGGGTCTCTTTTCCCACCATCACGGACATTTACACTACATGCTGCATCCGCAAAGAAAACAGTATAATGAAGAACTCCATGCACCCCTCATACAATCTCTTCTCCCTCCTGCCGTCTGGGAAAAGGCTCCGAAGCACTCAGGCTCTCACAACCAGACTATGTAACAGTTTCTTCCCCAAAGCTATCAGACTCCTCAATATCCACAGCCTGGACTGACACCTTGCCCTATTGTCCTGTTTATTATTTATTGTAATTCCTGCACTGTTTTTGTGCACTTTACGCAGTCCTGTGTAGGTCTGTAGTCTTTCTCTGTGTTATTTTTTTACGTAGTTCAGTCTAGTTTTTGTACTGTGTCATGTAACACCATGGTCCTGAAAAACATTGTCTCATTTTTACTATGTACTGTACCAGCAGTTATGGTGGAAATGACAATAAAAGTGACGACTTGACTTGACTTGAAGAGGCTGGTCCTGACTGACCATAGACCGCAGGTGAGATCTTCATTGGACCCTGTACAGTTTGCCTACCAACCTCATGTGGGAGAGGATGATCCCATCATCTACCTGTTGCAGAGAGCTCACTCCCACCTGGATGATGCTGGTAGCATTGTGAGAATCACTTTTTTGATTTCTATTGTGTCTTCAGTACAATCCAGCCACTTCTTCTGAGCAAGAAGTGAAACTGCAAAGGATGGGTGTAGACAAATCCACCATCTCCTGGATTATTGACTGACAGATAGACCAAAGTTTGTACGGTGTGTTAGTTCTCTGTCTGAGATGGTGGTGAGTGTCACTGGAGCACCACCAGGGACTGTCCTGTCTCCGTTTCTGTTCACACTTTACACCTCAGACTTGCAGTACAACTCTGAGTCTTGTCACTTGCCGAAGTTATCTGATGACTCTGTGGTGGTTGGGTGTATCAGAGATGAGCAGGAGTCGGAGTACAGAAGACTGGTGGACAGGTTTGTGGAGTGGTGTGGGATGAATCACCTGCTCCTGAATGTGGCCAAAACCAGGGAGATGGTGATTGACTTTAGGAGGACGAGGACTGTAACGAGTCCTGTATCTATTCTGGGAGAATACAAAAACTTGGGTGTTCACCTCGACAATAGACTTGATTGGAAAACTGGAAAGCCAACACCAAGGTTGTTTACAAGAAGGAGATGAGCAGACTCTATTTTCTAAGGAAGCTGAGATCCTTCAATATGTGCAGCAGGATGTTGGAGATCAGAAAGTTGTAAATAAGGTTGAAAGAGTACAAAATTATGAGGGGTATAGATAGGTTAAATGCAAGCAGACTTTTTCCACTGATGTTGGGTGGAGCTACAATCAGAGGTCATAGGTTAAGGGTAAAAGGTGAACAGTTTAAGGGGAAAATGAGAGGAAACTTCTTCTCTCAGAGGGTTGTGAGAGTGTGGTATAAGTTGCCAGCACAAGTGGTGCATGTGAGCTCAATTTCACTGTTCAAACAAAGTGTGGATAGGTACATGGATGGTAGGGGTATGGTGGGCTGGTGGAAGGTCAATGGGAGTAGGCTGATTAAATTGTTTTGGGGAGTTGAAGGGCCTGTTTCTGTGCTGTGCCTTTCTATGACTCTATTGGGACAGGCACCACAAATCAAAGAAACCCAATGAAGCCCGTAAATAAAGGATCATCAAACACCCATTCTGCAGGAAAAAAAATTGTGCAAACAATAGAAGTAATGAAATAATCCCCAGAACTGAAGTTCACTAAAGTGAGTCCACAGCCATGAATCCAGTCACAGCCGACCTAGGAGCCCGTTAGTTTCAGGCCACAGCCTCAGCTCAGCAGAGATGAGTAAACCTTGTGGAGTAGTGTGCGGAATACAAACTCATCCCTCACCCTCCAGCCCCAATACACTGACCTCTTCAATCTGGTCTGGTGCTTAAATCAGGCAAACCTTGGGTTGTTTCTCATTCTCAGACCCAAGCCCTACCGCTTTAATACACTGAAAACATTAGTTATGTTTATCCAAATCTCTCCTTGTTAAGTTACAAAGTTATGAAGTACAAATTGGCTGATGATAATTCATTTGACGTACCTTTACAATCTGAAACTGCACAACAGTTGCTTTAAATGATTGTGCTACATCCTGATATTCTTTGGAATTCTGTTGCAGCTCCACAGATTTATTTTGTAAATTCTGCATGCCATCCCAATGTTTTGGTAGGCTATCAATTTGCATTCCTGTAGATATATCAAGTAAATCATAATTATTTGTTAAAGTTAATGTACTATCAACGTACATATATGTTACTGTACAGTTGAGATTCATTTCCTTGCAGACTTACTCAATAAATCTGTAAAATAATAATCATAACACAATGAATGACTGTCCAACTAGGGTGTACAACCAGAGTGTGGAAGAAGAGAAAATGCAAATACAAAAAAAAGATGACATAATAATAAACAACACAATACACAATAAATATTGAGAACATGAGATGAAGAGTTCAATGTGATGAAAGTGAGTCCAATGGTTGTGGGAACATTTCAAGGAAGTTGCGAGAAGTTATCCTTTTTGGTTCAAGAGCCTGAGGTTCATTTTCTTGTAGGCATTTACAGGAATAGAATGAAATTTTATAAAAACTAACTGAAAAAGTGTGCAAAAAAGATAAATAGAGCAAATAAAAAATAATACAGAAAGCACAAGTTGTTTAAAAGACAGTTTGTTGGTCACAGCATCAGTTCAGAGTAATGCTTAATGAAGTTATTCACAATGGTTCAGGACCCTGATTGATGCAGGGTAATAAATGTTCCTGAACTGTGTGGTGTGGGATCTAAGGCTTCTGTATACCTATATTGGCCGATGGTGGTAGTGAGAAGAGGTTGTTAGTCAAATGTAGGTTTTCGATGATCTGTGATAAACATTGTAGACCAAAGGTAATTTCCACTTTTTTCACTTTCCATTTGTGCGGCAGCAGTACAGTACAATACATAATAAAAACTAAATTACTGGAAAAAGTGTAAGTTAAATAGGTAGTGCAAAAAGAGGGGAAAAAATAGTGAGGTTGTGTTCATGGGTTAAATGTCCATTCAGAAAGCAGATAGCAGAGAGGAAGCTGTTCCTGAATCATTGAGCGTGTGCCTTCAGGCTTCTGTACCTCCTCCCTGATGGTCGCAGCAAGAAAAGGGCATGTCCTGGGTGATGGGGGTCCTTAATGATGGATGTTGCCTTTTTGAGTCATTTTTCCTTAAAGAACTCATCAGGTATAACAATCTGCACAAAATATTTCACAATTCAGGAACTGTCACTGAAAGTTACCCCGTATGAGTATTGCTAAATATGCCATAATTATGGTAGAATGTTGTATTCTACATCTGAAGTTAATTCCATTGAAATAAATGGAACAACACCCGGAGACACAGGAAATATACGGACATGACTAATGCATGATTTCTTGCAGAAGATCCAGAACAGCTGGAAAGATGGCAGCTGGGATTTAATCTGGACAACTGTGTCGCATTTCGCAGGGCAAACCGATGAACGGTGAGAGGAATGAGGAGGGTGGTAGGAAAAATGGATCTGGGAATATAGAAACTGCATCACAGGTAGGTAGGGTTGGAAAGAGAGCTTTGGGCATATTGGCCTTCATAAATCAGAGTATTAGACCATAAAACATTGGAGCAGAATTAGACCATCTGGAAAATCGAGTCTGCTCCAACATTGAATCAATGGCTGATCCTGTTTTCCCCTCCTTAGCCCCACTTTCTGACTTCCTCCTCATAACCTTTGATGCCATGGCCAATCAAAAACCTATCAGGTACATCCAATGACCTGGCCTCCACAGCTGGCTGTGGTAATAAATGTCACAAATTCACCGCCCTCTGCCTAAAGAATTTTCTCTGCATCTCTGTTTTAAATGGATGCCGCTCTACCCTGAAGCAGTGCCCTCTTGTCCTAGACTTCACCACCATGGGAAACATCCTTTCCACATCTACTATGTCTAGGCCTTTCAACATTTGAAAGGTTTCAATGAGATCCCCCCTCACCCTTCTAAATTCCAGTGAGTACAAACCCAGAGCCATCAAATATTTTTTGTTTGATAATCCTTTTATTCCCCAAATCATTCTTATGAACCTACTCTGGACACTCTTCAATGCCAGCACATCTTTTCTAAGATAAGGAGCCCAAAATTGTTCACAATACTCAAGGTGAGGCCTCACCAGCATCACATCCCTGCTCTTGTATTCTAGACCTCTTGAAATGAATGCTAACATTGCATTTGCCTTCCTCACCACTGACTCGACCTGCAAATTTACCTTTAGGGTGTTCAGCAAAAGGACTCCCAAGTCCCTTTGTATCTCTGGATTTTCTCCCTGCTTAGAAAATATTCTGCACATTTATTTCTTCTACCAAAGTACATGACCATGCATTTTCCAATACTGTATTTCATTTCCCACTTTCCTGCCTATTCTCCAAATCTAAGTCCTTCTGCAACCTTCCTGTTTCCTGAACTCTACATGCCCCTCCACCAATCTTTGTATCATCTGCAAAGCTGGCATCAAAGCCATCTGTTCCATCACTAAATCATTGATATAGAGCAGAAAAAGAAGTGGTCCCAACATCGATCCCTGCGGAACAACACCGGTCACTGGCAGCCAACTAGAAAAAGATCCTTCTATTCCCACTTGCTGCCTCCTACCAATCAGCCAATTCTCCAACTATGCTAGTGACTTTCCAGTAATAGTATGGGCTCTTAACTTGGTAAGCAGTCTCATGTGTGGCACCTTATCAAAAGCCTTCTGAAAGTCCAAATATACATCTACTTTATCCCCTTTATCTATCCTACTTGTAATCTCCTCAAGGAATTCCAACAGGTTTGTCAGGCAGATTTTCCCTTGCTGACTTTGTCCTATCTTGTCCTGTGTCACCAAGTACTCCATAACCTCATCCATAACAATTGACTCCAACATCTTCCCAAACACTGAGGTCAGGCTATCTGGTCTTTAAATTACTATATACTGCCTCCCTCCTTTCTTAAAGAACAATTTTCCAGTCCTCTGGAATCATGCTAGAGTCCAGTGATTCTTGAAAGATTACTAATGCCTCCACAATCTCTACTGCAACCTCTTTCAGCACCCTAGGGTGCCGTTCATCTGGTCTGGGTGACTTGTGTACCCTTAAGGTCTTTCAGCATGTTGAGCACCTTCTCCCTTCCCCCTCCACTCACTTTCTTCCTTCGCACCCTTCAATACCTGGCACACTGCTTGTGTCTCCACAGTGAAGACTGATGCAAGATACTTATTTAGTTCATCTGCCATCTCCTTGGCCTCCATTAATATTTCTTCAGCTGATTTTTTTTTTTAGCATTGGGTACAGAAGTTGGGATGTTATGTTGAAGTTGCATAAGACATTGGTGAGGCCAAATTTGGAGTACTGTGTGCGGTTTTGATCACCTACCAATAGGAAAGATGTAAACAAGGTTGAAAGAATACAGAGAAAAAATATAAGGATGTTTCTGGGTATGGAGGAAAGATTGAATACGTTAGGACTATATTCCTTAAAGTGTAGAAGACTGAGAGGAGATTTGAAAGAGGTCAACAAAATTATGAGAGGTATAAATAGGGTGAATGCAAGCAGGCTTTTTCTACTGAGGTTGGGTAGGACTATAATCAGAGGTCGTAGGTTAAGGGTGAAAGGTGAAGTTTAAGGGGAACATGAGGAGAAACTTCTTCAGTCAGAGGGTTGTGACTGTGTGGAATGAGCTACCAGCACAAGTGGTGCGTGCAAGCTCAATTTTTCAATGTTTAAGAGAAGTTTGGATAGGTACATGGATGGTAGGGGTTCGTGTCAAGTTTGTCACCTGTGTGCCTTCTTGTATGACGTGGGTGATCATGGTCTTTCCATAATAATTGTTCTTGTCAATTTTTTCCCTACAGAAGTGGTTTGCCATTGCCTTCTTCAGGGCAGTGTCTTTACAAGATGAATGACCCCAGCCATTTTCAATGTTCTTCAGAGATTGCCTGGCATCTGTGGTTGCATAACTAGGACTTGATATGCATCAGGGGCTCTACGACCATCCACCACCTGCTCACATGGGTTCACATGACCCTGATTGGGGGGAGGGGAGCTAAGCAGGTGCTACACCTTGCCTAAGGGTGACTTGCAGGGTGGTGGAGAGAAGGAGAGTCTTACACCTTCTTTGGTAGAGACATATCTCCTCCCTGTCACATGATGAGGAGGATAGATAGGGTAAATGCTGGCAGACTTTTAACACAGGTTTGTTGAGGCTGGGATAGAGGTAATAGGTTAAGGGTGAAAGTTGAAATATTTAAGGGAAACCTCTTCACTCAAAGATAATGTGAGTGTGGAATAAGCTGCTAGTGGAAGTGGTAGATGTAGATTTTATACCAACAGTTAAGAATACGATATGAAACGCTGTCATAGGAAAGCAACGTTCTGATTGATCTTTCATCGATTCTGTTATAGTTACTGTTCTACAGATTTGCCGAGTATGCCCGCAGGAATAAAAGAACCTCAGGGTGGTATGTGATGACATATGTATTCTGATAATGAAAGTTACTTTGAACTTTGGATAAGTACATGGATGGGAGGAGTATGGACGGCTCTGGTCCAGGTATAGGATGATGGGATTTGGCAGAGTAACAATTTGTCACAAATTGTCTCATTCTCAGCTGGGCACGTTATGACTCTATGAATGAAAAGAAGGGTACAAATTAAATACAATGAACAATTTACCTTCAGTTTTCGAAATCCTTTTCAAATTCATCTCACGTCCATTGACCCTTGCAGTATTTTTGTTCAAATCCACAGCACATTGCTGGCCGTGAAATATGAAAGTAATTTTAACCTTTTGTTCAGTGAACGCCTTTTCCAGTATCAGGTTTGTAGTACTGTCAAATGCTGTGAATTGACTGCCAACTTGAAACTGCCATTCAACCAAATTTTTGACAAGTTCCTCATCTCTTTTTTCAGATTCTTCTTTTCTGATGTCATCAATCATTTCCTGAATTTTTGTAAAGGCATTCAGAACATCCTTTGTGATACCACAGATTTTTATCTGAGCTCCAGACTGGTTACGTTGTAGTTCCAAAGAGATTTGAAGACTTTTCTGAAGATGATGTAATTTTTCACATTCATTTTTAGAGAATTTAAATAAAAAATCATTAACAATAACTTCTTCACTCTGCTCTTTTGAAACCTTACTTTTTATGAAGGTTATAGTATTTTCAATAGTTTGTACATTGTCTCCACAAATCTCAAAATGAGTTGTCTCTATCCCATCTTTGAATTCGATATTTTCTTCAATGAAGGAGGCTGCATTTTCTTTCTTCGGTTCCCCAAAAAACACTGATGTAATTGCATCTAATATTAGCAGGAAAAAAATTCACAAAATTACATAAAAGCATTGTATGCAGAAACACAGAACAGAAACGGGATGCATGGTGTAACTTGCCACATCAACATACGTTCCACCTGATCCTCCTCTCTCTTTTTGTATTTAAATTTATAAACTTTGTCTACTACTCCCTTTCCTTAAATGTGCTGTTTGCTTCAACATTTGGTAGCTATTTTCACTCTAGTCTCACCCTAACCATGGACTTTTTACTCTCCTCAAATCCGGTAGGTGCTACAAGAGCCTCCACTGCCGCACCAGCAGGCACAGGAAGAGCTTCCTCCCTGAGGCTGTGACCCAGCTGAACCTCACATCACAGCACTAAGCAGTATTGCATCCATATTGTACTGTCTCAGTACATTTATACTTGTTTGCTGTAGCACTTACTTCTCTTTCCCAGTTATTTTGTAAATAATACTATTCTTTTTCACTTCTGGTTAGATGCTAACTGCATTTCATTGGCTTTGTATCTGTACTCGACACAATGACAATAAAGTTGAATCTAATCTAATCTAATCCTCACCAATATTTGCATGAAAATCATTGTAACATCTACACTAATCATGGACAAAATCCCCCCATGTTCACTCCATCAAAACACTTGGTAATTTTAATAAAGGAGTCTGTTAGTCTGCTATGGTCATCAACTGTTTCCAGTGCTCCCGGTGTGGCCTCCTGTATATCAGTGAAATCTGACGTTGGTTGCCAGACAGCCTCGCTGAGCACCTACACTCCGTCTGCAAAAAAAGCACACGATTTCCTAGTGGTCACCCAATTTAATTCCACTTCCCATTCCCATATGTCAAGTCCATGGCCTTCTCTGCTGCTGCCATGAGGCCACACTCAGTTTGGAGGAGCAACGCTTTATATTCCGCCTGAGTAGCCTCCAACCTGATGGCATGAATATCAATTTGTCAAATTTCTGGTAACGCACCCTCCCCTTCACCATTTCCATTTCTCTCTCTGATCTTATCTCCTTACCTGCCCACCACCTCCCTATGGTGCTCCTCCCCCTTCCCTTTCTTCCATGGCCTTCTGTCCTCTCCTATCAGATCCCTTCTCCAGCCCTTACCTCTTTCAGCGAATGACTTCCTAGGTCTTTACTTCACCCCTCCTCCCCTTCTTACTCTGACTTCTCATCTTTTTTTCTCCAGCCCTGATGAAGGGTCTTGGCCTGAAACGTCAAATGTAAACTCTAAACAGTAATTATCACAATACTTTTAGGAAATGTCACAAGCCATCTTCTTGGCTTTGAAGAAATGCCCATTACACCCACTATTTGCTTTCCCTCGTGAGACCAGACATAAAATTTTTATTTTCCTTAATCCCTGAATCTACATTTCCTGACCTTGGGCACTAGCCATTGTAGCAGCACCTTATCAAAGGGTTCTAAAAATTTATATCTACAATGTAACTATTGTTAATGCCTTGTTTAACCTTTTAAGCAAGATTTTACTTTTGAACTCTACATTGAGAATTCTTGTTTCAAAAGTTTTGTCCATTAACCTCTCTTAACGGGAATCCATTATTTTACTTACATTTAACATTAAACTGACTGGTCCACTATTCTCTATTCCTTAAATACAGAATATACATTAGATTTCACTATGCCTCTGACAATGTCTTGTATATAGTACATCATTGACCTGAACTGAACTAAACTGAATATTCCTGGACTTCGATGACTTTGTGGTTGATGATTTACATTGTGTTTTTCACCAGTTTTTTTGCCGTTTGAGTGATTTGTCCTCCCCCCACCCCCGCATGTTGGGTGTTTGATGTTTTTCTTTGACTGGGTTTACTTTATTTCATGGCTGTCTGGGGGAAGGCTAATCTCAGCGTTGTCTACTACATACATACTTTGATGATAAATGTACTCTGAATCTTGAACCTTTGAAGGTCTTTTGTATCTAAACATGCATGATGCAAACCTGTTTTATTTTCTTTGAGTTTTAGTTTATGTAATAAATCCTACTTTTCTATTTTAAAAGCATTTATCCTATTACTCATTCCAGAACAAAATATATTCTTCCTTTTAAAATATCTGATACTTACTTGTAATCTTTTTCATCATAGATTCATTAACTGGAATATTAGATCCTTCACGCATTTTCATCCTTTTGTGGAATTCACTTAACATTTGAGGTTGAAAAATTACGATGCGAATCTTCCGTAAAGAAGCCGAAGGTTTCTTCTGTATAAATTCCACAACTGAATCAATCATTGCATCAGCAACTTGGGAAGGGTTGACATTTCCTTGTCCTAGTGATTGGCATATAAACATTTTAAATTTACACATGTGATTTAACTTTCTAGCCACAATTAACACGAAGTGCCAGGCAGAAACACAGAAACTTAGGAGAACAGGCCATTTGTCCTTTCAACTTTGGAGAACCCCTCTACTGAGGTGTTGTGGGTGGAACTGAGGAATAAGAAATGCCTGATCACGTTAATGGGGCTATACTGGAAACCAACCAACAGTCCAGGGATTTAGAGGAACAAATTTGTAGAGAGACCTCAGGTTGTTATAGTAGGTGATTTTAACTTTCAACACATTGACTGGGACTCCCTTATTTTAAACAGACTAAATGGGAAAGAGTTTGTCAAACGTGTTCAAGAAAGTTTCCTTAATAAGTACATTTGTACATAAAAGTCTCAACAACAGAGTGTGTGATACTTGATCTGCTATTAGGGAACGAGATAGGACAGAAGTTTGTGTAGGGGAGCACTTTGCGTCTAATGAAGACAATGGCATTAGTTTCAAAGTAAATATAGAAAAAGATAGGTCTGGTCCATGGGTTGAGATTTCTAAATTGGATAAAGGCCAATAATGATAGCGTCATGAAGGATCTGCGAAGTGTGGATTGGGACAGGCTGTTTTCAGGCAAAGGTGTACTTGGTAGGTGGGAGGCCTTCAAAAGTGGAATTTTGAGAGTACAAAACTTGTATGTGCCTGTCAGAATAAAAGGTAAAGATAACGGCTTCAGGAAACCTTGGTTTTCAAGAGATAATGAGGCCATGATTAACAGAGGAATAGGCAGGTTAGTTTCTCTGTTCATCTGATTATGGCAACCCATTTCTTGGTTTCCTGGCAAATCATTTGATTGGCAGCAAAGAATCTGACTCTAATTTTTTAAAATTCAAACCTCATCAGTTCATGGCCAATGAAATCAGCACATTTCACATTACATTCACACATAATAATCTGAAGCAGTTACTTTTTCTGCATTATTTTTCTTCTATGTTTCTTTTATTTTCTATTTTAACCATTTTCTTACATTATTAAATATTTCAAATGTAAGGATGATGAGAGTTAAGATTAAACCCCATCTATACCATTCATAATTTGTATTCCTTTATCAAATCTCCTCTCAATCTTCTATGTTCCAAAGAATAAAACCCTAATCTATTCAACCTTTCCCTATAACTCAGGTTCTCAATTCCCAGTAATGTCCTTATAAATTTTCTGTTATCTTTCCTGGAGAAAGATGACCAAAACAGCACACAACACTCCAGATTTGGACATCTGGAACATAAATTGCCATCTCCTGCACTCAATACTTTATGAAGGTCAATGTGCGAAAAGTTTACTTTACAACCCTCTTTACCTCTAAGGCCACTTACAGGAAATTATGGATCTGTATTCCCAGATCTTTGCCCTACCGCTTACCATGCAAGTCTTACCCTGGTTTGTTTTCCCAAAATGCAGCAACTCACACTTGTCTGCATTAAATTCAATATGCCATTTTCAGCCCATTTTTCACACTGCAAGTTTTGATAGCCTTTCTCACTATCCCATGCCTCCAATCTTGGTGTCATCCACAATTTTGCAGATCCAGTTTACATTATCACCCAGATTGTTAATGTAGATGACAAGAAACAGACACAGCACTGATCCCTGTGCATACTACTAGGCAAAGGCCTCCAGTCAGAGAGATAACTATCTACTACCACTCTTTGCTTTTCTCCTCATGAAGCCATTGTCGAATCTTATTTACTACCTCTTGAATACCAAGTGACTGAACCTGCTTTACTCATCTCCCATGTGGGAGCATGTAAAAGGACTTGTAGACAGCATCAACTTTAGAAACATAGAAAACATAAGCACAATACAGGCCCTTCAGCCCACAAAGCTGTGCTGAACATGTCCCTACCTTAGAACTGCCTAGGCTTTATCCATAGCCCTCTATTTTTCTAAGTTCCATGCAGCCATCCAGGGGTCTCTTAAAACACCCTGTCATTTCTGCCTCTACCGCCGGCAGCCCATTCCACGCACTCACCACTCTCTGCGTAAAAAATTTGTCCCTGACATCTCCGCTGTACCTACTTCCAAGCACCTTAAATTTATGCCCTCTTGTGCTAGCCAATTCAGCCCTGGGGAAAAGCTTCTAACGATCCACACCATCATTGCCTGTCAGTATCTTGTACGGCTCTATCAAATCACCTCTCATCCTCCGTCGCTCCAAGGAAAAAAGGCCAAATTCATAACCTATTCTCATAAGGCATGCTCCCCAGTCCATACAACATCCTTGTAAATCTCCTCTGCACCCTTTCTATGGCTTCCACATCCTTCCTGTAGTGAAGCAACCAGAACTGAGCACAGTACTCCAAGTGGGATCTGACCAGGGTTCTATATAGCTGCAATATTACCTCTCAGAACTTTCCTGGTAACTTCCTTGAAAAACTGTAAGATAAATTAGACACAATTCACAATGCACAAAACTGTGTTGACTATCCCCAGTCCCAGTCTATCCAAATACTTATATATCCGGTCTCTTCGAATATCTTCCAATAAATTTCACACTGCTGGTGTCAGATTCACCGGCCTATAATTTCCGGCCTTAGAACAGTGGAAGAACATTTGCTGTCCTCCAATTTTCCAACACATCACCCATACCTATGGAAGTTTTAAATTCCTTTGTTAGGGCCCCTGCAATTTCTGCACAAGGTCTGAGGGAACACCTTATCAGCGTCTGGGGTTTTATCCACCCTGATTTTCCTCAAGACAATAAGCACCTCCTCTTCTGAAATCCATATACAGTCCATGAGCTCATTGCTGTTTCGCCTCACTTCTATAAACCCTGGGCCCATCTGAGTAAATACAGATGCAAACAATCTTTTTAAGATCTTCCCTATTTCATTAGCTACAAGCATAGATGACTATGCTGATCTTGAAGAGCATCAATTTTGTTCCTTGCTATCCTTTTGTTTTTAATATAACTGAAGAAACCCTCGGAATTCTCCTTCACCTTGTTTACTAGAGCAACTCCATGCTTTCTTTAGGCCCTGATGTCCTTCTTAAGTGTTTGTTTGCATTTTCTATTCTCAAGTACCTCATTTCATCCTTACTGCCTATATCTACTGTGCATCTCCTCTCTTTATTAACAGCATCTCTCGAAAAAATGCATTGTATTTTTGTATAACAACACAGTCCGAAGATGTGCTGGGACAGCCCTCAAGTGGCACCACACTTCCAACACCAACATAGTGAGCCCACAGCTATTAATCCTAACCTGTAGGTCCTTGACAGCTTGGGAGGAAATGGAGACCCCAGAAGAAGCCCATGTGATCACAGGGAGAAGAAAGGAAAGGAATGGTAAACTAAGGGAATCTCAGGTAAGAGAGCTGTTCAATTTAGTCAGGAAGGAAAAGCATGCACATGTAAGTTTCAGGATAGAATCCTGAACATTTGAAAAACCATGGCCTAATTAGCTATTGTATACGTGGCTTTGTGTGGGGCAAGTCATGTCTGATGAAAGTGATTGATGAAGAGCTCTGGATATTGGAGATTAGTAAGGTATTTGACAAGATCCCTCATGGTAGGCTCATTCAGGAGATCAAAATGCATGGGATCCATAATGATCTGTCCACTTGGATTCAAAATTGACATGGTGTAGGCTACTTTCTAAATGGGAAGTAAATTCAGTAGGATTCCTCATGTAGGATTTTCCCTAAAGGTTAATTTGCAAGTTAAGTTGGTAGTAAGGAAAGCAAATGCAATGTTAGCATTCATTTCTAGAGAACTGGAATATTGTAGTTATATTTAGAGATACAGTGCAGAAGAGGCCCTTCCAGCTCAATGAGGCAAACTGCTCACCAACCCACTATTTAACACTACCCTAATCATAGGACAATTTACAATGACCAATTAACCTAGCAACCGGTACGTTTTTAGACTGTGCGAGGAAACTGGAGCATTCGTAGGATATCCACGTGTTTCATGGGGAGAACTCCTTACAGACAATGCCGGAATTGAACTCCAAACTCTGCATTGCCCCAGACTGTAACAGCTTCGCGCTAACCGCTACACTACTGTGTCACCCTTTTTAAAAGCAAGCATGCAGTGCTGAGGCTTTACAAGGCATTTGCCAGAACACATCTGGAGTATTTCAAACAGTTTTGGACATCATATCTAAGAAAGGATATGCAGGGTGGTGAATCTGTGAAATTCATTTCCACAGACAGCTGTGGAGGTTAAGTCATTGGGTACATTTAAAGCAGAGATTCATAGGTTCTTGATTAGTAAGGGTGATAAAAGTTATGACAAGGAAGAAGAATGGGCCTGAGGGGGATAATAAATCAGCCAGGATCTAATGGTGGAGCAAACCCAAAGAGACAAGTGGCACTAATTCTCCTCCCATGTCCTATTGTCTTATAGAAAACAGAGGACAGGGGTCAACAAGACTTATTCTGGTTTGAAGTCTGTAACTAGAGGTGTCCTGCAGGGATCTGTTGGCTAGAAAGAATTAACATCTGTGAATTAGCTAACAGGAATAAACTAAGGGCAAGAGAAGCTGACAAAACAAATGTTTTTCTTCCTGCCATGTGGTCAAAGGAATGAAAGCTGCCATTTTGTGAGACTGTTCTTGCAGCCACCATTTTGTAATCTGTTTAGGGATGGCTCAACAAGAGCCAAACCTGAAACCATTTATTACATTATGTAAAAATAGCAAGCTTGTAGAAAGAATGCCCTGCGATCTGAAATAGCCTGAGCCCAGTGTTTGATGGGCCTGACTAAACAGGATTGAACCAGTCTGAAGCAAGTTACCTGTGGCACAAGTCTACCGCTTGTAGCCCCGAGTCAGATCCAACGAGAAGCTCACACAGGTCAGTCAGATGAGCCCAAGCCAACAAAGTCAACATGTAACAAATTGATCTGATCAGGACAAGGACAAGAATGGGCCACTTTGGGAGTATGGGCAGTATGAAACCAACCATTGCAGAAGTGGATGGTCCCACTGTGGAAACGTAGAGATTACATCAGGATCAAGATTCTATCTTGACATCCTCTTCAGATTTTGGTAATCGCAACATTACAGCATCTCTTACACAAATTATGAAATTAAGTTCACCAACTGCAGCATGCATTGTGGAAGTAAGCACTAGGGTATGCACTCTAATCTAAACTTAAGTATCTAAAACTACAATTGCTGCCTGTTTAATCTCAAACTGATTTTCAGACCAACTGCCTTCCCATTATCATAATCCACTAATGACATTCCCATACCTTACTGCATAATTCTTCTTATCCTCTCTCCTCCTCTTTGGCTGTCCATCGATTTTTGATGATGACTGAGGCCTGGGCAAGGTTGTATGGAAGACCTGCAGTTGCCCATGCTATGTCTCCCCTCTCCACGCCACTAATGTTGTCCAAGGGAAGGGAATTAGGACCTGTACAGCTTGGCACCGGTGTCATCGCAGAGCAGTGTGTGGTTAAGTGCCTTGCTCAAGGACACAACACGCTGCCTCAGCTAAGGCTCGAACTAGCGACCTTCAGATCATAGACCGATGCCTTATCCACTTGGCCATACGCCAATTCTTCTTATATACAGTAGTTGAACAACTTATATATGTAGATAGCTCCTGTCTTGGTCTGGATATTAATATGTTGGCTCTTCTCAGTGTATAAAGAAACTCCAAAAGGAGTGGGGAATAAAAAGCGTTAAGGGAAATACCAACCTGTACCAACGGCAGGGAAAGCAACTGAGGAGAATTTCAGTTGTTCACAGAGCTGAAGAACTTCACCAACTGTAGCTTTGATTTTAGTTGGATCTGGTTGTCCAACCATATGAATTATAGCTTGACACCGCAGTTTTCCTGCACTCGTTATTATTGTTGCACTGTTTGTCTGTGAGCCTATAAATTAAAGAAAGAATCACTTCATTTAATTTTTGCAGTCATTACATAAATAACAATTAAATTTTCCTGTCCACTAATATTTCAAAAATAAGACACAGGAGAAGTAGGCCATTCGGCCCATTGAGTCGGCTCCAACATTCCATCATTGTTGATTTATTATCCATCTCCCTCTAACCTCTAACTCGTGTGTGTTTGTGTGTGTATGTATGTCTCTCTCTCTCTCCCTCTCTTCCCAACCACTGAAGTCAGGCTAACTAGCCTAAAATTTCCTTTCTTCTGCCTCCCTCCATTCTCAAAGAGTGGAGTGACATTTGCAAATCTCCAGTCTACAAGACCATATCAGAGCAGAATTAGGCCATTTGGCTCATCGAGTCTGCTCTGCCACTTCATCATGGCCAATCCATTTTCCCTCTCAGCCTCCATCTTCTGCCTTCCCACTGTATACCTTCCTGCCCTGACCAATCAAGAATCTATCAATAGTTCCAGCAATGGTTTCAGTCCTCAGGAACCATTCCAGAATCTAGTGATTCTTGAAAGATCATTACTAATGCCTTCACAATCTCCTCAGCCATCTCTTTCAGAACCATGGGTGTAGACCATCTGGTCCAGGTGACTTTACTTCAGGTTTTTCAGCTTCCCAGACACCTTCCCCTTAGTAATAGCAATGACAGTCGCTTCTGCACCCTCCATCCCGATACTCTCGAATTTCTGGTATACTGCTGTTGACTATTTGAATAGAGGTTGTTAAATTTTTAAAAGTATTTTTAGAGATAAAGCATGGAACAGGCCCCCCTTCTGGCCTAATGACCCACACCTCCCAGCAACCCAACTATTTAATCCTAGCCTAATGACGGGACAACTTACAATCACCAATTAACCTGCTAAATGCTACGTCTTTGCACTGTGGGAGGAAAAACAAACACACAGACACAGGAAGAGCATACAAACTTTCTTACAGTTGACACCAGAATTGAACCCCAACTCCCCCCCCCCCACCCAAGTTGTGTGAATTTTAAAAATTTTTGACTTATGGCACTGTACAATATCTCACCTTACATCCCTATCGCTCACTGGTTTGCTAAACAACACAAGCTACCTCTTCCACAATGTGTTGATTTAAACCTTTTATTTGATTGTATAAAATCTTGCATGACTTCACCCCTCCAGCTTTGTAATGTTCTCAAAGTTCAGCATTCTTTCACCTTGTCAACCATGCACATGATTGACCCATCCACTGTTGGGTGGAGATACAGTACGTCCCTACCAAAGAAGGTGTAGGACACTCCTTCCCTCTGCTAGTCTGCAAAGCACCCTTGGGCAAGGTCTAGCCCCCTGCGCAGGGTCACATGATGCCATAGGAGTAGATGGTGGACGGTCGTATGAGCAGCTGGTGCACATCACAAACCATAATGGCTGGGGTCACATGTCTTGTAAAGTCACTGCCCGAGGAAGGCATTGACAAACCACTTCTGCAGAAAAAATTTCGAAGAACAATCATGGTCAAGGAAAGACAACGAAAACCCACTTCATACAACCTGGCATATAATGTGGAATTCCTTCTCCAAATCCTCCTGCAGATTTTCCTGTAATTCATTTTAAAAACCTGCTCATATCCTTCTTTGGACTCTGTCCATTCAGCATCTTTGTTAAACATTTGCTGTAGCACTGAGGAATGAGGAAGCTGGTACATCAGGAAACAGACACATTTCTGAGATCGGGGTAGAGCCCACACAAAGTACACTGCAGATGCTGTGGTCAAATCAAGACATACAAACAAGGGTAGAGTCAAGGAGCCTTGAAATATTTTGCATGTGTCGTCATGTCTGGGAGCATTAGCCACCCCGGAATAAGGGAACTTTGATATTCTGCACTTGGTATGAGTAACGAGAAAAATTTGGTGAGGGCAGTGGAATGAAATGTTTGCTTGAGGACATCCGAGATCTAGATATTGAAATATTAAAAAAAACAAAGTCAGAGGGTAAGTTGGGAAAAAGTGCATGGAGAATAGTCTTGGAAAAAAGTTTTATGTCAAGCATTAGGCCTCTGTGGTTCTGCTTTCTATTTCTGTTGTTCTGCCTTCTGACCTGCATAGAGCTGTTCTGGCAGCTCTATTGATACCTCTTCCATAATTAGAGAGGCACTGATTCTGTCTCAATACATTTCTTGATAATCTTACATAAAATCTTTGCCTTTGATTTAGTATACAGTACCTTGTAAAAGTATTCAGCCCCTAACACTTTGTTCACATAAATGAGTACTACAACCAGGAATTTTGATCAATTTCACCGAGATATTTTATTTCTGAATCACAGGTTCCTCTTTTCATAGAACAGCCCCCCTCACCAAAAAAAATAACTGAGAATTGTAAAGCATGATAAACTAAAAATTCAAAAACTAAAATGTCAACAGTTAAAGCTATTCATTCTCCTTTGATCATTACTGAGTTGAACCACCTCTCACAGCTACTATAGCCAGTAGTCTTTTGGGATATCAGATTTACGCCCCACATACTGCTTAGGGTTGAGGCCAAAAAGTTCCTCTTCAGTCTCATCCGACCACAAGACCTTCCTCCACATGTTTATATTATCTTCTAAGTGACACTTTGCGGGCAAGAATATGTTTTTTCTTTAGCTAGGGCTTCTTGCTTGCCACTGTTCCATAAATACCCATTTTGTACAAGCCCTTAGAGATTGTGGAACCATGAACATCATCTCCAGTTGCAGCCAGTGACTTCTGCAGCTCACTCAGAGTGGCTGTTGGCATCACAGTGGCCTCTCTTACAAGTGCCATTCTTCTCCGGCAGCTAAGTTTAGAGGGGCAACCTGACCTAGGCAGCATGGCTCTGGTTTCCGATTTTTTCCCCACTTTTTCACAATGGACCTCATTGAGCTCTGAGAGATGTTCAGTGTCTTTGAGATAGTCTTGTACCCTTCTCCAGATTTGTGCTTCTTTAATATAATTTCCCTGACTTGACTTGAATGCACTTTTGTCTTTGGTTTGGTTTGGTCTGTTGAAAATCTACCATACAGTTGTTCCTTACAGAGAACTGTATGAATTCATTGAAAACAAATGATTCTCTAATTCTCTAAATCAACAAATTGCATGAGTTGGTAAGGTAATATAAAGTATTGGATAGTAATTAAAAAAGGGATGAATACATTTTCAGCCTCACAATTTTGGTTTTTAAGTTTTAGTAAATTGTTGAAGTTTTGGAATTTTTCTTTTGATTTGACATGATGCACAATATTTTATAGATTAGCTCAACAAAAATACAACTTCAATATATTTTAAATTTAGAAAATGAGACAGCAAAATGTGAACATCATTGTGGGGGCTGAAAACATTTTCAAGGCACCATAATATTTTGCCAATTGGAAGCTTAAGTTTAATACTAAAATATTAAAATCCTATTGTACATTATAGGCAGAAAGGCAAAGAGATTGTTGAGCTGGAAGCTGCTTGGGTCTGTAAAAGAAAACAAATTCCAAACCTTTCTGATGGCACTCAGCTTCCACAGTTGGACCAGCAGCATTTAAAATCGCCTTGGAGACACCTGAAATTTAATCACAAATGAGATTTAATAGAAAAACTAGATTATTCTTAACCAGAGAAACACACACAAAATGCTGGAGGAAATCAGTTCTTAACCAACAAATGCCTTTTTATTGATCATATTTGATAACTTAAAAGGTAACTGTGCATGAATTGACAGATCTAAACTTGACAGTATTGCTGGTGGATTAATTCTAATTACAAACAACTATGTCTTTGCGTCACAAATCCAAGCATCTCTTTTTATTGTCTCCATTTTTAGTTTTCCTTTTTGGCAAAATGAAATGTGATTAAGTATGATCCTGCTTTACAGGTATCCCCATCTATCCAAAAGTACAGCTTTCCTATGAAACCTTTCGTAAACCGAAATAGTGTAAAGTGAAGAAGCAATTACGATTCATTTCTATGGGAAAATATTTTGAGCATTCCCAGACCCAAAAAATAACCTACCAAATTACACCAAATAACACATAAACACGCAGTTAACATGCAGTTCAAAGCTATGGTGGCTTGATGCTGAGATTCTGAGTGTTTGCTGAGAGAAAAAACAAACGCTGAACGCTATTTTTGCTTTTCGCCACTCTCGCTGCCTCTGTAACGGTTCGCTGCAAAACAAACGCTGAATGCTATTTTCGCTTTTCCCCTTTTTTCGTAAAAGCGAAAATCCTCTTTGGCTTTCTTTTGGATAGCGAAAACAGGTACTAATGTAGGTCTTTCATAAAGGTGAAGTGGCATAAAGCGAACTTTCGTAAAGCAGGGAATACCTGTATTGTAAACCAAAACAAAAGGCCTGATTTTTCTTACAGCATGGTGTCTACTGATTATCTCAATGGAATTTATATTGGGGCATTTTGTAAGCTTCTGAAATCATCACTAATCTGGTATCTATTCCCTTGAGGCATCACTCATGGAACATCTCTGAATGAAGAAAGAAACATCAAGATGATCTGATCAATTGGACAGAAGTGTCCTCAGCCGCAGACCTGAGATCTCGCTTGCAGATCTGATGAGCTCAACTCGGTCCTTGTGTGCTCTCTATGTGGAGTTTGCACGTGCTCCTTGTGACTGTGTGGAATGATGGAAACATTAAAAAGCCAAAGACTCCATATACAACCCTGAGATTAATTTTCTTACAGGTATACTCAACACATCCGTACTAGAATCACTCCATTTTTGCAATGCTGAATCTGTTAATGTCTATCTGTCCTGACTGAATATGGGACCTATAGAGCAGCAGACATACTTGGCAGATTCCTGACTGTGTGGCCGAATGCTTCACGATCTCAGGATCTGCCTGGAAGACGCGCACCTTTGGGGCTGGGAGATCGGAAGTCGTGGGCGACCTGGTTCCTTGCCGATTTCACTAACTGAAGTGCTATGAGACTGAAGCATCAAGACAGCAGGCGGTATACTTGCTAATCACCGTCTGCTCTCGGAGAAAGGCCCCTGTGCTCAAGCAATCCCTGTCTCTCTTTTATGACGGAGAAAATGCACCTGTTTGTCCCTGAGAAAGGGGGAACAGTGAGTTACTGGTCTCCACTCTCATTTTTGCAAGAGAGAGAGAGAGAGTCAGACAGGCAGGAGACGGGGGTGGGGGGGGAGTGGGGAGAAGGGGGGATGGGAGAGACTGCTGGGGGAGAGTATGGGATGGAGACTCAGCATCAAGACAGCAGGCTGTGTATTTGCTAATCACCGTCTGCTCTCAGAGAAAGGCCGCTGTGATCAAGCAATCCCCCTCTTTCTTCTTTGACGGAGAAAATGCAGCTGTTTGTCCTTGAGAAAGGGGGAACAGTGAGAACTAGTCTCTACTCTCGTTTTTGCAAATGAGTGAATGAGAGAGAGAGGGAGATATAGAGAAAGAGACAGACAGAGCTGGGGAGTGTGGGAGTGGGGGAGTGTGTGTGGATGTGGGGGGAGAGTGTGTGTGTGGAGGGAGAGCGTGTGTCTGGGGGGTGAGAGTGTGTGTGTGGGGGAGAGGAGAGTGTGTGTGTGGGGGTAGTGTGTGTGTGTGGGGAGGGGGTAGAGAGAGAGTGTGTGGGGAGGGGGTAGAGAGAGAGAGTGTGTGTGGAGGGGGGTAGAGAGAGAGAGTGTGTGGAGGGGGTAGAGAGAGAGAGTATATGTGTGTGTGGAGGGGGGTAAAGAGTGTGTGTGGAGGGGGGTAGAGAGAGAGTGTGTGTGTGGAGGGGGTGTAGAGAGAGAGAGTGTGTGTGTGTGTGTGTGTGGAGGGGGTAGAGAGAGAGAGAGTGTGTGCGGAGGGGGGTAGAGAGAGAGAGAGTGTGTGCGGAGGGGGGTAGATAGAGAGAGAGAGAGAGAGTGTGTGTGGGGGGGAGCGTGCGGGGGGAGGAAGACTCAGCAGCTTGAATGGTGGGTGGGGAGTCAGTGCTTCTCCTGGCATGGGGGAGGGTCAATACTTTTGCTACTGCTTGTGCAAAGGGGGTCAGGGTTTTCGATGTTTCTATCATTCTATGGGGTTTCTTTGTTTCATGGATGTCTGTGAAGGGAAAAATTTTTAGGTTGCATACCTTATAGCTACTCCAATATTAAATGTACTTTGAAACTTTTGAGATGTCTGGATTTTCCAATTTAATCACATCTGCAAGGTTAAAAGTTGCAATAACAACAAGGCACCATTGTACAATTGCAGTAAAATGCAGTCAATTCTTAGCCAATAAAATCAATATGAAAATTAAGGGAATTGGGTTCTTTTTCAAGTTATCTTAGAACAATGTGTTAAAATACCTGCTTTTAGTGTAAAATTGGCATTTGATGAGTTGACAATGACATCTGTGCTCTCCTTTGTTATATCTCCTGATACCACTTGTAGTAAGATTGGTCCTACTGGCATTTCAGCCTGACCAGGTGCCGTCTCAGATAGGTTTCCAATGAAAAGACCTGTAAAATGGTTCCAAGATATCTCAATTATACATTTCTTCATAGACCATTTTATTTTACTAATCAGATAGTCTTTAGAAACAGGATAATACATTGCTTATGCAGTCCTCATTTGTTTTTGTTTTTTGCAATCAGGCATGGGAAGGTCAACACTTAAAAGGTGGCTAGAGGGAATAAATCATCAAGATCTAGACAGACAAGAGAAAATCTGCAGATGCTGGAAATCTAAGCAACACACACAAAATGCTGGAGGAACTCAGCTGGCCAGGCAACATATATGGAAAACAGTACAATCGACATTTCCGGCCAAAACCCTTCAGTAAGACTGGAGAAAAAAAGCTGAGCAGTAGATGTAAAAGGTGGGGGAGGGGATAGGTGGAAGGATGAAGTAAAGCTGGAGGGAGAGGGATGAAGTGAAGAGCTGGGAAGTTAATTGGTGAAAGAGACAGAAGGAAATGGGAAAGAAAAAGGCAGAAGCACCAGAGGGAGGCGATGGGCGGTTAAGGAGATAAGGTGGGGGGGGGGGGATAAGGGGATGGGAAACAGTTGGGAGCAAGACCAGAAGTTTGAGAAACCCATGCTCGTGCCAACAAATGGAATATAAGATGTTGTTCTTCCAACGTTAACCGTAACCTCATCACAACAGTGGACAAGGCCACTGATGGACATATCGGAATAGGAATGGGAAATGGAATTAAAACGGGCGGCTACTGGGAGATCCCACTTGTTCTGGAGGACGGAGTGTAGATGCTCAGCGAAGTGGTCTCCCAAACTACGTTGGGTCTCACCAATATACAGGAGGCCACATCCGGAGGACCAAACACAGTATATGACCACAACAGACTCACAGGTAAAGTGTCGCTTCACTTGGTAGGACTGTTTAGGGCCCTGATTGTGAGGGAGGAAGTATAGGGGTAAGTGTAGCACTTGTTACACTTGGAAGGATAACTGCCAGGAGGGATGAATGGACAAGGGAGTCGCGTAGGGAGCAATGAGGGCAAGATGTACTTTGTAGTGGGATTCTGTTGGAGGTGGCGGAGGTTTCAGAGAATTATGTGCTGGACGTGGAAGCCGGTGGAGTGGTAGTTGAGGAAAAGAGGAACCCTATCCCTGGTAGGGTGGCAGGAGGATGGGGTAAGAGCAGATGTGCAAGAAATGGAAGAAACACGTTCGAGGGCAGCGTTGATGGTGGAAGAAGGGAAGCCCCTTTCTTTGAAAAAAGGACATCTCCTTTGCTTTAGAATGAAAAACTTCATTCTGAGAGCAGATGCAGTGGAGACAGTGGGATTGAGAGAAGGGGATGGCATTTTTACAAGTAGCAGCATGGGATGAGGTGTAGTCCAGGTAGCTGTGAGAGTCCATGGGTTTGTATTAGACGTTGGTAGATAAGCTGAGTCTGGAGAGAGAGACAGTGAGATTGAGAAAGGGAAGGGGGGGTGTCAGAAATGGGCTCAATTTGAGGGTAGGGTGGAAGCTGGAGGCAAAATGGATGAAGTTGATGAGTTCAGCATGGGTGCATCATCAATGCAGTCATCGATGTAGCATAGAAGAAGTGCGGGATGGTCACCAGTGTAGGCTTGGAACACAGACTGTTTCATATAGCCGACAGACGAGCAGAGCTGGGACCCATTGAGTGCCCTTTTGTTTGAAGGAAGTGGGAGGAGCCAAAGGAGAAATTATTTAGAGTGAGGACAACTTCCACTGGGCAGAGGAGGGTGGTGGTGGAGGGGAACTGGTTAGCTCTGGTGTCCAGAAAAAAAACAAGAGAGCTTTGAGGCCTTCCTGGTGGGAATGGAGGTGTATAGGGACTGGACTTCCATGGTAAAAATAAGATGATGGGGGCCAGGGAACCTGAAATTATTGAAAAGATCAAGAGTGTACGAGGTGCCACAGATGTAGTTTGGAAGGGACAAAACTAGACAGGCTGATTTCTCCTGAGTTTCTTTGAGTCGCTTGCATATTGTGTAAACTGTAGCCTTCTAGGGAGCTAGATATCATTCCAACATGCATAGTAAGTGATGAAAAGGACTGTGAGCAAGCAGAAAATGCATTTCTCACTGTAGAATGCACATCATCAATTTTCAGTGGCCCAAGGATGAAGATATTACATTTTCCCAGTGTCAGTAACCTCAAAACTTGTTACTAAACACATCCAGTAATTTTACTGCTCAGCTCATTTTCACTTCCTGAAGCAAGCCTGAAAAAGGACTCACAAATTTCCTTCAAAAGATTTAGTGGAGTATTTACGTTAAAAAATCTTCAGAGAGAGCGAAGAAGGAGAAGCAAAGTTTTTTATTAAAGTTTTAAATACTTGCAATCTGACAAAGATGAAGAAACTTTGCACTTGGCAACAAAGTATATTTTTTTATCTGTTTGTGATCTGGGAAAATAAACAAGATCTAATCAGCATTTGCAATAAACAGTGACCTACCCGTGGATTTCGGCTGATCAATAGGAACTGCAGTTTTTGGCTGCTTTGTAAAAACCTTTTGGAATTCCTGAGACATTGCCTACACAACAAAACACTGTTAGTATTCCAAGAAACACACTGAATCACCATCTTAATAATAAACTAGTCAGTTATACATCAGCGAGAATTCAGTGGTGCTCATTTTATCTTGTTGCAGTTTGCACAATTTTTTTTGCGTGGGGAGGGGGGGGGGTTTGGTGTCCTTGTTGCTATTTGTGCAATTTGTGGGGGGGGGTGATTGATGTTTTTCTTTGAACAGCTTCCATGGTTTTCTTTGTTTCCTGGAACATGAATCTCAGAGTTGTATACTGCATACATACTTTGATAATAAATATACCTTTGAACTTTATTGGAGAAGATTCTTAGAGACAGGATTTGTGAGCATTTGGATTAGGGTTAGCCAGCATGCCTTTTGTGAGGAGCAGCTCATGACTCATGAGTCAGACTGAATACTTTGAGGATGTGACAAAGCATATTTATGAATTTAGAGCAGTGCACGTGGTGCATATACAGTCGGCCCTCCTTATATGCGGATTCCGTATGCGCAGATTCAACCAACCGCGGATCGGGAAAACCCGGAAGTTCTCTCTCCAGCACTTGTTGCTTGAGCATGTACAGACTATTTTTTCTTGTCATTATTCCCTAAACAATACAGTATAACAACTATCTACATAGCAATTACATGGTATTAGGTATTATAAGTAATCTAGAAATGACTTAAAAGTACAGGCAGTTCCCAGGTTATGAATGAGTTCCATTCCTGAGTCCATCTTTAAGTTGGATTTGAAGTCGGAACAGGTACATCCGGTATTATTTAATGTCAGTTAGTCTAACGTTTTTCTTAGTATATAGTACATATTTTACCTTTCTATGCATATAAAACACTTAAGAAACATATGTATTTCAATAATTTAACCACTGCGTTGTTTAGTAATAATTGTAGCTTTCATCAGGGCAGGTCCTTTCACATTCTCCATTAAAATTGTTCCGATCGTTGACCGACTGTAGCCTAACACTTCTCCAATGACCGATGGCGTTTCACCTCTTTCTGATCACTTTATTACTTCCACCTTATTTTCAATCACGATCGTAATTATTTTCGTGAACAGAAACACTGCGGATTCAGAGCTGCGCCGCCGGGTCTTAACGTCCACCGCACGGAGACATGTTAAATAAAGTCCGGGGTTCCGCTGGGTCCTAAAGACCACTGCAGTGATACATGTTAAACAAGGGACTTGAGCATCCGCAAAGTTTGGTATCTGCAGGGGGTCCCAGTACCAATCCCCCACGGATAAGGAGGGCTGACTGTAGATCTTAGTAAGGCATTTGATAAGGTTCCCCATGGTAAGCCCATTCAGAAGATTAAGAGGCATGGGTTCCAGGGAAAATTGGCTGTGTGGCTTCAGAATTGGCTTTCACATAGAAGGAATAGAGTAGTTTGAGGTGGAATGTATTCTATCTTCAGGTTGGTGACCAGTGGTGTTCTGAAGGAATCTGTTCTGGGACCCTTGCTCTTCATGAGTTTTATAACTGAGGAAGAGTGGATTAGATAGTTTGTGGGTGACATGAAGGCTTGTGGTTGATGTGGATGATGTAGAAAGTTGTTGAGGGTTGCAAAGGGACATTGTTGGGATGCAGAGCTAAGTTGAGAAGTGACAGACAGTGTTCAACCTAGAGAAGTGTGAGGTGATCCACGTTGGATGGTTGAATCTGTCGCAGACTACAGGGTTACTGGCCATATTCTTAACAGGGTGGGGGAACAAAGAGATACAACATAGAATAGTTCAGCACAGTTCAGGCCCTTTGGCCCACAATGTTGTGCCCACCCTTAAACCCTGCCTCCAATATATCCCCCCACTTTAAATTCCTCCATATAACTGATTTTGGAGTCCATGTCCATAGGCCCCTCAAAGATGCTGCACAAGTTGATAGGGTTGTTGAGCAGGTGTATGGTCTGTTGTCCTTCATCAATCACAGAATTGTGTTCAAGAGTCACATGGTAATCTCAGCACTTAATACCATCATTCCCACAATCCTGATTGAGAAGTTGCAGAACCTGGGCCTCTGTACCTCCCTCTGCAATTGGATCCCTGACTTCCTAACTGGAAGACCACTATCCATGCAGATTGCCAAGAAAAACATTTCAGGATGTATTTTGTATACATTTCTCTGACATTAAACTTAATCTTTGAACCTTAACATATCCTCCTCGCTGACAATCAACACTGGCGCACCTCAGGGGTGTGTGCTTAGTCCACTGCTCTACTCTCTCTATATATATGTATATATGACTGTGTGGCTAGGCATAGCTCAAATGCCATCTATAAATTTGCTGATGATACAACCATTGTTGGTAGAATCTCAGGTGGTGACCAGAGGGCATACAGGAGTGAGATATGCCAACTAGTGGAATGGTGCAGCAGCAACAACCTGGCACTCAACGTCAGTAAGACGAAAGAGCTGATTGTGGACTTCAGGAAGGGTAAGACAAAGGAACACATACCAATCCTCAGAGAGGGATCAGAAGTGGAGAGAGTGAGCAGTTTCAAGTTCCTCAGTGTCAAGATCTCTGCGGGTCTAACCTGGTCCCAACATATCGATGTAGTTATAAAGGAAGAAAGACAGGAGCTATACTTTATTAGGAGTTTGAAGAGATTTGGCATGTCAACAAGTACACTCAAAAACTTCTATAGTTGTACCCTGGAGAGCATTCTGACAGGCTGCATCACTGTCTGGTATGGAGAGACTATTGTACAGGACCGAAAGAAGCTGTATAAGGTTGTAAATCTAGTCAGCTCCATGATTGGTACTAGCCTACATAGTACCCAGGGCATCTTCAAGGAGAGGAGTCTCAGAAAGGCAGTGTCCATTATTAAGAATCCCCAGCACCAAGGGCAGACCCTTTTCTCACTGTTACCATCAGGTAGGAGGTACAGGTCCTGAAGGCACACACTCAGCCATTCAGGAACAGCTTCTTCCCCTCTGCCATCTGATTCCTAAATGGACATTGAACCTTTGGACACTATCTTTTTTTAAAAAAGATACAATAATTCTGTCTTTGCAGTTCTTTAAAAAATCTGTTACATATACATATAGTGTAATTGATTTACTTTTTTATTTATTATTATATTTTAATTTTATTTATTATTATTTTTTCTCTCTGCTAGATTATGTATTGCATTGAACTGCTGCTACTAAGTTAACAAATTTCACGACACATGCTGGTGATAATAAACCTGATTCTGATTCTATCACAACTCTATAAAACCCTGGTTAGATCACACTTGGAATATTGTATTCAGTTCTGGTTGCCTCATTATAGGAAGTGTGTGGAAGCTTTAGAGAGGGTGCAGAGGAGATTTACTATGTTGCTGCCTGAATTAGAGAACAGGTTATGAGGATAGACTGAACGATCTCGGGGTTTTTTCTGAAGCTAAGGAGGAGGAGAAGGTATTTGATAAAGGTGTACAAAATGACTTTTCTTCAAGATGGAAATGGCTAATACAAGGGGGCATAATTTTAAGGTGATTGGAGTAAAGTATAGAACTGATGTCAGAGGTAAGCTGTTTTTTTAAATACACAGAGAGTCATGGGTGCATGGAATGAAACGCCAAGGGCGGTGGTAGAGGCAGATACATTAGGGACGTTTATGAGACTCTTGGATAGGTATATTGATGTAAGAAAAAAATGGAGAGCTTTATGGGAGGGAAGAGTTAGATTGACCTTAGAGTAGAATCATAGAAAACCTACAGCACAATACAGGCCCTTCGGCCCACAAAGCTGTGCTGAACGTGTCCTTACCATAGAACTACCTAGGCTTACACATAACTCTCTTGTTTTTCTAAGCTCCATGTAGTCATCCAGGAGTCTCTTAAAAAACCCTATCATTTCTGCCTCCAGCACCGTTGCCGGCAGCCAATTCCATGCACTAACCACAATCTGCGTAAAAAACTTACCCGACATCTCCTCTGTACCTACTTCCAAGCACCTTAAAACTGTGCCCTCTCGTGCTAGCCATTTCAGCCCTGGGAAAAAGCCTCTGACTATTCACAAGATCAATGCCTCTCATTATCTTATACACCTCTATCAGGTCATCTCTCATCCTCCGTCATTCCAGGGAGAAAAGGCCGAGTTCACTCAACCTATTCTCATAAGGCATGCTGCCCAATCCAGGCAACATCCTTGTAAATCTAGTAGGTTAAAAGGTTGACACAACATTGTGGGTAGTTATATTCTATGTTCAAAGTTCCATGATGTTGGGTAAAAGTAAAGGAAACCTACTAAAAAAGGACAAAGTATAAACACGAGATTTGGTAAAGCTGGAACAACGCATACAAAACGCTGGAGGAACTTGCCCTCCTCTGCTGCCATGATGAGGCTAAACTTAGGATGAAGGAGCAACACTGGGTATCCATCTGGGTAGTCTCCAACCTGATGCACGAACATCGATTTCTCTAATGTCCAGTAATTACTCACAACACCCTTTTCTCCTTTTCCATTCTCCATCTGGTAAACCTCTCACACCTTCCCATCACCTCCCTTAACTGTTGTTGGCGAAATTTCAGACGGTGATGAGGAGGCTACAGGACTGAGATAGATCAGCTGGTTGAGTGGTGTCACCACAACAACCTTGCGCTCAGCATCAGTAAGGCCAAGGAACTGATTGTCGACTTCAGGAAGGGGAAGTTGAGGGATCACACACCAGAGCTCACTGAGACAGACAGACAGACACACTTTATTGATCCCGAAGGAAATTGGGTTTTGTTACAGTCGCACCAACCAAGAATAGTGTAGAAATATAGCAATATAAAACCATAAATAATTAAATAATAATAAGTTAATTATTCCAAGTGGAAGTAAGTCCGGGACCAGCCTATTGGCTCAGGGTGTCTGACACTCCGAGGGAGGAGTTGTGAAGTTTGATGGCCACAGGCAGGAATGACTTCCTATGACGCTCAGTGTTGCATCTCGGTGGAATGAGTCTCTGGCTGAACGTACTCTTGTGCCTAACCAGTACATTATGGAGTGGATGGGAGACATTGTCCAAGATGGCATGCAACTTGGACAGCATCCTCTATTCAGACACCACCGTCAGAGAGTCCAGTTCCACCCCCACATCATCACTGGCCTTACGAATGAGTTTGTTGATTCTGTTGGTGTCTGCTACCCTCAGCCTGCTGCCCCAGCACACAACAGCAAACATGATAGCACTGGCCACCACAGACTCGTAGAACATCCTCAGCATCGGGATCAGTAGTGGAAAGTTTTTATTTGCTGGGTGTTAACATCTTTGAAGACCTATCACCTCCTGGCTTCTCACTCCATCCCTACTTCCCCACCCACACACCTTCTCCCCCTTTCCTGGTCTCACCCTTCACCTGCCGGTTTGCAATCCTTCTCCTCCCTGCACCTTCCGATTCTGGTTTCAGCTCACTTCCTTCCCAGTCCCCATGAAGGGTCTCAGCCCAAAGTGCCAATTGTTTATTTCCCTCCAGAGATTCTGCCTGACTTGCTGAGTTCCTCCAGCATTTTGTGTGTTGCTGAACAAAGATATCTACTGGTATCAGGTCTATAGTAGAGTCATAGAAAAGTACAACACTGAAACAGGCCCTTTGGACCATCTGGTCCATGCAGAGTCATTGAAACTGCCCACTCCCATTGACCTGCAATGTGACCATAGCCCTCCATATCCCTCTCATCCATGTACCTGTCCAAGCTTCTCTTAAAACATTGAAATCGAGCTTGCATGCACCACCTGTGCTGGCAGCTCGTTCCACACTCTCACCACACTCTGAGTGAAGAATTTTTCCCTCATGTTCTCCGTTAAACCATGACCTCTAGTTGCAGTCCCACCCAACCTCAGATGAAAAAGCCTGCTTGTATTTACTAAATCTAAACCCCTCTTAATTTTGTATTCCTCTATCAAATCTCCTCTCAATCTTCTATGTTCTAAGGAATACAGTCCGAACCTATTCAATCTTTCCTTATAACTCAGGTCCTCCAGACCCAGCAACATCCTTGTAAACTTTCTCTGCACTCTTTCAACCTTGTTTACATCTTTCCTGTAGGTCAGTGACCAAAACTGTACACATTATTCAAACTTTGGTCTCACCAATATCTTATACAACTGCAACATAACATCCCATCTCCTGTACTCAATCATTTTATTTATGAACCCCAATGTGCCAAAAGCTTTCATTACAACCCAATTACCTAGCACTTATGTAATTTAAATGAACAGCAAATGAAGAAACATCATCGACATGTATTATCGACTCCGTTTCCCTCTACAGCAGAGGTTCACAACTTTTTTCATGTTGTGGACCCGTACTGGTACCATAACATAGGAAGGAAAAGCAAAGAGGTCTGGAAGAGAGTATTTAGAGAGTTCGGCAGAAAGCTGAGAAGCAGGACCTCCAGGGTACTAATTCCTGGACTGCCAGTGAAAGTAGAAGCAGGCTGATTTGGCAGATTAATGTGTGGCTGAGAAGCTGGTGCAGGGAGGTGCTTGGGATCTCTTCTGGGGGAGGTATGACCTGCACAAAAGGAATCCAAGGGGGACCAATATACTCGTGGGCAGGTTTGTTAGAGCTGTTGGGGAGGGTTTAAACTAATTTGCCTTGGGAACTGGGGTGAAGGGGCTCAGGATAGGATGGATGGTAAAAAAGCAAAGATAGTACTCAGTCAGACTGCCAAGAAGGGCAGGCCAGATGATAGGACAAAACCAAACAACAGAAGTTACAGTAGAGGCACTGGTGATGAATAAAGAAGAAATAGCAAGGCGTCTGAAAAGAAATGCATCCATCAGCAGATGCAGCATGGATTCAACAAAGGCAGGTCCTGTTTGACAAACTTACTGCAGTTCTTCCTCTATCCACTGCGCTCGTTACATCTTCAGAGGGGAACTGATGGATGTTATTTTCTTGGACTTCCAGAAGGTGTTTGATAAGGTGTCGCATAAAAGACTTATCCATAGGGATGCATTGAGTTGGGGTGATGGATTAGCATGGATAGAGGATAGGCTAACTAACAGAAAGTAGAGATTAGGGATACACGAGTGCTACTCTGGTTGGCAATCAGTGGTGTGCGGAGTGCCGCAGGGGTCAGTGCTGGACCCGCAACTGTTCACGATGTACATTAACGATCTGGAAGAGAGGACCGAGAGTAGTGTATCTAAGTTTGCTGATGATACTAAATTGAATGGAAAAGCAAATTATGTGGAAGACACAGAGAGTCTGCAGAGAGATATAGATAGGGTGAGTGAGTGAGCAAGGGTCTGGCAATGGAGTACAATGTTGGTTAATGCAAAGTCATCCACTTTAGAAGGAGAAATGAAAGAGCAGATTATTATTTAAATGGTAAAAAACTGCAGCATGCTGATGTGCAGAGGGACTTGGGAGTGCTTGTGCAGGAATCACAAAAGGTCGGTTTGCAGCTGCAGCAGGCAATCAAGAAGGCAAATGGAATGTTGGTCTTCACTGCTAGAGGGACTGACTTTAAGAGCAGGGAAGTGTTGCTGCAACTGTACAGGGTACTGCTGAGGCTGCACCGGGTGTACTGTGTGCAGTTCTCGTCTCCTTACTTGTGGAAGGATATAATGGTTTTGGAGGCGTTGCAGAGGAGTTCAGCAGGTTGATTCCAGAGATGAGGGGTTAGACTATAAGGAGGATTGAGTCGCCCACGACTGTACTCACTGGAATTCAGAAGAATGAGTGGAGATCTCACAGAAACTTAGAAAATTATGAAAGGGATAGATAAGATAGACACAGGAAAGTTGTTTCCACTCGCAGGTGAGAAGAGTACCACGGGACATGGCCTCAAGATTCCGGGGAGTAGATATAGGACAGAAAGGAGGAGGAACTGCTTTTCCCCAGAGGGTGGTGAATCTGTGGAATTCTCTGCCCAATGAAACGGTGGAGGCTACCTCAGTAAGTATATTTAAGACAAGGTTGGATAGATTTTTGCATAGTAAAGGAATTAAGGGTTATGGGGAAAAGGCAGGTGGAGATGACTCCTTGGCCAGTTAAGTCATGATCTTATTGAATGGTGGAGCAGGCTCGACGGACCAGATGGCCTATTCCTCCTCCTATTTTTAATGTTTTTAATATCTACAACTGGTATCAACCCAAAGTCACTACACAATCCCATTAAACAATAGGGCTACACAGCTATATCTATTTAGATCTTCGGGAAGCCACAATACTAAATACCACTAAAATAGTCCGAAAGATCCTAGCAATTGAGACATGAGTGTGCTGGGCTATACCCGTACCTCAGGTTTTACCAGCTTGATCTGAGAAAAAATATTTTAAATACAACAATGATAATATTAAAAACACCAGAAAAATGCTGAATTAAAAGAGGAAATTGAAAGACTATGGAACATGAACAGGGTCCCAACTGGTATCATCCCAACGTCATTGCACAGTAGCATTAAACAATTAGGCTTGTACAGCAATATTTATGTAAAACTCCAGAAAGCCACAATATTAAACACCATGGAATAGTCCAAACATTTCCAGGAATTGAGAAATGAGTGCACTTGGCTATGCCTGTACATCAGGTTTTACCAGCTTAAGTTGAGAAAAAAAAAAGTTCAAGGTACGTTTATTATCAAAGTATGTATGCAGCATACAACTGAGAGTCATCTTCTCCAGACAGCTACGTAACAAAGAAAACCATGGACACGGTTCAAAGAAAAACATCAACTCCCAAGAGCAAAATAACACTAATCGCGTGAACAGCAACAAGAGCAATAATAATTAAAAACACGAGATAAAGAGATCCTTTCATAGATGAAAGGAGACGTACGTGTGGATTCAGTACAAAAGTCTTAATCACAAATAGTGAATCATCTTTTAGGTAGTTTGTAAGGAACAATGTTAATTGCTTTAAAATTCATTAAACAAAACTCAGTGCAAGAGCAATGATGTAATGATGACATTATGCAGTAAAATGAAGCCCATGTAAGAGGAATACTCATCACCGTATAACTAGCTAAGGCCAAGAACGGTATCACTGCCATTGAAATGGAACAAATCTGTAAAAGAGTTGTGAGAATTGTTGAGGATCTGGTGAACCAAAGCAGTTAATTAAAGGAAAGGAAATGAGCTTTGAAGGTGCATTGCTTTGGAAGGATCTTAAGTTGTCAACAAGATGGCAAATGAATCAACAATTTTTCAGAGTTCCAGAAATGCATTCCATATAGAACCTGAGTAACCTGAAAATACTTTATCAAATTATTATTTCTATAGAAAATACAAAGCAGAATCAAGGAAAAAATGCTCAATATATCAAAAAAGTTATAGCTAAAAACATTCAGTACGAGGTATGTAATTTTCTTCTAATCCCCACCTGAACAACAAGATGATCTTCAGGATGTACCACAAAGTAAACTTCCTTAAGATGAGCTGACCGTCTCTCAGAACTGAACTTCAGAACTGCTTTAAGCATAACATTTGCAACAACATCCTTTGGAAAACATAGCTTGCTACTACCAATTGCCGGGAATGCGATGGAATCCTGCTGAGATCCTTCAGTGTTCTTCAGGCAATTTTTGATGATGTCTTCTAGGACCTGAATTGCAATTTTACATTTAATCTTCAAGTCAATACACAGTTTTCAAAAGAAATGATTTGTTCCACAAGTAGTAACTATAAAATGTGTTACCTTTTCTGAATTCCTTTCTTTCCAATGAGGAACAACAGCATGATACACTTCACTACAGTCAAGATTACATCCTTGAGTTTCATATACCATTCCTATGAAAGGCTGTTTTCTCTGCCCTTCCTTCCACAGTAATTGTTGGAGGCTTGGGCCGGTTTTCTCTAATATTGCTTTGGAAACTGTGCCTGAAGAAAGGTCTAGATCCACTCCAGTGACGTTGACAATGACACCAGCCTAAAAACAGAAAGTGGAATTTAAAAATAAAGGTAAAATACAATTTCTGGAATTACTACCAATGTCAAATAAATAAGTTACACTGAAGCCTTACTGTCATATCTTGAATATTTCCTTTGACCACAAGGATGTTTAGACCTTCTTTAGTTTGGGCTTCATGGAGACATTGAACACTTCTCTTTCTCATGTTGCCTGAGGCAATCCTGACCTGCTGTGAAGCTGAACTACTTATCAGGTCACCAAATATTTTCTGAACAGCATCAGAAACAGCATGGACAGTTTTCGCATCATTATTTACCAAGTGGATCTCACTGAGTGTACTCACTCCTTGTAAGTTTGCAAAGTGTTCCCTGACTGTTATGGCAATTATTTCAGCACATAAATCCAGAGGAAATCCAAATATTCCAGAACTAATAGCAGGAATTGCTATAGATTTAAAGTTATAAGTTTCTGCTAGACATAGACTCTTCTCCACAGCACTTCTTAATCTCTTTTTAGCTGTGTTTGGATCGGTGGCTGACCACCTTGGACCAACTGCATGGATCACTGCGGAACATGGTAGTCTGCCAGATTCAGTAAGAACGACCTCACCAGGCGTAAGAGATCCTCGACGGTCAGTAATGCGATCACACTCTTTTTGCAACACTGTTCCAGCTGCATCTGACAGAGCTTTTGCAAGACCTCCAATATGCTTCAGATATACATTTGAGGCATTGACAACCACATCAACGCGAGTCTTACATAGGTCTCCTTTATAAACAGTAATGACAGGTCCATTAGGCATCTGAAATTTACAGGAAGTTGGGCTTAAGTCACCATTACCTTCCATGTGCTCAATAAGTCGTACAATACAATGAAATGTTCCCTTTGCTGTGGAAACAAAATATTCTTCATTTTCTTTGTAAATTTGCTTTACTCTTGGTGCGTTCATTTGGAACATCTTACTAACTATTTTGGAAGCTTGACTCAAAAGTATATGCTCTGCCTGACAGACATTCTCTTCAGGACCAATGACAGAAACACTTGCATGATTTTCCTCGTCATACACCTCTATTTGAACACCTGGAACATTCATTTTCTCAAAGGCCATCAAAAAGCGCAGCACTCCACAAGATTTAAAAGGAATGTTTCTTTGAATGATTGTGTTCTTTTTGACAAATTCACTGAGCTTTTCAAATGCTTTGCAGACAGCATCCGAGTAGCCAGAGATAATAATCTGCGCATGCCTGTCTAGGGTTTTCTCTTCAATTTCAACCTGTCTACTTTGGGAATTCAATGCTTTATCTAATTTTCCCTTTGTATCTGTCCATTCATTCTTTCTAATGACACTTATGTCTTGTATCTCAATACATTTGGAAGTGAGATGTCTTTTGATTTGCTTTTCTGCTTCACACACAGCGTCTTCACTGCCTATAACCACAACAGAGTTGCCCTGAATGTCAAATGCAGCATTGATTCCCTTTGATGTAAAAAGGTGGGAGGAAACTTCTTTGCAGTGTACTTTTCGTAGAAAGTCAACAAGACAAGGGTCCAGATTAATCTGTTTTTCCTTCAGCTCAACAACTTCTTCTAATATCTTGCTTTTGGCACAATAAACATCCGAAGATAAACCATGTAATATTAGATGGCATGCAGCTGGGCTGTACTTCATGTTAAGATTTGGAAATTGTTTGGTAAAACGGCTTTCAAGACCATTGTTTAATAATAAATCATATTTAGCTGGAGGAATTGCCACTAACTCATTCATACTTTGTTTTTCCCTTTCTAATTTTTTAATGGCATCATTCACAATTGATACGAATGTTTGTTGTAGAATGTCTACACTCTCAGCTATGCCAGTGATGATTACTTTCCCCTTTGAAGTGTCTGGAATAACAACAACATTTTGGTTCAAATGTTGATGCAAATCATTCTGAATTATTTCCCAAACTGATTTATTTGTGTCGTTTGTATTAGTCTTGTACTTTGACAGAATAGAAGTTAAATGATCTGAAGCCTCCTTTTTCCAGTTCTTTGCAAGATTCTCAAATGAACTCGTATGCTTGGAAAGTGCCGGGGAAACACTGACCAAGTTTGATTGGCCTGATTCTGGGAATGCAATATTGCAGTGGCACGAGGACATTCTGTCCATGATTTCTGCAATTCGCTTTTTATCTTGTTTAAGAAACTGTAGAACGTAGGAATCAATTTCAAACATAAAGGGATCAGGCATTTTCACCACTGGTCTTTTGTTCCCATATAAAGCTGATCCAATAGATTCATAGTAAGGATAGACATGAACTGGGGTTTCAGAAATCTTGTGTTCTTTAGACAGAATGACATCCAGAACTGCAAGTAAAACAAAAAAAAATGTTAGAGACCAATAGGTGAAATGAACTCAATTTAAATGTTCATTAATCTCTAATTCATCATTATTTTCCAAAATACATCACCTTCAGAATCTTCAAAAGAGATCACAGCTGCATTATGCTCCAGTATCATTCCTACGGAGCTTACTATTCCATTTCCATTTTGGGTACTTTCAAAGTATAGTTTTAGAAGATCTTCACTGATGCTAGAAGGCAGGTTCTCCACTCGCAAGCTCCTAGTTTTTTCCAGCATCTTCGCTTCAATCTTTTGCTGCTTTAGAAACTTGCTGGAACATTTTTGAATAAATTCAGTGAGATCTAAAAATAAAGTTGGGGGAAATATAAATCTGTTAAAGGAATTCCAATTTTATTGAAAAATTTATAATTTAGTGATTGAAAATTTCAATTACAAAGCATGTCCAACACAGAAACCACTCATTCAACTTGACCAGTATATAATGTTTAAGCTTATGTAAATCTAAGGACATTATTCTCCATTCCTTTCTTCCCAATAGAATTGTCTTGAATGTATCAGTACTATTTTCAACCTCTCTCTATTTTAGGAAGTTCCTTATTCTCACCAGCCTTTTGGTAAAACTGTTTCTTTAGATTTCCTTTCTGACTTTCTTGCTGACTCTCTATTACAATGGCTTTATTCTTCCTTAGAAACAGAAACATTCTCCGTACAACTCTCCTGTGTTGCAAAGCCACTGCGCTACCGTTGCACCCCAATGATACTGCAGTACAGGATACATTTTGAAGATAAATCTTTAATATCTTGATATTTCACATTTATTTCTTTGCTAACCTTCAAGCAGTTCACAGCTCTAATGGAAAGTTGTTGACCTGAAACACTGCACACAACTGTAGTACAGCAGAAATGAAGAGCAATGGACTTGCTTAAAACTAACGAACAAAAGTAGAATTCCATTCAAACAGAAATGAAAATCATCTAAATTAGCCTGTTTACATTATGATATTAGATTAAAGCTTCTAATATTGCTTCTGAGAGGAGCCATTGAGAAAGAGCAAAGGGATAGGGATTCTTAGTGGGACGCATATTTGCAAAAACAATTCAGAACTTTCCGATTCTCATGAAATTGGTTAAAATGCCAACCGTTTGCAATGGTAAATTGGGACCCAGATCATACTGCATGAAACAGATAAATGGATTGAGTGCAGTATTGTGGCTGTCCATCCTGTCTGACGATGACAGGAACTTGTGTGGGAGAGTTTTTAAAGGGGAAAAGCCGTTGCACCAGGCAGATCCACTCTTTCAACCTTGGAAGTCCAGGTCCAGTGGTATAAACAAGTATCACAAACTGGGGTCTCCTTGGTTGCAGAGGATGGCCATGGCATATTCTGTGCCTTGTCATGCCCTTCGCTTTCCACGGAACGTTAAGGTACAGCTTTCCTGGCCATAGGATCTCACTATAGATCTCATTTGTCCAGGTCGCTGGAGCTGACTTCGCAGGCTGGGATAGGCACATCACTAACTCTCTGGTGTACGAGGCAGAAGACCACCCTGGAGCCCAGTGAAAGGCCACTTTAAAAATGGTACCTTAGTTTCAGGTCATTCCAGTGACAACACCAAGAGGAAAATAACTTCCTCGTCTCCAATCTGGCTAGTGTGTTAATAAAAACACAATGAAGATACACCGGTCTAAATGATGCTTGTTTGCAGGTCAGTAATATCACTGCTGCTTTTAAGGCAGCAAGTCAAATCAAGTTTATTGTCATTTAACTATATACCGGTATACCATCAAACGAAACAACACTTCTCCAGACCAGGGTATAAAGTACTGTAGTACATAAATCACATAATGACATATGAAAGCAAGGATGAAATCTACAGATAGATTACACACAAATAAGTAAGCTAAAGTGTGTAAATATTGTAAGGTACAGAACAGATTTACCAGTGATACTTCGAATACAATGTGGCAGGGAGTTCAGAAGCCTAACAGCCTGAGGGAAGGAACTGTTTCCCATCCTGACCGTTCTTAATGCATCAAAGTCTCCCACCTGATGGTAGTGTGGTGAACTACATATACCTGTCTGGACATGCCCCCCCCCTGCTGACTGCTCCTGTGGCTCCTCCCACAGACCCCGGTATAAAGGCGATTGGAGACACCGCCCCGGCCTCAGTCTCCAGGATGTAGTGTGGTGGTCAATTGCTGCTTGTTCTTTCTTCCAGCCAATAAAAGCCTATATCTTGCCTCACGCCTCCGAGAGTTATTGATGGTGCATCAGGTAAAAAAGGATGCTGGATTGGGGTAGGATCCTTATACAACGATCTGATAAATGTCCCCGATGGCTGGTGGGGAGACCCCCATGATCCTCTCAGCCATTCTCTGAAGTAGCAACTTCTGCTCCGATGCTCAGCTGCTCCCATACCAAATGGTGATGAAACTTGTCAGAGAATTATTTTTTCCTCTTACTGTTACATTGTTTTTTATAAATGCGTGAATCACAGGAATACCTGGAATAAATTCATTACTTGCTATGTACATGTTGCCCTTGCATAAAATACAGGAGCAGAATGAGGTCATTTGGCCCATTGAGTCTGCTTTACCATTTCGTCATGGCTGACCCATTTTCCTCTCAATCCCAATCTCTGGATACCATGCATCTCTGATGACTGTTGGAGCCTTCTTCAGAAATGAAATGTTCTTCCTTCAAAATTCGTACAATCTCTGGACTGTCCAGAAAAAAAGCAGTACAAGTTCTCGCTGCTGTCTCTCCAACAGTTTGGGTAAGAAAATATTCTTTGAGATAAAAAAGGAGTGCACAGTCTCCACTCAGAACCTGCTTCTGTTGTTGTGGTCTATACAGTTTGCAAATCTCATCAGAAAATTGCAGGAGTCACATAAGTGACGTGTTGCATGAAGACTGATATCACTTCACATTTCCACTGACTTCCATAGAATCACAGTAAAGTACAGAGCAGAAACAGTCCCTTCAGCCCATCTAGTCTGTTCCGAACCATTTAAGCTGCCTACTCTCACTGACCTGCACTGGGTCCATAGCCCTCCAGTTCTCCAGAATCCATGTACTTAAACAAACTTTGCTTAAAGCACTGAAATTGAGTTTGCATCCACCACTTGTGCTGGCAGCTCATTCCACATTCTCACCACCTCTGAGTGAAGAAGCTCCCCCTCACGTTCTCCTTAAACTTACAAAGCAGGTTATTTGCATAACAGCTTATAGAAGTGCATAATCCTCACTTAGCAATTCAGTTTTCCAGTGTGTAGTGAATGATAACTTCATGCTACATACAAGAATATCGAGGACATTATTTGGTATTTAGATTAAAAACTCTTATATTGGCTCCTTAAGGTTGTCACAGCCAGAGGAGTCAATGGGGTAAGCTGTCACTACCTATTAAATGCTTTGGATTCATCAGCTGTGTGGAGAGGCCGACAGCTTTCTCTCCATATCATACTGCTCTAGCTTGTGTATCATGTAAACAGCTGGGATACAACATCCATGCTCGACCCTGAGTAACATAGGGCCTCAGATAAAAGAGGAACTCAAGCTTCATACCACAAAACTAAAAGACTGAGCAAGATAAAAGACATTATGGTCCCCAGAAACAACTACCATGCAGGATCTACTTATATGTGAATGATTAACGTACTGACACCTATTACACATTTCCATCTCTTATTACTTCTGTCATTATTTGTTGTGTCTAAAATAATGACACCTTGTTTGCTGTATTTTAGTGGATGAACAAAGATACCTTAAGACATTAAGCTACAAATTGATGAATTTTAACCCTTACCAATGTCAGTTTTGAAGGTAATGACAGCTGCGTCCATATCAGTTATTATTTCCAAACTGAATTCACCAAATGCGTCTTCCAAATTAGTCAATCTTTCAACAAACGGAGATAAAACTTCACACGTAACATCTTTAGGAAGATTATATAGCAGAACAGCCGAGGATTGTGAAAAACTCCTTTTAGGATGAAAACTCTTCACCGTTAACTGAATATTCTCCACAAAATGGACTCTTTGTCTCAACACTGCTTGAGTATCTATAAAAGAACATCAACACTATAAATGTTAGTAAAATCCAGACTTTAACTCTTCCCACTCCCACCAGACCATTACTTACAAAGAAAAGTACAGCACAGGGCAGGCCCTTTGGCCCATGATGTTGTGCCAAAACTTTAACTAATCATGCATCAATCTGACCCTTCCCTCACACACAGCCCTCCATTTTCTTTCAAACACATGGCTATCTAAGAATCTCTTAAATGACCCTTATGTACTTGCCTCTGCCAACAACTTCACAGTAAATTTTATTATCAAAGTACATACATGTCACCATAAACAACCCAAAGATTCATTTTCTTGAGGACATACTTGACAAATCTATAGAATAATAAATGTAACAGAATCAATGAAAGACCACCAACCTAGGGCATTCAACCAGAGTGCTGATGACAACAAACTGGGTAATTGCAAAAAGAAGAAACATAATACCGGTAATGATAATAATAAATAATAATTAAGCAATAAATATTGAGAACATGAGATGAAGAGTCCTTGAAAGGGAGTCCATTGGTTGTGGGAACATTTCAATGGTGGAGCAAGTGAAGTTCTCTCCTTTGGTTCAAGTGCCTGGTGATTGAAAGGCAGTGACTGTCCCAGAATCTGATGAGTGTCCTGGGGCTCTTGTACCTTTGTCCTGATGGCAGAAGTGAGAAGAGAGCATGTCCTGGGTGGTGGGGGTCCCTGATGATGGAAACTACCTTCCTGCAACAGCATTCCATGCTAAGCCTCTAGCTTTTCCTAAAATGACATGCAAAATACATGACAGTATAAATGTATTTGATTTATGTGTTGCATTTTTAATAATATCTTCTACTGCTTTTCTGCTATTGAGTAAACTACTTGGTAATTACACAGAACATTGAAGGAACTCAACAGTTTGGCCAGATCCATGGAAATGAACAAAGAGTTTACGTTTCAGGCCGAGTCCCCTTTTTCAGGGCTAGAAAGGAAGGAGAGACACACCAAAATATAAAAGGAGAGGGGGAGGGGGAGGAGGATAGCTAGAAGGTGATAGGTGAAGCGAAGTGGGTGGGAAAGGTAAAAGGCTGGAGAGGAAGGAATCCGACAGGAGAAGAGAGTGGACCATAGGGGAAAGGGAAGGAGGAGGGTACTTAAGTGGCAGGTGAGAAGATGTAAGAGGACAGATTGAGGAAAAGAAGAGGGAAGGAGGAGTAATTATTTCTCTTGCATTTTTTTGCTAGGCCACACTTGGACAAATTTTCACTGAAGTGGAAGATTTTGATAAGAGGCATGTCTTAAAATCTTCTGTACTGGGTCGCAAAAACAAAGGAGCTGGTTGTGGACTACAGGAGGAATGGAGACAGGCTCACTCCTATTACATCTATGGATCTGGGGTTGAGAGAATGAACAGCTTTCGGTTCCTCGGCATACACATCACTGAGGATCTCACATGGTCTGTAGATACCGGCTCTGTGGGGGAGAAAAGCACCTGACAGTTGAAGAAGTTTGGTATGAGTTCCCAAATCTTAAGGACTTTCTACAGGGGTACAATTGACAGCATCCTGACTGGCTGCATCACTGCCTGGAACTGTACTTCCCTCAATAGCAAGACTCTGCAGAGAATGGTGTGGACAGCCCAGCGCATCTGTAGTTGTGAATTTCCCACTATTCAGAACATTTACGAAGTGAGATGTGTAAGGATGTGTAAAAACCCCAACCACAAACTGTTCCAGCTGCTACCATCCAGGAAACAGTACCACAGCATAAAAACCAGGACCAACAAGCTCCGGGATATCTTCTTGCACCAGGCCATCAGACTGATTAATTCATGCTGATACAATTGTATTTCTATGCTATATTGACTGTTGTGTTGTATATTCTATTTATTATAAATTACTATAACTTACTCATTTAGCAGGTGTACCAGCAGAAATAGATCACAAATTGAGTCAGGCTTTAATGTTAAAACCACAATATTTATTGGTACCTACTCAAAAATATAGAAAATTAAATGAAATAAACAGAAGTGAACAGAGTTATCTGTGTGTGGCTTCCAAACTGTCAAGCTTAGGAACAGTTCTTAAAGTGTTAGGATGGCAAACTAGATAGGTCCAGTAATCCACTGAATAAGTGAGGGGAGAGACTTGTAAATACAGATTAAAATGTAGTGAGGCGGAAATCACAAAGAATTCCACAGGTTCCACACTGGGAAATTGAAGTAACAGTCACCGAAGATCTTATCTGTCGAGTCATCCCGAAAGCCACGTAGAAATATCACAAGGTGACAGTCATGGAATATACCCTAGCATTAATGGTTACCACACAACATACCCGAAACCCTGTAAGGGTTAACTAAAGTGGTCGCCGCAGGATACGCCAACAAAATCCACGTATGGATCATACGAAGTGACAGTCACATGTCCAATGTGCACGGTGTGCCCAATCCTCTGAGCTTTGGAAAGTATCAGACTTTACCCATTGTCGCAGCAATTTCTTCATGGAATTAATCAAACTGGCTGAAGTGATCCTGAGCAGGAATACAAAGTGGGTGAATCATTCGCTTGGAAATTCACGCTGAGTATGCTGGAGCTGCATCAGGCTTGACCAAAGAGGTCACAAACTGGATTACACCAACACCAAGGATGGCAATGTTTGTAAAGCCTTCTTTCAAACCCAAGCCAGATCAGTAATTTCCTTTGTGAGAAACCACATGCCTGCTACTTTTCAAACTGTATGTTCAAATGTACAATATCAGGCAGATTGAGTTAATTTTTCTTTTGTCCAAAATATCTGGGTAAAGCCTTTTAGACAAGACGACCATAATCCCTAGGAGCAGAATTAGGCCATTCAGCTGATTGAGTCTGCTCTGCCTCACATCATAGCTTTATTATTGCCCTTCTCAACCCCATTCTTCTGCCTTTTCCCCATAACCTCCAACACCTTGATTAATCAATAACTTATCAACCTCTGCCTTAAATATATCCACTGACTTGGCCTGCACAGCCATCTGTGACAAAGAATTCCACAGATTTACCATCCTGTTTAAAGAAAAGTTTCCTTCTCTTTGTTCTAGATGAACTTCCCTCAATTCTGAGGTTATGCCCTCTGGTCCTAGACCACCCAAATATAAAAAAAATTCTCTCCACATCCACTCTATTCAAACTTTCAATGCTCAATAGGTCTCAATGAGTTTCCTTCTCATTTTTCTAAACTCCAAGTACAGCCCCAAAGTCATCAAATGCTCCTCATACATTAACACTTTCACTCCTGGGGTCATTCCCATGAATCTCCTTTGGACCCTCTCCAATGCCAGCACAACTCTTCTTAGATAAGGGGCCCAGGACTGCTCACAATATTCTAAGTACTGTCTGAGCAGTGCCTTATAAAGCCACAGCATTAGATCCTTGCTTTTATATTCTAGTCCTCTTGAAATGAATGCTAATATTGCATTTGCCTTCCTCCCCACTGACTCAACCTGGAAATTAACGTTTAGGGAATCCTGCATGCAGACTCCCAAGTCCTCTCCACCTCTGACTGATGAATCTTCTACCCATTTACAAAATAGTCCACACCTTTATTTCTAAATTCTACTTTTATATCTAGGCTTATAAAATTTAAATTGTATATATATTTATCATTAAAATTGGATTAATTCTAAACAGAGACAATGAAATGAAATAAAAACTAAGAAAGCACAACATTGGTTATATTTACTTCTCCATTTTATATTTGAAAATATTTGTAACTCTACTTGCCTTCAATACTTTCAAAGGACACTGTTACATTTCTGCCCTTTCGGCTGAAGAGCGTGAGGGACCCACCACCAGTAATGAAATTTTCAAAGTGTTTTTGGAGACTGTTATCGCTTACGTTGTCACTGGACAATATTCCACTAATTGTTCTCTTTTCATCCGGAAGATGTTGCTCAGTCAGTTTTTCTAGATGAAAAGCATACAGATATACTGTCACAAGTTGAGGAGCCCGTGTAACAAATAGGTAACATTTTGAAAATCATTTAACTAATTAATTAGTTTTAAATACAAATACACAAACATTGACAAAATGAATCATACAAAGATAAGAATGCAGTATATGAATCAGAAACAGAGGTAGGCGTCTTGGTCTGAGTCTGTCTGCCATTTGATAACATCATGGCTGATCTGATTGGAACTTTTAACACCACATTCCAGTCTACTAATTTATCCTATTCACTTTTTTTAAAAATAAAATATTATTTTACCTCTGCATCTTGAAAGACTCAGCTTCACTGTAATTTGAGGAACAGAATTCCGATGACTGACAAACCTCAGAGAAGTAATTTCATCTCATCCCTTTTTTAAAATCAACCACTAGTTCTGGATTTTTCTACAAGGAGCATCCCCTCTGGTAAATTGCCTACCAGATATTATACTTCCTAACTCTGTAATTCTCAGGTTTTGCTTTGTAGTCCTTCTTAAAAAATGCACATTAATCACCCTCAAGACTTCTGGCACTTCATCCATCCCATTGCAAATACTTCAGCCAGGATTCCCAGAAATTTTACTCTAGCTTCCCATGAAGATAATAGTTGGTTCTTCACTTGTGAAGATAAGGAGGGAACTCCATCGCTGCAGGAGATTTCTTCCCACCAGCACTGTGTAGGTTTATAATGAAGATCGGTGTGCACAGACCGATTCCACTCTTTAGGCCGGGGTACGTTCCACAATGACACCGCGAGCTGCAATGACTGCGATGACTGCAAGGCTGCAGGTTGAGTATTGGAGGCTGAATCTGTCCTTGGCTACAATCCAGACTCTTGAGTTAGTGGTGGAGAGGAGGTCACTAAACAAACTGTTATCCATTACGGATAATCAGGCACATCCTCTCCGTGACCTACTGAATAAGCAGCGGAGCACCCTTTCGGACAGACTCATTCAGCTCTGCTGTCACAAGGATCGTTACAGAAATTCTTTCCTACCAAATGCAATAAGCATATAGAACAGTTCATCTCTGTGCAACAGAACACACATCATAGTACAATAGTCTCCGTTTCATTATTCCGTAGATCATTATTGCACATTGCTAATTTATTATTGTGTACATTATTCTGTACTTTATTATTTGTTAATATTATAATATTTATTATTATCACCAAGTGTGTTTTTAAATGTTGCTGCTGTAACAAAGTAATTTCCCACTCGGGATCAATAAGTACTTATTAATTATTATTATTTGGACAGATTGCCTGGCCTGGCTAACGAGTCCCATCAACCCGGGTTTGGAATTGGAATTGCCCTTCTCCTAGGCTAGCTGCCAGCCTGGGCTGATGAGCCCAGCCTGCCCGCCCAGTTATAGTGCCGGACACTTGGTCATGCCAAGACATTGCAAACTCAGTAAGAACAGGGACGCCACAGTTGTGTAGAAGAGGCCCTATGCGAATGATCTCCTGCATGGAAAAGCCAAACAGTGGTCCTGCACCGATCACTATGCCTGGATTATGGAAGACACTTCACTTTCCTTTAGTGAGCAGGATGTCCAGCCCAGCACTCATGGGACAGGTGAGTTATGGGGTCGATGTCCTGCTCACTTATGGAAGCTTCTCATGGTGTTTCTGGAGGCACCTGATCAGGCCCTGAATACGTATCTGCCTTCCTCCAATACCTCCTCTGCCGTAATGCATTCTATCCCCAAGACTTCCCATTGTTTACAAGTTTTGAAGTCTTTCTATGGCACATATTAGTCCAGTAAATCTTACCTGAACTCCCTCCAAAGCATTAACATCTTTCCTTAAATAATATGTCCTATATAGCTGAAGCACAACCTTCTTACTTCTGTATTCAATTCCTTGAGCAGAAGTGATACATTTCCTGATTACCTGCTGTACCTGCATACTAACCTTTTCTAAATCATGCACTTGGACACTGGAACCTTTGTACCTCAGAGCCCTGCAAACTCTTATCATCTAGAAAATGCTTCTTGAAAAAAAATGCTAACTCAATCAACATTTCAAAGTTCTAAGAACATTTATTATCGAGGTATATATACATTATACAAACTTAAGGTAAGTCTCTTTCCAGACAGCCAGAAAACAAAGAAACCCAGTAGAACACATTAAAAGAAGATCATCAAACACCCAATATATAGAGAAAAAAAACCAAATCATGCAACAATAAAAGAAAGCAAATAGCATCCAGAACTGAGGTCCACAGCAAGTCCGTCCACTGACACAAAATCACAGACCACCAGTTCAGTGCAGAGCTCAGTTAGCTTGACAGAGCAGCAAGCTGAACCAGCCTGTCCCCCTCGCCTTGGGCCCTGACTCCCCGACCTTTCCAATTTGGTCCAGCACTTAAATCATCATCCAAACATTAGGTTCTGTCACTTCGATATGCTCTGGAGCCTGGACTCCACCAGCTCAATTCAGCCTGCACCTGACCTTTCCAATTCAGCCGGTGCTCAAATTGATCAAACCTTGGATCTTTACCACTGCCTTGCCACACCATGGTTCTGCCGCATCGAAATGTCTCCAAGTCCAAAGGGAAATTACAAACTATCGTTCGATTGTTTAACAGAAAAAGTGCGATTAACAAAGTTGTATACATGCAGTCCCCAGGTGACGAACGAGTTCTGTTCTTGAGTCTGTCTTTAAGTTGGATTTGTACGTAAGTCGGAACAGGTACATCTGGTACTATTTAGCGTCAGTTTGTCAAACGTTTATCTTAGTATATAGTATACATGTTACCTTTCTATGCATATAAAACACTTAAGAAACATATGTATTTCAATAATTAAACCACTGCGTTGCTTAGTAATAATTGTAGCTTTCATTAGGGCAGGGCCTTTCACATGCTCCATTATTCTCAATTTATCCTTTAAAATTGTTCCGATCGTTGACCGAATGTAGCCTAACACTTTTCCAATGACTGATGGCATTTCACCTCTTTCCGATCGCTTTATTATTTTCACTTTAATTTCAATTGTGATCGTTTTCCGGAACAGAAACACTGCGAGCGGCAGGTCCCGAGCTCCACCGGGTCCTAAAGTCCACCACACTGAGACAGGTTAAATAAGCTCCGGAACTCCACTGGGTCCTAAAGTCCACCACACTGAGACAGGTTAAATGGGACAAGTTGGGGTGGAGCTGACTGGAAAGGGGGGGGGGGGCGTTCAAGGTGAATATTGCTAAGAAAAATTTAAGCCAAATACAAAGTTACACACTCAACACTGTGTCAACGGCAACAACTTAACATAGCGGACGGCGTCATGATCCGACTTAAAATGGTGAACGGTGTTCTCCTTCCTCGGTTCGTAAGTAAGAGTTGTTCATAAGTCAGATGTTTGAAACTCGGGAACTGCCTGTACTTTGTTTCATTGGGCTCCAACAAGAGATTGCTAAGCTTCACCAGTGCCATCTTAACCGGACATTATTTGTATATTTTCCTGCATTATGCTTCATTTATCAAATCTTTATCCAATCACTTCATCTGCTTTATCCCTTGTTAGCCTCTATGTTTTCCTTTCTTAACTATAGGCAAATATATAAGGAGACTTCTGTATTGTTTTACCATGGACTATCATAAAACTTACAAAAAAAAAGCTTTTTTTGCAGAGCATGCTACATTATTGGGTATCTACCAGCAGGCTGGTACCTTGATGCACCGGGGCCATGTTTGGCTTTAGTCCTCAAGTATGTCTAAAACTAGATCTGCTAATATTTAACATACACAGTACTTGTGAGTGATGGGGTGGGAATAACGTTAGCTCCTCGCCCTTCTCAAATCTTACCAACTTTTTCAATTTCAGGTAACCTACTCCTCCGGTACTCTCTCTTCCTCCCTACCTCTCCCCACACACACACCCTTGCCCACCTGGTTCATCTCTCCAATCTTCTCTCCCTACTTGGTTCTATCTACTCATCATCCACTCCCCATCAGGTTCTTCACTTACCATTTACCACTTACCCCATCACTTACCAGCCTCTGTTCTCCCCCCCCCCCCCCCCCATACACACTGCTGCACACCGTGCACAGTAACGTAGTGGTTAGCACATCGCTTCACAGAACGGGTGACCAGGATTCAGTTCCTGCTGCTCCTTCTAAGGAGTTTGTATGTTCTCCCTATGACTGCATAGGCTTCTCCCGGGCACTCCAATTTCCTCCCACAGTCCAAAGCTGTACCAGTTGGTGGGTTAACTGGCCATTGTAAATTGTCCCGTGGTTAGGCTAGGGTTAAATTGGGGATAGCTGAGCAGTGTGGCTCAAAAGGCCTATTCTGTATCTCAATAAAAGAATAAATAAAAACAACAACATATAACCATACAACAATTACAGCATGGAAACAGGCAATCTCGGCCCTTCTAGTCCGTGCCGAACACTTACTCTCACCTAGTCCCACCTACCTGCACTCAGCCTATAACCCTCCATTCCTTTCCTTTCCATATACCTATCCAATTTTACTTTAAATGACAAAATCAAACCTGCCTCTACCACTTCTACTGGAAACTCGGTCCACACAGCTACCACTCTGAGTAAAGAAGTTCCCCCTCGTGTTACCCCTAAACTTTTGCCCTTTAACTCTCAACTCATGTCCTCTTGTTTGAATCTCCCCTACTCTCAATGGAAAAAGCCTATCCATGTCAACACTATCTATCCCCCTCTTTATTTTAAATACCTCAATCAAATCCCCTCTCAACCTTCTATGCTCTAAAGAATAAAGACCTAACTTGTTCAACCTTTCCCTGTTACTTAGTGCTGAAACCCATGTAACATTCTAGTAAATCTTCTCTGTACTCTCTCTATTTTGTTGACATCTTTCCTATAATTCGGTGACCAGAACTGTGCACAATACTCCAAATTTGGCCTTACCAATGCCTTGTACAATTTTAACATTACATCCCAACTCCTACACTCAATGCTCTGATTTATAAAGGCCAGCATACCAAAAGCTTTTTTCACCACCCTATCCACATGAGATTCCACCTTCAGGGAACTATGCACCATTATTCCTAGATCACTCTGTTCTACTGCATTCCTCAATGCCTACCATTTACCATGTATGTCCTATTTTGATTATTCCTACCAAAATGTAGCACTTATCAGCATTAAACTCCATCTGCCAGCTTTCAGCCTACTCTTCTAACTGGTCTAAATCTCTCTGCAAGCTTTGAAAACCTACTTCACTATCCACAACTCTACCTATCTTAGTATCATCTGCATTCTTACTAATCCAATTTACCACCCCATCATCCAGATCATTAATGTATATGACAAACAACATCAGACCCAGTACCGATCCCTGAGGCACACCACTAGTCACCGGCCTGCAACTTGACAAACAGTTATCCACCACTACTCTCTGGCATCTCCCATCCAGCCACTGTTGAATCCATTTTACTACTTCAATATTAATACCTAACGATTGAACCTTCCTAACTAACCTGCCGTGCGGAACCTTGTCAAAGGCCTTACTGAAGTCCATATAGACAACATCCACTGCTTTACCCTCGTCAACTTTCCTCATAACCTCTTCAAAAAATTCAATAAGATTTGTCAAACATGACCTTTCACGCACAAATCCATGTTGATTGTTCCTAATCAGACCCTGTCTATCCAGATAATTATATATACCATCTCTAAGAATACTTTTCATTAATTTACCCACCACTGACGTCAAACTTGCAGGCCGATAATTGCTAGGTTTACTCTTAGAACCCCTTTTAAACAGTCTTTTCTGTTCACGATACAGGGTTGTAACTGAAACATCAAGCTACGTCTTTTGCCTCCACAAATGTTGTTCATCTTGGTGAGTTCTTCCAGAGTCTGTTTCTTGTCCTGGAGTTCAACATCTGCAGGCTCTTTAGTCTCCAAACTGTACCTAATTATCCCTAGGCTTTATCCTCCAAAGTAACATCAAGCCCTTATGAAGATAACCAAAAACCACTATAAACATTTTTAATAGTCAGGCATCATTTTGAAGCAATCTCCTTCAGTGCTTTACTTGGGAATAGAGATCTCTATGACCAAACTACAAGATGAATGAAGTATACAAGAGAAGGAACATTGTAGAACATTACTATTCAGTCATTCAAAGAGAAGCCACTGTCTGTGATTATGGTCAGTGGACAAAAAGTGGGGCTGAAATATTTAAAGACATTTTGTGTTTATGGTAGATGGTAGATCACACAGAGATTCATATGCCTCAACTTTCTGATCTATTTTGGTGCACATAAGGTTCCATTTTGGATGGATACACCTTTGAATATTCAAACGGCAGTCCTTCATATTGAGAATGCTTGGCTCAGGGAGAGAACTTCTAAGTTGGTAAATAGCTAAGTGAAGGTAGTTTGGTAGGTTTACTGTTATGCTAGTTGATGGAAGTTTAGCACAGATGCTTACATTCCTGACATGTTATGATAGTGATTCTTCCTGCTTGACTAGATAGTGGCAAGAGTCTTCTCCAAATGGAAAGTGGGAGGTAGAACGATCCTGCTCCATGTGGCTATTTTACACCAATGACATTGGCCTTGACCAGACTTACAACATTATGGCAGTCAGCAATATTTATCATCTAGCTAATCATAATTAGGATCAACAGTTAATATATTTTCAGCCCCAATATTCTGTATACCATTAAGAAATATGAGAATGTAGCGCCGGTTTTTTTTAACCTAACTCAACCAGAAGGACCACAACCTTCTCATGGTTTGGAGGCCTGCGTGGCTCAATGACCTGGGACAGCCATGTTGGCAGGAGTCAGGGCTTTGAGCTTTAGCTCTTGGTAGAGTCACCCATGCCAGACAGATCAAAGGGTAGAAGACAAAAAAGGAGAGATCCATTGGTCCTCCGGGTTCAGAGTTAACAACCCTGACTGCTAAAGCAAATCTGTTAAGGAAACAGCAATGAAGACTCCTAAAACGGTATTCCCAATTCTCCATCTGGAACGCACATGACTGACGGTGGTGAAAACTGAACTACTGACATAATGAAGCAAGCGCCAAGTACTGCCTGAGATGGAGAATCTGCTTCTCCTTCTTTGGCTGTCCATCAATTTTCGATGATGACTGAGGCCTGGGCAAGGTTGTATGGAAGACTGGCAGTTGCCCAAGCTGTAAGTCTCCCTTCTCCATGCCACCAATGTTGAAGGGTATTAAGACCCATTCCGCTTGGCAACGGTGTCATCGCAGAGCAATGTGTGGTTAAGTGCCTTGCTCAAGGACACACACACAGCCTCAGTCAAGGCTCGAACTAGCGACCTTCAGATCACTAAATCAATGCCTTAACCACTTGGCCATGCGCCACACCTTCATTGGTGCTCTGAACACCAGCGGCATAATGGGCAGTAAGTAAATTTTACCTAATCATTGGAACCACTATCAAGATAACAGCAGTTCAGTTTTTGACCAACTTCAGTTTTAATTGCAGTCTCCCACATTACTGTCCAGATTTTCTATCTACTTGATAGGATTGGTCATATTCAAAAAATGGTCAATTTGCTGAAGGGTGCTAAAAATCTGTAGAAAGGAGAAGTTGCACAAGAGTACTGATGCAATTTTCCAATATCCCCTAAACTGAAGAACCCCGAGGGGTTGCTAGAGAGGGTTTCTTAGGATTGAAGAGAGGTTCAAGACTTAGGTCTCTCATCATTAAGGAGATGGAGGTTTGGGGGTAATTGGATTAAGGTGGACACCCAGAGTGTTAAGGGAATCGGGGAGTAGTGATACCCTTTTCTGTGATCACATAGGAGGAGTTTGGCTCAGAAGGAAAAGGAGATTTGGCAAAGACATCAGGCCGATGGCTGGGAAAGGCCAAACCAATTCTCTGGAACGGGGCATCCAGAGAACATCAGCAGTGAGGTTGGAAGCATTGAGAAAAAGGCAAATAATAAAAATACGAGAAAAATTGACTTGTTTTCTCAAGGTAGCCCAGATTGTTACACATTTTAACCAACTGCAAACCCAGTAAATCAGATGAATCCATCCAAATTTCCATTAGAATTTTAGACACATGGCCAAGATATTTTAACTTGATTAACTCTGAAGTATCTGAAATTTGTTCATCTCTTTTACTATGTCTAAAATTGGTGGGGTAAACATATAACTCTGCTAATACAGCTGCAAAATGGAGGGCTTAGGGTCATAGGTTAGCATGCAATCTTTCTATTGCATCGGTTCTCGGGCTTTGGGGGAGAGGGGTGGGGTGATCAGAATAGTTTTTTTCTCAACTGGGCAGTTCTGAGAGGTTATGTCTAGTATCAATCATGTCATCACTTCTGGTCAAGTCAGTGCTGTTTTTTTCCTTTGCATCTAGTTTGCGCTTGCGCAATAGCTTTCTTTATAAATTTTAAATTAAATCTTAAATATAGATGCTAATAAAATTAATATAGTTTCTTGGAATTTGAACGGCATGAATCATCCTATTAAGCGTAAAAAGATTTTTAAGAAATTAAAAACACTTCATGCGGATATTATTTTTGCGCAAGAAACCCATGTACGGACACAGGATGAAGATCGTTTTTTTAAATTCTGGAAGGAACCTTTATATCATTCTTTGTCAATAAATAAAGTTAGAGGGGTATATATTTTTGTTAACTCTAAAATCCCTTTTGTACATTTTAATACTGCTACTGATTTGATTGGAAGATATTTAATTGTCACTTGTTTGTTATGTGGTCAAAAGGTAGCTTTGGTGTGTGTTTATGCACCTAATTTAGACAGACCTGAATTTTTTAAGAAGCTGCTTTTGGTGCTCCCAATTCTAAATGAGTTGATTATGGGCGGTGACTTTAACTGTTGTCTTAATCCGTCGATTGATAGGTCATCAACCAATCCGTTGCTTCCTAATGAAGCGGTGACTTGTATTAATTCTTTTCTATTAGAATATGGATTGGTTGATATCTGGAGATATAAGCACCCTAACGACACAGATTTTTCTTTTTTTTCCACATGTACATTGTAAATATTCAAGATTGATACATGATTGTTGTATTCCATTACCAATTGTGCATGTGACGTCATTGTGTTGTCCGATCACGCACCTATAAAATTAACTTTGGGGCTCTCTGATAATACTTTGAAAATATCACAGTGGAGACTGAATCCTGTATTGTTACAAGATCCAACTTTTGTTAGTTTTATCAAGGGGCAAATTTCTTTATTTTTTGAACTTAATACAACAGAAGGTATGTCAAATTTGGTTCAATGGGATACGATGAAATCCTTTCTTAGGGGACAGATAATTTCATATTCAACAGCTTTAAGAAGGAAAACCAAAGCGGAACTTTTAGTGATTACAGGTAGTCCCCGATTTACGAACGTCCGACTTATGGACAACACACACTTACGAATCAAGGAAGGAAAACGCCTTCTCCCATTTTAAGTCGGATCGTGACGCCATCCACCATTTTAAGTCGTTGCCATTGACACTGTGTTTGAGTGTGTAACTTTGTATTTGGCTTAAATTTTTCTTAGTAAGATTCACTCTGACCCCGCCGCCCCCCCCCCCCATTCCGGTCGGCTGGTGGCGCAGTCAGATCAGCACCGGGCCTGAGAACAGAGTTTTCCGAGTTCGATCCAGTGACAGACTGCTCCCGTGCCGGGTTGATGTTGATCCAGTGACTCCCGTACCATCAGTGCCGGGTTGATGTCGAGCTCGCAACTCAACCTTGTAAAAAAAACACTGCCACCTCCAGTTTAAATTCCCACGTGGAATATTGTGGATGATCAAATACCCAAGCAAGGGCTATATCCTCTATGCAACTAGGGGAAGCTCTGGGACCAGATGGATATACAGTGGAATTTTATAAGACCTTTACTGAAATGCTTACATCATATCTTTGTCAAACTTTCACTGATTCTATATCCTCTGGGAATTTTCCAAAAACTTTTTATGAGGCATCAATTTCATTGATTCCTAAAAAAGGAAAAGATCTATCTGAATGTGCCTCCTATAGACCAATTTCCTTATTGAACGTGAATTTTAAAAATCTAAGATTCTGGCTAATAGGCTTCAGAATATTTTGCCTACTGTTATTTCAAATGATCAAACTGGATTTATTAAAAATAGGTATTCACATTTTAATATTCGAAGATTGTTAAATATTATTTATTCTCCCTGAGTTAAAGAATCTGAATGTATTGTCTCTCTCGATGCAGAGAAAGCTTTTGTTAGGGTGGAACGGCCTTATTTATTTCAGGTTTTGGAGAGATTTAATTTTGGTCCGGGATTTATTTCCTGGATCAAACTGATCTATCAAGCCCCGATGACTGCGGTTATAACTAACAATCAAAAATCTCCTTATTTTAGACTATATACAGGAATCTGTCAGGGTTGTCCTCTTATTCCTTTATTATTTAATTTGGTTTTAGAACCACTTGCTATTGCTCTTAGGGATTCCAATTCTGTTCAGGGTATTAAGAGAGGGGATAAATTACATTAGGTTTCATTATATGCAGATGATTTATTAGTTTACATTTCAGACCCTAGGAAATCTATTCCCTCTATGTTATCCATATTTACTGAATTTAGTACTTTCTCTGGATACAAGTTAAATTTACATAAAAGTGAATTATTTTCTATTAATAATTATTCTGATAACTATGATCAAATACCTTTTAATATTGCTAAAAATTATTTACCTATCTTGGTACTAAAATTACTAAAAATTTTAAAGATTTATATAATTTTCTTCCTTTAATTGAATATACACAACAACGCTTTCCAAATGGTCGCCTATGATGATGTCATTAATTGGTCGAATAAATGTTATAAAAATGACAATTTTACCGAAATTTTTATACACATTTCAAGCTGTTCCATCATTTGTCCCTAAAACGTTTTTTGATAGAATAGATTCTGTGATTCTGTTGTATATCAGGAATAATAAGAGTTCTAGAGTGAGTAAACCTTTACTGCAAAAATTAAAAAAAGATGGAGGCTTGGCTTTACCAAACTTTAGATTCTATTACTGGGCAATTAATATTCATTATTGTTGTAATGTGAGTATTAATAAAAGTAAGTTAATACTAATCGGGAGGCTGTTGGTAGCAAGAGGCGGGATCTGGGGATGGTGGGGTCTTTACTTTTGCTGTTTTTACTCCCAGTATGCATTGTATATAGTTCCTCCACCCATGCCGCACGAGGTACCTGGAAGCCTCTGTATTGTAAATATCATTTGCCGTCCCAGATAAAGATGCTCTTTTGGCCATCAAGTTGTCGAGTGGTCTTTTTGTAAAGCAGAAGTTACCACAGTTATATTACTTTTTGGATTCACTGTACAGATAACCCCAGGACTGTCCTTCATGACGTACAAACAAGCTGGATGAACTCAGCAGGTCGGGCAGCATCTGTTGAAAGAAGCAGTCAACGTTTCGAGTCGAGACCCTTCGTCAGGACTCAAATCCTGAGTCCTGATGAAAGGTTTTGACCTGAAACGTTGACTGCTTCTTTCAACAGATGCTGTCCAACCTTCTGAGTTCATCCAGCTTTTTTGTACATCTTGATTTGACCACAGCATCTGCAGTGTACTTTGTGTTTGCTGTCCTTCATGGTTGGACTTGGCGGAGAACTCGGTATGGGGGTTCTCTTTGGCTTCTTTACTGGGAGCTCCTCTTCCCTTTTTGTTTTCTAGGATTGGTAGACAATATCTTAGCCCCATTGTTAGACATGCATTAAAAATTTGGTTTCAGTTTCACAGATTTTTTGACTTAAATAACTTTGTTCTTTCTAGTAATATCCATCTTAACTATTTTTTTAAACCATCAGTTTTAGATAAGGCCTTTATAACATGGAAAACTAAGGGAATAAAAACTTTTCTAGATTTGTTTTTAGAGGATTGTTTAATGTCTTTTTTGCAGCTAGTGGACAAATATGATATATCTAATGCACAATTTTTTTTAGATATTTACAAGTCAGGAATTTTTTATGCAATTTGTTGCCAAATTACCCATTTGCTCATTTACCAAATATGATAGATGTAATCTTTCAGCTTAAACCATTTCAAAAAGGATTGATAGTGATTATATATAAACGGCTAATGAATTTACGAATGATGTCTAATAATAAGGTTAAACGTGCTTGGGAATTGGAACTTCAAGAGTCACTTTCAGATAATCAATGGAATAAAATTTGTCAGTCAGTTAACAATTCATCTATCTGCGCCTGTCACTCCTTGATTCAGTTCAAGGTAGTACACAGGGCACATATGGCAAAAGATAAACTAGCGCATATTTTTTCTAATATAAATCCCACCTGTGATAGATGCAACACTGAGGTGGCTACCTTAACTCGTATGTTTTGGTCCTGCATAAAGTTAAATAAGTTTTGGAGAGATGTTTTTAGAACATTATCAAAAGTCATAGGTTTGGACCTACAACCCAATTCATTTACGGTGATCTTTGGGATTATTCGAACGGAAGCAGGAAATGTTCCTGCTCAACACGTGACAGCTTTCTCAACTTTACTGGCTAGGAGAGCTGTTCTATTGTACTAGAAGGATCCCAATCCACTTACTGCTTTTTTTGGCTCTCCTCCATTATGTCATGTTTAAGTTTGGAGAAAATTAGAAGTCGGACGTTTGATACATCTTTTAAATTTGAGCAAACCTGGCGACCTTTTATTCAATATTTTCATATGATCTAATTCATTTACTTTTTCAGTTAATTTATTTTTCTTCTCTGCGAAGGATTTTTCTTTTTTTGAACTGTATCCTCAAAATGGACTGCCCAGTTCCCTTTTCTTTTGGTTTTAGATTAGCTTAGTGGGTTTTTTTCCCTCAATAACAGAAATTTTGAGTCTTTTTTTTCTATGAATTGTTAAGAGATGTGGTTCTTTTTTTTCTTTATATTAACTCAATACTATATATGATTTTGACAGTGTATATTCCTTTCTTTCTTTGTACTATTATTGAAATATGTGTTTGAGATAACCTCTCCTCTGACTTGTATTTATCCTATTCTTTTAAATCAATAAAAAAGATTGAAATGAAAAAAAACTCTGAAGTATTTATTTCTGCCTTCTGCCTCTGTCACTCAATTTGACATAGAAAAGTGGAGCAAAGAAACAGTCCTATCTAGTCCATACTTAAACCATTTAAGCTGCCTACTCCTATCAATCTGCAGAGGAGCCATAGCCTTCCGTACCCCAACCATCCATTACCAACCCAAACTTTGCTTAAATATTGAAATCGAACTCACATCTACACTCTCACAATCCTCTGAGTGAAGAAGTTTCCCCTCGTGTTCCCCTTAAACTTCTCACCTTCGACTCTTAACACATGACCTCCAGCTGTAGTCCCACCCAACCTCTTCAGCAAAAGCCTGCTTGCATTTACCCTATCAAAGCCCCTCATAAGTTGGTATACCTCTATCAAATGTCCTCTCACTATTCTAAGTTCTAAGCAATAAAGTCTGAACCTATTCAATCTTTCCTTATAAACCCGGCAACATCCTTGTAACTTTTCTCCATTTACTTTCAACCTTGTTTACATCCTTCCTCTAGGCAGATGGCCAGATCTGCACACAGTACTCAAATTAGGCCTTACCAACATCTTATACTACTTCAACATAACATCTCATCTTTTGTACTCAGTACTTTGATTTATGAAGGCCAATGTGTCAAAAGCACATTCTAATTATTTTAGATGCGGAGTTTCAAGTCAACATATAAACATTATTCTGTCGTTAAATCTGTTTTACAAGCCCCTGTAATATCAAAATTTGTCAGTATCCTCACTTTCAGAGAATCAATTCTGTAACATTTTAAAGGAAGCACAAGTACCTTTTCCTGGAGTGGGTTGGTCTCCTCTGCAAACCACAATCTGTCAAAGCATAAGAATAATGTCAAAATTGAAAAAAAATCATAATATTGCTTTATGATTACCATTTACATAATGTACACATAACTTACATTTTGTTCTGGAGTCTGTGTTGCTCCTGCCTCATCCTTGCCCACAGCTGTCTCAGATGGAAGTCTGACAGTAAGATTGATAATCCCTTTCCTTTGCAGATCAACCTGGTGAGTTTTCTTCTCCAATACAAGGGACCTTACTAAATAAATTATTAGAAGCAATTAAAAATATTAAATTTTGCTCTAAGTCACCATGTGTTTCAAACAAATAACTGAATATTTTGGACGGTACCACTGAACAGTAAAAATTAATGTGTTTATTTTCTTCAAAGTCAAACGCTGTATGTCAACACATTATTCTGCCAATGTTCAGTAGAAGTCTCATTGTACAAATTAGCACAGCAATACTGTCTGAAAAGTTGTACATACATTCACCTGTTTCCATGAAGTGAGAATGTAACTATATAATAATTCAATGCAACTATATAATATATATAACTAGATAATTCAAAAGAAGAAATGGCAGCTGTAGTAACATACACAAAACTGGAGGAACTCAGCAGGTCAGGTAGCATCCATGGAAATGTTTTAGGCTGAGACCTTTCTTCAGGACTGAAAAGGAAGGGGCTGAAGCCAGAATAAGAAGGTGGGGGAAGGTGAAGGGGGCAAGCTAGAAGGTCAAAGGTGAAGCTAGGTTGGTGGGAAAGGTCAAAGGTTGGAGAAGGAGGAATCTGACAGGAGAGAGGTCTGTAGGAGAAAGGGAAGGAGGAGGGGACCCAGAGGAAGTAATAAAGCAGGAGAGAAAAGGTAAGAGGCTAGAGTGGGGAATAGAGGAAGAAGAGAGGGGGAGAATTTTTTTTTAAAGCAGAAGGAGAAATTGGTATTCACACCATCAGGTTGAAGACTACCCAGAGAGAATATGAGGTATTGCTCCTCTACCCTGAGGGTGGCCTCATCTTGGCGCAAGAGGAGGCCATAGATTGACATGACATGTTCAGTTTTGGTTACCTCACTAATAAAAAATGTTAGTAAACTGGAAAAAGTGCAGTAAAGATTTACAAGAATGTTGCCAGGACTTGAAAGCTTAGTGAAAAGGAGAGTTTGGACAGGTTAGGAATTCATTGCTTGGAGTTTAGGAGACTGAGAGCTATCATAATTATAGAAAACTACAGCATAGAAACAGGACTTTTGGCCCACCTAGTCCATGCTGAACTATTAATCTACCTAGTCCCATCGACCTGCACCTGGACCACAGCCCTCCATATCCCATCTCAACTATGTACCTATCCAAATTTCTAAGTGTTGAAATCAAACCTGCATCCATGACTACCCTCTGAGTGAAGAAACTCTCCTCATGTTCCCTGTAAACATTTCACCTTTTACCCTTAACCCATGGCATCTAGTTCTAATCTCACCCACCCCAAGTGGAAAAAGCCTGCTTGCATTTACCCAATCCATACCCTTCATAGTTTTCTAAATTTCTATCAAATCTCCCTTAAATCTTGTACACTTCAAGGAATAAATTACTAAACTGTTCAATCTTTCCCTATAACTCATGTCCTCAAGTCCTGGCAAAATCCTTGTAACTTTTCTCTATACTCGTTCAACCTTGTTGACACCTTTCCTGTAGGTAGGTGAACAGAACTGCACACAGAGCTCCACGTTGGGCCTCACCAATGTGTTACACAACTTCAACATAACATCCCAAATCCTGTACTCAATACTTTGATTTATGAAGGCCAATGTGCCAAAGGCATTTTTTTTAATGACCAAATCTACCCATGATACACTTTCAAGGAATTACGGATCTGTATTCCCAGACCCCACTGTTCTACCACACTCCTCTGTTCACCATTCAAGTCCTACCTTCGTTTGTCCTCCCAAAATGCAACACCTCACAATTGCCGGCATTAAATTCCATATGGCATTTATCTAGCTGATCCACATTCCACTGTGAGGTTTTATAGTCTTCCTCACTGTCCACTACACCCCCAATATAAGGTGATCTTACAGGTGTATAAAATCATGAAGGACATAAATTGGGTAAATCCACTCAGATGTTTTCCCGGTACAGAGGCAGTATCAATAACAACTTTTATAAGACAATTGGACAGGTACATCCTTCAAGAGGACCACAACCTTGTCATGGTTTGGAGACCTGCATCCCTTTGGCTCTTGCTAGGGTCACCCATGCCAAACATATCAAAGAGTAGAAGCCAGACTAAGAGTGGTCCACCAGACCTCAAGGTTTGGGGGTTCAGCTCAGGGTTTGACCGAAACGCTTCTGGTCAAGATGGCACCTGCGAACAGTTCTTTGGGTGACATCTTCGAGATGGTTAATTATTTCACTTTTTCTATGCCATTACTTACTCTTTTTATCTTAATTGTGTTTCAGAAACTGTTCAAGTTGGTGACTTACAGTTTGGAGTTCAATTGAGAGATTTTGTGCTCAGCTGTCCCCAAGAAAATTCCAGCAGAGGTCTGCAAGTACGAGTTCCCCCAAGCAGGAGATGAAAGACAGGACACGGGGCCATGACTGACTCCATTTCTCACTGATCGAAGCATCGAGGAAGATTGAAACTGAGGTGAATGCGGAGGGGGCCAGATCAGCAGTCACTCTGCACGTGTCAGGCTGGAAGCTGAGAGGCTGCGGGTTGCTGATCGGTCCCCACTGAAGGCCTGAATTCAAACAGTTGCTCTTCTCGAGGCTGACAGAAGATGTATTCAGAATCCTGAGACATATCTGATTATCGGTGTGGACTGTGGTTTATTGTGGTCTCCCTCAGTTTTTCTGTTTTCTTTCTTGCTGCTGATTGACAGGTGGGCAATATGCTACTTTTTTTGGGCGATAGAAGGGTTGGGGGTTTGATGTTACTGTCGCTGTTTTTTTGCATGGGAGGTGCTTGGGGTTGGGGGTTTGATGTTACTGTCGCTGTTTTTTTGCATGGGAGGTGCTTGGGGTTGGGGGTTTGATGTTACTGTCACTGTTTTTTTGCATGGGAGGTGCTTGGGGTTGGGGGTTTGATGTTACTGTCACTGTTTTTTTGCATGGGAGGTGCTTGGGGTTGGGGGTTTGATGTTACTGTCGCTGTTTTTTTGCATGGGAGGTGCTTGGGGTTAGGGGTTTGATGTCTTAGCTGCTGTATCCAGATGGGTGATCTGGTAGTTTTTGTGAGAAGGACGGGATTGGGGTTTGCGAGTTTTGTTTCTTTTTCGTACAGTGGGGGGGGGAGGGGGAATGCCTTTTCTTTCATTGACTTTCAGGTTTTTTTCTGTGTTTCATGACTATTTGGAGAGGAAATCTCAGAGTTGTATTCTGCGTACATACTTTGATAATCTAAAAAAAATGAACTTTTGAACAACCCTGACAGGTAAAACAAAATTGTTACAGAAACAGCAATGAAGAATCTTACTACATCAGTGTGTGCAGTATTCCTGAGTCTCTGCCTGGGACAGATGTGACTGCCAGTAGTGAAAACCAAGAGGAAGCTACTGACATGATGAAGGAAACCCTGAACACTGCCAGAGATGGAGGACCTTCACTGCTGCCCTAAATACCAGTGGTGTAACAGGCAGTAAGTAAAGACAGGTACATGGATTGGAAAGTTTTCGAAAGTTATGTGCAAAATGCTGGTACCTAGGACTAGTTTGGTTGGGGTAACTTGTTTGGCATGGAGGGGCTTTTTCCATGCTGTAAAATTGCATGACTCTATTAAATGCATTTTATTAAAGTATTGTGCAATGGACTGATCAGAAATTTTGAAATCTATGGATCAATACCAGCTTAATATATTAACTGATTAAAGACTAAAAGCAGAGAGCAGTGAAGTTAACCCTAATTGTCCCCATTTGACGATACAACTTCTATTACAAAGTTCTAATTCTCACCCCAACTCATAACACAAGTAAACAATATCGGCCAGTAAAAAATACTGACAGTCATAAATGGCAAAAGTAAAATGTTTTGACTAGATGGCATTGGCCTTCAGTTCCTGGCTACTGACTTCCATTCTGTTTATTGTTACAACTTGTAACAATGTTGTAACTTGAAACATTGACAATGTAAATATATTAAAGCTCTAAAAAGTTTCAAAGTAAAGGCTGGGGTATGTTTATTATTTAAAAAATCTATGGATTACATTCATTAACATATAATTTACTGCAGGATTTTACACAATTATATTAGCATAATTTCAGAATTATGTAATAGAAAACACAGCTGAGTGGCAACAAAGACTATGTGCACGGGAGCACTTCAGTTACTGCACAGCCATGGAGCTTAGAGGGAACAGTGACCTCTGATACGTCTTTTGTCCTGTCCAGACACTCGTCACTTTGCTTGCAATTTAAATTTTATTCTTTTTCTCATTCCACAGATGTTCCCTGACATCCTGAGATTTTCCAGCATTTTCTTTTATTTCAGATTTCCAGCACCTGCAATTTTTTTGGATTTTCATGTGTTACACATTGCTGTTCCCAGAGCTGCATCTAAATTCAAGATTCAAATTAAAGTTAGTAACTCATTTATTATCAAACTGCGTACCATGTGGTATGGGAGAATGCAAGGTACAGTGTATACCACAATATATTGCGTGATGCAGCACCTTAAAGACAAATGGGTGTTCCTGTGACAATAACAAAGATCTTTATTCATTCTGTGATTATGTAGGGGGAAATGATTCTTCCTCAGATGCCAGTATTTTCTATATATGTTGATACCGGAATTAACAGTATAAATTGCCCCCAAACTGATATCATGAATAGCAATTTCTCTAACTTCTCCTTCCCTCTTCTTTTCTCTTCACCTGCCTATCAACTCTGGACCAGAACTCTGGCCCCACTTCATCTTTCTACTTGATAAACATGCGGCCATCCAAATCTCTGTTGACTGTGTGGAAATTGTGGCAAGGGTTAATTAATGTTGAGGCAAGCATAAGGTTGCAGACAGAGTGAGGCCCGCTTCCCTCCTGCACTGCAGGAGACAGGCACAATTTTGCCTTACTGCAATAATTAGGTAACTGAAGGATTCAAACAACACAAACCAAAGGACATTTACCAACTTCTAAATAGTATAATTGGCTCATTTTTTGCCTCCAACTTCCACCATGTCCTCAAATTTACTGTCCGTTTCCGACACCTACTCCCCTTTCTGAATCTCACCGGCTCTATCTCCGGAGACAGCTTATCTACTGATGTCTACTATAAACCCACTGACTCTCACAGCAACTGGACTTTACCTCTTCCCACCCTGTTACTTGTAAAACTGCTATCTCCTTTTCTCAAATCCTCCGTCTCCGCCGTAGCTGCTCTCTGGATGAGGCTTTTCATTTCAGAATGAAGGAGATGTCTTCCTTTTTCAAAGAAAGGGGCTTCCCTTCCTCCACTATCAATGCTGCCTTCAACTGCATCTCTTCCATTTCACGCATGTCTGCTCTCACCCCATTCTCCCGCCACCCTATGAGGGATAGGTTGCTCTTGTCCTCAGCTATCACTCCACCAGCCTCCGTGTCCTGCACGTAATTCTCCAGAACTTCCGCCTTATCCAAGATGACGCCACCAAGCACATTGTTTCCCTTCCCACCCCTACTTTCTCCAGGGATTGGTCTCTAAGCAACTCCCTTGTCCATTTGTCCCTCCTTGCAAGCAGAACAAGTACAACACCTGCCTCTACACCTCCTCCCTCACTGCCATTCAGGGTCCCAAACAGTCCTTCCAGCTGAGGCAACACTTCACCTATGAGTCTGTTGGGGTTATTTACTGTGTCCAGTGCTCCTGGTGTTGCCTCCTGTATATCAGTGAGACCCAACGTAGACTGGGTGACTGCTTCGCCAAGCAGCTGAGATGGTAAAAGGGCTAGTTCATTCTGCTGACATTAGATGGCAAGCCATATATGCACCAATGGCTTTGCACCTGTAGGAAGTGGTAATCTAAAATTATAAGCTGTCTACAAATATGGGGAACTGAAATCATTTAATGATGCACATTGTTCTGGTGGTCTGAATTTTTGGTCTGTTCCTCGAAAATAGCACTGTTGCTGGGCATGTGATTGTGGGGGTAGCTAAGAAAGCGTTGCCTGCGTACGTGACAAAAAATGATATAAAAACTCTGGATCTCTGGGCTTTCGAGAGAGACCTTCAGAATGGGCTCTTGTTTGTGCCTAAGGAAGTCTCTCTAGTAGCGAGCTACTAAATAAAAAGTTGTTGTTTTATTCTCCATAGTACTGTGATTCTTGCATCGGGTAATAAGTAGAAATCAGAACAAAAGTCTAACACAGCAACACTCCATCCACCAGAAGAAGCAGGATCTCCCAGTGGCCACCTATTTTAATTTCACTTCCCATTCCATGGCCTGCAGTACTGTTGCATTAGGGCTCACTCAGGTTGGAAGAACAACACCTTACATTTTGTCTGGGTAACCTCCAACCTGATGGCATGAACATCGGTTTCTCAAACTTCCAGTAATGCCCCCCTCAATCATGATTTATTTTACTAGTGCACAAGGGAACAGTATGGCCCCTGTCACAACACTGTTCTGAAGAGAAATGACATTTTAATATAGAATTGAATAGCAGTTACACATACTGACCATTTAATAAACTGACCATTGAATTCCTTACTTGCAAGATCAATCGCTATTCGCAATACAATTGTTAAAAGTCAATTGAAACTACAAGCTAACAACCATTAGCTTGGCGCATGGCCAAGTGGTTAAGGCTTTGGGCTGGCGATCTGAAGGGTCATTAGTTCGAGCCTCAAGGAGCGCGTGTGTCCTTGAGCAAGGCACTTAACCACATACTGCTCCTGTACGTTTATAGCCCAGTGGCGGTTGTTGGTCCAGTATGGACAAGACAAGACAGCGATACTATAAAGAGAAAATCTGGGAAATCCAAACAACTCACACAAAATGCTGGCGAAACTCAGTAGACCAGACAGCATCTATGGAAAAGAATACAGCTGATGTTTCAGGCTGAGACCCTTCAACAGGACTGGAGGAAAAAAGCTGAGGAGGAGATTTAAAAGGTGGGAGCTGGTGAGAGAGAAACACAAGGTGATATGTGAAACTTGAAGGGGGGAGAGATGAAGTTGGGAAGTTGATTGGTGAAAGAGATATGGGGGGAAATCTAATAGGATTTTACATGGAAGAAAGAAAAAGGGGAGCACAAGAGGGAGGTGATGGGCAGGCAAGGAGATAAGGTGAGAGAGAGAGAGAAAAGGGAATGGGGAATGGTGAAGGGGGGGGGGATATAGGTCTGGAGATTAAAGAAATATGAAGGGGGGTTGAGATGTATAACTGGAATAACCAGTATTGATCAGCAGTAATAGTATCTCTGCCGATTAACAGGACTCTGAAAACTCACACTCACATTCCACCTCACAAACTACACATCTGCCAGTCAGGCACCTCCTACCCCATACGTAGAAGAGTCTGTAGTCCCCACATCCCTTAGCCACCTCAAATTCCCAAAACCTCGGTCTTGAAAGACTGCTTAAGGATAGATCACCCGTAAGTGAGCTGTTGTCAAAGGAATTATCAGTAATTTAAATAGTAATAATTAGCAAATTACTAATTTTGATTATTATTCCTCTACCTTGGATAAACTAGGCAAGCGAAGTGATGGAAGCAACACTTGAGTCATCGATCTGCTGCCAAGGCTCTCTGATAGACATCTTGGACTAAAGCATACTGCATGGACAGTTGTGCAAAAGGAGTATGATGTTGTCCCTCAAGGTAAGAGATCAGTATACTGAGAGAAGAAATAAAAGTGTAGACTATCTTCTAAATGGTTTAATGCTTCTTTGACATAACTATAAAGGAAATTTGGATTAGAATTATTTCTACTTTTCAATATATTGCACAGATTCATTTTAAATTTGGCGATAACACTATGCCTTTATATTAGGATTTCTTACCTTAGGACATAGAAACATAGAAAACATACCGCATAGTACAGGCCCTTCAGCCCACAAACCTGTGCCGAACATGTCCTTACTTTAGAAATTACCTAGGGTTACCCATAAGCCCTCTTTTTTTCGGAGCTCCATGTACCTGTCCAGGAGTCTCTTAAAAGAACCAATCGATTCCACCTCCACCACCGTGGCTGGCAGCCCATTCCACACACTCACCACTCTCTGCATAAAAAACTTACCCCTGACATTTCTTCTGTACCTACTTCCAAGCACCTTAAAACTGTGCCCTCTCATTCTAGCCATTTCAGCCCTGGGAAAAAGCCTCTGACTATTCACCCTATCAATGCCTCTCATCATCTTATACACCTCTATCAGGTCATCTCTCATCCTCCTTCGCTCCAAGGAGAAAAGGCCAAGTTCACTCAACCTATTCTCATAAGGCATGCTCCCCAATCCAGGCAACATCCTTGTAAATCTCCTCTGCACCCTTTCTATGGTTTCCACATCCTTCCTGTAGTGAGGCGACCAGAACTGAGCACAGTACTCCAAGAGGGGTCTGACCAGGGTCCTATATAGCTGCAACATTACCTCTCAGCTCCTAAATTCAATTCAACGATTGATGAAGGCCAATGCACCATATGCTTTCTTAACCACAGAGTCAACCTGCACAGCAGCTTTGAGTGCCCTATGGACTCAGACCCCAAGATCCCTCTGATCCTCCACACTGCCAAGAGTCTTCCCATTAATACTATATTCTGCCATCATATCTGACCTACCAAAATGAACCTCATCTTATCAGGGTTGAACTCCATCTGCCACTTCTCAGCCCAGTTTTGCATCCTATCAATGTCCTGCTGTAACCTCCGACAGCCCTCCACACTATCCACAACACCCCCAACCTTCGTGTCATCAGCAAATTTACTAACCCATCCCTCCACTTCCTCATCCAGGTCGTTTATAAAAATCACAAAGAGTATGGGTCCCAAAACAGATCCCTGAGGCACCCCACTGGTGACCGACCTCCATGCAGAACATGACCTGTCTACAACCATTTTTTGCCTTCTGTGGGCAAGCCAGTTCTGGATCCACAAAGCAACGTCCTCTTGGATCCCATGCCTCCTTACTTTCTCAATAAGACTTGGAAGGGGTACCTTATCAAATGCCTTGCAGAAATCCATATACACTACATCTACTACTCTACCTTCATCAATGTATTTAGTCACATCCTCAAAAAATTCTATCAGGCTCATAAGGCATGACCTGCCTTTCACAAAGCCACGTTGACTATTCCTAATCATATTATGTCTCTCCAAATGTTCATAAATCCTGCCTCTCAGGATCTTCTCCATCAACTTACCAACCACTGTAAGTAAGACTCACTGGTCTATAATTTCCTGGGCGATCTCTACTCCCTTTCATGAATAAAGGAACAACATCTGCAACCCTCCAATCCTCTGGAACCTCTCCCATCCCCATTGATGATGCAAAGATCATCGCCAGAGGCTCAGCAATCTCCTCCCTCGCCTCCCACATTAGCCTGGGGTACATCTCATCTGGTCCCGATGACTTCATCCAACTTGACGCTTTCCAAAAGCTCCAGCACATCCTTTTTCTTAATATTTACATGCTCTAGCTTTTCAGTCTCCTGTAAGTCATTCCTACAATCGCTAAGATCCTTTTACGTTGTGAATACTAAAACAAAGTACTGTACCCATTAAGTGCCTCTGCTATCTCCTCCAGTTCCACACACACTTTTCCACTGTCACACTTGATTGGTCCTATTCTCTCACGTCTTATCGACAAGAAAGCTTCCTGAACACACTTAACGAACTCCACTCCATCTAAACCCCTTGCTCTAGGGACATGCCTGCCAATCGATATTTGGGAAATTAAAATCTCCCGCCACGACAACCCTGTCATTATTACAACTTTCCAAAACCTGTCTCCAAGCTTTCTGTATTTGCGAGCCAACCGCCTCTTCCTCCGTCTCTTCAGTTTGCTTCCTACCCCCAGCAATTCTAGTTTAAACTCTCTCCCAGAGCCTTAGCAAACCACCCCGGAAAAAAAACCCGGAAAAGGACATAGTATACAATTGCAAAAAATAAAATAACTTCATTTCCAGAAGCAAATAACTTTTTGGCAATATTTGATATTTTGTTTGATTATAAACGGATTTCCTCATAACAATTGGACCGACAGACGTAATCATATTGACAACAGTGATAAAGTATTTGTGGGGCGTAGCGACAACTTATTTTTATCACGGGTTTTCAGCCTATCAGCGCGGACATAAATATGAAACTTTCTAAAAGCAAGCAAGTGATAGTAAAGTTTCCTTTCCTTTCGCCGGGCAATAAACCCGGCCAGCTTTTCAATCTGTGAACATTAAAGATATTACAAATACTAATCTTACAAATATTAATGTCGCAAAATACAAGAGCTTCAAGATCTGTTGGGCTAAATTCTTCTCCCTCCCTCATTACCGAGTCTTCCTCCTCGCCGTTTTCTTAACTGACACTGCACTATCAAAAACCAAACAAATGTGCTTCTGAAATTACTATAATCTCATATGAAATGAATTCTAACTATTTGTGAGCTGGTCAGAAACTCACGCACTTTCGTCACTAACGAAGCGCACCACTGCTTGGTTTGAGGCAGGATCGTTATATTCCACGATACATTCTCCGCCGTTCGATTTCTTCTTGCTTTGGAAATAAATCTGCAGTTTATTACTTAAAAAGTTAGCGTCGTCCAGATCCCATTCGCCCTCGACTATCAGAGGATAGTCGAAAGCACCCTCTGCCGCCATCTTCCACAAGCGAATGGAAACTATTGCCGTCCTCTCCGGTATTTTGCTATCAGGTTCACTTTCGTTTTCTGTGAAACGAACTCTTTTTTTAAGCTTGTATAAAATAGGAAATAATTATTCTATTACTTCCTTTACTAACTTAAACACTCAAAATTCGCCTTTGAATATGCCCAAAACGCACTTTGTACCAGGAAATCAAGGTATTACTGATATTAATTGGATACATTTCCTCGAGGCATAAAACGGCATGTGACATATTGGCCCTATTAATCGAAACTTGGGCGATAACCAAAATCGGCCTAATCCCCTCGGGGGAGTATGTTGTTTACTCAAACAGCGCTCTTCACTGATGTACACATAGCAAACAGGTTTGAATCTTGAAAAGCTGGGTGAAAGAATTGGAAGTCAACTGTACTTTGAATCAGCTAATCCCAGAAATGAGAAGGGGGTGGTTGAGAAGTTTAGCGGCAGGCTGAAGGAGGGAGGATGATCTGAGTGGGTGAGTGGAGAATAGACCATAAGACAAAGGAGAGGCCATTTGGCCCATCCCAGTCTGCTCCATTATTCAATCATGTCCGATCCTTCTTTTCCCATCCTCAGCCCCACTCCCCAGCCTTTTCTCCGGAACCTTTGATGCTGTGGCCAATCAAGAATATGTCAATTTCTGCCTTAAACACACCCAGTGATCTGGCCTACACAGCTGTCTGTGGAAACAAATTCACCCCCTTCTGGCTAAGAAATTTCTCCACATCTCTGTTTTAAATAGACGCCCCTCAATCTTGAGGCTGTGCCTTCTTGTCCTAGACCTCCCCACCATGGGAAATATACTTTCCTCATGAAGCAGTGGAGGCTACCTCAGTAAGTATATTTAACACAAGGTTGGATTGATCTTTGCATTGTAGGGGAATTAAGGGGTATGAGGAAAATGCAGGTAGGTGGAGGTGAGGCCATGGTCAGATCAGCCATGGTCAGATCAGCCACGGTCTTATTGAATGGCGAAGCAGGCTTGATGGGCCAGACGGCCTATTCCTGTTCCTATTTCTTATGTACTCGATCTAGGCCTTTCAACATTCAAAAGGTTTCAATGAGATCCCACCCACGCTTCGAAACTCCAGCAAGTACAGGCCCAGAGCCATCAAATGTTCTTCATATGATAACCCTTTCATTCACAGAATCATCCTTGTGAACCTCCTCTGAACCCTCTCCAATGCCAGGACATATTTTCTTAAATAAGGAGCCCAAAACTGTTCATGATACTGAAGGTGAGGACTCAGTATCATACCCCTGCTCTTACATTCTTGACTACTTGAAATGAATGCTAACATTGCATTTGCCTTCCTCACCACCAACTCAACCTGCAAGTTAACCTTTAGGGGATTCTACACAAGGACTCCAAAGCCCCTTTGCATTTCAGGTTTTTGGATTTTCTCCCCATTTAGAAAATAGTCTGCACATTTATTTATTCTACCAAAGTGCATGACCATTGTATTTCCAATATTGTATTTCATTTGCCAATTTCTTGTCCATTCTCCAAATCTGTCTAAGTCCTTCTACAACATTGCTGTTTCCTCAACACTACTTGCTCCTCCACCAACATCGTATCATCTGCAAATTTGGCAACAAAGCCATCTATTCCATCATCTAAATTATTGATATACAGCATAACACGGAGCGGTCCCAACACCAACCTCTGCTCAATAGTCACCGGCAGCCAACCTGAAAAGGATCCTTTCATTCCTACTCGCTGCCTCCTACCAATCAGCCAATGTTCTAACCACGTTAGTATGTTATCATAAATACCATGGACTCTTAACTTGATAAGCAGCTTCAAAGGCCTTCTGAAAATCCAAATATAAAACATCCTTTATCTATCCTACTTGTAATTTGTTCAAAGAATTCCAACAGGTTTGTCAGGCAAGATTTTCCCTTAAGAAAACCAAGCTGACTTTGAACTATCTTGTCTTGTATCTGCAAGTACTTCATAACATCATTATTAACAATTGTCTGCAACATCTTCCCAACCACTGAGGTTAGGCTAACCGGTCCTTTCTGCTACGTCCCTCCTTCCTTAAAGAGTGGAGTGATATTTGCAATGTTTAAGTCCTTTGGAACCATGCCAGAGTCCGATGAGTCTTGAAAGATCATTATTAATGCCTTCATAATCTCTACCACTACCTCTTTCAGAACACTAGGGTGCAGTTCATTAGGCCCAGTGACTCATGTATCTTCAGGTCTTTCAGCTTTTGGAGCACTTTCTCCCTTGTAATAGAAATTTCACTTCTCTTCCTCACACTTTTCTACACTGGCACACTGCTAGTGTCTTCCACAGTGAAGACTGATGCAAAATATTCATTTAGTTCATCTGCCATCTCCTTGTCCTACATTATTATTTCTCTGGCCTCATTTTCTACCAGTCTTATATCCACTCTCATCTCTCTTTTTTTTTATATAATTGAAACGGCTTTTTTCTATCCACCTTGATATTGTTTGCTAGCTGGTTTTCATATTTCATCTATTCTTAATGATCGTTTTAATCGCTTTCTGTGGGTTTTTAAAAGCTTCCCAATCCAGCCTCATCCTGCTATTTTTTGCTTTGTTGTAAAGGGCTCCTTTAGTTTAAGCTCTCTAATCACCTGCAGTTCATTCCCAGGGCGAGTACTCAGGATTTGTGCAGCAGAACTGGAAAGTGTGTTTACTGACATTTTTAATCTCTCCCTCTTCCAGTGTAGAGTCCCTCCTGCTTCAAATTATCCATCATTGTCCCTGTACCAAAAAAGACTAAGGTAACATGCCTGAACGACTGGTGTCCTGTCGCACTCACCTCAATAATAAGCAAATGCTTTGAGAGGCTGGTCAAGAATTACACCTGAGGCTTGCTACCACCCAAACTGGACCCCCTACAATTTGCCTACGGACACAACCGATCGACGGACAACGACATACTGTCCTTACACATCTGGAGAAGATGAATGCTTATGTGAGAATGCTGTTCTTGGACTACAGTTCAGCATTCAACACCGTAATTCCATCCAGGCTCGACAAGATGTTCAGAAACCTTAGCCTTGAACCTGCCTCATGCAGCTGGATCCTGAGCTTCCTGTCAGATCACCAGCAGGTGGTAAGAGTGGGCTCCCTCACCTCCACCTCTCTGACTCTCAGTACAGGAGCCCCCCAGGGCTGTGTACAAATTTCCCCTCCTTTACTCCCTGTATACCCATTACTGTGTCGCCACCCACAGCTCTAATCTGCTAATTAAATCTGCCGACGACACTACATTGATTGGCCTCATCTCAAACAATAATGAGATGGCCTACAGGGAAGAAGTCATCTCTCTGACACAGTGGTGTCAAGAAAACAACCTTTCCCTCAATGTCACAAAAACAAAGGAGCTGGTTGTGGATTACAGGAGGAATGCCGAGAGGCTAACCCCTATTGACATCAATGGATCTGGGTTTGAGAGGGTAAACAGCTTCAAGTTCCTTGGCATCCACATCACCGAGGACTTCACATCGTCTGTACACACCAGCTGTGTAGTGAAAAAGGCACAACAGCGCCTCTTTCACTTCAGACGGTTGAGGAAGTTTGGTATGGGCCCAAAAACCTGTAATCTTTCTACAGGGGTACAATTGAGAGCATCCTGACTGGCTGCATCACTGCCTTGTATGGAAACTCTACCTCCCTTAATTGCAGGACTCTGCAGACAGTGGTGCGGACAGCCCAGGGCATCTATAGTTATGAACTTCCCATGATTCAGGACATTTACAAAGACAGGTGTGTAAAAAGGGCCTGTAGGATCATTGGGGACTTGAGTCACCCAACCACAATCCATTCCAGTTGCTACCATCCGGGAAACGGTACTGCAGCATAAAATCCAGGACAGCTTCTTCCACCAGCCCATCAGACTGATTAACTCACACTGATTTGAGTGTATTTCTATGTTACATTGACTGTTATATTTATTATAAATTACTATGAATAGATATTGCACATTTAGACAGAAATGTAACTTGACTTTTATTCCTCATGTATGTGAAGGATGTAAGGAATATAGTCAATTCATTTACATAACACTTGATCCAGTTTAACTGATCCCCTAGTAGGCTCAACAACAAACTGCTCTAAAAAGCCATCTCGTAGGTATTCACTTGGGATGCATTACCAACCTTATTTTCCCAATCTACCTGCAAGTTTAAAATCTCCCATGACTATAATAACATTGCCCTTTTTACACACCATTTCTATTTCCCATTGTAATCTGTAGTCCACACCCCAGCTACTGTTTGGAGGCCTGTATATAACTGCCATCAGGGTCTTTTAACCCTTGCAGTTTCTTAACTCAACCCACAAGGATTCAACATCTTCCAATTCTATATCAAGTCTCTCTAATGATTTGATTTCATTCTTTACCAGCAGAGCCACAGCACCCCCTCTGCATACCTTCCTATTCTTCTGAAACAATGTGTAACCTTGTAGGAGTGATTTCAATGATAGCTGGTGTATGTTCATCTTGGTCTGTACAGGGCTGCAAATTGTCCTGTATTGAAGAAGACACCCAGTGAACGTCTTCCCGATGAGAAGCTGGGACTGGGCTGTTATGTGTGATGAGAAAACCAGATGGAGATGGGGTCCAGAGTTAACCCCCCTGTGAATTATCTAACTAGAGAGATAAAGGCAGGGGGGAGGCATCTTGCTGCAGATGTGAGAGAGAGAGAGAGACAAAGATTTAAAGTTATGGCTCCATGGATGATTTAGTATTATGGCTTCTTCACTGATTATTTACCTTTGCTACAAGGACACTCTTCTTTGCTCGTTAACATTCTTGCTGAGACAGCAGGGAGTGGCCCAGTTTGATGGACATTGACATGGTCAGTTGATGGATGGCTGGTACTCCGGCAGGGGAGATTAAAGGCAAGTCTGCTGAGACACCCTCAGACACGCCACTGGACACTGAAAGAGTGTTGTGCACCCACAGGAAGGTGGGGGTTTGGAGGATCGAATCAGGGGAATCGGTCAGAGGCTCACAGTGTGCGAAGGCAGGCCGGTGGGGGCTTGTGTGTGTGTCCATCCTCGCCTGGGTGGAGCTCATCACTGAAGAATGGTCTGGCCGGGAACAGAGGGGTCACAGTCGGTGACCACAACAGCACAATGGAACAAGAAGACAACAGAAGGTTTGCCTGCTGCAGCTGCTCATCTCTCTCACTCTCTCCAACGGTACCACAGCAACTACCTCAACTTAAA